>NC_067398.1:670848311-672263311 GCF_016432865.1 Antechinus flavipes
TTCCTTCACTCATGCCCAACTTTTCAGGACCTCATTTGGGGTTTTCTCTGCAAAGATACTGGAGTGCTTTGTCATTTCCTTCTCAAATTCATTTTACAGATGAGGAAACTGAGGCAAACAGAATTAAGTGACAGGGTCACATAGCTACTAAGTGCTTGCTCTGAACCCAGCGCTTCTTGTTTTCAAATGTTATCCTTACTCGATCCATTCTGCCACCTGTCTGCCCCAATGCCTACATACAAGCCTTGGAGGAAAAAAGCAGTATTTTTTGTTTTGTTTTGGTCTGGTTTTTAAAGAAAAAACCAGAAGCAAAACCTCAGACAAACCTGGAAAGAGGAATTTGTTGCTTGTTAATGATATATGAGGATCGACCTTGTTAAATCAGGGAAGGACTGAAACACTGATTTCATTAGTATATGGAAAAGATGCAGGTGGTCTTGGACCTCAGAGCATTAAGGTTAAGTGACTCACTCAGCCATCAGTGTTCGAGGCAGAATCTGAACCCAGCTCTCTCTCTCTCTCTCTCTCTCTCTCTCTCTCTCTCTCTCTCTCTCTCTCTCTCTCTGTCTTTTTCTGTCTGTCTGTCTCTCTCTCTCTCTCTCTCTCTCTCTCTCAATAATAGCTTTTTATTTTCAAAATACATGCAAAGACAGTTTTCACCATTCACCCTTGCAAAACCGTGTGTTTCAAATCCCTCTCTCCTTTTCCTTCTCCCCCTAGACAACAAGTAATCCAATATATGTTAAATATGTACAATTCTATACACATTTCCACATTTATCATGCTGCAAAAGAAAAATCAGACCAAAAAGGAAAAAAAAATGAGCAAGAAAATGAAAAGCAAGCAAGCAACAACAAAAAAAGGTGAAAACACTATGTTGTGATCCACCTTCAATTCCGAAAATCTATTTCTGGCTCCAGGACTAGTTTTCTATCAGTTACTCCATACCACATCTTACCTTGTTAAATGCTTTTAGCATTTACATAATAGTTAATGCTAATTTCATATTTTTAGGTTTTCATTGTCAGTTACTAAACTTGTAATTTTTTTTAAGAGCCAACAAACAGCTATTAGGATAGCGTGGAGTGAAAGTGGAGATTCACATATCTCGTGAGCCAATGTAAGGATACTGTCTGAGTCTTGGGTACAGAAAGATGGAGACTTGTCAGGTAGGTAGCATAGTGGATAAATTGTTAGACTTGCAGTCACAAAGTCCTAAGTTCAAATCTAGCCTCTGATGTTTACTAGCTGTGTGACTCTACTCAAATCACTTAATTTCTCCCAACCTCAGGTTTTTCATCTGAAAAATGGGGATAATAATATCTATTTTCCAGGATTATTTTGAGTATAAAATGAGAATATATATGTGTGTGTGTGTGTGTGTGTGTGTATGTGTTTTATATTTATATATGTGTGTTACATATATATGTAAAATACATCCACACCACACATACATATATATATTGTCCTTTACACATTTTAAAGGATTATATACAATTAGCCCTAATCTTCTCAATCTTGGAAAGAGCCCTAAATTGGCAGGAAACCTGGGTTCTCATTGTGGCTGTGTCATCCTTACTCTGTGTAACTTCAGGAGAGACACAATGTCCTTGGGATTAATTTTCATAAAATGCTTGATATAATAGAAAAAAATCCTGAATCAGGAGGCTGGGGACCTGGGGCTCCAGAGGAAGGAAGAATGAAAATGGAGAAGGGATTCAAAACCAAGTCTGTGAAGGAATTGAGAACATTTACCCAGGAGATCTTGGGAGAATGACAATTGACTCGAAGTCTTTGAAAAGTTGTGATGGATATGCTTGCCATCTGGGGGAAGGGGTGGAGGGAGGGAGGGGAAAAATCGGAACAGAAATGAATGCAAGGGATAATGCTGTAAAAAATTACCCTGGCATGGGTTCTGTCAATAAAAAGATATTTAAAAAAAAAAAAAGAAAAGAAAAAAGAAAAAAAAAGTTGTGATGGATAAGAGGGATTAAATTTGTTCTGCTTGGTCCCAGGAGACCAAAAAAGGAAGAATGGGTTTCAGTCAGGGGATATGCTAAATAAATGTTTAATAATCAGGCTCTCAGAAAATGCAAGACATTTTAAAAGTTTGATCTCCATTATTAACATTTTTTTCCATACTGTCAAGTCTAGACAATCAACAGAACAATAAATCAGGCCTTGACTGGCAGTGTTAGAGAATTTCTGAGATATAAATGCTCTTACTGAAAATGTAACTAGTTCCAAAGTACTGGTCACTGCTGGTTTCAGGGAAGCAGATTTAAATTCAAGGTAACAAAAAACAGTCTAATAATGAGAGCTGGTCTAAAGTAGAATAAATGGCCTCAAGAAGTAAGGGGTTCTCCAATAAACTTTAGATGGAAAACACCATCTGTATCCAGAGAGAAAAATCTGGAGGTTGAATGTAAATCAACATATTCTATTTTCACTTATTTTTTTCTTTTTTTTTTCCCTCTTATAATTTTTCCCTTTTGTTCTGATTTTTCTCTCCCAATATATTTTTTAATGTGAATGTACACGTATAACCAGGAAAAAAAAATTAAATAAATAAAAAAAAGGAGTAAGGAGTTCCCCATTGTTACAGACTTTGGAAGAACAGATTGGATAACTATGTCAGTCCCATGATTCTAGTCCTACTTACTCATTGATCATGGATAAGTTGCTGCCCAGGTCCACTGCCTCAAAATCTCAGAAGTCTAAAATGATTTTAAGAGTATAAATAATAGCTTCTAACTCATCTTCCCCCAACCCCAGAGAAGGGAAGCAAGTATAATGAACAAGGTCAGCAAATCTGGTGTTCTTCTTCCCCTCCCTCCACTCACCTTAGGGTCTTTCTTCAGCCTCAGGCTGTGGCCCCAGTGTTGGCTAAGGGCTCTTGAAGACACACCCCGGTGCCGGAAGTGGTAATAATGCTGGCCCTGGATGACCTGCAGAGATGGCCAAGCCAAAGAAGCTGAGGCTGAATAGGTCCCCTGGACAGCTCATACTAATGAGAGGAAGCCCACCGCCCACTCCCTGGCATGCCATCACTTCACACCACCTGGAACCAGACCTTCCATTGATCTACCTGGCCACACAGCAGCCAGCTCTGCTCATTGCCTGAGACATGGTGGGGACCCCGGGGAGGAGGGACGGTTGGTTATTTATCTGTGACTGAGCTGAAAAGGAGAAAATTGGGGAAGGAAACAGGAAACAGTTGGGCAAGACTGTCTGAGACTCAGAGGATGTCTCTATTTCTGAGCTCACAGGGGTGATGTTGTCTGGAAAGATAGTGCATGGGGGGGGGGGGCTTCTGCAGCCCCCAGATCTGAGGAACTACATCTAAGTGTGCAGGAAATGAGGAGACAGTGTATACAGGTGTTTGTGTACACTTTATATCCACTTCAGCATGTACAGTTTACACTATATATGGTGCATTTAGTTCAATAAACACAAATATTAAGTTCAAATAAAACATAGACTTTAGTTCAATGAACATTGACTATCTGCTCTGCTCAATGCCCTTGGTAGGCATTGTGAGAACAAAGATAAAAAGGGATGTGGGCTTTGCCTTCAAGAAACTTATCTCTTATTAACTGGGATACCTCATGCACACAAGTAAATATGAAAGGAGATACAGGGCAAGGGTTCAGGAGCAGAAAGGAGATCCAGGCAAGTTCTCTGGGAAAAGTGGACTGCTGGAAGGAAAGAAAGTCTCATGGAAGACCACAGGTTCAGGGTCTCTATAAAGCCAGAAGGGGCTTTGTCCAAACTCTCATTTGTGTAGATGGGGACTCACCCAAGAACACTTAGGTGCTGACTCACACCTTTAGGAGGGAGAAGGATTACGAAAAGCAAATCATTTAACCCCTCAGTTTCTCCTCTGTAAAATAAGGAGGTTGACCTGGATGGCCTCTCAAGTCTGTTTTAACTCTACTCTGCTGAACTACTATCACGATCTCTTAAAAGTCCAACTCTGTCCCTCCCTTACTCCATAAATGTCAGTGGTTCCCTATTGCCTTTAGGATCACATATAAAGCCCTTTAAAATCTTCCTCTCCACTTTTCCAACTTTCTTACACATCCTGTCTTCTACGCTCCCCCACAAGAGGCATTTGTGCTCTTGCTCATATTTCACACACTAACATCTCTCTTCTCCATGTCTTGAGCATCTCTCCCCATAACCAGAATATATCCCCTCTTCACCTCTCTTTTTTTTTCTGCAAACCTCTGCTCAGTCAATACCATCTACATGAAATATTTCCTGATTCCCCCCAGCTGGTAGTGCTCTCTTACCCAAATTTACCCTGATTTTGCTTTTATATATTGTGTATATATTTATTTATACAAACTTCTTTTCTGATAGAATGTCATTGTAGTCTTAGTACACCCACTGCCTGGGTTGGTGCCTAATAATTGTTTCTCTGTCTCCAAATCCAAAAGTTCTTTCCACTGTACTATGCTACCATGCTAGATTCTGGGGATACCAAGAAAAAGTGGAAAATAATGACTCTTTATTTTCCATTTTTTCTTTGTATCCCCAGAATCTAGTGCTTTTATCCTTAGAATCTTTGTCCTTAAAGTGCTTTTATTCTACAGGAGGAGGGAAGAGGGAAGAAACTAAATCCACATAAGGATGTGGATAATGATTTGAAGAGAGAGATCCATTCCAAAAATATGATGACCTTGAAAGATTAGACAATAGTTCACTCAGATTAGAACATTAAGTGTACAAAAAAGAGTAAGGTGAAATATGGCTGGAAAAACTGGGCCAGATTGTGGATATATCTAAAGCATTTCAGGCTAAGTAAAGTGCATGTATTTTAGTCTATGGGCTACAAGGAAGCATAGAAGGTTTTAGAGATGGAGAAGGACTCCATCAGTCCCATACATTAAGAGGATGTCTGGCAATTATTTAGAAGGTGGGATGGAAAAGGAAGAGCCATCAGTGGGAAACAATGAGAGACCACTTAGAATTTGTCTTAGACTTGTGATGGAAAGTGCCAGAGAATTATGGAGACTGGATTGGATCAAAGCACAGTATTTTGTGTATTTTTTATTGTTTGTTTGCTTGGTTTTTTCCTTTCCTTATGTTTTTTTCCCCTTTTGATCAGATTTTTTTCTTGCACAACATGACGAATATGGAAATATGTGTAGAAGAATTCATTGTACATGTTTAATCTAGATCCAGTTGCTTGCTGTCTTGGGGAGGGGGGAAAAGACGGAGAAAAATTTGGAACACAAGATTTTGCAAAAGTGAATATTGAAAACTATCTTTATATATATTTGGAAACAAAATACTTTTTAAAATGTTTTTAAGTAGTCTTAGGAAGACCACTTAGGAAATAAAGAGTTTGGGTGCGAAGGAATGAAGGTCTGAACCAAGATGGTAGCTGTGTAAACAAAGAGAAGAGATAATAGTAGGAAATCTATAGCACTTGGCGATTGTTGAAAGCTGGGGTTTGAAGTAAGATCAAGATCATTATGAGGTTTCTAGCCTGGGGAGACTGGGAGGAAATAAGAGGTTTCTTGGGGAAGACAATGGATTTCATTCTAAACATGCTGAATCTGGGATGCCAGGAGGCGTCCCGGTAGAAATTCCAGATGGGAGCTCAAAGACAGGAGAGTTAAAGCTGAAGCCATAGATCTCTATGGGGACCCAAGGGATAACTCTGTATGTGTTCTTTCTTCGTTCCCTCCCTCACTCCTTTGATACCCACTCGCTCATCAAGCCCTGGCAATTTGGCTTCCTCTCCTATTGCTCTATGGAAACAAGCCTCTTCAAGGTCACTAATGACCTCATTATCACCAACTCCAATGGCCTTTTGTCAGACCTTAACCTCCTTTATCTATCTCTGGAATTTGATACTGTGGACCACTCTGCTCTTCTTGAAATTCTTTCTCCTTCTCTACCCTTGGATTTGGAGATACTGTGTCCCTATGATTCTCCTCATAACTACAGACATGTCCATGACACGTGGAGATTTTCAGAATGTATAACTCAAGGAGAAAGGCAGCAGTGTCAGAAAGCAACATCATCTTACAATGAGAGAGGGGTGAGATTTGGAGTGAGGAGAAAACTGGGATCAAATTCATTTTATTATACCTCCTAATTGAATGAACTTGGAATATTCATTCCCTTCCTCAAGCTTCAGTTTCCTCGTTTGTAAAATGAATCTCATTCTCTCCACAGTATTTATCTCTAAGGGTCATTGTAAGGTGCAAATGAGATGATATATTTTTTAAAAATTTTAAGCAAACTATCAAGTACTGCATGTCAGTCATTATAATTATCTTTGCTTTACAGATGGGGAAAGTGAAGCATTCAAAAAAGTTATGTGAGTTAATCCTGATTACATCCAATTCAATCCAACAAGTATATAATAAGCACCTATTTAAACCTTATATTTAGATCTAGAAGGTAAATTTAGAAGGGCTGCCCTTCTTTTAAACAGGACAAACGAATGCTCAAAGATTCCTGATTTGCCCAAGATCAGAGAGGTTGAAAAGAGCAAAATCAGGATTCAAAATCTCCCAATCCAATACTGTTCTTCTCACTAGTCCATGCTGCTTGTGCCAGGCTCTGGACTACAAATAAAATATGGGAAATAGTCTGTTCTCAAAGGGTTTATACTCTACTGGAGATAGTAGAGAGGGAAGTCTGTATACAGATGATCAATTGAAAAGAAAGGAGAAATCATGAATACTTAAGGTACAGACTGAAGAATAGAGACAAACTGAGGGAATGACTGGAGGAGCAGTTTACTAAAGAGGGGGTAAGGTCAAGACACAAGCAGAGGGATTATTCCTGGTTAAGAAAAACACCAAACCCTTGGCTAGAGACTGGGACAACAAAGGACTATAAAACCCATCCCCTTTGATCTAGCAGTATTTCTACTGGTCTGTATTTCAAAGAGATCATAAAAAAAGGAAAAAGGATTCACATATGCAAAACTGTGGTGAGGAACTGGAAACTGAGTGGATGCCCATCAATTGGGGAATGGCTGAATAAATTATGGTACATGTATGTTATGTAATATTATTGTTCTATAAGAAATTACAAGCAGGCTGATTTCAGAAAAGCCTGGAAAATTTTACATGAACTGATGCTAAGTGAAGTGAGTTGAACCAAGGGAACATTGTACACAGCAAGAAAATTATGTGGTGATCAACTCTGATGGATTTAGGTCTTTTCAACAATGAAGTGATTCAAGGCAATTCCAACAGATTTGTGAGGAAAAGAATCTGCATCCAGAGAGAAAACTATGGAGGCTGAATGTGGATAGTATTTTCACCTTTTTTAGTGTTTTGTTTTTTCCTTTGTGTTTTTTCCCCTTTGATCTCATTTTTCTTGCACAGCATGACAAATATGGAAATATGTTTAGAAGATTTGCATATATTTAACCTAAATGGGATTTCTTACTGTCTAGGGGAGAAGAAAGTAGGGAGGAGGGAGAAAGAGAGAAAATTCAGAACGGCAAAGTTTTGCAGAGGTGAATGTTGAAAACTATCTTTGCATATATTTGGAGAAATAAAATAGTGATTTCAGAATGATTCAGATGAAGTGATGCTGAGTGAAATGAGAAGAATCAGGAGCATGTTGTGCACAGTAATAGTAACAGTAACATTGTGAGATGATCAACTTGGATAGATTTAGCTCTCCTCAGCAGACAATTCACAATGAAAAATGCTATTCACATCCAGAGAAAGAACTATGGAATCTGAATGCAGATAGTAGCATGTTATTTTCACTTTTTTTTCTTGTGATTTTCCCCTTTTGTTTTGATTCTTTTTTCACAACATGACTAATGTGTGAATATGTGTAATATGACTTACATATATAATCTATATCAGATTATTTGCTATCTTGGGGAGGTGGAATGGAAGGGAGGGAGGTAGAAAAAAATTTGGAACTCAAAATCTTATAAAAGTTAATGGTGAAAACTATCTTTACATGTAATTGGAAAAAAATAAAATATTATTAAATGGTGGAAAAATTTGGGGGAGGTAACTTACCCAGAGTCACCCAGCTAAGTTTCTGAGGTCACATTTGAACTCAATTCCTCCTGACTCCAGGGTCAGTATGCTAGCCATTGTGTCGTCTAGCTGCCCCTGGGGAAAATTCTTTTTAAAAGAAATTTTAAAAAAAGAAATCTAAGATTTACATGAACTGATGTTAAGTGAAATAAGAAGAACCAGGAAAATAATTTACATAATGAAAATAATGTCAACATTATTTTGTTGACATATCTGAAAGCTAAAGAACTCATAAGTAAGCAACCATTAGATTATAAAGAGCTGATGAGGAAGTATCCTGCCCACTTTCTGAAGGAAGGACAGAATGAGACCTATATGATTTGACCATGGCCACTATGGAATTTGTTTTCCTTGATTATACATATTTGTCACAAAACTTTTGTTTTTCTCCCTATTCACTTCCCTCCAGGATGGAGAGAAGAGAGAAATCCCCTAAAAGGGGAGGGGAGAAAATATTGTTAATTGAAAAAAAATTAAGTAGTAGACTTCAAGGGCCTCTACTGAAAGGATGAGAAGATGAAGTTAAAACCTTAACTAGATAAGGGAAGATCTAGAAGAGCAGCTTTGGGGGAATTGAAAAATGAATCAATTAATAAAAGATTAAAAGGATTGCCAGGCAGCAGTGAGAGCCTAGATGAGATTAAAGAAAATCCATTTTTAGTGGACCAAGTAGTCAGCAATGGTTGAGTAATTGCTTCCATTATTGTTCAACAGCATTGGAGTAAAAGTACAGGAGGCAGATGGAGGAGCAATCCAAGGCAAAGGGTGGGTAAATTTTAAATATGGAAAGGACCGGGGACTTAAGAGCATGTAGGGATGAGGGAACTGGTAGAGGTAATGGTCAGGAAGAATAATAGGTTTTGCACAAATCTGTTTTCCTTGACCTTACATCTGTTATGATGGAGAGCTTTTATTTGGGGTGGGGAATATGAGGGGAAATGATAATGATGGAAAAAGAACAGTTTAAACAAAGAAAAAGAAAGAACATGAAACAAAAACTAGACAAGAGGAGACCAAAATGATGTTCAGAGGCAGACACAGACCAGAAGAGCAATGTTGGTACTACTATATTAAATTTAAATACACAAAAAGAAACAGTGTGTAATGGATTCATGTTTTCATATTTTTATGACCCCAAGATCTTTTCTCAATTCTCATCTTTTTCACTTGCTACACTCAGATACTCAGTTTTCTTTCTTTTTTTGTTGTATATCCAATGTATATTTTTTATTATAACTTTTTATTTACAAGATATATGCACGGGTAATTTTTCAGCATTGACAATTGCAAAACCTTTTATTCCAACTTTTCCCCTTCTTCCCCCCATCCCTTCTCCCAGATGGCAAGTTGACCAATACATGTTAAATATGTTAAAGTATAAGTTAAATATAATATTAGTATACATGTCCAAACAGTTATTTTGCTGTACAAAAAAATCAGACTTTGAAATAGTGTATAATTAACCTGTGAAGGAAATAAAAAATGTAGGTGGACAAAAATAGAGGGATTGGGAATTCTATGTAGTGGTTCAGAGTCTCCCAGAGTTCTTTTGCTGGGTGTAGCTGGTTCAGTTCATTACTGCTCTATCGGAACTGATTTGGTTCATCTCATTGCTGAGGATGGCCACGTCCATCAGAATTGATCATCATATAGTATTGTTGTCGAAGTATATAATGATCTCCTGATCCTGCTCATTTCACTCAGCATCAGTTCCTATAAGTCTCTCCAGGCCTTTCTAAAATCATCCTGCTGGTCATTTCTTACAGAACAATAATATTCCATAATATTCATATACCACAATTTATTCAGCCATTCTCCAATTGATGGGTAGCCACTCAGTTTCCAGTTTCTGGCCACTACAAAGAGGGCTACCACAAACATTCTCGCACATACAGGTCTCTTTCCCTTCTTTAAGATCTTTCTGGGATATAAGCCCAGGAGTAACAATGCTGGATCAAAGGGTATGCACAGTTTGATAACTTTTTGACCACAGTTCCAAATCATTCTCCAGAATGGCTGTATGTATGCACAATTCCACCAACAATGAGATTCTCTGTTTTCAAGAAAATGTGTTCTTTTGTTTCCCCTTTTATCTATCTGCTTGGATTTTCCTTCTTTATCCCAACTATTATCCATGAAGACATGAGTGTCCTTACCTCCTAACTGTGGATGTTCTGAAAGGTTTTGTCCTGAGCCATCTGTCTTTATACCTTCTTACTTCAAGTTCCCACAATTCAATAATCATTTCTATGCAAAAGACTCTTACACCTAATAGAACCCACCCTTTCTCTCTTTTGAACACAGGTACATCATCTTCAATTGCCTATTGAATACTTTGAAAGGGATCTCCCAAAGGCCTCTGAAATTTAACATGTCTAAAACAGGATTCATTATCTCTTCCCCTGAACTTAATCCTCTTCATAATTTTCCTGTTCTTGTTGAAGGGAACATTCTCCTACTTAGGTTTACAACCTCAATTATCCTTGATTTTTCATTCTTCTTTACTCCATCCAAATAATTAACAAACTGTGAAGTCTTGGCCATTCTACATTTAAACATCTCAACTCTATCTCTAATTTTTTTCCACTCAGACTGCACCCTAGTTCAACCTTTCATTGCTATCAAAATTGCCTCGTATTAGGTCTTTCTGCTTCACATGTTTCCCCTCTTCTATGCATATATCATACAGCTTCCCATACAACTCGACAGCTGCCAAAATGACATTCCTAAAGCATGGCTTGCTATGTATCAGGCACTGTGCTAAGTGCTGAAGATACAAAGAAAGCCAAAAACAGGACCTGTCCATAAGAAGTATACAGTCTCTCAAAGTCAACAGGCAACAACTATGAACAAACAAGATATAGACAGGCTATCCCTCAAAGGAAAAGCATCGGGATAGAAGAACTAGGAAAATCTTCCAGAAGACATGACTTTAGTTTAGATTTGAAGAAAGCCAAGATATGAAGATGAAAGAGGATAGGATTCCAAGCTTGAGTGACAGACAGTGAAAATGCCAGGAGGGGCAGCTAGATGGTAAAGTGGGTCTAGAGTCCTGCAATCAGGAGGACCTGAATTCAAACTCCACCCTCAGATACTTAACACTCACTAGCTGCTTGACTTGTGTAACTTAATTCCCCTCTCCAAAAAAAAAAAAAAAAGGAGCCTGGAGATGGCGAGTCTTGTTAGAATAACAGCTAAGAAATCAGTATCAATAGATCACAGAGCATTTGAAGGGGCAATGTAGCAAAACTGGAAAGGTATGAAAGGGCCAAGTGATAAAGGGCTTAAGCCAGAAGGAAAAGTTTTATATTTGATCATAGAAGTAATAGGGAGCCAATGAAGTTGGAAGAGAGTAGTATATGACATACTTAGATATGCACTTTAGGAAGATGATGCTGATAGCTGAATGGAGAATGGACTGGAGTGGGGATAAATTGAGGTAGGAACACCAACCAGAAGGCAACTATCACAATAGAACAGGAGTGAGGTACAAAGGGCCTGCACCAAGATGGTGGCAATCAGAAGGGTTAACATATACAACAGATGTTACAAAAGTAGCATCAACAGATTTTGGTAACAGATTGCACATGAGGGAAAAGGGGTGAGAGAGAGTAAAGAGTCGAGAATAACATCGAGGTTTCCAGCCTGGATGTCTGGGAGAATGGTATCCAGTAATGAATTCAGGTTTTAGACATGTGGAATTTCAGATGTCTATGGGGCATGCAATCTAATAAGCAGTTGGGGATATAAGATCAGAGGTCAGCAGAGAAATGTTACAGTTAGATAAATCCAGGAATCATAAGCATAGAGATGATAATTGAATCCATGCAAACTCATCACAAGTACAGGGTACAAAGATAGGACAGAGAGAAAAGATCCAGGACAAATCCTTGGGAGCTGGGGGACATGTGCCCTAGCAAATATAGGCTGAACAAAAATCTATCAAAAGAGATAGAGAAGGAGCAGTTGGAGAAGAAAGAAAACCACCAGAAGAGGGGATCAGGCAGTGTCAAAGGCTGAAGAGAGATAAGGAAGAATGAGGACCAAGAAAAGTCCATTAGATTGTCAGTTAACTTTGGTGACAACTTCACTAAAAGTGATGAGTTTGGATGTCAAATTGCAGCAAGAAAACGGGCAGAAGAAAGGAAGAAGCAGCAATGATTGTAGAAAACTTTCTCAAGGAGTTTAGCCACTAAAGGAAGGACTCTTCACAACTCTTCAGTCCAACTTGATGCTTCTCAATCAATTAATTGTTTGTATTAAATGCCTACTATGTTCCAGATACTAGGCTAGACTCACATCCAATATTACATCTCCCTAGCTGTCTTCCTTGCTGGTAATGCTTTCCCTTCTCATCTCCACTCCTTAGAATCCTTAGTTTTCTCAAGGAGGTTCCAGTGCCTCCTATAGACACTTTTCATCTACTTTGTATATATTTTATCTAAATTAACACAAGTAGCAGAGAATCATCCATACTTTGTTGCATCCCAGATTTGGAGGCTACATTGAGCGCACAATCATCTGCAAACCAAAAACCATGCATTGATATTCTCTCCACTTTCGTTTTGGCTTGTATTGTTTTCAAGTTGAAGAATTTACCATCATTGCGGCAGCTGACTTGGAAGCCATGTTTTTCTACATTGAAGGTGTTTGATCACATAGCTGAAAACATCATGCTAAAAGCATGGGAGGAAGCCCAGCACCTTGTTTCACTCCATTGGTGACTGGGAAAGCTCACAAGCATCGTTCATCGTCCAAAATCCAAGCAAGCTGGCCATCATGAAATTGATTTCTCCAGGCAATCAAATTTTGACATAATTTTCCTTAAGCCCTCGTGACTGAGAGTATCAAAGGCCTTGGCCAGATCTGCTAATGTTACATACAGACCTGTTCTCGTGGCATTTCACCACTCTTGGTGTCTATTTTTTCTCTTCATTTTTTCTGTGACCTCCTCTTTTAAATAAATCTACTTTTTGCCAAAGAGAAAGGCCATTGTGAATTCTCTACATACCCAAACCCCAACATGTGGGACCAAACCTCAACATTTGGTGCCAATGGTTCTCCTAAATCTCATCATTTGGTGCCGAGCTTCAAACCCATCACTCCCACTGGACTGCAGTCTCCCATCTGCACAGTGAGGAATTGAAATATCTGTGCTCCCTCCCCCACCTGCCTCCCCCTTGCCCAGGCAAATTTTGCAACTTTAACAATGTCAAGTAAGTATTCCTCCATGTGATGGCATCTCCTAAGACTCCATTGTTAATACTAAAATTTGCTACTTGACTGGCTGACACATTAAGAGAGAAATATTTACAGAGACGGGGAATTGCTCACACTAAAAAAAAAAAACAATGTATAAAAGGAGAGAAAAAAGATAATAGAAAGCATGGAAATAGCCTCAATCACCAATGGCTAGAACATGTGAAGAGAAGGGGAGCAAGGACAGAGCCTTCAGGGCTGCCTGTGGTTAAGGGCAGAAAGCAAGGGGAAACAGAGGAAGCCTTGGTGTGAGGTGATGTGGTGAAGTTGAATTCTAGACCTGGGAATCAGGTCAGACAGATAAAAAGTGTACCAGTCGTGGCTTTGGTGGGGAGGGTGGCTAGGTAAGCTGTCTTTCCATCTTTTAAAGACTTCCTCTTTATCTTAAATCTTTTTCTCTTGTACTCATAGAAACCTGACTCTCCCCAGTGAGAGCTGCACCTCTGACCATGATCTCTAGGACTAAAAAGAACCCTCTCCTTCACTCAAGGAACCTATGCTTCTGATGTTCGGTCCAAAAGCTTTTATTAAGCACAGAATAGGTAAGCATATGAGCTTGAATCTTGCCTCTGGAATTTACTTTTAGGCAAGCCACTTCCTTGTTTAGGTCTCAGTTTCTTCTCCTGTAAAATTTGGTCCCTTTTAGCTCTGGCATCATTGTTAATATTAAGACTTGCCCCTGCCTGATACATTAAAAGATAAATGTATCTTTTTCTTTTTGCTGAGGCAATTGGGGTTAAATGACTTACCCAGGGTCGCTCACACAGCTAGGAAGTTTTAAGTGTCTGAGGTTACATTTGAACTCAGGTCCTCCTGACTTCAGGGCTGGTGCTCTATCCATTGCACCACCTAGCCACCCCCAAAAGATATTTACAGAAATAGAGGGACTTTCTGGCACTAAAAAAATAATGTATGGAAGGAAAAAAAAATTAAAAGCATGAAAGTGGCCAATGTCACCAATGGTTAAGTGGGAACAGAGACCAGATTCAGGAAGATGGTAGGGGCCCATGAGTTTAACCAAAAGCTGGCAGTCCAGTTTAGCTAGAAGGTAGAGTGTATGAAAGGAATAATAACTTGGGGAAAGATGACCAATTCCTAGCTCCAAACTCCATCTGGGTGTCCCACTGATACCAAACGAAGCAGGTCCCTTCTCTCTTTGCCCCAGCATTCTCAGTCCTTTTGCTAAGCTCAGCTGTGACAGCCCAGTACTCACTCTGGGGTAGGGGACAGGCATCCTAGCTCAGGACCTCCTTTTTTCTCCAGGACCATTTCTGAAGTGGCTCCCTAGTATTCTATTGATTTGGGAGCAATTTTATCTTATCTCAAAATTCTCTGAGGTCTAGCATTGTTGTTGGCCTTTTATTGTTCTTTTAAAAAAAATCACTTGTTGCATAGCTAAGGCCCCCAACAGAGCTGAATGACTTAATAAACTACTGAAAAAGAGAAAATCCACTGGGATCCAGAGGAGTTTGTACCAGTGCTGGGGGAAGGGATGGTCTGAAAGGATGGGAGCTTGTAGGGAGAGGGCAGTTCAGTGGCAGATAGATGGGGGAAGGGGAGGAGACTGTGCTTGAGGTGGGGGGTGGAGGGGTGGAGATGGAGGTGTCCCCGTAGAAGGCTTGGGAAGCTACCTGAGCCCAGGGAGTGAGGAAGACGGTGGCATTCGTGCCCTTGCCAGCATCCAGAGCCCTAGCGAGGCTCCACGAGTATCCTACCTGCCCCAGGTTGACAAAGCCGAACTTGCGTGCCAAGCGCTCGGCCTCCTGGCTGCCCCCTGGCAACAGCACAGCCCAACTGCTGACATAGATGGGTACTAAGTAGCGGCCCCGGCCACCCCGGCCCGGCCCCGGTTCCTGTTTGGGTCCCTCTAGGGCCAAGACGGAGACTAGAACCAGGGTCACGGTCAGGACTAGGACCAAGGTCAAGGCCAGGGTCAGAATGAATCTCTGCCGGGTCCACCCGGACCGCATGGTAGCCAGGGGTCGGAGGAAGCCCCTCCCGTGGGACAAACTGTCTTTGGGGCCCCAGGATGGGGCGTTTAAATGCCCCTTCCCCCTCCCCCCATCCCTGGGCAGGAATGGAGGAGCCCCACGCCCTGGGCACCCGAGCGAAGCAACCCCCGCCCCCTGGACGCCTCTTTCCGGCTCCATGGCAACCCCTTTGCCCCTGCCCCCGGTGGTGGTGGGGGCTTCATTCCCAGGGGGCTGTGCGGCCGCCGAACCACAGCCTCGGGAATGGGGCGGTCCAGGGGGCGGGGAACGGAGCTCCGTGCCCCTGGGCATGTGGGGAATGGGGTGATGGGAGAGTTAATTTAGAGGACGCCGCGGAAACTGGGATTTAGATAAGATCTTCTCCTTTCCTTCAGTCCACAATTCCTTTCCCACCCGGCGAAACGGTTTCAAGTTCTGCTTTTAACGGTCTTGCTGTGTGATCTTGGGCCAGTCACTTCCCTTTTGCCTCTCCGTGAAAAGCACTAGATAATGCTCTCTAACCCAGAAAAGGTCTTTCTAGATAGCTTTTAATTAGTGGCCTAGAGGGACTTGATAGGGGTAGCTAGAGCCTAGTGGCTGGCTTCCTCCTGACACAAGTTGATTCGGTTATCCTGGAGCAGTTGCTCGAGTTTCTACTTTACAGTATGCTATACAAATACTGAAACACTCCCCTCCCCCCTTTCAAAGAGGCACAAACTGAGGCATCCAAAGGGGAAGAACTGAGCCAAAAGTCCTACCGCTTTGTTAGTCAATCAGTCAAATCCATAAACGCGCCAGAGACTCACTGCTCAGCTCTCTAAAGCGTTTAAAAAAAAAAAAAAAAAGCCAATGCCAGTCTCGGCAACAGCTCACAATCAAAGGGAGAAAATACCATAAAAACAACTTCGTACAAACCCGCTATATTCACGACAAATTGGAAATAATCAACAAAGGGAAGGCACTTGAATTTAAGGAGATCCAGAATGGCCGGGATTTTTAGCAAGAGATTGAGCAGGAATTTCACTGTTCCCCGCTCTAATAATTTCATCTCAACATTTGCCAAGTCCTGTTCACTCTTCCCCATCTCTATCTTCATCATGGCTTTTGGCCTAATTCGAACCTCTGTGTGGTCCAGATGAACTGCCCTATTTCTTATTAGTTTCCTTGTATAATCTTTTGCTTGTTAATTTCCTTGTATAATCAGTTGCATTAAGGGTTATACAGGCTGTTTTCCTAAGCCTTGAATGCCCTCCCTTCTAAGCTCCCTCTCTTGGGATTTTTAGATTCCTTCATGTGCCACCTCTTAATAGAGGTATTTCTAGACCTAACCTCCCCTACCCACTTTGGAACTAGAATTCCTTTCCTATCTCATAATCTTGTATTTATAATGTATATATTTTGAATGTTTTAATTTGTGCATTTTTGTGCCTGGCACATAACAGATGTTTAATAAATGCTTTTGATTAACTGATTCATCACTTGTAGCCTCCTGATTGATCTCTGTGCCCACTCTCCCTTTTCCAGTTTTTTACACCAACGTCAAGATAATCCATTTATCTAAGGTCCAAATTTGACCATGTCTCTCCCCTGATAAAAAATAATTTCTAGGGGGCAGCTAGGCAGTTCAATGGATTGATCATTGGCCTTTAGTCAGGAGGATCTGGATTCAAATCCAGCCTCAGACAGTGGCTAGCTGTGTGACCCTAGGCAAGTCACTCAACCCCATTACCTCAAAATCAACCAACTAACCCTTCAATGCTTCCCTAATATCTATAAATTAACATTCAAATTCCTCACTTTCCACCATCTGCCTCCAACTTACCTTTGTAAGTTAATTTTATATTCTATTATTCATCTCTTTAGATGCACTGTTGTTTCCCCAAACCCAAAGACCTGACAAGTCCCTCTCATTTCCCCATCCCCATAACTGGAATGCATTTCCTCCCCATCTCTGCTTCTCAGAATTTCTGTCTTTTTTCTATGAAAGGCTAGTTTTACATGCTAATTCTTTTAGGTAGTTTTCCCACTGAATTTCACCTCCTGCTAAAATAGATCCTTGTATCATTTTTATAATAATGATTAGAAAAGCTAATATTTATTATATCCTGCTTTAAAGTTGGCAAGAAGCTTTACCTGTATTATTTGATTTGGTCTTACAACAAAGTTAGTTCTATTATTATCCAAATTTTTAAAAGAAAGAAACAGACTGACACACAAGCTAGTAAGTACACATGTATCTTCTACTACTTTAGAACACAAAATCCTTTCGAGCAGGAATTATGTGGGGGTTTTTTCTGTGTCCCTGGCCTCCGTACTGAACACCGTACCATATACAGAGGCACTTAATATTTGCTGAATGAATGTATGAATGAACTAGGTTTTTTGATTCCAATTTCAGTGCTCTTTCCATTACATCACACTGTCTCCCCAAACATTTATTGAACTCCTACTGTATACAGGATACAAAGTGGAACTTTTTCATGCATCTCAGGGAGAGGAAAAATTTGGAGAGTAAAATGAACGCGGGGTGGGGTGGGGAGCATGAGACTGGCTCACAAGGGTACTTCTGCTTGAGGGATGGGACAAAAAGTGACTTTAGAAGTCCAAGCATTAGTTAGGAAGGCCGAGGAAAGGGAAGAAAGAGATGTGGAAGAGTTTAGACTGCCCAGAATCTGGAGGTGGGAGGGACATTAACTCACGCCGGAAACCCGACAGGTGTTGGCCTAGAGGGACTGCCTGAGAAATAAAAGATGTCGCCCTCCGGTCTCACCTGGCCTCCCCTTCCCTCTCCAGTTCGAGTCTCCTCGGTGTCCCAGTTCTCCCCCAGGCCCCGCCCTCTCTTCTCTCTCCCGCCTAGCTCCCAGGTGGGTGGCTCCGAGCTCTAGGTGTGAGGAGGGGCAGAACGAGGGTTGGGAGAAAAGTCCCGCCTCCTTTGTCCGTTACGCTCTCTCATTGGTCAGTGTGGGCAGGTTGGGCCGAATGAGGCCCCGCCTCGATTTCCTGTCCAATCCTATACTCAGGGGAAGGATTCAGGTCGTCCCCCGCAGTTGCAGGACCACGAGGTGGGAGGGAGGGAAGGGGAGGGACCTCGGGACCGGAGGAGTGGAGGTCCTGGGAGCCTGGAGAGGGAGACGCCAGTAGCACCGCTGCAGAGCAGCGGAGGAGCCCTGGAGGTCACCCCTCGGACCCGGGTCCAGTCATCCTCCGTACCCGACCCTCCCCGCCCCGTCTCGGGAGCCATGGCTAGCTTGAGGCAACGCTTCCAGAGGTTCCTGGAGCAGAAAAACATTGTCACCGATGCCCTGGGGAAGCTGGAGGAGATCACGGGGGTCAGAAAGTACTACTTGGCTACAGGTAAGGCCCTCCAGTCCCCATTCTCTTCCTCCCCTTTTTCCAGATAGAACTTTAAGGCTCAGAGATCTGCCGGTTCCCCTCCTCCAGTTAGAACTTTACCGCTTAGAGGTCCTCCAGTATCTCTCCTCCAGGTAGAACTTTAGCGTTCAAAAATCGTAAACCTGCATCTCATTCTCCATATTTCAGATGAAGAAACGAATGTTCAGTGAGATATAGGAACCACTGCAGGTTATCCAGAATAGAGTAGAACCCAAACCTCTTAGCTCGTGGCAGCGCTTTCTATGGAAACAATTGTATTTCTTGCTGTTCTTGGTAATTTTTATGCCTTGGCCGTCACCATCTCACAACCCTAACCTTTCCACCACTTTCAATTAACTGACTTGGAAAGTCTTGAGTTGGGGGGGAGGGGGAAGGAAGGAGGAGTGGAAGGGTTGATCTGCAGATGTCCCACCGCATTAGCTGAAAAAATTCCTTGTATCATCCCCAGAATTCAGTCCCACTCTAGGGAGCAAGAAGAAGATAAGTAGGATCCCCTTGTATCTGTAGGAATTGGAGCTTGAAGTGACCTACTCTGATGTTCAGAGTCACACAACTGTAGAATATTAGTTCCATAGAACGTAGAACCACAGAACTGGGTAATGATCTGGGGCCATTCAGTCCGGCTCCCTCTCTGTAATGAACGGGGAAGCCAATCCCTGCCCCACAAGTCACACAAAGGCCAGATTAGGGGAGGGAAAGGCATTGTGGGCTAAAGCAGTTTAGGCTGGGAAAAGAAAAACCTAAAAGGTGGGGCTGGTACTTCCGCGGCTATCAATCCCTATCCTCTAGCCCTTAATGCAGCACATTAACCTCCTAGGGACACCTTCATTCCAGGACTTCTGGCAATCGGATGTAATTCTTCGGTCCCTGGAGTCTTCTAGGAGTTTCCTGGGCCCGTTTCGGGGAGCCCTGCTTGATGGGGCAGGAGTATTACATCACTTTGCCCTTTGATATCTATCCCCCAGCTCTTGGACTTTGAGAGTGCTGTGCAGGGCACATTCTGAAAGAGGCCATGTTGAAAGTGGCTCGGCACCCATATGTCTACAAAGCCTGGGGACCAAGCCTTCCTCCAGGGAGATCCCCCGATTATGTTTCTGGTCCTTCCAGTTGTTTGGTCTGCTCTGGGGCAAGGGGGAGGAGGTGGCTGACTGCGTGGGACTGAGTACAGAATGGTTCTGCTGCCCTTGTGCAAGAAAGAGCTGGCAGACGGCCCTTGGGGCCAAAGCCCAGCCCAGGAGGCAGGGCCAGGAAGTTTAAGGTTGATTTCTGAAACCCCATCAAGTGGGTCAAAGCTAAGGGTAACTCCAATGCCAATCAGCTTTGGGGAGCAGTTGCAGTATTCCTTCCCCTTTCCCTCCAGGTGCCTTCAGATATAATGTACTCCTGACTGACCCTGCTTAATTTTTTCATTAAAAAATGAAATTTATAAATGAGCTTCTCTATAGATGGCCCAGTGGAAAGAGCATGGGGCCTAAATTCCATAAGACCTGAATTTGAATCTGACCTCAGACACTTACTAATTGTGTGAATTTGGGCAAGTCATTTAAACTGTCTCAATTCTCTCATCTGTAGATTAGGAATCTTAATAGCACCTCTCTGCTAGGATTATTTCTAGAATCAAAGTTAGTAAGTTGTGAAACACTTCATAAACTTTAAAGCTCTGTAAAAATGCTAGCTATTTGTTATGTCAATTCATACGTTGTTGAAGCCAGAAGAGACCCCCATTTGGAGTTTTCTTAGCAAAATTACTGGTCTGGTTTGCCATTTCTTTCTCCAGTTCATTTTCCAGATGGGTAAACTGAGGTAAACAGGCTTAAATGACTTGCCCAGGGTCATACAGCTGATAAGTGTCCTTTTTGAATTTAGGACTACAGGCCCAGTATTCTATCCTCCATATCACCTAACTTCTCTGGAAGAGGCCATTGGAGTTTAGCATGAATTTATCTTGCATAGACTTATCTCGGTACATATTTCTTTCTCTAGTAGGAGGCAAGCTGGTAAGCTCCTTGAAGGCAGATTGTTAAATTAGTCAGTCCAATGCCTTCCTCCCTCATCTCCCCAGTTTTCAGAGGAGAAAATTGAGACCCAAGAAAGAAAAATACCTTATTCATGATTGCCCAGTTCCCTTGATGAAGGTGGTGATAATAGTAATTACTGATGGAAGTACAGAGGCAAGAGTGCTAGATTTGTAATTGGGAAGACCTGGCTTCAGGGGCCACCTCTGATACTTATTAGTAATTGTTAGCTGTGCTCATCTCTGAGCATCTTTTTCTATAAAATGAGTAAGCTGAACTCACTTTATTGAATTGTTGTAGAGCTTAAATGAGATGTTACAAATATATAAAGACACTTGGGAATCTTGCTCAATATAGCAAGGTTTTTAAAGTGATTTATTATATTTGTTTCATATTTGAATCTTAATCGGCAGTAAGATATGTGCTATTATTATCATTCCTCTTGTACAGATGAAGCAATTGAAAGCATGCCTTGCCTGTGGTCATGCAGCTAGCAAGGGGCAGAGGGGCCATTTGAACCCCGGTCTTATTTATTCCAAGATTAGCCACTCTTTCCAGTATCCCAAGATAATGAAATCCACCTGTTCCCTTTAGAGATGAGAAGATTGATCCACAGAATCAGGTGATTGTCCATAGGTGGTCTGGCCAGACAAGTCATTAGCACTATCTACAGAAGCTATCTGAAACAAAATCTTTCTTCTAAACACTCTTCCCCAATCTCTTAGCTGAAGACGGTACTTCTTACATTTGCCATGATTTTCCTGTTCTCTTTGTTTAAACCTCCTCTGACATCAACCCCCACTTCTCCTTTCTCTGCCAAAGAAATGGCCTTCATGTTTAGGCCAGTCCTTCGACATGCATATTTGATGCCGTTCTCTCATCTTCTCCAGCAGATTATTCCTTCAATTTTCCCAAGCTTAATCTTGTGCCTCTCCTTATTTTGTTCTTTCCCTGCTGTCTTTAAGCATATCTGTCTCCTCATCCTTAAAAAAACAAACAAAACTTCCCTAGACCTCATCTCCTCAAGCCTATGACAGGTTAGATCTCATCTTTTCCAGCTAGACTTCTAGAATAAACTATTTTTATTGCCTTATGTCTTTCTTGTCTATCCATAACCCTTTTCAATTTGATTTCTGCTCCATCAACTCAAAACTACTCAGTGCAAAGTTAGCAACAATTTCCTAATTGCCAAATCTGGTGATCTTTTTTCAGTTCTCATCCTTGTGAACCCCTTTGCTGCATTTGAAATTGTCACCCACCTCTCCTCCTGGTTGGTCTCAACTTTCAGGGTTTTTATGATACTACTCCCTGTCCTGATTCTTCCACCAGTCTGATCAAAACTCTTCATTTTTTTTTACTCTAGCATCATTCATGTCCTGTCCACTAATTGTGGATTCTGTTCTGAACTCCTTTCTTTTGATACATTCTTTCTGAGATCTCAAATGACTCCCATGAGCTATTGGTTCATTTTAAACTGAATGACCCAAATCCAACCCATCTAAGACAGAATTTACTGTTTTTCCTCCCAAACCTATCTCTTTCCCCCATTTTCTGTCAAAGGCACCACCATTCTCCAATCTCCCAGATTCATCATGACCTTGGTTGTCATCTTTTGACTTCCCACCTTTCCCACATATCCAATTCCAAATCTTGCCACTCCTATTCCCACAACATTTGAAGCTAGCCCTCTCTTTACCATATAGCTCAAATTCTTTGCATAAAAACCATTGCAAAGCCTACTGATTAGTCTCCCTATTTCAAATCTGTCTCCCCTCATTCCACACGACTGCCAAAATGGTTTTCCTTAGCCCAGATCTGACCTATTTAATAAACTCCACAGGCTCTCTTTTGCCTCCAAAGTGACAGATCTATTCCACTCTAGCTTTTAAAGCTTTTCAAAACCTGGCTGCAACCCCATTATATATTAATTCCCCTCCTGAATGCTACAATCCAGCCAAACTAGCCTTCTATGGCATTCTACTCCCTTTCTTTGTCTTGTTTCTTTTCTAGCTCCTGTGTTTGGCATTCACTATTAACTAGGCTTCATAGAATCTTCTTTCAAGATGCAGCTCAAGACCACTTTCTACCCTAAATATTTCATGACCACAACCTCCCTGCTCTCTCTTTCTGAGGCAATTAGTTAAGTGACTTGCCTAGAGTCACACAGTGTCTGAGACCAGATTTGAACTTAAGGCTTGACTCTAAGATGAGTGTTTTATCCTCTGCATCACCTAGCTTCCCCATTACCCCTTTTCATCAGCCCCACTTCCCACACCTGTTATTTCCTTTATTTCCATAACTATCTTGTATTCTGCATTTTTTTTTTCAGGTTAACCAAAAGTAAACTTTTTGTTTTTTTTTTTATTAAGGCTTTTTATTTTCAAAACATAAGCATTGATAATTTTTCAACATTGACCCTTGCAAACCCTTGTGTTCCAAATTTTTTCCTTCCCTTTCCCCCACCCCTTCCCCTAGATAGCAAGTAATCCAGTATATGTTAAATATGTGCAATTCTCCTATATGTATTTCTACAATTATCATTCTGCACGTATTTTCACAGACTCCTAGACAGAATTAGAAAGGATCCTTCCTCAGTTTACAGAGGCAGAAATGAGGTGCAGAAAGATGAAATGGCTTGTAACAGAATTAATTAAACAGGTAACTAAGAACAGAACTGGCATTTGAACCCAGTCTACTGGGTACTGGTACTGAGTGCCTAGCACAGTGCTTGGCCAATGTTAGTCTGAGTTTGTTGAATCATGAGTCATAGAGTAGACTCCATCCCAGATCTCCTAAAGCCTAGTTAGCCCTGTGTTCCTTCTGTGCCTTCCTAGATTGCCCTCTTCATTCTCCTATTTGTATGGAAATCGTTTGTTGTTGGGAGTGTTCCCTCCACTGATGCCTTTGAGAGTTGACAGTACGTTGCTAGGTCAGCTATCAAACTTTTCAGCTTTGATACAAGGCTGCCATAGCTTGTGCTCCAGTCTTTCAGAAGTTGGGGCCTCTGTTCTGAGACTGGAGGCATTCAGTCAAGAAGTATTTGTTAAACCTTGGTTTGAGAGTCTGGAAAGTAGCTGGTGATTCAAGGAAAGGCAAAAATAATCCCCTCTGAGGAGAATCAACATGCAAACAAACAATAATGTATATAAAATCAATGGTATCCAGGACGAATGCGAGGTAATCTCAAAGGAAACGATACCAGCAGTGGGGAGAAGGTGGAAGCCAGGGCAGCCTGTAGGCAAAGGCGAGGTAGAGGGAGTATTCTAAGCATGGGGGTCAGCCAGTAGCAAGCATCAAGAGGTGGAGCAGCAAGTAGTATTACGGCTGTTGTTCAGGCATTCCAGTCTTGTATAATTCTTCTGTGACCCCATTTGGGGTTTTCTTTGCAAAGATGTTGGAATAGTTTGCCATTTCCTTCTCCAGCTCATTTTACAGACCAGGAAACTGAGGCAGACAGAGTGGACTGACTTGGCTAGGGTCACAGTTTGCAAGTTTCTGAGATCAGATTTGAGCTCAGAAGTGAGTTTTTCTGACTAAACCTGGTATTCCATCCACTGAGCCACTTAGCTGCCTTTAGGTTGGTATTGCTAATCATGAAATATGTAGAAGAGGGCAAAGTGTAAGAGAAATACGGAACAAATATATCTAAGGAAATAAGTGAGGAGATGAGATGATAAAGGGCTTTGGAAATCAAATAGAGCCTTTAATATTTGATCCTGGGAAATTTTAGCAGGAGGAAGGTCATTTCTATCTGTTGCAATCCTACATGTCCTTCAAGACACAGCTGATATGCTGCCTCCTCTTCTCTCCTAAACCTCCCACAGCTCCCCTTTCCCCAACAGGGAACTTTCTTTGCCTAATATTTTACTGGGAAATTTGAGACCATTCCCCCAGAGTTTCCTCTCCTCCCTTCCTTCTACAATTCAATTATTTCCTGTTCCTCTTTTCTTCATCCCCATCTCGCATGAAGAAATGGTTTTACTCCTTATGAGCACCAACTTTCTACCTGTACAAATGATCCACCTCTCCCTCTATCATCCCTGTGCTTACTTATTTTCGGTCTCTTCCTGTCTGCTGACTCCTTCCATACCCCTACCTACATGCCCATGTGTACCCCATCCTCAAGAAATTCTCACTTGAAGGACAGTTAGATGGCTCAGTGGATAGAGCACCAACTCTAAAGTCAGGAGAACCCGAGTTCAAATCCAGCCTCAGACACTTAACTTAAAAGGCAAGTCAGTTAACCTTAAAAGAAAAAGAAAGGAATCCTCACTTGATCATCAGTCTCCATTGACCAGCTTCCATCTCTTTCCTCCCTTTTGCAGCTAAACTCCTTGAAAAGGCTGTCTATAACAGTTGCCTCCATTTCCCTTCTCTCACTCCCTTAATCCCTTCCAACTGGCCTTTGGTTTTTCTTTCCCCCGACAAACTTCTCCAAAGTGACTCGTAATTGCCAGCTTCAGTGGCCTTTTCTCAATTCTCATACTTGACCTTTCTGCAGCCTTTATTAATGGTAGTTACCCTTTTTTCCAGTTTTGGGGACATAAGTTTCTCTTGACCCTTCTCCCACTTTTCAAGACTATTTCTCTGTTTCCTTTTTGGATTTTCATTTAGGCCACATTTGATAACTATAGTGATTTCTCAGGGTCCTGAGTATTCTTCTCCCTTTTACACTAATTTTTTAATTTGGGGATTTCATAATCCGCCATGGATTCAATTATTATCTCTGCTTATAAATTCTCACATCTTAGCTAGCCCTCATTCTCTACTGACCTCTTGGCTAGTATCTCCAATTGCCTATTGAATAGAATGTCTAGTAGACATCTTAAGCAGGAATCTTTTTGACAGTCTAGCAAAACTGATGGATCCTTTCTCAAAATGTTTTTAAATGTATAGTAAAAACTGTAGGATTACCAAGGAAAGCAGTTATGTTGACAGTTTAATTTAAAATTTAAATGAAAAAAATTAAAGTTTACTTAACTTCAAAGAATCCCTTTAGCAACCATGTGGCAGTAGATAGACTACTGGGCCTGAAGTCAGGAAGACTCCCGAGTTCAAATTTGGCCTCAGACACTTAGTAGCTGTGACATCCCTGGGTAAGTCACTTAATTCTGCCTCAGTTTTCTCATCTGGAAAATGAGGTGAAGAAGGAAATGGCAAATTACTCTAGTATTTCAGCCCCCAAACACCCCCAAATGGGGTTACAAAGGGTTGGCCGAAACCGAATAATAAATAGCTAGGTAGTTCGATGGACTAAGTACTGAGACTGGATAGAGGAACACCCAGGATCCCATGCTTAACTAGTTGGGTGATCCCAGGCAATTTGGTTAAACCTTGTCTACCTTAGTTTCCGCTTTTGTAAAATGAGGATAATAGCACCTACCTTTCAGGATGGTTATGAGAATAAAATAAGGTAATATTTATAAGGGACTTTATATACAAGGATGGATTCTAAGGACTTTGCTGACTGTGTTCTAAGGACCCTCCTGACATTATTCTACTATTCTAATTACCTCTGCACTTGGACATTCAAATTAAGTTCAACTAATATTCATTAAGCAAGCAACTAGTTGGCTCAATAAATTAAGCTCTGAGCCTGGAGTCAGGAAGACAAGTTCAAATCCAGCCTCAGATAGTTACTAGCTAGGCAAGTCACTTAACCTGCTGGAGAAGGAAAAAAGAAAACTACTCCAGTGGCTTTGCCAGGAAAGCCCCAAGGACAGTATCTGTAAGATCAAGGAAGAGTTAGTCATACTGTGTCTCATGCTGTGCTGGGAATACAAAGACATAACAGAAAACTTAACCAGTTCCTGCCCTCAAGGAGCTTCCATTCTGTTGTCCTAGGAGCGCTAGAATTCTCTTTGCTGGTAATGTAGCTTTCTGGCTTTGGGATAAACTGGTTCCACTTGGCCCTTAAGGGACCATTCCGGGTTAGAAATGCCAGTGTCTGTTTAGTTTACTAATGTTTATTAAGCCCTTGAGCAAGGCCTTCTTATCTCTCCAGGGCAAGGTCACTTGACTGTCTCTGGTGTGTTTGAGTTAAGTGATATTAGGGCCACCTCCCTTACTGATAATGTATCTCTGTGCCATTCTTTCCTTCATTTCCCACAAAACTAGTGAACCAGCTGGTCCTGGCCTGGGGCCCACAGGGCCATCTGGCCCTGCCTGACTTGCCCACTTGGGCAAACTGTTCTTATTGGCACTGGGAACTTTAATTTTGAATTTGAAAGAAAGAACCAGTCTTGGAAGGAAGGACTGGAGCTTGTGGGGAGGGGTACTGAGGGAAATGGGGGTTGGTGAGGAGGAAGAAGAGGAACTGGGATTGGAAAGAGGTTTGACTAGCTCCTGTGGCAGATCCAAGAGCTCGGAGCGGTTAACGCCCTCTGGGTGTTTGTCTCCTTTTGTGCTTTGTTTATAGTACCTTCCACCTCTGCTTTGTGAGTTCCCTAAATCTCTTATGGGCTCTAATCTTTGAGTTTTATATTCTTCTCATGGGAATGTTGAATCTGGTAGGTGCAGTGCCGCACTCAAAGTTGGGAAAAATCTGGGTTCATGCCCCTGCCTCTGACACAGATCACTGCCATAAATAATTACAGTGTCTGTCTATCTGATACATAGTCTTTTTGTTTGTTTGTTTGTTTATAAATACTATCTCATTTAAGCTTCACAAACTCTGGAATAGTTGGTACTATTATTAGACCCATTTTACAGATAAAGAAATGGAGGCAAATAGATTAAATGACTTTGCTCAGCTATTAAGTATCTGGGACTGGATTTGAAGTTGGGTCTCCTGCCTCCAGGCCCAGTACTCTATTCACTGTGTGGTTGTGGACAGTTCCTTGATCTCGTGTCCTCAAACGGATCATGGATTTAAGAGCTGGAAGGAACATTGGAAGTTGTGGCTTGCCCAGGGTTCAAAATAGAAGCCTCACATCAATCAGACCTTGTTGCATTGCTCCCTGCAACCATGCAGGTGCCAGTCCATCCATGGCTGCTTATCCCATGACACTGGGATGTCACTTATTGTTATTGCTAATAATAATATCTAGCCAGGTTGCTCAGTGGATAGAGTACTGGACCCGAGTCCAGGAGACCTGAATTCAAATCTAACCAGACTTTTTTTTTTTTTTAATTGTGTGGCCTTGGGTAAATTGTTCAACTTGTCTTTTCCTCATCTGTTAAATGGGAATAACAGCACCAATCTCCCAAAGTTCTTGGGAGGATTAAATGAGATCAAATTTGCAGATCTTAAAGCATTATGTAAATGCTGGAGCTGTTATCAATAATCATGTTTTCTGTTCTAAGGTCCTTCCCATTTATTTTATTTCAATCAATATCATCCATCCATAAATATATTAAGCACCTTCGAGGTGCAGAACAGATTCAAAGAAAGGCAAAAACAGTCCTTGGCTCAGGCTAGTGGGGGTGCAACCAGCTGTGTACGAAAAAGATATGGGCAGGATAACTTGGGGGTTGTCTCAGGAGGAAAGGCCCTAGAAAGAAAGAGGATTAGGAAAGTTGCTTATAGAAAGTGAGATTTTAGCTGAAATTTGAATGAAACCAGGAAGTGACCATGAGGGAGAGAGAGGATTCCAGACTTGGGACAGCCAGGAAGAATGCCTACAGCAGAAAGATGGAGGTTCTGTTCTGGGGACAGCAAGGAGGCGCAGGATCTTTGGATTAGAATGTGGGCAGAGGTGTAAGGTGTAAAATGACTAGGTAGGAGTTGGGGGATGGGGCAAGAAAGAATTAGGTTATGAAGGGCTTTGAACCCCAAAGAGGATTTTAAATTTAGTGTTGAAGGTGATACCAAGTGGTAGTACAAAGGTGAAAAGAATCCAGGATAGAGTCTTGTGGGGGACACCCACAGTTAGGTAGAGTGATCTGGAATCCAGCCACAGATTTAAGTGCTTTGTTGACAATATTGTTGACCTGACTACCTACCTTGCTAGACAATGCTCTAGGGGTACAAAGATGAAAGAAAATGAAATGGCCCTGCCCTTAAGGAGCTTACATTTCATGGGAAACATGTTTGAGCTCTTCCCTCTCCCCCTCCCCATCCCATTTCTGACATTTTGTGTTTCCTAAGGGCTTTCCCACTTGGACATTATATCTATTCCAGAAGAAGGCAACGCTACTTCCTGTTAGCCCATTCTTCCCATTGGGATATGGATAAAATACAGTATAAAGAACAATTCCCTTCAATTTTATATCTAGCTGGTGAGGAGTGGTGCTCTCCACTCTATGAAGAATCGGCTTTTTCATACCTGCTCTACCCTTAATCCCAGTGGCTCTGAACTCCTGTAGATAATCATCCGAACTGTATTCCCCATATACCCTGATTTCTGTCCCATCTACCTTCTCACCTTAAAGTTTCAATCTAATTCTACCCACCTCCTCCACTGAGCCCTCAGGAATGCCTGTTCCATAGGCAACAAACTTCATCTTAAATCTTTGCCTTCTACCTATTATCTCTTACTGAAACCTGGCTCCCCCCAGATGACACAGTCTAAGGGGCCACCCTTTCCCATACTGACTGCACCTTCACTTTCTCTTTGGTTCACTAGTCAAGGCAAGGGATTTGGAATATTCCTCATTCTTCTTGCCACTTCCCAGTTAATTTTTTCCCCATCTATTGGCTTATTTCTTACTGCCTGCAAATGTGCCACATCTCTCCTGTCCTGAAAAAACCCTCACCTGATCCTTCCATCCCTGCTAACTATTGTCCTCTATCTTTTCTGCCCTTTGTAGCCCTTCTCCACCACAACAGGTACCTCCACTTTCTCTCCTCATTCTTGTTAAGTTTGAACAATCTAGTTTCCAGCCTTTTCCTACCATCTAAACTGTTATATCCAAAGTGACCCGTGGCCACCAATTCCAGTAATCTTTTCTCAATCTTCATTCTCCTTGACCTTTCTACAACCTTAAACACTGTTTACATTGCCCTCTTCTCCTTTGTTAATCTCTCTAGATTTTCCAGACACCACTTTCTCCTGGTTCTCTTCTTACACCTCTAACCACTGCTGTTTTTGCTAGATCCTCTTCCAGATCATCCTCTAATCATAGGTGTCCCTATCTCTTTTCTTTCTATGCTACCTATTGGTGATCTCATTAGGAACCCTGGATTTAATTGCCATCTCTATGCTGATAAATTCTAAGTTTACCTGCCCCAATCTCTTTGCTAATCTCCAATCATACGTCTCCAACAGTTTGGCCAAAATGAAATATCTTTTCCCCTAAAACCCTCCTCTCTCCTACCTTCCTGGATTCCTTACTGCCTCTCACCACCCTGCCCTCCAGATCTCTAATCTGTTGTTAAAGACTGTTGATTTCACCTTTGTAGCATCCCTTGAATTTGCCACTTCTCTCCTCTGATCCTGCCATCCTGGCTCAGGTCCTCATCATCTCTTACCCTAATTAATAAAATAACTTGCTGGTAAGTTTGCTTGTTTCAAGTCTCTCCCCATTCCCATCTATCCTTTTTCAGCCATTAAGGTGATTTTCCTTTTTTTTTTCCCTCCTTTTTTTTTTTTTTATTAAAGCTTTTTTATATACAAAACATGCATGGGTAATTTTTCAACAACCCTTGAATTTTCCCTCCTTCCCCCCCCCCCCCCATCCCCTCTCCTTGATGGCAAGTAATTAAGGTGATTTTCTTAAGCAAAGATTTAATCCTGTAACAGTAGCTTTCTTCTTCTACTCCTTTCCTCCCCTCATGGTAAAACTCCCTATCTTTTTTTCCAAGAGCAAATATAGATTGGTATTGTTCAGCATTCAAAGCCCTTCCTAATCCAGCCTCCTTCTATCTTTCCATGTATTCTTTGATCAGTGACTCTTGCTCCTTTCCCTGAAGGTCTCTGTGACCTGGGACATTTTCTCTGGCTGTGCCCCATGCCTGGAATGTTTTCCTATCTGACCTCCCTGGCTTCTTTTAAATCCTACTTTCTATAGGAAGACTTCCTCAGCCTTTCATAATTCTATCTGATTAATTCCTCTGTTAACAACTTCCTCTATTTAGTTTGTACCTTCTTTATGGCTTTCTTTATATGTATGTTTGCATGTTGTCTCTCCCATTAGTTTGTAAGCTTCTTTAAGGCAGGGAATATCTTTTTTTGTATCCCCAGGGGTTACAAAGTAGATGCTTGATAATAATCATTGATTGATTGATTGATCTAAAGATTCTCTTACCTCTAACTTTGTGTTCTAAGGAGTCTCCCAACTTTAATATTCTCTGATATCTTTTATAACTTTAATGTAAATCATATGAGACATCAGGCATCTTAAGAGTCCCTTTTCCCCTTATGTGCTGACCCCATTTCACTGGGCAAAGGCTCAAGTCTGCCATTCTGACTTCCTATGTGGAAGCCAGAAGACTGGGTCCTTCATCAAACTGGCTGTGAGGGAATCCTTTTGTGACTGAACATCTGGCTTGAGTGTATCCCTAATGCACTCCTCTAGTATCTGTGGACCTTCCCCCTTCACCAAGTGCTTACTCACCAAGGTGACCTGGAATTAATGGGATTTGGGGATTTACACCCTGCAAGCCTGCTCCATTTAGGGAAGGTTTAGTCACAATCAATCTCCCCTCCTCCGTCTGTCTGCCTGGCTCTGGTATTAGCATTTATGGAGATTTACTTTTCCCTCCTTGGGGCTAAGAGAATCTTAATCTTAAAGGTTGGGGGTGGGTAGAAAGGGGATCCTGCTGAGTTTTTTTCTTTTCCTTCTTCCCCATCCGGAAGTTGGATGGTCACCCTGCTGGAGAAAAGGAGTGAGCCGATTGGGTAATAATGCCTGGCATATGAAAGGTCTTATAAAGGCTTGTTGATTGATTTCTTTCTCTTAGTACAGCCTGTTTAGTAAACAGCTCCGTGCACTGAGCACCAGCCCTGCAGCCCCAATCCAGACGGCGTGGTATTTCCATTGAGTATGAAGACTCAGACACTAGATGGCTTCGGTTCCCTTTTCTGCAAAAAGTGGACACTGGGAACATCTTCCGTAGAGTTTGCTAGGAAGATCAGAGAAGTAGATTTAAAGTGCTTTGCAGATATTAGCTATTTATTATTTATCAAGTGCATTTTAGGCACTGGAGGTTGGAAAGCAGGATGTAATTCCTACACTCGGGGATCTTTTACATTCCATTAGGGAAAAGAGTACTTCCCTCCAAATGTGGTAGCAAGGAATAGATTGAGCTTTGTTCTCTTCAAATGGGCATAATAATATCTATTCTTATGGCTGTTGTGAGGATCATAATGAGAAAATATCTATAAATCAGATAAATACCTAGTAAGTGGAAAGTAACCTTAGGACTAGGTAGCACAGGGAGAAAGCTCTGGGCCTGGAATTAGGAACACCCGAGTTCAAAATTTGTTGGCTGTGTAACCCTAAGCAAGTCACCTAACCTTGTTTGCATCAGTTTCCTCATCTGTAAAATGAGCAAGAGAAGAAAATGGCAAATCTTTCCATTATCTTCAAGAAAATTCCAAATAAGATCATAAAGAATAGGACTTAATTGAAAATGACTGAACAGTATCAATTATAGGTCACTGAAAAATGCTGGGAGATTTGTACCATTTTCCTCCATTTGTTTTTCCTTCCAGTTTCATCTAAAAATCCTTTTGGGGTGATCTGAATTAGTTCCCCCACCAAAGTCTCTTCAAAAGTATTTTCTTCTCTCTGTTCTTCCCTATCTCGTTGCTTATCATCTTTCTCCAGGGTATTTTGCAAATGGATTTGAACCAAAGTTGTCCTTGGTGACTATATCTTTCCTTTTGGTCAGGAGATCTGAGCAGAAGAAATTTCTGAACTCTTCTGGCCTTATCCCATTTAAGCTTCTGCAAGAAGGGGAACTAATCAGAATAAATGATGTCTTACCCTTTCTCTAGTTCTCCATTGTTATGACTGCATTGGGTACAATATCCTTCTTGATCCCTTTTTTTCTCATTTGGCATTCCTTTTAACCTTTGGTTCTCATATATGAATGCACGCAGATTACTAGTTAGCTGTCCCAGAGATAAGATCCTCCATTGGAAACCAGTCCTTTTCTAGTTCCGTTTCATTTCTTTGTGTGAGATGTCATTTGGCACTCACCATATCAAGAGCCTATTGGCTCCATTTTTGAAAAAAAGACTCAAGAGGCATGAGTATTGAGTAGCCCACAAGTCCTTTACTTTAATCCTAAACCATATTTTCTGACAGTTTTTGGTCTCCTCCCTTATGCCTGCCTTCTAATTGAAATCACCAAATAGCTGTGTATGTGCATTTTGACATCATTTGGGTGTCAAAAAATTTTTTTCACCAAAAACATTTCACTTTTGTGAGCCTTTTTTCTATCTAGCAGCAGCGATCTTGCATCTTCTAGTCAGTCAACAGGCATATATTAAGAGCCTACTGTGTAACAGGCACTGTGCAAAGAGCTGGAGATATAATGAACAAAAGCAATCCCTGCCTTTGAGGAGCTTACAGTCTAACGGGAGAGATTATGTTCAAAAAATTGTAAAAATAAGATGTAAATGGAATGTTGATACTGATAAGCTTCAGTGCTTTCAGTTCCGTGGAAGCATTGTTAGTCATTGAACAAGGATTTCTTGTATAGGCCACTGATTGTTATGTTAATATTTATAAACAATCTAAAAAATGATTCTCAGAAGCAGGGACTTCCTTATTCTGTCATGGGCAGGGGTTGAGGGCCGTTTTGTAATTTTGCTTTATTTCATAGACTGCCAAACAATTGGTGATCATCTCCTGATAATGTATTTCTTGGTCCTTGAGCAGATTTAATTTGTCATCAGGATTGTCCCTGGAATGTCTCCAGTTTGAAAGAACCTGCCAGATATGCTCAGCTGGCCTGGCCTTCCAGAGACTTAGGGTCACCTGCACCCTCATGTAGAGCATCACTGGAGCATTTAATGTGTTTGGAACTGTGCCTCTATTAACGGAGCTCAGGCACTAGCCAACAGACTGATAGTGTCAGGGCTGGGAGGGCTTTTCCTATTATGTATATGTGTGTTTTTGTTTTTGTTTTTGTTTTTTTTTATTTTTATTTAATGATTACTTTATATTGACAACATTATCCCTTGCACTCGTTTCTTTTCCGATTTTTTTTTTCCCCTCCCTCCCTCCACCCCCTCCTCTAGATGGCAAGCAGTCCTTTATATGTTGGATATGTTGCAGTATATCCTAGATACAATATATGTTTGCAGATATGTATATGTGTTATTATATTATAACACAATATCGGAGCTGGAAGGACCTTTAGAACTCTGGGTAGGTCTTTCAAGGTCACAGATTCTTATTCTCTCATTTTGGAGCTAAGGCAATAAGGGTCAGAGGAGGTATTGTGGAGGCTAGGGAGAGCCTTGCCCAAGTGAGTGAGTCACAGAACTGGGGTCTTCTGATCCAGTATTGTTTCTGTCTTACTTTGTTTGATGGGAAGGCAGGGGAGCTGGCCCCTCCCTAGGGCACTTCCTTGCTAACCTTATTCCCCCTCTTCTTATTCCCCTGCAGGTTCCATTGCCTTCGTGGCCCTCTATCTCATATTTGGCTATGGTGCCTCCCTGCTCTGCAATCTCATCGGATTCATGTACCCAGCATATGCCTCGTGAGTGGAACCCCTTGGCCACCCAAAGGGTGAACCCCTCAAGCCAGAAGACTGGTGTTCCTGTAGCAGAGATGCCTCTGAGCAAAGTCCTAGCATGGATGCTCTGAGAAAGATTAGGACCAAGAACAGGGATCTTTGCTCTCAAGGAGCCCAGGATCTTGGAAGGGAGACATCAGGCTGGCTGGTCTTCTAGACCCCAACTTCTTAAACTGTAGCTTGTAATCCCATGTGAGGTTCTTGTAATTGAAGGTGGGGGGGTCGTGAAATTATGATTTGTGATAAGTAATTGATTGACTTGTATACTTATTCTATATGCTTGGGGTCATGTAAAAAGGCAAAAAAGAGTCATGAGTGGAAAAAGGCTAGACCGTTCTGTGAAGAGGAGCTTTGCTGGCCAGCTGGCTCTTTGGGTCTCTCTCCCTAGAGAACAACCTCTCTGGGGGATCTTATCCACCTATTACTTATTTCTTAAAGCCCAACTAAGTGCTCTAGGTAAGGCGGGCTGAGTACCTGGTAATCCTGGGAGTGTCTGTAAGGGAGAAGTGCTGAGGGAATTAGACTTCTAGGGGAAGGGGTGGATGGTAGATGGGAAACAGAAGCCCAGAGCCTTTAGACCCCCGGCTGCTTGCTCTGGGCCCCCCAATCCCCATACCCTTTCTCCTCGACACTCATTGCTTGTTTCTCTTTGCCACAGCATCAAGGCCATTGAAAGCCCCAACAAGGATGATGATACCATCTGGCTCACCTACTGGGTGGTATATAGCATATTTGGCCTGGCTGAGTTTTTCTCTGACATCTTTCTTTTCTGGTTCCCCTTCTACTATGCAGGGAAGGTAACTGGTGGGACCGACGGGGGAGTCTGGGTGGTGGAGGATGGGGTTTTTCCTGTTCTGAGTAGAAGGTTGGGCTGGTAGGATCTGAAGTCAGCTTTAATATGTGGGCAGAGAAGGAGGGAGGGAAGGCAAGGGGGAATCATTGGAAGGGGGTGACAGTTTTGTTTTTTAAAAAGGGGGTTTCTTATGGGCTGCCCCAACCTCTCTCCCTGCCTTGTCCAGTGTGCCTTCTTGCTATGGTGCATGCTTCCAGTGACCTGTAATGGCTCCCAGATTCTGTATCATCGCCTGATCCGCCCCATCTTCCTGAGGCATCAGGCTTCCATGGACAGCCTGGTGACTGACCTGAGTGGACGAGCCCTGGACACAGCAGCCAATCTGACCCGGGAAGGTGAGCCCGTTGCCTTGCCCAGCTCCGCCTTTGGCCTGCCGCTTTGCACATTTCGGCCTGTGCTTGCTGCTCTCTCCTCCTTACTGTCTCTGTCTTTGCCTGTTCCTGTTTCTGCCATGCTCTCGGATCCAGTCCTCCAGGCCTTGTCTCACAGCCGGACACTGCTGACCTCCCAGGTGGCTCCTCAGCTCTCTCAGGAGGCTCCGTACGTAACTCCCCTTCCCCACGCCAAGGGTGTCCTGGGAGGGAGATCCAGGAGGGGGTCCTTGCAGTGAAGGAAGGAAGGAGCATGGCCTGGATTCAGAACTGCTTGTCTCAACATCACAACTAACTCTCTTTGTGTCCTGGGGCACATCGCTTGTTGCTTCTTTCCTGCTCTGGGTGTTTAAGTGGTGGCGGTGACATGGAGGGCCCGTCCCTCTCCCCCTCTCCTGTTACTGCTCTGGCCAAAGCTGGAATTGGGGGGGAGGGGTGTCTCTATCCCTTCCCAAGCACTGTTGTGTGTGTTGGGGAGTCAGGATGGGCAACCCCTCGGGTTAGGAGCTCTGGCAGCTCCCAGGCTTAGGGGGAGCCCGGGGTGTCAGTTACCCAGGGACCGAGCCCCTCGGCTTGGGATCGGTTCTCCAGTTTTGGTGCTGGGGGTGGCGGGTCCTGCTTTTGAGTTGGGCTTCTCTGAGCTACTGCCTCCCCATTCCCCTGAGCTTTTGCCTCCTGCCCCCATACCCCCACACCCCTCTTTCCCACTGCAGTTTCCCTTTTGTGTCTCCTTCTTTCACCCTCTTCCCCAGTCTCTATTTTAGCATCCCCATTACAGCTCATCTCCCCCCACCAAAGTCTCACTATGTCCCCCCTCTCCCAGCAACCAAGGCAGGCATGACTCACCTACAGAAGAATAAGTGAAGAGATCACCCCTGAGCCAGAGGCTTCGAATGACTGGACACCCTCCTTCCAGCCCCTAATCCTGGCCTGGGTCTGAGAAGCTGACCCCTCCCAGCTGCACCTCCCCAATCAACTTCACCCTCTTGGGCCTTAGGGCATCAGAAAAGTCTCCCCAGGTGGGAGATGATAGGGTGGACATGGGGGGCCTCTGCCCATCTAGGTTCTGCCGGCACCCACTAAGGGCCTGCCGGTGCTCGGACTGCTCTACTAGACCACTGACCTCTGCCTCTGGTCCCTTCCATCCGCCACTGGCCTCCCCACAGGACTCTTGATGTGTTCTGGCTATTCCAGCTGCCCATGTATTTAAAAAAAAAAAAAAAAAGTCCTACACAGGCCAAACTTGTTAGACCTCAAGACTTTTTGGTGTGTTTGTTGTTGGGGTGAGGGGAGCGTCGAGGGAAGGCTCTCAGCTGACTTTGGTGGGCTCTGGGGCCTTCCACACCTTGGCGACCCATGGGATCCATATTCTAAGGCACCCCCGGGTCCTGGCTGTGTTTTGCAGCCCATGTTCAGCCCTGAAGCTCCCAATGCCGCGTGGATGGAATCTGGGCTGGGAAAAGGTTGGCCACATTGAGCCACCAGAGGGTGCCACGGCCCCATCCAGCCCTCGGCCTAGGAATTTTCTCATCCTGCCTTCTGCCCTGCTCTGAGCCAGAAACTCGAACCTCAAAGCTAAGGGGAGCCTTAGACTTCTCCACTGCTGTAGGTTTTTGGGGGGAGGAGTTAAATGATCTGCCCAGGGTCACCGCGCAGCTAAGTGGCAGTGGATGGATTTGCACTCGGGTCCATCTTTCTTTTAGTTGGGATAGCTGCAGAGGAAATGTTTTTGTCGCAGAGCCAGCTTGGGAGAGGGGAGGGAGACCGGGATACTTCAGAGGCTTCCGAGCGGGCCCAGGCCCAGCTTCTCCACTCACTGAGGCTGGTGATGTCTGAAGAATGGGTCTTTGCTCCAAGGAGTGACTCTGTGGGGGCCAGAGCCCCCAAACTGGGCACATGGGGTGCATCCGCCAGGCACACATTCTGCCTTTGGCTTCCAGGCTAGGCCGGGGAAGGGAGACTGGCTATCCGGGGCCTGCTCTGGAGCAGGAGGTGGGTTTGAGCTAGAGATGGCCCCAGCTGCCTGCTTGCAGGCCGAGGCAGTTTCTCATCCACTCCCTAGAGACCATCGATGGGAAGAGGATGACCCGGTTGTTCCGTGCTAAGGGAGGGGAGCTTGGGTAATCCAAACATAAATAACCCCCTATTTCAGAATGTTTCCTAAATGGTTAATACCAAGTGGAGAGAAGGAAGTCTGTAAAGTTATCTAATCCTCCTCCTACAGTAAAATGTTCCCCAGATCCTTCTTCCCCTGTCAACAAGGCGTCCAAATGGCTCGGTATCTAGCTGGAGAATGGGCTTCTCCCCAGGGATAGCTGCATACGAATGAGCATGACATGGTGGAAAGAGGCAGGCTGGGAACTTAGAGAGAAAAGTAGCATATTGTGGAAAAATCAACACAGGCTAAAGGCCAGGTGCAAAACGGCCTTAGTAAGAAACCTAAGTGCACTGCTCGACCTCCCACCCCATGGAAGCATCTGGGGGGGTAGTGGGTGGCTGAAATCGGGAAGACCCAACCCAACTAGCTACTCGCCCCTCAACCTGTTTGCTCATATAAAACTGATAACATCACCTACCTCCCAGGGCCGCAGTTGTGAATTCAGATCAAATGAGCACATTGTCTGCCCAATGGATCGTATAGAATACAAATGCTTTTCCCTTCCCTTTCCCCATAAGAGCCCCCTTTGCAGGGCTATGTTGGCACATGGGTTTCAGTCATTGCATCTTTATAAATCAGAATCTTCATGGAGGAAAAATCAGAATCTCCGTGGAGGAAGGGCTAGCGCATGCAAGCTGCACTTAAGAATTCCTCTATAACCAAGTCTCTCAGCCTTGTGTAAATTCAGTGGCAGAAAGCTCACATTCACCATTCCACTTTGGGTTTTTTTTTATATAGGGTATCAAGATTAAGTGATTTTTCCAGGGTCGTTTGAACTTGGTTCCCTCTGACTCCAGAGTCAGTGCTGTATCCATTGCATCACCTAGTTCCCTGGGGATATTTCTAATTGTTAGAGAAATATTCTACAGGGGATTTCCTTCATCCAAACAGGTGGGCTACCCATTTATGATTTTAATTTAATAGTTACATGCCAGGGAGTTGCCTGAAGCTCAGAAGCTATGTCACATCATCTAGCGTCAAAGGGAGGAGCTGAATTCAGATTGTCCTGTCCTTGGTCCACTCCAACTTATACCCCTTGCTCCCAGTTCTGTTCTCATACACCCCCAGAAAAGGAGAACCCTCTTACAGATGACAGCTAACAGAGTGATATAGAGTCCTATTTCTCCCTTTTCCCAAATACTGGCATTGAAGGAGTTTACATACATATACTGAGTTCTCCAACATCACTGAGTGCACAGAATGACAAAGATGGGACATCATCACAAAAGTGGATCACACCCTCTGAGAAGGGCCTCAGAGGTATGAGACAATGCGAAGTCAGAGAGGTGGGAGAATTAAGGTTTCCCAGAGAACTTGGCACTTGAACTGGGTTTTAAAGGCTGGGCAGGATTTCAACAGGTCTTAAGACTTAGACACTATGTGATTTCACATGTATCATGGTTTGCCTTCTCAATGGGTGGGGGAGGAGCTGCAGAGAGAACTTGGGACCTAAAATAAACAACTTGTATGCTATACAGCCCACTAATATTTGCATTGCCAAGCCATGTTTCCCTTATATCCTGCATTATTAGATCTGAGTCTGTCTCCTAAAGCCTTTACGACCTCCACCTCCTATTCCCTTTCAAATTATCCTGACTTAATCTCTCACCCTATTCTTGAATAGGCAATCTTCTTTGGCTCCAGTCTCGAGTGATATCACTCTGCCCAAAAGGGCCCCCCATTCATGGTCTTTCACAGCCTGGCTCCAGCTACTTTTCCAGTTGCCTTAGACTGTGTTCCAGCCCATTCTTGGACACGATGCCCTGTTTATCTTACCCTCTCCCAGCTGCGCCTCTTCACCCTGTTCCCCATTTCCAGAGGACTTCCTTTCCTCCCCTCAGTTTCTGTTAAAACGTTGAAGGCCCAGCCCAGGTGATGTGTCTTCCCAGAATCCTTCCTTAATTCCCCAGGTCAAGATGACCTCTCCCTCAAATTTCTCTTGGCACTTGGCCCGGTTTACCGTCTCATGATCTCATTCTTCCTCATCAAAATGGTGTAAATGTCTTTCCCTATTAGACTGTAGACGCCTAACAAGCAGGATCTTGGCCCATTAGAGGCCCTTCCTTATACATAGTAGGTGATCACTGTACTGTGCTATATGTATATGTGCTCCTTGAAGTGAGTGAGAATGTGTGTGTGTGTTCCCTTCTGGTACCCTGCAGGCTGGAAGGGTGAAGAATTCAGGGTCCAGAGGGAGGCCATGGGGCAAAGCGGAGACTGGTCCTAGGGTTCCTGCTTCCGCCATGGGCACGGGGCAGAATGAGGAAGCCAGTCTGGCTCCCCTGTGCCCATATCTCAGAAGAATCCCCCTGGCGCTACCGTCCCGGGCAGCAGCATTGTGGAATGGGTCTGCCCATTTCGGGGATTCTAGTCCCAGCCTGGTCCTCTTGAGGGCAGTCCACTGGGCTAGATGTGGCCCTCTCCAGGGCTTGGGCAGTCAGCCTCAGCCTGGTGGTGGGGTCTGGGGACAATGCTTGGCCACCTCCTGGATGCGGCTGTCTTCTCTGGGAGTCCAGGGCCGAGCATAGCCAGCACGGGGCAGCAGCAGCCGGTCCAGGGTGCCCTCATAGTTGATGTGTCGCTGGGCTGCTATCAGGTACTCTGCTCGAGGGACCAGCAAGGGGCAGGGGCAGGCCCCTGGGGCCCAGAGGAACTCCCTTCGCTCTAGTGGGGTCCAATTCTTGTAAGAGTGTTGCACCTGAATGTCATACCGGGTCTCCTCACCCACACGGAGCCGTGCCAGGACCCGGGCCCGGAATACTGTGGGTATCAGCAATGAGCAAGCAGACTCAGGAATTTGGAGAACAGCTTACAGAGCCCCCTTATTTGTGTAGAGAGCCCTCTGGAAAGGTTTCAGGATAACCCACAAGTCAATCGCAGAGCAAGTTCCCCCCACTCCTTTAGAATATTTTCTAAATGTCCTGGCCCAAGCTATTCATCTTACAGAGGGGGAAACTGATACTTGGGGAGGTGTGTGACTAGAATCAGAACCCAATTCCCCTGCCTCTTAGTCTAAGACAGCCTATAGGCAGCAAAAGAGTGGGAGAAGAGGCAGTTTGGTGCAAGGAGGGAGAACTAGCTTTTTAATTGGAGTTTGGGGGTTCAAATCTCAGCCTTGCTTATTCCTTGCAGGGCAAGTTAACTCAACCTTATTTTCTACCTCTGAATAATAAAGGAAGTCAAGCTAGATGATGTCTAAGGTTCCTTTTAAATATAGAGCCTGTGGAAATCTATAAATCAGAGTGCTCCAATCTGAAGGTGAGAGAAGATGACAGTTGAGGTAGGAATAGGAAATTAGGAGCCCAGGGACTTCATGGAGGTAAATAGAGGGGATCTTACCAAAGTCACTCCTGCAGTAATGAAGCAGACGCTGGCTCCGGCCCTTGGCACCTGGGCATGGCTGGCAAGTCTCTACAGATGGCAATGAAGTGGACAAATGGATTCTGATTCCAGCTTGTGGACAGGGGATTAAAGAAAAGGACTTCCCTGTTCTACTCAGGAGAAAAGGAAACCCACCTGTTTCAATGGGCCGCTCCCGAAGTGGGGAGAATCCTGGAGAGGAGGGGGATGGCCGAGTCCAGGCTGGGGCAGTCTCCTGGGGCCCCACCTCCACCTCCCGAGTCTGTGGCTGTCTCAGAGGACTCCTGTGATTCTGCAGGGCATAATAGGCATCCCTTGGCAGCCAGAACTCAAACTCAATGCCTGGGTTGGGCTCTTGGAAGAGAACCTAGGAGAGGAAAGACAGATTCCCATTTATACTAAAGTCTCAGTTTCCAAAGATCCCACATTGTAGTTGATTCAGAGTCAGTACCATGGAGAGAACCCCTAGCCTAAGTGTGAGAATTTAATCCTGGGTTCAAGTTCAGACTCTTTCATTAATTCACTGAGTCATCTTGGGCTTTCTAGGCTTTCATTTTCCCATCTGTTCAGTGAGGGCTGAGTCTAAATGCTTTGTAAATCTCATTCTAATTTTGAGAAATAAATACAAAGTCTGGGCTTGAATCCAGACTCCCCATTTGCTGGCTGCCGAAACCTAAAGAATTCTCCGAGCTCAGATATAGGATCTCCTCCCTGCCCTGCCTGCCTTCCAGAGTGGCTCTGGCAAATAGCAAATTTCTGCAAAACTTGAAGATTTCAAAAGGAACATGGAAGGATCGTTCCCGTTTAAGCCCTAATCCGAGACTAACTCATAATTTAGGCTCTCAAACAGTCTTGCAGAGCATCTCCCTAAACAGTCATATTCTCTTTGGCTACAATGTTACTAAGTCTTTGAATACATTAGATACCATTAGATTGTATGCTCCTTGGGGGAAAAAAAGAGGCTGCCTTCTTTCTTTGTAGCCTCAGTTCAAAACAGTGGCTAGAATATAATAGGTGCTTAATAAATATTAGTTGACTGCCTGCTAGATTTCTGGCAATTGCAGGTAACAATACCCTTAGCTCCCACACAAGCACTAGAGTTAACAATAGTTTCAAATCCAGGACAATATGTATTTATCTCATAGAAAATGCTGGGAAACAAAGAATGGAGGTATTATTTTCCCCATTTTACAGATGAGGGAACTGAAACAGGGTTTAAGTAATTTTCCAAAGACCACACAGCTAGTAAGTGAAGGAGGCAAGGATTAAACACAGGTTTCCTGATTTTAAGCCTAAAGTTGTTTCTTTGATTACTCACTGCCTCCTACAATATTTCAGCTGACCCACAATAATAGTATTTTCGTTAGCTCCTGTGGCAATATGTCTCCTATACCTAAGTCTACAATAACTCACAAATATTCTCAGGATTGGTCTCTGCCCCTCACCCTGGATTACAATTACCTGCAAGTGAAGATCTTCACCTGTGGGTCCAGCTGCCCACAGACTCTCATCACGGTCATTGGTGCGGCTATAGTAGACCTGGGTCTCGGCCACCTGGAAGGTCCCTGGCCAGTCAATGGCCCAGTCCCCATTGAAGACATAGCGCCCATCACTGCCCATTAGTGCTGGGTGTCAGGGGAGGGAAAAGAGTTCAGGGGATTTGCTAGAAGCCAAGTTAGAGCTTTTTGCCAGTCTTGGGTTCCCAGACCTCAGTTTCCCACATGCAGTAAGGTACTAGGAGAGCCTTCAGGCCAGAGGGAGGGAGTGGGATTCACCTAGCCCTAAACTCAGATCGGCTTCCTCAGAGTCCCCATGCCTTAAGGATAGCCCCCCTCTAGATAAGGAGGGAATATCCCCAGACTTTCTCTTTACCCTCCACCCCAGCAGGGCCAGGAAATGGGATGCCCTCCGGGCTCTTACCCAGATAATTTCTGCTCCGGTCAGTGACTCTGATATTCCGGGCACCAATGGGAATAAGAGTCACATTCCAGTAGCCATGTGATTGACCTGGAAGGAAATGCGGTAGAGTAGGGGAGGCAAATGAGCCTCAAAGCTTTGACTTGTTGCCCTCCCTCAAGAGTCATGAGTATACTAGTATTCAGGATCCCATGAGTGCATGGGTCATGTAAGCCTAGGGGTGCTTGGGGGAGCACGCATGTGGGTAACACTGAAAAGAGCATCAAGTTGTAACTCTTACTAATTCTACTTCAGCTCACTGTCCTCCTGCTGGGCTTTCACTTCTATCAAATGGACCATTTGTCTCAGCTGACATCCCATTTCTAAAGCCCCTTTCAGCTCTAATGGGGCTATATTCTAATGTCCCCTCCACCCCTTTCTGATATTCTGTATTCTAAGGCTTTTGACTTTCTCTGCTCCAAGGTCTCTCTGCCTTTTAAGTCTTTAGCTCTAAAATTTTCCAGTCTGTCTGAGGGTCTCCCCTTGCTCTGACCCTATTACGTTCTAAGACCACTTCTCTGGGCCTATTTCCTCATCTATCAAATAAAGAGTTAGATTAGATTAAGTTCCTTTTAATCCTAAATCTCTGATCATTCTGGATCTGATATTCTGTCTAAGGGTCTTTTTCCAGCTTTGATATTCTATGTTCCAGAAGCTAAAAGGGCCAAGTGGGACAGGTGAAGCCGAGCCATGTAAAACCTAGAGTAATATGGACTAGGTAAGGACAAGAAGAGGGGCCCAGAAAGGAAGGGTTCAGCTCTGCAGGGGAGCAGTCACCGGATGGTGGGACAGCCTCACTGAAGACTTGCTGGATGAAGAGACAAGAGTTGTTCCTGCCACCACATTGCCCACAGTGGTCCTCCTGGATGCCGGAGCCTAGGATCCCATCACAGCCTGCAGTCTGGGAGACATAGGTAATGAGACACACTTGGCTTGGGTGTGCTTCCATTTCCCCTTCTGCTTCCATAGAGCTAAGGACTTCAGAGATATCCTCCCTCAAGCCCATCCCAGGAACAGCCTTGGGCTGTCCTCAGTTTCCCCCTCCACTTCCCTCTTCAGGAATGGTATGGAAAGCCAAAGGTCCCTGGGCATTTATGGCAGAGGCTGGGTTGAGCTAGGGAAAAAGCTCTCACAAGGCATCTGCCATTGATACAAAGCCCCTCCAAGTCCGGGCTGCAGGGGGTCCCATCCAGCACTCGTCCAAAGGTGTAGTAGAAAGTGTGGCCCTCCGCCAAGCAGTTCAGGTCACATAGGTTGGGAGCTGCAAGAGGAGAGCATGAGAGGTGGGAAAAAGGTCCCTAACTGTAACCTCCCGAATGTTCTTCCTGGGAAGTTCCCCTAATTACTCTATCCCATTATTGCAGGTCCCCTTGCCAATAAGTCTGAGATCACAGGCTTAAGCCAGTTATGAATCAGTTTCACAAATTCACAAATTCCCTTTTCAATTCTTAGGAGGGTGGAATACATCCTCATTCCTGAAGGCCCAATTTCTCCTGCTTCTAATCTAAAATTCTGGCTGATTATTCAGTTACCCATTCCCAGACTTGGATATCCCTAAGCTGTCTGTGCAGTAAGGCTTGGGAGTGAGAATTTACCAGAGTTAACTAGCCTTGGGCACAATCACTCACCTCCATAGAAGGGTACCCACTGGTAGGTGGCCTGGTCACTCAGAACAGGCCTGCTGTTGTAGAGGGCACACTGTAGCTCCCTGAAGGGCATGGCACCAGAGGGGCATTCCTGACAAGCAAAGCAGGGAGGGAACTTTCTGTCAAGGGGAAGAAAGGGCAGTGCTCTTGGGCTGGAAGATCAGAGGCTGCTAGGGAAAAGGGGGAAGAGTTGGAACTGTGAGACTAGGGGAAAAGGAGGGTGAGAGCATCAGGGATGTATATGGGCAAGAATTTCACCAATAGCACCTGAGAGACTCAAGAGAACTTTGGGAAGTTTTTGGGAGGGAGGAAAAAGAGGGATTGTGGGCAACGCTGAAAGAAATCTTGAGAAAACGAGTATCCTTTCAAGAATTGGAAATTGATGGGATGCCCGTCAATTAGAGAGTAGCTGAGCAAGTTAGGTTATGTGAATGTGATGGAATGCTATTGTGCTGTAAGAACGAAGGAGGACTATGTTTTGCATGACTTCACATGTATAATTGATATCATATTGCCTTCTCCATAAGTGGGGGAAGGGCTGGAAGGCAAGAATTTGGAACTCAAAATTTTAAAAAGTGAATGCTAAACAAAGTATAATTTTAATAGAAAAAATGACGAAGGGGATGGCTTCAGAAAATGAAAGAGTATTTAGTGAGAGATTGAAGCTGTAATTGGGTAGGAAGAACATCTGGATAGAATATTGCCTATGGAGAATAGATGATGTCCCTTGAGTCTGTGGGAGTGGGAGGGAATATGGGGCTACAGAGGACAAAGTGGGGGGTAAGAGTCAGAATCACAGACTAGGAGAGCCTTTTTTAAAAAACAGCATCAGAGCTGGGAATTTACAATTGCTCAAAGTCATAAAGCAGACCAGAAACAGAGCTGGGACTCATCCTAGGTTTTTGGAATCCAATGTTCTTTCCAATGTCTAGCTGAATGTTTTTTGAGGAACTGTATCTGGGAGTGGGGGGTTAGTTGAAGGACATAAGGTGTCATCTGGGAATTGGGGGTCTCTGGAGGCTTTGGGGGACTCACAGGGAGCCTGCATAGGCGGTACTGGTGAGAGTCTCCCCCGCAAGCATGTTCTCGGGAAATCCTGCAGGCAGATGGGGGGTAGGAGGGTCAGAGGCTGTCAGGAAAGAAGCAGTAGTGGCTGGCTTACAACACCCTCCCCCCACTTCCTGCATACACCCTCCCAGCCTAGCCCCACATTCCGACAGGATTAAAGGGCTGTACACTTGGGATGGGGCGTGGGGGTGCTCAGTGCCCAGGCCTGCCCTGACCCCCACTTCCCATCAACCCCCACCTTCTCATCCTGAGCCCTAGGGGAGGGTGGAGTGGAAGGGGAGGGCAAATGCCCCAGGTACTCCCCACCCCACTGGAGAAGATGCAAAGCTACTTAGAGAGACCCGACTCTTCCAGCTTCCCCAAATCCCCTAGCTCCCATCCTTTCCCAGGCTTCCCATGGGAAGAAGCACTCCTCCTCAGCTCTCCCTTTCCCATCATCCTCAGGGTCTCACCGCATACATCTCCGGCTGCGCACTGAAGCCCCCTGCCCGCAAGTGGTGGAGCAGCCACTCCAGGCCCCCCAGGACGTCCACTCACTGGACCCAGATCTTCCCTACTTGGAGGAAGATGAAGTTAGAGGGACCCAGGGAGCTCCCAGCCTAAAGGCACCCCCCCCCTCAATGAGTTTCCTCTGGGCCCCTTTATGAGGTGGAGCCAGGAAGGGAAGTACGAAGGCCCTCAGGGGCCCTGTCTCCCTAGAGGAGACCCCTCCCTCTGTCAACATGGCCCAGCCCCAATCCTTCCCCTGCCCTATGAGGAGACAGGCAGCAAATGGGGAGCTTCCAGAGCTACTAGAAAGCAGCTTCGGGGTGCTGGGTGCTTTCTAGCCTCAGCCTGTTCAACCAGCTTTAGCCCCAACCCCCAAGAACACTGGCTCAGCCCTAAAAAGGATAAGGATATGTGTGTAATTTCCATAAGAGGAGGGATAAGGAGGAAAAATAAGTTAAGACAGGGGCCCTAAAGGCTGGTGGGATGTGAGGATGTGGGGTCCAGAGGAAGAGACATTAGTAGGTGGGAGGGAGGCTCCTCAGGACCTGGTAAAACTGGGGCTGAGTGAGGGGAGGGCTGCAAAAAGGAAAGGTGCCCCCACCCCCACCTGGCTCACTCCTCAGAAAACCCTCAGAATGCCAAGCCTAGCAAAGGCCCTTGTCTACCTCCTACTTGTTTCCCCTGGGCCACTGCCTGGGCGGAATTCCATGGAGGCTAGTGTCCAGAGATGCGGGGGCTGGGTTTCTAAGGACTGGAAAGGGCCCATAAACACAGAGTCAGGCCAGCTTGTAACCTCTGGCAGGAATCCCCCAACATTAACAAGGCTCATACAGAGTGGGCTGCTCCTCCCCCAAGTGCAGCTGATCCTCTCCACAAACCCCTCCCACCCCTAGCTCCTGTCCCTTTAGGACCAGGCTTGGGTTCAGGGATCGGGGACTAAGGGGGCCCTTAGTAACATACACACATCCTGCTCCCTGAACTTCGAGGCTGCTTTTCCCCCTCCCCCTCAAACAGCACCCAAAGGTCACTAGCAAGGAGCTCCATCCATCCCAGTGAGTCACAGAGAGGATTACAGGAAAGGGCCCTTGTGGACTTTAGGTCAGTGCACGTGCCTCTGGGACCGGGAGCTCCGACTTTCCAAGATGGCTCCCACAAAAAGGGCTGGGGCATCTTCCCCCCAGGAGATGGGGAGTGGGCAGCAGTTCCGGGAAGGGGTGAGAACTAGGCCAGAAGAGGACAAGGAAGGAGCTGGGGCTTCTGGGACAACTAGGATGTCAAATCCAGGCGCATTTCCTTTACCTGAGTCCTCCCCTCCAAAGCACAGGATAGGTATATCCAGAGCAGGAGCAGGACTGGTCCAGGCCTGGGCCTAAGGGTACCAAAGAGCAGAGGTTAGGGGCTGCAGGGGGCCGAGAGAAGGGTCCTCAATGACTCTTTCCAACAATGAGATATTTCAGGTTAGTTCCAATAATCTAGTGACGGAAAGCCCTCTACCCCAGAGAGAGGACTGTGGGAACGGAGCGTGGACTACAGAATGGCATTCTTACTCTCTCTACTGTTATTTGCTTACATTTTGTTTTCTTTCTCAGTTTTATTTCCTTCTTGATCTGATTTTTCTTGTGCAGCAAGATAACTGTACAAACATGTATACATATATAGGATTTAACATGTATTTTAACATGTATTAGATTACCTGCTATCTAGGGGAGGGAGTGGGGAGAAGAAAGGGATAATTTGGAACAGAAGGTTTTGCAAGGGTCAGTGTTGAAAAATTACCCATGCATGTGTTTTATAAATAAAAATCTTTAATAACAAATGAAAAAGAGAGAGAGAAGAATCTCTTATCTGGCTTAATCATAATTGCTAGCATTTATATAGTACTTTAAAGTTGACAAAGCACTTTGCTTATATTGTCTCATCCTCACAATAGCCCAGGTAGGTAGGTGCCCAATTTAAATGAAAATAATTTAAATTGAATTATCCCAAAGTAAGTAATAAGGCAAGATTTGAATTCAGGAACATGAGTCTCCCATGGGAGTCCAGATGATCACTTGCTGAGGATGAGTAACCTATTCAGTTGTGTGTTGGATTTGTGATTCTGCAACTAAATGACCTCAAAGTTCTCTTCCAGTTAGCTCTGGATGCCTCCTAACTACTCACACTATTTGCCTTTCCTTGGCTGGGTATCATGCCCTCTGCCAGCATGCGCCAAAACCCCTCTTTAAGACAGCAGATGATTTTTGAGAACTGCCACGTCAGGAAAATTCATCACATGGCCATGACAGTGATAAACTGCTCTGAGCTTTGCCAGGCTGGTCCTCCATGTCAAAGATTCTATCCTTGGACTGTACTCCACACAGTTCTTGGAGATACTTGATAAATTTGATTTTTTTCCTTTTGTGATCTAAGGTTTTTCCTAGTGGACAATCTATGTCATATATATATATAAAACATCTCAGTCAGGCCTTTGCTCCTATACTCCTATCCTTCTAACATTATTCTTTTTTTTTCATCTTCCATAATAAATAATTCAAACTTTTTCTCCTTCTGCCCCACTACCATCTATATGTCCTATACTTAATTTGACTATAGACCTCCTATATCTCTAAGAATGCTAAGTACATACAAAAGGTATTTACTCCTTAAAACTTCTCTATTATCTCTAATCAAAGGAGAAGAAACTAATCCCTCTCTGAATTCTTCATTCCATTCCCAGCATTCTGCCATCTCCAGCATTCCAGATTCCCCTTAAATCTAATGCCTTTCTCTTATTTATTTCCAATTCATCCTGTAAATATCTTGTGGGTACATAGTTACCTGAATGTTGTCTTTCACATTAGCCTATGAGTTCCTTGAGAGTGGGACTGTCTTTTGCCTTCCTTTGTATCCCTTACACTTAACACAGTATCCACAACATAGAGGGTGCTTAATAAAATTTTAGTGACTGACATTTTATTTTACTTTAATTTTTTGAAATAACTTTTTATTGACAGAACCCATGCCAGAGTAATTTTTTAAAACATTATCCCTTGCACTCACTTCTGTTCCGATTTTCCCCTCCCTCCCTCCACTCCCTCCCCCAGATAGCAAGTGGTCCTATACATGTTAAATATGTCATAGTATATCCTAGATACAGAAGGTAGAAATAACTCGGGAAGAAAAACAAAAATGCAAGCAGTTTACATTCATTTCCCAGTGTTCTTTCTTTGGGTGTAGCTGCTTCTGTCCATCCTTGATCAATTGAAACTGAGTTAGATCTCTTTGTCAAAGAAATCCACTTCCATCAGAATACATCCTCATACAGTATCATTGTTGAGGTATATAATGATCTCCTGGTTCTGCTCATTTCACTTAGCATCAGTTCATGTAAGGACTGACTTATTTTACTGCCACTCCTTAGGTTTTATTTTATCCTTAGCCTTAAGAAGTTTACATTCTATTTGAGGAGACAATATATGTAACATAGATATATAAGTATAAATAAAATGAATATGAGGTAATTTGGCTTTGAAAGAAGAAACAGCTGAGTGAAGTGAGCAGAACCATTACACTGTGCACAAAAACAAGATTATGTGATGATCAACTAGGATAGACTTAGCTCTTCTCAGCAATTTGGTGATCCAAGAAAATTCCAATAGACTTGAGAAGGAAAATGCCATCTGCATCCAGAGAGAGAACTATGGAGACTGAATGTGGATCAAAATATATTATTGTCACCTTTTTCTTTTCTTTCTTTTTTTTGTTTTTGCTTTTTCTTTCTTGTGGTTTTCCCTTTTGTTTTGATTTTTCTTTCACAACATGACTGATATGGAAATATTTTTAACATGATTATAAATGTATAACTATAAATCTATCAGATTACTTGCTGTCTTGGAAAGAGGGAGTGTAAGGGAGGGAGAGAGAAAAAAATTGGAACTCAAAACCTTACCAAAATGAATGTTGGAAACTATCTTTACCTATCTTGGTTCCTATCTTTTTCCAGTGATTCTCTTCTCCATAAACTGAGCTACTTCCTTTTTTAAAAAGTAACTTTAAAGAATTTAAACATGAACATTCAGTGTATAAAGAACAGAAGAGGTGATTATATATGAAAGCGAACTTCTGTTATGTAATTTTAAAGTACATACTAAATATAACATGATAGTAGCAAAAAAAACACTTTAATTTAATTGGAAAAAATAAAATGCTGTTGATAAAAAAAAGAAAGAAAAGAATCAGCAGCTGGAGGATGGGGTTAGGAAGGGCTTCATGGTGGTGGTCATATATATAAATTGAAATTCTAAAGGAAATAAAATTCTAAGAAGCAGAGATGAGGAAGGATGTCATTCCAGGCATGGCGGATAGCCAGTGCAAATGCACAGAGATGGAAGATGGATTGTAATATGAAAGAAATAGTAAAGAAGGTTTCTCTGACTGGCCAGCCAAAGTAGAAGTACAGAACAAGGCTGAAACAATTAAGTTGGAGCCAGGTAGGATGAAGCTTTGAAAACTTTGAAAAAAAATTCAAAAGATAATGGGGGAGCCATTGATATTTATTGAAGAGAGGAGTGACATGATCAGACCTGTGCTTTTGGAAAATCAGTTTAAGCAGCTGGGCAGAGGAAGGATTGAAGTGGAAAGAGACAACTCTGGGAGATTAAGATCAGCCTTTGAGGCTGCATTGAGGGCATCTTCACCTGAATCAAGATCACAGATTTAAGGAAGTCATCTAACCCAACTTATGGGTCTTGACTGTCAGTGCCCTGGCAATCCTCCAAATTTGCTTTTCAATCATGTATGATTCTTCATGACTCCATTTAGGGTTTTCTAAGTAAAGATACTGGAGTCATTTTCCATTTCCTTCTATAACTCGTTTTACATAGGAAACTGAGGTACACAGGGATAAGTGACTTGCCCAGAGTCACACAGTTAGTATCTGAGGCTGGATTTGAATTCAGGTCTTCCTGACTCCAGGACCACCACTATCCACTGTACCACCTAGCTGCTCTTGGTCAGGAGATCTAGTTCCAAACTCTGACTCCAGTGCTTACCACCTGAAAGACCATAACCCAGGTATTTTATATTTCCTAGACTCAGTTTCCCCATCAAAATGGGGGAATTTTTTTTTATTGCTGTTTGCTTTTTTTCTTTTTGATCTGATTTTTCTTGTGCAGCATGATAAATGTGGAAATATGTTTAGAAGATTTGCACATGTTTAACCTATATTGGATTACTTGCTGTCTAGGGGATCTGAGGGAAAAAATTTTGGAACTCAAGGCTTTGCAAGGATAAATGTCGAAAACTATGCATATATTTTGAAAAGAAAAAGCTGTTATTTAAAAATTAAATAAAAATATGTGTACATAAAAAAATAAATCCTTTAAACTGAGGTTGGAGGGGAAAGATCCTTATGAACCCAGGAATTGGTTCATTTTCTCAAATACTTATTAAGAACCTACAAGGAAGCTGGGACTGTACAAGAGCTACACAAACAAGACACATTTTCTCTGGCTGTCTACAATGCTCTCCCTCAACTCTGATTGCTGACCCCCCTGATTTTCTTTAACCCTTAATTAAACCCCCACGTTCCCACCTTCTCCAATTCCTCTTTATTCCAGGGCCTTCCCTGACTAATTATTTCCTATTTCTCTTGTATAGAGCTTGTTTTGTATAGCTTTGTTTGCAAGGCGTCTCCCAGGTTAGAGTGTAAACTCCTTGAGGTCAGGAACTATCTTTTGCCTCTTTTTGTGTCATCGAAGGCAGTTCAGCCCCACACCTGGCTCACAGCAGGTGCTAAGTAAATGTTTACTGATTGCATAATATAAAAACCAAAAAAGAAAAAAAAGAAAGTCCCTGCCCCCAAGCTGTTAGATTTAGTCACGAACACTGAGTTTTGAATCCCATTTCATACATTTTGGGGTATATAACACCAACTTCTCAAGGCTCCTATAATGGCTGTGGTAAGGATCAAGTGAGATACTGCATGTAAAGCACATTGAAAACCTTAAAAGAATATATGAATGCAAGCTATTGTTATCATCCTCATCATCATTCAACTAAGGTATATCTAACACAAGAAGATCACTAAATTCAGGATTTTGAGAAAGAAGAAAGGTTGGGATTCAGAGCAGGATACACAGGTCCCTGAGCCTTAGGAAATCCCCATATTTACACACACACACACACACACACACACACACACACACACAGTTTTGCTATGGATTTGTAGTTTAGTTGTTCTCTGGCTTGGGTATCCAATACATATGAGCATCCCTATAAATATGACTAAATAAACTCAGGAAGGTCTCTCCTGTCTGAGTTTTGGTTTTCTCATCTGTCAAACAGCTCACTTGGGGGAAGGGGAGAGCACCTTACTCTCATCAGCCAAACCCTCATTCTGATTCTGACAACTCCCTTCCCCTCCCCTCCCTGGCTCCCATATACCAGTGTCCCTTAACTCCTTATCTCTAAGTACAGGCCTGGCCACTGATCTGATGTTGGCAGGAAAATAAGCAGCTGCCTAAATCTCTTGGGAAGGGAGGGAGTGTTTGGATGGTAGGGAAACTAGGTGGAGGAGGCAGGATTAGGGTGGATGTCCCTGATGGGGAGGTCAGTGGTTAGTGCCCACCCAAGCTTGACACTGGGCTCTTTTAGGCAATTTGGGACTGAGTCAAGGGGCAATATCCAAGCTCCTAAGTAATTGTCCTCCTCAGTAAGCACCGATACTCCCTTAGTGTTGGGTGGCCAACAGCACTCCTATGTGACCAGAAAAAATTGAACTGTCAAGAATCAAAGAAACATGGAATGACAGAACTGAAAAGGACCTCGGAATCTAGTCCTGTCATGTGACAGATGGGAAATCTGATTCCCATCTACAGAAAGTGACTGACCCAAGGTCCCACAATCAACAAGGGGCCCCAGGGTTTGGTTTCTCCAGTGAGAGGGAGCTACCAACTGGGCTGAACACAGAGGTCCCCAGGGGCATCCTTTCTCTCCTCATTTTCTATTGACTCAGGGATTGGAATTGTTGATTGTGGGAAGGATCTCGAAGAAGAGAGGCAGTGTTGTGTAATGGAAAGAAAACTTTTTTTTGTCCTCAGGAGACCTGGCCTCCCTGTGGACTAAGTAAGTCCCTTCTACTCTCCTGGCCTCCATTGCTCCTTCTGTGATAGGAAGGTTAGATCACCTCCTACTAGGTGGTGCTAGTCCAGCGCTAACACTCTGGAATTCTCTGAAGATTCTACACCAAGAAGGTAATTTGGCTTCAAGAGCATCATTTAGAGCATAACCCACCAAGTCTTGGGCCAAGCCCTGTTGGGGGAGGGGTAAGGAAGGCCAAGAGAGGAATGAACTTGGGTGCTGTATGAAGCTTTGAACACTCACAGAGACTTCCTGGGGAGGAGAGGGAAGATTCTGGAAACAGGAGTGGGGGGAAGGGGCAGGAAGATTACCCATCTACTCCTGGCTGAATGCCTGACTTTCAGTGAGAAGAGACACTGGCCTGGGAACTCCTGGGTTCTCCTTGCTTATCATCTCTAGGTCCAAGATTCTATTTCTCAGAACTTCCCAGTTCTAGGTGACTAAGTGAAGAAGGAACCTAGTTGCTTTAAAAGTGCTTTTGAGAATCTTGTAGGAAAGAAAATACTGGTGATATCCCCTAGGAAGGCAGGGAGTTTACCCTAGAATGGAGAGGGGGGTCTGGAATCTGGGAAGAGGGGATAGGCTGACCCTTCAGGGGAGGTTTTAATAGTTTAGGAAGGAAGGGCATAGAGGGAAGGAATGAAAAGGTGGGTGATGGGAAATGGGAAGGATGGAGGTAGGTTTGGTGCCTGGAACAGCTGAAGGAATAAGTCAAAGGGTGCTGCTTTTATAACTACCCCTAATCTCCCCCTCTTCCTGTTTTCCAGCAAAATTTATAGATGAGAGCGTTAATTGTTAAGAGAACTTGGAGGGCTGTAACCTAGGTCTAGTCCCATATCTGTGACTTTTCCCTGAGCTCTGGGTCTCAATTCTTCCACCTTTTAGAGGGGGCCGTTGGGCTAAATGATCCTTTCAGCTCTGACATTCTGTTCTAAAGTCCTTTCCAGCTCAGCCATTCCATGATCTAACTTCGGAAGTCTTCCCCCAACCCCCAGTTGTAAAGTTCTCTGAGACACCCATTTCTTCATGGAAAGGACAGAGACATATACTGTTCCCTAAAGTTTCTTTGGAAAGAGTTTGAGGGAGTGGGGAGGTCCGAGATTTAGCACGATGCGCGGTTAGGGAAGGGAATGGTGTCTAAATTCATTGCTCTAGGGAAGGGGGAACCCTTGAAGGGTCCAGGGACTTACCAGAGCTTCCCCGCCGGGTGTTCAACCCGAGTTTCTTGGGTCCCTGAATGAGGTGGCATCTGGGGGGGAAGGCGCGGTCGCGCGTGGAGCTGGGCGGGCCACCTCTTCCTAACCTGGGTCGAGCGTCTGAGCGGCTCTCCTGGCCGGGACTGGCGGGCTGTGGGGTGCTGCCCGAGCAGCGGCCCCTCCCACCCCGGGCCGGCGGGAGGAGGGAGGCGGGGGCGCCTTCGGGGCCCCGCGCCGTCCTAGGCCCCCACCCCTTCCACCCCACCCAGGTCCCATTAACCCCTCCACGCTCATCCTGGGACTATGGGGCTCCTTGGCTCTGCTAAGTGGAGCTACCAGGCACCTCAGGGGTTAAAAATATTGGGGGTCAAGGAAATGGAGAGGGAAAGGATTGCGTCTCCCTGGGTTCTGCAGTAGGGGACTGCTCTGGCAGGTGCGGAGCGGTGGGCACTGGGATCTCCCCCAAAGGGAGAGAAGCTTCAGTCAGGGGACCACCCCCTCCCCCAGCGGCTCAGCGGGGGCGGGGAGGGGCGGGACCGAATTGCCCTTCGGAGTTCGCTCTCTCCGAGCTCCCGGAACTCAAGAGCTGGAGCTGAGAGTGGGGGGCGGGGGGGAAAGGGGACCACAGAGGGACGTGGAGGAGCATGGGGGCAGGGTGAGAACTTATTCTCGTCGGCTGTCCCGCCTCTCAGGGGCCGGAGCCATAATAAGGGCCCCAGGCGACCTGGAACATCAGTCTGCCGGGCCGTGAAGTGACCTTGGGTATCCCCACAGTCCCGGAGGGAAGGGAGAGGGGCGGGGCGAGGGAGGGAGCCATATAGTTCCTCCCCTCTCTTCTCCTCCCTCTCCCCTCTCCCAATCTCATTTTTCCTCCCCCCCCACCCTCCCCGCCAACTATTACCTCCATCTTCCTCTCATCACCGCCCCCCACCCCGCCCCGGGCGTTGCTATTTCTGCTACTCCTGCTCAGGCCGGGAAATGTGAGCGCCGGGTGCGGTGCTCCCTAGGGGGAGGAGGGAAGGAGGGAAGGAGGGAAAGAAGGAAGGAGAAAAGGAAGGGTGGGGCTAAACGCCCCCGCTCCTCTCTCGGAGCTCGGAACACTCAGGGTCTGCAAGAATGGCCTCGAATGGAACGGCTGCTTTGTTTTACAGATTGGGAAACTGAGGTCCAGAGCAAGAAGCTCAGGTGGCCTTGGGTCCGATCCAGATGGGCGCTATCGAGAGGTCTCCCATCCTACTAGTCTTCCTCTTGGGACATTTAGCTCATCCCCAGGATTGACCCGCACACCTGGTTCTACAGAGCTGAGCCCCTGATTCCCAACCAGCTACTTACTAGACCTCCCCTGTTCCAGCCTCGGACACTTGAGTTCCCAGTCTGAATATAGGGACCGGGTAGGCCATAGCAAGTAGGATTCCCCAACACCCCGACTCAGGGGTGTCCCTGCGGGACCCGGGAGCTCAGGATGCCGCTTCCAGCAGCAGACAAAGGGGTTAATTGAGGGGAAACACTACACAGCGACCCCTGCCGGGCATGGCCCTGGTCACTGAGCTAACGGGGACGTATGCGGGGTGGGGGGAGAGGAGAAGAGGAGGGGGATGTGCAGCTGCTAGAGAGCTGGGGATCGGGGCTGGAGCCACGCAGGGACGCCCCAGCGCCCTGCCCTCCCCCGGGGCTGGGTAAACAAGGAGATCGGATGTCGCAGGCGCGTTCCAGGGCGCTGTCGTCATGGGGTTGGGGGGGGCATGAGGAAGAGGCTCAGAGATTGGGGAGTCCTCCCCTAATCCTAGATCACCCGTATCATCCCTTAAGCTTCCCTCTCCTACTCATGGGCCTGCATCTCGAGATCCCTATCCTTTCCCTGAGCTTTCTGGGATCTCTCCCTTGTTTGGAGATGGTCCCTTTCTGTATTCCAAACCCCTTTTCTGTCTCTGGACCCCCAATCCCACCCTGAACCCTGCCCCTCATTCTCCTACTCCTTAGGGAGGGGGATCAGCTAGGGAGGATGAGAATACAAGGAGAGAGAGTCATAAAGCAAGAAAAAGGCTTTCAAAGAAGAAAAGGTGGACTGAGTCGGAAATTGAGCAGAAACCCCTAGAAATAGAGATTGAGGAGAGGCTCCATGATGAAGGGAGAGAGGATCTGTAGTCTCCCTCTCTCAGGACATGTGGGTTCTAGTGCTCCTTTTGGAATTTCAGAATGCTAGAACTGGAGAGAACCTTATTACAATATTGATGGTTGAAAGTGCAAAATGCCCTTAGGATTCAGGAACTTTAGAATAATAACAATTTACATTTATGAAACACCACCTGCCTTATATATATTATTTCCTCATCAGTCCTCAAAACAATCCTGTGGTGGGTCCTATTATTGCCCGCCTTTTACAGATGAGAACACTGAGACTCAGGGAAATTGTGATTTACGCATTTGTCATGATAATCAAATAGCAGAACAGGGTCTTCCTAATTCCATTCATTACATTACAAAATCTTATCACTCTAACAAGAGACAAAGATCTTTATCTAATCCAGCTTTCACATTTTACAGATGGGGACCCAGTTGAGAGAGATAACAAGACTTATACAAGGTCATATGTTGGAATCTTACAAACTATTAAGTCATTACCACAGTCATAGAATAAATAAATGGCAGAAAATGAAGACCCAGATTTCTAGATTCCCCCCCTCTCTCCTAGTTACTGTTCCAGTGGGCTGGGGATTGCTGATGAGAACAATAGGCATAAAAGGGTAAAAAAAAAAAAAATTTTTAAATAAAAGGATTGAGCTGTGAGTTCTCAGATAGTACCCTTGACCCTAATCCCAGATTCTTTGGCCTCTCTTCCCTCCCCTTGTCCCCCAGACTCTGTGATTCTTATGTATTCCTTCCCTTCCCTTCCTTTCCTTTCTTTTCTTTTCCTTTCCTCTTTCCTTTCCTCTTTCCTTTCCTTTCCTTTCCTTTCCTTTCCTTTCCTTTCCTTCCCTTCCCTTTCCTTTCCTCTTTCCTCTCCTTTCCTCTCCTTTCCTCTCCTTTCCTCTCCTTTCCTCTCCTTTCCTCTCCTTTCCTCTCCTTTCCTCTCCTTTCCTCTCCTTTCCTTTCCTTTCCTTTCCTTTCCTCTCTCTTCCCAATCAATCCACTCTATAAAACTGTGTTGGGAGAAACCCTGTCTATGGTCCTCAACTATTGTAGGCTATGAGCCATTAGAGGGCACTGCATACCCACTGAGATCATCCTGGGAGCTAGACACTTACATAAAATTGGAAATTGGTCTTTTCCTGAAATCTTAGAACCACTTCAGAGCTGGAAAGGACAAGCCACTCAGCCCCTAATTGCTTCATGCTTTTACTTAATTTCTCTGAAAATTTTGATTCTACCATTCACTTGCTTTGTAACCTTGACCAAGTATCATCTTTAAAACAAGTGGACTGGATTAGTTGAGCCCAAAGGCCTCTTTTAGCTCTAAAATGAGAATGGGCTAAGAGCTAGGTCTGTGGTCAATAGCCTATGGAATGAGGCAGGTTCTGAGTGTCGGTCAATAGATATATATAAAGCATCTGCTATGTACCAGGCACCATATTCATACAAAGACAAAAAGCTGTCCTCAAGGAGCCATGGATGAGACACACACAATTATGGGGGTTTTGGAGGCAGTTGGGGTTAAGTGACTTGCCTAGTAAATGTTTGAAGCTGAATTTTAACTCAGTTCTCCGGACTCCAAGACCAGTGTGCTGCTCTCTTATCTACTGACCACCTAGTTGCCTCACACATACAGTTTCCACCCCAAAGGAAGAAGATCTTGGTCAGTATCAGTTCTCCCCTGTGCATTGATTGGTCCCCAATTCCCTGTGACTTCATTGGTAGTTTTAGACATAGGTTTGTTTTTACATTTAGAGCTAAGGGGCACCTTCCAGATCATCTGGTACAATCCCTTCTTTTAATAGTTAAGAATAATTGAGTCTCAGGGAGGAGGCTGGAGGCCATAAGAGTTGTCATTTTAGAGGTTGCTGAATGGCTTATGGACAGAAAGCTAGAAGGAGTCAAGAAGCCCCAAGTTCAAATCTTGAGTGGAACACTTGCAAACTGTATTACCCTAGAAAATTGATTTATTTAACCTTTCTGTGTCTCAGTTTCCTCATCTGCTAAATGAGAGAATTGGAATCAATGGCCCCCAAAATCCTTTCCAGTTCTAAATCTATGACCTTCAGAATCCAGACACCAATGCCCTTTTTGAGGGCAGCACACTGCCTATTTGTCTAAATACATATGGGTCTTTGCAATGTCACCTCCTCCAGAAATATAATGAGCTTTCGCTTCTAGAGAACTCTAGGGTCTATTTTCCTTACAAATAGCCCAGTGACATTTACAATGCAATTATCAGCCCCATTTGACAGATAAAGAAGCTGAGGAAAGACAAGAAATGACTTATCTTCCTTCCTGGTAGAAATAAACACGAGACCTGGGGAAGCCTTTCTGAGCAGTCTACTTACATCCCTCACTGTCTGCCTCTGAAGCTGGCCCTCCATGAAACTTAGCTTTGATTCACCGAATGCATTTCATTGTTGGGGGGAGGGGACCCTGCATATGTCTAAGTGTCATCTGGAGACTGAATGAGTAGCTACTCCCAATATCCTCATCTGCCAGGAAAGTATGGATTCCCCTTAGCTAGCTCAGGGCTTACCCGCCTCTCCCCATCCAGGGAGAGGGGTCATTCCTCAAAGCCCTAGAAGAAAGATAGAGAAAGGGACCCCCTCTATCTCAAGCATTCCTACTATTTAAACATTTTTTCAATAATATTTTATTTTTCCAAATGCATGTAAAGATAGTTTTCAACTTATATTTTTGTAAGATTTTGTGTTCCAAATTTTTCTCCTTCCCTCCTCACTCCCCAAGAGAGCAAACAATCTGATATTGGTCTTGAATATGTTCAGTTCTTTTAGATATATTTCCATATTTGTTATGTCGTGCAAGAAAAAAATCAGACCAAAAGGGAAAAAAAAGCATGAGAAAGAAAGAAAAAACTACAAACAAAAGAAAAAGGTGAAATATACTAAAGCATCTGTACTCTTTGCCCGATAACTATACCCATTTCTCAGATGAGGAAACTGGGGCCCGGCAGTTGATGGGGAGGAGGATTTACAAGCACGTATACCTACAGGGGACAGATACAAACCACCCACAGTAAGAGACGCCCAACATAACCCTGTCACATTCAGGACACACCCTCGTATGCCCAGTGAACACAATCCATGCATACATGCACAAGCCCAGAGAGGTTCACATGTAGCTCAGAGCGCGAGCTCCCGCGCGCAGCCCCAGACACATATCGCTTTGTTCACCCACGGCCCCAGGACAGTCGCAGCCGCACAATCTCCCCATTCCCCCAAACGCGTCCTCCAGCCGGGAGCTGTCCCATCCGCGCACAATACAGACGGCGCCACATTTCCATATTCACTGGACACACGGCCACAATCCCGGACATACGCTGACGCGCACAATTGCGCGCGCACACACAGATTTACCTACAGACCCTCAGACACACACAAACTCCCACACGCGATCTCCTGGCATCAGCCGTGTGCGTGCCCGGCTCGCCTGCCTCCTTCCCCCTCCCACGCTGCCCCCCCAGGGCTCTCACCCTCCTCCGGTTCCCCCTCCCTCTTGTCTTCTCGACAGCCAATCACCGAGGGAGGGAGGCCCGGAGGCCTGGCCCCGGGGGGTATATGAAGCTTCCCGGGGACTCCCCCAGGCACCGTTACAGACTGGGAGGGAGAGGGAGAAGTAGCTGGCGAGGGAGAGAAGGAAGGAGGGAGGGAGAGGGAGGGAAGGTGGGTGGGAGAGCCCAGCCGGGCCTGGAGAGGGGATAGGGGGGAGTGTAGGAGGGTAGGGATGGAGCTGAGAGTCCCCAGGAGGCGGGGGGCCCAGGAGCCTGTAGCTTCCTTCCTCCGGGACCCGAGCACAGGGCGCATCTACAGGCGGGGGCGACTGCTGGGCACGGTAAGGGCTGAGGGGAGGGGAGTTCTGGGGGCACCGGATGCCTGGGTCTCTGCGGGTTTAGAGAGGGAAGGCTGGGGGCAATGAGGCATAAATGGGGCAGAGAGGGGAGGGAGGGAGAGCCGGGTGAGGGGAAGGGAGCCAGTATGCAGAGAGGGGCTAGTCTGGGACGATCTCTAAAGACTTTCAGCTCTAAATCCTCACATTCCGACTGGCCCACTTTCCCACTTACTTAACTCCTCTGGTTTCGCCTTCTGGGTCTGCCTTCACCCCTAGCCAGGCTGCAGATTGTGTGTGTGTGTGGTAGTGGGGGGGGGGTGATACACATGTAAGTGGTCAGCTGAAAGGCCCAATCCCCTAACTGTCAAGGTAGGGGACCCTGGGAAGACCAGTACAGGTGTAAATGGGCAGTGGGGGGGGAGTTTATGGGTTGGTGCTTGTGCAAATGTGTTCCTGCGTGTGTGAACGCCCCCTTCCTCCCCTTGCCTCCCCGAGTGTGCACTTGTTTGAGGTTAGAGACTGGAGAGCAATTGAGGCTGGGTCCCAGGAAGAGTCTGGGATGCTTGTAATGCGTTTTGTGTCCCTTGTGACTGCCCCTCTCCACCACAGGGTGCTTTTGGCAGATGCTACAAACTGACCGACATGTCGACCAATAGAGTCTTTGCCCTCAAGGTGGTGCCCCGGGGAAGACTCGGTGGGCTGGACCAGTGGGGGAAGGTAAAGCTCCCTGCCTCTTTCAGAGACTCCTAATCTCGCTCGTTCCTCCCATTCCTATCCCTGATCCTCCATTCCTATCCTATCCTCCCATAATCCTAAATGCTTAGTTCGCTATCCCTGATCCCCATCTTTACTGGAGATACTTCCATCCACAATATACTGATCCCAATCCCGGTTCTGCATTTTACTGATTTCCATCACCCCTGACTTCCCATGTTCCCATCACTGATCCCTTCCATTGCTCACTCCCCATTCCCATTGCTTCTCTCTCCTATTCCTGATACCCCATCCCCATTACTAATCTGCATTTCTGATGTTCCCCATCACTGCCTTTCCTCCTCATCACTCTCCCTAATCACTGACTACATTCATCCCACCTTCTAATCTCCTTCATCTGATTTGCCCATCTTTAATTCTTCCATCTCTTCTTCATGGATCCCCTGATTCCATCTTCATCTGGTCCTGTTCCCACCCCCAATTTCCTTTCATCCTCATCACTGAATCTCCCCATCCATGAAGCCCAATGCCAGCATCATCCCAGATCTCCACTGCTATCCCTGATTCCTCCCTTTCCACCCCCAACACCAGAAGCTTCCTTGTTCCTGACCCCCGGGCTCCCAGACTCCTCCGTTCCTCCTCAGTCATCATGCTTCCCTTTCTGCCCTGCAGAGGGGACTACCTTCTCGCCGGCAGGTGGAACGGGAGATTGAGCTCCATAGCCAGCTCAGGCACCGGAACGTGGTTGGCTTCCACGGGCACTTTGCTGACCAGGACAATGTCTATTTGGTGCTAGAGTACTGCAGCCGCAAGGTGAGGGCCTCCTCACCCCTGACCTCCCAGGCTATGTCGTGTCCACCTCATCTCCCTCTGACCCTGCCTCCTCGCCACTGACAGCTTCACCCCTGTCATTGGTCTCCCACCTCCCTGGCCCCCATCCCATCTCTCCGTCCTCTTCCCCAACATTAATCTCTCCCATCTCTGAGCTCCCAAGTTGAATTCCTTTCTGCTGAAGAAGCTAGATGGTACAGTGGTGGAGCACTGGGCATGGAATCAGGAAGGCCTGACGTCCAATCCAGACTCAGAAGCTTACTAGCTGGGCAAGTTGCCTAATCTCAGTCTGCTTCAGTTTCTTTAACTGGAAAACGGGGATGGTAACAGCACCTACCTTGTGAAGATCAAATGAGACAGTTATAAAGTGCTTAAGCTTTGCACAGTAGGTGTTTTATAAATGCTTATTCCCTTCCTGCCTCTTGACCTCCAGCACTGGTCCTCCCTAAGGGCCAAGCTAGGGTGGACCTCCCCAAGTCAGCTGTGGGTGCTCCTCCAGCTCAGCCACTGATTCCCTGTGTTTGTTTCCCCATCTATAAAACAGCAATAATACCCTTTGTCCCTGGACTGTTGTAAGAAAAGAGTGGATAGAAAGGTCCTTAGGATGGAGTGATGGGGTAACTAAGAAGGCTCAGAAGAGTACCCCACCATACCCAGCCTCTTCCTTTCTTTCATCTTCCTTCTTTCCTTTTTTCCTTTTTCCCTCCCCCATTTCTTTCTTTTGTTCTTCCTTATTTTCCCTCCTTCCTTTCTTTTTTCTTTTTGTTTCTTCTTCCCTCCTTCCTTCTTTCCTTCCCTTTCTTTGTTTCTTTCTTCCTTTCTTCTTTTCTTTCTTTGTTTCTTCCTTCCTTCCCTTTCTTTCTTTGTTTCTTCCTTCCTTCCTTCTTTTCTTTCTTTGTTTCTTCTTTCCTTCTCTTTCTGTCTTTGTTTCTTCCTTCCTTCCTTTCTTTTCTTTCTTTGTTTCTTCCTTCCTTCCCTTTCTTTCTTTGTTTCTTTCTTCCTTCTTTTCTTTCTTTGTTTTTTCCTTCCTTCCCTTTCTGTCTTTGTTTCTTTTTTCCTTCCTTCTTTTCTTTCTTTTGTTCCTTCCTTCCCTTTCTTTCTTTGTTTCTTCCTTCCTTCCTTCCTTCTTTTCTTTCTTTGTTTCTTCCTTCCTTCCCTTTCTTTCTTTGTTTCTTTTCTTCCTTCTTTTCTTTCTTTGTTTCTTCCTTCCTTCCCTTTCTTTGTTTCTTCCTTCCTTCCTTTCTTTCTTTGTTTCTTCCTTCCTTCTTTTCTTTCTTTGTTTCTTCCTTCCTTCCCTTTCTTTCTTTTTTCTTTTCTTCCTTCTTTTCTTTCTTTGTTTCTTCCTTCTTCCTTTCTTTTCTTTCTTTGTTTCTTCCTTCCTTCCCTTTCTTTCTTTGTTTCTTTCTTCCTTCCTTCTTTTCTTTCTTTGTTTCTTCCTTCCTTCCCTTTCTTTCTTTGTTTCTTTCTTCCTTCCTTCTTTTCTTTTCTTTTCTTTTCTTTTCTTTTCTTTCTTTGTTTTTTCCTTCCTTCTTTTCTTTCTTTGTTTCTTCCTTCCTTCTTTTCTTTCTTTGTTTCTTCCTTCCTTCCCTTTCTTTCTTTGTTTCTTTCTTCCTTCCTTCTTTTCTTTCTTTGTTTCTTCCTTCCTTCCCTTTCTTTCTTTGTTTCTTTCTTCCTTCTTTTCTTTCTTTGTTTCGTCCTTCCTTCCCTTTCTTTGTTTCTTCCTTCCTTCCCTTTCTTTCTTTGTTTCTTCCTTCCTTCCTTCTTTTCTTTCTTTGTTTCTTCCTTCTTTCCTTCTTTTCTTTCTTTGTTTCTTCCTTCCTTCCCTTTCTTTCTTTGTTTCTTTCTTCCTTCCTTCTTTTCTTTCTTTGTTTCTTCCTTCCTTCCCTTTCTTTCTTTGTTTCTTTCTTCCTTCCTTCTTTTCTTTCTTTGTTTCTTCTTTCCTTCCCTTTCTTTCTTTGTTTCTTTCTTCCTTCCTTCTTTTCTTTCTTTGTTTCTTCCTTTCTTCCCTTTCTTTCTTTGTTTCTTCCTTCCTTCCTTCTTTTCTTTCTTTGTTTCTTCCTTCCTTCCTTCCCTTTCTTTGTTTCTTCCTTCCTTACTTCCAGTCCTTGGCCCATGTCCTGAAGGCCCGGAAGACGCTGACTGAGCCTGAGGTCCGCTATTACCTACGGGGCATTGCAGCTGGCCTCCGCTACCTCCACCAGCAGGGCATCATCCACAGAGACCTCAAGCTCAGTATGTGGAGGCAAAGGGGCAGGGACAGGCATGGCTGAGGCAGAGGGGAGAGGGGGATGGGAGGAGAGACCAGGAGCCTGGGAGGCAGGAGACCCCAGCAGAGCCTCCAGGTACATTCTGAGCCACTTGTGGCTCCCCACCCTGAACCCATCAGACACCCCACCATACACCCCACATGTGTTCACATGCCCCTGCCCACGCTATTACCCGGTGCACACGCCATCACATATGTGCACACACACGTCCCATCATATAAACACACGCCATCACAAATCACCCACGATCCCTTCCTTCTGCAGGCAACTTCTTCCTTACCAAGAACATGGAGGTGAAGATTGGTGACTTGGGGCTGGCGACCAAAGTGGGGCCTGGGGGGCGCTGCCATGGGTAAGTGTGCCGGGGGAGTTGCATGTCCGGGCTCCTGTGTGGGCTGCCACTGCGGCTTTGGGTGGGACTGTTTCCTTGTGAGTGTGTGTGAACTAATCTGTGTGTGCCCGGGGACGTGTGCCAGGGTGTGTGTCTGTGTGTGCCCATGTGGGGATTACCCTCTGTGGGATGTTCCAGTGGAGGCTGGGGGGGGGGGCTTCCTTTGGTCTGGGCTGGGGGCTCTCACTGCCTCTGCCTTTCTCCCAGGGGGCTCTGTGGGACACCCAACTACCTGGCCCCAGAAGTTGTCTCCCGCAAGGGTCACTCCGTCCAGTCGGACATCTGGGCTCTGGGCTGTATCATGTGAGTGCCGAACAGTGGGGGCGGACTAGTGTCTGTGCCTGAGTGCACGTGTGCACGGGGCTGGGGGCAGGGTCCCCGCGGTCCCATCCCACCAGCCCCTCTTCCTGCCCAGGTACACGGCGCTGACGGGCTCCGCCCCCTTCAAGGCTAGCCCACTGCCTGAAATGTATCAGAACATCCGCGACGCCCGTTATCCCGTGCCCACTCACCTGTCGCCCAATGCACGGAGGCTCATTGCCCGCTTGCTGGCCCCCAACCCCACGGACCGGCCCAGCCTCGACCAGGTCCTGGAAGATGACTTCTTCACTCAGGTTTGGCCCCCATCCCAGGTGGCCTGGACTAACCCGCAGTGGGGGCTCAAGTCTTCCCCGAGAGGGGCGGAGGCCTGGAGGGACCCCAACCCTTTCTCTCCCCTTTGGGAGTGGCAGCATGATGCTGTATCAATCGGTCATTTATCAAGTGGGCCAGAAGCTCAAGAAGGACGACCAGAGTTGGAGTTAAGGGGGCTCCAAGTTCAAATTCTGCTTTCCATTTGTTTGTGGTTGAGCCACGTCCTTTCAGCCTCAGTTTCCTCATCTGTAAAATGGGAATACCAATAGTTGTGCAGAGCTGTGATAGTGGTCAGTGCTTTGTCCACCTGAAGAGACTGTATAAATGGCAGCTGTTATTCTGGTTATTATTATTATTATTTCTCTGGGTCTGGGGGAAAGGGAAGAGAGAGATTAAAGTGCAAATTTTATGGAGAAGGAAATGGAAGGGAAGTCACTCGGCCAGTCCCCAGGCTAGTTAATGGTTTCCTAGGATTAGCTCTGGAAGGGACCTTAGAGACTGTTGGCTGGAATCCCTTTATTTCACAGATGAGGAGACTGAGGTTCAGAGAAGGGCCATAGCTTCACAGATCTCGAGCTGGAAAGGCTTGAAGAAGACTTCTAGTTTACAGATGAGCAAAGAGAGGCCCCAGGCCAGTGAGTGGCCCCTCGCCTAGGATCACCTACGTAGGAAGGCAGGATTTGAACTCAGCTTCTGCTGCCTCCAGGCCCAGGGCTGTCTCCCCGGGGCCACCTCGGGCTCCTGCAGGGCTTTCCCCGCCACTGCCACTTCCCTGAGGAGCTCCTCCTCCTCCTTTCCCCTTCAGGGCTTCACCCCAGACCAGCTGCCTCCGCGCTCTTGCCACACAGCGCCCATTTTCACCATCCCCCAGCCCTTGGACAAACTCTTCCAGAAGGCCACCCAACTGTTCCTAGCCGTGGCCCAGCGCCGGACCCCGCGTGAGTTGTGTGGGAGTGAGGAGACCAGGGTCCACACTGGCAAGGCCAGTCTCTGTGCCAGGGCGGGGACATCCCAGCCGGAGAAGGCCGGGAAACCACTGGCTAAGGCGAGCGGCAGTGGGGGGCTCAAAGCTGGGGGAGCCGCCCCCCATTGCTGGCCTTCCCTGCAGTGATAATTCTGTGGGGCTCCCAATGATGTTATCAATACCCAATGGCCCCTGGCAGAGAAACGGCTCCACCCAGCTGCTCAGAGCAGGCCGGAAACTCCGCCCGGGGTCACCTCTGCTCTCCCCCCACCCCCATCCCTTTCAGGATCATTTGTCCCAAAGATGCCAACAGTCCCAGCCCCTGAGGACCCCCAGAAGACTCCCAGGGAGGCAGGCAATGAGGTGAGAGGCCCGGGAGTCCTGGGAGAGAAGGAAAGGCACTTGGGGAGGGCTGGGGCAGTGTTGGTCCCAGAGGGTCCAAGGGGGCTCCTGTCCCCATCTTTTCTTCTGACTCTTCCCATTAATAGGCTGCAGGTTTCTCAGTTGCAAGATGAGGGGGTAGATGATGACCCCTAAGTTTCCTTCCTGCCTTAAGAGTCTCTGTTCCCTCCAACAGTCTATGTTCTGAGATATCTTTCATCTCTGACCTCCTGGGCTCTAAGGGCCCTCCCAGCTCCGACCTCCTGGGTTCTAAGGGCCCTCCCAGCTCCGACCTCCTGGGTTCTAAGAGCCCTCCCAGCCCTGACCTCCTGGGTTCTAAGAGCCCTCCCAGCCCTGACCTCCTGGGTTCTAAGGGCCCTCCCAGCCCTGACCTCCTGGGTTCTATGGGCCCTCCCAGCTCTGACCTCCTGGGCTCTAAGGGCCCTCCCAGCTCCGACCTCCTGGGTTCTTAGGGCCCTCCCAGCTCCGACCTCCTGGGTTCTAAGAGCCCTCCCAGCCCTGACCTCCTGGGTTCTAAGAGCCCTCCCAACCCTGACCTCCTGGGTTCTAAGGGCCCTCCCAGCCCTGACCTCCTGGGTTCTATGGGCCCTCCCAGCTCTGACCTCCTGGGTTCTAAGGGCCCTCCCAGCCCCGACCTCCTGGGTTCTAAGGGCCCTCCCAGCTCTGATCTCCTGGGTTCTAAGGGCCTTTCCAGCTCTGACCTCCCGGGTTCTAAGGGCCCTCCCAGCTCTGACCTCCCGGGTTCTAAGGGCCCTCCCAGCTCTGACCTCCCGGGTTCTAAGGGCCCTCCCAGCTCTGACCTCCCGGGTTCTAAGGGCCCTCCCAGCTCTGACCTCCTGGGTTCTATGGGCCCTCCCAGCTCTGACATTTAGTGTCCTAACATTCCATGTAAGAGTCCATCACTACCTAGGGTGGTGGAGGAGAAGAGAGTTTGGGGCAGACTTTCACAGGCAGTAGGACTGGATGGGGCTCCACCAAGAGCCCAGACCTAGGTGCTAGGAGACCTGGTTCTACTCCTTCCTCTGTTATCATTCGACGTCTGACCAGAGGTCATCCACTTTTTTTCCCTCACAACTTGCCCTGAGAAAAGAAGCTTGTAAATTGTCAGGACTGACCTTAAGCAGCTGGGTGGCCCAGTGAATGAAGTGCCGAGGTTGCAGTCAGGAAGACTAAGTTCAAACCCAATCCCAGACACCTACTGTGTGACCCTGGATTAGTCACTTACCTCTCTGCCTCAGTTTCCACAACTATAAAATGGGGATAACAACAGCACCCTCCTCTCAAGGTTGTTGACTAAATGAGATAATTGTAAGGCACTTAATACAGTGCCTGGCACACAGTGGGCACTTAATAATTGCTCATTTGTTGCCTTCCTCTTCGTTATTTAGGGCCTTTCCCACCCTCCCCATAAGGCTGAAGCCCCTGAGGAAGAAGCTCATCCCCAGGCACCCTACCTGGAGCCCCCCATCCACGTCCTGCTCCGGAGGAGCCTCAGGGGTCGCCCTCCGGGCACAGAGGGTAAGCTGGCACCTCCTCCCCCCTCGCACGTTCCTCCTGCCTGAGCCTGGAAGAGATGGAAGGCAGGGAGGCGGAAGGGAGCCTTCTGCAGCAGCCGGGAGGGTCGGGGAGGGACATGTGGCTTATGGGAGAAAGGCACCCTTGGTACTAACCGGTTCTGCCGCGGGCGTGGCTCGGGCTCTGGGCTCCTCCTCTCCTGTCGAAAGCCTCATTTTTCCATCTATAAGACCTGGAGCTCAGAGTCCCCCCGGCTCTAGCTCGCTTGTGTGACGGGCCGGGGCCACAGCTGCCTCTGCCTCCTGGTTGGCTGGAGCAGCCAGCGGCGAGCAACATCGTGGGCACTTCTGGGTTCCGGTCTTCATGGGGTTGCCGAGCCGGCTCAGCCTGCCATGAATAAGTGCCCTGACAAGAACTCTCTCTGCAAAGTTCTCCCTTGAATACTTGTAGCGACAGGGAGCTCATTATCTATCTTTGCTGTTTCTCCAGAGAGCCCGGGGAGCCCGGGGGATGGGGTGGAGGTGGCCACGAGGCTCCTGCGGAATTGCCTGGACTCGATGCCCGCAGGTGAGCCTGGCAAACCCCTCCTCGCCCCCCTTTTAAAGACGGGGTGTCCGGTTCCGGCTTTGCAGCTGATGCTCAGGGTGACCTGCGGGGGGGCGGCTCTCTCTCCCCACTGTGGGACGAGGGAGCCTAGGGAGATGATTTCCGCCTTCCTGCTTAGCCCTAGACCCTCCTCCCTCCCCTTCCTTTCTCTGCTGAAGCTCTGGCTGCCGGACGCTTGCTCACTTTGTCCTCCCTGTGCTCAGGGCAGCGGGATCCCCCCGGGCAGCAGCGGCCGGTGCTCTGGGCCACCAAGTGGGTGGACTATTCTAACAAGTACGGCTTTGGCTACGAGCTTTCCGACGGCAGCACCGGGGTCCTCCTGCGGGATGGCACCCACGTCGCGCTCCAGCCGGCCTTGGGGTGAGTGCTTTGGTCCAGGGGGGCCCCCTGAGCTGGGTCCCTGGTCCCTTAAAAGAAAGTCCGTGGGTGAGTCTCTGGCTCCCCCCTCTGCCGCCCCTTCCCCGGGTCCTATGTCCTGAGACCGCCCTCATCCCCACTACTTCCGGGCCCCTCCCTCAGGTGCATAAGCTACTGTCCGGTTCAGGGCGAGGCGGTGACCTTTACCTGGAGGGAGATTCCCGACTCCCTGGCCACCAAGGTGGCCGTGCTGCAGCTCTTCACCCGCTACATGCAGCGTTGGCTGTTAGAGGTGAGGCCGGGCTGGCGGGCACAGGTGGGCTCGGGGGCCCTCCCGCTCTCCGGCCCCAGCTCCCTCACCCTTGCCCTCCCTCCAGGGTGGGAGTCTCCCTACGCAGCCCAGCCTCAATCCTGGCCCGGGCTTCTCCCTGCTCCACTTCCTCAAGTCGGACCAGGCCCTGCTCCTGCTCTTCAGCGATCAGACTATGCAGGTAGGGAGAGGAGAAAGGAGGTGGCGGAGGGTCCCAGGTGGCATTGAAGGGGCTGGGGCCCTCTCTGATGCCCCAGCCCCAGCTCTGGGAAGGAGCTTCTAGACTCGGGTCCCCGAGGTCACACAAACCACTGGGATGTGGTGGGGAGTGGGAGAAGGCCCCCGGGCAAGGAGCCAGGAACTGGCTGCGGGAGGTGATGGGGATCCTCGCTGCAGCATGGAATGGAGGGGGAGGTGAGCAGGGGCAAGAAACGCAGGGGAGAGTTACCGGATTTTGTTGCCCTTCCTGGACAGGTCAACTTCTACCACGACCATACCAAGCTGCTCCTGAACTGGGCCGGAGAAGAGCCCCTGCTAACCTACATTGATCAGGAGCGGCGGGCCACCTCGCACCCACTGGGCATCCTGCAGGGCCAGGGCTGCAGCGAGCCCCTGCGCCAGCGCCTCTACTACACCCTCCACCTGCTCCAGACCCTCTAGCACCTTTCCTTGACCCTCCGGGATGCCAAGGGGAGGAGGCAGGGGTCTGCGGGGCAGCTGTCTCCACCCCAATGATGAGAAGAAGTCAGAAAGGCTGCCGAGGAAAAACTGCAAGTAGGGAAGAGTCGGTGACCCGTGGACTAAGGGGGCAAAGAGCAGAGGAGGTACAGAGGGGCATTAGCAGGTGCAGCTGGGATGAGGGATCTGGGGAGAAATGGAAAATAGGAGAGATGCTTTGGATGGTGAAAAGGAAGATGAAGGCAAAAAGCTGGGGGGGGTGACAGGTGTAAGGAGAACTCTAAAGTTTAGAGTCAAGAGGAAGGACTAGACCCAGGACTAGAACCCAGGCTCCTCACTCACTCCAGGCTGCCCCTTCCAGGAAAACCAGCCGTTAATGAGGGTGGAGTGAGATGAGAGCCAAAAATGAGGGCAAAAGCGAAGGCAAGTGGAACAAGGAGAGCTGGAGTTTCCTTTGGCCACCATTGACCCACTGAGTTCCAGGCTGGTATTCAGCCCGGGCTGAAAAAACACCCCCAAACCAAAATGAAATTCAAAGGCAGAATGTAAAGCTCTGCTCTTGGGTTCAAAAAGGAACTACACAAGAATAAGATGGGGGAGATGCAGCCAGAAAGATCACGTGGAGAGGATCTGGGGGTTTCAATGGACTACACAGTTCATATGAAGCAACACAGACATTGCAGCCCCCAAAGCTTGACAGTCTTGGGCTGTCCAAGAGAGAAAGGGCATCGAGAAGGAAGAAGGCAGGAGACATGCGGCTTCCTGCCTTGGTCAGATATCTAGAAGACAGTGTTCAGATTTAGGAAGGGCATTGGTAAGTGGGAGCTCGTCCGAAGGATGGACAGCAGTGAAAGGCCTGAAAGTTTTGTCATGCCAGATCAGCTGAAGGAACTCGGGGATGTTGGTCAGTGGAGGATGAGGCGCATGACAGTTATTTGGGGCTTTCCCCCCAGTATCTGAAGGCTTGTTATGTGGAGCAGGGGCGATTGCCTTATTTCAGAATCGTTCTGCCTGCCCTTGGAGGGCAGACCTAAGAGCGTTGAATGGAAGTTTTGGGAAGGAAATTTAGGAGGAATCTGTCCGATGGATTGCTCCAGAGGTGGGGGGGGGTGCTTCTTGTTGGGGATATTGTCACAGATTCATCTTACAGGAAGGGGTCCTCCGAAGTTTCCCCCAACTCTGTGATCTTATGGTTGTAATGTGGGAGAGGGGGTGATGGGCCCTGCCCCTGCTGGATCTGGCCTGGGGCAGGCAGGCACAGGCCAGGAGGCCCAGGTGGGAGCTGCAATGGGCTCAAGGCGCTGGACTGAGTGTCTCCTAAATGATCTTTTTCATTAAAGAACAAAGCTGGGATCGGATCCTGTTATCTGTTTGGGAGGAGGGGGCAAGATGGCAAAGGGTCTTACTGCCTGCCAGGAAGGCCAGGCTTCCTCACCCACAAAGCTGAGAGTCTCACACTACTCAGCCCAGGGGCAGTGACAAGGAAGAGTTGTGGGGATCTTTTTGAACCCTTGGGTCTGTTATATTTGGACTTCATTGATCAGAGTTCAAAGGAACCCAGAGCCTGGCAGGATCACCCCAGCCTTTGTGATCAGCCCAGTCTCGTCAAGGTTTACAGTGTTTGGTAGCCTGGGCAAGAAGATGAGGCAGGGGAAGGAGAAATGGATTTGGAGTTTAAAGATGGTTCTTCGCAGCTGCCTGTTTGTGACTGTGTGTGGAAAGGGGAAAGCCCCTTTCCGTCCCTGAACCTCAGTTTCCCTATCTGTAGGCTTCAAATTCCTTTCCAGCCCTAAGGTCCTAAGAAGAGGAATATGGGTGGGAGAAGAAAAAAAATAAACAATAGGAAATTCCACTTGGCAGCCCAACCTGTACATAACCCCCTGAGTTTTTCCCCACAGAAATCGGAGCTGGCCAGGGAGTAAGACCAATAGTCGAGGAACTACTGTGGAGGGCAGGGGATGTGAAATATTAATGAGACCACGCTGGATTTTTCAGCCTCATTCCATGAGAAGGGGAGCCAGGGCCAAACCAGGGCTTCTGAGCTTAGCCTCCGAGCTCTGCAGGGATTTCTCCAATGGTTTTCTTTCCCCCGCCCTGGTCCCGTCTGCGCCAAGTCAGAGCTTTTAATATCTGTCTGGGATGGAAATAGCCAAACAGCCAGGGCCTGAATTCCTGACTTAGCTGGGCAGCCCCGAGCTGTCTGAGACATAGACAAGGGTAGGGTAGGGCTGGTCTCAAAGGTGACCCATTTGGGTCAGGAGCTGGTCAGATAGCAAAGAGCCTGGACTCTCCATGGCCCTGCGAAAAAGGCATGTGGGAGTTGTTGTCCACTTGTGTTTGTAAACATCCTGGGATGGTTCTAGATTCCAGAGCTGGTTTTCCTCTTGTGTTTGTAAACATCCTGGGATGGTTCTAGATTCCAGAGCTGGTTTTCCTCTTGTGTTTGTAAACATCCTGGGATGGTTCTAGATTCCAGAGCTGGTTTTCCGCTTGTGTTTGTAAACATCCTGGGATGGTTCTAGATTCCAGAGCTGGTTTTCCGCTTGTGTTTGTAAACATCCTGGGATGGTTCTAGATTCCAAAGCTGTTGCCCATTTGTGTTTGTTGACATCGTGATTCTAGATTCCAGAGTTGTTTTTCTCCTTGTGTTTGTAGACAACCCAGGATGTTTCTAAATTTCAGAATTATTGCCTGTTTGTGTTTGTTAACACAATGGTTCTAGATTCTAGAGTTATTTTTACTTTGTGCCTGAGGACATCCTGAGATGATTCTAGATTCCAGAGTTGTTTTTCTTGTTGTGTCAGTGGATATCCTGGGATAGTTCTAAATTCCAGAGCCATTGTCTGTTTGTGTTTGTGGACATCCTGGGGTGGTTCTAGATTCCAGAGTTGTTGTCCTTTTGTTTTTGTAAATATCTTGGGATGGTTCAAATTCCAGAGTCGTTGCCCATTTGTTTGTGGACATCCTGGGGTGGTTCTAGATTCCAGAATTGTTGTTCTCCTTGTGTTTGTAAATATCCTGAAATGGTTCTAAATTCCAGAGTTGTTGCCCACTTGTGTTTGTGGATATCCTGGTATGATTCTAGAGTCTTCTAGTGCTTTCCCAAGCCAGAATTCAGTATAAGATGAATGAATGGTCTGATCCAGAAGCAGAAGAGGGTGATCATATTCTTGCAATAGCAGAGGACAAAGTCTCAAGACCATTGCATACTGCTCCTAAATCTAAATCCTATTGACAAACTAGATGTGATCAGATGGCAAAAGCAAATTGGGAAGGTTGATCCAGCTTTAGAGTTAGAGGGGATTACCTTTTTGCCTAAATGGCAGGAACAGTATTCCTGCTAGTATTCAAAATACTTGCTTTGCTTATGAAAACTAAAGGAGGGAAGCCCAGAAGCTTGAAGCTTTTATGAGAAAAGCCCAAGATTTGGGAGCTCCTACCATTTGAAATGCTTTAAACGTAGGTTTTGTGTTTATGACTAGTTAGGAGACCATTCACTGCACCTTAAGTACAAAGCATCTGTTCTCCTGGAGAATCTAGGGCTCAGGACATGCATTGCTTCAATCCCAGCAAGAAACCAAGGCTAGAGAGGATTGTGATCTGACTTGGTGAAGGGAGGAGTAAGTATCCCCAGGGCCTACCCAGTTGAAATTATGAATACTTGAAGCTTCAGTCCAGTGATCCAGAGCTTTCTCCAAACTCTTCTAGAGTGTTTATTCTTGGGCCATGTCATTTTATCGAGGAACCAGATTGCTATTATGCTTCCTCATAGGGCAACCGTGATAGGTCTCAAGGTTTGTTTGTTTTTGTCGGTTTTTTTTTCATTTCAAGGTTCTCCATACTTTTAGTTTTGGGGTCTGAGGAATCCTATCTTGAATTTTCTCTTTGCATCATCTCATCAGACAGTTTTAGAATTGCAGGGCCCTGTTGTGTTATATAAAAAGCTTTGAGTGGGAATAAGATCTGGCTTCAATCTCACTCTTCTACTTACCAAGTGATCTTGGAGAGGTCATTGAGTTTCTTTCTGGCAAGGTATAATAATTTCTTCAATGTAGACCCTGGGAGTACTGTGATGATCAAAGGAGAAGGGAGATACTGAAGCTTTTGTAAGCTAGGTGGCTAAGTAAATATATACTATTCTAATCACTGGCTGCAACCGCCTTCGTTTTACAGATGAGGAAACCAAGGTACAGAGGGAAGGGACACCTCTTGGGATTGCTGTAAAGATCCTGTTAAGGGACTGTGTTTATAAAGGTCTTGGTAAAAAGCATGCTAGGGCTGCAAAGTAATGAGATGCATGTTGACACCAGTAAATAACAAATTATGCGTCCAAGTGTGTTTGTCCATCAAGCAGGCTATTTCCCAGCGGATCATAAACTGCCTAAAGACAGATATTATTAGAAACGTTTTGTTTCTGATCATTTCCATACAATAAATGTTTATCATAGAGAATTCCCAACTCACCCATAGCATCTTTATGTAGTTTTAAGGCTTACAAAGTACGTTTCTCATTCACTGAGGGAATGACACTAATGTTATTTCTCATTTTACAGACTAAGAAATAGAGGCTTTGGAAGGTTAATAGATACAAAATTAGTGAGTGTCCAAGTCAGAATTCTGACCCATTTCCCTACCTTATTCATCCAATTTGAGTCCAAATGCCTTGGGATGCTCTTAAAATCCCAATCTACCATTAAAAAGGCAATGGAAAGTTTGAATCCTAAGGAGGAAATCCTCTTCTAAAATGGACTTAATTTGGTTCCCAGAGAGGGGCTCTTGGTCTCTTTTCTCAGCTGAAAAGTTCAGCCCCAGAAGGGTTACGGTTAGTCTCTCTCCTCCCCGCCCTCCTCCCCAATCCCAGGGAAGTTCTAGGTTCTCCTGTTACAGGCTGGCCCTTGAGGAGGTGGGTCAGGAGGCAGTAATAGTAGACCCTGTTCTCCTCTTGTTCCCTAAGGGTGAAAAGGTGGGGAAGGAGACTGCACTTGGGCCACGGGGATGACTTCATGGAGACCAATAAATCCCAAATGGGCTGAACACAATACATCTGACCCGTGCCAAGAATGTGGCTGCACTGGCTTCTGAGGCGATAGTACATGTCTGGAGTGTTTGAGGGCTGAGGGAAGGAATGGAGGGGAGACAGCAGACGGTGGTGTCCTGGCTGGCTCAGAATAGCCAGAGTATTAATATGGGACCGTGGGCACACATGGCCCCCCGGAGTCTGGGGACGTCTAGGGAATCTGGGAGGTTTAGGAATCATGTTCCCAGTTATTTCTGGGCCCCGGCCAGCCGCAGTTCTTGAGAAAAGGCATCCGAGGGGCCCCTGTGGAAGCAGAGGCAGGGGATGGCCTGCCAGACGGGCCTGACTCCTGGAGCCGAATGTCCCCGAAAGTTTCCCAAGACCCCAGTAATTGGAGAAGCCAGACAGAAGCCAAAGTGGCCGATGGCTGCCACCTGGAGGCGAGGCGAGGTACTGACATTGGGGATGGCCGGTACTGAAGTTAGGGCCGAGAGTAACCGTAGGAAACCACCGAAGTCCAACCCTTTTATTTAGTAGAAGACACCGCTCAGGTCATCAAGGCCCACAGATAATAAGGAGAACCCTGACTCGTCCAGAATTTTTCACTAAAGCACGTATCCCAACTTACCAAGGAGACCCTCAAAAAGCCCTCATAAGGCAGTAAAAGAGCCTCAGAGCCGGCCCGTTGGAGCTGGGAGGAGCCCGAGCGCCCATCAGCTTCTCGTTTTGGATGGGACGGAGAACAGCGTGACTGGCCCCTTCACGGCAGCCCGCGTGTCCCAGTCTCCAGGTTATATTCATGGTTCCTGCTCCTTCCCCCAACTCCCTTAGGACCCGACCCAGCTCCACAGCAGGGCCCGGACCAAGGCCAACAGCTCCACTCGGTTCTCCATGAGAAAGAGGCAGGAGACATTTTAAGGAACTAGGCTGGGCTTTTCTACAGATACTGGGCTCTGGGGAGGACCAGGGCTGGAGCGCAGCCGGGCAAATATTCTGGAAATCACTAACTCCCCGGGGGATCACTCTCCCTGTCCCGGCTTCTCCCCCCCGCCAGTGTCCAACCGGCTACCAGGGTCTGTTCCTTCCACCTTAGGGATACCTCTTGGATAACTGCCCTCCTCCTGGTGCAGGCCTTTGTCTCTCCACAGCTGGACTGCTGCAAGAGCCCGATGGGGGATCAGTCTACCTTGTGTGTCTCCCCATTCCAATCCGTCCTCCATTCAGCCACTATGAGACTTTCTCAAAGTGCAGGTCTGGCTGTGTCAACTGTTACCCAATAAATCCCACTGATTCCTTCCCCCTCCAGGATGAAATATAAAACCTCTGTTCAAAGTCCTTTATGACCTGACCCTCCATTTCTGGCCTCCTCCCCTATACCCATTTCCAGTTTTCTTAAGCCTCACATACAGCCATGTGCTTTCTTCAATCCAGTGACTTTCAGCATTTTCACCGGCTGTCCCTCATGCTCTCCTCTCTACTTCTCTGGCTCCCAGCTTCTGTAGGAAGTCTTTCCCAATCCCTCTTTCAATTCAATTTTATTTTCAGTTACAAATTCTCTCCTTCCCATATCCTTTCCCCCAACTTGTTGAGAAAACAAAATCCATTACAAACTTGCATAGTGAAGCAGAATAAACTCCTGCTTTAGCCATGATCAAAAACCTCCAGATGTCTCTCTCCCTACACGGCGCGTTTGGAGGTGCAAGGCGGGCCAAACCCTTTGGATTCCAGTGCCCTGCATCTGTGAATTCTCCGTTTATCTTGCATGCAGCTTGTTTGTACTTAGTTGTATCTCTTCCCCATTAGATTGTAAGCTCCTTGAGGGCAGGCTCTGTCTTTTCCCTTCCCCAGTGCTTAGCTCGGTACTTGGCATATAGTAGGTATTTTTTTTTTTTTTAACTGACAAACCTGCAAAATCCTATCAGGGTAGGGAGGGGGAGAAGAGGTATAGAAATACCATAAATTTCCCATTCTCACTGATTTCCCCAAACAGGGATACAAGAGAATCCAGGCTTATATGTGAATGTACTCATTCCACCCCAAGGAGGAGCCTCAATCTTAAAAGAAACACTGCTCCTATCCCAAAAGATCCTTATAGAAACCACTTTATTAGTAATAAGCATTTTGCCAAAACACAACCAGCTCAACAAGCCAGTTTGACCTGAACCATTACAAAAATCTCAAAAGCACCATTCTTTGGGAGGGGAGGGAAAGGTAGGGGTTGGGGTGCAGATTGACACTTGACCCCAAAGTGGTAGATGGGAAGGGGCCAACTGCACACCCAGAGATGGATCCATATACATCACAGTACTTGCTGCAGAACGTAAGCTCCTCGAGGGCAGGGACTGTCCAGCGATGGTCTGTAACCCTAGCACAGTGCCTTGCATAGTAGTTAACTTGGTGACTGCTGAGCTGAATAAGAGGACTTTGGGGGGGGGGGGGGGCTGGAAGTCTACAGAGGGGCCTTAATATCATGTTCTCTCTGCAAGTTAGTTTTAGCTACCTCTATAAAGTTGGTGCAGTCACGAGGCTTTGGAGGGCACAACGGGGCAGCTGGGACTGTGGAACCCGGTCGTGGCCAGAAGACTGCTTCCTCTTCCCATTCCACAATGGCAGCGACAATTCAACTCCAGTGCTGAGCCCGGGACCGTGAGGCAGTCGGGGGAAGTGGGTCCCATCCAGTGGTTTCTTTTGAGGCAGATAAAAGGAGACAAGGGAGAGGGGCTGGGCACCCTCCCAGCCTGGCATTCCTTACTGTGCCACGCGCCCGTTTTCTGACCAGGCAGCTGCTACACCTGCGGCAAAGGGGAGGGGTAAGGGGCACAGTCTGCAGCCCCGTTCTCTTGCTGACTTAGAGAAGGAGCGGAGCCTGAATGAGACAGACCAGCAATCTCCAGCCCTGCCACTCTAGGAGCTGGGGGGAAGGAGATAAGATGGCAGACAATCCTTTCTCCTAGAGCGGGAAGCCTCTGGGGAGCTGAGGCTGTCCGGTGCTGACTCAGCAGCCCCACACCTGCCTTAGGTATTTTAAGCCATCCCCACTGAGCAAGCGTTTCTCCTTTGGGATTTTGCTGAGTACCTGAGCTGGGCTTTCAGTGCAGGCAATATACGTCAGGGCATGGAAAAAGCTCTTAAGAAGCTGGAAGAGAAGGCTAAGAGAAATGAGGTCAGGTAGAGGCAAGCAAAGACTCATGAAGAGGCCCAGGGTCCTGGGCTTTGGGGGAAGAGGATGATGAGAGAACTCTGGGAAGATGGGACCACATTCAGCTCCAGAGGCTCAAATATCTCGAAGCTCTGAGACCCTAACTCCTGAGGGATGAGCCATCTGGGCCCGGGGCTGGCCCGGCAAAGCAGGCAGAAATTCAAACATGTGACCTTTCCATACTCCAGAATGCTACGGGAGAAGGGGAGAGTGAACACTCAGGGCTGGGGGTACAGAGTGGGTTAGGTCGCCAGCAAGGACGGCCAAAAACCAAGCCTTCCCTCCTCGAATTCCAAGCAAAGCACGCAGTTATTCTGGGCCCAAGTGACTTGGACAGAAAATGCGTTCTTTGCCTACCTAATGAGACCACAGATTAAGAGGTGGAAGGCCTGACCCTTAAAGAGCCATCCTATGATCCTGCAGCTGGGGATGGCACACGAAGGCAAGGGACTTGTCTCCAGTCACAGTCAGGATGCAAAGCCAGCCATCTTCCCAGGACACTAGCCACTTACAGGTGACTTCTTGAAATGGCCCCTCCCCTGCTGGTTGGAAGCCAAGTCTCTCACACTCCCCGTTATCCTCCCTGCTTGAGTTTTGACATCTACATCTTTAAAACAAAAACAACAAAAAGCCCAACCCAGTGGTGGGTCCGAAGGTCACAAGCCAGGAGTCCCCACCAGCTTCCGACCTTCCCGGGTGCCATGTGGCAGGACAAAGATCAATCAGCTGTCTGAACCTCGAGGCTGAGTAATGACATGAATCAGAGGAACTTCACTCACTGCAGGTTCAGCAGGGTTTGGCTAGCACAAAAGGATGGCAGTTGGACAGAGAAATTAATTGGGACGGTTGTGGCCCCGACACTAGTACAACCGCCCTGTGGATTTGGTATTTTGAACTAGAGAATTATAGCTATTACACCATTCAGCTGTGGTAGCCACAGAATCTCAGAGTCAGCCCCTGACTCTCCTGGGACACGGTGACGACACCAGGGATATCAGATCCTGACCCTTCAGACCTTCCCTGACTAGCTCTGGTTAAGAAAAATAGGCCATCAGTCCCCCTGGCCTTAGGAAAGGGACGTGCAAAGTAATAGTCTCAAGTTCAGGCACAAAACTGCCTTGATATCATATCCCCTGGCTGGGGAGCTGGGTGTCAGAGTTGGGGGAGTGGGGAAATGGGAACAGGACTCCTCCCCCAAAAAACTGGTCCACAGTCAGATGAAGGGAGGGGCAAACACTCCCTCCCTTTGTTCCTTCTTTGCCAGCCTAGAGAGCTCAGTACTTGATTTTCCAGGTGAATCTTGCCATGACTGACTGTACTGTCAGCTGTTTCTACCTTAGAGTCTGCTGAGATCAAGAGAGAGGGATGCTTCAGCAAAGGCTGGGGGAGTCCCAGAAACTCCAAGCACCTGACTGAAAAGCCCATAGGAGAGAGAGGAAGGCACTGACACTTCCCTTTCATAGTCAGGGACAGGGGGCTTACCATCAAGATAGTAAGAAAAGAAGGTTCTAATTGAAAGAAAAGGACTAAATAAAGTAAGAGATGAAATCTGTCTCTGGCTATTCCTTAGTGAGGAGGGGGGCAAGGAGCTGGAAGGGGGGGGGGTGTTAAATAATGATGTCAAAGTCCAGGTGCTACTTATAGTCAGCTAAGAGCTGCCAGGCCCACAAGGGTGAGGGATTGGCGATGTTATGCCTGAGGTTGATGATCTGGGGCCATTATTAAAATCTAATCATTCTTAGTTGGTTCAGCCTTAACTGACTCGGCTCCCAGGAACTGGCCTTGACTTCCCCCTGAAGGAATTTTAGGGAAGAGGGGCCTCCTGTGGCAGAGAAGTCCACCCCAGGCCCAGTGCTGCAGAAGCAAGAGGGAGGCTTCTAGGAAGGAGGGCATTTGATTGGGAGCACTCACTCTTCATTGAGTTGATGAATATTAGGAGTAGGAGGGCCTTAAAGAACACCCACCCCAATGTGAGGGGCAGAGAAGTTGGCCCGAAACCATACAGTGAGTCAGGGGTAGAGCTGTTACAGGAGGCAGGTGAGGGTGGGAGAAAAGATGGCAGTCAAGTGCCTTCCGATGGAAGTGGACTTAGTGTGACTCGGCGGCTGCTCCTTAAACAAGACCCTCCGTGCCTGGGCTCCAGGCATTTTCTGGCCGACTTCCTTGCTAGGACACTCCTGCCACATCTCTGCCTCCTGGCTTCCTTCATGTTGCACCTTCTACACAAGCATTTCCCAATCCCTCTTCCCAGTTAAGCATCTCCCATTTTTGCCAGCTACAGCTTTTTGGACCTAATTGTGTACATGTTGACTTCGCCACTGGACAGTGAGCTCCTTGAAGCCGGAGTTTGTCTTAGGAACATTTAATCAATGCTTATTCACCGACTGAGGGCATAGGAATAGGCAGTATGTCAGGACCGAAGACCTCACGCCCTGATTTATTGGACACCCACCAATTTAAAGCCTCCCTCCCACTTCACAGTCCAAGGGGCTGCAGTTTTTTCTGGGGGCCTTCTATCTCTACTACCACACCCTTACCTCTGCTGGCTGGGGCTCACTAAATCAGAAAGCCCAAGTCTCCGGGCTAGTCTTGTTCACACGGGCTGAAGGGATCCTTGGCAAGAACCAGGCCCAGAGAGTCTCTCCTGGGACATCTAGAGAAAGTCTATTGTGGTCAAAGGGGAGAGTCGCTTTGGCCAAGTTCTTTCCAAACACCTTCTTCCTAGGAAGTTCCGATCTGACCTCACTTACTGAACAGGTTAACGACGGGCTTCCTCAGGGATAGGATGTGGGCCAGGTATTGGACACACACGAGATGCCAGCCTCAGAATCCCAGAGCAAAGGTCGTACAAAGCTCAGGGAGAACTTCCTAAGGTCCCTCGGTTCCAGTTAGGAGAATGATTCACTCATTTCACTCACCAGCTACTCCACACACGCGCACACATCACACTCACCCCAGCTGTCTATTCCCTGAGGTCGAACCAATTCTCACCAAAACAGTGTATGATAAAACCACTCCCAAAAGACTAAGCCATGATTTCTGCCTTAACAACCAATGTTAAACTAAACCATTTCAAGGTAGGAGAAGGGCAAGAGGGAGGCAGAGGGGAAGCAGAGGAGAGACTCTCCTTCTTTCTCTCCACTTAAAAAAAAAAAAAAAGATTACAGTTATAGTTTCAGTAGAGAACCTTGATCTTGGTTACTCTGGGGTGGGATGGACAAGGGAAAAAAATATCAGGCCATACAGCCAACACAAGAACTCTCCAAACATCTTAATGTGACTGAGCAAAGACCCTAAAGAGGGACTGGAAGGTTAAAAAGTAGAAAGCAAAACAGAGTGGGTTTGGGGCAGGGTGTAGAAATACCCCCTCATCCCACTCCCCTCTGGTAGTGGCTTTGCTGGAGTCCCTCTGTTCTCTCTCTGTTGGGGGTTTAAGGCAACAGGGAGGCCAGCAGAGGTTACGTCCACACTTGCTCAGTCCTGAAGAATGGGGATGCTCGAAGGAGCTCCCGTGTCTAGGCGCCGGCCCATCAGCAGGCAGAGGGGGAGCTGCTGTCCAACACCTTCAGGCCTTTGCTCAGGAGGAAGGCATCTTGCTTGGGCTCCCGGCCGAGGAACTGCTGCAGCATGTTGATGGCATCCACAGAGCCGCCGGGCTTCAAGATGCAGTTCCTGTAATCCATGCCAACCTGCAGGAGGGACAAGGGGCACAGTAGGCTATAGGGCCATCCACCCCCCGAGATAGAAGATGGGAGAAGTTCCTCCCCACCCCAAGGCTGGGTTGTATGGAACCCAGATGGAGACCAGAATGTTCACTCTTCTCTGCACTAGGGTAAAACACTGTGTTTGGACCAAAGAAGGGGGAAGGGAGCCATACTTACATATCCTCATGCCTTGGGAAGATCTTCATCATCATAGAGGCCTTCAAAAAGAGGCCAGATAAGCACTTCTCAGGAAGGACGATTCCTATTTAGGAGTGGGCTGAACTAAATGACCTCTGAGGTCCCTTCTTACTTTAAGGCTCTTATGAAAGCCTCCAGTTCAGCTCCCCAGAATCAATGATCCTAAAACTGGAAGGAAGAGACCACCTCACCTAGCCCCAGTTTTCAAGCAAGTACAGTAAAATAGTTCATTTTACAGAAGAGTAAAAAAACCCAGAGAAATTAGGCACCATCTGTGGCCCTGGGCAAGTTATTTAACCCCCAGGAACACAATGGAGTCCAGACCAGTATGGTACAGAGAGAATCCTAATGTGACTGACAGGAAATTGAGGTAGAACAGAGAGCTCTTCTGAGCCCCCCATGAATTCTGCTGCACCCCAGGAGTTTGGGGCTTTCTGATCCTCACAAATTCCTGTGGCCCCAGGCATCTGAAGTGACACTAAATTAGGGCTTATTCTGGCTAACTGTAGCTACTCAAGTAGCAAACATCCCTGGAAAAATGGGGGGGACAGCTGCCAGTCACTCTCCTATCATGCGACATAACCAGCATCCAGAGGTCAGCCGCATGGACAGAACGGTGGCTCTATGGGAGTGGGGAGGATGGAGAGGGAGAGGGAGAAAGAATTTAGCAAGGGGAAGGAAGACTTCGGCAGAAGGCCACAGCGGGTGGCACTGGACAGCTGAGAGGCAGGGAAAGGGACATCAAAGTGGGAAGTGGGAAATTTACCCAAATCAAAACAGCATCTAATTCAAAATGCTCTCAAAATCTCAGGCATCACCTGGCCTAGCCAAATACCAGATGGTTGTCATCAATTCCCATCTTGGGGAGCCCCAGAAATGGGGAGCCCATGGCACTTGGATAGCTCTCATCAAGATGATTTTTTTCTTTACATGGAGCCCAGCTCTGCCTCTCTACCACTGCCCACATTGCTTCTGGTTTTGTGTTTTTAGGCCAAGAAAGGCAAGTCTAACTACTTGGTACCCCTGCTGCCCGCATGTTACATCTGCCTGGCCCCAGCCCTGAGATCAGAAGGGCGGAGCCACGGGGAGACTATAGCCCTGCCCTGGAGAACTGGGGGAGATAGGAGAGGCCGATTTTTCCCAGCAGCAATAGAGATTTTGTTGAGAGAAGAAACCCAGGTCTAGCTGAGCTAACAAAAGGTGCACTCAGAGGTCTCTGGATTCTTACAAAGCTCTGCCTGCATGGATCTTTCCGGGGTACACTGGGAGGCAGGAGAGAGTAGTGGACAAGGGGTCCCCAGAGGTAACAATTCTCCCTGCCTGCTGATGGGAAAGGGGACCAAATGGACCGGAAGAGAATCGGCAGAAGGCAGTTTCCACGAATGAGCTATTTTACCTTACAGTTGAGGACCCCTTCCATTTTGAAGCGCGTGTGGAACATGTCCATGGAGTATACCTCACTCCAGAGATAGCCGTAGTACTGGGCATCATAGCCTCCCGCCAAATGACCAAAAGTGGCTGGCATGTTAGTACCTGGAGAGCAAACACACAGTGAGAAGACCTCCAGTTTTCCCCTTTGCCTTAAGTATGTGAAATTCCCACAGACTCCTACTGTGCACACAGCACAGTGCTTAGCTCTGGAGAAGATGCTTCAAAGACCTGGGACATCTGCTGGTATCAGAAGGGACTAATCACACCTTGGAAGTTGCTTTTCATGACCTACTAAGGAGGAAAAAGGATCCTCATCTTCATCAGTAGTGATTGTTAGGGAAGGTTTCAATTTGGGGTAGGTAGCCTAGGAAATGACTGACAGAAGAACAAAAAGTATAAATATTGGACAATTAGATGGCACAGTGGATAGAGCCCCAGCCCTGAAGTCAGAAGGACCTGAGTTCAAATTTGGCCTCAGACACTTAACACTTCTTAGCTGTGTGACCCTGGGCAAGTCACTTAACCCCAACTGCCTCAGGGGAAAAAAAGTGTAAATATTACTTAGCAATCATTACTATAAGAAAGAATAAGATGAAGTTGTAAAACAAAGTGTGGTGAGCTCCTTTCTTTCATATTTAAAAATCCTCTTCATTATGCTCTTCTCCCCATCATCCTTTCCTCCTTGGCACAGCTCTCAGAAGAGATTTGCTCTTGCCTCTATAAACTTTTCTATCTCTGCCTCTAACAATCCCAAATCTTTCATTCCCCTTTCTCTCTCACTCTTTTTGATAAAATTCTCCTTTTTCTCCTGGGGTCTTTCCTAATGCTTCATACATATCCAAGTCTTTCCTATCCCTAAAAAAAAAATGTTCATTCAACTTATTTTAGCCCTCAAGCTTGTATATGTCCACTCAATGCCCAGAATGGCCAACTATACCCATTACCTCCACCTCCTCTCTTCCCACTCAATTCTCAGTCCCTTGTAATCTGGCTTTTGGCCTCAATATCTCATTAAAGCAACTCCCTCCAAGATTACTAATAATCTTAAAAATCATCATCATTTCCCAATGACTCATTTTTCTCCTTCTAAAAAATTAAAAAAAAAAAAAATAAAAGAACCCTCCCTGTTAGAAAGAAGGGGAATTAAGCAAAACAAATGAGCACATCAGGCATGTCTGGCATTAGCCTCACGAGGCACCTGTGATTCCATCATTTCTTGATATTCTTCACCAGCAGTTCTCTTAAATTATGATTGGGCATTGCAACAAATAATGTCTTAAGTTATTAAATCCACAAGCCTTTTCTCAGTTTTCATTTCCCTAATTCCCTCCAACATGTCCTCGTTCTTCTCTTGGCTTTAACAGCTGTACTGGATCATTAGCCACTGATAACTCTGGACTAACCATGGCTAACCTCCGAGATCTCATCTCTTCTCCCTTCACACCCAAGCTCCTTCTTACTATTGGTGATTACATTAGCTCTCTTTGTTTCAAATTTTCCTATTCAGATGATACCCAAAGCTTTATATTACAGCTCCAGTTTCTCTCCTGGGACCCAGAGCCATAGCACCAATAACAAAAAGCTATTACCCCCATGGCAGCTGGTAAAACACGGGCCCTTTGAGAACAGTGCTTTTTAAAATCCATGATGGAATACTGAAATAGTGAGAGAAATATTAAAAAGCAAACATACAGACTCCATGAAATTTGTCCACAGAGCCTAAGTTAAGAAAATCTTCTCTTAAGAAATTAGTCACTTAGATGAAGTGACTAATGAACTGAACTACTGACCACAATCACATAGGAGGGAACAACATGGCAGAGAACACCAGTGCTGCCATCAAAGCCGCTGGGGATTTTGGATCCCTCATCTTCACCCTCCAGCCTCCAGGAAGGATTAATCTTTCTTTCTCTTACAGGCCAACAGACTGCACATAAATAGCTGATTAAAATGTCAATTTCATTTTTTGTAATGCCTGATGTTCTCCACGTCCAATACCTTCTGATGCTATACTTGAAGCGTTCATGACATACGGGTACACCTGGAAGCATTTTGCCTCTCTCCCTTTTCTTATTTCTAAACCAAAGTGGGTTCAATACATTTTTTTTTTTTTGCCCTCCTCCTTTATGGCTGTTTTTGTGTTGAAGTAACCTAGTTGTATTCCCTACCTTTCCTCTGCCCCTCAGAACCTTTCATCTCAGGTATCCCCTCCTCCCTGAAGTCTCCCAGGGATTCAAATATCACAATGTAGATCGTTACAGAATCTACACATCCAGCTCTCATCTCTCTCTTAAGTTCTAGTTCCCTCATTAGATTCATAGACATAATCATTGTATAAATTGTTCTCCGGGTTTTGCTCATTTCAAGTCTGTACCAGTTCATACAAGTCTTTCCATCACATACTATATGTTTAGCGAAACCCCAATCAATAGGCATCCACTTGGTTTCCAAGCTTTGCTAAGACATTGAACCCTGGTATTAATATTTCGTATACAAAAAGTTCGTATACAATTTTTGTCTTTTGACTTGGGGTATATACCCAATATCTGCATAATTGCAAATTATTTTCCATAACAGCTAGGTTACTTCACAACTCCACCAATAGTGCATTAGTGTATCTCTTATCCTAAACCCTGTCAGATCAATTGTTCCAATCTTTTTGTCATGCAGTAAGGTGAAGCCCTAGAGTTGTTTTAATTGCATTTTTCTTACTATGAGTGATTTAGAGCATGTTTTCATGTGATTCTTTATAATTTACAAATCTTTTAAAAACTGGTTGTTTCTCAGGAGACAACTATAAAGACAAAAAACCTCGAAAGATTTAAAAAATCTTTTCTGATGTAATGACCAACCACAATTCCAGAGCCATAGTGAAACATCTTCCCCACCTCCTGACTAAGAAGTGATGGATTTAAGATACAGAATGAGACATATTTTTTAGGATTCAGCCAAAGAGAGAATTGGTTTTGCTTGACTGTACACAAGTTTTACTTTTTTTCTTTTTTCCCTCCTGAATGGAGGTTGGAGAGAAAATACACTTTTGTTAACTGAAAAAAAATTAATTAAAAAGGCAATTGTCTGTGCCTATCCTTTGTCTAGTCCCCTGTTACCAATTGCCTTGTACATACCTCCATGTGGACATTCTATAGGTACTTGAAATATAACATGTCTGAAATAAAACCCATCATTTCTCCCCTCTTGCCTAACTTCCCTATTCTGTTACGGACTCCCTTATCCCTCTGGTCACCCAGATTCAAACAATCTCATTTTCCCTTTTTGCGGCCCCTCTTCCAGTCAGTTTTCATCTGTTTCCAAATCTCTCCTATCCAAGAGGACAGAATTTCTGCAGAGGTTGTCATAGGACCATAAATATATGGGTTGGAATAAGCCACGGAAGTCACAAGACAATCCTTTCATCTTAGAGATGAGCAGATTCCTATCCACAGAGGTTTTGCCCAAAGTTGCACAGGGACTAAACTGAGGTAGGATTCAAACTGAAAGTTCTTGAGCTCTTCCCTTGACTCTTTATCCCCCAGGAGCTCCCACTTAAAGATCTCTTCACCTCTCACCTGCACCAGTGTAATAACCTCCTCATCCAGCTCTAATCTCTCCCCTCCCTAATTGATCTTGCACACAGCTGCCAACTGACATTTGCTAAGTATGAATCTGACCTGCTCAAAAATCTGTGGTGGTTTTTAAAGGCCTGGCTCCAAACAAACTTTTCCACCTGATCTTAGTCTACTCTCCCTCATGCATCCAATGCACCAGCCAGTCTGTGCCTTCTATGGGGCTCTCCCTGGCACCTAAATCTCCTCCTTTCTCCTCGAATCCCTGGCTTCCTTTGCACTTGCTCCAACACCACTTCCCATAAGAAGCCTTCTCAACACCCCCCAATTATTAGCGTCCTTCCCCTTCTCTTTCTATTTGTTTTTATTTTTCTGTATTCATGCTGTTCCCACTAGAATAAAAACTTCCTAAGGGCAGGGGCTATTTTTGTTTCTGTCTGGCCCATAACAGGCACTTAATAAATGCTTAATTGGATGAATCGGGATCCTGAGAAACCAGTGCCTGGTCAAATTCCAGACAGCTCATCTGACATCAAGTCCAAGTGTTTTCCACATTTCATTGCCACTCCCTGACTGGGATCCAGCAGACTCTTCCCCGCCTTCTCCCCAGTCAGGGATCAAAGCCCACCCAACCCCCCCACCATAGCTTGGTTCACTCCACCGTTCTCCCTGGCTTTGTGCTGCCACCTGGTGGTCGCTAACTGAGCTACTGCGCTGGACCAGGCTCTGCCCACCCCCCTATTCCCCTCTCCTCTCTGAGGTGCTGGCTGTAAATGCTGGGTTATCACACCAGTCATTTCAGGGAACTTGAGCCAGCCCTCCTGTCCGGAGCGTATCCCTGATAAAAGGGATGGCCTCTGCAGAATTCTGTACCTACGCTCCATCCATCTCCCCGGGGGGGATATTGGTCCCTGCCTCAGTGCTGGTATAACTAGCCACCACATACACTGAGAAGAGGACGGGGGCAGGCTGGGCTGGGAGCAGAGTCCTGAATCAAGGTCCAATCCCGCTCTGGACACTGACAAGCCACAGGACCCACTCACTGCAGTTACTTAACCCTTCCCCTTCCTTCTCGTCTTCATCTAGCCATTGTCTCAGGGAGGCGGTCATGTAAGTAAAAGTGCTTCCTGGCCCATAAAGTTACCCGCTGGGACTGCCTTCCACCCGCTGCCCTCTTCACTGCTTCAGTTCAGAAGTCCAAGTTTCTGTGAATTCTCCTGTGATCTTTCCTTATGAAGCAGCCATGTCTGGCTAAAGGCAGACACACCTTTGGCTTCTAAAGTTCTGCTTCTCTGGTCCCTCTTATTGCACTGGAGGATCCAGAACTCTTCTGAAATGAAATCTAGAAGCATTAAGTGACTTGCTCCTGAGTCACACAGCCAGGAAGGAATGGGGCCAGGATTGGAATTCAGTTCCCTGTGTTCTTTCCATTACTTTTCCATTTGTTGGGCCAGGAGAGAGAATGGAGGTCAGGGAGCCCTCTTCTAAGACATCCTCTCTGTTTCTTGCCCCCAGTGTCCAGGGCAGGACGTCTGGATCACCGCAGTGCTCTATACAGTGAATAATCTCTCAACAGTCGCTCCAAGCCTCGCCTCCAGAAGAAAGATTTTGGCCTGATGGGAGCCCACTGGTGATGGGCCCATTCCCTAAGTCCTTTTGTCTAGACTCAAATCTAGTTGTCTCTACTTCCAATCTCCTGTTCTTCCCGTCACGCCATGACATCAGGCAATGGAAACAACGGCTCAATTAGCCCGGCATTCGTGTCTGTCAATGTCACCAAGGGAGAGTTTGGGGAGGGGACTCCAGCTGCCCTCTGACATTTTTAACATTTAAGGAACAGAGAGGCCCATCACTCTGTAAGGGACTATGCTGGACGTAGCTGGGCAAACAGGAAGTTGGAGGACGGCTCTGCTCTGGGTGGGCTTTGCATTTTGCTGGCTTTTCTCATGCTCAGGTTAGTTTCCACGCTTGCCCACATTCCAGCTTCAATGTCCGCAGAGGAAGGCTACAGTGCTTGTGTCTAGAGCTGGTGGGCCTGGGTGGCAGACCTGCTCTGGCAGTTGCTACATGTGTGACTCCAGGTCTCCATTTCCTTATCTGTTAGATGCTTAGACATAATCTATAATCCCTTTCCAGGTCTGATAATCCATGGTTTAACTAAGAGCCCTAATAGTCCATATTCTAAAGTTCTGCTAATTCTGAGGTTCTAGGACGCTGGACTCTAGGAGGCTTCCTCTAGCTTCCCTTAACTACTCTAAGCCAGGCAGAAATCTGTAATGCCCCTGTCTGTGCTCTCCAAGGGAGAAGTACCCACTTCTCCAGTTTAATTTCTGGGTAATGTCTCCACCTTGGAGTGACATTTATGCCCTTCTAGGGAAGAATTTCCCAGGAATTTCTATAAACTTTGGACCCTGGTGATTGTAATTGTGATCCGGGATGGGAACTATCAAGGGCACCCAACTCCAGGGAGCCCCTGGCAGTCGGAGGTCAGTACCTGGAGTGGCGGGAATCCCTAAGATTTCCTGGCACAGCCGTGAGTACTCCTCAGCTGGGTCTGCTTTGGTCTGGGTATGCAGGGCCTGGTCCACCTTGGCGAGGACAATCTGACGTAGGTTAAAGAGACCTGTTTGGGGGAAAATCACAATTTATGAAATACTGTTGGGTTGCCAAGAGGCTCCCTAATGACTTTAGTAGGTCACACCATTCCTGCCAGTTTAGAAACCTTGAGCACTCTTTCCAAAGCACCTGCCCTGAAGCTGCTCCCAGTTCAGCAGATACCACCTCTAGCTTAAGAAGAATCCAGAGGCCACCACTGGTTTTTGGGTGATATTATAAGTAGTACTTCAAACAACTATTTATTTATTGTTTTTGAATTGTATTGAACCTTTGAAGTAATCATGGGCATTAATTATGCCGTCAGCAAAAAACAATGGACTCAGATTCAGCTACCGCAGATTTCAGACTTATTTCTTCCATTGACCTAATACTGGCTTAATCCTTTCTCTTTTCAGAGGTTTACACTAGATGGCCTCTCTTCTAACTGAATTTAAAAGTCTATTCTGTTCCACAGTGGTTCATATGCCCATGCAGTTATGCAGGTAGAATTCAGAGGGCACAGAAGGAAAAATCAAAGGGGATGGTGAGCACCGAACCTGTATTTGCCTGACGGGACTTGATGAGTTTCTCCAGCAGCTCCTGAGGGATGGGCTCTCCTGTCTTGTAGTGCTGGGACATGCGCTTCAAAGGCTCCTTCTCCCACACCCAGTTTTCCAGCATCTGTGACGGTGCTTCTACAAAGTCTCGCTCCACATGGGTCCCACTGAACATGGCAAACTCTGCCTGTGAATGTGTGGACAAGGTAAAGACCATGGACTTCTGTTTTCTTCTATCCTGATCAAGGAATTCTCCACATTCTACTTGACCATCTCCCCTTCTGCTGGACTTTAATGAAGTCCCTAAAAGGTTAAGTCTATGTCCTCTAGGGTCCCCAACTTTATCCATAGGAAAAAATGTCAACACTGGAGACCAATGAGCTTTCAGAAGGAATCTGATAACAATCTGGGAAATACCGTTCCTGTGGAGCCCACAGGCCATAGTTTGCAGACCCCTGCCATAATCATTTACTTTCCATTCCAAACCCTTTCTTCAGCCCCTCACATTTCTCAAATTGCTCTAGATTAAGAATCATCAGGACTTCAGTGAACCCTAAGGAACTTACTGAAGCCAAATTCTACTGCTAAGTCAAGAGACCTGGATTCTAGTCTTACAAAGTCACTGGTAGCTCACTTTCCTTGACTGAAAAGCTGAGAAAACTGGGCTAGATTGCTAAGGTCTATGTGGGTTTGACATTCTATGACCAATTTTACCTTTGATCATCCTTTTAGCCTTCTTCCCTTCACTTAAAACTCTTGCCTCATCTACCTCAGCATGGCGAAGAGACTGAACTTACTGCTTGCTGGGCTCTGTCCTGGCTGAGTGCCCCCTTCCCCAGGCTCAGTCAGCTCTGGAGACCCCTAATTCAAAGCCAGTCTTGTTGCTGGCGTGCTGTGCCTAAGCTGCCTCCTCTATCCTCTGCCTGGGTTTCTGCCCGGTCTCTAATGCCCGACTAACCTAGTGGGATTGACTCTGGGTCCACAGGAACCACCAGAAGCCTCCTGTGTTGCTCCGATGTCACTGCAGCAATCAGAGACACAGGGTAGTGGAGCTCTGAGAGCAACATCTCCCCCAATCCCCAATGAGGCTGCCAACCCCTCCCTTCCTGTGGCAGCCCAAGGAGAGCCCATAACAGAAAGCCTGAGGTTTCTGCGTTCCCCATCCCGGCTTTCATACTACAACTCTGAAGCCGAGTCTGTTGAAAGAAGGGAGAGCAAGGGAGCTAGGCTGCAGACCAGTGAGGGCTCTGGGGAGAGGGTTACAGGGAGGCCGTCCCTCTATCATGTCACTGGGGAAAGTTTTAGGATCCGGGCTGAGCCGCAAGTGGCTTGATGTCTTTGTCACAAAATTCCCGAGAGGGCGCGCCAGCCCCGTGGCCAAGAGGACTCAAGTCTCGGAAGCTGGGTGAGTGTCACAAGACCATGCTGCATTTTTGCAGTGGTTCTTAACCAACCAACTTTGCATTTGACAATACTTCCAAGTCCTTCCCGGTGTCTGGGTCACCAAACCCTGGCGGTCAGGGGTCATGAGGCTGATCTTTCTGCACGTGACCTCAGCTAGCTGGAAGATCCCACCCACACTCCCCCTTTGATTCTGAGGTAAGTCCCCTTGGTCACGGGGCTGCCGTGACGTCCCCTGCTCCCCAACTCCCCATCTCCATGGGACGCCGCCGTACCTGAGAACAGAGCTGGTGCATTACATGTCCGAACTCATGGAAGTAGGTCTCCACCTCATCATGCTGCAGCAGGGAGGGGGCGTCCGGGGTCGGTTTGGTGAAGTTGGCCACCATGGCCGCAATGGAGATCTGCCGGCCACCGTCCTTGAGGAGGCAGCCGGGCTGTAGGCCGAAGCAGGCTGCATGCCCATACTTCCCTTCCCTGCACAGGGGAAATGAGTCAAGGCTTCAGGACTCGGAGAAACAATTACAGTAACGAGAAGGCCCGACGCGCTCAGCAAACCTCCCTGCCTGACCCTGCACAAATTGGTCCCCATCCGTAAGCTGGACTAGAAGAAAGTGCCTGACTCTAGAACCACAGACTCCTTAGGATGGAGTAGAGCAAAAAGCCAAATAGAATAAAAGTTCAATATAAAGCATGGGTGGCCAGACTGCTCAATGCGTAGAGCACCAAGCCTAGAATCAGGAAGAGCCAAGTTCAAATCCAGCCCCAAAGTGTACTAACTGTGTGACCCTCGCCAAGCCACTGGAGAAGGAAATGGTCAATGACTCCAGTATCTTTGCCAAAAAAAACCCATAGACGATATGGTCCATGGGGTTACAGAGTATCTGATATGATTGGACAACAATAACATATACAGAGTGGAGAAACAACTAAATAAAAAAATCCAAGGTGGAAAGAAAAAGACCTGGAAATCTTAGTGCACCACAAGCTCACCACCAGTCCCCACTGGTGAGCTGTCTGGCAGGGAAGCTCATGTGACATCTTAAGCTGCCTTTTAACAGGAATCTAGCACCAGAATGAACTCGTGATGATACCTTACCCCAGCATCCCTTCCTGGGGCCACAGACAAAGATCCAGGGAAGGAACTGGGGATGTTCGGCTAGGAAAAAGATGCCTTAGGGAGGGAATATCCTCACTGCCCCAAATATCTGATGGGCTATCAGATGAAGAGGGGATAAGCCTCGCTATTCCGTTTGGTCAGGGGCAATGAGCTTCTTTCTAAAAAGCAGCAACTCTGGATTCACTGAGGGAAGACCTGCCTGATTAGGGAAATGATGCTCTTCCTGTCACTGGAGGCCTGAAGAAAACGGATCATCACTCTCCAGGGATGCTGTAAAGTTTGGGCTTCGTGTGGGAGCTAGGCTATATGACCCCCAAGAGTCCTTCTCTAACTCCAAGATCACACGAAAGTGCCCAAAGTCACTGATTTGGCAAGTGGCAGAATGAGAACTGGAACTGTTGGAATCTTTACAAAGTGTTAACTCATTAGAGTTGACAGCGACAATAATTATCTAATTCAGCATGGTTCATTATGATTGCTCTGATCCTACAAGGAGATGTTATGGGCCAGAACTTGAAACAAGGTACGAAGTAGAAGTGAGGAGACAATGTTTAAATCTAGTTTAGAATTGTTTTAATCCTACAACAAATAATGGTTTTCCAGTGATATAATGATTGGTGTGTACTCAGTGTACAGCATATAAGCAAGAAGCTCTCGGGGCTAGAGAGTACTTTGGGAGAGACAGAAGCCCACTCTTGGAGGCAGAGTCAGATTCATTCCATTTTCCACCTTTGTGCTGGCTGGAGGATAAAGGACAAACCTTTGGACTTGGAGACATTCGGAGGGAGCTCTTAGAACCAAGCAGAGAGATAGGCCTCTAAGAAAGCTTTCTGGGCTCAAAGAAAGAAAGACTTGGAAAGAGATAATAAACATTTGGGATTTTATCAGCTGGCTGCATTTGGAATGATTATTACTCTGAAATGAAACTAAGGCTGCCTCCAGAAAACCTCCTCAAGAAACCTGATCCCATAGAACCATTATATTATAAAAAAGAAGAGACCACCACATTTTGGCGCCTGACCAGGACCCCATTTCCCGTTTCCCGGGTCCTTCCCACAATATCCACTCTGCCTCCTTGAGATTAGTGAGCAAGCAGGGCTACAGTGCAAGAAACACTTCCCAATTTCTTCTTGCTTTAAAAATGGAAACTCCCCCTTTGGGCCCCAACAATCTGAGGGGCCACTCTCCTTTAGCATTCCAAGCCACATGGTCCCCAGAGTCCTGCAGGGAGCCTGAGCTCCTCCTGGATACTCACCGGGGATACAGGTCCAGGTAGAATTTCCCTATCACTTTGCCCGAGTCCACATCCCTCACTGAATACAATTTCACATCCTCATGCCAAACCTTGGCATTCTCTTCTAGTTCAAAAGTCAGGCCCAGGAGCTCTTGGTATATGCCCAGAAGGCCCTTGGTGACCACCTGCATGGGGAAGTACTCCTTGAGCAAGTTCTGGTCCACATTATAGCGGGTCTCCTCCACCTGATTCATGTAGTAGCGCATGTCCCAGGCATTGATCTGGTTGTCGAAATCCAGGCCCCGCTTCTCACATTCTTTTTTTTTCAACTCCAAAATGACCGCTCGCTCTTCTTCCCCAAGAGGCTTCAGTTTCTGGGCCAGTTCATCTGGCAAGAAAGATAGCATTAAGAGAGTGAGATATTAAGGATGACAGGGGATCATAGAGAATTCTGTGAGCATCATGGGTAATATGGAGTACAGCAAAATGAGCCCATATGGGGATCAGACTGGGGTTCAAGCTCTTACTTCCTGACTATGATCCAAGGCAAAACCTTCAGTTTCTCAGGATCCTCGTTACCTCCTTTGTAAAATGAGATAAGTAGATGAGAAGATCTCTCTGCAGTCCTTTTTGGCTCTAAAGGTCTAGACTCAAATCATGCTGAGTACATAGCTACAGAACTGAAGCCCCCCAGGGGTGAGATGACCCCCAGGGGCTCATCCATCCAGTGTCACAGTTGAAGCATCACCATGGATGCCGGCTCAGCGCCCAGCACTCTTCCAACACTCCACAGCACCCCAGATCTTCCAGAGTTTGAACATATATTGTTTAATTCGATTTAATCATCATAACAATCTTGTGAGATAAGCAGGGTAAGTATCAATAACCCCATTTTATAAACTGAGTAACCCAAACTGAGAGATGCTATGTAACTTGCCCAATGTCACAACAGCAGGGCCAGTACTCATACTAAAGCCTACAGACTTTGAGTACAGAGCTCCTTGACACACTGGAAGCCCTGGCTGGAGAAGGGGGGAAAGGGGAGGAGGGAGCAATTACCTAGGAACGTGGCAACATCTTGACTTGTTTTGGCCATATTCATCTCTAGGACGTAGTCAGCATGAGTGTTAAATCCTAACAGGCTGGACTTCTGAGCCCGCAGATCTACAAGCTCCTGAAGGATTGCACAATTCTCCTAAGAGATGAAAGAGCACACACGGTTAAGTCATTTTGGGCTTGCCCTGGGGGACTCAGCAATGGCCATGCTTCCCAACCACCAGCAGGACCCACAATCACAGCTCCTGCTGGCAAGAATTGGTGGAATCTAAGACCAAGGAGTCAGAGGAGGAGGAAGATCAAAGGATGGAGAGCCTTCAGAAAGGACCTTTAAATCCCCCTAATCCAACCTCCTTAAACTTTGTGGTATTAAAAATGGGGATTCAAATAGGGGCCTTCTGCATAGTTCTTATTTTCTACTCTATGTTGTTGTTCAATCATTTTCAGTCATGTCTGACTGCTCCTGGAATAGTTTGCCATTTCCTTCTTCAGGTCATGTTACAGATGGAAAAACTGAGGCAAACTTGGTTACATGACTCACCCAGCTGGCAGCTGTGGGAATGGTAAGAAGGGCATGGAAAGAGACCCATCAGAAAGCAGAATTCTCTGGTGACTTGACCGGATGAGAGGGTACAAGAGTGGAAAAAAAGGCTAGTTACAGCCCCTCCAGAAGGGAGCTCTTCTACAAATAACCAGTGGTTAAGTAAGATCTTGGATACAGGCATAGGTGAAACTTCTGTTGTGACCAAGGCCAGATGGTGTCTTTATTATGTCTTAAAGAAGGGTAGGACCTTTGAGGGTTACCATTCCCAAAGGAATTTGCATTTTAAAAGGGGAACCTGGAGAGAGACAGAGGCTTACCCCAACAGGAATACCTATCTCAATGGCAGATTTGCGCCACTGGGGACTAAGCACAGTGGAAATGAGTCCCCAGTAAGACAGGACTATAAAATAGTCCATCAGTGTGGCTCCTTTCCCAATGGTCCCCCTCAGGAAACAGCACAATTCTCTCAAAAGGCCTCAACTACTCTTAGGGAACTGCCTTCAGAGCCAGAGGGAAATGCCAGCCTCATGACCTGCTGGACATTTGCAATGCTGCTCCCAGTCAGCTCTGGTCTTAAGACACACAGAAGGCAAAAAAGAGAATGAGAGTGAAAGAAAAGGAAGGATCTCAGAACCTCTGCAAACCCCTTACCTCCTTGCATCTACAGTTGAAAGCCTCTTCAACTTTCCTCCGAGTCTCAGGAACATAACACTTCTTTAGGAGAGGAAAATAATGAGGGTACTTGAGAGTGACTTTCAACTTATCATCCTTTGTCTTTTCCAAAGAGTTCAGAAAGTCCTCAGGAAGGCCTCCTGTGGAAACAAGGTCAAGGAAAAGAAGTTTACTTGAAAGCCAAAATTCTAACATGCAGGCACAGGGGGCAAGGGCTCATTTTCTCTCTGCTTTAAGAAGGTGAGGGTTGAGTGATGATACCTTCCACTGGGAGAAACAACAGGCATTGCAACCTGCAGTTCTAGCTCTGACTCTGACTGTAGGATCTGAGGGCATTTTATTTTCCCAGTCATTTCTTCACTTGCAAAATGAAAAGGGTTTGAAGGTAACCAATCATCTTAAGAATGCTCCTGCCTCTGATTTCCAAAGATCTTCTACTTCTAAAGGTCTTCTCGAGCTCTGATGTTCTATGTCTATCAGAGAGATGAGCATGTGTAGCTGGGTTAACATTAACCTAAAATGCTTAAAAATGTGGCTGATTCAGTCCCTTGGAAAACTGCTTCTATCAGAGTTTCCTAGCTATATCATCAGGTGACCACTGAGTCAAGATTCTTGTTCAACAGAGATAATAATCACTGCTTGATCCTCATCCTCTGGCAGGAATGAGACTCAAGTAAGAAAACTTTCCTCCATAGCCTTGCCATGCAACCAAATCCAAAGATTACTAGAGTTAAAGAAGAGAATAGATTGCAAAAAAGCAAATGCAAATGGGCAGTGAGAGGATCCACAAGAGTCAAAGAATCACAAAAATGACAAATGGAATCTGAGGAAAGATCTAAGCGTGAAAAGAAAAGACATTTTTCCTCTTTTTTGGCTAAAGTAAATTTCAAGTCATTTCATAACAGAAAAGAACCACAAAAGTCATGCCACTCACAGCAAGAGCCTACTGGAGAACAATGGACTGTGACAGCAAGAGCACTTGAGCTCCCCAAGACCCAGACCTTCCTTCTAGCAGTATACACTGCCCAAGTCTATCTAGCTTTGAAGTAGTATGCCTGGAGCCTTCCCCAACTGTACACTGAGGAGGGGAATTCCATGACCTTTACTATCCTGGGCTCTGCATCAAAGGCTAGCCTCGTGATTTTCCCTTCCCTGTTCAAGGCCAGATCTCATCTTCAAGACATGCTTCTGAACTCAGAGACAAAGACCCAGCAGTCAGATAAATAAATGAATACATATGAAGGCCCATACATACAAACTGTGGTGTTGTTCAAACTGTTTTTCTTTTAGATCTTTTGGGATGTCTTAGATTCTATTCCCTGGCCTGCCAAGATCCTACACAGCCATCTCCCTGCCTTAACTGACTCCTTAGAATATGAACTCATGGAATCACAGAAGAAAAAGGGATCTGAGAGGTCATATAATTAATTCATTTTATAAATAGGTTTAAAAAAATCTCCAGATAGATTGTGGTGATGCAAGTTGAAACTTTTCTTAGGTCAAAGAAGGGATAAGATAAATTCATAGTCCTAAGAGATCTCTCTACTGACCTTTCTGTGAAAGGACCTTCACCCTTCCAGTCACCCAGATTCATAACCTTGACGTTATCCTCATGTCAGCACTTCCACTTATCCTCATATCCAAACACCTGCCAAATCCCATTGATCCTAGCCCACTATCACCACTCTAATGCTAGCCTCCTAATTGGGTTTCCCAGATTCTAATCTTTTCCTCTCAACAAATCCACAAGCCACACAGCTGCTAAAGTTTTATGACTAAAAAAGGTTTAATAATGACACTCCCTTGCTCAAGAAGTTCTGAGAGCTCCCAGTTGCCTTTGGAATCAAACACAGACTCCTATGTTTGACATTTTTACAATCAACTCTAGCCTATCTTTCCATCTTTATGTCAAATTGCTCTTCAAGTACTCTATTATTTAAATATCCTGATAAACTTGCTTATCTCACATTCAACAAGTTCCCTCTCTTTACTTAACAATACCTTTGCGGTCCCTAATTCAAGAGATTATCTTCCTCTTCCCCGTTTAAAATCCCAACCCTTAGACAAAACTCAGGTCAGGGGTCACAAGAGCCCTCTGGGAACTCCCTCAGTAATAAATAACACAATGACTTTGTATATTATGCACTTCTAAATGTATAGGATATCTTCAAGATAACTGTTAGAATGTAAGAGCCCTGAAGGCAAGAACTGTGGGTTGTTTGTTAATTTGGATTTTTTCTATTTTTTTGTCTTTGTATACCATACAGTGCCAGGCCTATATCCACCAACCAGGTTCTAAGGATGTGGAGACTGTTGTCAAAAGAGTTATTTACTGATCTCAAAAGATCATTAAGAACAACACAAAAAAATGACAAAAATGACAAAATGTAGGCTAGTCAGTGTTGGACTTGTGGGAAGAGAGTGCACTAATGCACTGGAGCTGTGAATTAGCACAACCATGGTGGATCATTACTATGCTGTAGGAAATGATGTGATGCATAGAGAAACATGGAGATACCTATGAACTGATGCAGAGCAAAGGCAGCAGAGTCAAGAAAACAATCTACATAGTAACTATAAAAATGGAAATGGAAAGAACTGCTACATTCAAAAAATCAGAAATGAATGTGGCAAAATTATAAAAATCAAGCAGGACTTAAATGAAGAGAACGGAAAAGCTCCCTCCTCAGCCCTTTGTAAAGATGGGAAGTCCACAAGTGCTGCACAATTGTACTGATTGCCTTTGCTTATTTTTTTCCTCTTCTTTTCCTTTTTTTTTTTTTTTGCTAAAACAATTGGGGGTAAGTGACTTGCCCAGGGCCATACTAGGAAGTATTAAGTGTCTGAGGCCAGATCTGAACTCAGATCCTCCTGACTTCAGGGCTGGTGCTCTATCTATTGCACCAATTAGCTGTCCCCTTTCTTTTTTTTTTTTCCTAACTTTAAAAATTATTACTTATTGACAAGCAAAATGCCCAGAAAGACTTACATGAATTGATGCAAAAAATGAAATGAGCAGAACCAGAACACTGTATATAGTACCACCAATAATGTATGATGATCAAATGTTATTCTCAGTTATAAAATCCTCAGTTACAAACTATTCTCAGTTATAAAATAATCCAAGATAATTCTGAAGGACTTATGATGAAAAATGTTATTCTCTTCCAGAAACAGAACCAAATCTGAATGCAGATTGAAGTCTACTTTTCTTTATTTTTCTTACTGGATTTTTTTTTTTTTTTGTTTATATTTTTTTCTTCAATAACATGACTAATATGGGGGAAAACGTATTATTTGTTATATGAGATGGTTGTCTGGGAAGGAGGAAGTACTGAGGAAAACTATAGTAATATAAAAAATAAAAGATAAAAATTTGTTTTTAAAAAGTAGCTATTTACTAAATACAGAACAACTAAGTAAACTGTGGCACATTAAATTTTTTTTAATTAATTTATTTATTTTGAAATAACTTTTTATTGACAGAACCCATGCCAGGGTAATTTTTTTTATAGCATTATCCCTTGCACTCACTTCTGTTCCGATTTTTCCCCTCCCTCTCTCCACCTCCTCCCCCAGATGGCAAGCAGTCCTTTACATGTTCAATAGGTTACAGTATATCCTAGATACAATATATGTGTACAGAACCGAACAGTTTTCTTTGTGGCACATTAATGACAAGATTCTCACAATCACTACAATCCTATGCTTGTGTGCATTAAATGAATTGAATCAAAGACTGTAGAACCTGTTCCCATCATAGAATTCTAGTCCTGTTTCCTATCCAGAAAAAATCTACAAGACTTGAAACAATCAATTTGAGAACTGTTCCCACAGGACTCGAGAACACCTGTACTGTCCTGCACTCATGGATTTGTTGTGGGAAACCACTCAGGCCCTAGAAATGATTTGTGTTGTAATCTACCTTCCTCCCTTTTTCCCAGTGGTGATTTATATTTACAAACTGTGCCTTCATTCCAGCATGTGGAGCTCTCCTCAGGAGAACTTCAAATTCTCCAGACTGCTTTGTCACTCTGAAATTAATTAAGCTGCTTCTTGATTCCTAACACACCTGTCTCTAGTTTGCTTTGTCTTTGTTTTCAGCTATTCCCAGGTTAGAGACTGGTCCTGTTCAGACTACATTTAAAATTCTGTCAACATCCCCAATTGGTCACATGCAAATTCTAGCCTGCACCCCAAACAGAAATAGAAAGCAGGAAGGTAAGGCCCTTCAAGGTTTCTTTGTGGTGTTCTCATTTAGAATCCTCTCCACTCCTACCCCCATGTATAGGAGCTCTAATGCATATAGTGAAACATTCCTCCTGCCCTTCCATTTTTTGTCCCTCCTCTCCCCCCATCCTCAAATATTGCCATGGGATCCTTTACCTAGCTCTTCTCGGGTGAATGGCAAGAAGGTAGTGTCCTCATTCAGGTTCTTGTTGAAGTCGATGCAAAGGAGACTCAGCTTCTTTTTAATGTTTTTTATTTTCTAAAGGGAAAAGAAAGAAAGAAAGTGAGGGATCAGAAAGAAAAGGGCCATGGGGAAAAGTGTACACTCTAACTTTTGAGGCCCCAGGTGGCTCTGGTGGTCTCATTGCACCAGCAAGAGGAGAGACAAAGGAAACAAAGGGGGAGGGAAATGTGTGTGTATTAGCGAGAGCAAGAGCAAGAGAGTGAGAACAAGAACATGCAATAAGGGAACTCTAAAATAATGTCATTTAAAAACACACCACAACTTAGTTTTCTCAACAAGTGCTCTATTCTACCCCACTCCCCTCAAAGAAGTTACTTAAGGAGACAATGGATGCTTATACCACAAAGATTTCTCCAGTTATTTCAAGAATTTCTCTTTGAGACAGATAAGATTTAGAAGGGAAGCAATAAACAAGGAAAATATTTTTACATTCAAAGGTTCTGATAAAGGCCTCATTTCCAAATTATATAGAGAATTGACTCTAATTTATAAGAACTCAAGCCATTCTCCAATTGATAAATCAAAGGATATGAACAGACAATTTTCAAATGAAGAAATTGAAACTATTTCTAATCATATGAAAAGCTGCTCTAAATCATTATTGATCAGAGAATTCAAATTAAGACAACTCTGAAATACCACCACATACCTCTCAGACAGGCTAAGATGACAGGGAAAGATAATGATCAATGTTGTATACTTTAACATATTTAACATGTATGTATCTGCCATCTAGGGTAGAGGATAGGGGGAAGGAAGGAAAAAGTTGGAACAGAAGGTTTTGCAAGGGTTAATGTTGAAAAATTACCCATGTATATATGTTGTCAATAAAAAGCTATTAAAAAAAAAAAAAGATGAATGTTGGAGGGGATGTGGGAAAACTGAGACACTGATACATTGTTGATGGAACTGTGAACAGATCCAGCCATTCTGGGGAGCAATTTGAAACTATGCTCAAAAAGTTATCAAACTGTCATACCCTTTGACCCAGCGGTGTTTCTACTGGGCTTATATCCCAAAGAGATCTTAAAGGAGGGAAAGGGACCCACATATGCAAAAATGTTTGTGGCAGCCCTGTTTGTAGTGGCAAAAAAGTGGAAATTGAGTGGATGCCCATCAGTTGAAGAATAACTGAATAAATTATGGTATATGAATGCAATGGAATACTATTGTTCTGTAAGAAACGACCAATAAGATGATTTCAAAGAAGCCTAGAGAGACCTACATGAACTGATGCTGAGTGAAGTGAGCAGAATCAGGAGATCATTATACATGGCAACAACAAGACTATATGATGATCAATTCTGATGGACGTGGCTCTCTTCAACAATGAGATGATTCAAACCAGTTCCAATTGTTCAGTGATGAAGAGAGCCATCTACACCCAGAGAGAGGACTGTGGGAACTGAACATGGATCACAGAAGAGCATTTTCACTCTTTTTGTTGCTTGCTTGCATTTTATTTTACTTCACTTTTTTTGTGCGGCACGATAATTGTACAAATATGTATGCATATGTTGGATTTAACATATATTTCTACCATGTTTAATGTATATTGGACTATTTGCCACCTGGGGAGGGCGTGGGAGAAGGAGGGGAAAATTAGAACACAGGGTTTTGCAAGGGTTAATGTGGAAGAATTGTCCACGAATATATTTAGAAAAACAAAAAGCTTTAATAAATAGGTAAATAAAATCATTTCTCTGACCAGCAGGATGATTACAGAGAGGCTTGGAGAGACTGACATGAACTGATGCTAAGTGAAATGAGCAGAACCAGGAGATCACTTTACACTTCGACAAGGATATTGTATGAGGATGTATTCTGATGGAAGTGGATTTCTTTGACAAAGACTCAGTTTCAATTGATAAATGATGGACAGAGCAGCTACACCCAAAGAAAGAACACTGGGAAACGAATGTGAACTATTTGCATTTTTGTTTTTCTTTCCGAGTTGTTTTTACCTTCTGAATCCAATTCTCCCTGTGCAACAAGAGAACTGCTCGGTTCTGCACACATATATTGTATCTAGGATATACTGCAACATATCCAACATATATAGGACTGCTTGCCATCTAGGGGAGGGGGTGAAGGGAGGGAGGGGAAAAATCGGAACAGAAGCGAGTGCAAGGAATAATGTTGTAAAAAAATTACCCTGGCATGGATTCTGTCAATATAAAGTTATTATAAAATAAAATATTAAAAATAAAATAAATAAAATCATTTCTCTTTGGGGATTAAAGGTTTTCACAATCTATGGCTGTCCTTCTAAATCTATTCATGGGTAGAAAATCATCATCCATAGAAGAGAGATTCATTTTTGCAAAGGGCTAAAAAGTTACATTTACCTAATGACTAAGCCAATGAGACTGGAGCTGCCAAGCTGAGGATATCATTTCTTGTATTAAAAATCCAGGTGCAATTAAAAACCAGTAAAGCTCATTTCCTTTTGTATTTTTTAGGAACTGTTTTGCCAGAAATGTGTGCGGGTGGGCAGCGGTGGCTGCTTGCAAGAACACAGGACTGAACGACCAATATCAATTATCATCTATTAAGACTAAATTGGTGTTAAATAAATAAAAAAATAAGACTACTTGGTGTACCTCACCCACCTACAACCTATTCCCTTCTCCAAATCTTTGCAATGGATGTCCTCCAGGCCCAGAATGTTTTTCTTTAACTTGACCTCTCAGAATCCTGGTTTCTTCGAAAACTCAAGTCCAAAGCTACTTTGTGTAGCAGGCCCAGCCCAGTCCTTTGTCTCCCAGGTTACCTTCCATGTCTACTTTGTATCCACTAGGCACATGCTGCTGCCACCATTTAAAAAGAAGGTTTCTTTGGGCTTCTTTGTATCCTCAGCAGCGAGCATTCGGGCCCTTAACACAATGTGTCTGGCACCACGTGAGGCAAATATGAGATACAAAATATACATAAAGTAGACATAAGGGAATTAGCATGAGGGGATGACGGATGAGTGTGTGTTTGGGGCTGACAAGTCAGGAAATGTTTTGAGTAGGAAATGACCCTTGACCAGACATTGAGACCAGACAAGAGGGGGAGAGGAGAAAGAAGTGCATCTCCAGACAAGGGAGACAGCTTGTGCAGGATTAAAGCTGGACCTGAGGGAAAGAGGTTTGGCTGGACCACACAGTGTGTGGTAAATCATGGGACTGAAGGTGCTCTTCCATCACTGCTGCCCATTAAAGACAATGGCTTCAAAAAGAAATGGCAGATCTGGAAATGAAAAGCTGACCAGGCAGGCAGTATCTGAGAACAGGACTGGGATTTTCGAAAACACAATTAAAAACAGAACAGCATAAAACAATGGAAGGCTCCTAGCCAGGAATGGAGTTCATCTAACAAGGGCTATTAACAAGTAATTTTCCTGGTGACTCATAAATCTAATTAAAAGGGCATTAAAGTTGTTATAAAATTTTCATACAAAAAGATACAGGAGGAAAACACCTCCAGCCCTACTTTTGCAAAAGTAAGGATGGGAAAGTCCAGAGATGTGGAACATTATACTTATCAGTTTTCCTGAAATACTGGTTTTGCTTATTTTTTCTCTTCTTCCTCTTTTTTTTCCTTAAAAGGGGGGATGGAAGGGGGGGGGAGGGTGAGGCAGCTAGTTGGCATAATGGATAGTGCATCAGTCCTGAAGTCAGGAGGACATGAATTCAAATCTGGCCTCAGACACAACACTTTCTGGCTGTGTGACCCTAGGCAAGTCACTGAAACCTCAGCAAAAAAACCCAAACAAACAAACAAGAAAACAATCTAATATAAAGGATAGCTTTCTGGGAGGGGGACACAGGATAAAATTTAGGTGAAGATATCAAAAAAAACCTGATTCTAAGGACAAAAAAACTGCTTTGGTATATTCACTAAACTAGATACCACAGGGAATAATTAAAAGAGTAAAAAAGATGTCCAACAATTCATAGACATAAAATGCTAAAATAATAATAATAATAAAAAAAGAGCCAGTAATAAAATCTTCATCTATTCACAAATGTATAAAATACAAATAATTAGCAGTATAGAACTAAAGGTCCTCAAACAAGAGGCCAAATTTCACCTCATAAATATGACTTAAACTTTGTAGGGTGACATTTAATCATGAAACTATGGCTCTGGAAAGACACACACTATATATATATATATGATGGGAAAGCAGTCTGGTATATAAAAAACAAGAACTATATTCATATTTTTAAGTAATGACTACTCAGGTAACAAAATGTGTGGGAAAGAGATCAGAAGCCTATCATGGAGGTAAAAGAAAGCAGTGTTGGTAGAGTTCAGATATCAAGATAACATTTGGATCAAAACAGAGTAGGTAATAATTCACTAATTTGTCCTAAAAATTTCATTCTATAGAGAGTAGAAGAACTAAAAAACAAAATATCTACTTTCTCACCAACAAGGATAATCTGGCTGCTGGAATGGGAAAAAGGGCATCTTGCAGGGTTTGGGAGAAGAGAAACTTAACAGTTTGTTGTGCATTCTACAATTTGAGAGGGCAGAGAACAAAAAGATTCTAAGAAATGGAAGTTCTCAAGAATGAGACTCTGAAAGGAAAAAACAGAAATTCAATAAACGATCAATTATCTAAAGCAAAGTGTCAGCAGGGATAAGAAAGATATATGTATATATATATATATGAGGGAGGGTGTATGCTTATATCTACATATCTATACATAAATATATCTTTTCTTAACTATTGCTTGCTTGGTTGTAAGGAGGGGATGAAAGGGTGAAAAAGAATCAAGTAAAAAAGGTATGCAGCAGAGAACAAAAGAACAGTTTACAAGTAAAGAAAAGAAAGATACTCATCAATATAATTTCTTCTACTAATACATATTATTTTCTTGAATTGGCAATTTATTGTTATATATTTTGAATCTTCCCTGATATTCCATTAGGCACATGATGATGTTCTCTTTTGTTTTGTTTTTATTTTATTATTTCTTTTTGGTTTTCCTTTTTCCTTATTCAGCTTTTTAAAATAAACTTAAGTTTAAAAAATCAATTATCAAGAATCTACTACATACAAGGCCCTGCTCAGTTCTCAATTTTAATAAGAAGGAAAAGGAGTAGTTTGTCCAAAGAGATCTATGTGAATGAATATTAGCCAAAGATTTTAAAGACAGGTATAGAAAATGAAAAGTAAAAGATCAAATAAGTATTTATTAAGTGCCTTCACACTGACTATGAACTGCAAACAGAAACACAAGAAAGACAGTTTCTGTCCTTGGTCTTAGGAGAACAGGGTCAGGAAGCCCAAATTTAAGATTGAGCACAACTGCTTAAGAAGCTTAAGGGTTAATGTTGGAGGGGATGTGGGAAAACTGGAACACTGATACATTGTTGGTGGAGTTGTGAACGGATCCAGCCATTCTGGAGAATGATTTGGAACAATGCTCAAAACGTTATCAAACTGTGCATACCCTTTGATTCAGTAGTGTCACTACTGGGCTTATATCTCAAAGAGATCTTAAAGAAGGGAAAGAGATCCGTATGTGCAAGAATGTTTGTGGCATCCCTCTTTGTAGTGGCCAGAAACGGGAAACTGAGTGGATGCCCATCAAATGGAGAATGGCTGAATAAATTGTGGTATATGAATGTTATGGAATATTATTGTTCTGTAAGAAATGACCAGCAGGATGAATACAGAGAGGACTGGCGAGACTTACATGAACTGATGCTAAGTGAAATGAGCAGAACCAGGAGATCATTATACACTTCGACAACGATATTGTATGAGGACATATTTTGATGGAAGTGGATTTCTTTGACAAAGAGACCTGAATTTCAATTGATAAATGACGGACAAAAGCAGCTACACCCAAAGAACGAACACTGGGAAACGAATGTGAACTATCTGCATTTTTGTTTTTCTTCCCGGGTTATTTATACCTTCTGAATCCAATTCTCCCTATGCAACAAGAGAACTGTTCGGTTCTGCAAACATATATTGTATCTAGGATATACTGCAACATATCCAACATATAAAGGACTGGTTGCCATCTAGGGGAGGGGGTGGAGGGAGGGAGGGGAAAAAAAATCGGAAAAGAAACGAGTGCAAGGGATAATGTTGTCAATATAAAGTAATCATTAAATAAAAATATAGAAAAAAAAAAAAAAAGAAATGACCAGCAGGAGGATTTCAGAAAGGCCTGGACAGACTTAAATGAACTGATGCTGAGTGAAATGAGCAGGACCAGGAGATCATTATATACTTCAACAACAATACTATATGATGACCTGGCCCTCTTCAACAATAAGATGAACCAAATCAGTTCCAATGGAGCAGTAATGAACTGCACCAGCTACGCCCAGCGAAAGAACTCTGAGAGATGACTAAGAACCATTACATTGAATTCCCAATCCCTATATTTTTGCCCGCCTGCATTTTTTTATTTCCTTCACAGGTTAATTGTACAATATTTCAGAGTCCAAATCTTTTTGTACAGTAAAATAATGATTTGGACATGTATACTTATTTTGTATTTAATTTATACTTTAGCATATTTAACATGTATTGGTCAACTTGCCATCTAGGAGAGGGGGTGGAGGGAAGGAGAGGAAAAATTGGAACAAAAGGTTGGCAATTGTCAATGCTGTAAAATTACCCATGCATATAACTTGTAAATAAAAAGCTATAATAATAATAAAAAAAAGAAATGAATGCAAAACAAATATGATAAATTCGGGAGGAGAGAACACTAGTTGCTAGAGGAATCAGAAAGGGTCTCATGTACTTGAATTGAATTATGAAGAAAATAAAAGGATTGGAGGAGGTGGATGTGAGATGGGAATGCCTTATGTTACAGAGGTAAAGGGGATAGCATGTGGAAAGCCACAGAAGATACAGCTCAAATTTGGAACTCTGCTCAAAAAGTTATCAAACTGTGCATAACCTTTGATCCAGAAGTGTTACTACTGGGCTTATATCCCAAAGAGATACTAAAGAAGGAAAAGGGACCTGTATGTGCAAGAATGTTTGTGGCAGCCCTCTTTGTAGTGGCCACATACTGGAAACTGAGTAGATGCCCATCAATTGGAGAATGGCTGAATAAATTGTGGTATATGAATATTATGGAATATTACTGTTCGGTAAGAAATGACCAGCAAGATGATTTCAGAAAGGCCTGGAGAGACTTACGTGAACTGATGCTGAGTGAAATGAGCAGGACCAGAAGATCATTATATACTTCAACAACAATACTATATGATGATCAATTCTGATGGACCTGGCCATCTCCAGCAATGAGATAAATCAAATCAGTTCCAATGGAGCAGTAATGAACTGAACCAGCTACACCCAGCGAAATAACTCTGGGAGATGACTAAGAGCCATTACATTGAATTCCAATCCCTATATTTTTGCCCGCCTGCATTTTTTGATTTCCTTCACAGGTTAACTGTACAATATTTCAGAATCCGAATCTTTTTGTACAGTAAAATAATGGTTTGGACATTTTGTATTTAATTTATACTTTAACATATTTAACATGTATTAGCCAACCTGCCATCTAGAGGAGGGGGTAGAGGGAAGGAGGGGAAAAATTGGAACAAAAGGCTGGCAATTGTCAATGCTGTAAAATTACCCATGCAAATAACTTGTAAATAAAAAGCTATTAAAAATTAAAAAAAAAAAAAAAGAAGATACAGGTCAGACAAAATAGTGAACTAGATCACCAGTTACTGTGTTGACCAAGTCTAAAATGATTCATGTTTTTAATTACACTGCCTTTTGTGATGCAACTGAATACATTTTAAATTGTGTTGGAATTATAGGAATGACCCCATAAACTCATAAATAGAATATAGATGCCAAATTAAAAAAAAAAAAAAAAGGAACTTAAAGGTTAAAAAAAAAAGGCTTTTTAAAATTACACTGTAAAAAAGAGAAAAGTCAAAGAAGGAATACACTCAAGGCTTAGGATAGATGGTGACAATGGAAAAAAGACAGAGCTAATCCAGTTTTATTTTGTTTGTTTTGTCTCCTGAGGAGAATTACCTTGGTACTGCAAAGGTCAGAATGAAAAAATGCTAATAGAGAACAGATATTGAAGATAAGTAAGAAGAAAGAAAGAACACTTCAGGTTCCTTTTGACGAGCTCAAGTTCAAGTAATGAACTATACCCTTAGCAGGGACCAGAAAAATCAGGAGGTTCTGTGATGGGCAAGTTCCTGTTGGGGAGCCATCTCTGAAAGATGAAAAAGGGGGAGAAGACAACATAAGAGAAGAACAAATGTCCCAGTTCTTAAAAAAAAAAAATCCTGCAAACTAACAACTAATAAGTTTGACTTCAATTATTAGGAAAATTCTGAAAGGTTTTTCTAAAAGGATAGTTAATGAATATCTAAGAAAAGAAAGAACCAGTAGGCCTTAATAAGAACAGGTCATCTCAAACTAACCTCTCTTCCTTTTTATGTTAGGGTTATTAGACATTTTATGGATACAATTCACCTAGATTCTAGTAAATAAAGCATTCAATAAAATCTCATGCTCTCCCTACAAATGAGATAAAATGACATGAGACAGATGATAAGACTTAAGAATGAGATGAATGGACTAATGGCTCAATGTTAACCTGGAATATGGCTTCAAGGGGGGAGCCTCAGGGCATTTGGTGTTGTATTTTTCTGAATTTTCACTAAGGATGGGGGTTGTAGGTTCACCAGGTATATGTATTAAATATCCACAAGTGATACAAAGCTGGAAAGTCAGTTACCTCATTGTACAGCAGAATGCAGAATTCTAAGGGGTTTGAATAGTTACATTATTTCGTTGAATTTAATAAGATAAAATACAGGAATGATTTTGTTTGTGATTTTGTGGGCTTGTGATTTTCTTAGTATAAGGAACTCCTGGGTGTGGAAATTCTTTCTGTCAGGGTAGAACAGCACCTAACCTGCAATCTGGCATTGTAAAAGTTACCTGGAACAGTGAGAGGTTAAGTAATTTGCCTGGGGAGACAGAGCCAGTATTAGAAAAAAGAACTTAAATTTAGGACTTCCTGCTTGAGTGTTGGTCTTCAGAAATTATGCAAAGCTCTATAAAACTATGACATTTAATGGGCATAAGTATATAGTCTTACACTTGATTAAATAAATGCCACAATACTACTGGGCTTATACTCCAAAGAGATACTAAAGAAGGGAAAGGGAACTGTATGTGCCAAAATGTTTGTGGCAGCCCTGTTTGTAGTGGCTAGAAACTGGAAACTGAGTGGATGCCCATCATGGAGAATGGTTGGGTAAATTGTGGTATATGAATGTCATGGAATATTATTGTTTTTTTTTTCTTTTCTTTTTTTAATAGCTTTTTATTTACAAGTATGGGTAATATTACAGCATTAACAATTGGCAAACCTTTTGTTCCAATTTTTCCCCTCCTTTTCCCCACCCCCTCCCCTAGATGGCAGGATGACCAGTAGATGTTAAATATATTAAAGTATAAATTAGATACACAATAAATATACATGACCAAACCGTTATTTTGCTGTACAAAAAGAATTGGATTCTGAAATATTATACAATTAGCCTATGAAGGAAATCCAAAATGCAAGCAGGCAAAAATATAGGGACTGGGAATTCAATGTAATGGTTCTTAGTCATCTCCCAGAGTTCTTTCAGGGGGTGTAGCTGGTTCAGTTCATTAGTGCTCCATTCATTAGTGCGCCATTGGAACTGATTTGGTTCATCTAATTGCTGAAGATGGCCAGGTCCATCAGAATTGATCATCATACAGTATCATTGTTGAAGTATATAATGATCTCCCGGCCCTGCTCGTTTCACTCAGCATCAGTTCATGTAAGTCTCTCCAGGCCTTTCTGAAATCATCCTGCTGGTCATTTCCTACAGAACATACTGTTTGGTAAGAAATGACCAACAGGATGATTTCAGAAAGGCCTGGAGAGACTTATATGAATTGATGCTGAGTGAAACGAGCAGAACCAGGAGATCATTATATACTTCAACAATGATAATGTATGAGGATGTATTCTGAAGGAAGTGGATTTCTTCGACAAAGAGATCTAACTTAGTTTCAATCAATCAATGATAGACAGAAGCAGCTACACCCAAAGAAAGAACACTGGGAAATGAATGTAAACTGTTTTCATTTTTGTCTTTCTTCCTGGGTTATTTTTACCTTTTGAACCCAATTCTTCCTGTGCAACAAGAGAACTATTCGGTTCTGCACACGTATATTGTATCTAGGATATACTGTAACCTATTTAACATGTATAAGACTGCCTGCCATCTGGGGGAGGGGAGGGAGAAAGGGAGGGGAAAAGTCGGAACAGAAATGAGTGCAAGGGATAATGTTGTAAAAAAAAAAATTACCCAGGCATGGGTTCTGTCAATAAAAAGTTATAATTTTTAAAAAATAAATGCCATTAGATATCTATACCCCAAGTCTACAGAGAAGCTCATCTGAAAAAGACCAGTGTTATAGTTATAAAGACAACAAGCTCAGAGTGAGTCAAGGGTGTGTTCCAGGAGTCAAAAAAAAAAAAAAAAAGCTAATGAAGCCACTGGAAAGGGGAAAAAAAAAAAAATAAAGCAAGCTGTCTAAAACTAAGGAGTTGATAGTGGCAAGATATTCTACCCTGATTGGTTTATTTCTATGTTCAATTCTGGACTCCATATTTAGGAAGGATATTAACCAGTTGGAGAAATTCCAAGAAAGGCAAGCAGGATGATAAAGAACTTTCAAAATCTTGCCACATTAGGATTAACAGAAAGAACTGGGGACATTTCATCTGAAGAAAAAAAAAAGACTTGGAGGAACATGATAGCTAAAGGCTGCCTTGACTAAAAAAGATTAGAAGATTTCCACTTATCCCTACAGGAGAGAACCAAGTACAATGGGAAGAATTAACAGAAAAGCAGAATTAGAGGATTTCAGGGAAATTTTCCTGACAATTCATAACATAAGATGGGCTTTCTTGAAGGATAATGGGTTCCCAAAAACATTTATTGCAACATATTTTACAACCCAAGAGAACTGAAAACAAAGCAGGTACCATAGAACTGAGAATGGCTAGATAAACTGCAGAATATAAATATAACAGAATATTGTTACTTCAGAGAGACTTGGGAAGATTTAAATGAAACTTAGCAGAATAAAATAGGCACAGTAATGCAAAGATAAACAACAATAAAACACCTAGGAATCCAGATCAATGCAATGACCATTCTTAACTTCAGAGGGCTCTTCTTTTCTGTTTTGCTTAATTGTCAGAACAGAGGATTCTATGAGGGTTACTGGGAAGTTCCAGTGCTTTTTAAAAACGTCAATAAAAACATTTCCCCCCGAAATAGCAAAAACAAAAGGTTTTCCTTCCCTAGAAGTCTTTAAGCAAAGATTGAATGATCAGTTGTTATATCATATTGTAGATGGAATACAGGCCATACTTAATGGCCTCAATCGCCATATTCAAAGTGTACTTCCCAACTCATAAGACTTTATTCTGACATTCCACGCCAGTCCTTCAATGAAAAGAAACAAATATAAGGAAAATGTTGATGTGGATGAATACATTAATTTTTTAAATTCAGTTTCCTTCCTCTGGCATGTTTCTTAAAAGTGGGGGAAAAAGGCAGACTGTCAAACCCCCAGTTATTTCTCAGATAAAACAGTGCCTCTAAAGCTGAAAGAGACCTTTGAGATCACTTGAGGTTCCGAATGAGGAAGAGATTTGCCCCAAATGATAAAGGGAGTAATTGGTAGAGAAGAGAAAAGGTTTCCCATGAGAAGGGCTTCTTGAGACAGCAGAATGGTCACCACCAAGGCACCTAGTCATAAAACATTAATGTATGAGACTTCAAGGGGCTACCAATTTATGTGCACAGTAAAGAAGAGAGGGAGGAAGCCCATGTCATTGAACCTCATGGATTCTTCATGAGGCTATCCCAATAATATGACAATTTCAATTTGGCCACAGCTTGTACCTGTGTGAACACACATTGAGAGTTCTTACTTCTTGGGTTTCTTCTGGGAGGTGCAGTCCATTCCGCTTTCCCAGCTTAACTAACCGATCCAGGTATCTCTTGGCTTCTGGCCTTAATGAGTCTACCGAAACTTTCTCCTAGGAAAATAAGAAAACCAAGTTTAAAGATCCCTTCAAAGGACAGTACTTCAAAATTATAAAACATTAGAGCTGGGAGGGATCTTAGGGTCTCATTGAGTCTAACACCTTTGACTTTACAGAGGAGGAAAATAAGCCTCAGAAGGGAAATGACTTCATAAAATTCTGGAACTGGAAAAGACCTCAAATATTATCTAGAGACATTATACACACAGCAATAGCAATATTGCTCGATAAAGAACTGTGAATGACTTAGCAATACAATGACCCAAGACAATCCCAAAGAACTCAACGTGAAACATGCTACCTGTCTCCAGAGAGAGAACTGATATTGATTGAATACAAACTGAATCATGCTATTTTTCACTTTTTCTTTTATTCAAATATGGAAAAGTTTTACACAATTGCACATATATAACCTATATCTGATTGCTTACCATCTCAGGGAGGGGAAAGAAGAGGGAGGGAGGAATAGAATTTGGAACTCAAAACTTTAAATAAAAATATTTAAAAATTGAAGGGAAAAAAAGGTCATCTTAGTGAAACTCATACCTGAAGCATAAATCATTTTGTAACATCCCAGTTAGTCAAAAAATCTTTACACTTCAGTGGCAAGAAGTGTACTGTCTCCTCAGGGCTGCTTATTCCATGTGGGAACAGCTATAATGGTTACATTTTCTCTCATCCTGGCTGAAATTCGCTTTTCTGTAAATTCTGTACTTTAAGATCCTAAGTCCTGAAGATAAGCAGAACATGTCTATTGCCCATGACATTGCATGTCAGAATACAGCAATCGGGGGTCCCCCAGGTTTCTCTTTTCTAGGTTAAATAGCTTTAGTTCTTTCATCCAGTCCTTAGATAGTGACTCCAGTGTTCTCATTTCTTAGGTTGCTCTTAAAATAATATGGCTAGAATCACAGAACAGATGAAGTGGACCTCAGCAGCTAGGTAAAAGCTTTTCATTCAACGCACAGACAAAAGGAAATCTTACTAGACCATACTCGACAAATGACTACCAAGACCCTAATCAATGATCCATTTTTTAAACAGCTGTTTTTTCCAAAATCAAAATGAAATTTGGCTCTTTGCAACTTCTCCCATTTGTTTCTAGTTCTGTTCCCTAAGGCCAAGAGAACAATACTAACCCTTACCCCACATGACAATCCTTCAAATATCAGGGATCGGTTATCATGTTTCCCTGAGACTCATTTTCTCTAGTTCATTCAACCAATCCTCCTGTGGTATGAACTTATTCATCCAGTTTGTCATTCTCAGGACACTTTCCATCTAATGTCCCTCTTAAAGCATGATGCCCAAAACCGAACACAATATTTCTGATGAGATCTGACAACAGCTGAGTACAGTGAGACTATTGCCATTGTATCTCTTAAAAGAACTTTCTTAATGAGGTCCAAAAAGGAATAGTGTTTTTTAGCTCCCCCAAGGCATTCCTGATTCTTAGAACTGCCTATTCATCTCTTTCCCATATTATACTTGTAAAGCTGATTTTCTTTATGTAAGCTCAACACTTAACATTTATCCCTATTGAATTTCCTCTTATTAGTTCCAGCTTGATGCATTAGCTACCAAGATCCTCTTGGATCCTGATTCTGTCACTTGCTTTGTTAGTTATTTATCTCACCTGTGTGTTGCCCACAATTCAAAGAACTTCGGTTTTTAATTCAAATCACTGATAAAATTAAGCAACACAGGGCCAAACACAGATCCACAAAACACTCCCAAAGATCTCCCACTCTCCAGATAATTATTTTTAGACTCCAAAAAGTTCCATCTAATTATATCCCTGTTTAATCCATTTAATTATATGCCTGTTTAATCCATCTCTCTCCATCTTCACCATATGGTATGACATGCTTTTATTAAAAGTTTGCTGAAAAAAAAAAAAAAAAGAAAACAGCTTTGCTGAAATCTAGGTAAATTATACTCACAGCATTCTCATCTATCAATCAAAAAAGGAAATGAGGTTAGTCTGGTATAACCTATTCTTGATGAAGTCATATTGCCTCTCTTTTATTATTATAGACTTGCCAACCATATTTTTAATAATTGTTCTAGAATCTTCACAGGCATCAAAGTCAAGCTAAGAGCCTAATATATGGAGACTCTGTTCTCATTCCTCTTTATGAAAATAAGGAATAAAATTGCTCTTCTCCAATCCTGTGGTGTTTTATTCCATGATGATCTTTTCTCCTCCCACTTGAAGGCCTTTCAGATTGGGTTTCTTTATCTCACCCAACCTGGAATTGCAGCAGCCCTTGGGGGCAAGTTAAATGCTATTGTTGCTCATCATGAAAGTTTGGATCTATTGTTTTCAAAGTGAGCTGGTTCACCTTTCCTTAGGTGTTCTAAGGGAAGCCTTCCCTTCCTTAGGGAGCCTGGTGGCCTCCTGCTCTCATAGTTTATCATATTGGTGCCAGACTTCGAGAAGACAATCAGCTTTAGACTTACTACAACTGACAACTTCCAGGTTTGAATGATCCATGAGCCTCAGTCTCCTTTACAGGCATATGCTAACACTTCCCACCTTTTGTGATCTTTCAAGCATCACTGAGAACTCAGCTCTTATAGCCTCCAGTTCTTTTAGTACCCAAGGACATAATTTACAATTTGAATTCATCAATGGCATCAAGGTGCTCTCTTATTATCACTTAACATAGCCTGGATAAAAACTCCCTTCTAATTGTCAGCTACCACCATCCCACCAAACAAAAATAAAGCTTTCCTCTCCCCTTTAAGCCTCCTTTGTCTCCCAAAATAGCAAAACAAAAGGAAACTTTTTTGCTTTTCTTATTCCTCAATTATCTTTCTATGACTCTACCATGTTCAATTACTAAGCTTTGATTCTATCTAGACTGGTGAGTTCTCTTGTGCATAGACATTGGTCTTTTATGATAAATCCCATTGGAATTATATTCCTCTGTAGCTTCAAATTTTTATTTTTGTGTATTTCCTTTCCCTTCAGAGTGGTTTTCCCTTGAGCATTTTAATCCAAGGGATTTTACTAATCTTTTACCCAAATTCTTTGAAATCTGCTTTCCTAAAATCTAGGATGCATTTCAAACTATACCCAGCTTTCTTCTACTCTATCACGAACTCTAGGTCAATTAGGAACTAGAAGGGTTTCATCATTCCCCCACCAAACCAGGTCCGTCATTTGTGATACTCAAACCCAGAACTCCCCCTTTTAGTTCATCTGTCTTTTAAAAGATAAAGTATGACTACAGCAGTTAAGCAATTAGTAGGTGCTTTACTTTTGGCAGAGAACTTCAGCATGTGTCTTGATGACTTATATCCTCTAGCACTGCTATATCATACTTCTATGCCAAATTTGTTAGCTGTTTCCCAATCTCCTCATCTACTTCCTCCTTCTGGCCAGATAATCTGTAGTATACTCCAAAGAATAAAATCACTTATCCAAATACTTTCCAAAATGCTCTCCCTCACTGGTTCCTAGATTTTGTCCTATAACTATACCCTTTTAATATATAATGTTCCTACCATCTTATCTATTCTATTTCTTTTTAATAAAGCATACCTATCCAGAGGTATAATCCAGTCACACCAAATCTTGGTGATAACCAGGAGATCAAACCTGGCCCTCTCAGCATAACCCAGCCTGTCCTCTTTGGACATCTGTACATAGATGTATGAGTCACACTACTAATATTACTTTCCTTGGGTTTTGTTTCTTGGGCACTTGCAGATGTACCAAATGCTACTTCTTCAACCTTCTTTGTAGTTTCTCTCTATAATATCTAACTTGGAAGATAGACATATTTTTGTTTAAAGTTTTTTAAAATTAGATTTGCAATAATCTAACATTGTTTTCTTAAAGTAAAATTTTATTAATATATTTTGTTTCATTGTATCATTTACCACTTCTTCTTCTGTATCCCTCTTTCAATACTTTCCAGAAAGCCATTCTTTATAACCAAGGGAAAAAAAAAAATTTTTTTTTTTTGGGGGGGGTGAGGCAATTGGGGTTAAGTGACTTGCAAAGTCATACAACTAGTAAGTGCTAGATGTCTGAGGCTGGATTTGAACTCAGGAGTTCACTTCAGGGCCAGTATTCTATCCACTGTGCCATCTAGCTGCCCTAACAAAGAATTTTTTTTAAAGAAAAAAAAATTAATCAATACATCCCCCAAAATCTGACAATAAATATAATGTTCCATACCCATGAGCAAAAAAAAATGGGGGGAAGGAGTAGACAAGGATAAAGGTCTTTAATATAATCAGCAGAAGTAAGTGCTATGCATTTTAAGTCCTGAGAGGATTTGGTTACATTTTGAAAATGCTCCAGAAATACAACAGAAAGGCATCTCTTTTGTCTGGGCCAAACTTGTTTTTTTGTAATTCTGAAACATTAATTTTCAACTGCTAAGTTGCTATAGTCACCATACATAGTTTTCTTGACTTTGCTCCCCTCACTTAGCATCCCTTCACATAATGTCGTTCTATACTTCTCTACATTTGTCATAGTAATTTTTATTGCTCAGTAATATTCCAATACATTCACATTTGTTTAGCCTTTCCCAAGTTGATAGACATCAATTTTTTTCTAGTTATTTGCTACCACAGAAAACAGTTCTATAAATATTTAAGTGGATATGAAGCTCTTCTTTTTAGCAATGACATCCTTGGGAAATAGATCTAGCAATGGAATAAAAGATTAATGAAATGAATCAAGGTTAAATGGTATTGACATTTTAGCTATAACTACGTTCATCTTTGGTTATCTCTGTCGGCATTTTGGATCTGAAATCAAGCTTAGGATTGTTTTGATTTGAATTTCCCTTGTTAGTGACTTGGAGTATTCGCTCATAAGACTAGTAATAGTTTGTAATTTTTCTTTTGAGAACTGACAAAATACATTCTCATCTAATTCTATATTGTAAGCCATGATCCAGAAAGCCAAATCACATTCTCAGCTGCCACTTTCTTAATGAACAATTCACTTTCCAAATTAATTTTTTTCATCGCCATCTCTTGTGTTCAACAGGCAAAGTAAAGAAAATATAGCTTGCATCCTTATGGTCTTCAGTTTCTTGCCCAAGTATTTCATAGCCATTGGCAATCTAGTTAGATTTCTTCTGGTAGTCATTTGTGACCATGTGAATCACCAGAAGTGAGGCAATCTGTTTTAAGTCCTAAGAAGTCCTGTTGTGCTTTGAATACATCCTGCAGTATTGCAATAGACCTCCTTTGTGATCAGGCTGGCAAAAACCTGCCTCAGTACTTCTTCTTTTTTTTTTTTTTTAATTTAATTTTTCCCCTGTAGCTATTTACTTATTTATCTTGGTGCACATTGCTTTATAAATCATGTTGGGAGAGAAAAATCCGAGCAAAAGGGAAAAACCACGGGAGAGATTAAAAAACAAACAAACAGAAAAAAAGAAGTGAATCTAGCATGTATTGATTTATATTGTTGCTATATTATTATTATTGCATAAGCTGTTCTTCAACAATTCATATAAGTCTTCCCAGGTTTCTTCCATCTCCATTCAATCTCTTTCTCTGGATGCAGATGGCACTTTCTGTCCAAAGTCTATTGGGATTGCTTTGGATCACTGACCCACTAAGAGGAACCAAGTCTTTCATAGTTAATCATCACACATTCTTGCTGTTATTGTATACACTCTATTCCTGGTTCTGCTTGTTTCACTCAGCATCAGTTTGTGTAAATTTTTCCTGCCTTCTAAGCAGAGAATCACTAACAACTCTAGCTCTTCCTGATGGATCTCCTCCTCTCTGGAGCTCTACTATATCATTCTTGGAAGACTAGCAGCTTCTTCCTTTTCAAAATAGCCAGATTCTTCTCCTTTAGCAAGAGAGAAAATATCAAACCTGTTTTTAAGTGCTGATTCTTCAGGTACCCTTTTCCTACCCTCCTCTAGATAAACCTCTTCTATTTGCATACACTTCAAGTCTTTCTTCTCTTCCTTTACTCCAAAACTTCTCTCTCCATTGAAACCTTGCTTCAGTCTCCTTTAGGACTTTTCCTCCTCCCTAACAACCGTGGGTAGAGAGGTGTAGTTCTAGGCCTTTCACTTTCTCTTCCCAGAAGAAGCTCAGCTCACAATGGGGACACCAGTAATAGCTATTAAGCTATGGCAGAAATAGAAACACCACACACTCAAGGCAAGTCAATGGATAATTTCTTTACTCTCCATAATGGTTGAGAAGTAGGGACAATCATCCTCTTAGGTCTCAGAAAGAAAGACAGGGCAGTTGAAGGCCCATTTCCTATCCACTGACCTTACTGAACATTTAGATTTCTTCTCAGGTCGATGAAGATCACATTAGGTATCACAGTATTGTGGTTAAAGCACTCATCTCAGCATCAGAAAACCTAAGTTCAAATCTTGCCTCAGATATTTACTAGGTGTACAACATTTTCCTGAAACCAGTCAGACTTAGTTTCCTCATAAAATGATCCTAAATGTACCTACCTCAAAGGGTCATTACGGAGATCAAACAAATAGATGTAGAGTAGAACATGGACAAGGAGAGGAGGCCAACAATGGACATGGCATCCATCCTAAGTCATCACATCCCTGTGTCTTTTTCTCCATCTGCAAAAGGTGGCAATCACCACTGCTGCCTACAATGGCTAACATGAAAGTAATTCTGAATTCTGAATTCTGAAAAGCACAAATGTGTGGTGCAGCTGACAAATAGGAGGGACAGAATCAGAAGGTGTGGAAGGGGGCCAGCTCTACCACTTTGTGATTGTGGGAAAAGTCCCAATCCAAGCTGGCGAATGAGGATGAGAAGACGTACCCCTTCTTCACAGGGCTGTTTTAACTAGAATGCTTCACCCAAATGAGCTGTTCCCATGACGCAAATGCCTTGGATCTATCCTGGAGTCTGGGGAGCTGGTTTGTGTTGCTGCTAAGTCAGTTCACAACTCTCTCCTCCTTATTTCCCTCCATGAGCAAACACAGACTTTATGGTGATGGGAGAATTGAAGGGAAAATTTGACTGTTTCTCCATTAAGTTCCTATACCAGCTCTGTCCTTTCTGAATGGACCAGTTAGCTGTTTTCTTCCCTGGGGCAACAAATGGTAAGTCTATGTAAAACATAACAAAAAGGACAGGTTCAGGGAAACCTGGGAAGACTTCTGTGAACTGCTGAAGAACAGCTTATGCAATAACAACAATACTGCAAAGAAAAAGAACTTTGCATGACTTAAGAACTCTGAAAAATACAATGACCAACCAGTTTAGCAGAGGCTCACTGATGAAACACATCTCCCACATTACCCATGGCAGAAAGACAATAGACTCAAAAGGCAGAATAGGGCATAAGTTTTCAGACATAGCCAATGTGGGAATTTATTTTGCTTGACTTTGCAGGTTTGTAACAAAGGTTTTTTTGGAAGGGGATAGATTAAAAGTGAGCAGTGGACATAGTAATGTCATTTAAAAAGAGAGAGAAGGGTAACTGAAGCATTTTTTTTTAATGTACAGAAATGAGCAGAAAGCAAAAGGAATTAGCTACAGACAAGGACAGCTTTTAAAGTTACATGTTAAATTCATTATATAATTAAAAGGACTAGCCAGCTGTACACATTTCATCCTTATCCCAGTTTACTATTCTCTTCTCCCATGCTACCAGAAATCTGGAAATGCCTATTTGACTTGGTGTTTAAGTTGAGAATAATTTTTTTTTTAGCTGAAGGGAAATGTTACCTCAGTAAGTCTGAGTACTAACTGTACCTTCCTTGGATGGATCAATGAGCAGTTCTCTTCCCTGCGAGAATGGCTGAAGAAAAATCATGGTCTAGGACTGGGATGGATTAGGAACTACACCAAATATGAATAATTGAGAGAAACCTGGAAAGTCTTATAGGAAGCGATGCATAGTGAAGAAAGCAAAACCAAGCTAATAAGCTATTAAGAAATCTAAGAAAGCAGTTAATTGAGGCAGCTAAATGGCACATTGGATAGAGTATCAGCTCTGGAGTCAGAAAGACCTGAGTTCAAATCTAGCCTCAGACACTTAATACTTGCAGGCAGGTCACTTAATTCCAATTGCCTCTAAAAAAGAAAGGGGAGGGAGGGAAAGAGGGAGGGAAGGAGAAAAGGAGAGTGGGAGGGAGGGGGGAGGAGAGTTCTGAGTGACTGTTCTGAAGCCCATCTTTCCCAACTCTGGATCTACAATAGGTTCTATGCAATCCAATACAGTTGTGTCGATCTACTTTGTTTACAAGTTCCTCTTTGTTTCTAGAAGGGTGAGATGATTTTAGGAGGGGAAGAAATGAAGGCATAAAACCTAAGGCAACAGTAAACTACAAGAGAAGTACTTCCCCCTCTGGTACTCACTTGCAGCCAAACAATCCTCTGGTATACATCCTGCCTCATGCTCATCTCAACATCAAACTCAGAGAGCTTTTTGTCAGCTTCAGTACTGGCTGTTCGGATATCTTTGGAGGGGGAGACATGCTGTGGGAAATCCAGAATGTTTCTCTGAACTGAAAAAAGGTCAAGTAGGAAAAAATAGGTTAGATTGGACAAGTGATCAAGCAACAAACACCAATTTAAAATCCTCCTCTGTGAGTCACAAAATAAATGAGAGCCTCACCTGATTTTCCCAACAGCCCTGAAGCAGACAGGACTGGTCTTACTAAATGATGATTTTTACAAATCAGAAAAATGTAAAGTCCAGTAGCAAAAGTGCAGCAGAGAAAGAAGAAAATGCTAAACATCGAAGGAGAGGGAGACCTGGGATCTCATTGGCACAAGACTCCAGTGAGGAAGAACCTACTATACAAACAGATCTGCTCTGGACCTTGAGCCTCCCGAGGGAGCTGGCCCACTGCGTAGTCATGTGACTACTGTGGTGACATCTCCAGGATATAAACCAGCAAAGGCCTTTCATAGGTATTGGCAATTAAGCCAAGCTCTCAAGAAAGGGAGGACCTCTAAGAAGTGGTGGGTAGAAAGGGGAAGCATCCCAGGCAAAGAAATATCACAGATGGGAGCAGTAAGCTAACTTGTCTACCTCAAAAATGGAATGCAAGAAGGGGTTCAGGCAAAGGTTAAATGACCAATAGACTACTGGAATTTAGTGCTGGGAAAGTACTGGTTCAACCCTTTCATTTTATATATAAGGACACACAGATAGAAAATAGTAAGGTTGGAATTCAAATCTGAGACTTCTCATTTCCTGTCCAACCATCTTTCCAGCATAAGATGCCACTTCTTCTCTATTTGGTTGGGGGAATTCTCGTTTTAGGTAGTGGCTGAATTAAACAGATTTATGATCCCTTTCAGTCCTGGGACCATGTGATTCAACAGAATAAACCAGAGCTGCCAGATGTTGTCATAACATTTTCCACCTTGGGTTTAAGGGTTATCATTAGTCCCTAAACAAAAGCATTTACAAGCAGAGTAAGAGAAGAGCCAGTATGTGGGAAAGGGGAAGTAGGACATATATGGAAGTGAAGGTGATGTTAAAAACAAAGGATATCAATATTTTTTATGGGGAGAGACAGATGGAGAGACAGATGGGTGGGGGAACTAATAGCATGGGGTATTCCACACCCTTATTACCCAATTTATGTTATTAAGTAATTGGGCAAGGGTGGAAGGTGACAAAGAAAACAAGAAATGTTTTGGCAAGAGAAACTGGTAACAATTTCCTAACACATCATAAATAGGTAGACTTAGAGAGGTGAAAAAGGATTCAGTTTCAAGGCTGTAACCTGAGTTGATTCTTAGGTGTAAGTCTGTAATTCAAACTGTTTCCACTTTCCTGGCGCTCAGCTAACTGATGAGCTAGATCTTTGAACTGTGTTCAACTAGTTTGCATTGGATAAGAGCCAATCACCAACAGGGTCACGGCCTGGAGTTTACCTGTGTATTCCACTTCTACATCAGCCAATGCCTTGAGAGTACTCTCATAGGATACGTCTTCAAACTCCTGTAATCCCACTTGATCATATACACGCTTGGTTTTTTCAATGAGTTCATTGGTAAGATTTTCAATCTGCCCTGCTGTCAAGTCCCACCGTAAGCAGTTTGTCACAGAACATGGAGACACATTATCCAGGACATCTCCTGCACAACAAGACAGTGAAAAACAAGTCATGTAGATTGGTGAAATGGCTAAGCTCATGTTTGCCTACACCCAACAAGGTCACCCAAATCCAACCTTGCAGCCTCTTAGAAGACCAAGGCTCACCTTTCCTTAGGCTATAGGGAGGGAAAGTGAGGTGCAAACTATTTCTCTGGAAGTGAAAGAAACAAATTTCATATTTCTTTCTGCATCAACTTCCTCCACAATGTACAAAATAGTCTAAGAGATAAAATACCATCAAACATTTATAACACATTAATCAAACTTCAAAGTACTAACTAGGCATTGGGAATACAAGGGAAGATAAGGCCAAGCTAGCTAAAGAGATGGAAGAGAAAAAATGTACCCAATTAGAAGTGTGTTCTTCCTTATATGTTCTCATAACACTCTGTCCTCTTCATTCTAACTTTTATTTAAACTTGTTTATATCTTTCTTACTGGGCCCCTTTGAGACTACAATGCCCATGAGGGTAGAGACATCATTCCTTTTTGTATCTTTTCTGGCACTGAGTATAGTGCTCAACATAGACACTAAATAAATGTTCACTGAATCAAAGTCCTTTTCTCTTCAGCTAATCAAATACCACGTCCAGACATTTCCATTTGTATTACATTGCTTTCTGCTCTTATTTGCCCCCTTCTTAAAGGGGGAGGAGAAAAAGGAGGAGGAAGGAAGCGGGAAGGAAGGGAAAAAATGAGAGGGGATAGGTTTTATTTTGATGTAACAGATAATCCCGAACAAACTATCAGTAGTGACTCTAACTAACGGTATTCATTTCTTTCTACTTTGTAGTTTCACAACAACAAAAAGGATACATTTTATTTTGATACAATGGTAGCAACGAGTTTTGTTTCTTTTTTAAAATTATTATTTTTTAAAAAATTTAAAGCTTTTTATTTTCAAAACATATGCAGAAACAGTTTTCAAAATTCACCCTTGCAAAATCTTGTGCTGCAAATTTTTTTCTCCCTCCCTTCCTTCCACCTCTTCCCATAGACAACAAGCAATCCAATATATGTTAAACATGTGTAGTTCTATATATATTTCCACAATTATCACATTGCACAAGAAAAATCAGATCAAAAAGGGAAAAAATGAGAAAGAAAACAAAATGTAAACAAACAACAAAAAAAAGAGAATACTAAGGGGGAATCTACACTTAGTTCCTACACTCCTCTCTCTGGGTGCAGATGGCTCTCTCTATCACAAGACCATTGGAATTGGCCTGAATTACTTTGCTGTTGAAAAGAGAACCACATCTATCAGAAGTGATCATCACATAATCTTCTTGTTACTGTGTACAATGTTTTCTTCCCTTTGCATCAGTTATGTAAATCTCTCCAGCCCTTTTTGTTTTTTGTTTTTTTTTTAGATTAATAATTCACAGACCATAACTTATTCAGTCATTTTCCAACTGATGGACATCCACTCAGTTTCCAGCTTCTTGCCACTACAAAAAGAGCTGCTCAAATATTTTTACACATGTGGGCTCTTTCCCTTTTTTAATGATCTCTTTTGGACATAAGCTCAGTAGAGACATTGCTGAATCAAAGGGTATGCACAATTTGGAAGCCCTTTAGTCATAATTCCATATTGCTCTCCAGAATGGTTGGTTCAGTTCACCACTCCACTGACAATGAATTAGTGTCTCAGTTTTCCCACATCCCCCTCAACATTCATCATTATCTTTTTCTGTCATCTAAGCCATTCTGAAAGGTAGTTCAGAGTTGTCTCAATTTGCATTTCTCTAATAGTTATTTAGAGCATTTTTCATATTAGAAATGGTTTTAATTTCTTCATCTGAAAATTATCTGTTCCTATCCTTTGACCATTTTTCATCAATTAGAGAATGGCTTATATTCTTATAAATTTAAGTCAATTCTCTATGTATTTTAGAAATGAGGCCTCTTGGAGATAAATTTTTTTTTCCCAGTTTACTATTTCCCTTCTAATCTTGTCTGCACTGCACTTTGTACAAAAACTTTTTACATCCCATTCTGTATTTCATAATGTTCTCTAGTTCTTCTTTGGTCACAAATTCTTTCCTTCTCCATAGGTCTGAGAGGTAAACTATCCTCTGTTTTAATTTACTTATAATATCACTTTTTATTTCTAAATTATGAACCCATTTTGACCTTATTTTGGTATAGGATGTTAGGTGTGGGTCAATTTGGCTTAAGTTTTGTAGTCATTTCCTGTAGTTTTTATTTACATTGGTATAATTGTAATGTATGTTGTTGGTTCTGCTTTCTTTACCTCACTTCATGAATCTTCCCAAGATTGTTGATATTCTTTATTTCCTCCTTTCATTCCCATTACCATCATCCTAGTTTACATCCTCATTACCTAGATTAATGTCTCAAAACCCTTCAATATTGAAGCTGTCTAAAGAATAAAATTAGAACAGCTAGAAGGCACAGTTGATAAGAGTGCCAGATCCAGAGCAGCAAGATTTATTTTCCTATGTTCAAATCCAGCCTCAGGCACTTAATAGTTAGATGACTCTAAATAAATCCCTATACCCTGTTTACCTGTTACTCCTCTGTAAAATGAGCTGTAGAAGGAAATGGTAAACCATTCCAGTATTTTTGCCAAGAAAACCCCAAATAGAGTTGGACATGATTTAACAATAACAAAATAAAGTAAGTACATAATTGTTTCTCTGGACCTTGAAGGTCCTTGACAATATGGCTGCAACCTAACTTTCCAACTCTATCTTGCATGTCAAAATATAAGCCAAATTGGACTTCTCCACTCCCTGTTCTTCCATTTTACTCTTTTCTCTTTACTTTACTCACACTTTCCTGGAATGGATCATCTATTTTTTTCATACCAGCCACCACCTCTTCTTTGACCTTTCCAAACAAAAGTAATTTCATCCTTCTCAAATTTCCCATAATACTCTGGACTTCTCTACATTTCACTACCTCTATCATCATTTGTGTACATATTTTATTAGTTCTATTGAAATCTAAGTTTTTCAAAACAAGGATTTTTCCATCTTTTTATTCATTGTACCCTGTCTTTCTGGTGCCTGAGTCCAAGCTCAGTAGTTCTGCATAGAAGGATGTTATCTAACAGAATGAGAAGCCCCAACTTTTGCACTTAAACACTGGGGCAAGATGGAGGAGTTTGGAAGGACTCAGAGCCCCAGACTCACATGAGAGCCCAGGTAACCAAGGAAATAGCTCCACCCAAGTCTAGTACATAAAGTAGAAAGTGTGGATCTACATTATACACTTCGACAACGATATTGTATGAGGATGTATTCTGATGGAAGTGGATTTCTTTGACAAAAAGACCTAACTGAGTTTCAATGGATAAATGATGGACAGAAGCAGCTACACTTAAAGAAAGAACACTGGGAAACGAATGTGAACTATTTGCATTTTTGTTTTTCTTCCCGGGTTATTTTTACCTTCTGAATCCAATTCTCCCTGTGCAACAAGAGAACTGTTCGGTTCTGCACACATATATTGTATCTAGGATATACTGCAACATATCTAACATATATAGGACTGCTTGCCATCTAGGGGAGGGGGTGGAGGGAGGGAGGGGAAAAATCGGAACAGAAACGAGTGCAAGGAATAATGTTGAAAAAAAAATTACCCTGGCATGGATTCTGTCAATATAAAGTTATTATTAAATAAAACAAAATAAAATATATTTTTTAAAAAGTGTGGATCTAGTGAAATAAGCACTCTTAGGCTTTACTGGGGAGGGGGTGGTAATATGGCTTCCCAATAACCTGACAAGACCTACATTTGGAAAAGGGAAATCTGATTGAGCAGACAGCTCCAGTTTCTCCTGAGAGGACACAGGTATTTAGTATAGATATCAGTATAGAACAGAATGAGCAACCCTACCTTTTCCTGAAAGGGTCTATCAACTGAAAAAGAGAGGGACCAATGGAAAGACCTCTAGAAGAACAAGTGGGACATGGAAGATCTGCTTCTGCTAAATCTGAAGATTTAGGCTTCTGTTTCCAGAGGCCAAATCATGTCTGGTAGTCAGGATTAGAAGGCATAGTGCCTTCTGAGAAGACCCAGAGTGGAGAAATGGGGTGCAGAGCCTTAGGCTTCCTGAGAAGAGTAGGTGATCCAGAGTTCAGAGAACTTGAGGTCAAATATAGATTCTATCACTTCTTTCTTAATTACCCTATGACCCCCAAACTGTTGGTGACTTCCCTTGGAAATTATTTTCATTTATATCAGCTAGATAAACAATAGATAGGCAGATAAATATAGAAGCACATCTTATAATACAATTCTTTGCATGTTGTCTACCTTTTAGGTGAGCTCCTGGAGGGAAAGGAGGTAATTTTGCCTTTCTTTTTTTTCTAAAGTGCTTGGCACAGAGCTTGACACTTAGTGCTTAATATTTGTTGACTAACTTATCAAAATGCTTAGTTTAACCTGTTTCTTCATCTGTAAGATGAAAGGATTGTACTAGATGACCTATGAGACTTCTTCCAATTCTAAAACTATGATCTTTTGGGATTAGCGGTATAGATGAGAAGATCCAGCAGAATCATATCTTAGCTTTGTAATTGAAAATTATCTCAAGAGACCAAGCAGGTCTATAACACAGTTTTAGGTTTAAAAGGGTATTACAAGGGGGACATCTAGGCCAGCCATCTGTCTACAAACAAGGAAACTTAGGCCTAAAGAGCTTAAGTACCAGGCAAGATCACATAGTAAATGAAAAAGAAAGGATTTGAACCCAGGACCTCTGACTCCAAATCCAATGTTTTTAGCATTAGACCATATTGCCTCTTTCTCCTACTTTACAGAGGAAGAAAATGAGGACCAGAGAAATGATTTGTCCCACGGGGGATAAGTGACAGAATCCAGACCTTCTGTGCATAAACCTACAGTTCTGGTCTACTACCCCAGGGCCCGAAGGTGGCCCTGGTGGTGGTCCTTAGAGCAGAAGGGAGTAGATCCGATTCCCTACACCCAGAGGTCCTTGGCTCATGGATGGTCAGAGGAGCTATATTCCAAGACTCAAGCTTTCTGTACCTAGGACTACAAGGAGGCCCTGGCTCATGGCCAGGTTAGAAAGGGGGTGGTCTGAGGGGCTATATTCCAGGCCCGGGGCTCCCTGCAACCAGAACTACAAGGGGGCTCTAGCGGGTGGTCCCTTGGTAGAGGAGGTAGTCTTGGGGAGGGGGAGGGCCCATATTCCAGGATCGGAGCTCCCTGCAGTCAGAACTACAAGGGGACTCTAGGGGGTGGTCCCTTGGTAGAGGAGGTAGTCTTGGGGAGGGGGAGGGCCCATATTCCAGGATCGGAGCTCCCTGCAACCAGAACTACAAGGGGACTCTAGGGGGTGGTCCCTTGGTAGAGGAGGTAGTCTCGGGGAGGGGGAGGGCCCATATTCCAGGATCGGAGCTCCCTGCAGTCAGAACTACAAGGGGACTCTAGGGGGTGGTCCCTTGGCGGAAGCGGGGATTTGAGGGGGGAATTATATTGCGGGATCGGGGCTTTCAGAAGCCAGAACTACAAGGGGGCTTCGGCTCGTGGTCCTTGAGTTGGAGGGGGTGGTCTGGGGAGCAGTATTCCAGGAGCCGGCTCCCAATCCTGGTCCGCGAGGCCGCTCTGCTCCTTCCCCCGCAGGAGGGAACGCCGCGGCGGGAGCGGCGTGGACAGCGGCCTTCGGCCAAGAGAGAACGCAGGGTGGTACCTGTGGGGGGCGCCATGGCGGCGGCGGCGGCGGCGGCGGGGCCCGGGCTGCGGCGGTACTGGACGTGCAGGTGGCGCTCCGACCGACGAATGCTGCTTCGAAGGCTCCTCCTCCGCGGACTAGAGAAATAGACCAGCCGCCCGGGGAATTTTGGGAGCTCGGCGGAACCATAGAGGCGAGGGGGTAGAGGGACAAAGAGCCCGCCTCCTGCTTCCGCCTGGAGCCGTCTAGGATCCTGGAGGACTGGGTCTTTGGTGGGTCTTCTAGCTCCCAAACCGATAAGTGGTGGAGGTGGTCTAGAGGTCGCCTACGGGTGCCAAGCGCGCGCCGGTTCCTATGGAAACCTCGTTGCGCATCCTTCTTCCTCGCTTCCGGCCTGACCCAGGATTTGAGAATAGGAATAGTCATTTCATTTTACACGTCAGAAAACTGAGGCGCAGGCAGGGCAAGCCCCTCGAAGCTCATCGATAAGCCCTATCTGTCTTTAAAAGCCAAACTCAAACATCACCTCCTCCGGGAAGCCTTCCCTTCTCTCCGTACATCCTCCCCCCATCTCAACTAAAATTGATCTCCAATTTCCCTATTTTTTATGAAAAATACAAGAATACATAAGGAACAAATGACCAAAACCCTTGGCTCTCAATCACTTATTCTGGCTGTGTGATCCTGAGCAAGTTACTTAACCTCCATTTGCCTTAATCTACTAGAGGAGGAAATGGCAAACTGCTCCACTATCTCTGCCAAGAAAACCCCAAACGTGGTCACAAAGAATTGGGCACAACTGAACAACACGTATAAATGGCTGGAATCCAACTTCCAATTGGAATCGGAACTGAAAGTAAACTGAATATCTTGTACTAAATATGTCCAAAATCGAACTTCGGCCAGTTACTTAGGCTAAGTATCCATCTCTATTCCTCAGTTTCTCTTAACAACACTCTCCTTTTATCCAATTTGTTACCACGACTTGAGTATGGTACTTTCCTATCATCTATAAGACCCCTTCTCTCCTCTGATGCTGCTCTGGTGCAGGACCTTAAGACCACACAGGCGAACTATTAATAATTAATTAATTTATTTATTAATTAATAATTAAAGTATGATCGTGCTTCTCTCATTCAATTAACTCTGGTGACTTATAAAAAAATCATTAAAAAGGGAATTAACACAGGGTATATAGAGAGAATTAACACAGAGATACAAAGCCTTGTCCAAGGAAAAAAAAACTACTTGAAATTAAGAGGGAAACAAGAATTCCAGTTTCAAACATAAAATCCTCTATTTGACTTTTAAAAGAGGCTTTATCAAGTTGTCCCTTCTTAGTTTTCTAATACCTCAAGCCAAGAGAGTCTTGTTCAAGTGCTTCCTGGAGGGGTAGCCAACTCAATGCAATTTCTGTATAAGTCATCAGATGGCATGGCCCCTGCTGGATTTTTTTAGTCTCCCTTTAGCTAGACCCTCTGCACATTCACAGATTAGACTAGCTCCTAGTCCACCACCCCCTTCCCTGAAGAGATTTATTGATTTGTTTCTGGATTGGGGAGAGGGGGATTTGGAAGCAATGGGGTTAAGTGGCTTGCCCCAGGATCACACAGCTAATAAGTGTCTGGGGGCAGATTTGAACTTGGGAAGAGGAATCCTCCTGATTCCAGGCTAGAACTCTATTCATTATGCCACCTAGCTGCCTATTCAGGTGGGATTTAGCTTTAAGTATTAATATTCCCAAGAGTGGTTCTTTTACCTGATCCCATTTGATATTCTAATCTACATTCCTGCTTTGTGGAACCCAGACAACTTTGTCACTCATAGATTAAAGAACATTCTACTGTATGAAATAAAAAAGTAAAAAAAAATGAAGTAAAAATCCTGAGTGGCCAATGACCCAGCGCTTCTTCAGGTCTGAAATCTCAACTTTCCCCACCCCTTCTTTGGTATATATAGTTAGGTGAATCTACATATTTTTGGTAGGGAAGAGTATTGACTTCCAGACTTTCAAAACCTCAGTGGACCAAAAAACACCTGATCAAAAGCTCTCCCACAGAATGTAAAAATCTATTTAGAACTTTAACCAATTCTTGGATAAGAAGCCAGAAGAAGAATTTCTTCTCTGATTCTTTGATGTAAATTATTCTCAATCAAACCTATTTGTCAATCCAGTAAACGTAGATTAATCTGTAACCTGACTTACTTTACCTATAGAGTTTGCTTAATTAAGTTTGTTTCCTTAGGGGACATATGAGATTATTGATGTGGCTGATGTAGATACCGGGTTTGCGGCTACACCCAGCGAAAAAACTCTGGGAAAGTGAATCACTACATTGCATTTCCAATCCCTCTGTTTTTATCAGCTTGCATTTTTGATTTCCTTCTCAGGTTAATTTTATCTTATTTCAAAGTCCGATTCTTCTTGTGCAGCAAAATCACTGTATGACTATGTATACACATATTGTATTTAACATATACTTTAACATATTTAACATGTATTGGTCTATCTGCCATCTGGGGGAGGGGGTGGGGTAGAAGGAGGGGAAAAATTGGAACAAAAAATTTTGCAAGGATCAGTGCTGAAAAATTAAAATTGAGGAGACAATGGTTAAATCTAGTTTAGCATTGATTTAATCCTACAACAAATAATGGTTTCTTAGTGATAGAATGATTGGTTTGTACTCAGTGAGGGACATATAAGGAGGAGCTGTCAGGGCCAGAAAGGACAAGCACACTAGAAGCTCTCGGAAGCTGAGACAGATATATTCCATCTTCCACCTTTGTGGTGACTGCAGGCTAAAGCACAAACCTTTGGTTTCAGAGAGATTCAGAAGCAAGCTCAAGCTCTTAGAACCAAGGAGAGAGATAGACCTCTAAGAAAACTAGCCGAGGCCCAAGTGAAGGAGATAGGACTTTGAAGGAAACAATAAAAGGATTTGGACTTTAACCCCTGGCTACTCATGTGGTGATTACTGAATTGAAATGAAGGCTGCTCCAGAGACCCCAAGAAAACCTCAATAGAGAATATTACATTTTAGAGAGAACACTACAGGGGAATGTTGTTCAGTCAGTTAGACTCTTTTTGATCCCTTAGACCATAGCATGACAGGGACCTTTTATCTTCCACTAGCTCTCTCTATCCAAGTTCATGTTCATTGTTTCCATGGTAGAAAAACTAAAACAGTTACTATTCTCAAGTAATTTGTATTTGTAATAGTACAAGTAGTACAAAAACTTGTACTACTTAAGTATCACTTACCTTTGTACTTGTCATAACCTTTAAAATATTAAAAGCTCCCTGAGAACAGGGACTTTCCCCCCCACCCACCCCACATGACCCAATCTTTTTATCCCAGACACTCAGCATAACATCTTTTGTACTATAATTAATGTGTTGATTTTTTTTTATATAACAAAGGCATTTAATTAATTAGCATGCATTAACAGCCAGAATAGACTATTGGTACTGTTTGGGATGAAAACACCTACCCAAATTGACTACTCAGAGATCACTCATAAAAAGCAGAATTATTTATTAGAATCTTGAGAAGCGGATCCCATCCTAGTCTGTGAGCTGAATTTTATAGCAGGACCAGAGCCACTCCCTTGAAAATGCTCATAGTTTTTATACATTTCAGACAAAGAACCCCCCAAATCCCACCCTCTATATGGTGTGATTGGTCACATAAATCTCTCTTCCCCTATTTGGTCAGTGGAATGTAGCAGATAAGATAATATGTAGCTTCTTCACCAAGTATCCTCCTTTGGACAGTGGAATATAATCCAGGCCTTAGCTAAAATCACATGCTTCCTAAACTGCGGCCTTTGAGGCTTTAGCTAACAGTCTCTGATCATTATGTGCTTGATCTATAAGTTCTTCACTTTTTCTACACAATTCCCCCTGTTATTCATAAATAAATATATATATATATTGTTACCAATGTAATTATACAGGGTAAACATAGTGGCAACAGAATAATGCTACTGATTGCAATAAATCTACACCATAAGAGCTGTTTCCACCAGTTACCATCAAACCACGACCACCAGCTATTTGTGAAGGGAGATTTCCAAACTTGTATAGGCACATGAACTATCCTGCGAGTGCCCTTAGTGATTTCTTTTACTACTTGTCTGTTGTCATCAATTTGCATACAATAGGTAGACAGGTTTTGTTTCCCACAGACCCCTCCTTACTCTGCTAACAGATAATCTAAAACTAATCTATGTTATAAAATCACTTCTCCTGTCTGGATGGCCTGATCAGCTAATAGATCAAGGGCCTGAGCAATTTGGTTAATTGTTACCTTTAAGACTGCTTGCAGTCGAATTAATCTGTTTAATATATATATTGGTGTTCAATATCCCCAACCACCATCTTGGGCCCATGTCACGAGTCCATATTCCTTGATAATCTGTGCTGGGGGCCAGGCATCTCCCCACCCATTAGCATCACCAGTTTGAATAGATTACAGGGTGTCTGACAAATAGTCTTCTTTCTAAATTCCTTCAAATATCCCTCATTACCCTCTAATGGATGCTGATGGACACAATTAAGCACTGACCCATCATCACAAACAATATTTGACTTCCTCCATCTGTTTTTATACTCATTACAATCTATAATATCTACCCTCTCTGGTCAACGAGTAAAGGTCCATTCAGACCTACTCTCTCCCATCCATGGCCCTTTACCTGTTTGATTTAGGCAATGCCCCAATTAGGTCCCCCAGATCAATACCACTATCAAGATTTCACATGCACAATTCATCAGTTCCTTTTCAATGTTTGTCTCAGCTCATTCTCTGGATTCAGTTTGGAAGGCCACACCCTCGGAATGTCCACCAGTCCTTTAATTCTGGTATGCTCAGTCCACCCTCTTTCCTGTGTAGCTCTGCTATATCTGATGTCGAGGATCTGGAATGGCCCTTCCCAGGTCGGGGTCAGCTTGTCCTCCTTCCATGTCGGAACCAGGATCCAGTCTCCAAGCTAGAACTTATGCACTGTGAATCCTAAGGGAGGAGTCTGAGCAATAAGCCCTTTTAGTTGTAAAGTTTTCAAATGTTGCAGTAAAGACAGGACATATTTCCTTAAAAACAAATCCTTGATGACTATGAACCACAACATAGAATTCCCAATCCTTTTGTCCGCCTGCATTTTTTATTTCCTTCACAGGCTAATTGTACACTATTTCAAAGTCCGACTCTTTCTATACAACAAAATAACTGTTTGGACATGTATACATATATTGTATTTAACTTATACTTTAACATATTTAACATGTATTGGTCAACCTGCCATCTGGGGAAAGGGGTTGGGGGAAAAAGTTGGAACAAAAGGATTTGCAACTGTCAATGCTGAAAAATTACCTATGCATATATTTGTAAATAAAAAGTTATAATAAAAAAAGAAGCTTATTAAAAAAAATCCTTGGTCTCAAATATTGAATCCAAGGAAGAATTTTGAATCCCTTTTGGATAAGGGTGACCATAAAATAATTCATAAGGTGATAATCCCATATCCCTTCAGAGTTTTGTTCTAATTCTTAATAAGGCAAAGGGAAGGCACTTGGTCCAAGGCAATTATGTCTCAGCCAATTTAGTCAGTTGCTGTTTAATTTCCTTATCCATCCTTTCCACTTTACCTGATGAGAGCGGATGCCATGGAGTGTGTAAGTCACATGATAGTTCTAGAGCTCAGACCACAGATAGGAGGATCTTAGCTATGAAATGGGTGCCTTGGTCCGAATCTACCTGCACCACCAACCCATACTGTGGAATGATATGCTCAAGGAGTACTTTTACAACTGCTGAGGGAGTTGCCCAGGCAAGGGGAAAGGCCTCCATCCATGAGGTCATATGGTCCACTACAACCAACAGATATTTGAGACTCCCCACAGTTGGCAGCTCAGTAAAATCCATCTGTATGGTTTGGAAAGGCCTGATACCAAGGGGGGCTTCCTCCTTTTTGGACTTGTCATTGGGCTGTCCAATTCATTCTCTGACAAACAAGACACCCGGTGACCAGTTGCCTGCTATTGTATACAAGCCCAGTGCCACCAACTTAGAACCATATCACACAGGTCTTAGACACCCCAATAACTGCCCTGATGTAAATGTTGGAGTACATGTCTTGTACCTGCTGTGATCAGTACCTCTCTGCCATCAGGGAGGAGCCAGTGCCCCTCTTTATCCTCCATTCTTTCTCTCAAGTAATTTACAGGATCTAATTTATTTTTCCCTTCACTTATACAATGACCTAAATATCTTACCTCAAGTTTCACAAATTGCAATTTGTCTTAAGAAACTCTCAGTCCCTGTGTTCCTAAATAATTTAACAAACTGATAGGGTCTTGGACAAGGTCACTTTTTTCTACCCTGCCACAAGAAAATCATCTACATATTGTAAGACTTTCAGCAGTAAGAAATTTATCCCAGAATATTATTATTCTGTAAGAAATGACTAACAGGATGATTTCAGAAAGGCCTGGAAAGACTTATATGAACTGATGCTGAATGAAATGAGCAGGACCAGGAGATCATTATATACTTCAACAACAATACTATATGATGATTAATTCTGATGAACGTGGCCACCTTCAGCAATGAGATGAACCAAATCAGTTCCAATAGAGCAGTAATGAATTGAACCAGCTACACTCAGCGAAAGAACTCTGGGAGATGACTATGAACCACTACATAGAATTCCCATCCCTCTATTTTTGTCCGCCTTAACAGGCTAATTGTATACTATTTCAAAGTCCAATTCTTTTTGTACAGCAAAATAACTGTATGGACATGCATACATATATTTTATTTAACATATACTTTAACATATTTAACATGTATTAGTCAATCTTACCATCTAGGAGTGGGGTGGGGGGAAGGAGGGAAAAATTGGAATAAAATGTCTTGCAATTGTCAAGGCTGAAAAATTACCCCTTCATATATCTTGTAAATAAAAAGTTATAATAATAAAAAAGGAGGGAAAAAAAGAAATTTATCCCAGAATGTTCATACAATTCTTACATACCCAAGTAGATGTTCCATAAATTGAATATTATACCAATCATTTTGCTTTTAAAATACCCAATACACAGAAAAATCCCAAACTATATATTGTCCATAAAAAAAGTCCTTTTGAAAAAAAGGACGAAGGCAAAAACTATTATTCTTGGAGTCCCTTTATATAATTGGCAACATTCACATAAAAGAATCTGAAAAGCTCTTAAAAACCCAATTAAACTTTTTGAAATAACCCTTTCAAACTATAGATCGCATTTATGATCATATTCCTTAAACAAAAAAACCACTATGTTTCAAAGAAACAAATATTCAGTCAATTAACACCCTATGAGAGCAGCCTGTCCCTTTAAAAGATTGGACTGCTTTCTTCAGCACTTCGGCTTCAGCAGGAACAAAGGCCCCTTTCCACTGCTGCCCTTCCCCCACTCAATTTCCTACATAGGAATCCTTCTCAAGATCTAAACAATCAGTTTATTTCCTTTCTTTTTCCAACTGATTACTTTTTGAAATCATTCAGGATTTCAATTTGCTCCTACAAATCAATCCTTCATAAATCTCCTGCATTCCCTCTCATTTCTCCCTTCAAAACTTACAGTGAACAACTAAATAACTCCACAAGACCCCTATGTCCAGCAGAGCTGGATTTAAAGCATAACTTGTGTTAACAAATAAACTGAATCAAACCAGTTTTTTTTTTCCTTCTGCCCAAGTGTTCTTCTGACAGCAATTAGCATTTTTTATCTATCCAGGCAGAGCTTGAATTTTATTGCTCTTTCCCTTCCTTTCTAACTAAAGCAGGCTGCTTTTTTCCCCCTGCCATTCCTAAAATAGGTTTTATTGCCCTTTACTCTAGCAGGCTTTGAAAACCTTCTTTAAGGGAAAAACTTTCCTGTCAGTTTAAAATAGCCAAGTTCCATTGATTTAAAAATTAGTACAACAGATTAAAAAGTTTAAAATCACAAGTAAATTTTTATACAATTGCAACATTAAAATAATACATTCCTAAATTTCTTAATCATTGTTCTTAAAACTTAACAGAGCTTTTAAATCAACAAAACACATAGATCAAGGACTTTTCCCCAGAAAAAGCCCAGAGGAAAGTTTGTTTCAGCTGGAAATTCTTCCCTTCCAGAATCCAAATGGAGTTTCTTTAAACTTCCAAGCCCATTTAGTGCATTTCTCTTCCTTGACAGAGAATGCCTAGATATTCCATTCAAACTTCTTTTCTTTAGTAAGCCAGGAAAGAGTTAAGCACCAATTTTTTCTGGCAAAATTCCACAAGCCTGAATTCTGATAACAAAGTCACAGGCTGCTGGTTAAAGGAGTTTTAAATGATGGCACACTGCTCTACTATTTTTTTTTTAATTTTCCAAACTTTCAAATCCCTTTCAATCTATGTTTTTATTTCTCCTTTTTCTCTCTCTTCTGTGATGACCTTGTATTTAAAATCAGCAGGAGTCAGGAATTCAGGTAAAGGGAAAAATGTTCAATCTTTATTCTCAGTAGAGGTGAGGGGGGATTGCGATAGCAATATGGGCAAGAAGGATTGCGATAGCAATATGGGCAGCTGCAACAGGAAGCCAGCTAGCAGAGGGGGATTGGAGATGAAGGGCTGTCGTGATAGCAATATGAGCAGCTGTGTCAAGATGCCAGCCAGCAGTCTCTCCTTCCCCTTCCCTTTCCACTCCCCTGCCTCCATCCACTAAAATCATCATTTTTTTATACAATACATCAGGACTTGCACAAAGAGTGGGTGGGGGACATTCTTTCTCCAAGCTTATATCTTAATAGAGTATGGTCCAATTACTATTTAGCCTCATGTGCTTGGGACCTCAGTGCATCAATTCGAGCCTCAGCCCATTACACTCTTCCGCCTTCTCCCCCTTCTCCCCACAAAACTGCTGCAGTCAGCCAGAGGTAGAGGGAGATAAAGAGAAAAAAAGATTTTTCAAACTTCTTTTCTTGCTCTATTCTAATCTTGAGAAGCCCAAATTAGCTTCCAAATTACCTTATCATGATCTAAGACCAATACATTCTAAGCTACTCTGAAAGAATGACTACTCTGAATGAATTCCAACTCTAACAATTCAGCCTGATATTTTTCTAAGCCTGCAACACAGAGGCCGAGTTCTTATCTCTTATGAGCTTGCTAACTTTTTAACACAGAACACAAAATGCAAAGCAAACAAACATACACACACAGACATATGTAGAACTCTAGTTTCACCTTTTACATACAGATTTAAGTCTGATATACCCAAATAGTCTTGGGAACATCCTCCCAGTTTTTTTTTTTTTTCCTTTTATACCTAGCTACCATCCTGATACTAATTCTTGGACTGCTTCTATCCCATTATCTGCAGAGGTCATACTCAAGCCTGCAGTCACCCAAGAGCCTACTCAGGAATTCCTTTCATTGGGGTCGACAGCAGTCCCCACCAAAAACAAATTTAGGAAGGCTAATCCCTCAGAGTCTCCCTCGACCCAGCCAATGGATCCCCAGATCCCTGAGAGCATACCTCGAATTACACGTGTTAGTCTTCCGGACTGCATTTCACCAGCCATCAGGACTCTACTTCCTTCAATCTTCAATTCTGCTTTCCACTGAGTACCTCTGCCTCCGGTCATTGTCTAAGAGGGAGGGAGGCTGCCCACCTAGAGCCAGAGACCATGGAGAAAACTGCTCCATGGGCATCTATCTCTGTCCAGAGTACATAGCCATCTCCCTCAAAGACCCCATCCTGGAGAGCCCCCAACTGTTTGGGATGAAGACATCTACCCAAATTGGCTACTGAGAGATCACTCATAAAAAGCAGAATTATTTATTAGAATCTCGAGACGTGGACCCCATCCTGGGTCTGCAAGCCAAAGTTCACAGCAGGAGAGAGCCATTCCCTTGAGAATCCTAAATTTTTATACATTTCAGACAAAGACCCCCCAAATCCCACCCTTTATATGGTGTGGTTTGTCACATAAATCTCTCTTCCCCTATTTGGTCAGTGGAATATAGCAGATAAGACAATATATAGCTTCCTCACCACGTATCCTCCTTTGGACAATGGAATATAGTCCAGGACTTATCTAAAATCACATGCTTCCTAAACTGAGGCCTTTAAGGCTTTAACTAACAATCTCTGATCAATATGTGCTTGATATGTAAGTTTTCACCTTTTCCACACAGTATTAAGCTGAATTTCACTAGATAGAGGTAACTAGATAATGAATCTCCCTCTATCAATGTAGATTGACAATTATTTGGCAATTTATAATTTTATGATTTTTTTGGTTTCTTAAATATTAAGGTTTACACAATTAGAGGATGTGAACAGTTCTTCATGACCCTGAAGAAGGTTTCCTACAAGAAACATCATACTTGCCTTCTTAACAAGAGGCTATTCTACCCATAACCATTGAGCTCATTCTCTTAATATTATAGCATCAGTGAGCAGGGGCACCCTCTGATTTGCTGGACTTCTCTTGGCACTAAATATATGCTCTGATTCTTTGCTGAGGGACAAAGGGCTGGCTGAAATGACAAAAGAAAACTCCTGATGAGTCCTCAGTGACTACAATGTTCATCAAAGATGATTGAGGGTCAGGAGGAATGGACTTTTGCCAAAGAACCTTACCTGGTTACCTTATTTGGACCCTTCTTCCTTTGTTCAGGCTTTCTTTCCCTTGAGCTTCTAGCAACTAGAAATTGAGTGACAAGAGGGGAAAGGAGAGAACTCTACTCTCCCACTTCTCCTTCCCACCACACTCCAAGTAAAATGGTAGCACAAGCATATGGCAACAAAAATAAGTGCTTACTTATTTGGACATGAGATTAGACTTTGAGGTCCTGGCTACTGCTTTCTTTCTGTTTATTTTTTTAATTCACAGAACAAAATAAATATTTTCATAACACAGTACAATAAAAAACAATAATTGCACATGAAATTGCAATCATACCATGTACAACTTGCTATTTCTTCCAAATATATAACAGTTATCATGTAAATTTCTTTCCACCCACTCTGGATATAGTTATTATTAGACACAGTTTTGTGTGTGTGTGTGTGTGTGTGTGTGTGTGTTGTGAAATATCCTAGCAGAGATCAGCAAACAGCAATTTTGGGAAATGGATATTGCTTGCCTTGGCAGTGATCTCATTGACCAAGAGCACCCAAGTTCCATGTTTTGGCAGCAGTTGACTAGAGGCAAGAGATTTCCCCAATAGTGGGAAAAGACCACTGCCAGATCTTAATTGCTTAAAGTAATTGCTTGAACAATACAAGTTGTGACTTATCTGATCATTAATCCAACAAAATTGTCTTTTTGACAATTGAGTGTTGTGGGTTATTTGAGGTAGTTTATATGTTCTACATTTGCTAATATGGCTGTGAATCTTGTATATCTTATGAGTTTCTGTATTAGAGAAAATAAAAATTCTATGCCTGAGATCTATACTATACACTGACATATACTGTATATATTATTTTTTTTGTAGAGGGAACTCTGTCATCTGCATTTGGGGAAGATTTTAAATCTGATCCCGTCTCTAAATGTTTTAGCTATTTTTTTCTGGAGTCATTCTTGCACTGGAGTAGAGCTAAACTCCACTCTCTTTTAACTTCTTTTTGGAATAAGATCAACACATGATCAAGCCCAGCTCTGTTTGAATCCATGGTCCTTTGTTGGACTCTGCTGGGGTCTCTGAGTAAGCAAACATTTGAGCCTCATTAAGAAAAGTGAGTCCAAATAGGAACCATATTTAGAACAGTGGGCAAGTGTATGTGATCAATGCAATTGTGTGAAACAGCACACATACACATACATCCACACATCCACACACATACACACACACACACACACACACACACACACACACACACACTAATAGAAATATGCTACAAAGATAAAAGATAAACAGGAGTGTATGAAGGACGTTAGTTCGTTTACTATTCTCACAAGAAGTGGTATTATCAGCCCAGGGATGGATCTGTCTTTACAGATACAGGAATGAACCTTTTAATTTCCTATCCTGAAGATTAAGGTCCTTCCCCCTCATTGCTCCATTGACTGAGGATAAGGAAGTTAACAGATTTCCTGGTCCTTCCACTGCATATTCCTCCTTGATATGTTCCTCCTCCCTTATCATACAATTTATGCTCAAAAATGGCAGAATACTCCTCCTTCAAGGAAGAAAAGTTAATATTAATTTACTCATTATGTATGCTCACTCAGTGCTTGCAGTTACCGTTAACCCACTTCTTGGTTTTGGTTGATTTTTATCAGTGGCTCAAAATTTTGCTTTCTATAACTGTCAGCCTTTCTTTAAGTTTTTAGGCCTTAAGTCTTAAAGCCTTAAGAAAGGCCTTTCTTTAAGTCTTTGTCCTTATGTAGAAATTCACTTCTATAGCTTACTCACACAGAGGGGCTACATATGACCAGGGTTAAGATTAATCTAAGTTTGGAATTTGAATTCAACAGGTATCATCTTAAAGGGGGTGAGCATAAGTTTATTACTGCTCAGAATCTTGATTTAAATAAGACATAAGGAAAGAGGAAATTCAAAGCATAAAAGTAATACACAATTAACAAACACAGTGGCCACCATAACAATAAAGACACTGAAACAAACAACATAACATAAATCATCACTACTCCAAGGAAGCATCAGTGTCTGAAATCTTGTTTGAGAGGACCGATGGTCACAGCTATTCAGTCTTGAGTGGGACCAATTACTAGGCAAGCTGTACAGTATTTCCTAGTTGAATCCTCAAAGTCCCTTTCCACTAAGAGGTTTTTATAGGCTAAGAATGATGGGGAAGAGGGGGTGAACTCTAAAACTGTGTCCCCTTTAATCTGTAAAAGACTCACTCTGAAACTGTGTCCCCTTTGATCTGTAAAAGAAGGGAGATTTGGGATCCCAGATAACAGAGAGTCTGGGAGGGGGTATACTTTCCAGAGGGGCCTTTCTCTAAGATAAGTGGCTCATTCAATTAGAGATCTTGGGCAAATCACCCTCATTGATCTTTTGGGTAGCTGGATCTCCATTCAGGAAATTCCAAATTCTGGAAAAATTCAAAGTTATTTCATTCAATTAGGAGATCTTGGTCTGATAATTAGCTCAAACTATCCCCAGCCCCCAAGATTTCTCATAAAATAGATTTCTGTTAACACATTCTGTTATAGGTCAATTCTCCAAGAGCCTCCATAGCTGTGGATCATAACATCTGAAGGAGTTGCAAGGCAGCCTTTGCTGACACAGGTGTTGTGGACTGGGAATGAGATAAATTGGAGGCAGAGGGAAGAGGAGAGAGGTTTGACAACACAATGGCCTCTCAGTTAGAGAGGTCAGATAACAGCAACTGCTTCTCAGTCTCCTTGTATCATCCTCTCACAAGAGGAGATTCATTCTGGGTTGGACCTTCAGCAGCCTCTGTCAGATGGCTCGCGTGTATTCCATCAGCAATCCTGTGTATTCCAACAACATTCTTTGCAAATCTCATCAAGAGATTTGTCCACTAAGAGAGAACTTTTTAGTGAAAAATTAAACTTCCTCTTTTGCTACTAAGATTTCCGGTTCGCGAATTCTTTCACATTGAACCTGTGCCTCCAACTCAAGAGAGGATTCTCACATCAATTCTCTAACACTAGAACAGCATCATTTTGGTTCCCTGACTGGGAATCCTCAAAAATCTGGATGAGGTAAAGCCTTTTCTTATTGTTTTATTCTATAGCCAGGAAGATTTGGATTGTTTGTATCCATGCTCAGCAGAATTCTTTCAGGGATGACTGTATGGGAATACTTGCATTCTCTCCCTTACTCAGGGAGCATTTTGTCATCTTTTCATCTCTTGAGATGTCTAGAGATGGATGAGGAGCTATAGAATTGGGAAAAGTAAGGCTTTTGGTAAAATGGGACAAAACACGTTTGTTTCTAAGAATCCTTCCTTCGGCAGAGACAAATTCAGCTTGAAAGATCTCAAAACTGGAAATCTTAAATTGAATCAACAGTGTAGGATTCTGCTTCAACTTGCTGGAAGGAAACCAAACTCCCTCCTTCCAGTACCTGTAGGGACAAGGGAGCCTCCTCTCTGCATCCCTATGCAGTCCTTATCAGAAGGCTTCTAAATCCCTTTCAGAACAGGACCTACTATCCAGCAATATCTCTTTAACTCTTATCTCTCACCTACCCTAAATCCTGGGACTTCCAGCTTTTTTTCTCCTTCTCAGGATACTGATTCTAACCTCTGTCCCCTGGGAAAAACAGACAGAGCAGAGGTGCCTCTTTCAATGTCAAATTCTTCCCAGACTGAGGAGAAACCTGGCCATTGTTCTGGGGACCCCACCCAGCCTTTTGAGGGGGTCCAAGGCCAATGCCCTCCTTGATCTGCACTGGGGAGATGTTAATGTTAAACAATCTGCCCCAGATACACAGAAGAAGCTACAAAAGCCAGATGAGGTCCCTCAGATTTCTCCCTTAAAAACAGCTGTTGGAGTGTTTAATGATAGGAATCGAGGAGAGAGGCCACAGAATTTAAGCAAGATTTGGAGAAAAGTTCCTATTCTTGAGTGCTATTTCCAGGAGCCATAGAAGTCTGTGCTTTAAACTCCCCAGTCCTCATCCTGAGTTCAAGCAGGAGGAGCACTGGAGGAGGGACTGCCTACAAGAGACGAGCTATCTCCTCAATGCCCTCCCCTCTGGTGGGAGTATGAGGCTTGGTCAAGTTCCCCCTCACTCCAACACATCAATATCAGAATCCCGGCTATCCCCGGATGTGGCCAGTAGAACCACTGAATTTCTTTTTGCTATGGGAGGGGCTTCTCCTTCACTAGTCACTCTGCACCTCTGGTCTCTCTTACCTCTTCCCCCATAGAGTGGGAAGTCAAGAGCTGTCTTGAGACCTCTCCTCTGCCTTGCCAACTTGCTGACCTGTCATTTAAATGCTAGTTTATTATTCCCTCCTATCCTGCTCCCTTACTGGGGTGTGATTTAATGGTGAAATTGGGATCCAATTTTTTCTTCTCAGACCTCGAGAGAAATTTTTTACCCACGAACTTTTAGTTAGAGAGTTAAGAGATCTTGAGATCCAGTATATTTTAACCTTGGGACAGTCATTAGAGGTTTTAACTCCCCACTGGGTCTGGAGCATTTTAGAAGCCAAAGGGCATCAGTGGCTTTGAGTGGGAGACTTACTAGCTATCAGGCGTTCCTGCTAGATACCCCGGAACTGACTCCCCAAGTGTTGGGAGTTCAAATGTTGGAGTTCTTGTTCTTCTCAAAACACAGCCGGTTTAGCTTAGGGCCCTCCGAATATCTCCAAATCCAAAGGTTCTGTCCGTTAGCCTCTGTCTCTGCTTTCTTCAGCCTCCAACCAGCACAGAGATGGAATGAATCTCGTTTCCTTCTCTTGGAGCTCGGCTAGCTTTCTGGTGAGTCTTTCAGACCAGCTTGGTCTCAGTGGGGTCGTGCAGGAGCCCAGCCACCTACCACAGTGGTGTGAGATGAAGATGAATCTGGTTGTCCACTGAACTCTCACTCGTAGCTTTATCCTTTGAAAACTCTTCCTCTGCCATCAGCCAGCCAAGTGGAATATATTCTGCCTTGCCTCGGAGAGAGGGCTTCTGGCATAATTCCGCAAAGTGCTCTCTGTCTACACCAGAGTCGCTCCTCTCCAGTCCAGCTGAACTCTCCTCTGCGACTAGCCAGCCACGTGGAAAATGTATTCTGGAATAGCTCTCTCTCTTCATTGGCCTTATATGTGAATCTTCTGAGAGAATGGGATTATGGGTTTTCTCCCATAGTGCTCTCTGGCCCAAAGAGCTTTAAGGGAGGTGTGAACACAAAGGTGTAAATACAAGCATTGTACTAATTAGTTTTACTTAGTACCTTGTTTCAGATTCTGGCCAAAATCTTCTTGTAAGATTAGATCAACTCTAATTAGTTAGCAGTTTGTAAGAATTCCAACACCCAAGTATGCCACATCCTAAATCCTGCCACTGTGTTCCCTGATGTCTCCCAACCAGGAGAAATTAGCCATAATTGTGAAGAAGCTCTTGAATCTACCTACTCCAGCAGATCTGACTTAAGGGAATTCCCTTTGAGAAGCTTTCTTGAAAATGGGGAAAGAAAGGCAGGATATTCTGTGGTGATTCCCAATGGCATCCTAGAAGCTAAGCCACTGCCTCCTGGGACCTCTGCCCAGAAGGCTGAACTCTTTTCTCTAACCAGAGCTTTGGAACTGGGGAATAGAATGAGAATGAATATCCATATTTTGTATGCTCATGGGGCTATATGGAGATAGAGGGTCCTGTTGACAACAAAGAATTCTCCCATTAAACATGCAGGAGAAATTCTATAGCTGTTGCAATCTGTCCACAAACCGAGGGAAGTTTCAATTATATTTTATAAAGGACACCAGAAGAGAGATTCTCTTCAAACCAATGGAAATAGGTTTGCAGATTCAGCTGCTAAAGGTGCTGCCTGACCGTGGCACCTTTAATCTCCCAACTCCCTGATTCTTATATCCTTTTCTATAGTTCACAGAAGAAAACCCTTGCGGAAGGAAGGGGGTATATCCTTTCTCGCTCTGGCTGATTTCAAACGCCCTCAGACCACTTCTTAATAATCCCAGAGGCAAGTCAGTGGAAACTGATCTTCGGTCTTCATCAAGCTACACACCTGGGAAGAAATGCTCTCCAATTCCTGGTGAAACACATTTTCACTGGTCACAAGCTGGAAGAAATAATCAAACAGGTTTTGCCAGACTTGTCCAATTTGTCCCAAGTGAATCCTGAGGGAGCTGTTAAACCTCCCCCTCTCCTGAAGCCGATTCAGAGAAGGGGCACAGGCCCAGGGTGGAGATTGGCAAATAGACTATGCAAATCCCCTCTTGCAGGGGATTTAAAACTGCTTTCAGTTTTGTTAATTGGATAGAAGTTTTTCTCTGCAGGGCTGAGAAGGCTCTGAAGGCATCAAGATGTTTGCTAAGCCTGCCTAAGCTCCTTGCAGAGATACAAACAGTCCAGCTTTTACTTCTCAGGTATTTCAGAGTTTTCCTATGAGCACTCTGGAGAAAGAAGGGAGGAATGGACCTGTGGTCCTTCTTTTCCTCACTTTCACTCTTCTACCTAACTAGATGAGAACTCTTTGCTCCTAGAATTTTCTCTCCTACATTTCTTGATCAGCATTCTATGATCCTGCCAGTAGTTAACTCCTTAACTACTTTCAATTAGGGAGCTCTGTGGGCAGTGAAGATTGTTCAGCATTGTTGGGTGAGCTATCAGCATCCTTAAGGCAGCCCACAGATGGGACCTGATGCATTTTTTGCAAAAAGCCCCATTCCCAAACTTGACCATCTCAACCCACCACTCCACTTTTAATCTACTCCTGAGATTTGTTTCCTCTAGACTTCAAGCTAAATTTTCAACTGCTCCTTCAGCCTGGAGATCATGGGATGACTGACTGGGACACACAACATCCCTTAGATGCTGCTGCTGCTGTTTTCAGATCTCACACTTCCCCTCCTGGCTTGAACTCTTTCTCCCCTCCCCCAGTGAATTTAAGGATAGCTCTACAACCCTTGTCAGCTCAAAGCAATTACAAAAAATGAGACCTTCACCTTTTACCCCAAATGAATTTTGGGGGTGACTGAGGGGGGTGATGGGGGTAAACTCTGAAACTGTGTCCCCTTTAATCTGTAAAAAGAATCAGTCTGAAACTGTGTTCCTTTGATCTTTAAAAGAAGGGAGATTTGGGGTCCCAGACTCTAGGGAGCATACTTTCCAGACAGGTCTTTTTCTAAGATAAGTGGCTCATTCAATTGGAGATCTTGGACAAATCACCCCCATTGATCTTTTGGGTAGCTGGATTCCCAGTCAGGAAATTCCAAATTCTGGAAAAAGCCTTCAAAGTGATTTCATTCATTTGGGAGATCTTGGTCTGATAATTATCTCAAACTGCCCCCAGCCCCCAAGATTTGCTCATAAAATAGATTTCTATTAACACATTCTTTGCAAATCTCCTCATTAAGAGATTTCTCTTCTAATAAATAGCTTCTTAGTGAAAAATAAAATTTCCTTTTTTGCTACTAAGATTTCATGTTTGTGACTTCTTTCACTCCAATTAAAGAGGGGATTCTCACATGAATTCTCTACCACTAGAATCACATCAAGAACAAAGAAGGTACTACACTAAGCATTCTCATTTGATATGTGACTCTTGAAACAGAACCACCTCTTCAGGAACAGGATGCTCCATCACAAGAGGCCCACCAAGGAGAATATTTGTTTATTCCTTTAGGAAAATTATATTTACTTCAGGAACTGTCCAAGTTTTGGGAGTAAACACAGGCCTGCCATAAAAAATACTCATTAATTAAGGCACCAGAAGGGTGGCCAACCCTTCTTGTGTGCTTCCTGAAATTCTATCAGAAGGCTGAAGAGACTTACATGAATTGATGCTAAGTGAAATAAGCAGAACTAGATTATTACACACAGCAACAACAAGATTATACGGTGATCAATTCTGATGGATGTGGCTCTCTTCAACAATGACATGATTCAAACCAGTTCTAATTGTTCAGTAATGAAGAGAATCAGCTACACTCAGAAAGAGAACAGTGGGAAACGAGTGTGGACCACAACATAGCATTTCTACTCTTTCTATTATTGTGTGCTTGCATTTTTTGTTTTCCTTCTCAGGTTTTTTCTTTCTTTCTAGATCCGATTTTTCTTGTGTAGCAAGATAACTGTATAAATATGTGTACATATAATGGATTTAACATATATTTTTAACATATTTAACACATATTGGCTTACCTGCCATCTGAGTGGAGGATGGGAGGAAAGAGGGGAAAAGTTTGAAAAAAAAGGTTTTGCAGGAGTCAATGTTGAAAAATTACCCATGCATATATTTTAGAAATAAAAAGATATATATATATATATATATAAAGAATAGAGCCCCCTCTCTTTAATTGTTAACCAATCAGAATTGGTTGCTACTTGTTGAGATAACCCACTTTTTCAAGGGCATATAAGTGTCAAGAAGCCACCATAATGGTCTTTGTTTCAGGAGAGATAGCAACTATCAATCCTTTTATTAATTATCTGCTAGCAATAATTTATAAAATTATTGATTCCATAAAAACTATGTCTTTAAAACTTAATACACCATAGTTTCCTCTCCAAGCTATCTTGTTAAAAAAAAAAAAAGTTGTAGTTTGATTAATATATCACTAAATCTATAAATTAATTTAAGTAGTATCTTCATATACATAATACTGACACAATCCAATCATGAGCAATGAATATACCTCCAATTATATAATCCTCTATTTCTGTTAAAAAATGTATTGCAATACAAGTCGTGAATGGGTCTCAGCACATTTGACTTCCAGGTTTTTTTTGGTGTGTGACACCTCTGACCTGCCTATGTACTTCATACATTCTTGATACTATCTAATTCTTAAAGTTCTAATTGTGTAGCATTACAATGTAAATTGGCTTGTGTTGACTTCTCCAAACTACAGAATACATTGTTACTTGTATTTTCCAAAAAGATTGCAAGAGCTGAAAGGTCCACCAGGTGGCGGCATAAGCAGGCCACCAGCTAAATTTCTGTACCCATCAAAGTAGCTCTCAAAAAGCTGCTTGTGTGGAATAATCATCCCCGCAAAAGCTACAGCACCCCAAATGGCCATGGAAGGACACTAATTTTGTAAAAGCACAGACTACTCTACCTCTCAGTGCTGCCTATCCATTTATCTTCTACAGATTAGCATTGATTAGGATCTAAATTTAAACTAAAGGATAAGAAAATATTGCCCAGAATTATTTTTTAAAAGAAGAATCTATGACTTTGTCATCACATGTGGATTTGTGAAGATCAGATCAGTTAATATTTGGAAAGCTCTTAGCTCAGTGCCCAGAACATAGTAAATGTTTTTATGTAACTTCTCTACATTCATCAAACATAGTTATTTGATTTATTGTAGATATAATTGTTGCTGTTGAGTCACTTCAGTCATGTCCAGTTCTTTGTGAGTCTATTTGGGATTTTCTTGGCAAAGATACTGATTTGCTATTTCCTTCTCCAACTTACTTTACAGATGAGGAAATTGAGGCAAGTAGGGTTAAGTGACTTGCCCAGGTCACACATATGTAGCCATATAAACTCTAAGAATTCTTATCCAGAGTCCAACTTTGTGCTTTCATCAAGATTATTAATTGATGATGATGATGATTAGCACTCATACTGTTCTTTAAGGATTTCCAAAGAGCTTTATATATATTATTTCATTTGATCCTCATTATAATTTTATGAAAGAGATACTATGGGGCAGTAAAATAATGTAGGGAATGAGCACTAAACCTGAAGTCAAGAGGACTACATGTCTGCCTCAGACAGTTAGTACTTACTAGCTGTATGATCCTGGGCAAGTCACTTCCTCAATTGTTTTGAAAAACGAAAACCAAACAAGTTAGTTCATAGGTAGTATATTGACTTCTGGGGCCAAGATGGCAGATGAGGCAGGAATGCCCCAATTCTCCCCTACACAACTTGAAAACTGCCTCAGAACTGATCTAGAAGGATTGGGGTAAGCAGCTTACTAGCTCAGAAGGAAAGTTCTATCTCACTGGGGTAGGAGGGGAACTTGGTCCTAGAACAGTAGCAACCAGTCTCATAGCAGGGACTCCCAGCCCCAAAGCTTCAGGTCAAGTCACCAGAGTGGTCCCATCTTTCTATAAATTAGCAATTTGGAAACTTTGACCAAAGAGTTATAAAACTGTGCGTACCTTTTTGTTGATCCAAAAGGATCCAGAAGTTTGGGATCACAGGCAGGTGTGGTGACATGTCTCAAAAGAATTGGCAGGCTTGAACCCATTCCAAGCCAAAAGGCAAATTGTAATTGTAATACTATTACAAGTGGACTGAATTCCAAAAGAAATTAGCAAAGTCCTGAGAGAAGACCCCTTTATCCAGCTTTATATCATTGATGTGTAATTCTATGGCCCAGAGGAGTACTCTCTGGAATCTAGTTATCACTCACCAACAGATTATCTATCTGACAGTCAGCAATGAACCCAGGGATAGTCTTCAGAATCAGGGTGTGGGCGTTTCCTGAGGCAGACTCCAAAACCAGAAGATTTAGGATTTACTGACTTATTGTTAGAACAGAAGCCCCCTTAAAATCAGGGGACCACCAAATGATTGCTATATCACATCCCTTTGATCCACTAGTGCCACTATTGGGTCTGTATCCCAAGAAAATCATAAAGGAAGGGAAGGGAATCCCATGTGCAAAAATGTTTGCAGCAACTCTTTTTGTGGTAGCAAAGAATTGGAAAATGAGTAGATGTCTATTAATTGAGAAATGGCTGAATAAGCTGTGATACATGAAAGTAATGGAATGTTATTGTTCTATAAAAAATGATGAACAAGTTGATTTTAGAAAGGACTGGAAAGATTTACATGAACTGATGATGCTGAGTGAAATAAGCAGAACCAGGAATACATTGTACACAGTAACAGCAAGAATATGTGATGATCAACTGTGTAAAACTTTGGATAGAAAACACCATCTGCATCCAGAAAGAGAATTTGGAGATTGAATGTTAATCAACACATGTTATATTCACTTCTTTTTTCTTTTTTTTTTCTCCCATGATTTTTTCCTTTTGGGATTTAGCCTGCCAGCTAAGAGCATGCCCCAACCTATGGGGAGATCCCTTTGTACTGTTAATGGTGAATTCCACTGAGAAATGTGTCTTTCATATTATGTGGGACAGTATCAATCACAAAAACAATTAGAGACTCTCAGAGTAAGAAAAAGCAAAAAAGGGATTTATTACAACCTCTGTGAGAAAAAGCATCTCCCATTTGATAAGGTGTTTGTCAGTTAATGGAGTGCAAAACATAAATTGCAAAACATCAGATTAAATAGAACAGACACTCCCACTCTTGACCTTTTCTCCCATTATTTGGGGGAATCCAGGCTTACACTCTAAACCTAGAAATCTATCCCAGAAACAAAGAATGTAAGTCAAAAGTGAGAACTCATAATTTAAATTTCCCTAGAAAACTGTCATACAGGCAGATATCCTGGAATAAGAGAATTCAAAGCCATCATCACCTTTAAAAGAAGTACTTAAATACTAATTAAGAGGTGGTAGGAAACAGGAGGGGACAAACACCTGCAACTTTTTAAGCTATGGTTCTATTATTATAAAGTCTTAAGTCACAATTAAGATATAGAAAGTGTCCATGAAAGTGTCTTCACTCAGTTAATTCCACACAATAGGCTCTCCCTTTCTATTTCATATTTACTATTCCATATGTCTTATTGTATCCCTTCATTTTGTCTGTAACCTATTCTCCTAAATAAATCTACCTTTTGCCAAAGAGAATGGCCATTGTGAATTCTTCACATTGCTGAACCCCAATTTTTGGTACCTGCCATCATTTGGTGCCAAACCCCACATCATAGATCACATCACTGTCTGCTATCATTAGTCCAGTCTGGCTAAACCTTGAAATAAGGACTTTAGAAAAAGGGACGGAACTCTGGATCTCCTCATTGAATATTAATAATAATTTCTCTCAGTCTCTAAGATCTTGGAATAACATAATATTCTAGTAAGGCAGGGCAATTTAGACATGGATAAGGAACTGAGGTTAAGGGTTAAATCTCTTGTCCAGGGTCACATAGCTAGTAAGTATCTTGAGGCCAATTTTGAATCATCTAGCTGTTCTCTTGGAGCTCATAAAAGATCTAATTAGGCAAAAAAGGATAGGAATGTTTTGTTTGTTTGTTTTTACATTTTGAAGATCTTAAAAAGAAGATTGGAAAAGGAGAGGAACTGGAATTTCCTGCAGTAGGGAGAGGATGGGAAAATCTATCTCACTTAATTTAAATGTGCACAGATAGAGGAAAGGGTGTGGGAAAGTGCAAGACAGGAACTTCACTTTCATCTGAACTTTGGTCAAAGGTGGGAAGAATACTTATGTACAATAGGGTAGAGAAATATATTTGACTCAACTGATAAGCAGAAGAAAAGGAAGAAATGGGTGGATAGATTAGTTCTTTTTTTTTTTTTTGAACTTTTGAACTTTGAACAAAAAAGTTTTTTTGAACTTTTAATTTTCAAAATACATGCAAAAATCGTTTTCAACATTTACTCTTGCAAAACCTTGTGTTCCAAATTTTTCTCCCTCTTCCCTCCCCTCCTCCCCCAGGCATCAAGTAATCCAATATAGGCTAAACATGTGTAATTCTTTTATACGTATTTCCACATTTATAATGCTGCACAAGAGAAATAAGACCAAAAAATGAAAAAAAAAAATGAGAGGAAAAAAGCAAGCAAACAACAACAAAAAAAGGTGAAAATATATTGTGATTCTCATTCAAGTCCCCATAGTCCTCTTTCTGGATGCAGATGGCTCTTCATCACAAATCTATTAAAAGAATGGATTAATTCTAAGCAAAAACAAACAAAAAACAAACAACTCTAAGTGATGTGGAGCCTAAAAAGAAGAGGAAAACATATAAATTCTTGATCATAATTGAATGAACAAACAAAACCAAATGCAGCTAAAATTAGAAGAGAAACAGGTAAAAAAAAAAAGATCTTTGAATTAAGTTTCTCTAATAAAGGTCTTTTTTATAAGATATATAAGAAACTGATTCAAATTTATAAGAATAAAAGCCATTTTTCAATTGATAAATGGTCAGAAGACATGAAAAAGTTTTAAGAAGAAGCAATCTATCAAAGGATATGAACAGACAATTTTCAGAGGATGAAATTGAAACTATTACCACTCATATGAAAGAGTGTTCCAAATCATTATTGATCAGAGAAATGCAAATTAAGACAACTACATACCTGTCAGATTGGCTAAGATGACAGGAAAAAATAATGATGAATGTTGGAGGGGATGCAGGAAAACTGGGACACTAATGCATTGTTGGTGGAGTTGTGAACGAATCCAACCATTCTGGAGAGCAATCTGGAATTATGCCCAAAAAGTTATAAAACTGTGCATACTCTTTGATCCAGCAGTGTTTCTCCTGGGCTTATACCCCAAAGAGATATTAAAGAAGGGAAAGGGACCTGTATGTGCCAAAATGTTTGTGGCAGCCCTGTTTGTAGTGGCTAGAAACTGGAAAATGAATGGATGCCCATCAATTGGAGAATGGCTGGGTAAATTGTGGTATATGAATGTTATGGAATATTATTGCTCTGTAAGAAATGACCAGCAGGATGAATACAGAGAGGACTGGAGAGACTTACATGAACTGATGCTAAGTGAAATGAGCAGAACCAGAAGATCATTATACACTTCGACAACGATATTGTATGAGGACATATTTTGATGGAAGTGGATTTCTTTGACAAAGAGACCTAACTGAGTTTCAATTGATAAATGACGGACAGAAGCAGCTACACCCAAAGAAAGAACACTGGGAAACGAATGTGAACTATCTGCATTTTTTGTTTTTCTTCCCGGGTTATTTATACCTTCTGAATCCAATTCTCCCTGTACAACAAGAGAACTGTTTGGTTCTGCAAACATATATTGTATCTAGGATATACTACAACATATCCAACATATATAGGACTGCTTGCCATCTAGGGGAGGGGGTGGAGGGAGGGAGGGGAAAAATTGGAACAGAAATGAGTGCAAGGGATAATGTTGTAAAAAAATTACCCTGGCATGGATTCTGTCAATATAAAGTAATTATTAAAAAAAAATTAAAAAAAAAAAAGAAGAAGCAATCTAAATTATGCTTAGTAATATAGAAAATTGAAAATTAAGAGAAATTAAAATAAAATTTGGCATTCTTACTTTTTGCCAAAGAGAATGGCCATTGGGCCATGTGCCCAAACTCCATCATTTAGGGCTTACATCAATCTCATCATTTGGTCCTAAACCAAAACAATTCCACTTCACACCTCTTATTTTGGCAAAGTTGGCAAAAAAAAATGAAAATGACAAATGTTGTAGGGGTTGTGTTAAAACAGATGTGTAAATGTACTTTTTGATGATGCTATGAATTGATCAAATCACATTAGAAAGCAATTTTGAATTATGTCTCCAAAGTTATTAAACTGTGCATAACATTTGACTTAGTGATAGCTCTATACCCCCCCAAATTTTTTTTAAAGAATAAAAGGATTCACATATCTAAAAATATTTATGGCAATTATTTGTAATAGCAAAGAATTGTAAACTGAACAAGTTATAGAAGTTGATAGAATACTATGTTGCTGTTAAATGATGGAAGTAGATGGTTTCAGAGAAATCTGATGAAAAGAATAGAACCAAGAAAACCAGTTCTATAACAATATTTTAAAGATAACAACTTTAAAAAACTTAGGAGCTCTGATTAATTCAATAACCAACTACTATGAAACATGCTAATAAAGAGGTTGATAAATATTCTGTGTAGACATTCATTTTTTAAAAAATATATCTAATGCTGGCATTTGTTTTGCTTGACTATACATAATTATAACAGTTGATATGATTTAGGGGAGCAATTTCTAGGCAAATGATATGTTTGGGTTTTAGCACCAAATGATGAAATTGATGAAGGCCCCAAATGTTGGAGTTTGGTCATGTGAAGAATTCACAATGAGCATTGTCTTTGGCAAAAGGTAAGTTTATTTAGAAGAAGTAGTTACAGACAAAATGAAGAGATATAATTGACACCAGGAAATAACACCAGAAATAAATGACACCAGAAATATGAAATAGATTTTTAAAATTTTTTAATTAAAACTTTTTATGGATAATTCTTCAATATTAACTCTTGCAAAACATTGTATTCCAATCCTTCCGCCCCTCCTTCCTTCACCCTCTTCCCTAGATGGCAAGCAATCCAATATATGTTAAACATGGTAGAAATATATTTTAAATTCAACATATGCATCGATATTTATACAATTGTCTTGCTGCACAAGAAAAATCAAATCAAACAAAAAAAAGAGAGAAAATAAAATGCAAGCAAATAACAACAAAAAGAGTAAAAATGCTATATTGTGATCTCAATTCCCACAGTCTTCTCTCTAGGTATATATAGCTCTCTTCATCACAAGACCATTAGAACTAGTCTGAATCATCTCATTGTTGAAAAGAACTAAGTTCATCAGATTTGATCATTGTATAATCTTGTTGATTTCCTGGTTCTGCTCATTTCACTCAACATCAGTTCATGTAAGTCTCTCCAGGCCTCTGTGTAATCATCCCACTGATTGTTTCTTATAGAACAATAATATTCCACAACATTCATATATCATAACTTATTCAGCCTTTCTCCAACTCATTTCTTTTCAAGTAGTTAAAATGGTATTACATTGGTAATAATCAAAATGATATTACATTATTATTACATTGGTAATAATAAACTTTTTGGAAGTATCTCATATTATTCTTGTGGAGAAGGTAGAGATATAGGACCTCTAAGAAAGCTAACTGGGCTCAAGGAAGGACAAGACTTAGACACCCTGGCTGCATTTGAGGTGATTATTACTTTGAACTGAAACTAAAGCTGTTCCCAGAAACCCCCAAGAAATCTGCTCCCAGAGAACATTATAATTTAGAGAAGAATATTACAATAGACAAAATATAGTATTCACTCAATCTTTTCCTGAAATTCCTTGATACAGTCTAGACTTGGAGCTTGTACCCTATAATGCAAATTAAGACAACTCTGAGATACTACTACATACCTCTCAGATTGGCTAAGATAACAGGAAAAGATAATAATGAATGTTGGAGGGAATATGGGAAAATTGGGACACTAATACATTGTTGGTAGAATTATGAATGGATCCAACTATTCTGGAGAACAATTTGGAACTATACCCAAAGAGTTATCATACTGCATACTCTTTGATCCAACAGTATTTTGACTGGGCCTATACCCCAAAAAGATCTTAAAGGAGAGAAAGGGATCCACATGTGCAAAAACATTTGTGGCAGCCCTTTTTGTAGTGGAAAGGAACTGGAAACTGAGTGGATGAGTTGGAGAAATCCACTTCCTTCAGAATACATCCTCATACAGTATTGTTGAAGTATATAATGATCTCTTGGTTCTGCTCATTTCAATTTCACTCAGCATCAGTTCATGTAAGTCTCTCCAAGCCTCTCTGTATTCATCCTGCTGGTCATTTCTTACAGAACAATAATATTTCATAACATTCATATACCACAATTTACCCAACCATTCTCCAATTGATGGGCATCCATTCATTTTCCAGTTTCTAGCCACTACAAACAGGGCTGCCACAAACATTTTGGCACATACAGGTCCCTTTCCCTTCTTTAGTGTCTCTTTGGGATACAAGCCCAGTAGTAGCACTGCTGGATCAAAAGGTATGCACAGTTTGATAACTTTTTGAGCATAGTTCCAAATTGCTCTCCAGAATGGCTGGATGTGTTCACAATTCCACCAACAATGCATCGATGTCCCTGTTTTCCCACATCCCCTCCAATATTCTGCATTATCTTTCCCTGTCATTCTAGCCAGTCTGACAGGTGTGTAGTAGTATCTCAGAGTTGTCTTAATTTGCATTTCTCTGATTAATAATGACTTGGAGCATCTTTTCCTATTGCTAGAAATAGTTTCAATTTCTTCATCTGAGAATTGTCCATATCCTTTGAGCTTTGCTGATTTTGTGGGATGTTTGCAGACAGCTGTCATACAAACTAATGGTGAAAATGCAGTAATAGACATTATGATAAGGCAACCTGCTAAAGAAAATGTTAATGAGGTTTGTAGAAGAATTATTCTAGGATTACACAAGGATGCTCCTTTAGAGGAGATCATAAGATACTGTGCCACAGTGGGCAATTTAGGGAATCCAATGATTCCAGCAGATTTTGAAGTCCTACAACAATCTTATCATATCTCAGAAAATCCAATGATTCCTGAGGGTTGTGAAGTCCTTTTATACCCAGGCTATGATGCAGACTTTCCAAGATCCGAACATAGGAAGACAGGGTCCCTTTTGTCAAGGGACTTCCAGAGAGACTCGTCAATGCTTTCAATGTGGTAAAATAGGGCATCTGAAAGCTCAATGTTGGCATAGAGACAGAGTGAGAAAACAGGGTGGGAGAACAAGACCCAATATCCCATGTCCAAAATGCAACAAAGGCCTCCATTGGGCCTCAGAATGTAGACTGATTCAGGGAAATGGGATGAGAGGCCTAACCCCAGGGTCCAAGACAAAAAATACTTGGAGCGTAATGGCAGCCAATGCTACACCCAGAGTGCCTAGAAGTTCAGTACCCAGACATGACCAATCAGCCAGGAAGCAATTTAATGGGAGAAAGGGATTACACAATCAACCATCCAGGAAGCAACCTGATGGGAGAAAGGGATTACAATTGGGGAGAATAGAGTTGTATGCAGCTGGGACAACTGAGATACCCACTAAAGAAGTGAAATCTGTTCCTCTCCAGACTATGGATCCCTTGCCTTCAGGCACAGTAGGCTTGACCATTTCACCTCCTAAGTGTACTTACAAAATAGTGTCCATCTATATACTGATGTGGGAAACTGGGGAATAGATAATATCCCAATCACTAATACAGGTAGACAATGTTTGACATCAACCAGGAGAAGTAGTAGCATCAGGTTTATTGATACAGACTCCTAATAAGCAATCTGGTGGTAGCCATGACTGTATATTTCCAAGGGTTTTTGAGTGACTCTTTCAACCATGTTGGATAAAGCCAGTTCAACTTCTCTCAAGTCTCTTGAGCTTCTTTTGTAAGCTGGAGTGGTGAATTTAAAGCACTGTCTTCCCTTAAAATCTCATATAATGGTTGTAATTGATAGGTAGTCAAGCCTAACATTGAATGCATCCATTGGATATCTCCTATCAACTTCTGAAAGTCATTTAAGATGTTTAGCTTCTCTGTTCTTAAGGAAAGTTTTTGTACTGTAAGCACCTTAGGATATACTTCATATCCTAAATATTGAAAAAGAGCATGTCTTTGAATTTTTTCTGGAGCTATGTTGTAGGACTTCACAACCCTCAGGAATCATTGGATTTTTTGAGACATGATAAGATTGTGGTAGGACTTGAAAACCCTCAGGAATCATTGGATTTTCTGAGACATGATAAAACTGTTATAGGACTTCAAAGTCTGCTGGAATCATTGGATTCCCTAACATAAAAAGACTTTTACAGGACTTCAAAAACTTGCGTGGATCATTGGATTTCCTGATACATGAAGCAATGGACAATATATTGGCTGCTGAAGAAGGCGTATGTGTGACTGTTGTTTATATACCCTCTTTCTAGGACTTCTGGAAATCTTTTACAATACCATGTTGATTTATATTGTTTGCTATATCACTACTTGCATGTACAATTCATGTTTGTTACACCACATTGAGCCTTCACTGTCTGTGGGGAGAGTCACTACTAATAGCCTGTGCATTATTGCTCTATGCTTGTGCAATACCTACCATGCAAATGGTTTGTGCATACCTGTTTCTAATAAGACCCTTCAGCCCAGAAATCTGCTAGCAATCCCCATTTCCCTTTGATGCTTTTCATCTCCCTTCCTGAGAAGTCAGGAATGGCATGATCATCTGTGTTCTAAAACAAAAGAAAGCAGGAGATGTAAAGGGTTGAAACTCTTGAGTCTATACACTGAAATTGGACAACCGAGCACTTAAGGCTAATTACTAATTGGACAATATTCTATAAGCATATCCTTGGGAAATGGCCCTTCCCACTATCCTGGGCTGGCTCAATAATTGTTGTATACAGAGAATTGTAGGAAGGACTAGGGTGGGAGTAAGACTAGTCAGGGTCACTTTGGTGGTAGATGAGGAAGAAGGAGGTCGTGCAAATTCTGTGTCCATCCAATTCACTTCTACCTTTAAAGACCAAGAATAAAGACCAAGGACTTTTGCTTATCCTGACTCCAGCTGATTCTAAGGCATCCAGGATGCTAATAGGTTCATCACAGATTTTCATTGGAGGTTTTATTTTTTCCAAAAGATAGTGGGAAGATTCTTTCTGTTTTCATTTTGCCCTTTGCTTTTAAGAAATTTGAGCGTTTTTTTTTTTTTTTAAGTTTTCTTTAAATAGGATGTCTAAGCTCCTTTTTTGAATTATGGCATTCACTTTACCTCTTGTGCCAAAATTTTTATTCTCTTTCCAATGATTTTGTGTATAGGTCTCATTTCTTTTCCAATTCTATCCTTCAGCACTTTCATTTCATTTAAAAAATTTTAAATCCCTTAAAAAGCTTTTGCCTCACTTCTTCCAAGAATTATAGTTGAATTTCTGCCCAAGTCATGTCTTTTTTGCTTATAGATATTTTGGAGTCATTTTCTTCTAGGTTTGTGTACTGAGTATCCCAGGCACCATAATAGTAAGATTCTTTTTGTTTGTTTGTTTGCTCATTTTGATGTGGGGAACACTGAAACTGTCTCTTTCTGACTTTGTGGGGAACACTTGAGAAACTCCTTGAACCTTCTGAGAAGCTTTCCCCTGAGAGACTGTCCTAGGGAAGCAAGATAAAGTAGTTTCATTGTTTATCTTGGTGGGACTAGTTGAGTCCAGGACCACTCCTACTTAGCCCAAGCTGGAGATCTAGATTTCTATCAATCTTTATTGAGTTGGAGATTATTTCAGGGATACTCATTCAAATGGAAAATTTTTATTCAATTAGAAGATTTCAGTCTGATTTCAACTCAAATTGTACCCAATCCCTAGCTAAAGTTTCAAATTATAAAAAGGGGTAACTTAGGGCTCATTTCTTGCAGAAGGCCTAAAGTAGCTTGCTCAGCTGCTAGGACCCTCTGCCCGCTGAGAAGGCATTTTCTTTTCAGTATTAATTCCTCTTTATCTCTCTTACCTACTTCCCTAACATCCCTCTTTACCTCTCTGCCAGGATTCCTCTACTTTACTTCTCTGTTAGGACCTTGCCACTAAGAAAGTCAGTCTTCCTAGCAAAGGCTGGCTTCTCAGTTCCAACAATAAACTTCTTTTGCCAGTCTAACTTTTTGGGTTCATAAATTCATTTACGAAGGACCTGCACTTTCCAGAAGGGGTTCTCAAAACTCTCTGTCCTGCGCCGAACCTCATCAATTTGTCTAGCCTATTTCCTGACTTCGGACTTTAGAGATGGACTCCATGCTCTTCTGCAGGCAATGACTTGCTACAACTTTCTTGGCATATTGAGTGTTGCATTATTCTAGGATCTCAAAGACAACTCCTGATGGGGTCCTGCAAGCTTTCAATGCTTGGTTTTGGTTTGTTCCAGGGTAAAGTTAACTCATTGTCCCCTGTTAGGAGTTTTTCAAGTTATTGACATAGGTTTGTATGTGACCAATAGAAGAATACTGCTGGACTCAGACACTCATTTATTTGGGAACTTCTGCTGCCTCAGAGTGATTGATAGCAATACTGACTCTCCTTTGATCTGGGACTTTTGCACTGGTAATTCCTCTTCAAACTTGAGACTGAGACTTGAGGCTTGAGAAAATGACATCCTGTTCTGCTTCTCATGCTGCATGCTTCTCAGTCAGTATACATTCTGGGACACAGGACAGCTCATTCTTCCAGAAAGTAATTCTTGCGAGTTGATCCCCCTCCTCAGTTCATCCTAGACCTATGAACTGGAATTGAATACTGTGACAAAGCCACCAAAGAGTATCTGTTTTGATTGTGGCATTCCTGCAGTAGCTTGGAATTTTCTTTTTCATGATACACAGCCTTTCTTTGGGTAGATATGCTGATGTGATTCTGGCCAGATCCAATCTTCAGTGTCCAAAAACACCTCAGTCTTTCTCCCTAGGCCATCCTGGGCAGGGAAAATTATTAAATTTTTCTTGTATTTCCCCATTATGATTATTCTCATGTTTTTTCTAGATGTGTTTGGAGAAATTTTGGGTGAAGAAAACTCTATATTCGATCTACTGTGCTATTTTGCTATCACCTCTTGCTCTCTCTTTCTTTCTCTCTCTCTCTCTCCCTGGAGAGAGTAGAAATGGAATAGTGAATGAAGAGAAAGAAAATAGATTTTTCATTAATTAAATAAAAACTTTACAAAATAGAGTTTGGAGAGGCTATGTTGAATTTTTTTAAATTAAAGCTTTTTATTTTCAAAGTATATACATAGATAATTTTCAACTGTTATGCCACAGTTTCCTTTTATTGATCTACCTCAGTTGCCCTAATTGTTCTACTTCAATTTCCTTTAATTGTTCTGCCTCAGTCCCCCTAATTGCAACACTCCCTCCACACCCTCTTGACCATTATAACTTAAAGCAGGCTACTCTAAGGTTATAAACTGTAAATGTTTAGTCCAGATAAGGAGAAAGACCTTCTATCTTAGACATCATGACTCCAGAACTTCCCAGCTTATCAGAATGACCAATGCTCACTCTGCCTCCCCCCCTTCTGTCTTTGTTCTTGTTAATCACTAATATAATAAAGAATCTCTGGAATCCCACATTTGATACTGGATACTTGGAGACAAGAGTCTGATCCAGTCAATTAATTAAGCTCTCCAATAAATAAAATATTATAATTCTCTAATCTCTATCTTGCCTCAGTTTCTCCGGCATTATACAACATTCACCCTTACAAAACCTTGTGTTCTAATGTTTTCCCTGCCTTCTTCCATCCCCTCACCTAGATGTTCTCCTGGAACAATGGATAATCTGGTAATGTTTGGAATCTAAAAGCAAAACATGTCATTAAAACAAAACAAAAAAGAACCCAACTTATTCAGAGCTTGCTGTGTGGTTGTATTGTATCTAAGATACACATACAAAGGCAAGACATTTCCTTTCCTCAAAGAGCTTATATACTTCAATAGTATGAGATAACATCTTTATGGAATAATGACGAGCTAAAGTAGTATCTGTGAGGGTTGGGGTTAACAGGGAAGGTGAGTTGATCCATAAGGCACTGAGAGATTCAAAGGGAAGTGCCCTGGTAGAATGATAGTATTGATTTGATTATTTGTCTAGAGATCGAAAGTGTGTCAAGCTCTGAAGGATGATGCAAAGCTAAGTGGTATGACAGATGACAAAGTGGCTGTTGGATGAGATGTGAAGCACAGTCTTGTCTAGTTTGGTGATCTGCTGGAGAGTGGGCTAGGTTGAGTTTGAATTTACTTATTTATCAATCCAGTTAACTCAGCCCAGTTGCAGAAATGAATTCATCGGGAGAGTCCTAGAAATAGGTAAAATGATTTACTAATGACAATAACTGACATTTACAAAGTGTCTTGAGGCTTGCAAAATGGTTATTTGTTTGCACCATTTGATTTTAGCCTTACTGCAAACCCTGAGAGCAAAATATTATTTCCATATTACAACTGAGGAAATTGACAAAAGGTTTTATGACCCTAAATATATATAACCCCACATGGTCATTCATAGCTAACAAGTGAGGAGACAGATGATTCTGGACTTTAGTTATTCAATTATACTGCTTACTATCTGCTGACTTTCTTTAATTTGGCTTTATAAAATGTCTGTCATTTTTCCCCCTCTACAGATGAAATCAGTCAGCCTACTCCCTGGTAATCTTGGGTTGGTTTTCATTTTCATTTCTTCTTCAGGAAATGGGAAATTTTTGTTAAGTCCACTTTTTTTTCCCCTTGTATTTCTTTTTGATGTAGGAAAAAAGCTTTGAAGAGACCTATCTTTAGAGATCCTAGCGTTGAGGTTGGAAAGGGGGGATTCCAAAGCTTGAGGTCCTAGACCGGTGTCATGCAGTGTCTCAAAAGAATTCCAGGTTTGAACCCGTTTCTTAGTCAAGGGGCAAATCTTTGTTGTGAGTAATTTCATTACAAAAGCAGGCTGGAATTCTAAGTGAATTTTGCAGATAAACAGAAGCAAGGAGATATAGTTTCCAATCATAAATATGCTAATTCTATGGCTCATAGGTAACAAATGGTCTCTGGAAGGAATGGTTCTCCTGATGACTATATTACTGAAAAGATTACCAGTCAGCAATGAATTGAGGAGTGGTCTTATTCACTATTGTCTCAGGAGTTTGATCTGTGAGAGTTTCCTGAGCCCAGAAATTATCTAAGGAGTGGTCAGAATCAGATAGATTGGGTTTGGGAGTTTCCTGAGGCAGATTCCAAAGCTAGAAGATTTAGGACTTTTGATTTATTGTTAAAACAATAAGTTAGAACAGAAGACCCTCCCAAAACCACTGCTATATTTCTCTAGAAGCTATACCATATCACTAGTAACCCTGTGAGTTTGGTCAGGTCCTACTATCTACTATCGACCTCACAAGACCATTATGAAGAAAGCATTTTGTAAATCACAAAGCATCATACAAATGTGAGGTATTATCATTGTTTCATAGTTTGCATTGACTGTGCTACAAATTGATTTTTCTGGATACCACTGCACTTAAATACTATCGGAAAACATTGGATACTTTTCAAATCTTCATAAAGCAGGACAGAACCTTAGATAGCATCTAGTCCAAAGTCTTCATAGTTGGGCAAACTAAGACCCAAAGAGGTTCTATTGTCCTGATTCAAATCCATGTCCTTTTCTAAAATCTTTCTACTAACCCACAATTCAACAAACATTATTAGATGCCTAGTAGCTCTGGATCTCCAGTACTAGGGTTATCAAAGATGAAAAAATGACACAGTTCCTGCCTTCAAGGAATTTGACAAAGAAAAAATACATTTAAAGAAAGATATTAATAAGCCTGGGATTAAGTCCTGCATATGACAACATACTATCATCTTCATTAAGCAAGTTACAACTTCTTAGTGCCCCCAGACTCAACACAAATTGCAGAGGATCTCTACCTGGGCAGGGAATTTCCTTACTAGGTGCTTTGTGAAATCATGGATTTGGACAGAAGATTTCATAAACTAGAAAGGCTCCAGAGGAAGAACACAAGGATTGTGAAGGGTCTGAAAAAGTCATACCTTATGCAGATTCAGGCTCCAAATAAGGGAAACTTCCTAATCATCGACTAAAACTAAAGAGGTCACTCAATCTAGGCAGTAGCTGGTAGGTTAGTATTACCAAAAAGTTTTTAAAAACTAGTGGTTTCTGAATGGTGATCAAAGATATTATTTATTTTCCTTGTCTTCGTGTTTTCTTTTGCAGCATGATTTATGTGTAAATGTGTTTTGCATGACTAAATACATGTATATAATGTATGTCAAATTGCTTGCTTTCTCAATGAGGAGGGAGAAAAGAAAAGGAGAGGATTTGGAACTTAAAATTTCAAAAAATAATGCCAAAATTGTTTTTAAGTATAATTGGGAAAAATAAAATATATATTAAAGATTTAAAGGTGCACAACCACTTTGTTGAAATTATTTTTAAGAAGATTGGATTGGCCCAGATATAGCCTCTGTGGTGTTGTTTGTCAGCTCAAGATTCTATGATATTCCTCACAACCACCCAGTGGCTGCCTCTATATGCTATCTTTCGCCATTAGAATGTAAACTCTTTAAGATATGATTCCTCTTATTCGATTTTATTTGTGCCCAACACTTAGCACAGAGCTTGGTACACATGATTAGAGCTTAAAGACTCTATCTTGTCTGAGCAAATCAGTTGGCTTTTCCAATTCTCAGTTTTCTCATCAATAAAATGGAAATAATATATTACCCAATTGCACACCAGTTGTTGTGAGGCACAAACAGGATAACTGCATGTAATGTGCTTTGCAAATTTCAAAGCTTTATTATACAAATATTTATTCCACATTAGTATGTTAAGATAGCACATGAAATATAAATACATAGCATTATAAAATATGTAAATATCTAAGAATATATATTGCATAAATGTTATATAAATTATAAAATATATACATATAGAAATTATACATGAACATAAATTATATATCATATAGTTATAAATTATTTAAATATCAGTGGCTTTTTTCCCAGTTATTTTTAGGGGTATACAATTTGCAAATGGGGAAAAAGGCTCAGAGCCTGAAGACTCCAAGAACTTGGGGGCTGGGGAGGTTGGTCACATGTGTGCATCTTTGTATTCTCAGCGCTGAGCGCTTCCCACATAGAAGACGCTTAATAAAATGCTCTTTGAAAATAAATGAATTTAGATTGGAAGTTGTCCAAAGTTACGGTTAAGGAAAGCGGCAGGCATCGAACGCCCCCAGTCCAGGGCCCAAAGGAGCAGATGCACGTGACCGCCATCGTCATAGAATAATAGAGAATGAGATCATTCTTTGGGGGGAAAAGGGTCCGGGCCGGAGTTGAAGAGGATGGAGTCCCCCTGCGTCCCACAATGCAACATCTGCCCCTCCTCTCTATGGCTGATAAGCATAACATCGCCAAGCTAATGGCGTGCTGACTACTTCCGGGTGGTGAAGGGTAGCTCTAACTAAACTACTACGGGTCCGGCCTTCTCGCAGCCTAATCTGGGGCCCGTTGTCATCCGCGCTTGCGCCCGAGGTCAACTCGGCAAAGGCCCGCGAGAACAGCGAGGGGGCGGAGCCAGGCCCTGACTCCGCGCCATCGCCATGGCAGAGGAAAAGAGGCGGGACGGTCGGCGACGTGCGCAGGCGTCAGCGCAGGCGCAGCGGGCGGCGGAGCGGAGCCGGGGCTCGGCAGCTTGTTAAGGTGAGTGGCGGCTTCGGCGCCGGCGGCGGGCGGGAGGGAGGGAGAGAGGGAGGCCCCGACGCCCTTCCTCCTCGGCCGTGAATCCCGGAGCTCGGCGCTTCTGCCCGCGCTCCCCGCGCGTTCGCTCCGGCTGTCTACTGAAGCGAGCGGGCGGGCGGCCGACCGGCCGGTGGTCGGCGGGAGGGTGGGCCCGGCCCAGGGTCCGGCTCCTCGGAGGCAGGTAGAGAAGCCGCAGCTTGTGCAGCAGGACAAGGGTCCGCGCTCCCGGGCCCGCGGGGTCGGGGCAGGGCTCTTTCTTCCCTTTTCCCAAAGACCTTTAAGCTCCTTGCTAGACAGAGGAAGGGACTTTCGGGACCCTCGAGTCAGCTCCCTTTTACAGCGGAGGAGACTGAGGCCCGGAGAGGCTGGGGGACTTGTTCGGGGTTCCCCCGGGAGGAGGAAGCCGCCAAACCCGCGTTGGAATCCGGGGCCTCATGCCATCGCACTCACCCTTCTCCTAGGAAGCAACCTTCCTAGTTTTAGTTGAGGAAACTGAGGCGTAAGGGGAGAAGGGACTTGGCCAAGGTCATGCGGCTCCTACGAGTTAGACCTCTAGCACTTGAACCGGAATCTGAGCTGACTTTTCCCATTTTAGGCTCTAATTCACTTAAAAAAACGACACAATCCCGCCCGAGAGTGGGTGCTTCTCACACCTGTGCTCAGCTCGTGTGTTGTCTCATCGGGTGCTCACGGCAGCCCTGTGAGGTAGGAGGGCTATGGCCCCATTGGCACACACGAGGATCCTGCCCCCACCCCCTAACATGAAGTACATTCCCAGGGTCCCTTAGCTGGTGAATGCAGGCCAGCCATTCCCGCCCCACGGCCAGCGCTGTCCTAACCCCATGCCGCGGGAGGGCCACTCCGGAGTCTGGATGAGGTGGCCGTAATCTGCAAAGTGGGATGGAAGTGTTGTGAGTCACCCTCCTTGGCTGGGCTTTGCGCTTTTTGACTGGCTAAAGGCATAGAAGGCAGAGAAGAGATACTGGTTGATTTTCGCAAGAAACAAAGGAATATCTATTCCCTTTTTTTTTTCCCTTTAAAGGCAGTCAAGATTAAGTGACTTTGTCCAGGGTCACACTTCTATTTGAGTTGAACTCAGATCCTACTCTAGGTACCCAAGAACACTTAGTCCTTCAATTTAACAAGCCTTCATATGCTCAGATCATGGTATCATAGACTTTAGACCCCAAAGGAACCATAGAGATCAAAATTGTATCTTTCATTTTACAATGCACCCTGAGGGTATTGGGCACCCTGAGAAAGGTGATAAGTTTCATAATCAGAATAATACAAGTCCTGTGATTATAAATCCACTACCCTTTCTTATTTTGTGTTGTGGAAACAAAATAAGATTCCCTTTCTCAAAGTGCTGACAATTTTAGGAAGGACCAAAGATAAATTGTAACTATAACAATGAATAATTTAAAGGAGTACCTTCCCCTCTGATCTATTTAAAGGTATGTGCAACAATGAGGACCACCAAGACATGCCTGGGTAATATGTTCATGCTCAGTGTCCTGAACAGAAATTAATTGAAAGGAAAAGGGCCTGAATTTCAATGTCAGTGCTGACCATGCTTTTCCCAATCATCAGTTGAACCTCAGATGCCATTTATACCTGTGATGATTTTTAAAGTGATGAATATGTGGATTAAAGAATTGTATTAATTTAAAAGGAAAAAACTAAAATAATGAATAAAGTTATGTTCTCATTTAATTAAAATAGAAATTTAAAGTTGCAGAAGCTCTTAGAGGTTGTAGAGATTTCATAGATTTAGAAACTTTAGGGATCTCGTCCAACTCTCATTTTCAAATGATGAAATTGAGGCCATTCAGGCAGTACACTCCTGAATCATCAGGATTTGAATTCAGATTTTCTGACACCAAATGAAGCTCTTGGTCCTATCCCGAAATCAGTTGATAATATTAGTTCTCTAGACGACTTTGTTGCCTCCTGCCTCTTAGAAGTCTGTGTAATAGCATTGTGTAATGCATAGAGCTTAAAAGTAGGTCCTAGAACACAAGAGGTGACTTGGCCTCTTTGAGGTATCCAAATGTGGGCAAGTAAGCTTGAGTTTGCTCACCCAGAAAATGGAGGTTAATAATCCTTGAACTATTTCTCCTCAAAGTTGGAATGCCTTTTCTCTGTGCTAGTTGTGTGACTTAGAGCAAGCCTTCCATTTCTTCATTTGTAAGTTAAGATGATTATATTGAGAAAATTTCTAAAAAGTTCTTCCTTCTCTAGGATTCCAAAAACAACCATTTATCTGATAAATATCACCTTAACTTTAATTTCATGTTCTTGGATTGAAGGCTTTCAAATATTAAGAGAAACAAAATGATTCCCAGTCTCTAAAGAACTTTATGGCTTTTAGTGCATGTTTGTTAGAATTGTCTATACTATGCTGTATGATTAATTGCATCTTTTAAGTGCTACATGGGAACCAATAAAGCCATTTAAACATGGCGGCAGATATTTTTAAAAGCTATGTTGCAGAGTATTGACTTATTTCTGAAAAATAGCATATATACAAATACGCAGTGGGCATGTAACATAAAAATAATATGTATCTTGAGGACAAGCCTTCTCCTTCCCCCTCCCCTCCACTTAGACTCTGAGAAAAGTTGCATTTTAGAGATCACATTGAAGAGGCAAGCCTAGAGGAATGGGAAAGAGCCTTGCACTCTACATAATGTGGCTCAGATGCCACCTCTGTCACTAATTTATATATCCTTAGACATCAATTCCATCTTTGGGTCTCAAGTTTTCATATCTGTAAAATAAAGGAAGTTGGATTGGATGACCTAAGGTCCTTTTCAGCTCTATAAACTGCCTTTCTAGGAACTAACATTAATTCTTAAAAAGCAACAACAACAAAAAAAAACAACTTCTGGAATGAACGTTTTATTGAGATTAGGAGATGTATGCTTAGTGGTCTAGGGAAGCACCTGGGGGTCTGTTGTCATGTCACTGATACCTTGGATGCTTACAGTGCTAAAGTTTTCTTTTTAGGAAGACTAATTTTATATAGCTCCTTTGTAATCTCTTGTTCCTGTTTATAAATGATATTTATGGATTTGTGATGTAAGCAATGTAGGCACTCGTATCTCTTTGCAGTTTGTAAATCATTCATGCTTTTTTGTTCCATATGATGATTTATGTCTTTGTCTTTTCATAAAAGATCCACCAGTAAATTAAGAGTCCTTCATGGGTACCATTCTAACAGTTGAACTATTTATATTTATCTCCTATTTCTTTCATTCACTTAGGCAGTCTTACTTATTTTTGTGTCATGGCCTGTTTTGGCAGTCTGTTGAAATCATGGACCCTTTTCAGAATAACATTTTACTGGCAACTAGATGGTGTAGTGGATAGAACATGTGCTGTGGAGTCAGGAGGAGTCAAATTTAGCCTGAGACACTTAAAATTTAACTGGCTATGTGACCTTGGACAAATCACTTAATCTCAATTGCCTCATCAAAAAAAAAAAAGTGACATTTTACAAAAGAACCACCTTTTATGTTGAAATATTGTCATCAAAATATTTTTAAAAAATATTCACATAACTTTTCTCTCTCCTTGTCACTTCTTCCCTTTCAATATAAAACTTTGCTCTAGCTCTCTTGACTGGTTCCATTTCCTAGCCATACCTGTCCTTGGTATCTTTCCACTAGCTTTGAAAGTTTGTAATTTTGTAAAATATTTAACTGGAATGATAGATGTAATCTGTTAGGAGCATGTAGTACTCAGGAGATCTTGTGATGAATAGCAGATGAAATTACATAGTCTTGGGGTTTATTTCCTTACCCATGAATATCTTCACCTTGCATTTCCAGAGGAGATGAATTTGTTCAGTAAACTGGTATTTAACATTGGGGAACATCTCACTAAATAAACACATTGAAAGTTTTTATGTATTATATATTTATATGCATATTATATCATATATCATACATTATGTATAAAATATATATCATATATTTATGCACTTTTATAAGTTACTTTTTTCTAATGTTTCCAAACATTCATCATTAGAGTTTCAATGTAGCCTTTTACATATACACATGCCTTACAATCTACCTTAGTAGCTCAGCAAAGTTATCATTTCGCCACGGAGGAAATTAGGGCTTAGCTCTGCCTCTAACCTACACAAGATAGGCTTAAGAAAGGAACCATGGACATCCAATTTTTAAGTTCAATATTCTTACCACAGTGCTACACACTAGGGTTTGTGCTATTTACAGCTACCTTAGCTGTGTTTATAAACAGAATCTATTTTTGCCAAAGCACATTTTTTTATTCAAAGTGTATTTATTAAGCACTAATGATATTTATCATATAATATAGCTTCTGTTCTCAAGGAACTTGTAAATTTTATAATTAAATAAATTTTGGCACAAGTTAGAAGATGAAAACAATTAAAGCAAAGTACATAGGAGATTATAGCCCCCTCATTTTAGAGATCCAGAGAAATTGAATGACATGGCCTAAGGTTATATAGAACCGGGGTACAGATTTAATTCTGTGATATTTTATATATTCATATTAGGTTAATGCATGAATCTGGAGGAGAATGTAAATGTCTTTTATCCATCATTATCAGAGAAAGGTATTTTAAAAGTACCTAATAATTGAAGTTTCCAGAGAATTGAAACTGATTTCAATGATGTGGATTCCCCCCTTTTCAGTATAGTTTTTAACCTTTCCATTTATTTTTAAATCAACAAACATTTATGTAACACTTTCTGTGTGCTAGGGGATAGAGAAACTTAAGGAATTTGAGGGAGGAAAAAAACTCTCCCGGAGTTCCCAGGGAAGGTTTCCCCTAGGAGCGGATCTCTTCAGTTGTGACTTGAAGGGAAGGATATTAAGGGAGCCCATTTCAGACACAGGGGATGCCATGAGCACAAATGCATAATGACTAGAGATGATATGATGAAAAGAGCTTGGCTTTTAGTTTAATTTGGCTATTGAAATAGAGTTGGAAAAACAGAATGTAGACTGCAGATCCTTGATTATCATAAAGACTGTAGGAATCATTGCAAGTTTTTGATCAGAGGACTGATGCGATTCCAGATTTATATTCTCCTGCCATTTCCCTTTCCCAGTCTCTCCTCTCTCATTCCATACAGCTGCCAAAGTAATATTTCTAATTTCAGCTCATTCAGGGGAGAAGAGAACAGGGCTTGAAGGAGATGGTGAGTAGTAGAGAGTATAGCCACTGATAGGATATGACAACTAATGGAATAGTGGGGGTAAGGAAGCGTAGATTACAGGATTTTGAGTCTGAATGAGCTGAAACTTTAGGTGTTGGCCATCTTAATTCAAGCTATTTAACATTCCCTTGTTTTTCTGGAGAAAAACTTCTAGGGATCTTTAGGTTTCTCTTTCCTTGACAAAAGTTGGAGGGTCATTTTCACTCTAGACCTGTCAGAAGACTTTTCCTCTTCCTCTGCTATTGGCAACAATCATTTTTCCTACTTTTTAGCTTGTTCTTGAGTAAAGCAAAATCTAAAAAGTTGTAAATGGGTCTTGACTTCCCTTTCCATAGTATACACTTGAATCAGCAGTGCTATTGTATCATATCACTAGCCTTCTGTACCCAATAGCAGTTTATTCAAGTTAGAACAGTATCTTCTTACATTTCTGTAGAATCCTGCACCTGAAGATCACAGAATTTAAAGCTGGAAGAAGCCTCAGAGGTAATCTAGCCCCCTCATTTTACTGAGGTGAAGTGAAAAAACAGACCAGAGAAGTTGAGTGACATGCCTAAAGTTAAACAGGTAGTAAATAGAGCCAGGGTTCAAATTTAATTCCTAGATACTTTACAAATTTATATTGTAAGTTATGCATGAATTTTTATGTAGATATATCATTTATCCATCATAAACAAAGAATAAGATACTTTAAAACTACCTAATAATTGAAGTTTCTAGATAACCAAAATTTCCTCCTTTAAATTTTATTTACTTCAAAGATTATAATTTACTTGACGTGAGTTTTCCCTTTTCCAACATAAATTGTACCCATTTCACTCATTTTTAAGTCCACAAACATTCAGTGAATATTTACTATGTGCTGGGCACTGTGTATTGTAATGTGTATTGTAGATACAAAAAAACCAAAAAACAAAAACAGCTTGCCCTCAAGTAATTCACATTCTAAAGGTGGAGACAATATTCAAACAAACATGCTGAACATACAGGGCAAATTAGATTAGATGATTTCATCTTTTTCATTGACTAAAAAAATAATCCATTCTAGTATTGAGCCCCTCTAGGGGTTTAGTTAATCTTATATTGGATGACAGATGTAGTCAGCCACTGGTTAGATTGGAAATATTTTCAATTTATATTCCTCCATTTCCATGCTCTACAAAAATTTAGTGTTAAATGCTACAATAAGTTTTCACTAGAACCCCTCTCCCTCTTTTTTTTCATTCCATAGTATTTTATTTTTCCCATTACATAGTTTTCAATATTCATTTTTATAATATTTTGGGTTTGAGATTTTTTTTCTCTCTCCCTCTCTTCCCCTTCCTCAAGACAGCATGCAATCCATCATTTTAAAGTGCTAAAATGTCTTATTTTCATCATTTTGGGTCAAAATATTTATTGTGCAGTTTCTTGCCTTTAAATTTTTTTTTTTGCTCTTTCTTATTTCTCCTTACATTTTCCAATATATATCATTCCCCTTCCAGACGACATGCCTTACAAGAAAGACTTAAAAAAAAGAAAACATTGAGTAAAGCTAATCAGTACATCAGCTGAGTCTGACAACTGTGTTCTATACCTGTAGTCCTTTACCTATAAGAAAAAGGATGGGTGGTGTCTTCTTATATCTGTTCTTTGAGGCCAAGTTTAGTTGCTGTAATTTTACATAATCAGTTTCTGTTTTGTTTGTCTTGTTTATATATTGTGTCTGTCTTGTTTATATAACTTTTATTGGTTCTACTTACTTTACTTTGCTTCATTCAGTCCATGTAAGTCTTCCTAGACTTCTCTATCAGATTCATTATATTTGGCTTTTTTCCAACCACATATATTCATATTCATGTATTACAATTTAAATGTTGCCCAATTGATGGGCTTATGTTCAGTTCTTTACTACCATGAAAAAGGGTTATTCTAAGCATTTTAGTAACTCTTAAACCCTTCTTATCTTTATCTACTTTGGTAATTGCTAGGACAAATAAAGTATGGACATTTTAGGCATTTCTTAGCATAATTCCAAAATTTTTTTTCAGAACTTGATCTAAAATTGTAGAAATGCTAGATAGGATAGTTCAGTCTTAAGAAAAAAATAACACTTTTAGCTTTAAGAAGAGAAGTTGTCTTCTTTTTTATAGAGGAGTAATTTGGTTGAATTAATTCACAGTTCCATAAACAGTGTCTTTCTTTCTTCAACCTCTCCAATATTTTCTATTCCAGTCCTTTTTCAGTTTTTTTTTTTTTTTTTGCCCAGTTTGTTGAACATGAGTTGTCATTAGGGGTTTAGTGCAGTCTTTCATTTGTTTACTAATAACTTGGAATTAATCTTTTGAATCAGGCAGTAAACATCTATTTAAAAACCTATTATATGCCAAATACTTGCTAAGTACTGAAAAACCATTTGTTAACATACACATTGCCCTCTTATCCTTTGGGTAATGATTTTATTCTCATATATTTGTATTTTTTATGTGTTGGGTATCTGATCTTTATCTGAGAGATTTGATTCAAGGGACAGGTGATGGCTTTTCAAGCATGAGGTTTGTTGATAAGTAGCTGGAAAGAAGTCATATGGAGAAGTTGAAGATGAGAAAGTAAGGATGAGTAGAGATGATTAAACCAATCAATTGTTTCATGTTTGATTCTAACTATTGCTTCTTGATCTGCATACAGGTTTCTCAGGAGACAAGATGATCTGGAAGTCCCATCTATTTGGGAATTTTTTGAAGATGTGAGAGTAAGGTAGAGGCAGTCTGTGGAAAATAGAATCAAATGTACATATAAAAGTCTCCATAATGGCCAGGAATAGAGTCATCTCTTTCTCTTAGACCTTTGTAAAATTTAAGAATGAAAGATTTCTGAGTAATTTGAGATGAGGAAGGAGAAGATTGAGCTCTCATGAGTGGTTTCAATTTTTTTGGTGAAATTTGAGTTGAGATAATCAGCAGAGAGGGTGGAGGAAGGGAGTGCTGTGGGAAGCTTGAGGAGAGATGAGCTTTGGGGAGAAGAGGAGAGTGAATTGATTAGTGAGGCCTAGAATGATTCCTTAACAGAAGAAATTAAGAAGAGCTTGCAAGAATATACAAAAGAACTGTGCAAGAAAGAACTTAACATGGTGATGATGGGTTACTGATTTATTTAAAGCTGTAAGAGAATTTTTAGCTCATTGTCTGGAATAATGATGCTAAGTGGACCTTGGGAAGCATTGATAACAGTAAGGCTAATGAGGTGACAGAATTCTAGCTGAGCTAAGTCTTAAAAGATGATACTTTTAAAATGCTGTACTCAGTATATTAGCAAATTTGGAAAACTTAATATTTCTCATAGGATTGCAAAAGATCAATTGGTGTCCCAATTCTAAAGAAGGACCGTTCCAAAGAATGTTCAAATTAGCTGTGCTAGAAAGGTTATGCTTAAGATTCTGCAACCTTGGCTTCAGCAATATTCGAACCAACAGTTACCAGAAGTGCAGACTGGTCTTTCAAATAAGCAGAGGAACCAGTAACCAAATTGCGAATATTTGCACGATTATGTAGAAAGCAAGGGAGTTCCAGAAAAATATCTACTTAGTCATTGAAGTCTTTGACTGTATGGATTATAACAAAATATGGCAAGTCCTCAAAAAGATGGGACTTGCAGATCATCTTATTTGTCTCTTGAGAAACCTGTATGCAGCTCAAGAAGCAATATTTAGAGGCAAATATGGAACAATTGATTGATTTAAGATTGGAAAAGGAGTATGACAAAACTGTATATTCTCACTTTATTTATTTAACCTTATATGCAGAGTATATCATGAAATATGAGACTGGATGACTCAATAGCTGTAATTAAAGTTGGGAGAAATGTCAATAATCTCAGTTATGTAGATGATATCACGCTGATGGTAGAAAGTGAAAAAAATAAGCAGCCTTTTCATGAAGGTGAAAGAGGAGTGTAAAAACTGGCTTGAAGCAAAAAAAAAAAAAAAATCTGAGATCATGGCAACAAATTCCATCCCTTCCTATCAGAAGGAGAAGAAATAGAAACAGTATTAGATTTTTTATTCTTGGACTCAGCTATCATTGCAGAAGACGACTGCATCTACAAAATTAAGTAATATTTTTTCCTTGGAAAGAAAGTTATGGCAAATCTCGACAGCATTCTAAAAAGCAGAGATGTCACCTTGCCAAGAATGGTCCATAGTGAAAGCTGTGGTTTTTCTAATAGCAATGTATGGTTGGCTATGAGGATTGAATTGTAAGGAAAGCTGAACACTGCAACACTGATGTTTTCAGATTGGGTTGCTGGAGAAAATTGGGTGCTGAAAAAAGACTTTTGAGACTATCTTGGACAGCAAGGAAAGTCAGTACTTAAAAGAAATTAATTCAGACTACTCATTAGAAGGACAGATACTGAAGTTTAAGCTTAATTACTTTGTCCACATAATAAGAAGAGAGAATTCATTTGAAAAGACTCATGTTGGGAAAGTATTGTGTTATGGGAGCCACCTACCAGTGGCTGCTGGAGGTGTAATTCAGACCTGTAGAATGGATCTCTTCAAGTGAGAGGATGATGATGATACAAGGAGACTGAGGCAATTGCTGTTCTCTGACCTTTCCACTGAGAGGCAGTTGCTTTGTCTGACCTCTCTCCTCTTCCCTCTTGCCTCCAATTTATTTCATTCCTAGTCCACAAGCAACACCTGTGTCAGTAAAGGCTGCTTTGCAACTCCCTCAGATGTTATGATTCACAACTGTGGAGGCTCTCGGAGAGTTGACTTGCCCCTTCACCCAGGCATGGTCCTTAACAGGAAAGGTTGAAAGCAAAAAGAAAAGCAGATGGCAGAAGGTGAGATGGGTAGTCTCATAGAAACAATGAACATGAGCTTGGACAGACTTTGGGAGATGGTGGAAGATACAAGGTCTTGGCGTCCTTGGGGGTCACGGAGAGACACTAATGAATGACTAAACACCAAAGGATCTTTTGCTCCAGTTTGGACCCACTGAAATAAAAGGCTGGAAAAGATGCTTATCACTATTTTATGGAAAGGACCTTAGATGACTGCCAAAAGGGTCTCTCTTTCATTCAAGTATTACTTTACTGCATTTTCTTTTTTGCTCTCTCCCTCAGATATTTCTGTAACATCTTTGTCTCTTTCACTACCTAACTTTTTTACTTCTGTGGCAATATCCTTGCCCCATACCTAGCACAGTACCTTGTATCTAGCAAGCTTTTAACACATTTACAAATTGAATTAAATTAAACTTTTCCCAGGTACCATTGCTCACAATACATTTAATACTATGGGTGTTCTTGGCTGTAGGGATAGTCTTGGAGAAGATAAAAGTCCTCTTACATTCAGCTTCCCCTGTTTAAAGTGCCAAGTGGCTTGGTGCTGCTTTGGCAGTTTGGCTGATGTGAAGTATTGATACTGTATAGCTGGGATTCTTATCACCTTGGAAAGTTCATAGTAATATAAGCCTCTTGAGGAGTGTACTGAAAGGCAATTTTGGCTGATTTTTAAATGACTATCTGAGTAAGGTCTTTTCTCGGTACAAAATTCCTTCTATTTAGTATAGACAGGTTTTTATAAAATAATAGCTAGGATTTAAATAGTGCTGCTGAGGTTGAAAAGTATTTTCCATACCCTCTAGAGACCCTGTGAGATAGGTCCTATAGCTATTATTATTCCTATTTTCCAGATAAACTGAGCTTCATCAAGGTTAAGTAACTTGCCCATGATTATTCATATGAGAAATAAGATTTCATTCCTTATGAATCGCAAGTTCTATGCTTTCCACTATCTCTGTGGTATGTCTTAATTATGAAAATTGAGTCCCTAACTTTTTTTAAAAAAGTTTTTATTGAATTCTTTTACATATCCCTAGCATTTTCTTAAATGGTTCTCCCTTTCTCTCCTATATAACAATTAAAAAAGAAAAAGTCAACAAAATTGACCAAGACATTGAAAAAGGCTAAAAATATTGCTATGTCTCACATTTAGGGACATGCTACCTTTACATAGAATGGGGGGAGGGGTAATTTTTTCCCTTATCTCTTCTTTCAAGTCATCCTTGTTTGTAATTTTACAACATTTGTATTTAAATTTTTTATTGTGGTCTTTCTGTTTGCATTATTGAATCAGCCATTGTGTATTGTTTTCTTGTCTCTGCTTATTTCATTCTTAATCTGTTCACATAAATGTTTTTGTATTTGTGTTCATTATATTTGACATTTCTTACAGAACAGTAATATTCCATCACATTCTTACATTACCACAAATTGTTTAGCCATTCCCTAATCCCAGTCTCAGATTATTACAAAACTTTATCCTTATAGTATCAGCAATTTTTAGACTTCCTCAGGAATTGTGCTTTGTTGAACAGAGTAGATTCTACAATAAATTGTCCTTCAAAAAGCGTATTTCTATCTAGAGGCATAAAGTATAGCAGCAATTCTAATATATAGCTAGTGTGGTGGCACATACTACTAATGAAGAGGGTCTTTGGCCTGGAATCAGGAAGATTTGAGTTCAAATTGGGCCTTAGGCACTTTGACACTGGGCATGTGTCTGCCTCATTGTTCTCAACTGTAAAAGGGAGAAAATAATAGCACCCACCTCCCAGTGTTGTTTTTGAGGATCAAATGAAATATTATTTGTTAAAAGTTCCTCCCTCCTTTCCTCAATTTGGGGGAATTACAGAACTTGTCCAAGGTCCCACACCTGGTAATGTAAGAGTTGGATTTACCTCAAAATCTTTTTTTTTTTTTTTTTTTTTTTGCTTTTTACTGAGGTATTTGGGATTAAGTGACTTGCCCAGGATCACACAGCTAGGAAGTGTTGAGTGTCTGAGGTCAAATTTGAACTCAAGTCCTCCTGACTTCAGGGCTGGTGCTCTATCTGTGCCACCTAGCAGCCCCCCCGAATCTTTTGACTTTAAAGTGCGTGTGTGTGTGTGTGTGTGTGTGTGTGTGTGTGTGTTTCTCATTGGCAACTATGACATTTGAAAAAGAAGAAATGCTGTGAAGCAGCCTAATAACATAGAAAGTACTGGGTTTAGAGAGTTTCAGAGCTGGAAGGGAGTTTAGATCATCTAGTTCTACTATAATATTCCTCTTTCCCCCCTCATTTCCTCATTTGAAGAAAGTGAGGTAAAATGACTTACTCCAGGTTATACTGGTGATTATATTGATAATGACAAAGCATGACTAAAACATTTCTTGACTGCTCAGTCCAGGATGATTTCTTCATTATATCAGGAAGCTAGGGACTTGTCCCAGCTCTTTGGCTTCTGGAAGTTTCATAACCTGTTGGGTCCTCCATTTTCCTATCTATAATGGTGGTTGTGAACAATTCCTACCTTTCCTAACATCTACAAAGCATTATTTTGCATATTGAATGTGATTGAATGCATAACAAAGAATTTTTTCCATCTCAAAACACTGTACAAATGTAAGCAGTTATTCAGTTTGATAAATATCTGTTGAGTTCCAATATATACAAGTCACTTTGTTATACCTTTCAGATACAAAGATAAGAAAACAAGATAGTGCTTGCCTTTAAGGAATTTATATTTTGGGGAAAACAGTGTACAAATTGAGGATTAAATACAAGATAATTTGTGGAGAGGAGACTAATTGGGAGAATTAGGGAAGACATCGTGAAAGAAATTGTATCTAAGTCAAAATTAAGAGAATAAAGATTTCAGGATGTATAGGCATGAGGAAATATTACTTTTTAGTCTTCAGGGGTGGCTTCTTTAGCACACAGGCAAGAAGATAGTATGTTTATTTCCTAAAACAGTTGCTGAATTGGAGTATATTCATCAAGGACAGTAACATGAAATAAATCAAGTAAAGTAGTTTGAGTTCAGACTTTAGAGGATCTTAAATACCAGAGTGAGAAGTTAATTTTTTTTCCTAAATGCAGTACAGAACTGCTGAAGGTTATTGAGCCAAGATGGTGATATGGTCAGGTCTGTAACTTCATCTTACTGGGATAGTTCCCTGGAGGATATATATATATTGGAGAAGAGAGAGATGAGCTAGAAGCATGGAGTAAGGAGTAGTAAGGAGGCTGATAACAATAGCCCAGGCTGGAAGTGATGAGGATTTTCATCTGGCTGGAAAGATAAAAAAAAACCAGCAGTGTTGGACAGTAGAGGTAGAAGCCACACAAGACTTGGTACTTGGGGCAGCTAAGTGGGGCAGTGGATAAAGCATCAGCCCTGAAGTCAGGAGAACTTGAGTTCAAGTCTGGCCTCAGACACTTAACACTTCCAAGCTGTGTGACCCTGGCTAAGTCACTTAACCCCAATTTGCCTCAGCCAAAAAAAAAAAACAAACAAACAAACAATTGCTACTTGATTGCTTTAAATTAAGAATTTGAATCATGGACATCGTGGTGATGCCCAGTTCAACATCTATTAGAACAGAAATTGGGTTTGAATAAGAGAGAAAGTTTATTATATTTTGAATATGATAAAATTTGGGATACTGTCAAAATATCTAGATAGGAAGTTGGCAGTGTAAGCTTAGAGTCAGATATAGGATTGTTAGGTATATATATTTGGGAATCATCTACATAGAAATATTATTTGAACCTATGAGAGCGAATGAAATCATGTTGTAGAAGAAAGTCCAGACTCCCTATACTTAGTAGATAAGAGAGGGATGATGCTTCTCAGAGGAGCTGAGAGGAAGCAGTGACTTAGAGTAAAAGGAAAAGAGCAAGCAATTATCATGTGTCTGCTGTGTGCCAGATACCATGCAAAGTACTTTTGCAAATGTTTTTCTCATTTAATCTTCACAACAACCCTGGGATGTAGGTGCTTTTTTTGGTAGTTAAAGAAGCCAAAACAGATATTAAGTGACTTGCCCAATATCCTATAACTAGTGTGTCTAGGGTTGGATTTGAATTCTGCTCTTTCTGATTCCAAATCTTCTCCACTGCTGTATCTACTATAACTCCTAGCTGTCTTGTACCTCATTGAAGGGAGGAAATGAGCATCAGAGAACAATAATTGACAAGCATTTTTTTTATTATAACTTTTTTATTGACAGAGCCCATGCCTAGGTAATTTTTTTACATTATCTCTTGCACTCACTTCTGTTCCGACTTTTCCCCTCCCTCCCTTCATCCGCTCCCCAAGATGGCAAGCAGTCCTATACAAGTTAAATATTGACAAGTATTTTTAAAGTGCCTACTGTTTGCTGGGCATAGTCCCTATCCTTCCAGTTACCTTTCATCTCATTTTTTCTGTGTGTTTTATGTGTGTACCCATTTATGTACCCTTTGTTTCCACTCAGAATGTAGGGCTTGTAGTAGACCTCTTTGGCAGGGATGCATCTATTTCCTCATCAGCAGCCTTCACTAGAAAAGTTGGATGATAGTGAGCAGTGTGAGTGATTGATCAATGACTGAGGTTTTCTTTGACACTTTGAGGAAAGGTATTCGGGAATTTTTAATCTTGAAGCTACATCTCAAATTTTTTCAAAAGTCTTAGTTTAAATTAAAATGTGTGGCTCCCCCTTTCCTTTCCTTAAAGTGTATAGAATGGTAATCACATCATTTCTTTTCATCACTGGTTTTATGATTTGATCTAATTCACAGATCTTGAAAAATCACAAGATCCCTCTTCAGAGCCATAAAGATGGAGGACAAGAAGCGCCTTGCTTATTCCATCATTCAGTTTCTGCATGACCAGCTGCATCATGGAGGCCTTTCTCCTGATGCCCAGGAGAGTTTGGAAGGTGAGTGTTAGTGCCGATTTTTTTTTTTTTTTTTTTTGGTCTTGTGGTTTCAGAAGTGCTTAAAAAAAAAAAAGTTAAGGTGGAACACTAATGCATTGTTGGTAGAGTTGTGAATTGATCTGACCATTCTGGAGAGCAATTGGAAACTATGCCCAAAGGGCTATCTTCTATCAGACTTGTGTCCCAAAGAGATCTTTAAAAAGGGAAAAGGACCTACATATGCAAAAATGTTTGTAGCAGTCCTTTTTATACTGGCAGAAACTGAAAATTGAATGGGTGCCCATCAGTTGGGGAATGACTGAATAAGTTATGGCGTATTAATGGAATGTTATTGTTCTATAAAAGAAATGATGAGCAGGTTGATTTCAGAAAAGTCTGGATTGACTTAGATGAACTGATTCTAGGTGAAGTGAATAGAACCAAGAAAACTTTATACACAGCAACAACAATATTAATGTGATGATCAACTATGATGGACTTGGTTCTTGTCAAAAATGAGGTGATTCAAGGTAATTCTAATATACTTGTGAGGGAGTGAGCCATTCCTATCCAGAGAGAACTGTAAAGACTGAATATGGATCAAAGAATAGTATTTTCATTTTTTTGTTATTGCTTGTTTGCTTGGTGTTTCTCCCTCCCCACTTTTTGTTTTTTTGCTGAGGCAATTGGGATTAAGTGACTTGCCCAGGGTCACACAGCTAGAAAGTATTAAGTATCTGAGGCCAGATTTGAACTCAAGTCGTCCTGACTTCAGGCCTGGTGCTCTATCTACTGCATCACTTAGCTGCCCTTTTTTTCACCTTTTGATCTGATTTTTCTTGCCCAGCATGATGAATATGGAAATATGTTTAGAAGTACACATGTTTAACCTAAATTGGATTGTTTGTTGTCTTGGGGAGGGGGGAGATTTTACAAAGGTGAATGTTGAAAACTAGCTTTGCATGTATTTGGTAAAATAAAAAGCTATTTAAATGGGCAGGGAAGAGTTAAGAGGATAAAGCTTTTTTAAGGATTGACTATCAACTGTAGGTCATTTTTGTTTCTAGAACCTTACAAAATAATTTAGTTTCAAAACTATTCTAGCATTTCTCATAGAGTTCTTGATTTCTGATTGGTCTCTTATGGTTTATAAGGCATCTGATATTAGATAAGATTTAGCACTTTTTATTCTGATATTTATCTATTTTTTCCTTTAAAGCTTTTGTTGCATTATTTTATATCTTGCTTAATTTCTTCTAAGTACAGGAGCTCCAGATTTTCAACAACTTTTTATACTAGTTGATATTCTCTTTGATTTTACTCATCTCTCCAGCTTTAATTATTGGCTTTGTCTCATGCTGTACCTTTGAGTGAGTGACCAGACCTATTGGTCTTGACTTGAGTCATCTGGGTTCCTGCATTTATCTTCACCTTTTAGGCTCAAGTCCCTCTGAATCTTTGAGATTTGGAAAAGGGTGGATTTTAGGAAGAAAGATAATAAGTTCTAATTAATTTGACTATCTCAGTTTGAGATGTCCAAAAGCCAGCTAGATATTCAAGATTGGTGATCAGCGGAGGCACAGACAGGAAAAGTAGAATTGAAAATCATCAGCATAGAGATGGTTGTTAATTAAATCCATGGGAGCTGATAAGATCATCAACTGAAGTGGTAATAAAGGAGAAGAGAATCTAGCCAGAACCCCAAATGACACCTGCAGTTAGAAGATTTGATCCAGAAGTGAATCCATCAAAGAAGACCGAGAAGAGGTCAAAGAAGTTGTAGAAAGAGAACCAGGAGAGTGGTGTCCCAAAAACATAAAAAAAGGGGGGAGTTGTACAGACTGATGTGGTGAGGTATGTCAAAAGAATTTGCAGGCATCTCCAAGTCCAGGGGCAAAATTTATTTTAATTGTAACTCCAATTGAAGCCTTCTAAGTTTCAAAAGGATTTAACAAAGAACCAGGAGCTAGAAGACAAATTTATACTGTTCTTGTTATTGATATACTAATTTTATGATGTAGAGGTAGAACTGAGAGTAGTGGTCTATTCACTATTGTCCCAGGAATTTGGTTGTCAATGATCAGCATATTATCTATCTGATTGTCAGCAATGTTTGTATAGGACTATCTTAAGGCTAGAAGACTTTAGAATCATTGAGGTCTGGGGACCTCATCCCTACTATGTTTCTCCTAGAAGCTGTACCCCATCACTTCCAGTCCCTTGGGCTTGCAACCTAGGAGTTATATTGAATTTTTTATTCTTTCACCCCTTATATCTAATCCAAGGACTGTTTTAAATTTTGTAACATCTCTCAAATATGCTACCCTTGTGTTTCCCTATTCCAATCCATCCTCTGTTCAGCTACTAAAATCACTAAAATGTCACCTTTCTACTCAAGAAACTTCAGGATAGCCTGTAGCCTGAAGAATTTAATACAGAACGCTGTATTTGGCATTCAAAGCCTTTATAACCTAATCCCATCTATCTTTTCAATCTCATACTTTATGCCCCAAACTATATTTTTTGATCCAATGATAATGTCCTCTCAGCTATTCTATGAATAAGATTCTCCTCTCAACTCTGGGCATTCACTCTGGCTGTCTCTTACTGCCTGGACCACTGTCCTAAAATTAACCTCTCTGCTCCTAATATTAACCTCTCTGATACCCTAATCCCTCTTAATTCTGTCTTAATTATTTTTAATTAATCCTTGTGTTAATTATTTTGTTATGTTTGTTTGCTTGTTTTATCTCCTAAATTGTAAAGTTGTTTAGGGTAGCAATTTTTTTCTCCCTTTTTGCATTCCTTGCATTTAGCACAATGCCCGGCATATGCTTAATAAATATTTATGATTGATTGTTGGTCTTGGAATCAGGATGGAGTTCAAATCCTGCCTCATCCATTTAGCTCTCAAATAATATTTATTTTTCTCAGCCTCAATGTCTATTTTGTGAACATGAACTCATGTAATACCTATTGTATATCTTAGAACCTCTCTTCACAGGGGAGTAGGACAAGGAAGTTTTGGGAACCAGCCCATTTGAAGTGAGGCTCAGAGCTGCTTGACATAACATTGATTCTTTGCAAATGAACTCTTAACTGAATTTGGAAATGCTTGAAGCTACCAGAAACCACAGACCAGCTCAAGGGGGGAGCCCTGAGCAGCAGCTTCAAATTTAAGATCTTACTCAAGACTTTCTGAAAGATCTTAGATTATTATATCTACAGACAACCCCTCTCGGCTCTCTTGCAAGATCTTCTTTCTCTTGCTAATTTTTTTCTTAGACAATAAGCACTTTGTAATCTGTAATTGGACTCTGTTTCATTAGGGTCCCTTTATAGGGGAGGCCTGGGGTCTTCCTTGAACAATATAAAATGAGGATAATAATATATCCACCTCACTAGGCTGTGAGAACCAAATGTAATGGTACTAAAAGCTCTTCATAAACCTTTAAACATTATATAAGTACTATTGTCTTTGTCTTCTCTTTATTTTTTGGTATGCTTTTTTTTCTGGTTATATATGTACATTAATTTTTAAAAAAATACACATTTCTTTTATGAATAATGTTAGGAGAAAAAAATCAGAACAAAAGGGGAAAATCTCAAAAAAAAAAAAAAAACAAGAAAAAGGGGAAAAAAGTAAACATACTTTTTATTGATTTACATTCAGTCTCCATAATTCTCTAGATGCAAATGGTATTTTTTATCCAGAATTTATTGGGATTGCCTTGGATCACTGAAATGCTGAAAAGAAAGAACCAAGTCTTTTATAGTTGCTTATCACACATTGTTGCTATCATTGTGAACAATGTATTCCTGGTTCTACTTGTTTTCGCCCAGTATCAATTAGCGTAAATTTTTCTGACTTTCTAAAATCCGCTTGTTCATCATTTTTTATAGAACAATAATATTCTATTACTTTCATATACCATAACTTATTCAGCCATTCCCCAATCCTCCTCCTCCTTCATCATCATAATGATCAATCATCATCTCAATAGTGGGAGTTTAGAATAAGGAAAGTTAGTTTAGACATTTTTTCTTTGTAATTCCAAATTGATAACCAGAATAGTTAGACAGTTTCTTAGCTGTTGTGTATCAGTGTACTTATCTTTCCTATAACTTCTTCCACAGTGTTTCCATCTTTTTTTTGCCAGCTTACATGGAGTGTGGTAAAGCTTCAGAATTATTTAAAATTCTTTTTCTCTTTTTGAAAACTGTTCATATAATTGGATCACTATGTATAAGGGTACAGTTCTTCATGTTAATTATTGTTTTGGTCTCTTATATGGTTTGATACTGGAATTTTGTCCGTGATACATGATGTGAATATTTTTCCCATTTTGTCCTTTTAGCATGTATATCTTTAAAAAAAAAAAAAAACCTACATATTTTATTTTTAATTATTTTAAAACAAATAAAAAAATAGAAAAGAAAAAGAAAATATAGTCATGTGCACAGCAGAACATAAGAAAGGATTCAAAATATGTAACAATAAATTTCCATTTCAAGAAAGCATATATAATAATAGGATATATTCAGAACTGTCCATCCTTGTTGTTTTATGGTTTTTTTTTTTTTTTTTTTGCTATGTACCTTTTGCTATTTTTTCTCTCTCCCTTTCCCCCACCACTTCTCCCAAACAAACTATAATTAAGCATGAATATATGTATATATGTGTATTTATATATACATATACCTATATAATATTTATATTTTAATTCATTTTATTCATGTAAAAGATTTAAATTTTTCTGTGGTCAAAAGTGTAAATTTTATCTTTATGATTCCTCTTGTTTATTAAAAAGTATTCTTCCCCAGCTGTAGTTGTGAAAAATTGTGAAAAAGTTCTGGGGGTAGGGGAAAACCTGGTTTTGTTCTCTTTAAGCTGTGTGTTTGTGTGTGCCTACGCGTGCTCCTTCCTTCAGTGTATACATACACACACACACACTTTTTAGCTTATTGCGATTATAGAACATAATATTGGTCCAAAGTTAATTTACCCCAAATTCTTTTGAGTTTTTCCAGCAGTTTCATAGAAAGGGAATCATCTTTCTAGTATTGTTATGTTCTTAGGTTTATCAAACATTTAATTGTTTTTGATTGTGTGTGTTTCTTGCTTATCTAGCCTGATTCAGACTATTTTTTTCTGAACTAGCAGCAAGTGATTTGGTGATTACTGCTTTATAATAATCTGAGGACTAGTAATAGGATATCTGCCTCCTTCATTTATATTTTCTTTAAGATTGCATGTCTTTTTTGCTCTTCCAGATGAATTTTACTCCTTACTACTAGTATTATATGAGTTACTGGTCTTTATTGATCTTTAATGATATTGTTTAGTGTCACCTGTTGCACAGGAAGTTGTACTTGGGCCCTTATCCTCACCATTTGTGTTTTAATCATTCACTGAGTCATCTCCTTAAATTCAGAGCCATATTAACATCAGTATAGCCAAAACCTACAGGTTAAAGGAGCATAGTCATGAAGGAAATTGTCAGTCTTTTTAAAGTCCTCTGGAATCATTGAACTTCTCAGACTGTCAGGGATATTGGGTGTTAGTGCTGATTCAGAAATATTTTGTTAATGTTAGAAAATCTCTCAAACATATTAAATTGTTCTAGCTATGCATAGATCCTCTGATATCCTTTCAGCATAAAGGATAGTTTTAAATCTCAACTTTTCTGGTGCTGTATAATAATGTTAATTTTATATTATGTAGAAAATTGGTTCTAAAGAAACTGACTTAATGGGAAGAATCCTGGGTTTATCAGATAATCTTGATTCAAAGCCTCACTTAATGGCTGTGCTACTTTCCTTCCTTTGTTGTTGTTTCCTTGTTAGATCCATTTGAGGGTAAAAGATCTGGCTGGATTTAATAGGGAAAAAATAATGTATTTTTCTCCTTTAAAGTAAGTGATAAAATAGGTGATGTTTAAAGTCCCTTCAGCTTTATATGTTCCTAAATAAAAGTCACAGCCTTGACTTTGAGGTGAAATCTGACTTTGTAATTGACTTGTTAAATGTATTACATCAACATTTATTTTGGAACTAGACAAAGTAGAAAGATACATTTTCTTATGTCAGATCATAAGTTGCCTAGGCCAAAGTAATTTTATCATAATATACTTCTGAATGTATTATGACTCTGATGATGTCAACAAAATCCATTCTTTGCTACTTACTACATTTAGGAGAATTTGTGATTCAGCAGACTTAGTGTCTTCTACTATTATGGGTTTTGGTGGAAGTGAGCTTCTGAAATAAATTAAGATCAAGGGAAGAAATATTTTTAATAAGCAGAATATAGCAGTGTTTTAAGAGTATGTACATACATGTTAAAAATAGGATTAATCCTTATTCTTAACCTTTTTTCCCTCTGGAAAATAAAAACTTCAAAATGACTCTTAATATATATTTTGAGGCTTAAAAAGAAGTAACCTTATTTCTTCCAGTTGCGATCCAGTGCCTGGAGACAGCTTTTGGGGTGACTGTTGATGACCGAGATCTAGCTGTATCAAAAACTCTGCCAGAAATATTTGAAGCTGCTACAGGAAAAGTAAGCATACTTTTTGAAATGAAAATCCAGTTTCATCATTTCATGATATTTTCGATTTGAGATTTGTTTCTTTCTTAGATCCATTTGGGGGTAAAAAATTTGGCTGGATTTAATAGGGAAAAATAAATTGAGTGGGGGAAAACAAAAATTTTTTTTATGTTAATATCCCTCCCTAAAATGATTTGTTTTTTCTTCTTGTAATATAGAAAGATATGTCCTACATCCGTAGGAATTCTCAACCCATCACCCTCTCTGATGAAGATACAGCTGAAGCTGAGAGACTGAAGACTGAAGGTAAAGAAAATAGACTGCAACTACTTTAGTAGTTCCCATTTTAGCCATGTATTCTGTATTCTCCAGGAAATAGAGGGACTCCAAGGAGTTGACAGGTGGTTTACCTGTGATGGCAAAAAACATAAAACTGTGTAGTAGGCACAAGAAAGCAGAAAGTGTTCTTCATCCCTATGCCAGATTATTCTTATTTATGCAGAGATTTGAGCATTCATTTGACCTGTAATTTTTTATGTAGAGAATAGTGTGTTGGTATAACTAGGGAAGATAAAAAGTTTAGGTCTGTGTCATTATTTTCACTGAGATTATAATCTGTTTTGGGAGAAAGAGGGAGATAAGAAATAAACAGATATGTGTTATAGTATCCTGCAGTTTAACTGCAATACAAAGTGTCTTGCTATATGGAATAATGAAGTCATGGAAAGTTTTTGAATTGAGCTTTAAAGGATAGGTTAGAATTTATGTAATGAAGATTTGGAGAGATGGTATTCTGGGGCAAAGAACAAGAAAAGGAAGGCCTAGAAATTGGAAAGCATGGTGTTCGAGTAGAGAGCAGTCCATATGGTGTGAAACTGTGTGTGTAAAAGAGAGCGCACACGTGTACCAGGGAGAGCTAGTTCTAGTGTTATTAAAAAAATTTTAAGTTTTATTGTTATTAAAAAAAACTAATAGGAGCAACATGATGTCATATTTATGAACATTATTCTGCCAAAAGAGAATGAAGGATAGATTAGAGTTGGCAAAACTGCTAAGACAGAGATTTGATAAAAGGAGTTGCTGAATGGTTGTGACAGGAAATATGAAGGAGGAAGAGGATAGGTTTTGAGATGTAGAGATCATGGAACTGACTGATTTTTGAGATGAGAGAAGAAAAAATCAAATATGGGAAACTGAATGATGGTATATGTTACGGATGGAAACAACAAAATCAGAATTAAGTTTTGGATAAAGGAAAAGAAATTTGGTTTTGGACAGTTCAGTTTGAGATGCTGGTAAAACATGGAAATAGATGACTTCCATACATGGTGCAAGTTTTGAGTCTTAAGTTTTGCAGAGAAGTTAGGACTTGGTATGTGTTAAGGAGTCTTCTGTATGGAAATTGCCACAGAAAAGAAAAATGAAGACATATCCTTGGGACACACCCACATTAAGAGATCATGTCCTATTTCTACTGAAAACCATTTAGTGGTTCCCTTTTGATTGTCCAGAAAAATAAAAAAAGAATCCTTGGACCACAAGGCCCACCTCAGTATGGTACTTCCTTGTCTTTACAGACTTATCACCTTTCCTTGTAATTTCACTTCAGCCAAACGGGATTAACTGTTCTTCTTGCACTTCCTGATCTTTCTTCTTTTTGTGGAATATGACTTATCCCCTCCCATCTTTGCCTATTTAAAATATCTAGCATTTAAGATTTAACTCAGATTCCACTTCTTCTCTGAAGAATCATCTAACTAACACTCTCTTACTCAAATCTTTTGTAGTACTTGGCTTGGCTCATGAGTTTTAAAAAAAGTTCAATTGTTTTTTCCTAATTAACAAACATTTATTTTCTTTCTCTTCTACTCTCTCCTACTCTCTCTTCCCCCAGTTGAACAACAGAAAAAAATAAAAATAAAAAAAGCTAAAACCCTTGTCGCAAATATGCATTCAGTGATTTGCCATTTCCTTCTCCAGCTGATTTTCCCACATCTCTAACATTTATTATTTCCTTTCTCTGATTAGTCATTCTGATGGGTATGAGGTAATACACTCAGTAGAGTTGTTTTAATTTGCATTTCTCTAAATTAATAGTGATTTAGAGCACTTATTATTTCATGTTATTATAGTTAGCTTTGTTTTTTTTTTTTTTTTTTGTCTAAAAACTGTCTGGTCATATCCTTTGACCTTTCATCAGTTGGGAAATGAATCTCTTGTACTGTAATCATTTGTAGATATGGTCTCTATCCCCTTGACCTTCACAATATAAGCACCATGAAAAGAAATATAACATAAAGTATACCATGTTTTATTAATAAGTGCCTGAATATAGCAGCTCAATGAAGGTATTTGAATTGAATTAAAAGAAGGGGTTGAAAAGTTCTCTCAGAAAGCTTGTAGAGAAGTTTCCTTGTTTATAATGTAATGATATGTTCCCATAAATCTAGTTGAAGAGATAGTAAAGATTCTAGTGGAAAATGGCACTTTACTAGAGACAACTCTAAGAAAAGCAAGATTTTCATATTAACAAAATTATCACAGATGACTTTAAACTGATGTGACTTTTTTTTTTGATTTTATGAAATATTTTATGTAACCATATCCTTTTTTTGTGTGTTTGGGGTCTGATCCCCTGTTAGAATGTCAGCTTCACGTGAATTGGGATGTGTCTTTTCTAACTCTTCCTCTTCTCCAGGTCTCTGTGTGCCATAAGGGTTGAATAAGTGAATTTAATTTAGAGATGCAGAGTAGCATTTGAAAACTTTTCACTAAAATATAATTCAACTAATGAAGAATAAAAATGTCATCTTAAAATAATGAATCTAATTAAAATTAAGAATAAAGATAACATCCAAAACATTCAGTTCATTGTATTCTATATATAATGTGTATATATTTTTTTTTTTGCTTTTAGGAAATGAACAAATGAAAATAGAAAATTTTGAAGCAGCAGTCTCTTTTTATGGAAAAGCAATTGAATTAAATCCAGCCAATGCTGTGTATTTTTGCAACAGGTACTGACTAGAATTGAGTCAGAAAGAAGCATGTGTTTTGCATTGTGGTTAAAACAATGATCTTGAAAGACCAGAAGTAATTATAACACTCTAAATTAAAAAATATTTTCACTCATCTCATTTGAATCTCATATCTCAGTGATGAGGTAAGTCATGTGAAGGTCATGTAAGACAGGTAAAGAAAATGAAAACTCTTCTGGAGGATAGTGTTTTGCCTTCCTATCTCCATCACATAACACAGAGCTTTGCAAGTGGAATTAAGTAATTTACTAAAGATCTCCCAACTAATTAGTTTCAGGACTAGGATTTGAACTTAGATCATAACATTAGAGATGAGAAAAACCTTAGAGGTGACCTTAGATTTTGGTCTACCCCCATCAGTTTACTGATGAAGAACCCCAAGGGCCAGGAACAGTAAAAATGCTTGGGCCAGGATCCCCAAGAAAGTTACATCAGACAGTAACTTTCGGCACTTACTGCTATCTTAAAACCATTTAAACATAAAGCTATTTAGGTTTATATATAACTTAGGTTATTCAGGATTGGGAAATAGACATAAGACAATTGCAAAATCTCAGGAAAATATATTTATGCTATCCTAGATAAAGAATTTTAATGGCACTTTTGACCCATAATCTATGTCTTCTTTGTATCACATCACTGTGATATATTATGCCGAGTATATGGAACTAGTCCCATAATTGTGTGGTTGGTTGATTTAGAATAACATAATAGTATCGGCTTAACTGAGTGTTTTAAGGAAGATGATAATAATTGTGTCATAGTTAATTATAGGGGTCTAGTAATAATCAAATTCTTAGTTTTTAGTGTTTTGGAGTGTTTGTGTATGTTCTGGCTTGCAATAAAAGGCAACTGCCTGGTGATTCTTGTGGGCCCCTTCTCAGAATCATGTTTTTAAATGAATAAGATAAAATACATAGAATTACAAAAGAAATCAATTCTTTGGAAAATACAGTTATATAAAGTATAAAAATAAGTAAATAATATAAAACCAAGTTCATGGACCCTTAAGGTAAGAGGATTCTATTCCAGAGGATAGAGCATAGCGTAGTAGCAGCAGTTTGGTAATTAGTGCTGTTACCAAATGCAGATAGCAATGACCAGTGGGACAAGCTTCAGAGCAGATGTGGCAGTTCCTGTCATTCAGTGCTCATGTCCCCACAAGGTCAGCTAATAGAGGTTCTAGAGATCCAGGCAGGGACTAACTCTTCATGCCCACTAAGGATACAAGGACAAGAAGGGGCCAGGAGTTTAACTGGGAGCTAGGGCACCCATGCTGATGGTTTATTCAACATGTTCAGGAAGCCGAGCCCAAGATTCAGAATATGGCTAGAGGCCCAGAACTATTAATAGCCCCAAGTCTAGAAGTTGGGTGCCATAGACTGCTGTGTGGCATGGAGGCTAGAGCTCTGAACACAGGGTCTTCTCCCTGATACTTAGAAGCTATGGGTGAAGCCTTTACCCTCTCTCAGCTTCCATTCCTTCATCTTTAAAATGATGATAATAATAGTATCTATCTCACTGGCGATTGTGAAAATAACATGAGGTAAAATGCAATCAAACTGAAGCACTGCACAGGTACCAGCTGTTACTGGTGGAGAAGGTTGGGCTTGCCCTTGTAGTGAGAGCCAAGCTTTGTACCTGACTGAGAAGCACAAAGAGAAACTCTACCTTTGTGTATCACAGAATTTCAGAAGTGGAAATTGCCTTAAAGAGCATTGACTGTAACCTGAGCAAGGCATCTTGAGGGAGGTGTGGGGAGCAGTGGGGAACGCTCTTCATCCAGGGCAGCCTGTTACTCTTTAGTAAATGTTTTCTTATACTTGACTTGGTACTGGTCTGTCCTCCTGCTCCTTGCTGTTTGGGATATCTCTAATTCTTCTTGTCTCATGTTTCTCTTTGGGGTTATAGCCTTAATAACTAATTATTCAAATTTACAATTGCTCTTTACAGTTTTGCAAAGCTTAGTCCTCACAGCAAGCCAGTGATGATAGTTTCAAGGTTATCCCCATTTCACAGCTGGCAAAATAGCCTCAGAGTAGTTACTTCATTGGCCAGTGTCAGATGGGTCTCCACTCTAGTCTTCTATGTCCTCTGATCTTTCCACTATACCCAGTGCTTTTCTAAAGTATAAGCTTTTTGAGAGCAAGGATCATCTCTTTTTAAATGGATCTGTTCATTGCCAGGTATGAGTACTTAGTTAAATGGATTTTTTTTTTTTAATGTGGCTAGAGAAGTACTAATGATTCAGAAATATTGAGATTGGCGCCCTAAGTTATGGAAATAATAGTAGTCACAATAACTGAATTTGATAAAGGACTTTAAGTTTTATAAAACACTTTGTATACATCATATCCCATGAGCCTTGTGAGATCTTATGAGAGAGGTGGGTATTACAGGTGGTATTCTCCCTATTTTTCAAAGTATCCTTGCAAAATGTAAGCATCTTGAGGATAGAAACTGTTTCTATTTTTACCTTTATTGCCCTAGCATCTAGCACAATGTCTGACTGATACTAGGTGCTTTATATAAATGCTTGTCGAATTAAATTTATTTGATGAAGAGTCTCAAAAAGATAAAGTGGCTTATGTAACCAATTATGTTAAGTGACCCAGTCTAGCTTTGATTATAAAGTCCTGGAACCCTGGTCATTTGCAGAAGTGAGTGGATATATATGGGTTGGTTTCATAGGTGACAGAGATTCCCCCTCCCCTACCCTTGGCTGTCAATCTACTTTGTCTAGAGTGTGAATTTTCTCCCTTGTGTCTTTCTCAGAGCTGCTGCCTACAGCAAACTTGGAAATTATGCGGGTGCCGTGAGAGACTGTGAAAGAGCCATTGGCATAGACCCCTACTACAGCAAAGCCTATGGCAGAATGGGGTAAGTATTACAAACATTCTTCTGTCAGAGGGAAAGTCTGTTTTTTCCCTGATTGTATTATAGTTATAAATAGCTTACCACTCCATGTGACTCTTCCATTCATTGTTGTACTACTCAGCTCTCTACATAGCTATACAAATATACAAATTTGCTATATGCAAATATAGCAAACTATTCCCAATTGGAAAGGACTCCTGAGATCATAAATGTGAGCCGCTCATTCTACAGGCAGAAAAACTGAAACCCATTGAGGTCTAATGACTCAAGATCATATAGTGACAGAGCCAAGTCTGACCCAGGACTCCTGGTTAGTTAATTGTACTACTTCCCAAGTAACTAACTTGATTATAGGATGAAAATCTACATCTTTTGAAAAGTGTTGTGTCAGAATTGCTTTTCAGGGCTTAAAACATGGCAATGATGATTTCCAATTTTCTGTTATATATATATTAGGGATTGGAAGGAAATGATCACATTATCTGCTTAACCTTGCCAGCAGAAATTGGAGTATGGTGATAGTAATCTCCCTTTGTGTCACTAAATATTGATGCATATTCATAGATTGTCCCCTACTTCCACGCTCCCTAATCCCATATTACGGAATAATAATTTGGTTTGGTCAAAGATAAAAGCATTATAAAAATAATGTACTGTTCTTTACACAGCAAGATGTCAGAATTTGTCATTAGTAGGACACAAATCTTCAGTGATAGTGAGTGCTGAATTTGCACTCAAGTAACTCAATTACATGGCTAGGTTCCCTTGTAATTAATGTTACTCATGTGAATGACTAAGGTTTGGGATTCTCTAGCAGTGGAACAAAATGAAACTAAATGACCAACAAAAACAAAGTATACAATTTAGGTTTTGTCAAAACCCTTTTCTATCCTTTTTAACATCCATATTTTTAGTTTAGTTTTGTCTTTTAAATTTAGAGTTCCAAATTCTCTTCTTCCTATAACCATTGAGAAGGCAAGCAGGTATATCAGTTATGCATGTGAAATCACATAAAACATAGTACCATATTAGTCATGTTGAAAGAACAAAGTAAAAAAATTATACTTTATATTCAGAGTTCATCAGTTCTCTCTATGTCTTTCACAGTTGGTCATCATTAAGTATTGCTGTTACTGTGTACAATATTCTCCCAGTTTTGCATAAGTTTTTAAAAACTGTCCTGCTCATCATTTCTTATTGCATAATAGTATTCCATCACAATCATATGCCACAATTTGTTTAGCCATGCTTCAGTTGATGTACATTCCCTCCATTTTTATCACTACTCTTTTCTAACTAATGCATTTCCTGAAAAGTGGCATCTGACTGGGTTAGGGTAGGTGGGTTCCTGTAGGGAGGTTGTCTCACCAATCAAGTTATCTTGTAAAACATCATCTTTGAAAAGGGTATCCAAATCTCTGTATATGTGGATACTGACAGGTAGAATTGTAACTCTTAGTGAGACAAAAAGCATCTCTATTACATGGGCTCTCTTCATCTCTGATCAAAAGAAAATGACATTTTGGAGGGGATGTAGGAAAATTGGGACATGCACTGTTGGCAGAGGTATGGACAGAGGAAATCATTCTGGAGAATAATTTGGAAATACGTTCAAAGGACTATTAAAAATATATACCTGTTGATCCAACAATACTGTATCCCAAAGAGATCCAGAAAAGAAGAAAAAGGACTTATTTATACAAAAATAGTGATATCAGCTCTTTTTGTGGTAACAAAGAATTTGAAATTGAGGGGGCTCTCCTCAATGAGGGAATGACTGACCAAATTGTAGTACATAATTGTGATGGAATAATATTGTTCTATAAGAAATGCTAAATAGCATGATTTCAGAAAAACCTGGAAGACTTACATAAATTGATACAGAGTGAAGGTGAGCAGAACCAGGGTACCCAGAAAACAGCAACATTATATGATGATTGTGAAGGACTTAGTCGCTATTCTCCACAATACAAAGATCCAAGTTGATTCCAAAGGAGTCATGATGAAAAATGCTATCTACATTCAGAGGAAGAACTGATGAAGTCTGAGGTCAAATAGAAGCATATATTTTTTTAAACTTTTTTTTGTCTTTTACAAAATGGGTAATATAAAAATATTTTACACGACTTTATATGTATAACCTATATGAAATTGTCTTAAAGAGTAGGATGAGAGAGAGGAGAAGAATTTGGAACTCAAAATTTAAAAAGAGAATGTTAAAATTATTTTTATGTGAAATTGGGTGAAAAAAAAAAACAAAAAAAGGATAATAGATGAATTGTGAGAAGCTGAAAACTAACCTCCTTGAGAATTTTGCTGGATGTAGGGAAAGGGGAGGAGCATATGGATCCTCTTATTAAAGCTATTTACTTCCTTCCCTCTGTCCAGCTTAGCACTTTCAAGTTTAAACAAGCACACAGAGGCTGTAGTCTACTATAAGAAGGCCCTGGAATTGGACCCAGAAAATGACACATACAAATCAAACCTCAAGATAGCTGAACAGAAAATGAAAGAAACACCCAGCCCTGTAAGTTGCTGAAGTTATTGTCTGTTTCTGTGTAATGTGGAGTCTAATGGGGTGTACTTTAGTATAGGAAAAGAAGACTATCTGGACTGAAAGTACTGGTGATTTAGTGAATGCAACTCACATCTCACAGGGTTTTGCTAATTTGAAAATATAAGTAACAACAACATTTTCCAGATGTGACCTGTAACTTTATCTGGTAGCCTTTAGAGGCAATTTGTTGCTCTGTTTTGTCCTGACTATTCCTTGAGCTTTTCACAGAATCATAAAATCTCCTAAGATGGAAGAAAAAGGCCTAACTTTGCCTAAAGCAAATTAGTACCATACCTAAGAAAAGACCTTGTTTTGTATACTCTCAGTGATAGAGAGAGTGCACATTAGTTGTCAGGGTATTACATTCCATTTTGAGAATTAAAATTATTAAAATTTATTTTGAATTGATTCCATTCATTGCACTTTAGTGTTAAGCAGAACAAGTCTGATTCCTCAGTCCTTATAATATTTGACAATGGAAAGTATCTCTCCCTTCCCTCTTCCCATCTGATATTATCTACTCCAGGCTAAATAGCCTTAGTTTCTCAGCAGCTCCCTATATAACAATATTTTAGGTTCTCTTGTTACTCTCCCCGATGATGCTCTAGGGTCCCTCTTAAAATGTGGTATCTAGACTGGAGTGAAATACATAAGATGGTTTCTCTTTTAAGTGGGATAATGACCTCCCTCATTCATAACTTTGAATAATTAGTCTAATATCAGATTACAGTGAGCTCTGTCAGGCTGTTTGTAGACTATAAAGCCATTAATAAAAGCTACCAACCTTTTTGTGATTAGTGGTGGTGGGGAAGTTCAGCGATATTTGTGTACTATTTACCTTTTGCCAAATGCCAACTAATAAAATCTGTTTCTGATCTTTATAGACAGGAGGCACTGGAGGCTTTGACCAACTAGCTGGCTTGCTGAATAATCCAGGCTTCATGAGTATGGTAATGATCCATTCCTCTTCCTGCTTGCTCCTTCCTTCAAAATATGTTTATCTAACCCATAAATTGGGGGGGGGGGCAGTGGTTAGAGTTTGCACATTTCAGTACTTTATATGTTGTAATCATAAAAACTCCTTATTGATATAATTGTAGTTGATTTAACTTGTGACAGGCACGTCTTGTTCTACCTTGGAGGGTGTGGTGTGTTTTGAACTTTTCTCATTATTTATTAAAATGTAAAATGCCATTGTTTAATCTAGAGATTTATAATGAATGCTCAAGATGGTTAGAGAATTTTCTAATCATCAAACTATTTTCTTTAATAGGCATCAAATCTCATGAATAATCCTCAAGTACAGCAACTGTAAGTAATACTCTCCCTTGTCTTTTCTTTTGAGTCTTTGATAATTGTTTAAAATCTTAAAGCTGGCTGTAATCTTGGGAAATGTGACAGTTCACAAGCAGTCTTATTATAGGAGAAGGTGGGAGAAATGGGCATATTGAAAAACTTGCTGAATCTACAGGGAGCCTGTCAAACTCCAGCAGGGAGCTGCTTGAACTAGGGAAAGCAAAGGATCCAAAAGGGATTAATCTTAATTCTTTACCAAGTCTCTTGTAACAGTCTGTCCTGCCAAGGACCTGGAATCAGAAGGACCAGAGTTGGCTCATTTGTGAGTAATAAATCCTCTCCTTGCAGCATGTCTGGGATGATATCAGGTGGCCACAATCCTTTGGGAGCTGCTGGAGCCAACCCTTCTTCTCCAAATGACCTCACCAGCCTCATCCAGGCGTAAGTTGATTTGCCTTTGTTAGGGGAGGAGGATGAAGCAGATCTCTTAAAAATGGAAAAAAGTCATCCTGGATCAAGTCCATCTGTAGAGCAGGAGAAGCAGAAGGAAAAGCAAACTCCCCCACCAGTAGTCAGCCTTGGACTTCAGCTGTGGCCTCCCAGATTCATGGAAGCCACTTAATCATGACAACCGTGGGGCCTGTTCTGAGAAGGGGGCTGTGGTAGCTCTATTACTCCTTACCATTTGGTGGAAGACAATTCTTTTCCTAAACAATTCTAAGTGGTGTATGTTGTAAAGAAAGGGGTTTGATTTTTGACACTCAAATGATCATGAACAAGCATCAGAATACCATTCTTATTTCTCCTGAACATGTTGGGTAGCTGGTATAGAGAGTGAATATGAGGGAACATTGCGTGACAGTTTTCCTGAGCACTTGTTGTATGAGAGACATTATGCTTGCAGTTAGTTGCCTTCTAAAGTCCTATTACTGTCCATCTGAGCTTTTATAGGAGATTCCCTGAAAATTCTTCCCACCTTCCTGGTAACATGCTACCAACCACTCTTTGAGCTCTGATGAGATCTCATCTCAGAATCCTTTAGTCGTTTCTTTTTGCAGATTTTTTGCAAAGTTTAGATTTTTTATTTAATCTGATGTTCAAGGTTCTCTCACAATGCACCCTTCTTTTTACATGCTACCAACTATAGCCAAATCTGACTGCTCCATCTTCTGTACAGGCTTGTGCATTTTTCATTTCAGTTGCTCACACTTAGCTATACCAAAAATGCACTCTTGCTTCTGCCCCTTGGATCCCTACATGTCCTTTGAAGCACACCTCAGATGCCACCTATAGGAAGTCTCCATGATTGTTCTTTCTCTCCCTCTCTCCCCACATTAGTGATAATCTTTTACCCTGGGATCTTATATAGATTGATGCTGTTACCTCTTCCATGCATCTATGTGTTAATTTGTTTCTTTATCTGTGACAAAACATCCTAAATTCCAAAATAGCAATAAAATTTCTTAAATGAATTTTAGGGATAGGGAAATATATTAAAATATTTATAATACAAATTAGAAGATGTAAAAGATTTTCCCTTGAGTTGACTTGTAAAAATTTTTGCCCTTGACTTTAAGGACCCTCTTTAACATACTCTACAAGGATAGTGTTTTCTCTCTATCTCTCTCTGTCTTTCTCTTTGTCTATCTGTCTTTGCTATTGTCTCTCTCTGCATCTGCCTCTCTCTACCTGTATCTCTGGATCAGTGAAATTTGGCATTCTGCCATACTGTGATTGTCTTAAACTCCAACAAAGTATATACTACTATCATATATAAATGTCCTGGCTCTGATACCTACCTTCTTTTCCCTACTTTGTTCCACTTCCTTTATATTCCAAGTGTATCTTCTCCAGGGAAATAAAAATTCATAAGAGAAAGCATTCATAAGAAAGAAAGAAATGACCAGAGTTGCATTAAGCTTATTAAAGAAATTTAAAGCATTATCTGTCAAATGGATTGCATAACTCTCAAACTTCCTAAAATTATTCTGATTAGCTAATTCTTTTCATCTCCCACGCCCCCGACTTATCCTAGTTTTCTCTTATGCCCTTGACAGTATTATTATTCCCATTCCATCATAAATGGCAGCCCCAGGGGCTCCTGCCAGTTTGGAATTGGCTTGGTCAGGTACTTTAAGCAAAGTTTGTCTGGTTGTCATCTCAGTCTCATGCTCAGGAAATAAGAAAGCCTTTTTAGTATTAGGTAACTTGTTTTCAAGTAACTAGCATGTTCATCATTATAAGTCTAGCACATGTGACACATAGTATTGCTACCATCTTTATCAGAGCATTAAAGGCATACAATGCTGTATGATGTCTAAGAAAGGAAAGTTATGATGGAGCAATTGGGAAAGGTGACAGCTGAGCTTGAGTTCTAGTTAGGATTTTAATGGAGATGGTGTGAAAAAAGACATAAATATGGGACAGATAGAAGGTGGTGAAGAGTCCATTTAGCTAGAAGTTAGAATACATGATTTTGGGGGTAGAATAGGACAAATCTAAAGAGATTGGTGTGTGTGGAGGGTTTTGAATACCAGTACTTAAATTGGAATCGGGGGTAATATGCAGAAAAGAAGTTATTGTAGTTTGGAATTCAATATTCTAGGCATGCTAATATAGTTTTTGAGGGAATAGAAGGGATTCAGCAACTCAGAGCTTTCATTTGAAAATGTTGGGACCCAGTGGTTACTTGGGAACTGTATTTCAGAATTGTAGATAGAGCAAAAGCAGAATACTGTGATATACTTCTTAGATTGTGGGAAGGTAGATTTCAAAAGAACCAGAAAAAGAGTAGATGGAGGTCCCATGGACTAAAATGCTACAGGAAAAATCAGCCCAGAAGGGATGGGAAGAGATCAACCATGCAAATCTGAAGAAACAAAGAGAAACCATTTCAATGAAGAGAAAAAGGGGGAAACTGTCTAGAGAACACTGGATGCACAGGGAACTCACCAACCAACATAGGTTTTTAAAAGCCATATATAGAGACCTCGTGCAAAGAGGATCAGCACCCATGAGCACCCAAATGCAGCGTGGTACTCATATTTGGTGTTTGTAATGCTAATGCTCTGAGCAAGCTAGAGCTCATGAGGAACACTGGGGGACATCAAGGGTGATTTCTTTTTGGGCTCAAAGGAGGGAAAGAACTGTTTGGCACTCAGGAGATGAGATAGATGGTAGTGACTGATAATGGAAAGAAGACAGGGCTACTCAACTCCTTATTTTTGCTTCTGTTTTTTCTGATAAGAGATTGATCTTTGCATGGAAAGGAATAGAACAAATATGGATAACGGGGAGTTGACACCCAAACATAAAAGTATCTAGCTGCCCTTCATAAGTGATGAATTCAAGTCACGTGGTCCAAATTGAGTTCATTCTGAAGAATTAAAAAAGCTGGTGATTGCCAACCTACTGTCCATGACCTTTGAAAAAGACACTACAGGATTGGATAAATACTGTCATAATTTTCAAAAAGAGGAAAAGAATGGCACCTGAAAATTGCAGGCCGATGAATTTACTTTGCTTCCTAGCAAATACCTTAGTAAAGACTTGGGTAATGAATACCTAGAGAAGGAAATGGTCAGATTCATCTTGACTTCAGTAGAAAGGGAAATGTAAATAGTTTATCTAGATTTTAGCAAAACATTTGAAATTATCTCTTTTGTGCTTCTGGAAAATATGGAGAGATATGTGCTTGACAATAGTATGCAAGATGAATTCAAAACTTGAATGATCAGATCCAATGAGACCCAGTAATGGCTGAATGTCACCTTAAATGGAGGTCTTCAAGGGAGTTTCCCTGGGACTGGCACTATTTACCACTTTTATTAGTGATTTAGGTATAAAGCATCGATAGCATATAATCCTCAGATTTTTAGTCTGAAGGGAGAACTAACACTTTGAATGACTAGAAATTCAGAAAGATCTTGACAGCCTAGAGCAAATTGAATAAGATGAACTTTAATAGGGATAAATGTAGTTATTCTTTTTGGTTTAAAATATCAAATTCAGAAGTACAAGATGGATCATGATTAGCATACAAAAAATCTGGGGGGTTTAGTATAATGCAAGCTTAACATGAGTAATTAGTGTGCTGATGGTGCCAAGAAAACTAACGTCATCTTAAGCTGCATGAAAAAGAGGCATAATAGCTGGGAAGGAAGAAGGAAGTGAGAGTCCTGTTCTCTGCTCTGGTCCACCCATTTCTGGAGTATTGCATTCAGTTATGGGCCCTTTATTTTAGGGAGGATGTTGGTAAACTGAACCTGTCCAAATGAAGCCAGCAGACAATAAAGGGCCTTGTGTTCAGGTCCTTGGAGGTTCCATTGAAGAACCTCAGCTGATTCTGCCTGGAGTAGGTGAGAGAAGATAATATGCTGAACATGGGAGCTATTTACAAATATTTGAATGTTGGTTCTACAAGAGGGATTGGCCTCAGAAGGCAGAACTGTGAGCTGCATAGAAGTTATAGAGGTGAATTTAAGCTTACTATTAGAAAAGATTTCTAAGAATTTGAGGCATTCTATGAACAGTGAGAGGACTTGGTTTCTTCCCTGCAGCTGAGTTCTTCAAGCAGACTCTTGATGGCCATATGGCAGAGACATTGCAGACCTTTGATTAGGTGGTCAGTGAGTTCCCTGCCAACTCTGTAATTCTGTGATTTTATATCGCATTTGGAAAGTAAAGAAGGCACCCAGAGTGAGCTCTAGGATTTTGCACATGGCTGACTGCGATGATCTTGCTAGTGTCAGAAACAGCAGAGTGATGATCAGACCCCTAGTTTGAGTCTCACAGCTTAGAAATCTAGCCTCCTACTCTTTTTGCCTTTTGGACCGTGAACTTTCTTATATTTTCATCTTCTTTTTTGGTTCAATTGTTTTTTATTCTGATTGCATGTTTCTGGTTTTGTTTTTCAGAGGCCAACAGTTTGCTCAGCAGATGCAGCAACAAAATCCAGAGTTGATAGAACAGCTCAGAAGCCAGATTAGAAGTCGGACCCCTAGTGCCAGCAATGATGACCAGCAGGAATGAACAGTGAAGGTGTAAGTTTGGGGCCTGCTGAGGTGACATAACATAGTGGTGGAGAGAGAACTCTTACCTGAATCAGAATAATTGTATTTGAGTCCCCATTTGGGTCCTAAATGAGCATCATTAGCAATTCATGGAATCTCAGAGTTTGGAAAGGGAATCTATGAGCTGGTTGTTTAATTCAGTCTTCCATCCAACAGAGGAAACCCTTCATTTTTAAATCTGTGACAAATAATTTCCATCCTCTTCCTGATTATGAGGCAGCCAATAACATTTTTGAATAACTCTTAATTGCTCTTCTTTATAATGGAGATACTTCACGTTTACTAATCATTAGTGATTTTTAAAATGGGCTGTTCTCCCAGTAGTTGTGGGGGTACATTATAAATGTTATCCCCTTTTTATCGAGGAGGAAAGGTTAGGTCCACACTCCCCTAATTAATAGTATTAGCAAACTTAACAAGCTTTAAGATTTATAAATACTCTTAAGGTTGACTTCTCATGGATTCTTATTAAGTCTTCATAACAAACCTGTGAACTATATAATATAAATATTTTGATCCACATTTTTCTGATAAAGAAACAAAATTATGAGGCAGTTTAGGTGGCTCTGTGGATGAGTCTCAGTTTCCTTATCTATAAATTCGAGATCATTATAGCATTCTTCTCCCAAGATTGTCTACAGGTTTAAATCAAATGACAACATAGTAAAGACCTTGCTAGTGAATATTATGAGTGACTTTGTTCTAGTCACATAGATATGGGATTAGAACTCAAGATTTCAAATACCAAGTCTGGTGCTCTGGTGGTACTGTACCATCTTGCCCTCTTAAGTGGCAAAAGAGGACACAGATTCTAGCCTTTATAGTCCATGTCTAGGATTCTTTCCTTTATAGCATGTGATCATCATTTATATGTCTCTGATAGTTGCAAAGTACGTTCCTCACAATTTCTAAATGAGAAAATTAGTACAAGTGTTATTATCTTCATGGGAAAACTGAGGTTCTGAGAAGGTAAGCCACTTGCCTCTTGTCCTATAACTAGTGGGATTTAGTTCTAGTCTGGATTTAGAACTAGGTGTCCTTATCAGCTCTCTTTCTGTTGTGCCACTCTTTTCATTTTCTGTTGTCTCCTTTTCCTGTTGTTTCTCTGCCATGGTTACTTAATTTTTTGTCCTCAAGTTTTTTCATATGTGAGACAGGCAATATACCCACAGAGCCACCTATCTCACAGACATGAATATTCCATCCAACCAGTATGCAACCACTCCACGAGTTATTTTTCTTGTTCCTTGTAGGCTCACTCTCTGGTGAAGAAGCTCTCTGAATAGCTATTGTTATCCTCAACAATAGAAATAGAGCTTGTCAACCTCTAATGGCAGAGCTTTCAAGAACCTAGACTCAGGTCTATATCAGAGAGACTTTAGAGAAGGGTCTTGATAAAGGGACTCCCAAGAAGAGTAATATAATATACATGACCAAGTTTTTTTTTTTTTTAATTAAGGAACCACATATATAAGCAAGATATTGCTATGTGGATTCAAATTAGTGCTTGCTTAGATTTGCTGGTGATTCTTCCTAATGTAGTTGCATCATTTCTTAAAAGATATGTAGTAAATTTTATTGATATTGTTTGTAATGGACATTTCAACACTATAGGATAATACCAAATCCTTCTCCTTGTTACCTATCCTTAAATTAAAGAAGGAAAAAAAAAATCTATACAAGTAAAGGATTTCGGAGTTAGACCTAAGGTTATTCTTGAGCAAACTGTAAGATCTAATATGATTCAATACTTGGCAGCTGAAAAAAGTTAGCTTAAATGCAAACTGAATTAGTTCAAAGCTTGTCTTTGAAACAAGGGAAATATGATAGCCCCTCTAAGCTTTTACCTTATCTAGAGTCTTGACATGATAATAGTGGCTTGAAGAAATTAAGAATTTAAAAGGAAGGCTTCCAAAGAGGAAGACTGTCACAAGGAAAGTGAATTAGACTTGTTTGATTGACTCTAGAAAGGACTAGGACAAATGGTAAAAGCTATAGGAAGACAGATTCCATATCAATATAAAGAATTTTTAAATAAAATCATATGTTATCAAGTTGTGAAATGGACTTTGGAGGTAATGAGCCTTGTATTTTTGGGGATGGTTATGAAAGGCAAGGTGACCCACTTTACTTTTCAAGCCCCAGGTTTCCTTATTTGTAAAATGGAGATAATGATACCCAAGAGACAATATGATGTGGTAGAATAAAATTGAACTTGATTGAGGAAACCTGGATTAGTTATGGCTTTATCTCTAAAATTGTGTTTCTTGGACAAGTGATTTCTCAGCCTCAGAATATGCTTTGCAAAACTGGAGTGTTCATATCTACCTTACAAGATTGTTGTTAGATTCAATTGATGTAATGGATCTAAAATTGATTTGTCAACCTTAAAGTGCTATATATTAGCTATTAGAGTGGAAAGTGGGTTCCTCTTCAAGTAAGGCTTCTATTAGGTGATCCCTGGGGTTCCTTTCTACTCTGAAGTTCTGTGATTTAGAATATGCTTTTACTTTGAGAGTCAGATGGTATTTCTCCTTCCTAGACCCATCCCAGTGCTTTGTACATAGTAGGCTCTTAATGATAACTTGTTGGAGGTGGTTAGATTGTTATGGTTTTCATTGGATTTATGTTCTTTTAACAGCAGCACCATTGAGAATTGAGTCCTTCGATGTACAGACTGGAAGCCATGTGTTCTGCCATTTCTCCAGTTGGAATATCCAAGAGAGAAAAAAGAAAAAAAATTATTGGACCTGCATGTTAAGACGGATTCTTATTTTCCTTTTCTTTCCCTCTCCTTCCCTCTGTCCCCCAGACTATATTTTTTTTTCCCGAAAAAGAGCCAGCAAGCTGTAAACACAAACCAGCATCCACCCTCTTTCTAGCTCTCAGAAAGTCAGTTACCGAAGTATTTTCTACAGTGGGGCCTGTGGGTGGTTCTCAGCCTCATCTACGAGATGTTTCAAGTTTTCTGTAAGAAGCCTTCACCATCTTGTGTTTATGGGCCACACACACTGGCTACCTGGGGCTTTTGAGGGTTGTGTTCATCTCCTCTTTATTTTTTTAAAGAGGAAAAAAGTATTTTCTTTCATGATTAGAAATCAGTTTCTAAACACAAACATGCTCTCAGGTTGCCGGGTATTCCCCAGTGCTCCTCCAGCTGAGTGTCCTGCTCTAATAATGCTCACTGCCATTTACAATCTGGGGCGTAAAGATGTCGTCAGTGTAGTTTGGATTATCTGTATGCATGGAAAAAGTTTCATTATGGATGTGTATAGAAGCTTTTGTTAACCTGAACCTTGTAGGGGGAGGGGGCAGTCTTATTGGGGTGCGTAAGACCAGTTTCTGTGACTTTCTTCAAATTGAGCATTTTGATAGGAATTTTTTTTTTCCTCAGATCCTTTTTGCCAGTGATCTCAAACATCTAGTCACAATCATGATTTGTACCTGGTGCCCACTTGTTTCTCATTCACCAGGTGGAGAGACTTGAGCTTCACCCATCAGTCTTATCACCCATTCATTGCCTATCTCACTGTCCCTTTACACACAGATGATAGCGGACACTTGGGTTTCTACTGGAGAGGAATATCTGCATGATTTCTCTCTTACTGTGGAAGTAGACTGGGACTGATAAGGGACAACAGAGCCAGCAACCTGCATGGTCAGCTGCTGGTCTCATGAAGGTGGCAAACAGTAGCATTTTATAGGAGCTTGCAGGGAGATGAGGCTGTAGTTGCCCACGTAGCAGTGGAATTAGCATCCATGCTCAACAGTAGTTTGGATACCTCATTAAATCCTGGAGGCCTCTACTCATCGTGAACAGATAGAGTTTGGCAAAGGTGTGAGAAGGGAAAAGAGAAGACAAGGAAGAAGAGAGCTTATGATCCAGGCAAGGTGACAGTGTCTCAGTCTTGTAACAGATAATTGAATGGAAGGCTCCATAGTTAGAAAGGGCACCTTATCCCCCTGTTACTTTCAGGGAGCCTCTTGGGGAGATAGATGAGCTTTGAATGTTCTAGATGACTAGCAGGAAACAAAATGATCACCTGTAATCCATCATCACCCACAATGTTTTTAACTCTTCAGTTTTAACTGTGTTGAAGAATGTAACGTGTGGGGAATAAATATACGTTGTGACCTTTTTATTTGTCCTCCCTTTAGTCCCTTTGTCGTCACTCCAAAGCGCCTTAGGAGATTTGTCAATCCGCAAGGCTGGGCTTCTATTTTGTTTGGTTTCCCCTGGGCAGAGCTGGCGACCTTTGTGTCTGTGACCCAATATTGCCTGGCAGAGAAAGGCAGGCCCCCTGTAGAATCAAAGCAATACCAAACGGAGAGCAGCCAAATAAAGAAGTCCAGAGAACATCCTGGGTTCTTGGGGGTGTCCTCGAGCACTCATAGAAAGAGACATCATGGGAGGTTGGTAGAGTACTCTTCCCCACAACAGTTCTGTGAGCTGAGGAGGATATGACCACACCAGGTATTAGCATCAGAACCTTGATGGGAACCCATAATACCTCGGCTGCAGTTTCTCCCAGGTTTTCTACTACAATCTGCCTCTGTGCATAGCTGGAAGATGAATTAAGGTTACGTGTAGTGACTCTAGGACGGTTTTTGCTTTTTAAGAGGAAAGATGATATAATTTTGAAGGTTGGCCCTTCCACATATTACATTTCAAGGGTGAATTGTATAAAATCTGGGATCAGATCGTCTCTCATCAAAACACAGCATTGGCCCACTATAGTAGGCTACCTTTCCCCACAGCATTGTGTTAATGTGGGGGCAGTTTTCTTGCAACAAGACAAACAGTTCAGTTCTGCAGAGGGCTTCTTAAGGTGTGTGGAGGGGTAACTCATGAAGGAGATGGACCTCACACTGAGTGACTTGTCCCATCTTTGTCACCAGAATCGGCAGCTTGGTGGCAACCTCTGTGAGATGAGGGGTGGTTGTCAAGGGGTCTCCAAGGGACCTTTTAGCTTCAGTGTTCACAGGGTAGAACTTCTTTTAGAGGACACAATGCCTTAAATTTGTGTCTTCTAACTTTTCTTGTGCATTTTCACTTGGACTTTGGGGGAGGAGGGATCCTTGTTTCTTTGTACCAGCACTTAATGACTTGGACAGTCACTTAAGGAAACAAGCTCACTTTGCCAATGTGTAAACTGGGGTCTTTTCATTAACAGACTAACATTAATCAATAAACATTAATGTCCACTATGTGCTAGGCACTTTGCAAAGCATTGAGGATTGAAAAGCTTGTTCTCAAAAAGCTTAGACTCTAAAATGCAAACAAAATCATACAAAGCAAGCTACATGCCAGATAAATAGGACATAACAGGGAAGGCACTGGCAGAGGTGGAATTTTTAATTGGGACTTAAAAGAAGCCAGGGAACTCATAGTCAGTAGAGGGAGGAGCATGTTCTAGGCATGAAGGTAAGCCAGAGAAAATGGTTTCCAGAATTCAGTGCCTTGTTTAGGGAGGAACAGCAAGGAGGCCAGCGTAACTGGATCAGTGTATATGTAAAACTGGAAAGGTTGAAGAGAGCTAGGTTATGAAGGGCTTTGAATGCTAAACAGCATTTTGTGTTTGGAGACGATAAGGAGTCACTGGAGTTTATTCCATAGTTGAACCTGTTTTAGGAAAATCACATTATAGTGGCTGAATGGAGGATAGAGTGGAAGGACAAGGGACTTAAGGCAGTCAATACTGCCTATTGCATCTGTTGCAATAGTGCAAGTAATGAGGAGGACCTGCACTAGGCTGGGGGCAACGTTGGAGGAAAGGGCGAATTGGAGAGATGTTACAAAGGCCTTGACAAGAGCTTAAATGTGGCAGGTGAGAGCATGAGAAGTCCAAGATGACTTCTTGATTGCAAGGCTGAGGACCTGCTGCTATGATAGTAAGAGAGTAGTGAGGGTTTAGGGAGAGAGAAAAATTAGTTCTCTTTTATAGGTATCAAGCAGACATACATTTTTGAGATATTTTGAGGCAGTTGGGAAATCAGAAATTAGGACAGGAAAGTAGTTTTGAGTAGTTTTGAGAATCATCTGTGTAGAAATGGTAATCACAATTTGTATAGTTTTGACACTATATAAATGTGATTCTTTTCCATATAACACCCATAGAGTTTGAATTAGCCCATGTCTATTATTTTCTCTTGACAGGAACAGGATGAGGCTCTAACTTAGGACCAAAGATACCTACCATGGCACCAGGATCCAGGAACAGTTGAGTGGTGAGGAACCTCTCCCACCATCTCTGTTGCCACAAAACTCAAGTTAGTAGCAGAAGAATGACCTAGAATCCAAATGATAGCTGGGATTTTCCTAATTTCATAGTGTTGTGGGGTTGTTTTTTTTGGGGGGGAGGGAGGGCGAAAAGAGATGGGGGTGGACTAGACTTATGATTTCATTGACATAAGAAGCTCCTAATAAGGTGAATTGCTCTGCCGTCCGAGTTGCTTTGAGGTACAATGAAAAACTATCACAGCTTAGATCACATCCAATAGGTGTCAAGAGGCTGCACCTAAACTCAGTCTTGCTGACTAAGATTTGCCCTATATGCATTAGACCTTGCTGCTTCTCAGCATAATGCTATGACAAGAAAAGGTCTTAGAGAAAGCTGTCCACATATCTGGTGACAAATTTGTTGGGCTTTTTTTTTTTTTTAAAGATAATTTTTTTAAAATTTATTTTTAACACATTGCTTTATATGAATCTTGTTGGGAGAGAAAAATTAGAGCAAAAATAAAAAACCATGGGAGAGGGGAAAAAAAAAAGACGTGAACATAACATGTATTGATTTACATTCAGTCTCCTTAGTTCTTTTTCTGGATGCAGATGGCATTTTCTGTCCAAAGTCTATTGGGATTGCTTTGGATCACTGAACCACTGAGAAGAACCTAGCCTTTCCATAGTTCATCATCGCACATTCTTGCTGTTACTGTATACGATGTATTCCTGGTTCTGCTTGTTTCACTCAGTATCAGTTGAGTTGTTACATGAACTCAGCAGTTCATGTAAATCTTCTGAAGTCAGCTTGTTCATAATTTTTTATAGAACAATAATATTCCATTACCGTCATGTACCACAACAGCCATTTCCCAGTTGATAGTCATCTGCTCATTTTCCAATTCTTTGCTACCACAAAAAGCTGAGACAAATATTTTTGCACATATGGGTCCTTTATGATTTCCTTGGAATACAGACCCAGTAGAGACAATGCTGGAACAAACGGTATGCTCAGTTTTGTAGCCCTTTGGGCATAGTTTCTGGTGACAAATTTTGAAAGATCCTGATGGGCACTCCCCAGAAAAAGATTGACTAAGGGTGTCTGGGGTAGAAGGGTAGAAGGGAAAGGAGACAGGTTTAGGACTTGGATTACCTTCCAAAGTTGAAATTAATTTTAGATGTAAAAGTAGACAGATTATTCCTGAAATAAATTGGAACATGTGAAAGACCAAAGTAAAGGCATATTATTTTCTAATTTAAGAACAAAGCACTAATAATTATTTGTCTCCAAGGGTGTGTGTGTGTGTGTGTGTGTATAGGAATGAGTCTATAAGAAATCAGGATAGTAGCTCATTGGCACTGGGCTGATAATTTGATTTTTCACAAATTTTAATACCTTTGGTTTATCTTCCAGAAAATTCCAAGTATATCCTATATTTGTATACTGTACTTATTTCCCTTTTCCTCATGGCATTTTCAGTGGGACAAATGATATCTTTGTTTTAAGAGTGAGACTAGTTCTTAGAAAGCTCAGAGTTCCCTGAAAGGGATGGGATAGGAACTTTAGTCCATTTTTTCTTTGTGATAAAATATTCTGACTGGAAACAATTATAACAAGTACACTTGTCCTTGAAAATAAATGCCTTTTATCACTCCTATATGTCCTCCCTTACCTCTCCAGGACTGTTCCAGTTTTTCAACAATCATTTTGTTCACTAAAGAAAAATTAATGTCCTGTCCTTATCTCTCTACATTTCAGCAGTTTTCAGTTACCATCCAGAAGAAAGACTGTCCTAGGTTCTTGAAATGTTGGGAGCTTGAAGGAATCTTTAGATCATAAAATGTCAGAGCTGGAAAGGCCCTTAGAATGGTAGATTATTATGAGAGACTATCCAGTCCATTCCAATTTACATTGTAAAGAAATAAACATGAAAGTGACTTTTTCAAAATTCCATTTTTAGAGGCAGACCTGAGAATAGAACCAGGTGTTCTAATGCCTTTCCCAAAAGGAGATATCACAGCCTATTGTATCTCTCACTGCATTAGATTAATATCTTAGGTATAATCTAAGGAAATGCTCCAGACTTCAGTTTATGCCTAATGTTTTTTTCTTAGTGCAGATGAAGAGCTAATATAACTGTCCAGTTTATGATTATGTAGTACTGTGTGTGTGTGTGTGTATTTTGCTGAGGCAGTTGGGGTTAAGTGACTTGATTAGGGTTTTTATAGCTAGGAAGTGTTAAATGTCTGAGACAAGATTTGAACTCATCATCCTGACTTCAGGGCTGGTGCTCTCTACTGGGCCACCTAGCTGCCCCAGTAAGAACACTAAAGAGGCATTGTGTTATGGTGGAAGAAAGGTTTAATTTGAAATCAGCAAAGACCCCTGCCTCTAACACAGTTGATCTTTGTAAGGCAAGGTATTTTGCCTCTGAGCCCAAGTTTCTTTATTTGTAAAATGGATGTATTTGTAATACTTGAGGATTGTTGTGAAAATCTAAGTGTTGTAAAGACTTTGTAAGGGAAGTACTCTAAATATTCTCTGTAGTTATAACCTTGTGAGATAATAAGTAATTTAATCCCTTTTATAGTTGAGGAAGCTGAGCCTAAAACAAGTTACCATTTGTGTGTTGTTACACTAACAAGTGGAATAGTCTCACTGGAGTCTATTTCCTCAGACCCAAAGTGCTTTTTATCTTATAACTATGATACACAATTAAATTCAAAATGTATTAAGCGCTTAGCATGTGCAGCTATTTTGTTTCATTTGCAAAGACAAAAGAAAACAGTTCTTGCCCTCACAATTTACTTTTTGGTGGTATATAATGGGTCCTGGATTAGGGAATCACAAGTGTGGTTCTCCTTTATGTCTTGATTTATAGCAGTCCTCTTACTTGGATTTCCAATCTCCAGCCACTTCCCTCCCTTTGCCTCAAACCAAATCTGCCTACTTACCTACCTATCTAATCCCACCTTGAAAACCTTTGACTACCTCATTCTGTAACAATCTTCCTTTTAGGGTTCTAGTTAAAACACATGCCTACAACTAGAATAATCAATAACATTGCTTTTATAAACCTTTGTTTTTTTTCCTCATTAAATCTTTGCAACAACCCTGTGGGATTAGCACTATCTTTCCTATTTTATGGATAAAGGACCTTATAGTAGGATCTGTGATTTAAAGAAAGCTAGGGATTCTGAATAGGGGGGTGGGGGATATATGTGAACTCCAAATGTGAGCAACCAACTACTTCTATAAAAGCAAATAGCATTACTTGCATTGTTCTTAGTCAGTTTCACTGGAATGGACAGTTTGTAAAGGAGATTAAAATGAAAAAACCTAAAAAGCTAAGTGGGGACTAAATAGCAAGTAGATAGTTTAATTACCATTATATCTTAGTGGCTGTCCTGATCCTCATTTGTAAAGTGAAGGAATTGACAACTAGATGACCTTTAAAGTTCCTACCAATGCTGAATCCATGATGAGATTTTGGAGTGTGGGTTGGGAGTGGAGAGGTGCTTTGCATAATCTTGTCTATTTGGGGTATCATAACCATCAAAAGGCTGTACTAAACCTTTAACTGTATAATTCACAGAATTTGCAAGAATTGCCTATAATAGAAGGCAAATTTGGGTTCAGACTCACAGCCCAGAACCCTCCTCTTTTTATTTCTCGACTCTGTGACTCCCCTTTCTGAAGAAAAGCCCTCAGTCTAGAGTATAAAAAGAACTGAAGTCCATCAAGAGACGAATAGGAGCCAGGAGAGTTGAGTAACTGTCAAAGTTTCTAAAAAGAAAGCAGAGCTTCTACTGAAAAGTCAATTTGCTTTCTTTGTTTGAAGGGAAGTGCGTAATGCATAATTATTGCTCCTATCCCACCTGTGTTACAAATAGCCTATTTCTGAATGTTTCTGTCAAAATCTCTCTTGAGAGACAAGCTGGCAATTAGACATGGATTTAGCATAAGTCGTGACTTCAGAAAAAGTAGGCAGAAAATTTGGCCTGAAAGCAACTTTTCAGAAGCTATGTTGGCTATGCAGGAGAAAGATTGGTTTCCCTAGTAGTTTTTGACCTTTTCCACCAAACAGTATAGACCAGACCAGCCCTACCACCAGCAACCACAAGATCCCTTTCCCCTTTCTTTGTGTTCAGGACTAATTTTTCTCCCTTTCAGTACAAGATAGTCTATTTTTTTTTTTTTTTAGTTTTCAAAACATACGTATAGATAATTTTCAACATTCACTCTTGCAAAACCTTGTGCTCCAAAACTTTTTTTCCCTTCCCTACCACTCCTTCCCCTAGATGGCAAGTAATCCAATATTTTAAACATGCGCAATTCTTTTATATATCCACAATTTAGATAGTCTTTTAAAATTTTTTAATAGTATTTAATTTTTCCAATTACATTTAAAGATAGTTTTCAACATTCATATTTGTAAGATTTTGAGTTTCAATTTTTTTCTCCCTCCCTTTTTTATTTTATCCCTCTCCAAGACAGCAAGCAATCTGATAAAGGTTATACATGTGCAACCATGTTAAACATATTTCCTTAGTAGTCATGTGACACAAAAATCAGAACAAAAGGGAAAACCATGAGAAACTAAGCAAACAAAGGGAATTGAAAATAGTATGCTTTCATCTGCCTTCAGTCTATATATAATTGTCTCTGGATATGGATGGCATTTTCTATCCCAAGTCTATTGGAATTGCCTTGGATCATTGAATTGCTGTGAAGAGTTAAAGTCTATTATAATTGATCATCAAGTAATCTTGGTGTTACTGTATATAATATTCTCCTGGTTCTGTTACTCGGCATCAGTAAATGATCTTATCATCATCATGACTTATATGTAATGGAATATTACATTCATAGATCATAACTTATTCAACCATTCTCCAGTTGGTGGCCATTCACTCAATTTCTACTCCAATTTGTCACCACAAAAAAAGCTGCTATAAACATTTTTGCATATGTGAAACCTTTTCTCTCCTTTATCTCTTTCGAATACAGATTCAGTAGTGACATTGCTGGATTAAAAGATTTTGCTCACTTTTATAGCCCTTTGGACATAGTTCCAAATGGCTATCCCAGAATGGCTGGATCAATTCACAACTCCAACAATAATGCATTGGTGTTCTACTTTTCTCAAGCATGAGATATTCTAAAGAAAGAATCCAGACATATATACATATAATTTTTTTTTCTCTCCCTGCACACAAATATTCTAAAAACCAGCAAGATTGCAACTGATCATGGAGGGTAATAGGAGGTTATTGATAAATGGGGAAGCTCACTTTGTCCAAAATCACACAGGGAGTAAACAAGTGCTGAAACTCCAATCCTGGATGCTTTACTCCTAATCGAAAAGAGGGATTCTTTTTTGTATTATTCTCCACAAATGGCAGAACCAACAACTTCACTTTAAGGAAGAGTTTTCTAACAACTAGAGAGTTTTAAAACTTGGAATTAATGGATGTTATAAAATAATGTGGCTTTTCAAGATTTACAGTCCCCCTTGTAAGGTTTGGAAATGCAAATTTTTGTAAAACCATCTTATAGCTAAAGGAGTCTCAGAGGAAGTGATTCACCTTGAATATAGCAGATGTGATTTAAGCTGGGATTTGAACCCAGGTTTCTAGGTATCACATCCTTTTTTTCACCCCACCATGTTGTTGGTGACAGTTTTTATTTTTGGCTAAACCCAAAAATAACTTTATCAGTTCAGAAATGCTTAGAAGAGATTGTTGCATTGAACAGCAGAATGCACTGCCAGGCCTTTAGGGTTCATACCAACTTGGCTTCTGTAATGCATAGTGATTCTCTAATTTGAACTGATAGTTTGAAAGCCCAGAAGAAATTCATACCTTAGGCCACCAGATGGAGTAGTATTGCTATGTTCCTTTAGCTTAGGGTTCAACATTGCTGTCAGAACTATCCAAGTCAATCTCTGAGAAAGCTTTTATTAGTTGCCATGTGCCAGAAACCATGCCAGGTTTTGCAGCTACATAAAGCATAAATTACATATTTATTTATTTTTTGCTGAGGAATTAGAGTTAAGTGACTTGCCCAGCGTCACGCAGCTAGGAAGTATTAAGTGTCTGAGGGCAGATTTGAACACAGGTCCTCCTGATTTCAGGGCTGGTGCTCTATACTCTGCACCACCCACCTGCCCCTAAATGAAATTATTTGTCCTCAAAGAGCCTGCATTGTATGTACACATACAAATGTACAAAATAAGATTTGTGGGGAGGAAACTATATATTTTTTTATATGTAGCTTTTTATTTACAATTTGTATGCATGGGTAATTTTATAGCATGGACAGTTGCCAAACCTTTTGTTCCAATTTTTCCCCTCCTTCCCCCTACCCCATCCCTCAGATGGCAGGTTGACCAATACATGTTAAATATGTTAAAGTATAAGTTAAATACAATATAAGTATACATATCCAAAGTTATTTTACTGTACAAAAAGAATCGGACTTTGAAATAATGTACAATTAGCCTGTGAAGGAAATCAAAAATGCAGGTGGACAAAAATATAGGGATTGGGAATTCTATGTAATGGTTCATAGTCATCTCCCAGAGTTCTTTCGCTGGGTGTAGCTGGTTCAATTCATTACTCTATTGGAACTGATTTGGTTCATCTCATTGTTGAAAAGGGCCACGTCCATCAGAATTGATCAGCATATAGTATTGTTGTTGAAGTATATAATGATCTCCTGGTCCTGCTCATTTCACTCAGCATCAGTTCATATAGGTCTCTCCAGGCCTTTCTGAAATCATCCTGTTGGTCATTTCTTACCAAACAATAATATTCCATAATATTCATATACAACAATTTATTCAGCCATTTTCCAATTGATGGGCATTCACTCAGTTTCCAGTTTCTGGCCACTACAAAGAGGGCTGCCACAAACATTCTTGCACATACAGGTCTTTTTCCCTTCTTTAAAATCTCTGTGGGATATAAGCCTAGTAGTAACACTTCTGGATCAAAGGGTATGCACAGTTTGATAACTTTTTGAGCATAGTTCCAAATTGCTCTCCAGAATGGCTGAATGTATTCGCAATTCCACCAACGATATATCAGTGTCCCAGTTTTCCCACACCCCCTCCAACATTCCGCCTTATCTTTTTCCTATCATCCTAGCCAATCTGAGAGGTATGTAATGTTATCTCATAGTTGTTCTAATTTGCATTTCTCTGATTAATAATGACTTGGAGCATCTTTTCCTATGGCTAGAAATAGGAACTATATTTCTCAAAATTACATTAAAAAAACATTGTAACATTAATTTTTTAAAATTCCCTTTCCTATCCCTCAAGAAAGCAAACAATGTAATATTGATTATACACGGCAATGCAAGACCATTTCCATATGAGCTATGTAATAAAAGAAAACACAAGAAAAATAATTTGGCTGGAAAAAAAAGCTTCAGTTTGCATTCAGAGTTCAGTTCCCTCTCTGGAGGTCGGTAATAGTTTTCATCATAGATCCTTTGGAAGTATCTAAGATCTAGTTGTCTATTGCTGTTTCTGTGTACAGTGTTCTCTTGATTCTACTCATGTCATTTTGCAGTAATGAATATGTTAAGCACTTGCTATGTACTTTTTACAGCTAAGTACTAGGGATATTGGTAGAAAACCAAGACATTTCTTTACATTCTAATGGGGGAAATAACAGATAGGAGAATTCAGTTGCAGGGCAAACCAGAAGTTCTTAGGGTGCTGGAACAAAGCAGATGGTCCTGTATATTTTGGATCTTTTCCATGGATAAAACATATCCATTTTTGACACAGTCATTTGGCAGTATCAAGGACTTTGATGCTGAGAACATTGTTAAAGCTGTGGCTGTGGAAGAAGAAGCAGTTGTTGGATTAGTTCAACAGGTATTCAAGATGAATCTTGTTGATGGACTTTTAGAAGAGTTGATACCATTAAGGCTGATGGACTTTTAGAAAAATTGATAGGTAGCTGCCATGGATAGCACCCTTACTGTTAGAAGTATGGATGTTTTTGGATGATCTCTCTTTGACTTGTTATCCAGATTACTTCTTTTAATAAAATATCCCTTACCTTTTCTTTTGTCTTTTTAATCTTTGATTGGGATTCATTATTTCTTGTTGTCTCATGGAATCATTGCTTTCTTTTTGGCCTACACTAATTTTTAGAGTTCAATTTTGAGATAAATTTGCCTCTTTCTGTTCTAAGCTATTATTAATTCTTCCATTTTCTCCTTTCTGTTAAATTCTACACTTAAAAAAGAAAATGTTTAGTTTAATTTCTCCCAGGGATTTTTCTAGTCTTCGTTCTCTCTTTCTTGGTGAGACTTTGCTTTTATATATGTAGAGTTATTATCTTAACTTCTTGGGCTTCGTATGTTCAGCATTTTCTTCTGTTTACTCATATCTCCAGCCATGGTGTCTGGGTTGCGGCTTTGTGCTGGGGCCAGATTGTACTTATTCTCAGACTTCTAGTTGTTGTTGGTAAAGCTTTGTTTGACATTGGATATGTGACCAAGACAAAGCACTTTCCTTTGTGGTACCCTTCTGAGTTTGAGCTCAGTTTATTGTTAGTTTAATTTAGCTTTTGGCTTTGACCTCCTGCTGTTGGATCATTTATGCATAATTAGAAACCTAGAATTGACTCTCTGTAACCTTGAGAGACCCAGTCAGATGATATTGATTGTTCTTGTAGCAGGCTTCCTATATAATACCTCTCCAGGTCTGCCTGGGTCTTTTGCTTTGCCCTTCTGCTGTGGTTCAGGCCTGGGGTTATGCCTTTGTTTCCTGATATGTTGCATGTAGGACTGCCTGGATATTGTGCTGCCTTGATGCTGTGTTCCTGTCTTCTGCTATGGCTTAGGAAAGACTATCTGGATATGGCACTGATACATAAGCCATGGGAATTGCACACACTCCCCCCCTTCCCCTTTAGCCATAACTTTGGGGGGTTTTTTTACATTCATTTTAAAAATTAAATTTGTTTTAACTTTTTTTAGGTTATACATATGCACACATTTTTTTGTAAACATTTTCATTTGATTCATGTTGGGAGAAAAAAATCAGAACAAAAGGGGAAAACCATGAGTAAAAAGAAGGGGGAAAAAACGGTGAAAATAGTGTGTGTTGATCCATGTTCAGTCTTCATAGATCTCTCTCTGGATATGGGTGACTTTTTCCATCTAAAGTTTATTGGGATTGCCTTGGATCATTGAACTGCTGAGAAAGGAACCAAATCTATCACAGTTGATCATCACACAATCTTTAATTGCTATATACAATGTTTTCTTGGTTCTTTTTGCTTCACTCAGCATCAGTTCATGTACATCTTTTCAGGCTTTTCTCAAACAAGCCTGTTCATAATTTTTTTGTAAAACAAGACTATTCCATTACTTTCATATAACTTATTCAGCCATTCCCTAATTGATCGGCATCTACTCATTTTTCAATGGGTTCTTTTTCCTCTTTTATGATCTCTTTTGGATGTAGACCCAATAGTGGCACTGCTAGATGAAAGGGTATGCACAGTTTGATAGCCCTTTGGGCATAATTCCATATATCTCCAGAATGGTTGGGTCAATTCATAACTCTACCAACAATGTATTAGTATTCTGGTTTTTCCACATAACTTCAACATTATCATCTTTTCCTGTCATCTTAGCCAATCTGATAGTTGTGGAGTGGTACGTGAGTAATTTTAATTTCCATTTCTCTAATCAATAGTGATTTTGAGTATTTTTCTGTATTTGTTCATCTGAAAATTGTTCATATGCTTATTTATCAATTGGGGGAATGACTAGTATGCTTATAAATTTGAATCAATAATATATTTTAGAAATGAGGCCTCTTCAGAAACATTGGCTTTTACATTAAAAATTTTTTTTCCAGTTCCAAATTCTCTTGTCTCCTCAGCTTTTCCCCTGCTACTGAGAAGACAAGCAATATGATTCCCATTACATATGTGAAATCATAAAGATCATTTCTGATTAGCCATGTTGCAAATAAAATAAAATTTAAAAGTAAAAAAAAGTGCTTAAATATATATTCAAAGTTTATCAGTTCTGTCCCTGAAAGTGAAGAACCTTTTTTTCATCATGAATCTTTTGGATCATTGTATTAATCAGAGTAGCTAAATTCTTCACAGTTGGTCATTATTACAATATTATTGTTACTGTTTGCAATGAACTCCTTTTTCTTCTCACTTAACTTTGTGTCAGTTTGTATTAGTCTTTCCAACTTTCTTCTGAGGTCATATTCATCATTTCTTATAGAATAATAATATTTCATTACAATCACAAAACCACAACTTGTTTAGTCATTCCCCAATTGATAGGCATCCCCTCAATTCCTAATTTTTTGTCACCGCAAAAAAATTGTTATACATATTTTTGTACATATAAATCTTTTTTCTTTTATCTTTTTGGGTTACAGCCCTAGTAGGTATTGCTGAGTCAAAGGGCATTCAGAGTTTTATAGTTATTGGATTAAGTTCCAGATTGTTTAGTGGTTGGATCACAAACTGTATTGTGTCTCTATTTTTCCCCATCCTCTCCATTATTTTTCAATTTCCTTTTAAAACTGTCATATTATTAGCCAATCTAATAAGTGTAATGTGGCACCTCAGAATTGTTTTAATTTGCATTTCTCTAATCAGTATAATTTAGAACATTTTAAAATAAGACTCTTAATTGCTTTGATTTCTTCCGAAACTGCCTGTTTGTGTCCTATGACTATTTATCAATTAGAGAATGGCTTTAATTTTTCTAAATTTAAACCACAATTATCTCAATACAGCTTGTCTCAGCTTTCTTGAAGTTGACAACTGAGGCAGGGTAGTGGCAAGTTTAGTTTTTATCTTTGGTTCAGCCCTTTATATCACTCATATTTCTGATTTTGGAATCAAATGAATGAAAAACAATATTTGTAAAATATCATTTTATTACTTAACCCTGAGCAATTACTTCATTTGCGAAAGCCTTAGCGTTACCCAATATTTCACATTGTCAATCTCTTCTAATTCCCAGGGCATCAGAGTATCTCTGGCCACTGAACTTTGCAGTGTCAGCTAATTCTACCTAACTCTCCTCCTCTGAGGCCTTCAGAGATTTCTGGCTACGATTTCTTGAATTGTAGTTTAATAACCGATAGCACAGTCAAGAATAGCCATGTGCAAACTAAAGCCTTTATTATACATGCTCATATATTGCCCTGACTTGTTAACTCTAACTCCTTAGTGAACACATGGTCTGGAGACCCACGTGTTCACTATCAAGCTCCTTACCTCTCATGGCTATCCATCCACTCAGCTCAGCTATCTGAGGATAAAAAGAGAGACCTCCTGCTTGCAGTGGGCTTAAAAAGGGTCTGTGAGGTCATACACAACCAATAAGAGAGGGAGCCATCTCCCATTATGAAGCTATCTCGATATGACAAGAGTCCTGCCCATGGGGCAATCCTTAGTCACAGAAAATTGCTTCCAGGCCACTCAAACCTCCTATTGCACTGTGCTGGCCCATTTAAAAGGACCCTTACAAACATTATAGTTTTACTGTGCCAAGAACTCTTCTACATGCTGGGGATACAATGACAACGCAATGAAAGACAACTACTCTGAAGGGATGTGGGGAGTAGTAGCCATCAGAATGACACAGACTTGTTCTTAAGGAATATCATTAAGGCAGCTGAATGGAGGATAGATTGGACTGGGGAGAAGTGAAGGTCTAAAGTCTGAACTAAGGTGGTTGTATGAGTTGCATTGGATAACACAAAATCACAGGATTTTAATATTGTAAAGGATCTCTGTGACCATCAACTTCAGCCCTTATATAAAAGGAATATCCCCTACAACATATTTGCTTAGAAGTTTCTCAGCCTCTGCTAGAAGACCTCTGAGGGTGAGGAACATGCCCCCCCTCAAGGGATCTCAGAATAAATGACAAAACAGGTGGACAATGAGTAGATGCCCAAGATAAGCTAATAGAGAGCACCTGTTTGCTCTAGTTGAATTCAAATTATTTCAGTAAACTACATTTTCAGTTTCTGAAATAAGGTAGATGTGAGTCACTATACATATATTTAAGATTATGGAAAAACACAAAAGTTACCACAAGATTGTCCCAAAGAGGGAGAGGGGGAGGGGGAGAGGAGAAAGAGTGCAAATTATGTCAGATTTTTTTATTAGGAAAATTCTAGAAAGAAACCATTAAGGAGATGGTGAATATTTCAAAAGGAAGCATTGATTACAACGAATCAGCTTCATTAATAATAATAATAATAGCTAGCATATTTGTTGATTAGAAGTCATACTCTATTGTAATGGAGGTGACTTGAAATCTAAGAGGTTATTCCGGGTAAATGCAAGCTCTGGACAGCCCCATCAGGCTGGAAAGTTAAGTATAGATGGTATGTATTCTGAAGACCAATCTAGTCTGAGTCCCAATATGTTTATCACAAGAACACTCACTCATTATTTTGTTATGAATACTGTGGCCATAGCTCATGGAGGCCATCCTGGAATCTGCAGTGCTGAAAGGATCATGGCTCCTGAAGATGTCACTAATCCCTGGAAGTATTTGAAGGAGATTGTAGAGAAAATCAACTTGCTCAAGATTTCAAGGTCATGGCAAAGTTGTCTAATTGATTAATGACCTGCTATGTAGTTGTGGCCATAGAATGTGTAATGCAGAAAAAGTACAAACTCATCCACCTTTCCCAAGAACTGCCACATTGGCTATAAAAGAAATAAAGTATGCTTTCTTTGCTCCCAGTCCAAGAAATCCAAGTTACCAAACTCCATGGTCTAGTCATAGTTGTCCCTGCCTTCCTTTCTGACTTCATTTTAGTCTTGCACATGCAATAAATTCTGAATTTTAGGAAAGAGATTGACAAACTAGAGCGAGTCCGAAGTAGTATCAATAGAATGATGAGGTGATTCAAACTGTCAGGATCAATCAAAGAAACTGCTTATGAAGGAGATTGGCAGGACATGATAGCTCTCATCAAGAATTTAAAGGACTAGCAGTTTTTTTTTTATCGATTTTTAAAATTATATCTTTTTATTTACAAAACATATGCATGGTTTTTTTTTCAACATTGATCCTTGCAAAATATTCTGTTCCAAATTTTCCCTCCTTTCCTCCCTCCCCCCTCCCTAAGAAGGCAGGCAGTCCAATACACATTAAATATGTTAAATGAGAAATATAGATTTTTTTAAAAAGAATGTTGATGCACATGCTATCTGAGGAGGCTGGCTGGTTCTGATAAAGTTTTTTTTTTTTTTTTAAAGGACTAGCAGTTTCAAGAGAAACTGCTGCCTGTTATGTTTGATCCCAGAGGGCAGAACTAAGACCAATGTCTGGAAGATCATGGGATTATATATAATATAAGCAACAAAACCAGAGATTTAGAACTGGAAAAGGAATCATAAGAGGCGTTTGAATCCAACTTTTTGATATTGAGGAACAGGAAAAGGTCACACAGCTCTTAAATGTCATGAGTTGGAATTTGAATACAGGTCTTCCTGACTCTGTCTAGTAATAGTCTACACACTGCATCGTGCTGTCCCACTACTATATCCTTAGTAGCTTCTCCCCTTCTAAGTGGAAGGCTGGAGGACTGAGTAAAAATCTTTCTAAAGATTTGCACAACTATATTTGAATGGGGATGGCACATGATTTTTAAGCTTTTGTGTCTTCTGCAAATTAGCAAACTTTTTTAGAGTCAAGACTCTTCTTTTTTGTATCCTCAAACACTTAGCTCAGGACCTACTTGGCACTTAGCAGGTTTACTGAATTGAAACAAAAATATAAGAGGCACACACATATAATACTAAATTGAGAATGATTGGAGTGAGGGAAAGAGCAAGGTATTTGTGGAAAATAAGTATTTCCTTATGAATCATGTTGGGAGAGAAAAAAATCAGAACAGGGAAAATGGAGGGAAAAAAAGAAAAAGTGAACATCGTATGTATTAATTTACATTGTCTCCATAGTTCTCGCTGCATTTGGATGGTGTTTTCTATTCAGAGTTTATTGGGATTTCCTTTTTTTTAAGACAACAGGGTTAAGTAACTGGCCTGGTCATACTATCAGTGTCAGGTCAAGTTGGTCAAGTTTGAACTCGGGCCCTTCTGACTTCAAGACCAGTGATCTATCTCACTATACTACCTGGACAAAGGATTTTTTTTTTTTGTAAATTGTATTTTATTTTTTCCAATTACATGTGAAGATAGTTTCATTTTTTAATATAAGATTCTGAGTTTAATTTTTTTTTCTCCCATCTTCAAGATGACAAGCAATCTGATAAAGGTTATACATGTGCAGTCACTGTAAACATATTTCCACATTGGTTATGTTGTGAAAGAAAAAAACAGAACAAAAAAGTAAAGCCACAAAAATGAAAATAGTATGCTTCAATCTATATTCAGACTCCATAGTTTTTTCCCTGGATGAGGATAGCATTTTCCAATATGAATCTTTTCCAAATTGTCTTCAGTCATATTGTTGAGAAAAGTTAAGTTTATTATAGTTGATCATTGCACCATGTTGCTGTGACATGTATAATATTCTCCTGGTTCTGCTTGCTTCAGTCAGCATCAGTTAAGTAAGTCTTAACAGTTTTTTCTGGCATCTTCCTGCTCATTTCTTATAGCTTAATAGCCTTCCATTACATCCACGTACCATAACTTGTTCAATCATTTCCCATTTGATGGGCATCCCCTCAATTTCTAATTCTTTGCCATCACAAAAAGAGCTACTATAAATATTTGTGTAGTAGACAAAGGATTCTTAAAGATAGAACTGAGGAGGAAATACATTCCAGACATTAGAGGGAAGAAGGGCTTCATGATGAGAACTGACATTTTGTTTGGGAAGCAAATTAAGTAGTTCAGTTTTCACTAGAATTTATACTACTTAAAGAGGAATATTGTGAAATAGATTGCAAAAGTCAGATCGGGCATCAAGGACCCAGGAATTTTTGGAATACGGAATGACCCTATTATATCTATAAAGGGTAGATTGGAAAGAGAGACTATTAAAACCTTAGATTGATAAAAAGCTTTTATATTCCAATTTTGCACCCCCAAAATGTTCAAAGAAGTTTGTTACATGTCCATTTAAGTTACACAAGTAGCAATTGGATAAGTTGACTGGAACTCACATCTTTTGTCTCAAGACTAATCTCTTTTAATTATACCAGAGTTTAGGTCCAATGCTTTTTCCACAACAGTGTTACCACTCTGGGATATTCGAGTGAAAATAACTAGAAAGCAGATGGAAATATAATCAGGGAGTTCAGGAAAGATATTACACTGAGCTGCATATTTGCGATTGCAAAGTTATCTCTAGTAGTAGATCTAAGAAGACATTTCCTAATAGTTAAATTTATCCAAAAATGAAATGGGAGTCTCAACAGATAATGGATTAGGTATTTATATATAAAGTGAATGACCATTTTCCAGGAAGGCTGAAAATTCATGCCTTAGGTAAAATTAGACTACGTGACTTTTAATAATAAAATACCAAAGATGCCAGAAGAGTTGGACCTGGAAATTGCTGGGTGCTGAACCATAATACTTTGACTTCATACTAACCTCATATAATTTTTTTGAGGAACATGGATTATGAAATGTCCATTTCATATGAAATATGAACTAGTCTCAGAGTGAATAATATGTTAGGGCCAAAATAGAATGTCTGTTAAATAATGAAATTGAATGCTTTGTTTGACTCTAAAGATGGTTTCAAAAAATATGTCTTAGCAATGGTACCCTATTAGAGATATATTTGAAGTAATCCTTATATGACTACTTTTAAAAGCAAGTATCACTTGGCATATTGTATTTCAAATGCTGCTAAAAACTATTGAAAATACAGTTGCTTTAGGATAATATGCTAGAAATTATTTATAGTGATTATATTTATGGTGATAGCAACAATAATAATTGATACCAATAATAGTATTATTACCAAGTCTGATGTTTACAAAATTTCCTTTTCACAATTCTGGGCAGTGGAAATATGTAGAAAAAGAAGCAAAGAAGTGGAATGACTTGCCCAAGGTCACAGATCTAGAATTCGAACTTAAGTCTCTTGATTCCAAGTTCTATGATTTTTCCACCTTGATGACAATGAATATGCAGTGGGAGCCATCTAATCCTACATAGTAGTGTGGTGTGAGAATTTTGCATCCCCTCACAAGTCAAGCAAGCGTGTGCCAGTCACTATAGCAAAGGGGATACAAAGAAAGGTGAAAGCATTTGATACTCTACTAACAATTTGATGGAGGAGGCAACATGGGAACAACTATGTAGATTTATATAACAAATGGAGACAATTTCAAAGGGATTATCACATTGAGGGGAACTGGAAAAAGTTTCTTGCAGAAGGTGAGATTTTAGCTGAAACTTGAAAGAAGCCAGGAGGTAAGAATGATAAGATGAAACATTTCAGAGATGGGAGACAGCTGTGGAAATTAATGGAGTTGATCTATGGGGTGTTGAGTTTGAGGAACAGCAAGGATAATTTCACTGGATCACAAGGTACGTGGAAGGAAGGAAAGTGTAAAGAATCTGGAAAAGTTGAAAGGAACCAGATTATGAAAGATTTAAAAAATCAGGATTTTATATTTGATTTTAAGGGTAATTAATAGGGAGTTACTGGAGTATATTGAATATTGGAGTGATATGGTCTTTCTTGGGCAGCTATGTGGTGCAGTGAATAGAATACTGGACCTAGAGTCAGGAAGATTCACCTTCCTGAGTTCAAATCTGACCTCAGACACTAGTGTCTGGGTAAATCATTTTACCCTCTTTGCTTTAGTTTCCTCATCTGTAAAATGAGCTAGAGAAGGAAATGGCAAACCATCCAAGTATATCTCTGCCAAGAAAAACCTAAATGGGGTCATAAAGAGTCTGACATAACTGAACACGAAAAGCAAATATTTGAAAAACAAGAAAAACAAATACTTAGGAAATAACATAGCAGAGTGGAGAATGAATTAGTGAGATGAAGACCAACAAGCAGATTACTGCATAGTTCAAGTTTGAAGGGCTGAGAGTTTGTACCTAGATGATGAAGTATCAGTGTAGGGGGGCACATATGGGAGAGATGTTATGACGATAGAATGAATGGTATTTGGCAACAGATTAGATGGGGGGGCGGTGAGAGAGCAAGGAGTTCAGTATATGAAACGTATATAATGCTGGGAGCGCTTTAACTATTTTAAACCCCTATCTGTTTTTCCCACTTAGAGTCTGCCTTCTAGGAGAAAAGTGCCTTGAGTCTAAATAAATGTGAGCTATTGTGGGTATTTTCCAAAGGAAGTCTTCCCCCATCCAAACGCTGCGGTAGACTTATCCCTCTGCTGGATAAATAATTTGTGGAAAGGCCCAAAGACGATTCAAGCCAGATTCAGCACTACCTCTCCTGGACAGCTCTATCAAAAGTCGCCCCACCCCCCACCCAGAACCTTTTCCCTACAGGTAGCCGTTTCTCTCCGAGTCCTTTTCCTCGGAACACTCTTGCAACCCCTGGCGGGTGAAACACTTTCTCTAAATCCCATTCGACGGGGTGTTTGAGTAGGCGGATGGAAGATGCGATTGATAGTTACCTAAGCCAATCAATAAAAAGAGATTTTTTTTGGTGGCATGAAAAACCACCAATTGGGCAACGCGTGGCGACAGGGGCGGGGTAACGCGCCGAGAAGGGGCAGGATCGCAAGCCTTGGCTGGCCGACGCGGGAGGCGGTGACTTGGCCGCGGGCGCTGTTTCTGGTGGGAAGTAAGTGGCGGCGGCGACCCGAGGGCGGCCGGGGCGGGAGGCGGAGACCGCGGGCTGGGGCTGTGGATCAAGTGGGCCGAGGGAGCCAGGCCCGAGGGGCCATTCCGCTGACTGCTGTTGGGCCTGGGTCTCCGGCCTCTCCTCGACGTCGTCAGGCCCGACCCCACCCCTCGTCCATCCCGGCGGGATGGGGCAGAGGGACTAAGGGAGAGGGCAGAGGGACTCTCCCTGTAACTGGGGAGGGGAGGAAGCAGAGACCCGGCGGGGTGGCAGAGCGGGGCGGAGATCCCGAACCGAGGCCGAACCTTCTCTTCCTATCGCCGCTTATCCTCAGTTTCTTCTTTTGTAAAATGAGGGGGTGGGATCAGAAGCTTCCTTTCAGGTCTGAGCCTGTGATGTAAAGGAGATAATTGTTCAAGGTCACCCAGGTAGTGACAGTCAGTATTCGAACTCACGTCCTCCTGACTCCAGATACAGAGTCCTTAACCCTACTCTTCAGGTTTTGAACCATAGGGCAGCATCCAGAACTGGAAGAGCCCTTAGAGATCATCCTCCGTACCAAGCATGGGTCCTCCCCTTACTAAAAGCATCGAGCACCTCATCAACAATGGTCTCAGGGGCCACCTTCCCTTCTGGGGGAGGCCTTTCTTAGCCCTCTCAAGTGCTAGTGTCTATCCTTATAAGGTTACTTTGTATCTATTCTGTGTGCAATTTGTGGAAACTGTCTCATTCTGTCAGTAAACAGTGGAAAGTAACGTTAATTAAGTTTGTAGTGGAGGTCATTCCTTCCTTCCTTGTAGTGTGGTGTGAAAATTATTAAGCACCTACTGTTGGCCCCACATTGAGCTAAGAGCTGGAATTTACAAAGAAAGGCAAAAGACATCTGCTCGCCAGGGTGTCGGATTGTAAAAGTATATTGGACATAGTCTGAGGGAAATAATTGGAATTAAAGGGAAACAAAGGAAGTGGTACTTTAGGTTGGACCTGAAGTGTCTCTCAGCTTAGAATGAATGAAAGATCCTTGAAGGCAGGAGCTGTATTTTTTTCCTTTGTATCCCAAGAAATTAGCTCAATGTTTGATACACAGTAAGTTCTTGATTGGAGGGCTTAATTGATTGGGCTAAGGCACTGTGATTTTAAGTAGTAAAAAACAGCATTTGAGTCCAAGAGCTTTGACTCTGAAGCCAATGCTGTTCCCACTATATGACATTTGCAAGGTTGCTTACCTGGAAGGAATTTTCAAAATCATTTTATCCAATCCCCTCATTTAGACTTAAAGGATGTGTCCACAATCAGTCAATCAGTAATCATTTAAATGCTCACTCTCTTTAATGGTAGAGTTGAGATTAGAATCCAGTGTTCTTGACTCCTAGTCTAGAATTCATTTCTTTAATTATAGTGATAACTGACATTCATATAACAATGTGAAGTTGTGAGATGCTTTACACACAGCCCCATACAATAAATTTAGAAATTTAGGCTTACAAGGCAGATAAATTGTCCCAGTAATGTCTTAGCTTGTTTCAGTTTCAGCTTCTCCTTTGGTGAAAAATGAGGTGGAATTAGTTTTGAGTACCTCCTAACTGGCACTTTTCTAAGCTCAGGGAGTGAGGGCTGGGAGAGAGCTTCAAAGAGCTTTTGTTCCTACCTTTTACCTTACAGATACAGAAACAGAGGTTCAGTTGGGACACATCCAAGGTCTCACAGGTAGCTGTGGCAGGTGTTTTTAATTACGGACAGAGCCAAGACTCAAACCCAGGATTTACTCTGAATCTGTACTTTTTGTGATATACCACAAATATCCTGCAATATTTTTTAGGCTTAGATCTCCCTCACTGCTTGTCCTTTGTGAACTGACAATTAGATTTACATTTCTGACTTGGAAAATTTCTGAGTTCAAGACCCAGTTCTAGGCTTCTGTGAGGTCTTATTGGAAACTTTCTCCCCCTTTCCCTTCCCCCATTCCCTGCAGCCCTAACCAGATGTGCCTGCTGTCTCCCTTATCAGATCCCTCAACACCTTTATATTCCTACTTCATCCTCATATTCCCACTGGCACCATAGCTTGCACTTGTGGATGGTTTATTTTTGACTTCATGGGCTTTAGAGCTGCAAGTGACCATAGAAATGAACTAGTTGAGTGCCCTCTTTTTGTATATGTAGAAAATGAGGCCCATGGAGAGGGAGAAGTTAGCCCAAGGTCACCTATATATAAGTGCCTGAATCAACATTTGAACACTGGTTTTCTGATTTTAAATCCAGGGCTCTTTTCATTATGCCATTGCTTATTGCCCTGTCCTCTTTCATTGCCATTGGATGCTGGGTTCCCTTTGCATGCTTGGGGATTCCCACCTGTGCTTTACATGTACATATATATAGTCCTTCTAGGGAGTTATTTTTCTCTTTGGTATTCTCTTCATACTCCTTTATGTACTTCTCCTAAACTACTCTATATGGCTTGATAGTTTACAAAGAACTTGCCATATGAGTCCAGGAGGTTGGCAGGGCACCTCCATTTTATAGGAGTAGAAGTTGAGGCTCCACAAAATATGTGACCTGCTCAGGCTCTCATGAATGCTGTGACATTCAAAGCCTACTCCTACTTCTGTCTCTAATGTCCAACACACTTTCCGCTGTTCTTTACAGCTTCTATTATGTGCACATGTCTCATCGCCACCACCTGTAATAATACTTTGAGGATCTTTAATTTTGTGTGGTCATTCCTTTTGCTAATTCAGATTGCCCACCACCTCCTACAAATTACCATATGCAAAAAAGTCATTGTTCCAAAACCAGCCTGATTCAGGTGCATCTGTTTTTAGATTACACATGGCTAACGGGAGCATAGTTTATATCTCCAGCTCGTGCTCAAAGCTTTTCCAAGCTGCTAGAACTGGATGAAATTTGCATTCTGTTGCTTTGACTTCCTTTGAGAGTCCAGGATTTCCTCCATGTTACCGTAAAGAATTGGAATAGCATTTTAGTGGAGAAATTTAGATGGCAGGAAATGCAGTCATTCCTTATCCCTCAAAGTTGATGAACCCCTCATGACATGTGGTTGGAGAATATGTAACCTTAATATTTTCTTGCTTGACATTCACAGCTGCTACTTGGAAGCATGTGTCCTTGGATGCTTTTCTGGGGCCTTTAGCACTTCCAGAGTGTTGGCCTGTACTACATTTGGTTTGGGACACCAGCAGGTGGGCGGTCCTGGCTGTGAACATGACGAAGATCTTAGTAGCCAAGTTGCTGTGCTTGGTGGGGGTGTTTATCCTAATGCTGCTTGGCTCCATCCTGCCTGTGAAGATCATTGAAGCTGATTATGAAAAAGCCCACCGGTCCAAGAAAATCCTCTCTCTCTGCAATTCTTTTGGAGGTGGAGTTTTCCTGGCCACCTGCTTCAATGCCTTGCTCCCTGCTGTGAGAGAAAAGGTAGGAGTGCTTGCTTATTGGGATGGAGGTTTTCAGCAAAGGTCCCTCAGTGATTCATTCAACAGATTTCAGAATACCTTACTATGTGCTTGACACTGAGTGTGATATTATAAGAGATCTAAAAGAACATAAGACTATCTTGACCTTTCTGGCCATCACAGTTTCCTCAGTTTAAAATGAGGTGATTGGCAGCTTCCTTTAAGTTTCTTCTGACTCCCACTTTATGATTCTGTGACTAAGGTAGGGCCCTAACCATGGTTATCTGCCGGTACATCCCAAAGACTTAGCTGTCAAATCTCCAAGATGGGATTGTGGCCATGGTTCCTCCTCAGGTTGCCTTGGTTCCCAGTAAGGAGTGGAATATAACCTGAAATGGATCTTCTCAGGTCTATTCAAGGAGTTTACTGTCATCCACAAGACCCTCAATTTACTGAGAGTGCTTGTCTCCCTCCCCTTAATGATCCTAGGATTTCAGGAAAATGAAAAGAAGTTCATTCTCATAATAGGTTGAGGATTCCTAGACTGTAGATGACCTTACACAGTCTATTTTAGCTGGAGGTCTCTTCCAGTTCTAACATTCTGTCTTCAGTGTTCTAATGTGTTGGGGGTTTTCCCCCCCAACCTGACAATGTATATTCTGTGTTCTAAGGAGCTTTCTATTTCTGACACTTTATGTTCTATGTTTGAAAGTTCTGTCTACTTCTGACATTGTAGGTTCTATTTTGTAAGTGTCCTTCCTATTGTGGCATTATGTTTTATAAGTTTCTGTCTTTGTCAAACATTGAGATCTGATTCTGCTCTTGAATCATTTATCTTCTAACTGGGCAGCCAACACACACACACACACACACACACACACACACACACACACATAACAACACAGGTCAGAATGTGATAAGCCAGATGCATTGGGTAGACAATAAATCTAAAAGGGGTATAGAAGGAGAGATTATTTTAGATTGTAGAGGGATCAGGGACAGGTTCCTGAGGGGGTGGGACTTGAACTGGGTCTTGCCAAAGGGAAGAGGATTGAATAGGTTGAGAGAGAAGCTTTCTAGCTCAAGAACATTTCATGAACAAGGTGAAAATGAACTCTGTGTTTCAAGAGGAACAATGAAGAGACTGTCCTAACTAAGATGGAGCATTCATGATGACAAGTCACACTAAGTTTGGAAGTATAAATACTTAAGAGAATTCCATATTTATCTTCTTTGTGTCCTCCATGAAATATTCTACCATATTTCAAAAATAATGATAATTGAGCCCATATGTAATTGATGTTTTCTAATAAGATGTACCTTTTCCAGACCCTAGGGGATTAAAGTAAGCTCAGTAGGTATAATTCTGCTCTGGTTCTGATCACCGCTCTCAGTGTTTACTTCCCTAATTCTGGTGTGTATGGGGGTGGGGGGCAGCCAGAGCCTTGACCCCAGACCAACAAAGACCACAGTGAACGCCTCCACTCAGCACAGTGACATCCATCTTGAGGTAAGAAAGATCTAGGAGCAGATCTCATGCATGCTATTGCTGCAGTGTTGGCCTCTTCCTGTATTTAACTGATGATTCTCACCACTCACTCATAGTTTTTCTTATCACCACATATATGCTTGTTTGCGCCCTGAACTGGGAAGTGCTAGTGCAGTCAGCTGCCACTTGATTTGGCTGTTTCCTTTGACCCCATTGTGGCAGCAGTTTCCTGGGAGATAACTGGAATGTTGCTCAAGGCTTTGCCTGTTTCTCCTTCTATCTCTGTGTCCAATGGCAGCCTGTTCCCTGAGGTGCTAACAAGTTTTTCTGATCCCTTGTGTCACAGTTTGCTGTTGTCATTCTTGTGATAGCAGCTCATCTCTGTTTAGAGTAGGGGACTAAAGGGTTGAGGGCTAGATTTCAATGCTGGTAAAAATATTGAGATTTCTTTCCTTTGGCTGTCCTGCAATGAGAATGAGAATGCAGCAGCATTATTGGAAGCATGTGTGGTTGCACTTTTCTAAAATCCTTATCTGATCACATATTATTCTTGTGTTTTATAGTAATTTACCTATATATCTTATTTCCCTATTGGACTAACCTCCATGAAACAGGGATTGTCTTATCTAAATTAATTCCCTTGATGTCTAGCACAATACTCTGGCTCCTAGCTCCTTTCCCAGTATTTCACCCAGTAGATGGTTTAAAAATATTTATTGAATTGAATGAATTCCTGGTTCCCCCTCTAGAACATCAGTTTGCCATAGAAATATCCCAGATTAACCACTTGTGGAAAGTGTAAGCTTGTTGTTGTTTTTACTATCACTGCCGGACTCCCCCTGGGCTAGTTCCCTATGAAGGATAATGATTTTAATAACCTTAGTTTTTTTTATTTTCTTGGTCTTGAAATCTGTAAGTTTACTTTGAAATTACTTAGGCTCCAGTTCTAATAGTCACCTTTGACTTTAACTCTTCCATGCAGTCAGTCACTAAGTCCTATTAATGCTGCCTTTGTAAATTTTCATTCCTCTTCCCCCTTTTTATATATTTCCACTATTCCCATCTTGGTTCAGTTCCTTTACTTTGTGCCCAGATTATTGCAATAATCTTAGTTGTTTTTATGAGTCTAGTTGTTCCTTTCGCTAATTGTCTTGATAAACAAAATGAATAATATGTTGATCCCTGTTTAAAACTTCTCAGTTTCTTTCCATGCTGAAGCTAACTGTCTTTGTATGACGTTCCAGATCCTCCACAGTTTAGGCCCTACCCATCTTTCTTTTTTTTTTAAATAATATTTTATTTTTTCTTCAGTTACATGTCAAGAAAATTTTTAGTATTCATTTTCACAAGATCTTGGCATCCAAATTTTTCTTTCTCTCTTCCTTCTCTTTCTTCTTCTAAAGATAATCTGTTTGACATAGTTTATACATATTATCATGTAAAGCATATTTCCATATTAGTCACAGGTCCTACCCATCTTTTTATTCTTATGTGTTTCTAGTTTCCTAAATGAACTCTCCATTCTAGGCAAAATATTATAGACATACTATCTGCTAATTTACTATCCCACTTACTATCCCATTATCATTTTGCCCTATTTGATCATGGGATTTCTTTCCCCCTTCCTATCCCTTTTCCCATTTATCCATATTAAAACCCTGTTAGCTTTCTATTAAAATCATTTTTAGCTTTTTAGAACCTGGCTCATGTCATGTCCTCCAGGAAGCTTTCAATAATCATCTGAGACTCTTTGTTCATATCATTCAGTCACTCAGCAAATGAGGCATAGTAATATATATAAAGTGCTTTGCAAACAAAGTGCAATATAATTAGTAATTATTATTACTAGTTATAATTATCTTATATTGCCTTGTGTTCTAATTATTTTGTATTTTCTTATCCCCCTATTAATGGCAAACTCCTAAAGCACAGGTGTATCTATTTCTCTAGAATGTCTCACACATATGAGGGGACAGTAAATGTTTGATGAATGCATGAATGAATGTCCCATGATGGCCTTTCCTTAAACAAAATCTGTTGCTATAGTGGTCTTTGTCTCATATACTGTGTGATGAAATTGGTTTTTTGTGAGGATGGACACAATTGTTTTACTCCTGAGTCTTTTATGATTTTTCTTTTGTCCTTTGCTTCAGCTTCAAGAAGTTCTGAAACTTGGAAACATCACCACAGACTATCCCTTAGCAGAGACCATTATGCTTCTGGGGTTCTTCATGACTGTTTTTGTGGAGCAGGTCATTTTGACCTTCAGAAAGGAGAAGCCCTCATTCATTGACCTAGAGACCTTCAATGCAGGCTCTGATGTGGGAAGTGACTCAGAGTACGAGAGCCCATTTATTGGAAACTCCCGTGGACACAACTTTTACCCAGAGCATGGTCATCATTCCCATGGCCATGGCTTAAATGTTCAAGAGCTCTCCCGCTCCAGCCCACTCCGTCTCTTCAGCCTCGTGTTTGCTCTTTCTGCTCATTCTATCTTTGAAGGCTTGGCCTTGGGCTTGCAGGAGGAGGGGGACAAAGTCATGAGCTTGTTTGTTGGTGTGGCCATTCATGAGACTTTAGTGGCTGTGGCTCTGGGGATCAATATGGCGAAGAGCTCATTGTCGATGAAAGATGCCGCCAAGCTGGCTGTCACGGTGAGCTTGATGATCCCTCTGGGCATCGGGATTGGTGTGGGCATTGAAAGGACCAAGGGTGTGGCCAGCAGTGTGGCCTCAGTGCTACTACAGGGCTTTGCAGGAGGAACTTTCCTTTTTGTGACTTTCTTTGAGATATTGGTGAAAGAATTAGAAGACAAGAATGATCGTCTCTTGAAAGTTCTCTTTTTGGTCTTGGGCTATGCAGTCCTTGCGGGACTGGTCTTCTTCAAGTGGTAGGTGCATGAGAAAAGTTTCACTAAAGCACTTCAACCCTTCCATGGAGACCCCAGGAAGGTAGAGCCCCAATCTGAAGGATGCTCCTTCCTCTCCTCCACTTCCCTGTCCACCGGCCCTCAAAGAGGAAGAACTGCCGCCTGTGAGCAGCTTATACAGAAGAGGGAGTATTTCCTCACCCCCATTGCTCAACGTTCCTGCATGTTGGGCCTTCAGGTGGTGCTGAGCATGTGGGCTGCCTGTGTATGATTATGTGTTAGAACTCGATATCCAGAGGGTATCTGTGGCCTGGCAGAGAATTTTCCTGTAGGTTGTAATATTACTCTCCTATATATATATATAGCTCTATCTATCTATCTATCTATCAGGTGTGTGTGATACTATTTACTTTTGGTTAAAAGCAATGTGACCTCATGACTGAAGACCACAAAGAGGACAAGAAGTACAAGTGGAAATGAAGGCTGGGAAATGGATTGGGTAAACCACCTCTCAGCAGTTATAGCAGCATGTAGATGTTCCCTTTTTCTTTTCTCTCTTTTCCCCTTTCTCCCTCCCTCTTTCTTCTTCCCCCTTTCCCTCTTCCCCCTTCCCCCTCTCCTCTCCTCTCTCTTTTCTCTTCTTTCTTCTCTTCCCTTCTCTCTTTTTTTTCTCTCTCTCTTTTTCTCTTTCTCTCTCTCTTCTCTCTTCCTTTCTCCCTTTCCCTCTTCTCTGAGTTAAAAGCAGCATCATTACTGTATGGACATTTCAGATCTTTGGCCTGACTTACACCTGACCCCTCAGAAGTCTCCTCTGCCTTCATTTCCATGTGTTCTGACCATCCTGGAAGATGATGATCCAGGAAGAACATTCTTGGAAGGGTTTAGGTAAAAAATCCCAGTAGCAAGGGTCACCAGAAGTGCAGTAAGGTTGCTCTTGGGCACTTTACCCACAAGTAGCTCCGCTTTAGATCAATTACCGGCAGTTAGATGGAGTGTGCTTTGTGCTTACTAAGGTTATGTGCTTATTACTGATAGGAAAAAGGGAAGGGGGGGTGTACACGTTCTCCTTCCTGCCCTAGATTTGTCAGCTTTTGAGCAACCATTGTGTTTTCTGTTTCATGCTTTCTTGCTAATTTCACAGGAATTTTTCTTCCTGCTGATGACTCGGGGCTACCAGCTTATTCCAGTCAGTCAGGAGGTGTTGATGAGATCTGTGGGGGGCCCAGTCACAGCTACATACCAGGTTGTCACCTGTTTTTTACCAGAAAGACATGGCTTGCCCGGGAAATATAACTTGGAGGCACCCAAGAAGATAAAAAGGAATGGAGGTTGTGCTCCTCAAATATTGTCGGGAAATGGTTCAGGTATCTTTATCAACTGAAAATCAGGGTATGTCTTTGTCCAGATTAGTTTTTAGTTTTAATTGCACCAAAGACCTGAATTAGTTCATCTTTGTTGGAATAAATTAGTTTGGAGACTTAGATTGGCACAGCTTCCAGAAGCTGATTAGAAAGAGGCAGAGCCTGGTAGTTTTTAACCCTTATAGCCTCTTTAGTTTCCTTCATGTTTTGTCTCCCTGGTTGTTGGGATCAAGAATTAGCCTATTCATTCAGTCCACAAACTCCCCACAAACAAAAACCCCACCAAAACTTCAAAGCCACCTCTTCAGAAGCTAAAGGTGCCTGGGAATTAGGTTGAGATAGACTTGAGGCTTCCCTATATCTAGCCTTTAGAGCTGCTCTCTGTTGATTTGCTATTGAATCAAAGGAACCAATGAAAATAATGCATTCCTGAGGGGTTAGTGTCTTGTTTGGCTCCTGATGACCTATTTTTCAGGGTCTAAACTTTGCCTTTCCTATTTGGTTCAAAGGAAAGGGCCCTGGGCTGGGAGTCAGAAGGCCAGACATTGCCACCAGCTTTTTGTGATACCCTTTGGCAGGTTATTACTGCTCTCTGAGTACCTTAATCTGTAAAAAAGAGGCAATTGGACTAAATGAGCTGCTCATTCTAATACTCAGATATGTTCCAACTTCTCTTCCAGGGCTAACAAACTATATTCTTCATTCCCAGTCCCGTTTAGTCTCTGACATTCAGAATCTTTAATCCCGTTAAGCTCTCACAATCTGTTCTATGTTTTAAACTAACTTAAAACATAGTCCCTTAAATCAGTTCTAACCCCTGATTATTGGTGCCTCCCTTACCAGCTGTCAGCACTAATAGAAACTACCCAGCCAGTATTTATTCCCCTATTTTCATGAGAGGTAGTGGGTGAGGAAAGGAGGCAGACTGCTACAATGCTATTCTTCTGGCCCTTCAAGAGGAATGGTAACCTTCCTTCTGGGGACCTCCAGTTCAGGGGATCTGGAGGCTTTCCTTTGGATATTTTTGCTTTCTATCCGTTGCGTTTTCCCCATTTCTGCTCCTCATTCCCTCAGTAGATGTGGGAAGATGAGACTTCTGTCTGACAAAAGTCTGCATTGCTGCCTGTATATTCGTTTCCTAGTGGCGGGCTGTATTGAACAGTTCCCCACCCTGATCTTCATGTGCTCCTGAGCTCAGTGGTTGGTTTACAGTTACTTATCATGGACCAGTGGTTGTGCCAACCTAGACTAATTAGTTATCTTAACTATTTTCAACATGTAAATAGCAACTCTCTTGTTCTTGGATTGCTTGAGATCAGTTAGACCTGAATGAATATTAAATGCCCCAGGGAGGAGATGACTTTTTGGCCTTCCACTTTGCATCCTTCCCTTTTAGTCCTCTTCCCTAACCATCGCAAAGGAGTCTATGGGTTTGGGGAGTTGTCCTTTGAAGCTCTTTTGCTAATTGTAAATAATATAGAACTTAATAGTGACTCCTCTTCAAATTTGGTGGGCAGTTGTAAATAGATATTTATGTGAATTGCCCTCCAGACTGTTACTCCTTATAGAACTTTGCACCTAAAGCCCAGGGTCAATGTTAGACATAACAGATTTAGTGGTTTTGTGTGTTCAGATGATGTTTTGATAAGTTTTTGTTGGACACTACTCTCCTGAAACAATTCTGCCAGCTCTGCTTGGAGAGTGTCCTGATTTCAAATATCAGAAGGAAAATAGACCCTTCCTTCTTTGTTCTTAAATGAATAAAGCACAATGTGGCCTTGGGAGTACTTATTATGCTCTTTGAACTTCCATCACATGGTGATCAGTGACCACTACTCTTTGACCATCTTTGAGCAGCCCCCTTGCCACTAGGTGAATTCTTTTGCCTGGAGCTTTAGGGGAAAGATTCAGAGACTGACCTGGGGGCAGCTGATTCAGAGACTGATCTGGAGACAGCTGAATGGGGGAGCTGCTAAGGGTTAGCTTGGGTTTTTTGTTGAAGACAGTGAAAGGGAAGAGGGTTGAGGCTCTTCTAGCTGGCAAAGGATCAAGTGTAGTTTTAAGGAGTGTAGCCACAGAAATAGAGGTTCTGGTAGAAAGTCACTTGTGCCACTGCCTTTGTAGCATTATCACAAAGTGGCAGTTGTGTCATGAAATGAGCAAGGCTGCCAAGAATTCTATGAGTGGGTTTTTCTGGCTTCTTAGGAATTTCTTCAAGAGGCAAGTTTGACCAATCCAGAGGACCTCCACTTGTTAGCACATGAGAAGATACAGGATCAGTCTGCCCTGGTTGCTCTTAACCGTTTTCTTCTGCTACTGAATCAGAGACTCAGAAGAAGCATTCGCCCTCTGGAGTAGTGAGCCACATGGGCAGAACTGCCTCCTGCTCATTTCAGTACACTTGCAGAACTTATCAAGTCATTGGGGTGAAGGGGAGGGACTTTGGGACTTCCAGGAAGCTTGTTTACCCTGTTGGAAGCTCACCTTACCTACAGTTGACCAATTTACCATACTGACCATCTAACTCAGCACAGACAACTTCTTCAGCAGAGCTGGCCCAGCTTCCCTCTTGGTGCTTTTGCCGTTTTCTTGGTTCTGATTGGAAGTACCCAAGCCCAGCACCACGGTCAACCTCCTCCACTTCTTCAACCTGGCAGCTGGGGGAGGATTAGAAAAACACTTGACCTTTCTGAGCCTCCTCCATAAAACTGTGAGGGAGGGGCTAAAATGATCTTTAAGGTCCTTTCCCTAAAATTTTATTATTCTGATTATGTAATTCTCCGTTTTATTTGCTGTACATACTAATGAGTGAATATTAAGTTCTTTCCAGCATCAAATTACACATTTGTATTAAATGTGGTGTCTGAATGTGTGTATGTGTGTGTCTGGATATGTGTGCACATGTCCCCACAAAAAGAGCCCTCTCAACATTGTGCAATGATGTGTTTGGTCTACCCAGTTATGAACAAATTAGCTGCTATTCATACCTGCAGCTCTTTCCTTCCCTCTGCCCAACTTGGCACTCCTCCATTTCCCATTGTCTCTCTCTCTCTCTCTCCTATATTCTCATTTCTCTAGGAGCTCATATGAAACAGAATTGTGCCGACAGAACCACTGATTTAAGTTTTAAGGCACTAAAATGTGGAAGGAGGGAGTGGAATGGGACTTGTTTCCTTCCTTAATGAATTCATTTAATCTCCATCTTGCCTTGATGGCCGCCTTCCTTTGCTAGAGTTAAAATTAAAAGGAAATTTCCCATCTGAACAGGCAGCAGCATTAATTCCATCCATGTTGCTGACTGGAATATAGTGTCTAGAGCTGGTTGCAGCTGGAGTTGCAGGTACCGGTTAGCATTATGGAAAAGAGATTGCATTGGCAATCTCAAACCTGGCTTTCCATTTTGAGCTCTGCTATTTCTTAGGCTCAAGGCCTTGGACAATCATACAACATACAACAAAAGGAAGGGAGGTGCATGATCCAGCTTTGCTACCTACTAGCTTTGGGGCATTGGGTGAATCACTTCTGTAAGCCTCAGTTGTAAAATGATGCAATCTGTAAAGCTTCTTCCACTTCTAAATCTACAGCCCCTTTTCTGTAAAAGTCATTGGCCTTTACTAATATTTTAAGGTTTCCTAATTTTCCTCACAATAATCTTATAAGGCAAGTGGGGCAGTTAGCCCCATTTTATAAATGAGGAGCCGAAGGGTCAGAGTTAAGGAGTTTATCCATAGTTAACATAATTAACTGTAAGCAAGCATTACAGTTTGGCTTCAAATCTAATAAATTCAATTCTAAAAAATATTAATCAAGTGCCTTCATACTGTGTTAAGCCATTGTGTCACACTAAAACAAAGGGGTTGGACTAGATGAGCTTTAAGATTGCTCTCTATTTTAAAGGTTTAAAAGTAGTTCTATTAACTAATGGCCATAGAGAATTTAAAAGTATTAATATTCACTGGTCAAGTTTTATGTTGGGATTCCTTCCCTCTGTGTTGTCTAGAATTCAATTTGTAACCATATTAAGGATGAAAAGCAGACTGGGACAGAACCACATTTAAATGGAACTCCAGTGGAGATCCTTTTAAAGACATTGGGATGAGCCTTTGTTTGAACAAGAACAAAAGGAGTACTGATTGAAACCTGGATGGCCCAAGTAGGCCTTAAGCACATAGCTACAGAGCAGAGCCTTGACATGGAGTTGAATGACCAGGAAGAGTCATCATTGTCAAAGTCCCCCTCCATTGTTTTAAATAACTCCCTTCAAGTGAAATAACCCATAAAAGCAGAAATGTCTTTCAATATTTTTTTCCTCAGAAATTTTTGGACAGAGTGGGTCTTGAGGCAGAACATTATGTAAGGTCCCTAACCCTTAAACTGATTTCTAAAGAGTTGAAACTTGGCAAAGAGACACATAGAGGCATTAGGTATCCAGAGACTTGAGTAAATGCCAGCTCCCACTTCATTGAGCATTCATTGGATAAACATTAAGTGTCTGCTGTGTGCAGAAGGATACACTGTGGGGTAGAGTACAAGATTTGAATAAGATGTCTCTGCCCTTTCAGAATTTATGATCTGGTACCAGGGAGTCAGACAGAAGCACCAATGTTAAAGGAAAGCCTGGGCCTCTAGAACCTGTGGCACAGTGAGGAGGTTAAGGAGGTCAATCACTAGAATCTGTGCTGTTCTATCAGAAGGTCATGAGGGTAGAACATTATGGCCATAGAGAAGCCAAGGGTACTTGCCCTGTCTGGTGAGCCCAGAAGGCTTCCCAGAGGAAGCGCCACTAGAATGGGCTTTACAATAGGGAAGCAGCTGAGGAAGATATGGCAGCCACAGGACACAGGAGCAAAGACGAGGAAGCTCAAGATGTGTTTAGGGGCCACAGAGTAGTACAGTTTGAATGGAGGGTGGAATGGATGGAGGAGAATAATAGGAGAGGACTCTGAAGGCACAGGTGCTACCGTAGGTAAGTGCCCTGGCTAAGGAGCCGAGGCAGGCTTTATGCCAAGATTTTCTCTTAGTCCATAATCTTTTCCAAGCTGCCTTTGTGTGTATTGTTCTGGTCTCCTTCTACCTCTAGAAAAAGAAACACGAAGGCTGAGCCGTTCTTTTCCCATGCATCCCTGAGGAGATTAGTCTCCTTTGCCTCAGTATTCATCATAGGCATGAGAGGTCTGTTCCTAACACTAGTTGGCCAAACAACCTCAGCTCTTACCCCTTCTCACCATTTAGAGCTCAAGCTCCTAGGGCAGCTAGGGGCGTGGTGGATAGAGCACCAGCCCTGAAGTCAGGAGGACCTGAGTTCAAATCTAGTCTCAGACACTTAACATTTCCTAGCTGGGTGATCCTGGGCAAGTCACTTAATCCCAATTGCCTCAGAAAAAAAAATAAAATAAAGTGAGCTCCTTATATGGAAATTTATTTAGCTTGACTAACAAATAGATTTATAAATTTTACCTACTGGGAAGGTAGCTGATGAAGGGCCCTGAATGCCAGGCAAAGACATTTTGGGAAGCTACTGAAGATTTTGGGGTAGAAGTTACATGGACAGATATCTGTGTATAAGGAAGATTAGCTTGGCATTGATTTGGATGAATTACAAGGGGAAGAAAGCAGGGATGGGTAGATCTTGCAATATCTCCACTCTGCCATTTACTAGCTGTGTGACTTTAGGCAAATCTTGCAATTTCTCAGAGCTCCACGTTCCTTCTTCCATGTAAAAAGGAGTTAATAATACTTGTATTTGGGACAGCTAAATGGCATACTGGATAGAGCACTGATCCTGGAGTCAGAAACCCAAGTTCAAATGGAGCATTGGGCTCTTGAACAGCTATGTGACCCTGACCAAGTCATTTAATCTCAACTTCAGTATCTCAGTAAAAGTTCCTAATAATAGCACCTACCTCCCAGAGCTTTTGTGAGGTTCAGAGTGATAATGTTTATAAAGTACCTAGTACACTTAAAAAAAAAAACATGCATTTTGAGAAATGTTAACTAAAATTAAATACTTCACTTACCTACTTCACAGAGCCACAGAGAAGGCAATATTTTGTAACAATGGAGCTCTGTTAGTATGATTTATTAGTATTACATTCTCTGACTTGTAAAGCAGCAAAATGAAAATGCAGACCTTTATTAGATATCTGTTATTTAGTCCCTCATTTATAGAATGAATAGTGGGCCAAGAGGGGAGGGCAGAGGGACTCAGACTCAATGCCCTACAAGTCCTTCCATCTCTGTGTCAGACACAATACTTAGTGCTGAAATACAAAAATGAAGCAGCATCTATCCTTAAGGAGACTAGTTTTCTTTTAAGTTTTAAAAAATTAAATTGTTTTAAGTAATCATTTCTTTTCTCCCTTCTATCTCTCACACTAAAAAGAAAAAGAAAATCCTTATGACAAATAATTTAGTCAAGCAAAACAATTTCCATAGAAGGGAGCTCACTTTTTTTTTTTTTTTTTAAACAGCCTTGAAATGGTAAGGGGTAAAGAGACACAAGGGCAGAGATGGGCCATGCAGTGGGTAGGGGCAGACCCCTAGTGCTTATGGTGAACCCCGAAGGAAACAAGACCAGTCTTTTCAGGGATACATGGAAATATGTTGAAAAGATTGGCTTCACCTGAGTATTTCTCCAAGGTGTAGAAGAAGGCAGGATCAATAGCCAGGGAGGAAGCAGGGCACTCTGGAAAGAGTATGGACTAAGGAGAAACAGCAGCATGAATCCTGCCTCTGCCCCTTACTAGCTGGAAGCATCATGAGGCAGATCATGAGGCCTATCTCTCTAAGCCTCAATTTATTCATCTGTGGAAAGGGGACCCTACCAACAGGATTTACCTTACTGGATTGTTGTAGGGATCATTGAAGGTAATGTATGTAGTAAAGCACTTTGCAACCTTTAAATGTTATATAAAAGTCAGCAGGTTTTTTTATTTGTTTATTATTGCAACCTTTAAATGTTATCTTTAGTCAGCAGGGTTTTTTTTTTTTTATTATTTAAATACTTGAGATCAGGGCATTCTGAAAGAAGCAGCTTTGTGTATCCTTGACCCTCTTGGCAGTCAGGCTAGTGAAGTTTATGGGTCAGAATCATGTTTTTCAATAATGCAAGGACACAGTAAATTTCCAGTAGAGGTCAATGAAAATAAAAATGTTTTCTTCCATGAAGATTCACAGTCCCCTTGCAGGATGTGGGCAGGTCCCTGAGGGCTTTAGGTGGGCTGATTTCCTCAAGATGGGTATTCCACAAAGGCAGTTCCTTCCCACTTTATCTCTCTCTTAAGTTGCCTGGGCTTCTTGGCCAACCTCCAGGTGAGGGACCAACCTCTTCAAATTGAATTCAGCTTGTTCTCAGGAGACAGACGCATATGATCCTTTCCTGCTTGGTAGAACCTGTCATGATCAGAGAGGGCAGTTCACACAATCCCCCAACACTGCAAGTGAATTCTTTTGAGAGAATGGTACAAAGAGCTATTTACCCAGCTCTTGGTGATTCCAAGGATTTCAGAGCCATTGTTTCTTTCAGGCTTCCCAGGGCTCTGGGAGGGTGGGCCAGCCAGAGATTACTATCCTGACTTGATCATTGAGGAAACTGAGGCTCCAAGATGGGATGTGACTTGCCTAAAATATTTGGGCCTGGGTCATTTAACTCTGAAGACTTGTTTCCTTGCACCTTTGGTAAGTGAAAGTCACAGAATCCTAAGGATTTTAGTAGTCATCCAGGCCAACCCCTCTATGAAAGGAAACCCAGCTAGGTCAGGGGTCAGGCTGTCCCATGGAAGCCATTTGTCTTTGAAAGACTGGTTTTAAACTCCCTGAATTCAGTTCTTTTCCAAAGACTGAGATATAATCTCTAGAAGAAGAAACTGAGGTTTTAGACAGATTACGTGATATGTATGGGGCTATTTGGTTAAGTGTCAGGGGTGACGTTCAAACCTAGATCATTTAAGGATCAGCCCTTTCAGATATTTAAGAACTTTAGAGATCAGATTGTGTGATCCAAATCATTCCATTTTACAGAGAAGAGGCCCAGAGACAAGAAATTACTTCTAGTCAGAGACAATAGGTAGCAGAATCCAGGTTATTGAACTCCAAATCCAGAGCTCATTCTGTTAGTGACCTTGTCTATCCTAATGCCCATTGTCATGGCCCTTATTAGTTTCTCGTTCTTTGGATAAGCACTTCCCAGACTAAGACACACACATTCCCATTTTCCTTCTCTTCCTTTTCTTTTGGCCCCAGGTGTTCTCCAGACAGAAATGAGCCAGCTGTTTTGTTTGGGGGTATGTACTGAAGGAGGCAAATAGCTGGAAACAACCAGATTTTCTCTCCTCTTGCAGGAGACAAAGGGAGAAGAAAATTATGGGGCGGTGACGAATCCTCTGGATTGAATCAACCGTAATAATAACGTGTTGGCGGCTTTGTTTTTCCTTGTTTGTGTTTCTATTGAAGAAGTTATTAGGGTGGGCTGAGAGGAGGCCCACAGGGTGGTGGTAGATCCTGATTGGGTCCCTGAGTCTGAGTTGCGTCAAGGCCTGGAAAACTGGGCACTTGAATTTGTGCTCATCCTGTCAGCTGTTCCCTCTGCCTTCTATCCAGATTCCTGTCTTAACATTTGCTGGAGGGAAGAAATGGGAAGACCTGACTGACCAGATACCCAGACTTTTTTTACCTAGGAGTGAACCATGTATACTAGGACCATACTTATTGATCCTCTTGTTTGCAATATAAACTATTTTATTCTGTCAGTTCAATACCACTTACAGACCTCTGCCTGACTGGGCAAGCTTTGTGATGAATGGTACATTTCTGGGAGGGTCAATCAGCCAATAAGCATTTATTAAGTGCTTACTATATGCCAGTGCTAAGTGCTGGGAATACAAAGAGTCATAAGACAGCCTTCACTCTGAAACTGCTGAGCAGCAGCAACAGTGAAGGTGGGGAGGGAGGAGTTGGAAATGGAAAGAAGGTAAATCCAAGGTAGGAGAATTGGAGCTAAAATTGACCAAGTTGAATGAAGATCTCAGTCAAATGAGGTAATATTTGTAAAGCACTTAGCACAGTGCAGGCATATTGTAGAGATTACATAAATGCTTATTATTCTCTTCCCTTCGTGGAAAGAGCCTAGAATTTGAAGTCATGATCATCATATCTAACGTTTATAAAGTATTTAGTATGTTCCATGCATTCTGTTAAGCAATATACAATTATTATCTCATTGGATCCTCACAACAACCTCAGGAAGTAGGTGCTATTATTCTCATTTTACAAATGAGGAAATTGAGGCAAACAGAGGTTAAGTGATCTGCCCAGGTGACACAGCTAATTAAGTATCTGTATCTGGTTTTGAACATGTGTCTTCCTGACGCCAGGTCAAGATTTTATCTACTAAGTCCCTTGGCTACCCATCACTGCCTCAAAAAACCTGGCTTGGAGTTCTGACACTTTTGTTGACTGGCTGCGTGACTTTGGATAAGTCAGTTACCTCTCTAAGTCTCAATTTCCCTATTTGTGGTGGGGACCATATCTATATAACAGTCCAGACAATCAGCCATTCACTGCTCAGAAGGCATAGGCCCTTCCAATCTTGAATATGTCTCACTTTCAGAAAGCTCTTCATTCTAGGAGATAATGTTTGGGGTCGGGGTAAAGGATGCGGGGGAGAATCCTGGCTTTAAAGTCAGGACAATTCTGGGTTAAAAGCCAATCCCTAAAATCTAACAGAAGCAAATTACTTCCCCTCAGTTCAGTTTCTTCATCTGTAAAATGGGAATAATACCTGTAGCACTTACCTGTCAGGGTTGTTGGGAGGTTCCAATGAGATAATGGATGTAAATTGTCCCATTGTGATCAATATTATTTTACCAGGTCAAAATATGCCTCCTTGAACTTTTCTGTTCCTCTGAACCAGTTGCTCCTAGAGCTATTTTCAGGTGCCAAGTAGAACAATTCTAATCTCTCCTCTAAATAAAAGCCTTGAAAATAGCTAGTCTTTCCTCTCTCATTCTCCAAGTCCTCTGTAAATTAGACTATCTCCTCCTCTCTCCAGTTAAAAATTTTATTCATTTTTAACACTTTTCTATTTAAATTTTGAGTTTCAAATTTTCTCCCTTCCTCCAATTCCCTTCCCCACTCACCCTGAAGGCAAGCAATATATATATATATATATATATATATATATATATATATTCACATATATATATTCATACATGAATATATATATGTACACACACATGAAAAATCATGTAAAAAACCTACTTCTTTATTAGCCAAAAAATTTTAAAAAGCAAGAAAGATAAAACAAAATGAGAAAATTATACTTTATTTTATAGTCATGATTCATTAGTTCTCTCTGTGGATGTAGATAGCATTTTTTTCATCATGAATCCTTTGGAATTGTCTTGGATTTTCAACATTTTCAAGGCTTTTTATCTTTTAGTGTTGATCAGACTAGCCAAATCTTTCTCAATTTATCTTCATTACAACATTGTTGTGCACTGATCTTACTGTTCTTCTCATTTCACTTTGCATCAGTACATCAAACTATTCCCATCATCATCTCTTGGCTCACAATAGTTCCACCACAGTCTTATGTCACAATTTGTTCAATCATTCCCCAATTGATGAGCATCCCCTAGATGTCTAATTCCTTGCCACCACAAAAAGAGCTGCTATAAACATTTTTGTTCATATAGGTCTTTTTAATTTTCCTTTGATCTTGTTGGGATACAAACCAAATAATCACATTGCTGAGTCAAAAGATATGCACAGCTTTATAGCCCTTTGAACCTAGTTCTAAATTATTCTCCACAATAGTCAGATCAGTTCACTACTCCAACAAAAATCTTTGAATGTGCTTTTCCCCTTATCTTTCTAGCATTTGTCATTTCTAATGGTTGTGAGATAGTACCTCAGAGCTGTTTTAATTTGCCATTGTCTAATCAATAGTTATTTAGAACATTTTTTCATATGATTGTGGAGCTTTATTTCTTATGAAAACTGCCGGTTTTTATCCTTTTACCATATGTCATTTGGAGAACAGCTCTTATTTTTAAAAATTTGATTTTCTGTATTTGAGAAATGAGGCTTTTATCAGAGAAAATTGCTGTAAAAATTTTTGATATTACTTCATTGTCTCTGATATCTTTTAGTAAAATGTAGTTTCCCTGATTTTTCCCTTTTAATTAAGTTTATTTTTGTTTATGCTTTATCTGAGATCATAATTGGTACTCTTGCTTTTTTTTTTTTTTAAGTTGAGCTGGAGCATATTAAAATCTGCTTTAGGCATATTTTAACTTTGTGTGGGTCTTTCTGTTCAAATGTGTCTCTTGTAGACAATATATTGCTGAATTCCAGTTTCTAATACATTTAACTATCTGCTTCTGTTTTATAGGTGAACTCATCCTAATTATTGACTGGTTTTCCTTTCTATCCCATTTTCTTATATTTCTTCTTCTTTTTCTCCTGTTTTATCCTCAGAAGTCCATTTTGCTTCTAATCTTGCCTCCATTAATTTGTTCTCCCTTTTATCATTTCAATGATAATCCCTTTTTCTCTTATCCCCTCTCCTTCTATTTCCCTGTTGAATAAATTACATTTCTATACACATGTGTGTGTTTATTCTTCCATTTTTGGACTAGTTCAAGCATTGCTCCCCCTCCCCCCTCCCCCCCCAGACTCATTCCCCCCTCCAGTGTAAAAGTTCTTGCCTCTCTTGCTTCAAGTCTTGTGCTTGAATGTCAGCTTTTCTATTTGGCTCTGGCCTTTTCATCAGGAATGCATGAAAGTCCTCTATTTCATTAACTATCTATTCTCCCATCTCCCACTCCTTTACCGTCACCCCCTGCAGTACATTCAGTTTTGCTGAGTAGATGATTCATTCTTGTAATAATCTCAGTTTCTTTGCCTTCTGTGATAATCATATTTCAACTCTCCTTTAACACAGAACCTGCTAAATCTTATTCAATCCTGACTATGGTTGTGCAACACTTGAATTGTTTCTTTCTGGCTGCTTGAAGTATTTTTTCTTTGACCTGGGAGTTCTGGACATTGGCCAATATATTTATGGGAGTTTTCATTTTGGTATGTCTTTTAGAAAGTGATCAGTGGATTCTTTTTAATTTTTATTTTACTCTATGGATCTAAGATGTCAGCAGTTTTCCTTTATAACTTCCTGAACTATGATGTCTAGGTTCTTCCTTTGATCATGGCTAATCCTATAATTCTTAAATTTTCTCTTCTTGATCTATTTTCCAAGTAAAATGTTTTTCCAATAAGATATTTCACTTTTCCCCCTATTTTTCATTCTTTTGAGTTTGTTTTATTAATTTTTGATGTTTCAAAGTGATTAACTTCTACTTGTCAAATTCTAACTATTAGTGAGATTTGTGTATCTTTTTAAAAAAATTAATATTTTATTTTTCCTAATTACATGTAAAAACATTTTTTAATATTTGTGTTTCTAAATTTTGAGTTCTAGATTCTCTCCCTTCCTTTCTGCCCTACTTCCCTCATTTGGGAAGGCAAACAATTTGACAAAGGTTATATATGGGTAGTCATGCAAAACATTGTACCTCTTTCCATTTGGCCAATTCTATTTTTCAAGGTGTTATTTTTCTTAAGTATTTTTTGTGCATCTTTTTTTTTTTTTGTAAATAGTATTTTATTGTTTCCAATTACATGTAAAAATAATTTTAATATTCATTTTTATAAGATTTTGATTTCTAAATTTTTCTCCTTGCCCCTCTCCTTTTCTGCTTTCTAATATGATAAGCAATCTGATATAGGGCATACATGTGCAATCATGTTAAACATATTTTCACATTGGTTCTATTGTGCAAGAAGAAACAGAAAAAAGAAGAAACTTTAAAAAAATGGAAAATAGTATGTTTGAAACTATATTCAGACTACATATTTCTTTCTTTACATAGAGATAGCATTTCCTATCGTGAGTTTTTTGGAACTAAGATCATTATATTGCTGAGAAAAGCTAAGTCTATCATAGTTCTTCATTGCACAATATTGCTGTTACTGTGTATAATGTTCTCTTTGTTCTGTGCACTTCAGTCATCATCATTTTATGTAAGTCTTTCTAGGTTTTTCTGAAATCTGTCTGCTCATCAACTATTCTCCAACTGATGAGCATCCCCTCAGTTTCCAATTCTTTGCACCATAAAAAGAATTGCTATAAATTTCTAGATTTCTTTGGGATACAAGTAATGACCTAGTAATAATAGTATTGCTAGGTCAAAGGATGCACAGTTTATGATTGTCCTTTGGGCATAGTTTCAAATTTTGGACCTCTTTTAACAAGCTGTTAATTATTTAAAATTTTTATTTATTATTATTATAACTTTCTATTGACAGAACCCATGCCTGGGTAATTTTTTACAACATTATCCCTTGCACTCACTTCTGTTCCAACTTTTCCCTTCCTTCCCTCTACCCCTTCTCCTAGATGGCAGGTAGTCTCATATGTGTTAAATATGTTATAGTATATCCTAGATACAATATATGTGTGCAGAACCGAACAGTTCTTTTCTTGCACAAGAAGAATTGAATTCAGAAGGTAAAAATAATCCAGGAAGAAAAACAAAAATGCAAACAGTTCATACTCATTTCCCAGTATTCCTTCTCTGGGTGTAGCGATTCTGACATCATTGATCAATTGGAACTGAATTAGATCTTCTTTTTGTCAAAGAAATCCACTTCCATCAGAATACATCCTCATACAGTATCATTGTTGAAGTATATAATGATCTTCTGGTTCTGCTCATTTCATATCAGTTCATGTAAGTCTCTCCAAGCCTCTCTGTATTCATCCTGCTGGTCATTTCTTAGAGAGCTGTTAATTATTTTTTATAATCTTCTTGCATTGCTTATTTGTTTTCTCTGTTTTTCCTCTATCACTCTTGTGTGTTTGTTTAGCTCTTCTAAGTATTCTTTTTGGCTTAAGTACAATGAACATTTTTCTCTGAAGCTTTGTTTGTAGCTATTTTCACATTCTTGTCTTCTGAGTTTGTCTTGGTCTTCCCTGCCACTGTAGTAGTTTTTTATAGTTAACATCTTTTTAAAAATTATCTTTACATGTAGTTGGAAAAAAAATAGCATATAGGGATAAATCAAATTATACAATATAGTAGGGAGAGTTAATTTCATATAGACACTCTAAAGCCAGGTTGTTCATAAGGTAATTTTTTTCCTTTTTTACCAACAACTTATAGTAAATGTATTCATAAATGCATAAAAAATAAATTCTTTTTTTTGTTTGTTTGTTCATTTTCCAACTGTATGCCGTGCCAGCAAAGGGTCTCCTATAATCTTTTTTTCATCAGTTGTCTTACTCCTTTACCATCATCTCTGGGCTGAAGCTGTTGCTGCAGCCATTGCTGCAGCCGTTGTAGTATGTATGAACTTTAGAATAGGGTCACAAATTTCTGCTGGCTACCTAAGTTTTCTTAGTCTTTCTCTTTTGTAAGCTTTGCTATTCCAAAATTTGATTCGAGGCATTATTTTAAAGATGTTTGGAGGGGAATATTAAGGAAGTTCAGCTCAGTTGCTTCAAATCCATTATCTTGGTTTCCCTCTTCCCTTCTCCCCCACATAGACAATCTTCCTATGATGTAGTTTTCAGTCCCTTTCACATTGTTACCTTTCTCTGGATATCTTCTAGTTGGCCAGTGTACCTTCTAACACACAGTGTTCCCTAAATAGACAAAATAAATACTTTGACTTGTTGGATTTGCTCATAAGTCTTGCTGATGTGAATTTTATCCATTTGCCACATTCTTGTGATGATCTTGCTGGAGATTTTCAGGAGGGCAGATAGCAACCCTGATCACATCTTTTCCACCATTCTAGTAGGAGGGAACTCCAGTGGAAGGAAGGCATTCTATGGAAGAGTCCAGAGAGAGCAGACGCTTTGGCTGAGAGAGCTAAGATGTACAGTCAGGAAGGACTCTGTTTAGTCACCAACCCCAAGGGTCCAGCAGGAACAGGGCCCCAGGGAGACAGCTCAACCAATAGAACATGAGGCAGAGAAGGAAGCTGCTGGGAAGAGAGAGTGAGAGTTGGAGAAAACCCAGCTGGTGCTGACAAGAGCCAGAGGGCAGAAACTAACTGCGCAGGAGCAGCTAGATTCAGCCCAGGCCTAGAGAAAACAGACTAAAAGTGCTGGATTTTCTGAGTGATTAGGGTATTGTACAGGGCTGGCTCTATGACTATTCCTGGGTTGTTTTGGGCAAACCACTGCCCTGCTCTGTGTGTGAACAACATTTCCAGAAAAGGAGCTGTTTTTGTCCCCAGGTTAGGGGTCCTCTTACTCAGTCAAGCCAAGTAGTTAGGAAGCTTTTTGGCAGTTGGCCTGGTGATTTTGTAGTCCTGTTTCCCTTCAGTTAGATTCATTTGTGGGACATAATGCTAAAGTGAAAAGTGTACTGTTTGCAATTTGATGAATCAGGACATATAGAGTAGTCATGGCATTGCAGGGTCATAGAATCCTGGGCTTAGAATTGGAAAGAATTGTAGCTGTAGAGCTCAGGCAGTAATCAATAATAGTCAATAAACATTCACTAAGCTCTTATTATATACATCTCTATGATAAATTTTGGGGATGCAAATAACAAGAACAAACAGTCCCTCCCTCCAGAAGCTTAATGGGGGAAGTTGAGATGCAAAAGGAAGGTAGAAAAGAAAGTGAGTTGGCATTAAATAGCTGTGGAATTTTGACCAATTGACTTCTCTGGGCATCAGCTTCCCCATCTGTAAAGTGGGAATACTGTACTACTCACATCACAGTCATGTTATGAGACCCTTTGAAAATGTTGTGATATAGGAAGGTATTATTGTTATCCACCCACTTATCTCCCAGGTTTTCCTATTTCTGACAAAGATACCACCATTCTTCCAAGCTCCTGGGTTCATTATTCTCAATTCCTTCTTTATTTTTTCCACCATCCAGTCAGATACCATTTCTGCTGCTATGATATCTCTCTCGGCCTCTTCCTCCTACACTCACACCTCCACTTTAGTCAGGCATTTACCACCTCTCAACTATACTGTATCATTGACTTTCTAATGGCCTTTCCTACTTGGGCCTGTCTTTCCTTGACAAATATGCCTAAGTGACTTTCCCTTTGCACATGTCTAATCATGTCATTTCCTTTCCCTACACACTCTAGTGATTCCCTATTACAATACTCTTGGATAAAATACAAACCCTGTTTGCCTCTTAATGCCCTTCACAACCTAGCTTAAGCTGACCTTTTCGGTCTCAGTATATATTACTCCCTTTTCCACATGCGATCCAGCCAAATTGTCCTTCTCTCTGTTCCCCTGGCAGCCTAGATGGCACAGCAGCTCTGTGACCTATCTCCAGTGTTTGACATAGGCATTCTCTCAAGCCTAGGGCATTCTCCTTCCTCACACCTGTGTGTGTGTGTGTGTGTGTGTGTGTGTGTGTGTGTGTGTGTACTGTCTCCCCTGGCAGAATGTGAGCTCTTGAAGAGTAGATTTGATTTTGGATTTTGTACTTGAATCTTCAGCATCTAGCACAGAACTTGATGTAGAGTCAGCACTTAATAAATGCTAGTTGGTTTTATTGATTTTACTGTTGTTGATATTATTATTGGTCGGAGTTTTTCAGTCCCTCTGAGAGTTCAGGCTGCCCTAGGTTTGCCCAGAGTCTGCAGAGAGAAGAGAAGCTTGTGGGCCAAGTTCTTAGCTTCTTGGGCCATGGTTCCATGCTCTTCCTCCCCCCAGGCCCTGTCTCAGCATTTCTGAATGAGAGCCCCTCAGAAGGAAGAGTTTGCTCATTCAGCCCCTGCTGAGCCAGTCCTGGCAGCTATTAATAGCAGCTGCAGATCTTAATTGCTATGATGCCAGAGTCAATGTGAGTCACTCTGCCCCTGGCCACATAGCAGACCTGGACTCCCCTTCTCTCTCCCCTCTGCTCACACAACCCCCAGGAAGGAGACTGCCAGCCCCTGACTTGTCACTCGAAATGACAGCACCTGGAAGCTTTCCTCTTGAAGCAGCCTCTTGGGTCTCAGAGATCTGCTGCAGCTGATGATTGTCTCTGGCCAAGAAAAGAGCCCTGATCTGGACGGCAGGAGCCCTGGGTGCGAGCCTGGCTCCACTAACGCGGGCACTGAAGGCCTCAGTTTTCTCTCCTGCAAAATGAGGGAGCTGGACTGGATTGTGTTCAGGACTGTTTCCGGGACAGCAGGAGAATGACCACACGGCCTCATCCAGGAGAGCTTGGAGGCCCCACTCAGAATGCTGCTCTGGCACATTGAAGAAGGCTCATCACTCTGGCCTGTAAAGGGAGGGCGCTGGATTAGCTCATTTTAAAGCCCTTTTCAGTTCTGTGAGGATCCTCTGAGGCAGCTGGGTGGTGTCATAGTGCAGAGATTACCATCCTCAATTCAGGAAGGCCTGAATTCAAATCCAGCCTCAATCACTTCTAGCTGTGTAATCCTGGTGAAATTATTTAACCTCTGTTTGCCTCAGTTTTCTCAACAATAGCATCTACCACACAGGATTGTTGTATTAACTGAGAGAATAATTGCAAAATGCTTAGCACAATGCCTGGCACAGAGTATTATGAATACAGGTTCATAATAAGTACTTATACTTATGCTTAGAAGATCAATGTGTTTATATCACAGAGAAGACCCCTGAGTCTGTCATTAGCCTATTTTTCCTTGCTTAGTCCTGCACAAAAATGCAGTTGGTCCGAGGTGTTGTGATTCTTGCTGAGCTCAGCAGGGCTAAATTGAATTCAATCATGGATTATAAAATTTGAGGGGAACATAGGAGGCCATCAAGTCCAGGCCCAGGCCCTGTCTTCCATGAGAAGAGGCATTACCTTTATTTTATAAACAAGGCCCGAGAGCCAAAGACATTGAATGCACAGGTGTGTGGCGTTCACAGGGTCAGCAGGGGCAAACAAAACCCAAGCCTCCGGTCTCTCAGTACAGTGGCACTCTCTTATACCTGCAGGACTTTCAAGGGATCCCAGAGGGCATCTTGCCCAGCACCAAAGTAAGGCAGGTGTTGCCGCCTCCACTGCACCCTGACAAGTCGTCACCTCACCTTTATTTGGGTGTGTTTTCTGGTCAGGAATTTGCTGCCTCCTGCTGCTTTAAGGCAGCTGCCATTGCAACTGATTGTTAGAAAGTTTCTCCTTATCTCAAATCTTTCTAAGCTTTCCTGCTGTTCCTTGGTTTGTTCTCTGGGCTCAAGTGAAACCATCCCATTTGCCTTCCACCCAATAGCTCTTCAGATGCTTGGAGGCAGATACCACATCCATGTCTTCCATCCGATCTTCTCTCCAAATTAAACAGCTTCAGCTGATCATCTTCCTACTAATAAGCTTCCTGGGAATGAATGTCAGTTTGTCAACATCCTTCCTAAAACATGGCACCCGGAACTGAACATCTGACAGCTCTAGTGCCAGTAATGTGCCCCTCATTCTTCCTTGTGCCGAACACTGTGCCTCTTTTAATTTAGCTTAAAATAACATTAGCCAAAATCACAGCGTTGATTTATATTGAACTTACAGACTGCTCAAGCCCTCAGATCATCATTATTATTATTTTTTACACAAAATGTTTGTTAGCTATGCTGCCCCCAGAGATGGAATGAAAGGGTGTGGCTGGGAAGGGAGTTGACCATAACAGCCAGCCAGCCAACAGACTCCTTGGTAAGTTGGGAATGTGGGAGGCTCTGCCTCTGAGGGAGGGCTTCTTAGAGTTGAAGGTTCTTGTGACTTAATCTCCCTGTCTCAATTTCCTCAATTATAAAAGGGAAGAAGGGTCAGAATAGACCAGGGCTTCTTAAACTTTTTCTACTTGCAACCTTTTTTCACATAAGAAATTTTTACACTATCCTAGATATATAGTATACAAAATAGGTAACCAAACCAAATTTTACTGATATTAAATCATAATTTTGTGCTTCTTCCACATTCAGCTATTTGACTCCCATATAGAATTGTGATACACACAATTTGGAGCCTCTCCCATCTCTATGGCTAGGAGCTGGGGACCACAGCTCCAGAGAACAAAGGCCACAGTGATGAGGGGACTAGAGGCATATGAGACACAGGAGGATTAATTGGAAAAAATGGGTTATTTAGGCTGATAAAGAGGAGATTGGGGGGAGACTATGGGAATTTAGGATTATAGATTAAATATGAAAGTATCTTAGAGGCTATTGAATCCAAACTTATAGATGATGAACCTGAGACCCATTGGGGTTATGACTTATTTGAAGTGACACAGCTAACAAGATTTAAACTCAGGTGCTACCCACTTTCACTCATTGCCACCTGCATCTTCAAGAATTTAGGGGATTGTCTTGTGGAAAGAGGTATGAATAGATTTGCTCTGCTTGTCCCCAAAAGACAGGACCAGAATGATGGATAGTATGAGAGGCAGGTTTAGGAATGATGTGCAGAATTCCCAACTAGTTAAAGCTATTCTGAAATAGATGGGTGACTTTGGGCAGGATTGAGTTTCTCATTAATGGGATTCTTTAGGCAAAAGCTGGATGACCCTTTATGGAGGAACTTGGGAAATTTCTATTCCAGTCCATGTTGGATTTGATGAGCTCTTCTGAGGTTCTTACCATTCTGGCTGGGCCTTACCTACCCGTGGGTAGGCCCTTTTTGCAACACTATGCCATTTCTAAAATGAAAGCAACTCATCTTCCCGGCCCCTTCCTTGGTCCAGAGGGAAATATCCTGTCCTCAGTAACTGACCAACACCTGCAAAGTCTGGCAGGGCATCTTTTCCTTCCATTACCCAGCATGTACTGATAGACATCAGACCCTTCCCTTCACAATGTGAGAAAGAGGGAAGTCTGAAAAAGCTTTGAAGGAAGGAGGAGGGAGGGGGTGGAGCTAAGATTGCACAGGAGAATCTGCAGGGGAATCATTCCCAAAGGCAGGGTTGCAAAGAAGAATAATCTTGCATCATCAGCAGGGAAAGAACAGTGTTAGGAGCATAAAAGAGACAGAAAGCCAGAGAGAGACTAAAAAACTGAAGGATGCTTATCCCAGAAAAGCTGAATTAGACAGTCACAGGAAAAAAGGGACTTTAATGAACATTTGGTTCTCCTCCAAGAATGTCCTCTACTGTATCCTTGACAAATGGTCGGTCATCTAGCTTCTGTATGAGCCATACACAAAACCTCAGAATTAGAATGGATAGATCTTAGAAATCATCTGCATCATGGGTAGGAACCTTCTGGACAGCATTTCAACCTCTTCTAATGAGGAACTTATGACTTTTAAAGGCAGTCCTTTAACTTTTTAACAATCCTAATTTTAGGAAATTTTTCCTTATCTGGAGCTGAAATCTGTCTCTGCAACTTCTATATACTGGTCCTGGTTTGTCCTTCTTGGGTCAAAGAGACCAAATTTATTCCTCTTGTAATGGGATAGCCTTTTGCATGTTCCTAAGGCTGGCCATTTGGTCTCCTTAAGTCTCCTCTTCTCTAGGCTAAACATTCCCAGTTCTATGTTAGTCTGTTTTTCATTCAATATGGCTTCCTATTCTGTTCTTACTCTGGTTACCTTTTTCTTCCATTTGTCATTATTTTTCCTTAAACAGGGCACCCAGCTGTAAACATAGTACTTTTTGATGTACTGTGACTGGAGTAATGAAGGACCCACTTCCCCCTCCTACCTCTTTCTGCCCTACCCCCACCTCTTTCTGGACTGGCTCTTTGGGCTAATGTAGCCTCAGACTACATTGGCCTTTTGAGGTACCATGTCCCCTCTTGTTCTAAAACTTGAGTCCTTTAAGAATCATTTTCACGGGAAGTATCATGTAGTTTTCAATCCAAGTGTTAGGCTTCACATTTGCCCCTTCACACATTCCATTATATTATCTTACATTGTTATAAAGTATTAATAAATTTAATCATGTGCTTGTTGGATTGGATTAAATGAGATTTGGGCCATCATTATAGCCTGTTGAGATCTTTATAGTTCCTGATTCTGAAGGCTTCCAAGAGTGTTATTGCCTTAGGAGACAGACCACTCTACTAGAGGAAAGGCCCTTCAAATATTTGAAGATGCCAGTCACAGTCTTTTCTTAGTCTTCTCTTCCCTAGCCTCAGTATCTCCATGTCATTCAAGGATTCTGCAAAGGATATGGTAGCCATAGCTGTTTTTTTTTTTTGTTGTTGTCACTTTGGTAGGCCACATGCTTTGAGTCCTTTTCATGTACAGAGAATATTGCAGGCTTTTAAAATGATTTTTAAAATTATTTGCAATAGCACCTATATGCATTTGAAAATTAATAATATAGATGTGTGAGACATGCTATTTATTCAGTTTATGGGATGGTATGCATAGTTATTATACTGAATAACATTTCATATTGTATTGGAACTAAATGAAGGTCAGAATAATGGTACTTGGTATGTAACCTTACATACCTCCTTACAGTGGACCTCCTTACGATGTCTTAGCCTCCAGGTTGGGAACCATTGTTTTAGAAAGTAGGGAATAGGGATTTTTAATCTTTGTGTTATGGATTCCCTCTGAAAGTCTGGCAAAACCTTTGGATCTCATCTCAAAATGTTTTTAAATGCATAAAATAAAATACACAGCATTACAAAGGAAACCACTTCTGCTAAAATGAAGATAACTTTTCTCCCGTCAAGTTCATATATCTCTTGAAATACATGGATTTCATTTGCATGGATTCCTTGGAAGTCTGACAAAGAATCATTGACACAGGACAGAATATTAGGAAAAAGGAAATAATCAGATATAATCAGGTATTTAAAACCCAGATTCCTACCCAATATCACTGGAGAACTGTGAATTCACAGTTTTCCAGTTAGAGAAATAGCCTGATATGATGGAAAGATCATGGGACAGAGAGTTGAGGTTACATTTGTAATTCCAGTGTCATCAATGGTGGTTTCTCCAGTCTGAATGTTCCCAGACAAATTTTTTTCTTTCTCTGAGCCTCAGTTTCTCCATTTAGATGACAAAATAAACCAATAGAGGATGTCCAGTTTACAAAGTGCTTTGCATCCATCAATCCTCACAGTATCCTTCTCTGGTATTTCCCCCATTTTATCAATGAAGAAACTGAGGCTTGAAGAAGGAAAATAGTTTATTGGAAGCTGTGCAGCAGATCAGTGGGAGAGCTTTCTTTAATCCAGATTTTTTTTTTTTACTCGTCCCATGTTCAACATATCCTATCCTTTCAGATGACATTTCCCTTGTTCTTTTGAACAGTCAGGTAGCACCACAGTGCACAGAGGATAGAACGTGGACTGTAGGAGACCTGAGTTCCAATATGATATTGGGCGGCACACTTTACCTCTGCCTCAGTTTCCTTAAGGGTAAAATGGGGATCTACCAGCACTCTCTTTGCAGGGCTGTTGTGAGGCTCAGATAAGATCCTGTTTGTATAGTGGCCGACATGGTAAGTGCTTTGTAAAAGTTCTCCAGCATCATGATCATTATTATTATACTTCCTTGGAGAGAAACAAGATAAAGGATAGAGTAAAAGAGATATAGATTCATTAGGCAGAGGCTGGGTTCAAATTTCTGCTTTGACACTAACTCTTTAACCTGGGACAAACCTCTTCTTTGGGTTTCAGTTTTCTCTTCTGTAAAATGAATGGGTAGGTCTAGAGAATTACATGATCTCTTACCTTCTTTTTTTAGGCCCTATAATCTTATATAGGCTTGTTAAAAGATGGGTGACCTTACAGCATTTGAGTTTTGACCCAAGCTTGTTTGACACCATTCCCCTTCCCTCCTAGTGAGTACACACAGGCAAACACACTCTTACTTTCTATCTCTCTGTCTCTGTTTCTGTCTTGTCTCTTGTCTATCTGCCTGTCTGCCTCTCTCTTCCAGGAAGTGTCTATAAGTTTAGGCTTTCTCCCAGGGAAAAAAGTGTGAGATCCCTCCAGAGACTGCAGAGTCAGGGCCTGGTCACTTAAAACCAAGAGCTGTGGTCCAAAGGGCGTTTTCTGTAGATTCTCCTGTCAGCTTTCTTGCCATAGGGTATCTAAGTTGTTTTGTGGACAAGATTTTCCTGCTCTTCTAGACCAAGCATGAGAAGCCTGGATCAACATTAGCCTCTTAAGGTAGAAACATAGTGCATCTAACCCAGCCTAGATTTGAATGTCTGACTGGGCTGTCAAGGGCTTGTCAGCCTCCAGGTCTGTTACAAACAGCTCTTGTTGTTGTTCATCCTTTGTTTTTGAACAGGATCGATGACATCACAGGGAGATTTCTTGACTCAAACATGAATTGGATTTAAGTGAGGCAGAGTTACACAGAGTTGTCCACATCACTTTCTCTTCCAGGGTCATCAAGGCCTTTTATCTTGCAAGATAAAAATCAGGACAGTCGGTGAGGGCCCAGGATGCAGCGGATGACCTTGCCATCTTCAGTGTCTGACCAAGCTCTTAGCACTTCCCAGTGCCTGCTTCAGCCGCCTTTATGGCTGCTGAGACAAATTGTTCTCATCTGCCCATTCAGCCCGGGGAAGTCTTCACAGGCTTCACATAATAATAGCTACTATTTTTCCAATGTCATAAGTGCTTTCCTTACATCCACCTTGTGAGCTTAACAGTGCTGTGATCCCTTTTTCAGGTGAGGAAACTGAGGCACGGAGAAGAAAACTTGCCCCAGAATCATAAACTAGCATGCTTCAGAGCTGATATTCCAAGTTCCAAGATCCCTTATCAAACTTTGATGTAATGTCATAGGAAGATCAATGATCTGAACAGGCCATTCAGATACTCCTTCCTTTTCCAAATCCATATCTGTGTGAGGCTGTATTTTCTCTGTATACTTTAACCAAAACAATATATCACAACAGTTTGGAGAATCCAGCTGGCTTCTATTAGGCCACAAGGTAGGCAGAAATATGTAAAACAGTGCCACTCTTCTCCCTAATTTTTTTTTTTTTTTTAGAAAATAGTTATTTTACAAAAAGCATGCTATTCATGAAATCATGCAATAAGATGTTTATTGCTATTTAAAACAATTCATTAGATAAATGTTTTTAATTTGTTAGTTTTAATTTCTAATGTGGTAAATATCAACAGCTATAATTCATATAAATAAAAAATCTTTGGAAACTCCTTGTAATTTTTAAGATTGTAAAGGATTTCAAAGGCTAGAAAATGTGAGAACCACCACACTAGCCCATGCTACCTTTGTTTCATTCTAGGACAACTCATCTGGTTTGTCACCTGGAAACTAGAGTAAGTTTTGTGTAGAAGCTCTCTCACCTCTCCTCTAGTGTGGTGGTGAGCCTTTGAGGTAATGCCAGCAGAGCACAAATGCTGGTAGACTCCATCAGCACACTGGACAAATGTGATCTACTATATAAAGTGCTACATTTAACAAGTTAAATTTGAATTAAGCTAATTCTGATTGGAAGAATCCAGGACTTGGAGGCAGAAAACCTGGTCTTAAACCTGTCTCTGTTGCTGACTTGCTGGGTGACTTTAGAAAAGTCATTTCCCTTCTCTCAATCAAATGGGAAGCACAAGCTGGGAGCACAAATAATTATAGTGCAAAATGGAATCTGCTTTGTGTGTAACATCCAAGGAGAGAGAGAGCACTTCTAGGGGGAAGGGTCAGGAGTCACAGAGGAAGTGACACCTGAGCTTGGTTAGTCCTGTAGGATGGAAGAGCAGGGCTGGGAAGAGCATTTCCTTCACATCGGACAAACTGCATAAGCAATGGCACCGGCAGAGGGAAGGAGTTTGGCCAAGGGCTTTGGGATTCCTCCTCCCCCCCACTTCTCCATGGAGGAAAATTCTCTAGGGTAGACTCTGGTTTTATCTTTGCAGAGCAGGCCTGCATCCTTTAGTCTTCAGATGGAAAGGTTTCCTCTCCATCTCCCACTCCAGATGATCCCTAGAGGAACCTGACCTGGGCAAGTAATGGGTTAGGTCTCTGTCTTCCAGCTTCAGTCCCCGCCCCACCCCCACCTCTAATATGTCAGGCTGCTGCAGGGACTAGGGGCTGAGGTCTGGTTTGCTCAAAGGGAGGAGAGAAAGGTAGACACAGATATAGGAATGGGGGGAGGGGAGAAGGAAAGGGAAAAAGAGTAAAAGGGAGAGAAAAGGGAAAAAGAGAAGGGAAGAAAAGAGAAGAAAGGGAAGGAAAAGGACGAGAATTTTTTTAAAAAGCAGGAAAATAGGAAGGAAGGAAGAGAGGACAAGGAGAAGGAAGGGGGGGAGAAAGGGAAAGGATAGAGAAAGCTGTAGGAGAGAGGGAGTGAACGAGGAGAAGGAAGGAGGGTGGGAAGAGAAGAGAGGAAGATAGAAGAGAAGGAGGAAAGGGAGAGAATAAAGAGAAGAGAGGCAGGAGAAGGGGGAGGGGAAGAGGAAACCGAGACTGAGTAGAGAGGGAGGGAGGGAGGGAGGGGAGAGGGGGGGAAGAGAGAGAGAAAGAGACAGACAGAGACAGAGAAAGAGAGAGAGAGAAGGCGAGAGAGGCTTAAGGAAGGAGAGGAGAGGAAAAGGGGAGAGAGCCAGAAAGGAAGGGAGGGGGAAGAGAGGGAAAGAGGGAGAGAGCTAGAGAGAGAAAAGGAGGGAGGGATGCAGCGAGGGAGGGAGGGGAGCTGAGCAGAGCGGGCGGCGAGACTGCAGCGCAGCCGGAGCCAGAGAGGAGCAGGAGCCAGAGGAGCTGCAGCCAGGGGAGCAGGGAGCTGAGCGGGGCCCCGGACGATGCGCTAGCCGAGCCTGAGCCGCTGGAGCCCGAGCCATCCCGGGAAGCAGCACGAGCCGAGGCCCGGTCAGAGGTGAGGACCAGGCTGGGGGCCGGGGCCGGGCTGTGCTGCGGCGGTGGGGCGGGGGTGGAGGTTGCGGGCGGCCAGGGGTGAGGGGGAGGGGGCGGGCTCTGGCCATTGCAGCTGTGGCTAAGGAAGGGGGCCGAGGCCGGGCTTTACCCACCGGCGGTTATCCACGCCCCGCCCAGGGATTCGGCGGCCGCAGCCACACTCCCTACCGAAAGGCTAGGCTAGGCTGGGGCCTCTTGGGTCTCCCCTAGATCCCGAAGCAGCCCCTCCCTCCTCCCTCCCCCCCCCATCCCTAGGCGAACGATTCCGCACTAGGGATGTCTGGGGGAAGGAGAAGGGAAAAGGCCTGGTAGGTCCTGATCCTGGTGTTGAGGTTCCCCTCTCTGCCCCGCCCCGCTCCCGGGTGTCGGAAGGAGGTAGGGGGCACCCTAGGGGACCTGGGGGATGCCCTCCCTTTGGGAAGCTGTCCTGCTTAAACCCGCAATTCCCTGTTCTACCTCCCCCCCCCCCTCCAAGAGGCTGAAGATGGCACTTTCTGAGTCTCTAGGGCCAAGGGGGCAGGGGTGGGGGTGGGGGTGAGCATGTTACATCTCTTTCCTGCCCCATAATATCCACTTAGGATCTCCCCTAATTTAGCTTCTTGGCCCGTGTAATCTAAACCTCCTGCCTTTCTCCCATCATAGCATCCTGGGGCAGCTGACCAAAAGGGAAACTGAGGACCCAGCTATTTGACCAAGGTCATACAGTTACTTAATGGAGATATGGAGCTTGGGGCATGTTGAGAATCAGTTTCCCTTTGATTTCTGATCCCCTCCCTAGCAAAGGGGTTCTTTCTTTCTGATATCTGCCTTTGATCCTGAGAGGAGGGCAAGGGGGCCTTCCCAGGCTTTCTTAATCTTTTTCTCACTTCTTGCTTGTCCAGGATGCCTTAGTTCTGAGCCTGACTGGAGATAAAGGGAATGGAAAAAAATAATCTCTCCCAGATTCTTCTAGTTCAAGGGGCAGAATTTTAAACCTAAGGGATTCATTCACTGTATCTTCATATAGATGGGGATGGAATGGAGCCCAAACTGAGGAGATGAGATAGGCAACTGCCAAGAGTACATCACTCAAATGGGGTGATTTTGTAGAAGTATAAGGAATTTAAAACTTGACTTACTTGGCCTCAGAGGGCAGAAGTAGGGCTGATGGAAGGGAGTTAGAAAGGCAAATTTAGGTTGGATGTAAAGAATTAACTTCCTAACCAGGGGAGCTGTCCCAATGTGGATGTGGCCCCCCTTGAATTTTGATGCTTTAAGATTTTTATTGACTATATTGAATAATCTTTTTTTTCATTTCCATAAAAGTCATGTTCAGAATTTTGTCTTATTAGATTCAATCCAATATGGATGTGGTTGTTTCATGAGGTAGTTTGGCCTCCATCACTGGACATCTTCTAAGAACTACATAGAGATTTAGATCTAGAAAGGACTGTAGAGATCACCTAGACCAGGAGTTCTTTGCTTGGCTTATGTTCTGGACTCCTTTGGCAGTCTGGTGAAGTCTATGGACTCCTCAAAATAATGTTTTTAAATAGATGAAATAATATATATATATAATTACAAAGGAAACTAGCAATATTGAAATCTATCAATTTTTTTAAATTCATAAGCTCCCTGAAATTATCCCTTCCTTTGCAGGGGATAAATGGCTATTAATTAAGAAGTCTTGATCTAATATATTTTTAAGATGAGAAAATAGACTACAAGATACAAGTCTTCCAAGGTCACACAGTTGGTAAGAGGCAGAGATAGGATCAGGGCTTTTGACAAAATCCAGCCCATTGCTCTTTTCATTGCTTCAAGCAGAGATTGCATGACCATGTGCCAGTAACATTGTAGCTGGATTCATCATCAGTTATCGACTGGATTAGATGGCCTCCTGAGTTTCCATGCAGTGATGAAATTCTATGATTCTACAGTGTTGATGTCAGTGAATTCATCTCTCCTTTGGATCTAAAAGATCAAAGCTCCCAGTAGTCAGTGACCAAAGGGAAATGATCCAACCTTGTTCAGGGCTCACTTAATGGCTTGTCTTGGCTGTGTTGGAGAACAGGTCTAGAGAAGCAAATTGAGTTGCATAGTCACTGAGCTCCTAGTTTAGCTTGGATGATCCAGTCTCTGCTTAAATATTTCCAATGATAGGGAACTCATTCTTTTAGGAGATTTTTCTATTCTAGCAGACCTTTAATTGGAAGGTGACTTTAGTAAATAATGAGGTCCCCATCATTGAAAGTATTTAATCAAAAGCTAGATTACCACCTATTAGAGAAGTTGTAGTGCCCTGGGTGAGGGGCTAGACTACATAACATGGGCCCTTCTAGTTTAGAGAAATTCCATGATACCGTCCTGACCAGGCAACCTTCCTGGGTCCACAGGAGAATGATAGTAATAACAGCTTACATTCCTCTAAAGCTTTCAGCTTACAAAGCATTTCCATAGCATTTGATGTTCACAACAACTCTTAGGTATCTATAGTATGTGTATTATGATTTCCATCTTAACGGATGATGAAAGCAAGGGTCAGAGGGGTTAAGGAAATCCAGCAAGCTGGTGGCACAATCAGGCCTCAAACCCAGATCTCCTAACAATACCGGGTTTAATGCACTGCAGTATCCTAGGGTGAGAGCTGAAGGGAACCTCCAAAGCCTTTAAACCCATCCTCTACTTGAATAGGAATCCCTTCTACAGGATGCCCGCCCTTTCTCTCCATCCCTGCGTGTCTTGACCTCTTTCTCTTATTCTCTGTCTTTGCATGGCTATCCCTATGTGTCTGCACTAGTTTGTTTTTCCTTTCCATCTCTCTTTCCCTAGGTCCTTGTGTGTCTCTGCTGCAACTTCCCCCTTTATCTTCATTCAGCCTTGTAGGACCATGGAGAGCAAATCTAAGCCCTTTTTCATTGACAACCCTTCAAAGATTTGAAGACAGAAATCATGGTGCCTCTTGGCTTTCAAGTTTTTTTTTTTTCTCTATGCTAAACAAATGATAAAGTATTTATATAGAGCACTTAGCATAGTGCCTTACACACAATAGGAGTTTAATGCTTGTTCCCTTCTTCCCTCCCTTCCCTAAACATCCCTAGTTTCTTCAATATATCTTCCTACAGTGTGCTCTTAAGGCTTTTAAGCATCCTAGTCACCTCATTCTGGGAGTGTTCTACTTTATCTGTGGACCTTGCACCAATATGGTACCCAGAGTGGAATACAGTATTCCCACTGAGATATGATCAGGGTAGAGGACAGAGGGATTATCATTTCCCATATTCTGGACATTTGCTTTCAATACAACCTGGAATTTCATCAGCTTTTTAAATTTTTTAGCTGTAGTATCATAGTGGAGATTCATTGTGCTTGTAGTTGACAGAACTCCTCACGTCCATTTGTAGATGAAGCAATTTCTAGCTATGCTTTCCCTCTTGTATTTGTGAAACTGATTTTTTGAGCCAAAATTTAAGACTTAATTTCCTCCCCGCATTGAATTTTGATGCTTTAAAGATTTTCATTGACTATATTGAATCATCTTTTTCTTTCATTTCCATAAAAGTCATGTTCAGAATTTTGTCTTATTAGATTCAATCCATTTGAGATTGTTGAGTTTTGGGATTTTTGCATCCCAATCCTGTGTTTGCTAGCCCTCCCAGATTTGTGTCACCTGTAAATTTGATCAGCATCCATACCACCTGATCTTTATCCAAGTCACCTGATAAAAATGTATCAGCATCAAGCACAGATCCCTAGGAGGACATTCCATTAGACCTTCCATGCTGATTCCATGGGTTATTACTCATGGAGTCCACATATCCAGTCTGCCTAGAATAGAACTAACTTTCTTGTCTTCTAGCTCCCAACTTCTTCAACTGTGAGTTGTGACCTCACATGGGCTCTTGTAACTAAATGTGGAGGCCATGAAATTATGATTATCAGAAAATGTTTGACCTGAATCTCTCTTGTATGTACTGATTATAACTGGGGTCACGTAAAAATTTCTTGGGCAAAAAGGTATTGAGAGTGGAAAAAGTTTAATCTTTTCCACAAGAAGAGTTGGAAAGATTTTGTCAGAGACATTATTAAAATTCAGGTAAACTAAACCATATTGAAGTTTCTCCCTAATCTACAGTTTAATTAATTATGTTAAAGATGTTAATTTTTTCATCCCCTTTAGAGATGGAATTTGAATTCAAATCTTCCTAATTCCAAATTTAACTCTATTCCGGGCAAACTGTCTAAGTCAAGTTATTTGAAAGAAGGAACAGAAAATGAGAAAGAGGAAAAAATAGAAAAAAGGAAGGAAGAAAAAAAGAAAAGGAAGGGAAAGAAAGGAAGAAGGAAGTAGGAGAGAGAGGGAAAAAAAGAAGAAAAAGAAAAAGGAAGGAAAAGAAGAAGGCTTGTTTGACTTGATCTGGCCTTGATGAAGCTATTCTGACTCTATATGATCATTGCTTTCTTTTCTAGTTGTTCACTAACTATCTTTTTAATAACATGTTGCAGGATTTGTCTGAAATTGGTCTATTGTTTACAGATTTAATTATTTTTCTTTTTTTTTTCTGAAAATGAGAACATTTGCTCTTCTCTTGTCTCGTGGCATCTCCTTTATTCTCCAGGACCTTTCAAAGATCATTAACTGACAGAAGCTTAAATAATCCCATGCATTAATTCCTTCAGTGACCTGGGAGATAGTTCGACTGGGCTTTGTGGCCGGTACTCATCAGGTCAGTGCTCTTTTATTCTCTTCTTCTGATATTGGGGATTGACTTCCTATTAGTCATTTCTGTTCTGTCCTTTCTAGTCCAAAGACCCAACAGAGAAACAAGAAAAAAGTAAGGGTTGAGAAGTTCTATCTTCTATTTGTTTTTGGTTGTCACCATTCCATTCACCCAAAGCAGTGTTATTACTTTTCCTCTTTTCCCATATTGTTGGCCTGAGATTTCCTCTGAAGCCTTAGATCACTTGGAGTTGTAACCCTCTCAATGCTTTTTTTTTTTTTTTTTTTTTTTTTACAGGATTGTGTCATGCTTTTGTGTTCATCTCCATACTTTGCCCTTGCTTCCATCTTCTGCACATGACTTTTTAAAATCTAAATTGGCTGGTGAGTTCCATGTGTGTTCACATTGGTCTCTTGAGACTTCTTTCCATTTTCTTTCTCCTTGGAATTGTTTTTCTTCAGAATTTCATTCTAAAGACTTCCATTTTGTTCTGTGCTGAATTTCACCTTGTAGAACTTTAATCTACTATGAGATCTTAACTATATCTTTAAAAAAAATACATTACTTTTATTGTGAATTTAACAATCATCAACCAATACAAACTTTTCCATATAACAAGAACAAGAAAAAAGATTGTATCTTTTTTCTCTGGATTCTTTGAAATCTTTAAAAATTATTACTACTACTTAATTAATGAATAAAGATCTATTTTTTTCTCCCTTCCATCTCTTTTACTTTTTGGAAAAAAGGAAACAAAGAAGGAAAAATAAAACCCTTGCAACAAATAGACATGATTAAGAAAAACAAAATCCTGCATTGGCCATGTCCAAAAATATGTCTCATTGCATACCCTGAGACTGTGAACTCTTTTTCAGGAAATGGGCAGCATACTTTATCATCTGCCCTCTGATATTGTGGTGGGTCACTGCACTTATCAGATTCCTAAAGTCTTTCAGGGTTGCCTTGGTGATGTTGTTATATAAATTGTTCTCTTGGTTCTGCTTACTTCACTCTACATCAGTTCATACAGTTTTCCCCAGATTCATCTGAAATCATTTCCTTTGTTTTTTATAGCCACAATACTATTTCATTACCTCCATATATCATAATTTGTTCAGCCATTTCCCAGTTAATGGATGCCCTTCACTTTAGGTTCCAGTTCTTGCCATTACATAAAGAACTGCTCTGAATATCTTTGTGTATTTTATACATTATGGAGTCTTTTCTTTTTCTTTAATCTCTTTGGAGTAGAGGCTTTAATAGTGGTAAAAAAACTTTGAAATCTGATCTCCCCAAATCAAGGGTTTCTATCACAGTATTTTTTTCTTTCCTCTTCTCCTCTATTACAAATACTAAATAAAATTGGGTTACCATTTCCCCTCAAGACTATCATGATTTGTACCCTAAAAGCCAAGTTCTTCTTATTGTTGAAATCAACCAACACTTAAAAAAAATGAAATTTTGTGTGTGTATATATGTGTATGTATGCATAGACTCTGCCTTCTCTTCCTTCCCCTTCCCCAATTAAGAAATGGAGAAAAACTAAAGTCCTGTTACAAACATGCATATTCAATTAAAGCAAATTCCCTTGGCCATGTCCAAAAGGGAATCAAGCAACATTTAATCATTGCGAATTGAATGCATGTCTATCTCAAACTTAGCTTTCTGTTTTATTTGAACTGTGATGGTTCTTTTCTCTCTCCTGCTCCTCCTGTGTTTTTGATTCTCAGTTTGGAGAGTGGCAGTCCCTCTTGCGGATGCCAAGGGGTCCAGCCTCTAATACAGCAAACAGTAAAGATGAATCACTTCCCATTGATTTGGCACTCATATGTCCTGAGCCTCTCTGTGGGTCCCCCATCTCAATTTCTCTTTGCTCCTTTGCCCCAGCCCCAATGGTCTCAGCATTAAAGAATAGGAGTCTTAGTAGGTAGGGGCGGGGCAATAACCTGCCTTCCACCGCTTCAGGTCACCACCCAGCCTACTCAGACACTGAGGTGATGAGGCAGGGGTTTGGTGGGCTGGGTTGGAGCTACCTGGCCGAGGTGGGCCAGTAATCTGGGCTTGTCAGGGTAGGCAGTTCCTCGGGATTTAGGTCTTAACATAAAGCTCCCCTTTCTCTATGTATTTCGAGGGGTCTCAAGGCAGTCTCTAAATTTGCGAATCTTGACACCCTTTGAATAAACCAGTCCCAGCTATACTGGGAACACTCTGTAATTGGCCTGTTGGAGAATGGGAGGCAGGAGGGCAGCCAAGTCCCTCTAGCCTTCCGGACGAGGGAGGCCCATGTTTGCCAAACAACATACAGCTATAGGACAAATAGGGTTAAAGCTTAGTGTGACTGGGGTCAAGGCCTCAGCCTCGGGTTTCAGAGCCTCAAACTAGGTTCATAGGCTGGCACCAGGGTGAGAGGCTGAGTCCATGAGTCTGGAGCAGAGGTAAGGCTGGGTCTTCATCCTATAGCCTGGTTAGAGCTGAGTCTGTAGGCAGTGTTAGGGACAGAGTCTAGGGTTGGGATCAAGCTTCAGCCTGGGGCAAGGGACAGGAATCCTAATGGGAAAAGGGCCAGAGAGCAGCTCCCAGGTAAGAGAGCCAAATTCATACGAGTCTCTCAGAAAGAATCCCCTTACCTTGTTTTCTGATAGAACATTGACTCTAATATGGCCCCTTTCAGCCAGGCTGGCAAGGGAAGAAAGGAGGGCATTTGCTTTTAGGCAGGATCTTGTGGTCCATTATCCTAGACAGCAGATGCTCCCATTGCCTCCACATACTCATACTCACTCTCACACACACACTCACAATCACACTCTCTCACACACACTGTTTCTGAGTCAAGATAGGGCTTGAGGCTCTCCAGGAAGGGCTGAGGGGCAGACATTGGTGTTCCGCCATCTCCCTTTCTGTCTAGCAACTAGGAAGGGCCTAGCCCCACACTGATGCCAGGGATCTTGGACTGAGGAGCCTGGTTGTTCCCTGGTGCCATCTACTGGGAAAGAACACGGGTGTTGGAGAAGGCCAAGGGCTCCAGTAAGTCCTGACAGCTCACTCCCTTTCCCCTCAGTCCCTCCCTAGCTTGTGTGCCTTCCCATAGGAATATATATCAGGAATACTTCTGTGGTTGGTCCCAGTTATGCACAAATCCCTGCACACCCGGAGTGTCCAAAAGGGTTAGGCCTAGGGCGGGTAAACTCGAAGCTCTCTCACACACTCACACACACACAATCACACACACACTCACATTCTCATACACACACACACACACTCACACACTCATACTCTCTCACACACACACACTCACTATCACACTCTCACAAACACTCACTCACACACACTCACATACACACACAATCACATCCACTCACACACACAATCTCACACTCATACTCACATTCTCACTCACACACTCATACATGTACACACACAATCACACACACTCACTCACACACAATCACACACAATCACACTCTTACATACACACACTCACTCACACACACAATCACTCTCACACACACAATCACACTCACACACAGACTTACACACACACTCATAGTCACACTCACAATCACACTCACACACTCACAATCACACACTCTCACACACACAGTCTCACACTCATACTCATTCTCACTCACACACTCATACATGTATACACACACACAATCACACACACTCACTCACACACACTCACACACAATCACACTCTTACATACACACACACTCACTCTCACACACAATCACTCACACACAATCACTCACACACAATCACACTCACACACAGACTTACACACACACTCATAGTCACACTCTCACAAACACTCAATCACACACACACAATCACATCCACTCACACACACAATCTCACACTCATACTCACATTCTCACTCACACACTCATACATGTACACACACACAATCACACACACTCACTCACACACAATCACACACAATCACACTTACATACACACACACTCACTCTCACACACACAATCACTCACACACACACAATCACACTCACACACAGACTTACACACACACTCATAGTCACACTCTCACAATCACACTCATACACTCACAATCACACACACTCTCACACACACACAGTCTCACACTCATACTCATTCTCACACACTCATACACTTGCACACATACACAATCACACATTCACACATACAATAACACACACTCAGTCACACTCTCTCACACACACACTCACACTCACACACACAATCACACTCTTACACACACACACTCACAATCACACTCACACACACACACCCCCTGCCCCAGGTACATCTTTCTGCCCTGACTTTGGTTCAGACGGCTCTTGAGAAAGCCCCCCCTGCCTCCCTCTCTCTGCAGAAAGCCAGGGCCCTGTAGGTAGCTCCTCTGTGCTGGGCAGAGCCCCTGGGGTGCAGCTGTGGCCCCTTCTCCGCAGCGTGGTTAGCCCTGTTCGGGTAGTCGGTGTCAGACCTGGAGCCATCCCTCTGGGCGCGCTGTGGTGGGCGCCCGACCCCTGGGCTACGGCTGCAGGCCGCTGTGGTGCTCCCTTGGGCTTGGGGGCGCGGCTGTAGTTCGCCCGGCTGCCCCCAGGGAGGCGCCGTTGCAAGGCCCTGGCAGACCCCCGGAACGTCTCTCCGATTTACCTCCCTCTCCAGGAGCTCACAGCCGCTGAGGAAGATGCCGGAACAGAGCAACGACTACCGGGTGGTGGTGTTCGGGGCGGGCGGAGTGGGCAAGAGTTCCCTGGTCCTCCGGTTTGTCAAGGGCACCTTCCGAGACACCTACATCCCCACCATCGAGGACACCTACCGCCAGGTCATCAGCTGCGACAAGAGCGTGTGCACCCTGCAGATCACGGACACCACGGGCAGCCACCAGTTCCCGGCCATGCAGCGCCTGTCCATCTCCAAGGGCCACGCCTTCATCCTGGTCTTCTCGGTCACCAGCAAGCAGTCCCTGGAGGAGCTGCGGCCCATCTACCAGCAGATCCTGCAGATCAAAGGCAGCGTGGAGAACATCCCGGTCATGCTGGTGGGGAACAAGTGTGACGAGACGCAGCGGGAGGTGGACACCAAGGAGGGGGAGGCCCTGGCCAAGGAGTGGAAGTGCGCCTTCATGGAGACCTCTGCCAAAATGAACTACAATGTCAAGGAGCTCTTCCAAGAGCTGCTGACCCTGGAGAAGCATCGCAACATGAGCCTCAGCATCGACGGGAAGCGCTCCAGCAAGCAGAAGAGGACAGACAAACTCAAGGGCAAGTGCAGCCTGATGTGAGGGGTCGCCCCTCCTCTCCACGGGCCGCCCCTCCCTTGCCCCGCTCTGGGCCTCGCTCCAGGTGGCCCCGTGGCCCCGTTTTGTCTCCTCCCGTCTTCCTGTCATCTCGAGCTCTCTCTCATGGATGGCCTCCTCCTGTCTGTCCTCTCCCTCTGCCCCTCGTTGTCCTTCTCTGTCCTCCTAGCAGCCCAAGTCGGAAGGGCACTCAGAGGTCACCAAGGCCACCTGTACCCCCTAAGGCCCCCCTCCAGTGGTCAGCAGCTCTTCCTGTCTCTCTCCCCTCTCCTCGGTCCCCGTGTTTCTGCATTAGTTTGTTTTTCTCAGTTTCTCCTCCCTTGGGGTGTGTGTGTGTGTGTTCATCTCTCCTCCCCTGAGTCTCTCCATAGGCCACCCATTCCTACATCTGATCACTGTGACTTGGGGGCTGAAATGCACATTGACCTCGCACTTTTACGTCTCTTGTTTGACCATTGATGGCCCCCTCCCTCCTCTTCTGCTCCTTGGGCCAGCTAGACCCCCCCTTTCAGCTGGTGCCCCTCTTCCCTTTGATACTAGGAGATGTGAGAGGGAGGCCGTAGGCTGGCTTTCCCTGGCCTTTGAGACAACAGGCAATAAAGTGAAGCCCCTGCAGCTGAGCTAGGCCCTGAGTCTGCCCCGGGCCCCCCCATCCTTCCCTCTCTGACTTTGGTAGAAATGACCAGGGGCTCCAGGACTGAGGAGAGAGGCTGGGGGGGCTTGGAGGCAGGAGCCGGACACAGTCTACCAGCCCAGCACAATTCCAGGTCACCGCTGCCGCCCTCTCTCACCTCACTCAGGTTGTAGGGGACGGTCCTTCTTCCTAGGGGTCTACAGGGTTACTCTAGGTGTGAATGTGGCTGGCTCTTTGTACATCCCAGGAGGAGGATGTGGAGAAGGGGATCATCATTCCCCCCACCCCAGGAGGGTGAGGAGGGCGGAGCCATCAGCACAACCCTTCTGCCCAGCCCCCAGCCCAGCCCCTTGAGGGGAATGATTTCTGTGAGGGGCTAGGCCGGGCCCCCCCATCTCAGAGACAGCCGTGTCCAGGGAAGAAACTTTGAGTGAATTGGATCTGAGAGAGGGGGAGTCCTGACCCCCCACAGGAAGAGGAAAGGACAGAAGGAGCATGAGGAAGACAGACGGGAAGCACTGGCAGGGCACGTATGTGTAACAGAAGACATGTTTGTGGCTGGAAGTATGTGTGTGTATGTTAGCGTGTGTTTGTGTACATGCATATATGTGTATTAGTGCACACGAGATCTGGGTGAGTGGGTACACAGATATATGAGAATAAATGAGGGGATGCCTACATGTGTATTAGGGTGTGTGTGTGTGTGAGAGTGACTGTGTGTCTGAGTGTGTCTGTGCATAGGTGGAGGGGCAGGAACCTGGAGGGAAAGCTGATAGCTTTGGGGGTCAGAGCTGGAGCTTCGCCCTCTCCTCCCCAAGGCCAGTCTATCCCATCAGCCCCTGGCAGGCAGCTCCTGAGCTGACCTTGGTTCTTCCTAAGAAGGGGCTGTGGGGTGAGGTGTGGGAAAGGTGAGCAGCTGAGCGAGGGGCTCTCTCCTCTGAGGGTGCTGGCCCCTCCAGGGGCTCTGGCACCATTCCTCAGGGATCCACCCTGATAGCACAATTACCATCCCCCAGCCCGGCCCCAGGGGCTTAGAGGAGGCGGGGGAGTGGGCAGCCAGGCCCTGCCTTGCAGTGGGTGTGTCCACCCACTTCTCTCTACCCTGACCCCCTCCCCACTGTGACCACCTGAGATAGAACCCAAGTATCTCTTCTCCCAATTGCCCAGAGCAAATGGTGTTACCTTGTGTTCTTGCCTCCCTTCCTTTTCCACATCACTTCCAGGGCCTGATGTTGAAATCCCAGGAGAAAAAAGAAATGGGCAGGCCTGTTGGAAAACAGTTATCCGGGCCTGGGCAGCCTAAGGAATTCAGCTGAGGGTGACCAGAGAATGTTAGAGCTGGAAGTTACTTTAAAGACCATGTTTCAAAACCCATGGGAAACTGAGGCCCAGAGAGAATAAGGAAGCTGCTTAAAGTCATCCAGCAAGTTAGGCTTAGAGCTGGGAGAGAGGGAACATGTCCTTCAGGGCCAACGGTGCCATGTAGCACATAGATCCCCCTCTCCCTGGGTCCTAAGAGATTGGAACCAGGCCCTCTCAGGCCAGGCCAGGGCAAGACCAAGACTCTGGGGGTGAACAGAGGCCCCACTTCCCTCCCCAGGCATGTGGTCTGGGCAATTCCATCCTGCCCCGGCTGCTGTGAGGCTAGAATATTGTCTGGTGCTCTGGACTGAGGCCTTGGCCCTCCTCTCCCAGCCCTCTGTAATGCCCCCCTCCCATGTCCCAGATGACCCCCCCCAAGCATGTGGATACCTCCTTCTCTAGTGCAACCCTTCTTTTTTAAGAGTCCAATGTAGCCTTCACTCTAGAACTAGTCTTCCTTCAATAAAGACATGGCTCCTGCATCTGCATTGCCTGGTACCCAGATTTCTGGGGGGAGGTATGGGCTATTGGGGTGGGGGGCATCTGGGAGTGGTAAAGGGAAATGGAAGCAAGAAAGGGGAGAGAGGAGAGACGGAGGGTGGGACAGGCCAGGAAATGGTGAAGGGGGCTAACGGGAAGGATGGGGAGGCAAGGAGCAATGAGGGGAATCGAGAGGGCAGGGATGGAAAGAGGCTCGGAGAGATGAGGGCCTGGGGCGGGTGAAGGGGAGAGGCAAGGCTGGAGACAGAGGTCCTCAGGGAGGAGGGCCAGAGGGAGACTGGAAGAATCAAGGACAGTTTAGAGGCCTTGGGGGCTGCAGTGAGGGATGGAGGTGATCTGAGGTGAGGGTTGGGCTGCTTGCTGAGGGGGTCCCTCTTCACAGCCGCGTGCCAGGGCCACGAGCCGGATCCCCTCACGGGGCACAGATCGAAGACTGCGTCATCAGCCTGTTGCCCTGGCAACCATCTGTTTCCCAGGCAGGCTGGTGCAGCCAAGCTGCAGCTGGGCTGGGCCTGGGGAGATGAAGGGGGAGGCAGAGACTCGAGGCCTGCGTGGGGGTTGTCTTGGGCCCTACCTTGGATGGCCCTGCTCCCTTGTTAAAAAGCAGATAAGGCAGAGAGCCCAGGAGGTTGTGCTTCTCCCTCCCCCATTGCAGGCGAGGGTCCCATCCACAGAGACCCTGTCACTGAACCAAGGAGACTCCCAGTGGGGAGGGGATGGAGGGGCTTCCCCACTCCTAGGAAAGGCAGGATCTTGCTTTGGCTCGCCCCTGGTTCTCTGTTCTCTCTCTCCTCACAACCTCTGTCTCCTTGTCTTCAGACCTTGTCTTATCCACAAGTTCAGCCACTAGGGGTCGTGGATACACTAGAGGGTCAGTGGGACCAGTTCTCGATGGCACCTTGGACAATCAGAGAGTGTGGGCTGGCCCCCATTCCACTCTTCCTGATTTCCTCCCCCTCTTCCTACTTTCACTTCTCTTTCTCCTTTCCTTACTCTACAATTTTCTTACTCTTCTATGTCTATCTTCCTTCTTCCTTATCCCTTCCTTCTTTTCATTCATTCTTTTCCTTTCCTTTTCCTTCTCTCTTTCCTTTCTTCCTTTTCTTTCATCCTTCCTTTTTTCTTCCTCCCTTTACTACCTTCTCTCCTTCATTCCTTGCTTCCTTTTCTTTTTCCTTCATTCCTTTCTTCCTTCTTTTTCCTTTCTCCCTTTTCTTTCTCTTTCCTTCTTTTCTCCTTCCTTTTTTCCTTTCTTCCTTTTTCCTTCCCCCTTTCTTTTTCCTTCCTTTCCTCCTCCCTTCTTTCCTCCTTCCCTCTTTCCTTCCTTTTTCCATTCTTCCTTTTCCCTTTACTTCTTCCTTTTTCCCCTCCCTCCTTTCTTCCTTTCCTCCTTCCTTCCTTTTCTCATTCTTTTTTTCCTTCCTTTCCTCCCTCTCTCCCTCTTCCTTCCTTCCTTTCTTCCTTCCTTCCATTCTTCCTTCCTTTCTTCCTTTCCTTCCTTCCCTTCCTTTCCCTTCTTTCTTCCTTTCTCCCAACCTCCCTCCCTTTCTTCCAACCTCCCTCCCTTCCTTCTTTTCTTTCTTTCATTCCCTCCTTCCTTCTTTCCTTCCCTCTTTCCTTTGTCTCTCTCAATAGCTTCATCTCTCTGAATGTGTTCATAGACCCCCAGCACTGGGAGTGGCAGAAAAATCAAGAGCTAGAAAGATAGTGGGACCAAATATGAACTGCACTAAAATGGCTCATATAGGGCCAATTCCCATGAAAGGGATATTAGAATATTGAGAAGGCAGTAGGCTTGGTGAGTGTTAGCAATAAGTCTGAAATCAGATCCAGAAGAGTCACTTTTCTCACAGGGTTGTTGTGAGATGTGAGAGCATGTATAGAAAGGCCTTTGCAAACCTCAGAGCAGCATGGATGTGTCAGCTGTTATTATTTTGACTATTGCCTAGTCTGATCTTCCACCACAGTGCAAGCCTCCTCTACAGCATCCCAGACAAGGTCACCCCAACCTCTGCTTCTTGAACACTTCCAGCCATGGAGAACTTACTACCTTAATGAGGAAGCTGATTCCATTGTTGGGCAGTTCTGATTTGGAGCCTGAGTTGACTGTATATCATTGTGCCTTTTCCCCAATTCAGTCAAGAGGTTGTTTCAGTGGCCCAGATAAAAGATGATGAGGGGCTGGACTAAAGGAGATGATAAGGATCAGAAAAATAAAAACAGGACTTGATGACTGTCTGGATATAGAGGATAAAGGAAAAAGGTGAGAATGACTTCCAAGCCCTCAGAGACATCCTGAACATTTCCTGGGAGCAAATTTTGAGCCTTGAGGAAGAAGAGGAAGAAGATTAGGAGGAAAGAAGCTTTGGGATCGTGAAGGAAGTTTGGGGAGAAATTGAGAAGCTCGATTGTAGTTTGAAGAATACTAACATTCCCCCTGGCTACTACCCCTCAGCCCCACCCCAAGCAACTGAGACTTTTGGGATCTATGGGAGCCCTATGTATCCATGGACCTGGGTTCAAGGTGAGGGTTCTGATAGTGGCAGCAGTTGATAGAATCTAGGCCTATAAAATGTCCAGTTGAAAATCAAGCCAAATCCAGGGGATTTAGGGATTCAGCCCATAACACAGTCCCCAGGATCATTGCTTCTGATGGAAACAGACTCAGTCAGGGAAGAAGAAATCTAAACACAATCAAAACTCTGAGAAATCAAGATAGGCATTTTTTCTGTTTTTTTTTTTTTTTTTTTTTTTTTGCTTTCTCTTGAATCCTCAGTATTTAGTGACTGGCACATAGTAAGTACTTAATAAATGCATATTCAGCAATATTAGAGGGATCAATTTGACTAAACTGGAGAAAGAACTAACTCAAGGCTGAACAGTGAGTTAGTGGTAAAGCTAAGACAACCAGCCATTCAACAAATCCTTGGTGATAGTTGCTATGGCTCATCCCAATGTCAGGTGCCATGGGAGAGGGCCAGCTTGGATAGTCTTGTGGGGAAGCCACGATAAGGGAACTCTGACCTCCCAGCTGCTAATCTGTTCTACTTTCCCCTAACTTTGTAGCCTCAAAAAAGAAGATCCTGGGGTCTGGGACTCTGGGATGCCCTAATTGAACATCATCTCTGCTAATAGGAAACTGAGCTTCTAACCAAAAAGCACCAATGAAAAATTCTGAAAGGCAGCTGAGATGGCTGTGGGGAGAGATATAGAAATGGTAGGAGGTGGGGGTGGTGCAGGGTGGGGCTATGGGGAGATGGTTCTGGGCAAGCAGATGAAACACAGACACACATGGACACACAGACATCCCTAATATTTTATGGCTCAGTGAAACTCCACTATGGGAATAGCATATGAAGTCTCACAACTGATGGCCTTAGGATCATAGATCTAGGAAGAAACCTCTGAAGCCATCTAGTCCAATGTGGCCATTAGCTTTTTTATCTCATAAAATGAAATCATAGGAGCAGCGAGGTGGCAAACAAACTAGAGGATTCCTGAGTTCAAATCCGACATCAGAGTCTTACAAGCTGTGTGGCCCTGGCCGTAACCACATAACCCCAACTGCCTCAACCAAAAAATAAATAATTGTAAAGTGCTTAGCATAGCACGGTGTATTATTGTTATCTATTATGATAATTATTATTTTACATATGAGAAAAGACCTAACAAGATTGACTTCTCCAAGATCACACAGAGATAATTTTTATAAATATCAAATGAGGTGATATGTGTAAAGTGCTTATTATTCTCCTGCTGTGTCATGTTTTCAACCCATCCCACCCCACCCCATTCTAGGCAGAACAAAATAACGACTGCAGGAATTAAGGAAAATTGGAGCCAGAAGGAGTTTTAGTAGGCAGATTTTAGAGATTATCTAACTGAACGTTCTCATTTGACAGATGAGGAAACTGAGGCCCAGAGACTTGCTTCACCAGATTAGAGGCTGAGTTGGGAGGGACGAGAAGTCGGGTCCCGATCCAGGGGACCTTCCTCTAGCTAGTACAAGCTGCTTTTCATTCAGCCATCTGAGACAGAGATAGAGGAGGGGGTTTCAGGCCAAGGATACCAAGCTCTCCATGGGACTTCACCCTCCAGAAGTCCTCTCTTCCCTCTGCCGCAGTCTCAATCGGAGGAAAGTTGCTCCTGGCCCCTCTAGCCGCCTGACCCCCAGGTTTATCTCCAGGAGAGGTTGTTCCTAGCGGGTACAGGATCGGATCGGGTGAGAGAATCTTCCACAAATCCCTCCTTCCTACAGGTGCCTCCCTTTCCTTCTCTCCCCACCCCAGCCCCTTTTCATCCGTGTAAAGCTGTACTTTATCAGCAAATTGCCGTCTTAGAATTGCTTGGGGATTCTGAAAAGATAAATGACTTGTCCGGGGTCACACATAGCGTGTGTCAGACGCACTTGATTCCCAGGTCTGTTTTCCCGTTCCCTTGCGTCCTTCACCCCTCCCCCACCTGCTTCGGATCCCAAAGCACTTTAAGCAGTGGTGCCCTTTAATCTGCTGGCTGGCCATGCTGGGAGTCAGGGCTAGCTACCAGCGCTTGGCACCGGGGCTGCCCAGTCGGAGGGCTCATGTTCTCCCCACAGGAGCGCGAGCGGTCTTTGATGGGGATGGGAACCTGACCCTCTGCTAACAGAGGGAGTACAGAGATCTGAGGCACTCACTGAGGTCCTCTGCCCTTCCAAGGGTTTAGAGGAAAGGGGCTGAGAGTGGAAGGCGCTGTCTTTGAGACAGGAACATGGAATAAAGAATTGGAAAGGGAGAGGGCAGAGGAGAGAGGGGCGGAATAAGCATTTATTAAGCGCCTGTTCTGGGCCAAGCACCGTGCTCAGCATTTTTAACAGACGTCTCGTTGGCGCCTCACAAGCAGCTTGCGAGGCAGGTAATGCTATTATCCCTGTTTTATAGTTGAGGAAACCGAGGCGGGCTGCCTCCGGGCCAGGGCTCTACCCGCTACACCTCAGAGTTCGCCGAGTTCAGCTCTTCGGTTTTTCCGATGAGGAAACTGGAGCGCAGAGAGGGGCAAAGATCCCATCGCTGGAAAGGGCTTCCAAACATTAAGAAATGAAACGAGATTCACTCCCAGCTCCGCTCATTCCAGTTCTCAAACCCTTCTCGCTACGTCACGTTGCGGGTGCAGAATGACAGGTCAGCTTCCTCTTCTGAAACACTGGAAAGAACAAAGCCGACTCGAGGTAGAATTCGAACCTATGATCCCGTAATAGAGATTCGAACTCCCCACTGGCCCCGTGAGACTCAAACGCACAGTTCTAACGTCACGAATGCATTGCTCACTCCAGCCAAAGGCTTCGGGACTTCACCTCAGCGTTGCTCTCCACTCCGGACCACCTCCTACCCCACAGTCTCGGGGCCTAGCATCTCTCCGTCAGTAACGGTTCTGAATAATAATGAGATTCATTTGCATAACCCTCCCCACTAGGCTTTTCACAGCTCACCCGTTGCTGGAGGGTCCTGTCACTCACGGCACCCGCCCTCCCCGCCCCCACTAGCCCCGCCTCTCATTCCGAACACAGTCAAACCATTTGGCTGCCCTTCGTCCCGCCCATCCTCTCCCTCTCTCCCCAGCCTCCCCGATCTTGCGCGTTTTGATTGGCCAAATGGGCCGTCCGTCTTCTTTCCCCTCCCCCTCCCGCGGGCGAGTTGGGCTGCACGGCAGCGGAGGTGGGAGCCTGAGGCGGCAGCGGCGGCGGCAGCGGCCTCCCTCCGTCCTCCCTCCCTCCCTCCCTCCTCCCGCCCGCCCAGCTCGCCTCCCGGCTGCCCTTGTGCCTCACACACCCCCCTGGCCTCCTCCGTCCCAGCGCTCGCTCCAGGAGCTGAGCCGGCCCCGCCTGAGGAGCAGCAGCGGCGGGTAAGGGCGGCTCGGGGGGACGGAACGGGACGCGGCACCCCCGACCCCTCACACCCCTGCCCGGCCGGGGCCCTGAACCAGTCTCTCCCCGCCACCCTCGCCGGCTGCGGCCTGCCCTCGACCCCCGCCCCGGCAGCGGGGGAGGGGCTTGGGGGAGGGCACGGGAGGAACTGGGAGGAACGGGGGAAATGGGGGAGGGGGCCGAGATTAACTAGGAGAATGGGGGAGGGGGCGCGCAGAAATGGGGGAGGGGGCTGCGAGTGACCTAGGTGGGTGGGAGGAAAGTCGAAGGATTTGAGAGGAGAGGCTGTGATTTTGGGGAATGGGGCTGAGAGGAAGGGGCTGTGGGGGAAATGGGGCAGGGGGCTGTTGATGGGGGTTGAATTGGGATTGTCAGGGAAGGAAGAGTGGATTGAGGGGGAGGGGGGAAATGGGGAAGGGGATGGAATTGAGGGAGAGGGGGCTGGAGGCTAGGGGTTAGGATTGACACAGAGAGAGAGATTAAGGGGAAGGGGCTGAGGCCAGTGCAAATGGAGGAGGTTGGGATCGATTGAGGGAGGGGAGAGGGCTGGGCTGGGCTGGGAGGAGTGAGATTGACTGGGGGCTTGGGAGAAGGGGGGGGTGGAGATTGAGTGAGGGAAATTCAGGGTGTAGGTCAGGATTGGGGGAAAGGATGGGGAGACTGCAGGGATGGAAGGAAGGAAGGGACTTGGAATTGGGGAAGAAGGAGAAAGGGAGAGATTAATGTGAAAGAAAACTGGGTGGGAAGTCAGAGGATCTGAGTTCAAATTCCACCTTTGCTGCTTAATGCCTCTTTGACCTTGGATAAATCACTTCACCTCTTTCTTCTTTTCCTCAATTGTAAAAAGAGGGAGTTGGACCAGATCAGAGGTCTTTTACTTCTCCAAATCTATGGTCCGGTTATCAGTCCAGAGGCAAAGTCTTTCCTGCCCAGAAGATAGTGAATAAGGTTTTGGGGGGATGGGAGTGGGAAGTTAGGGAGAGAGAAGAGAGGGTAGCTTTTTGATGGCAGTAATTTTAAGATTTGAAGGAAGGGTAGCTACATACTAGGAGTACTCTGGAGTCACCCATTTTGGAGGGTTTACACTGGGATTTGGGTTGGCATGGGGACTTTTGTTGGGTAGGAGGGAAAGAGTGTACTGATGGATGAATTTAGAACTAATTTTGGGTTTAGGAGGGTGACATTGAAGTGGGTGTTTCTGGGATGATGATCTTGAAGGATGTGGGTGGCACTTTTTTCCCCCTGAGATAGAGGGGAGCAATAGGGGTAAGAGTCCTTTGGGTGTCAGCCTGTTTGTTGGGCAGCAAAGGTAAAAATCTGAAGTTTAAAGATGCAATTAGCTCCTGTTGAAAAGGTAAGGGGGGATCCTTTCAGATCTCCTCTCAGAATCTTGTTGCTGGGTTCCATGTATAGTGGACGAAATTTGGGGTGTCTTGGAAAACTAATTGGGAAGAGGGGAAGAGATGGGTTTTTGGATCTGCTAGAGATGCTCCCAGTAGATAATCTTTAAAACTAGAGCTTCTCAGGAAACAACTTCAGAACTGTTTTCTTTTTTAAGCATTCAAATTAAAGACACCCCCTTCCCCTTTAAACATTTATATATAAGGAAGCTTAATCGTTGATCATAATTTTTAATCAAAGGAAAACTCTCATTGCCCCTGGAAAATTTACCAACTGTAATTTTCCTAGGTTTTGTGTGTTAATGCTTATAAATCCAGGATTAGGTATCCATCCATGCTTAATATTTACTAACTAGATTTTAAACTGGAATCTGATTCTTCTGAAGGACCTTGAAGTATTTGGGTAATTCTTATTTTTGTATAAAAGGTTTACTTTTTAAATACTCTTGAGAGTGATGCTGCTCTTGATGAAGGTAAAAGCAACAGTAATTTTATTTTCATTATGGTCAAATAAATACCACATTCTGGGAAGAAGGGGTAGGGAATGGAAGCTGTCATTTGTAGGAAATACTACTCAATATGTATATTCCCTTGGTATGTGGAACAAACTTTTTTTAAAAACTACATTATAGTAGTATAGGAAATGTTTGTTGGCTTAAGGTGTTATAGGTTTTATCATTCACATCTGGAATCATGTGATGATGCTTCAAATTCTCTGTTTACTATATCACTTGCATATTGAGTCTCTGAAATTCCCACATCAAACAAGTTGCTAGAACAGCCTTTTTTTGGCCTGGGGTTGTAGCTTCTCACCTCTGAAACTAAGTGGAGCAAAGAGACCTGGGAGTCTATTGGTGCTGTCTACCGTTTGGGGTGGTTTTCCTGTGGATTTGTTTTGCTTTGCTTCTGCCCATCCAGGCAATGGGAGGGTTGCAAGATAGATTTTACGCAAACTTCTTTTTTCTTTTCTTTTCTTTTTTTTTTTGTTCCTCCATACCTTCACCAATGGTAATGATGTGCTAAGGGATTGATTGCTCAAAGTAAAACTTTGGTCTTGAGGAGATTCGTTATAGGTTGCTACACATTTGAGTCTTCTCTAAATTCAAAATGACTTTTGAAATCTTGTCTCTTCGGTAACCTCAGGAAGTTTCATTGGAGATAACACTTCAGTTTTACATATTTTCAGTCTTTCCCAAGTTCTCTACATTGACCTTAGTGCTTTCTTTTGAGTCTAGTAAAGATTTCTTTTTTGAAGACTTCAGATGCTGAAATCCTTATTTTTATTTCTTCTGTGGAGATAGTCCCCTATTCAAGGTTTTGAGAAACTTCCTACATTTTCTTTCTTTAAGTATTTTGTAGCATCTCAGAAAATGATATTGAAAATCCATTAGCCCATGTTAAGATGGGTAAGCCTGGGTCACCACTCACTTCCTGGGATCAGGTAGATAAGTTGGAAGTTGTGGGAATTGATTAATAATCTTTTGGTGAGGTAAAATTTGCTCCTTTCTAAAACAAATAGATTAGTACCTGCTTGGCTTCTGAAGTTCATGATTTTGCTTTTGAAATGTTTGTCTTATGGCACCTTGATATTCAGGAACACAGAGCACCGTGAAACACTCAGCTGTAATGAGAATCAGATAGAAACTCAGATGAAGGGAAGGGAAGTTCCAGTCTCAAGTGAATTAGATCCTTGTAGTATGAAAAAACAGGCTGATAGAAATCACTACCTTTTATAACCTTTTTGAGGTGATTGGTAAAATTTAAAAGAATCACTTCTCCGCTTATTTTTCTATCTATCTTCTTCCTCTTCTTCTTCTTCTTCTGATTCTTCTTCTGATTCTTCTTCTTCCTCCTCTTCTTCGTTATCTTCATCTTCATCTTCTTCTTCCTCCTCTTCTTCCTCCTCTTCCGATTCTTCTCTCTTTTTCACTTCTCTTTCCTTCTCCTTTTCTCCTTCCCTCCATATATATTTTTGTGTTTTTGTTTCTTTCTTCATCATCTGTGTTCTGGGTGTATTTTTTTTCCTTTGTCTCTTCACAGTAAGTAGAAAGGGTGTCCAGGCTTTGGGGGTGGCTTGAAACTTCACCATACGCATGACCTTTGAGAATTTCTGGCACCAGTTGTTTTGTAGCCTGCGCACCCTCCTTTTCTGATGTTTACCATTTGTTAGTTCTTTTGACCTCTGTTGCCAAGGCGATGTGCTGTGCTCTCTTCCTTCTTATGAAACTCCCTAATTTGATGTACAAAATGTCAGGAGAAATTAAAGAAGGAGGTGAGTGCAGGCAAATGAAAATGGGAGTAACATTTCAGTAAAGAGTGTGCAGGGTCAGATGAGGCCAGGATGTTAGTTGACTTGGTACAATAACATGGAAAGGTCCCTCCTAAAGGTTGCAAAAAATCACCTGTACATAATGAAATTCAGGCTATCACTTGGGTTGTCCTAGCATAGTGGTTACAATACTCTTGTGGGTTTGTTCATTGTTGAGACAGCTTCAGTATATTGACTTCTTAAGAGATGGTAGGCTATTTTGACAAAGTATCAATGCTGTGGACAACCAGGTGGCATAGTGGACAGTCAAGAAAACTCATCTTCTTGAGTTTAAATCCAACCTCCAGACACTTCAACCTCTTTGCCTCAGTTTCCTCATCTGTAAAATGAACTGGATAAAAAAATGACACTCTAGTATCTTTGCCAAGAAAGCCCTAAATCGGGTCATGAAAAGCTGGATACAACTAAAAATGAATCAGGGCTATAGATGAGACACGGCGAGAAACCCAATAACCTGGTTGATTCCAGAGAACCTCTGTCTGCCATAGTCCCTTGCTTATCTTTGATGTGCTCTTCCTACCCTAATGTTTCATTTATTTAGGCATTTATTAAGTGCCAGATACTATGTTAATAAAAACTAGCATTACAAAGATAGTTCCTACTTCCAAAGAGGTTAGATTTTGTTGAATGGAAATTACACATTTACAGATAAGTGAAAAATTTGTAAAGAAGTAAATATAAAGAGTCTTGAGCCTAAGGGGAAGTTAGACATATCTCCTGAAGGAATGAATTGAAAATAAATTTATTAAGTCTTCATTATTTGCCACATCAGTCATAAAAGCTTGAATCTTCCTTTTATATATATATATATATATATATATATATACATATATATAGCTTTTTATTTATAAATTATATGTATGGGTAATTTTACAGCATTGACAATTGCCAAACCTTTTGTTCCAATTTTTCCACTCCTTCCCCCCACCCCCTCCCTTAGATGGCAGGATGACCAGTAGATGTTAAATATATTAAAGTATAAATTAGATACACAATAAGTATACATTACCAAACCATTATTTTGCTATACAAAAAGAATCGACTCTGAAATATTGTACAATTAGCCTGTGAAGGAAATGCAAAATGTAGGCAGGCGAAAATATAGGGATTGGGAATTCAATGTAATGGTTCTTAGTCATCTCCCAGAGTTCTTTCGCTGGGTGTAGCTGATTCAGTTCATTACTGCTCCATTGGAACTGATTTGTTTCATCTCATTGCTGAAAATGACCACATCCATCAGAATTGATCATCATATAGTATTGTTGTTGAAGTATATAAGGATCTCCTGGCCCTGCTGGTTTTACTTAACATCAGTTCGTGTAAGTCTCTTCAGGCCTTTCCGAAATAGTCCTGTTGGTCATTTCTTACTGAACAATAATTGAATCTTCCATTCTAAACAAGGGAGACAACACATATAGAAAGGTAGTGGCCAGGGAGGGATATTTTGGCTTGAAAAGTATGGTGTTAGTAGGATGAAGGGAAGGGAATATATACCATCTACTATGTGCCAGGCATTAAGTGCTCTACAAATAATATCTCATTTGATTTTCACAACAGCCCTGGGAGGTAGATTTCAGTTATTATCCTCATTTATAGTTGAAAAAACTGAGACAGACACAGTTAAATGTCTAGGGCTAGTAAGTATCTAGGGCTAGATTTGTATCCAGTTCTTGATTCCAAGCCTAATCATGGCTGAATCTAGGCCTAAATGTCGTTAGTGACTAAGACAGCCACCAGTCAGGATAATTGGCTTTTTTTTTTCCAACAAAAAATCTTAGGAATCTCTCATGATAAACATTTGAGCAAAGTCTTGTCAGGAGGTGGATTTTAAAAGAGTTGGTAGCTTCACAAAACTTTAGACCTTGTAGAATCAGTTGTGTCTGATTCTTTTGATTCTATTTGGGGTTTTCTTGGCAAAGATACTAGAATGGTTTGTCATTGCCTTCTCCAGCTCATTTTATAGATGAGGAAATTGAGGGATAAAGGGTTAAATGACTTGCCCTGAGTCACCAATTAGTAAGTAAGTGAGATCAGATTTAAAGTCAGGAAGATAAATCTTTTTGATTCCAGATCTGGCACTTTACCTACTGTGTTTCCCAACTGCCCCAATACACCCAGTGGGGTATAATAATAAAACACATTTTTTGGGGGGAATTGGAAAACTTAGGGTGGAAACTTTGCTACTTTCCACTTGTAAGATTGTAAACAAGTAACTTTCTCTCTCCAGGCCTCATATTACCCATCTTTAAAATGTGAGCCCCAGACTGGATGGTTTCTAAGGATCTTCCCCATTTTCATAATCCATCATTTCATATTAGCATATTTTTCTTTTGCTAAGGTGTTTCACTTCTGTGAAATTAAGAAAAAAGACTGGCATGAGGAACTTTTGAGTGGCAATATTTATTTTAATTTGGGATTTTCTACAGGCTTATCTAATATTTGAATTTATCATTATGGGGAACAGTTCCCAAGAAACAGAGCTATAAAGGGGAGAGCAAACAGGTGGACACTTAGGGGTTAGTGGTGCCAGGGCTCTAGTCTAGTTCGGACCATCCTGTTTGCAAGGGCACGGAGGTTATAGCAGGGTTTTGCCAGTATGCTAGTGGAGTTCATTTACAATGTCAGTGCCATCATTGCCAAATGTTTGGCATCAGAGTTACAATGAGTATGTCTATGCATTTCTCCTTCCAATTTCAATAAGAGCATGCTAGAGGTGAAGGGACACTTCAAAAAGATTATGTACAAATTTAGAATTGCCTTGGAAATGGATAGATGGTCAAAGCTAATCCAGCATTCAGCCAATGATCTTTTTGTCAAATTTTCTATTGGGAAGTAAAAGAAACTGATCAAAACTTTCCGAGGAAAAGAAAATAAGTTATAGCTGAATGCTTAGGATTCACCTTTATCAAATGTTTATAATTTAACCAGAAGAAGGAAGAGTGGGTATTTACCCATTGATTTCTGTCCCACTTGCTGGGTGATCATGATAAGTGAATATGATAGAAAGATTGTAGGCTAGACAACAATACACTTAGGTGGATTTGGCAGCAGTGGAATAGCTGAATCTAAAGGATAGCCACTAGTAGGTGTCTATGTTAGCTTACAAAGAGTTCTCTGGCTCCCTCTTGTAAATGCCCCAGCATCTATCTGTGTTTTTCCCTATGTTGTTTAATCAGAAGCTTGAATAAAAAAGCATAGATGGATGTTTGTAATTGAATTGGCAATAGATACAAAGCTGGGACATAGACAAGGAAAGGAAGGAAACAGGTGCTGTACTAAGTGCTTTACAAATATAATCTCACTTAATTGTCTCAACAACCCTGGGAGGAAAGTTCTATAAGGAAATGAAGCAGACTTAGTTTAAGGGACTTGCCCAGAGTCACCCAGCTAGTAAGTGTCTAAGACAGGATTTGAATTCAGGTCTTTTTTTATGCCAAGTGAAACTCTTTATGTCTCTTGGCAGCCATGGTGGAGCTAAGACTGCTAACTCTTGCAAGGTCAATTAAGATCTTGGCAGGATAGACCTTTAGGCCAAATATAATAGTGTAAAAGTTAATAGGGATAAGATACACAATCTTAGACGATGCTCCAAACCATGAATTTTACAGATACAAAATAATGGAAGATATGGCTAGTCAGGAGTTTGTTTGAAAAAGATGTAGGGGTTCCAGTGGATTACAAGTGGCCTTGATAACAAGACAGCAGTGTGCAGTGACAGCCAATAGCACTGCCATCATCCTTGTCTGCATTGTTCAGTGGTGTCCTGAACACAGGGACTGATGATGGCTTGGCCCTCTCCCTTGGTTACGTATCTGGAGCACTGCATTCTTATCTAGGCCCCATAGTTTACTGGACACATTGATAAACTAGAGGATGACCAGGATAGTGAACTTGAGACATTGAGCTTGGGGAAGAGAAGACAGTGGTGGGAAATATGATTGCTGTTTTCTCTGAAGGGCTGTCCTATGGAAGAGGACTTGGTCTCAGATTAACAGCTAAATCAATATTGAGGAGAGACAGAATGAGACTCGATATGAAGATAAAGTTTTTTTTTTTAATTAAAGCTTTTTATTGACAAAACATATGCATGGGTAATTTTTCAACATTGAACCTTGCAAAAATGAAGATAAAATTTTTAACAGTTATAGAAACAACTGAAATGGAGCTGCCTCTGCAATAGAACTTTTCAAACAGAGATTGACTGAGTGCTTTGGCTGTGCCATAGTGTAGATTTCCACTAAGATATGATTGAATTTAGATGTCCACCAACGTTCCTTGTGTCTCTGAGATTCTGGGATGGGGAGTACAGGGGAAAGATTTCTGGAAAGTAGAGCTTGGTTAAGATGGAGTAGCTTATACTTTCATTCTGGCAGAGCTAGGTCTACTGGGGATGATAGAAGTTTATTCAGATTTAGTGTGGTTTGGAATATTTGTTCCCTTGCAAACCAGTAATCAGAAAACAAGGGGCAAAGAGATTTAATTTTGGAGAAACTGCTACTAAGACAGTTTAGTTTTGAACTTTTTGTGCTGGTGCTTCTTCGTTGTATAGGAATTAATAATTTTTCCATATATGTGTGCTTTGTTGTTGTTTTTTTTTTTTTTTTTCCTCAGCCTTAACTTGGCAGGCAAGTTGGTCCCTATGTAAGAGTTGAATATTGTGACTGTTTAAGTGAAAATTGTTTCCTTTCCTTAGCTTGTTGGATGAAGACATTTTCTTTTTCAACACTTGCTGAACTTGAAAACACCTTTCTCTTTAAATTGAGAACTGACAGGCCATTAACTCCTAATGTAGGCTGATTTTTAAATATTTGTGGCAAGAAGAGAGAAATGGAATGAAGAGGAATTGAGGATTAGGAAAAAATTGCTCCTTACTAAGCTTATGAAATCTGTAAGAATTTTTGAACTTAAGTTTTCTTTGGCCTGCAGCTCACAGAGATAGGAGGAAATGGAGAAGGGTGGGGCTTTGTATATGGGTTGGGTACTTTTTATTCTTAAAAAAAAAATCTTGACAGATTACCTCTCTGGGGTTAGCAACCAACTGAATGGGGACAAAAACAGGCCAAAGATGGTTAAGGAAACCAAAGAAGATGTGTGTTTGAGTTGGGGTGCAGTTCGAGAGGGAAGAACACTACTATATTGAGAAGCAGGAGTCGTTTTGGCCCTGACACTAATTTGTATGACCTTGGGCAAGGCACTCTACACTTAAGTTTTCTCATCTGAGAAAAGAATGATTTGATAGAGATAATCTCTAAGGTTACTTCTAGCTCTTATATGTTGTTACCTTTTGAGCTCTCAAGTCTGTTCTAATGACTTTGTTGGCTCTTATGGAGATAGAAATGGGACCTGTAATTTCACTGGTCTAGGGAACTGCCAGAAGAGGAACCACTTCTACCAATGCAGTTTGGCACCTTCTTTGTAAGTTATTTGGAAGAGCATTGAATAATGTATTAGAATTGTGACTTAAATCCAAGACTTCTTGGTCTGAGGAAGTTGTCCATTTGCTGTGCTATATTGCTACTGGCTCTGTTATCTCTATTAGTGCATTACAAATCATACATAAATATTAGTAAAATAATTTCTCTAATGTGTCACGGTTTGCTTATATTCAACATTCATTATACATCTTTTTATGGGGAATATTAATTTTCAGTTCTTTGGAGACTGGTGTTCTATAATCTATAGTATGGTACCTTATCAATAGACATTAAAAAAGTTGAGTCTTTGTTTCAGGAGGTTTGGGTCATTAAAAGAAAATTTGAGTTTTCCAAAGTCAATCCAGCCTAATCTCCTCATTCTGTTCAAATTTATGTCCAATGTGTTCATCTCATCACCTCTTTTTAGTTCTTGCTATAGATGTATACATATATGCTGATGAACAAGCATGGTAGGTTGTCTGTCTAACTACATGTGAGCTGAAATAGATATTCTTCATTGATTTGGGTTTTCTAGACCCAACTCTTGAGTGATAATGTTTCTCATCCAGGAGGCTCTGAAATGTTCCAGGGCTTGATGAAGCCTGTACTGTTGTCATCTATAAACAGGATCACCTGGAGGACCTCACTATGTCTGGCAAGTTCCTCCTTCAGTAGGCATCTGTGCTGTGTGTGGCTCTCTTGAGAAAAAGGCATCATTAAAGAATTATATGGATGAACAAAAATTGGTTGTGTCAAGAGTGAGTGGTAACCAGTGGATAATCCTTGTGCTCCAGTGCTTGGGTATCAGGAGCAATTGAGAAGAAATCTAGCACATTGGATAGACCTCCCATAGCAAGCTTGTGGCAAGAGTTATAGAACTAATAGACATAAATGGTTGATACTTAGCACTGTTGAGAGAAATACTAATGTTGATGAATTATGGAATCATCTGAGGAATGATAGTTGATGTTTCCGTAGCACTTTCCAGTCTATAAAATGTTTTGTGCTTTGCAGCCATTATTTTGTTTAAGCCTCACACCAATCCTGTAAGGGATAGGTAGTTCAGATATGTTTATGCCCATTTTATAGCCGAAGAAACTGAACTATAGAGAGGACTTGGCTGAGATCAGATTTGAACAAATCCCAGGATTTTTCAGTATATCTTTATCTTCAATGTATTCTCTCTGGTTCCTTAGAGAGATGTACTTTTTCACTCCTTGGGTATATTTTTGGGGGGATTGGGGATTTCTCTTTTTCTCTATAGAGAAGCAGCTAGTTGGTGTTGTAGATGGAGTGCTGGGCCTGAAATCAAGAAGACCTGAATTCCGATTCAGGCTGAGGCACTTAGATGTGTGTCCCTCTTAAGTCATTTAACTCTGTCTGCCTTAGTTTCCTCATCTGTAAAATGGGAATAATAATAACGATTACCTCCCAGAGTTGTTATGAGGATAAAATGAGATAATAATTGTAATGTGCTTAGCAAAGCTTAATGTCTATGTAAATGCGAACCATATAACTACAATCAAAGGCCTATGAGAAAAAAAATTTCCCTTCTGAATTAGGCCAGCAGATTTCATGTGTGAAATGGAAAATGGTTCATAGGGATTATGAGGTAGTCTTAAATATGTTTACCTAACTAATTATAAAAAGAAAAAAGAGAATTCAGACTAACTGTAAAAGTGTCTTCTGAATCTGTTAGGGGAGACCCTTCTCTGGGGCAGGGGGGTTTCCTAGTGAAGGAGGGTCTCCAGTGTTGTTGAGAATAAATGCTACCATTTTACACACACACACACACACACACACACACACACACACACAGTGCTTTTAGGTTTTTGAAGTGCTGACCTTAGAATAATTCTTTAAGGAAGGTAGTATGTGATATCCTGTTTTATAGAGGGGGAACGGAAGCTCTAAGAGACCCTGACCTGGAAGTCCTTGTCACCTAACTGGTCGATATCAGAGGCTGGAGTTAAACTCAGGTTTCCTGATACAACTCCTACACTTTCCCTACTCTTTTGATCTTTTTTGGCCGTGAGAATCGGTAAGAATTAAGTGTTTTGGTGTCAGACCCAAGTACTGCTTTTTTCCTTTTGCTGCAAGAGTGAGAGACTTACTGGAAAGCAATATGTATTTGAGGGTCATGTTTAGGCTTCTTTTTAATGTGAACCTTGAGTGGTGACACTAGATTAGCCATTGAAGCTATCAGATCCTTCTGGAGCAAAATAACAGGATTTCCTCAATGCTCTCTTTAGGATACAAGTGAAATTGGGGTCAACCAAACTTTCAAGGCCTGCCAAGTGGGGCTATTTATTGTGCAGAGACCGTGTCCTTAATGTTCAGAAGAGAGGGTTTCCACTTCCCTCCATTAGCCTATAGAGAACAATTTGGAATGATGAAATTTCTACTAATGTTCTTCAAAAGCCCTTTAAGTTTGTTTTGTTTGGAGATGGTTTATGATCTATTTTTAAATCTATAGAGTTTTTGTGTGGGTTGTTTCTAAGCCCCACAGGGTTTCTGTCCATTCCCTTGCTCTATTGCAACTTAATCCTTCAGGGCTTTGGAGTGTTGTTTTATTTCCTCCTGCTGCTTTTATTAAATAACTTCCTGTCTTTCTATACTCATTTTCTCCCTTTACTCTTCCTTCCCTCAAACACATTCTCTCTGTCTCTTTCTGTCTCTTATCTCTGTCTTTTTCCCTCTTTTCCTCTTTCCCTCTTTTTTTTTTCTCTCCCTCCTCTTAATTGCTTCTGAATTGATTTCTTTGAATAGCAAATGTTTCTATACACATGCCAGTCTTAGGTTGATTTTCTCTTATCCACCTGTGTGTTTTTGTTCATGATGTTCTCCCTATCTTTTTTCTCCTCTCTGCCTGTTTAATCCTACTCCTTCTTCAAGTTCCAACTCCTTTTCTTTTTTAAATAAATGTTTACTATGCTTCTTGCACATAGAAAGCACTGTGGTAGGCCCTAAGGATGCAAAGATTAAAGAGTTACAGTTCTGCCCTCAAGGAGCATAAATTTTGGGGAATGGAGTAAGGAATACATAATATACACAGCTATAATAAAAGATAGAACGTGATAGGGGAGATGGGATCCAAAGTATTCTAGAAAAATTTAGTGAGGAATCTATGACCTTCATCTAGGAAAAATCCTTCATTGCACTTGACCTGGACTTTAAAGAAAGATTTTAAAAGGTAGAGATAATTAAGTACTACTAGAATTGTAGGCCTGGTGATTGACTTTAGGCATGAGAAGGTAGAGCAGTGGAGTCAAACTCAATAGAAACTGCGCCCAATTATTCAAATGAAAGAATTCCTGCTGGCTATAGATTGACTTAGGGTTAAAATGCGATATTAGTTACATTTTACTAATTTAAAAATCAATTTTGTTAACTATTTCCCAATTACATTTTAATCTGATTCTGGTAGTACTGGGGAGAGTTGTAGGCCCTTTGGGCCCATATCTGATAAGTCTAGGCTAGAGAGAACTACTATAGCAATGCTGCAAGGTAGAGAGAATGAGTGAAGGAGGGTCATGTGAGACATTGGACACTTTCCAGCATCCAATGGCTTTAGGAAGGCAGGTAGCTCATGAGATATAGAGCTGGAAGAAGAACTTAGAGATATTTTGTTTTAGCCTCATTTTACTGGTGAAGAAACTATGATACCTCTCCTCGCCAATCCTCACCCTATCACCTCAAGTTGTGATGGTCCAAGAATCACATCTTCAGTAAGTGGAAGAATCAGAATTTAAACCTAAGTGTTCTGAACCCAATTTCAGTGCTCTTTCCATGAGGCCCCAGCCTGCCTCTTTGTCTGACCTTCCAGAAATCTTTTCTGACTATTTTAGCCTTTATTGATCACATTCTTTTGAATTCCTGTTCATTTATTACTGATAAAATAATTTAGCACTTGACTTTTGTTGAATGTTATAGGTGGAATATATCATTTCATTAAAAAGAAAAGCAAGCTATACAGACTAGAAATCCACTGTTTTATATACAGTCTTCTTTTATGTTCTAATGTATATTAGGAAGTTTCTTTTTATTTGGTGTTTAGTAAATTCAGAATAAAAGATGATTTTATTTATTTTTAAAGTTTTCTATATTTTTTTGCCCATTTACATGTACAATTTTTAATTTTAGTTTCAAAAATTTTTGAGTTCCAAATTCTTTCCCTCCTTTTGTCTCCTATCCCTCATTGAGAGGGTAGCATTTGATCTTACATTGTATTTTTTATTTTTTTGTATGGTGCTTGGTGCTAGAGAATCAGTTCATTGACAAACATTTATTAAGCTATTACTGTATGCTAAAGAATTGAGATACAAGGAAAGATCCCGGCCCTCAAAAAGCTCACATTATAATGAGGGAAACATGATTTTAACAATATACAAACAAGATATATACAATATAAATGGAATATCTTCTGCTAAGTTTGCCCTTACCCTTATGTCCACACTAGAAAATATTTGGCTAGAATATGCTTTGCAGATATTCTGTCAGAATGTGCATACATGTGACTCCAACATTGCTCTATTGGCATTTCTATACTCATACTCAGCCATATTTTCTTGCCACTTGGTTCCAATTCAATATTGTCATTCTCATTGAATACTTTGCTTATAAGCCATGTGAAGGCATATTGAGAAGGCAGGTGGTAAAATGAAATGGAAAATAACACTGAGGTGAGAGTCAGAGGATGTAGGTTCAAATTTCAGCTCTGTTACTGCCTGTGCGACATGGGGTACACAGTGTTGTCTCTCTGGGACTCAGTTTTTCTTATCTGCTAAATAAAGATTTTGGACAAGATGATCTCCGAGACACTTTTCAATTCTGAAACTGATAGTTCTTGTAGACTGAGAAAAGTGATATAAGAGGTTTTCAAATGTATGATATTTTTTAATCTAATATTTTCCAATTACTAATCTCCTTTCCTTCCTTCTCACTTTCTCTTCTATTGTCATTCTGTCAATAAACTTATTAAAGGCCTACTAAATACCAAGCTCAGTGCTAAACATTGGCCATACTCAAAACACAGAAGTCTAGAAGATAGTCTCTACCCTCAAGGAAGTCCTGATAGGGGAAGATAATAAGCAAATAAACATGAACAAATATGTACAAACAAGCTGTGTACTGAATAAATAGAAACCAATTAACAAAGGGTGGGCACTAGAATTAAGAGGTTGGGAAAGGCTTCCTGGAGAAGACAGGATTTTAATTAGTACTTAAAGGAAGCTAGGGAAGCCAGTAGGCAGAGAGGAGAGAGCATTCCATGCATGGAAGAAAGCCAGAGAAATTGCCCAGAGCTTAAAGATGGAGTGGAACAGCAATGAAGCTGTTGTCATTAAATCAGAGTATCTAGAGGGGTGTAAAATGTAAAAAGAAAGGAAAGAGAGGGGTGAATGTCTACATAATTCAGGTGTTATGGAGCCATTAGTGTTATATTGGGGGTGGGGTACAGGGAGAGGAGTTGTGGTATGTGGTTTGGTTGGACTTGTGCTTTAGAAAAATCACTAAATGGAGGATGGGTTGGTATGGGGAAAAATTTAAGCAGTCCCACATCTTCAGACTATTGCAGTAATCCAGGTATAAGGTGATAGAGTCTTATACCATAAGGATAGCAGTATCAGATGAGAGAAGGAGGCTGGCATACTGGGAGAGAAAAAAAAAAGAAAAACAAAACTCTTGTAACAAATATGTGTAGTCAAGCAAAGTAAACACATTAGGCATGTCTAAAAAACACATTTCTCTTTCTGCACTTTGAGTCTTATAGATAATATTCATCATTATCAGTCCTTTGGAATCATGGTCAGTCATTGTTTAATCAAAATTATTTGTCTTTACTGTGTTGTTGAATAAAATTTTCTGGTTCTTCTCTTTTCACTCTTAATTCATACAAATAAGTCTTCCCAGTTTTTTCTTTTCATTTTTTTTTTTTTAACAGCACAAGAGTATTCCAGTATATTCTGTATTTTCAGTCATTCCCCAATTGATAGACATCTGCTTGGTTTCCATTGTAAATTATTATTTATCTAGATTTGTTTATACCAAGTAGTCCTTGTGAAATAGCTAGAGTGAGGTTATAGAGTATGCCTGCCTTCCATAGAATGAATTTTGGGAATTATAATACAAGATTTCAAATTCCTAGATATCAATGACCCTCTCTCCCTTTTTTCCTTAAAGTTCTATATAATAGTTTTTTCCCTCAAAAATCAAAGCAAAATTTTCTTTTGAAAAATGAATTCAGTGATGTGTCTTGATCTAATACAAATTATAGTACAAAAAAATCCAGATAATCCATTCTTCTAGATGTTATATATATATACATATATCCCAGAAATCATGTCCCTAGGAAAATTCTTGGTACCTAAAAAAGTAATTAAGATTTTTTTAAAAATTTGAGGTGATGACACAAATTTAGGTATATAATAATAAATGATTCCCTATAGATCTTCTGAGTGCCAGGAATAGGAAAAAAAAAAGATCTTACTTTGATATTCTTTAGAATTCCCAAGTCTTTTTTAGATTAAGAGATAATTCACAATTTAGATTGGGTAAGAGCATACTGATAAGAAAAACAACAACAACAACACTGTTTTCTTGAAGAGCATATTTAGGGTGACAAGGAGTTTAGTTCCTTCTATGTAATGCTCACTTTTTTTTCTAATATAATTGGGATTTTTTGGTGGGTCATTACCTGAATGACCCCTAGGCTGAGAAGTCTTTGGATATTCTAGAGATTCTTCTTTCCTGCTAAAACTCTTAAGAGATAATATATGGGGTTTTTTCTTTAAAGAACTTTGGCTCTTTACCTCTCTTTATATAGCTCAGAGAGCCTATCCCCTAAGTTTTACACTTTTAGTCAAGATACTAGTGTGTGTCAATTTCTAGGAACCTGCCATGTTTACCATGTGAGAAATACTCGACTGTTGAGCTTGGGAAATAAGACTTGACAAATTGCAAAACATATGCAGTTGTAATTGTTCTGAAACCATTGCACCAGACAGGAAAGTGTAGTGGAATGAGCCAGGAGTCAGGAGACCTGGTCTGAATCTGGACTCTTGACACATGTGATGGAGCAGATGATGTGGCTTTTCTGAGCCTCAGTTTACATCTGTAAACAGAATAGTGATAATACAAATATCACAGGGTTGTTGTCAGGAAAGTGTTTTGTGAACCTCAAAGAGGCCTATTACAGAAGTAATACTGTTGTCAGAGTGGATCAGATGATACTTCTGATGAAGAATAAATAGGTGAAGTGTGAAAAACAAATCATAAGCCTGTATAGAAGAATGATAAAATAGTGATGGGGTACTTCAGTTATTGAAATATTTGCTGAATCTTCTTTCTCTTTCTCTTTCTGAACTGTTTGTCTGAATCTTTCTACCTCTGTCTCATTCTCTGTCTTTCATTGCCTCCCTTTGTTTATCTTTGTTTTTTTGTCTTTTTCTTTCTCTTTGTCTCTCTGTTCCCCATTCCCCCTCCCTCCTATGCTCTGTTCCCTTTTCTTTTGTCAAATGTAGAGCAGCTAATAATTTCTGGACTCTGTTAAATGATACTCAAAAAAAATAGAGGAAACAATAAGGGGAAATTATTTTCTGCATTTGATTCTCACTAACAAGGGAGACCAGATTGTTGGGAGTGGACCATTCCATTTTATAATTTGTGATAAGAAAAGGAAGGAAAAGCCCGACATACACCCTAGATTTTGGGAGGTCAGGTTTCAGATGGTTCTCAGGAAGGAGAGGCAGCATAATCTATTCTAATATTCTACAAGGTAGTAAACTTTAGGAAGTCTTAAGCATGAAATTCTATAAAGACAAAGAGAAACCATTCCAATGAGAAGAAACAGGATTAAAAGACTGTTGTAGATGCATAGGTAATTTCAATTAATTATTTTTACTACAAATTGCTTTATGAATTATATTGGGATAACCCACTGAATTAAAAAAAAAAAAGATATCCACAGTATGGAAAAGAGTCTGAATATGGGTGGATGACATAATTTTTCATACATAATAATATGTAGAGTACTAAAGTTCAGAATAAACTAAGGTTGATTGAGAAAGTTAATGAGAACAAAAAAGAGATTAAAAAAAAAAAAGCCACATCGGAGAAAAAAAGGAAAATCAAAAAAGGAATAGGACTGCTGCTTCAGGTCGATGAGATGATAACTTGACCACAGCAAGAAGGTAAAACTACTTGACTCTTATTTTGTTTCTGTTTTCTCTGCTGAGGAAAATGAACTAAAGTGGTAGTATGGTTAGAATACTAGATAGGAAGAACAGAATTTGAGTTCTGCCTGTGGCACTTAATAGCTGTGATGACTGTGGCCAAATCACTTATCCTCCTGTTATCTCATTTTCCTCATTTTTAGAACTAGAGGTTTGACTTAATGTCCTCTAAGGTTCTTTTTTATCTATGAATCTCTCTGATTCTATGAGAATTGGATTAGAAAGACAGAACAATAATGACTGATGGATACTAGATAGTAGAGAATACTAGGACATCCAGCTCTTTGTGCTGAGTTCAAGTTAGCTGACACAGATGAATTATAATTTCAGGTACTTAACTGGTAAATGTCATCACTAGCCACTGTCAGTGGCTTCCTAGAGAATTGGGAAGGCACTATGGGAATAGGGAAAGGTGAGTGTCCTAATTTTCTTCTAGAGGAAAGAAAATACTGTCTGAAAATTATAGAACAGACAATTTAACTTCAATTCTTGGCAAAAATGCTGGAATATATTAATTGTGACCATTTTGAAAAGGACATGGAGCTCATAGAGAGCCAGCGTAACTTTGCTCAGTGCTGGTCGTGTGAGGCTTTTTCCTTGTTTAACATAGTTAATCAACTGTGTGGATCAAGGGGATGCTGTAATACAGATTACTTAGATTTGAGCAAGCTCTTGATAAAATTTTATTCCACGTTTGTGGGGAAGATGGAGAGATTTGGGCTAGATGAAAGTACCATTAGGTAGAACTAGAATTGGTTGAGTTGGTTAGACCCCAAAATCAGTCATCAGTGATTCATTGTCAGTTTAGAAGAAAGACTTTAGTGGAATGACCTGGCAATCTGTGCTGTTAAATATTTTTTAATCAATGAATTGGATAAAGGTATAAATGAATTAATGAAAGAAAAAAGCACTTATTAAATGCTTACTGCATACTGGACTCATACTGAGTGCTGGGGATACAATCAAAAGCAAGACAATTCTTCCTAAAAAGGAAAACCAAAAGATATGGAGGAGTGGTGGCCAGGGAGGGGTATTTTCTTCTGGGACTAATTGTTTTTCATTTTTTAGTCCTGTCTGACTCTTCGTGATCCCATTGGGATTTTCTTGGCAAAGATACTGGAGTGGTTTGCTATTTCCTTCTCCAGATCATTTTACAGATGAGCAAATGAGGTAAACAGGGTTAAGTGACTTGCCCAGGTCACACAGCTAGTAAGTATCTGAGGCCAGATTTGAACTCCCAAAAATGTGTCCTTTTGATTCTGAGTCCAGTACTCTGTGCACTATGACAATGTGCAGCTGCCCTAGTAGAGCTATAGAATTTATCAAATGGGGAAGGAGAGATTGCTAATATATTAAGTGACAGGGTCAGGTTCTAGAATTATCCCAACAAATAGAACATTGAATTAAATTAATAAGATAAAATATAAAAGGGATAAATATATAGCCTTACAATTGAATTTTTAAAAAAATTGACTTCACAGCTATTAAAAAGTGGAGGCAGGGAGTCATATTTAGAAAGTAGTTGATCTCAAAAAAGTCTGAAGATTTTAGTGACCCTCAATTCAAGTATGAGTGAGTAGCCTGGCATTAAAGAAAGCTAACACAATTTTGGGCTGCCTTAAGAATACCCTAATCTTGAGTACTAGGAAGGTCATAATTCTCCTAGTTCTGTCATGGTCAGACTACATCCGCAATATAGTGTTCAGTTCTGGGTGGCACCTGTGAGGAGGGAATTGATAAACAGATAAGTTCCTGAAGAGGATAGCCAAGATTTTTAAGAGCCTTCAGATCATGCCATATGAGAAATGGTTGAATGTAATGTTTGAGCTAGTTTTCTGGAGGTCCTCCGGAAGGGCCTTGGTTTCAGCAGGATAGACACCATGAGAATGGACAAGAATAGAGTTCAAAGTCTTTATTGTCTCTTAAACAGTCTGTGTCTGTCATAGTCGGACCCAGTCTCCTCTATCAGTCTGCTAGTCTGCCAGTCTGACTTCTTGTCCCCAGTTCTTATGTACCGTATTACAATTACATCATTACAGCATACTGAATATGTGTGAACTAGAGAACTGTTAAATCACCATGCTAAGTATTAAGTATATGTGTGCTAAAGAACCATCATCTCATCAATTCCTCTGAGTTAATACCTTGTTTCAAGTGTTCTTCTGGCTCTCTACAGTTGAAGAAACTGGACATCTGTTGAAAAAAAAAATCTAGAGAAAATGACTTGATAGCAGGTTTCAAATATTTGAATAGTTTATCCCATAGAAGAGCTTAGACTTGATCCTATTTTACCTCAGAAGACAAATGGGCGTAATAAGTGGAAGTCATAAGGAAACTTCCCAACAAATAAAATACAGTTTTTGAGAGGAATCCAGGAATGGGATGGGGTTTTTTAGGACATGGTGGGGATGATTGATCTTCCCTGGATGTTTTCAAGCAAAGTGAGACAACCATTTTTAGGACATACTATGTATGATGAGGATTCTTGCTCAGTCCTGGGTTAGATTTAGTGACTTCTGAGGTTTTTTTCTAACCCGAGACTGATTCTCTGATTATAGACCCAGGACTTTTTATATTACTCTTCTTTGTCGTGAAGTTTGCTTCTATCAGGCAATTGTAAAGCCCATTTACAGTTCTCAGAAGGCTATGACTGAAAACAGCCTTAGTAGAAATATGTGGCCTTCCAAGGCAACTACTTTGAAGGTGCTCATGTTCATTTGGGAGGGTAAGTTCTGGTGTGTGGGTGGCCAGATTATTCTCATTCCCTTATTGAGTGACTTCACCAAATCCTACAGCCTTGGTATTTAAGCTGGAGAAGTACACACAGTTCCTATATTTTCAAGGATCTAGAAATGATGCCTACTACTGAATAAATCAACTTCCAGTTTGTAGTTTCATGGTTCACATATATTCTAGACTAATGACCCCAAATTACAAATATCTATGAAGCTTTGGAAGCTTCGGTGTCTTTTTTTTGGTCTCTTTTCTGAATGAAATCGACTTATTGTTCACTGATCAAATATTCTCTGTCTGCTGCCTACTAGAAAGAGCCATTTTATGGGACTTTTTATTTCATAGGATAAACTTTAGGGTAGTAGGCTAGGATTTTACTACATGTAGCCTGCTTGAAATTTATTCTCTCATTTTGGTGTGTATGTGTGTGTAGATGAATGTAATGCTACAATTTTGTCTAATTTAATATCTTGGTGATTTTTTTCAGTTGGATGGCTCTTTATTTGTGTTATATTTTATTGATACAGCTTAATGGTTGAAATTGTCTTTGACTAGAAGGTTTGCTCACTTTTCCTTCTTTTTTTTTTTTTTTTTTGCTCTTTTTCCTGGGAAAAAGAAAACTATTGCTACTTTTTTCATTTATCTTTTCTTTGAATTGTATTTCTAAACTGGTTTTTCTTTGTTCCCTTTCCCTACTTTAACCTGACTTCACATGACTTAAACATATGTGTTGCTAGTTAACTGGGTGACCTTAAGCAAGTCATTTTTCTCTTTTTGGACTTTTAAATTTATCTTTTGTAAAGTGAGAGATTTGATGTAGACATCCTTTTAGGGATTTCCTTCCTAGTTCTAACATGCTATGATCTAAGGCCTATCTCAAGTCTAACATTCTCTGTGTTCTAAGATCCCTTCCAGTTCTCACATCCCATGTTCTAAGTTTTCTTCTGTTTTGGTAGATTCTGATTTCACTCCACTTTTTTTACTTTCAATTTTATTAATTTCTCCTTTTATTTTTAGAATTTCAAGTTTGGTATTTGATTTGAAGGGTTTTTAATTTTTTTTTTAGCTTTATTAGTTGCAAGCCCAATTCATTGATTTTCTCTTTCTCTATTTTATGCAAGTAAGCATCTAGAGATGTAAAATTTCCCCTTATTACTGCTTTGACTGCATCCCACAAATTTTAGCATGTTATCTGATTATTTTCATTTTCTTGGATGAAATTATTAATTATCTATGATTTGCTGTTTCACCTATTCATTCTTTAGGATGAAATTATTTAGTTTCCAATTACTTTTTGGTCTATTTTCTCCTGGTCTTATATTGCATGTGATTGTTATTGCATCATGATCTGAAAAAAATGCATTTACTATTTCTGCCTTTCTGCATTTGATTTTAAAGTTTTTATGCCCTAACACCTTATCAATTTTTGTGTAAGTTCCATGAATCGCTGAGAAAAAAGTAAACTTTCCGTCTCTATTCAATTTTCTTTTTTTTTTTTTTTTTAAGTTTGGTATTCTTTTTTTTTTTTTTTAATTTTTTTTTTATTTAATGATTACTTTATAATGACAACATTATTCCTTGAACTCGTTTCTTTTCCAATTTTTTCCCCCTCCCTCCCTCCACCCCCTCCCCTAGATGGCAAGCAGTCCTTTATATGTTGGATATGTTGCAGTATATCCTAGATACAATATATGTTTGCAGAACTGAACAGTTCTCTTGTTGCATAGGGAGAATTGGATTCAGAAGGTATAAATAACCCGGGAAGAAAAACTAAAATGCAGATAGTTCACATTTGTTTCCCAGTGTTCGTTCTTTGGGTGTAGCTGCTTATGTCCGTCATTTATCAATTGAAACTTAGTTAGGTCTCTTTGTCAAAGAAATCCACTTCCATCAAAATATGTCCTCATACAATATCGTTGTCGAAGTGTATAATGATCTCCTGGTTCTGCTCATTTCACTTAGCATCAGTTCATGTAAATCTCTCCAAGCCTCTCTGTATTCATCCTGCTGGTCATTTCTTACAGAACAATAATATTCCATAACATTCATATACCACAATTTACCCAGCCATTCTCCAATTGATGGGCATCCATTCATTTTCCAGTTTCTAGCCACTACAAATAGGGCTGCTACAAACATTTTGGCACATACAGGTCCCTTTCCCTTCTTTAGTATTTCTTTGGGATATAAGCCCAATAGAAACACTGCTGGATCAAAGGGTATGCACAATTTGATAATTTTTTGGGCATAATTCCAGATTGCTCTCCAGAATGGTTGGATTCGTTCACAACTCCACCAACAATGCATTAGTGTCCCAGTTTTCCTGCATCCATTTCCCTAACACCTTATCAATTTTTGTGTAAGTTCCATGAATCGCTGAGAAAAAAGTAAACTTTCCGTCTCTATTCAATTTTCTCCAAAGATCTTTAATAACTAACCTTTCTAACATTTTGTTTATCTTCTTAACTTCTTTCTTATTTATTTTGTGGTTTGATTTATCTAGTTCTGAGAGAGAGAGTTGGGACTAGGATAGTTTTGCTGTTTCTTTTTGTATTTCTCTTAACTTCTCCTTTAGGAATTTCCATGCTATACCACTTGGTACATATATGTTTCATTACCTATAGTACTTGTTAGTAAGATATAGTTTTCTTCCTTATCTCTTTTAATTAGATCTATCTTTGCTTTTATATGATCTGTTCACTCTATCTTTTAACAAGTCAGATTTTTCTCCAGATATAGATGTGTGTATATAGTCTCTTAAAATCTTCCCTGCTTAAAAAAAAATATTGATATCTTTTGTTTATTTCCCAAATATATCTCTCCTCCTCAGAGACACTCATTCTTTGTAATAAAGAATTTTTAAAAAGCAATATAGCAAAACTAACCAACACATTAATTGTTGGACAGTGTATGCAATATTTCACACTCTTATTTCCCCATCTTTGCAAAGAAGGAAAAGAAGTATATTTTTCATTTCTTCAGGAACAAACTTGATTATTGTAATTGCATAGCTTTTCCTTTCTTTCCTCTTTCCTTTCCCTTTTTTTCCCCTTTCTTTTCCCTTCCCTTTCTCTGTCCATGTCCACTTTCCTTGCAATTTTGGTGTATATTATTTTTCTGCTCCTGTTTATCTTACTTGGCATTAGTTTTTGATAAGTCTTCTGCTTCTCCAAATTTTTCATATTCAGTGTTCGTTATAGTGCTGTAATATTGTTACATTCATGTATTAAAATTTGCTTACCCATTCTTCCAACTGATAAGTTTATTTCTAGTATTTTTATAATTATAGGTACTTTATTTCTAGCACTTTAGGTACTTAATTTCTACTATTTTTGCTACTAGAAGTGCTACTAAGAATATTTTGATGTACTTCTTTTCTGACTTTTAAACTTAGTTTTATATAAAGAAAATATAGTCAACTGTAGTTTTTCTACTTTATTAAATTGCCATTGCCCCTGTTTTTAATCTCATTTGGTCTCCTGGCAATGCAATACATTGGTCTCTACTGTACAAGTCTTTCTTTTGTAGACTTTTGTATTCAAGTAATAGAATTCTAAGCAAAGCATAATTGGAAGTAGAAATATGCTTTGGGAGAAGTAGGTTAGGCATTCCAAAGTCAGATAAAAATTACTTTAATACTATCTGGTGTTTTGGATTATCATTACCATAGTTTCCATTAAATGTCATAATCAGTTTTGAGCATGTGTGAATAAAGTGATTTAAAGAAAACTTATAATATATGTTGATTCGTTCCAACTCATTTTCAAAATTTGGGATCAGATATGCTAAAGAAATTATTTGAATTCCTGGTACTTTAAATATACCTATAATTATAAAAATCAGAACCAGAGGGAGTCCTAGAATTTCAAAATGAAAAGGACCCTTAAAATATAAAATACAATATGTTGGGGGAAGGGACAGTTTGAAGGAACTTTGAGCTCCAAAACACTTTTAGACTTACTTTCCTTCCTAGCCATTTCTAAATCATGTAATAAAGAATTTCAGTGTTCCTTCCAGATCTTCTCTTCCTCCTTATTTTCCCAGAACTGTATGAATGCTTAGTGTATCTTTTAGACCTCTCTCCTCTTTACTAAAATCTGCTTGCCCCATCTCCCTTCCATCTATGCCCCCTGGATTTATGAATTATATAAAATAATCAGAGTTTCCATTAGTGCTTTGGAACTTAAATTCCCTAGTACACAGTTGCAAAAAATATCTCTGTACAATGCATGCTAATCCAGAGTATGGTCTTATTTGTGCAATAACATTACTTACTTGTGAACATGTATCTACCAAGTAGAGTGTAAGCTCCTTGAAAGCAGATACTGGCTAACTTGTGCATTTGCATTCCTTCCACCCTCTCAAATACCCAGGGCAGATTAGAGATGTAGTAAAAGCTAGTTGATTGACTATTCTGTGAGATAGGTAAAACTGTGTCCTGGAAGTGATTGAATGGCAGGCTGTCCATTTGAACCAGCTATGTGCTGCAGTTGTTGGAAACTGTGAGAATAAACAGTGCAGTGGGAAGAGAAAGAGAAAGGCCAAGACCCAGGAATATATGAGAGATCTGGATTGGATGGTCCTGCACAGATAGTGAGAGATCTTCTAGAAACCAAGACTGTGAAGCCTCCATCCTTTAGCTTTATCATAGCAGTGTATGTCATTTTGTGTGGCAGTTGTTGGACAAGGTCATATTGAACATGTTCTCAGAAACAAAAGGAAGAGAAAATGCTTAGGAAAGAGCTCTGAGGTTTAGAGTAGTTACCATATAGCTAGTGTATAGGAAGACTGTGGAATTCCTTGCTGGTAGAATTGATTATGCCATGAGTAAATAAAGGAGAAAAGTGTCCACACCACGAAATACCCTGAAGATAGAGACCTGATGCTTCATTTACTTTTCTGACTTCATTGTGCTCTTCAAATCTTCATGTTCTGAGAATAAGTGGGCTTTTGTTCTTGCTGCCCGATTCAGCCATTGGCACAACTGCTTCTCTGCAGGAGGTTGCTAGTCAGATCTCCTATCTGGGCAGACCCTGAGTTGGAAGACTCTCCCTGAGTGCCGTGCTTCTGTTACAGCCAGAGGTGCTATGGAGGCTTTGACTCAGTGTGGGAGTATAGAGAATGAGCATAGAACTGAGAGTCGACAGGGACTCTGAGTAGCCATTCAAACTCTGCTACTGATTGTCATCTTTGGAAAGTCACTTCTCCTAGATCATAAAATTTAGAGTTGAAGGGGATCTTAGAGGTTATCCAAGCCAACGTCTTCAGGTTACAAATGAGGAAACTGAGGCCCTGAGAGATTCATGGACATACAGGTAGCAGTAGCAGAAGGAGGATTCAAGTCTAGGTCTTCTGCCTCCAAATCTAGGAGTTTTTTCCCCTCTGGATAAATGAGGGAATTGAACTAGATGATCTTTGAGTTTTTTTGGCAGTTTTTCAATCCTAAATTGAATCTAAGTAGCCCAGAGAACCAGTTAATACAGATACAATGCTATATAATATCCAGAGAGAAGGAGGTGATAGTCTTAATGTAGTTTAAAGATCAGCTTGCATCCAACTGTTATAGGTTCTGGGCAATTTATTTGAGTTTATAGAGATGGGCCATCAGAATAGCAAAGGATCTAAAATGGAGTTCTATGAGAATTGATTTGATAGAGCTAGGGATGTTTTGCATAGGAAAGAGAAATCATTGGAAGACTGTGGTAGCTGCCAAGCATTTAAAGTTGTAGAAGGAAGGATTAGATTTAGGTTGTTTGGCCCCAGAAGGCAGAACTAGAATGAAAGAGTGAAAGTATCTGTGGCAGATTTCAGTTCAATGTCAGGAAAAACTTCCTAATTAGAGTATACAGAAGTAAGTTATTTTGTGCTGTGGAGTTACAGATTGAGTTAGATAGCCTCTGAGGGTCCTTTGAGAGGTGATATGGCATGGTAGGGAGAATACTGGATTCAGAACAACAAAAGGCCTTAGTTTGGATTATGCAGCTCTTACTAGTGGGGTGACTGTGGTCAGTTTACCTTTCCTGCCATTTGCCGTTGTTTTATTTGTAAAATGAATATAACAATACCTATAATGCTTATCTGTCTCAATAATGTCCCATTAATATCTTAAACTTAATATATCCAAAATTGATCTCATCTTTCCCCCAAACACTCCCCTCTTGACAAATTACCCATTACTATCAAGATTGCCACTTTTCTGCCATGTGAATCCCCTACATTCACAACCTGGGGGTTACCATCAGCTCTGTTCCCTGTAACTAATGAAATGTCCAGTCCTGTTATTATTACCTTTCGAAACACAGCTCATATGTGTCTCATCCATCCACCTCTCTTCTGACATTGTATCCACCTCACTTTTGGGTCATTGCCATAGCTGCCAGTGAGCTTGCCCACTTTGAGTCTCGCCCCACTCCGTTCTTTCCTCTCCTTTCAGATTGTTTGGCTCCACACACTTCACTTTCAGTATCTCATGGAACTTGGAACCTTTAGACAGCTGCATTGTGGAACATATTTCTCTGAACTTGACAGAACTTCGGCATAAGCTCTAGGTATCCTGATTGCGCAGGTGTGAGGGGGGTGTTACCATGAATACCAGAGCTCACTGAAAGAGCCCTTTTCACCATCCTGGATGAGGACGAGATCTGTTTGAAATGACAGTGCTGCCCACACACTCCAGGCATTCAAAAGCAGATGAACTGGTGTGCTGCCAACTACCATTCATCATGACAATTGTGGGGCACACCTACATTGGCAGTGGTGCTGGTGGCTCTTTTGAAGTATCACACAGGAGCCCTGTAGGGGACGAGCAATTGGGTGGTTAAGGATAAGGAAACACCCCACTCTAAAGGCTGGTTCCAAAATGAGTAACGAAGATGAGGCAGGCTTTCTGGACCACATCTGAAATGTGAATAGGCTATTTTTTCATATTATTGATCTGGGAGGCAGCTTGTGTTTGAAAATGGAAATAGGAGTATTTGGGGAAATGCTCTGAAAAATAGGATGGTGGGGAGGAGAGTATGCTAACTTGAGTAGGCCAGTGAAGGTTTTCTGGAAGAAGAGGTTTCTGAGTTGAGCCTCGAACAGTTTGGGGAGGTGGACAGGTGTTCTGTTCCAATCATAATTCATAGGGCAAGCAAAGCCATGGATATGGGACAAGAATGAGGACTGAAAAAGCTCAGTTTGCCTGGAAAGTAAAGTATATGTGAGATTGATATGAAATGAAGCTGGACAGATAGATTGTAGGCATTCTGGGTTGAGTCTTAAATATTAGGGTCAGGAATTTATACTTTATTCAATAGACAGTGAGAAGATTTTGAAGTTTTTGAGAAGAATGACATGATTATAGCACTGATTAGAGCTGGCAGGGACTTCAGAGTCTATTGGTCCAACTTCATTTTACAGAAAAAATTGAGTCTCATCAAGGTTAAATGAATTACTCAAGATCATTCAGATTGCAGCAGCAGAGCCAAGCCAGGATTGAATATGGACCTTCTGATTCCAGACAGCCCTCTCTCCTTGATACCGTCACACTTTTCTGGCAATATCCAAGATGCTGAAGCATCCTGCCCAAGGCCAAGGACCAACCAGGCTGGATCCTACTGAACTTTTGAGATCAGTCATGTTCAGTGTGGTATGACTATGGAAAAGAAAGATTACTTGGGTAGCTACCCAATGGATTGGATTGGAAAGGAAACACACTTGGAGCCAGGAAACCAAATGGAAAGTTTTATAATTGTCTAGGTTAGAAGAGAAAGGGCCTGAATTAAGCTAATTGTAGTGGGTAATGTGTATGAGGAGATAGAAATGATCTTTCTGTGACAAGATCTGGCAGATGATATGGCATGCAAGAGGCAGAAACAGGATAGTCAAAAATCATTTTCAGGTTATGGACTATTGGCAACCTCTCTTTGCCAAATCTAATGGTCTTTTCTCATTATCCTTGACTTCTCTTTGATGTTTGTACTTTCTGAAATTTGTTCCTCCTTTGGTTTTCTTGATATTACAGGGTATTGGTTTATTTTATTTTGTTACATTTCTGACCACTTTTCCTTCAACTGAATCTTTTCTGTGTGACATAACTTGGATCCCAGATTTTTTTCATTGCCATAATCTCTTTCCCACTTGAGCTGTATTTCCCTATTTCTTTCTGCTGTTTGAATCTTCCACTCACATATTTATATAAAACTGAACTCACAACCACTTTCTTCCTCCATTTTCTCCTCTTCCCAACCTGGATCCCACTTATGGTTTCTTTTGTCAGTGGGACCATCAATCTTTCAATGTCTAGGCTTCATATCTCAGTGTCTTTGATTCTTTCACCTCAATCAATTTTGAGTTTTATATACAATTTTGTCTTGATATTTTGCCTTTGCTGATCTTTTGCAGGAATTATTGGAACTATTTCATCTCCCAACTATTTTCCCCTTGTTTTCCTGTAGTCTTTTTCTCCCCCATTCCAATCTGGACCTCTGAAGACTCACTTTAATTAAGCACTGTGTTCATTCACTTCCCTGTTCAGAAACCTTCAGTGGTTTTCTATTAGGTCCTACAGAGACTGAATCTACCCATCCTATCAATTGGTAAGTATTTATGAAGCCCCTGAGATGTTCCTGTCTATCCAACTTATCCCACAAATTCCCTTGGTGCCAAGCTGGGTTGATTTTTCTCCTTGCTCCATCCTAGCTAAAAATGTTCTTCTGCTAAGCTTTTTGTTTTATTCTGGACCCACTTCCCTCCAGGCCATGTTCTCATGTCTGCATATGTCCTAAGGGGCTTGCTTGGGATGTTGTAGTGGAACTCAGCCTCTCTTGACATCAGATTGCTTTGGCTCATTTTCAATTCTTATTTCTCATGGTATCTTTTTTTTTTTAGGTTTTTTCAATATTCTTTTTTTTTTTTAAATTTAATTTTATTTAATAATAACTTTGTATTGACAGAATCCATGCCAGGATAATTTTTACACAACATTATCCCTTGCAATCACTTATGTTTCGTTTTTTCCCCTCCCTCCCTCCCCCCCCCCCCAAGATGGCAAGCAGTCCTATATATGTTAAATATGTTGCAGTATATCCTAGATACAATACATATTTGCAGAACCGAACAGTTCTCCCACTGCACAGGGAGAATTGGATTCAGAAGGTAAAAATAACTTGGGAAGAAAATCAAAAATCAGATAGTTCACATTCATTTCCCAGTATTCCTTCTTTGGGTGTAGCTGTTTCTGTCCATCATTTATCCAATGAAACTCAGTTAAGTCTCTTTGTCAGAGAAATCCACTTCCATCAGAATACATCCTCATACAATATCGTTGTCGAAGTGTATAATGATCTCCTGGTTCTGCTCATCTCACTTAGCATCAGTCTCATGGTATCTTTTTCAAAGCAGCAATTTTCCTAGATTTGATATATAAGGAAATAGAGTTATGGAGAGATGATGAGAAGCTGCTTGACAGCATGATTGTTTCCCTCTTCCTTCCCCCAACCCCCATCTCTCAAAGGAGCAATATTCCCCTGCTAATTTACATTTTCTGTACTTAGGATCTTGATTTTCTAGGTTATATATAATCATCTGATAATTAGATGCTATCATACGAACTTTCTGTTCTCTTAGTCCAATTTTAAAGTATTTTCTTAGAGGGGCAGCTAGGAATTTGTTTTTTCTGTCCTTTTTTTTTTTTTTTGACTCCATTTTCTTTCTTTTTTTTGAGGATGAGACTTTTTCACATTTTTCTTCTTAAATTATGTTTAAAACTGAGGCTAAGGACTCAATATCTCTTTCCTCTTCTGCTTTATTAAATAGCAACTGGGACAGGATATGTCATATGCAGTGACTGCAGGTAAAATACTGCCTGTTTGGAGTTTAGTACACAGCTACTTTTAAAGGTCAGGTTAACAATACGAAATGTTTATTCACCTATAGATATTTTTTATTCATTAACTATTTGTTGAATAGTTAAGTTAACATTTGCAGATAGTCTAAAAACTGTTGTGCTTAGCCCCTTCTGCCCCTTTTCCTTTCCTCTGTAGCGCTATTGCAGAATTGGAAGAAAGCTGCCCAGGGTCCAACATTACTTTGTATCATCATAAGTTGTGTTGTCAATAGATCTAGAGCAGAGGTGTCGAAAACATGGCAGCCCTATGCAGTCCATAAATACTGCTGTGTTTGGCCTAAACCAGATGAAAATGTGATTGGGAAATATTTAACAAAAATAAATAAAAATACAGTAAAACAGATAATTACTATGTGGTTTTCTGAGTCAAAATGAGGGCCTCAGGGATCCTTATATGTAATTAATGGCTCCTGTTTTTATTGAGTTGGAGATGTCTGGTCTAGAAACCAGCTTCTTAAACTGTAGTTCTAGACCTTTTATGAGGTCTTATAACTGAATGTGGGTATTGCAAAATTATGACTTATTATCAGTAAATGTTTGATTTGTATACTTATTTTATTTACTTATAAACCCAGGGTCATGTAAAAAGTTCTCATGTGAAAAGGAGTTCCGAATGGAAAAAGTTTTAAAAATCCCAGTCTAGAAGACCGACCCCCATTTCATTAGATCAATTCCCTTTGGTAAATTTATGGAAAACATAGGCAAGAATTGCAGATGATGTAGAGTAGGCATGGTTGAATGGTGACCTGCATCCTGGAAGGGAATAACTCTATCAATAATATCAGTACTTATTCAACAAACATTCATTAGGCACTGCCTGTATGCAGAGATTACTGTGCTGGATCCTAGGGGAGAGCCCGATTTTAAGTAACATTGGTTCCAGGCCTTATATAGCTCACAATCTACTAGGTGGATAAGACACAGATAATTGTGAAGTGGTAGAAGGACATTATCCAGTTCTGAAAAAGTGAAGTCAGAGGATGAAGGTTATTCCAGCTGAAAAGTTTCAATGTTAAATAAAATCAAGAGTTTATTCATGGGAAAAAAGAGGAAAATTATAAAAGACTGAAAGAGAAAAGAGGTGTTTCCTTTATGAACCTCTAAAATAAAAACTTTCCTGATGGTATGGATGTGATAGTTTTTTGTACTCAATTCAACAAGTAGTCATTAAGTTCTTGTTGCTTAAAGTCTTATCCTAGACTCACACAGATAAATGAGCTCATTCGAGGCATAATCTGAAGAGGGCGGCAGTGTAGTGCAATAGGAAGAACGATGGATTTGAAATCAGAGATATCTGAGTGTGAATCCTAGATTTGCTCTTTCTACCTGTATTACCTTGAGGAACTCACTCTTGGCTCAATTCTCTGCTTTGTCAAATGAAGATGTTAGATTAGATGACTTCTCAAGAGTTCCTTCCAGATGTGAATTATCATCATTTAAAGATTTTTAATGTAGGTGTGGAGATAAGACATAGACACATGCTACAATTAATAAGAATAGCTTCCACACCCCAAATGACATATTTTCAAAGACATTGAAAGAGAGTTCAAATGAAAGAAATCCAAACTATGAACAGCCATGTGAAAAAATACTCCAAATTAACTACAGAATTAAGTTAATAATTAGAATTTTAACTATTCAAACAGTTCTAAGATTCTATCTCACACTTAAGAGTTTGACAAGGGTGACAGAAAATGGAAAATAACAGTTGTTGGAAGGGCCGCAGGAAAATAGCCATGTTAAGTATATGGAATTGGTCTAATCATTCTGGAAAGCAATTTTCGACTATGCCCCAAGTCACTAACTTATGCATATCTTGTGACTCAAAGAGATCAAAGAAAGAAGAGTAGAGTTCATGCATGCCAAAATATTTTCAGCAGCTCTTTTTGTAGTGACAAAGAATTGGAAACTCAGGGGATGATTATCCATTGGGGAGTGGGGAATGGGGAATGTAATGGAATATCATTGTGTCATTAAGAAATGATGGAAGATGGGGCAGCTAGATGACACAGTGGATAGAGCACCAGCCCTGAAGTTAGGAGGACCTGAGTTCAAATCTGATCTCAGACACTTAACACTTCTTGGCTGTGTGACCCTGGGCAAGTCACTTAATCCCAGTTGCCTCAGGGAGAAAAAAAGAAAAAAAGAAATGAGACAATTTCAAAGAAAGTTGGAAAGACTTACGTGAACTGTTAAAAAGTGAAGTGATCAGAATCAGGAGAACAATTGATACAATAATAACATTGTAAAGAAAAACAACTTTGAAAGATTTAAGACTGATCACTGTATTGAACAAATCCAAGTCTAGTATAATGATAATAAAGAATGGTGTGTACTTCTTGACAGAGAGGTAATGGACTTAATTTGCAGAATGAGATATAGATTTTTGGGTGTGGTGAATATGGAAATTTGTTTTCCTTGATTATGCCTATGATATAAGAATTTAGCTTTTCTTTTTTTTCTCAGTTGTGGGGAAGGAAGCGGAATAGAGTAAAAAAAAATTGAAAAAGAAGTTTGAAATAGTAATAGAATAATTTGTGCAGTACTTAAACGTTTATTTTTCCATCTCTAATCTTGTGAGATAAGTAGTACAAGTATTATTATCCCCATTTCAAAGATGAAGAAACTGAGCCCCAAAGAAAAAGATGTGCCTATGGTCATATAGGTAGAAGTGTCGGAGCCAGATTTTGAACTTGGATCTCCTGCATCCAAATCCAGCACTCCAGCTAGAGTGTTGGGTCTGAGTTTAAATTCGACCTCAGACACTTAGTAGCTGTTAGATCCTGGGCAAACCACTTACCCATTGTGTAATACTTCAGTTTCCTAATCTGTAAAATAAAGATAACAATAACTCCCAGGGTTGTTATGAAGATAAAATAATATATGTAAAGAATTTTGGAACCCATAAAGCATTATGTAAATGCAGTCTATTATCATTTCCATAAGAGATATATAAAAATCCAGCAAGAAATTTAAGAATGGAGTATTCTATTTTAGCTTTAGGGTATGGGGGGGGTGTCTCAAGGAATATTTATATAAAAGATAATATTAGAACTAGATCTTGAAAGATGAGTGGGTTTTCGGTAGGTAGATATGTTTGGGATGGGGGTGGCTTTCCAGTTTTAGGGGACAGTGTAAGCAAGTACTTGATGTCAGGAAAGGACAGAATTATTTCTGGAGAATGATACACACACCAGCTTGACTGGAGTGAAGAATATGTTAAGGGGAACAGTGGAAGATTATCCTAAAAAGGAAAGCAGAATGTCAACAAGTATTTTATCAAGCCGTTAGTATGGGCCAAGCTTTGTGCTAAACTTGTGGGTGCTGTACAAAGATAGGCAAAAACAATGCCTTCCTTCAAGGAGTTCCCATTCTAATGAGGGAGACAAATCATTATGTACATATGATTTTATACAGGTGAGATTTTAGTTGAATCTGAAGAAAGATAGGAGACAGATACAAGGAGAGAGCTTTCCAGACATGGAGGATAGCTAGTGATCATGCATGTGTTTGGGAAATAGAGTGTCTTGTATAAGGGGCAGCAAAGAGGCTATTTTCTTGGATCTAAGAGTGGAAAAGAGGGAGATAGTAGTTAGGTATAAGAAAAATGGAAAAGTAAGGGACTAAGCATTTATTAAGCACTCACTATGTACAAGACAATGTGCCAAGTGTTGGGGATACAAAGAAAACAGAAAACAGTCCTTGCTCTCAAAGAGGTTAGTACCCAGTCAATGGGGAAAGGAAAAATGCCAAGAACCATGTGAAAACAAACTACATACAGGACAAATTGGAGATCATCATAGGAGGAAGGCTTTGACATTAAAGTTTGCAAATAGTTTCTTGTAAAGGGATTTTAGTGGGGACTTGAAGAAGTCAGGGAGATTAGGAGGAAAGATAGAGGGTAGAGAATTCCAGACATGGAAAACAACCTGTGAAAATGCCTGGAGATGGGAATTGAGAATCTTGTGCAGGAAGGAGAAGGAGGGCCAGTGTTGTTGGATCACAGAGTATGTGGAAGAAAATAGAAGAAAGGAGGAAAGACTGATGGAGGGGGGAGAAAGATGGCAGGTTAAAAAGGCTTTTAAATGTCAAACTTTTTTTTTTTTTTGCCATTGCTTTTTTTTTAGTTAATTTTTTTCAAGGTACACAGGAAGAGAGTTCATATAAGGAAATTAGAAGAGGGAAAATGCTCCCTTTTATGCTCTTCTTTCCCCACACAGGCTCACAATCTGCAAGAGCCACTGGAGCCCTACTGGCTACAGAGGGCATCATAGCTCCTAGTGTGTTGAGAAACTTACTGGGGGATTTGGAAACAGGTGGCTCATGTTGCCTCAAGTTGAGGAGAAGAGAATATAAACATGGTGGCTGGCAGGAAGAGGTCTTATTCTACTTTGCGGAACCTTCCAGGTATCAGCAATATCTGGATAAATGATGCCTTATTTTTTGAGAAAATTGTAGTTTCTAGACACCTGTTCCCCTGTCCCTGGAACGTAGGCTCCAAGAACTACTACTGACTTCGAGGGAAAAATGGTAGGAGAGAAGCATTTCTCTTGAATGATGGGATGGAAGAAATAAATCATACAAATGAGTGTAGATTATAGGGAGCCATTCAGTTTATTGAACAGAATCAGATCTGTAGCAGCTGAGTATGGGATAGATGAGAGTTGGGAGAGACTTGGGATAAAGAGACCAACCAGAAGTCTTTGCAATAGTACAGGTATGAGGTGATAAGGGCTTTCATGAGGGTAGTGGTGTGTCAGAGGAGAAAAGGGGACACATAGGAGAGATTTAAAAGATGATACCTAAGTACGAATCTGGAATACTGTAAAAATGGTGGTATCTTCAGTAGTAATAAGGAAATTAGGAAAAGGGAAAAGATAATGAGTTAAGTTGTAGGCATGTTGAGCTTATGATGTCTATGGAATATTCTACTGAGGCTGGAAGTTAGGAGAAGTCAGGGTGGGATAAATAGATCTGAGGATAGTCTGCATGGCAGGGGAGCTGATGATGTCACCAAGTGAAATAGTCCAGTAAAGGATGAGGGCCTATGATAGCGTCTGGGGACATTCATGTTCATTGGGTGTGATCTAGAAAAAAATCCAGGAAAAGAGAAGGATAAAGAATAGTCAGATAGATAGGAAGCCAAATTAGGAATATTGGGCAAAAGAATTTTGAATTAATTTATGATGACAAGTGAATTGAGAAGATGAAGATAAGTCAAACACTGCATTCTAGTTAATCGGTATGGTCATCACTGGATTAGAGGACCCATTACATAAGGAAGGCAGAGCTCTGCTTTACTGGTATGGGAGGTCTCATTAGAAAGAGATCCAGTTGGTTACTATGTATCTTTGCCATTGGAAGATTGACCTGTGAATTACAAAAGGGCTAATCTAGGGGTAGCAGTATTCCTATTATAGATTTATAGAATTGCCACTTTGACATTCTGTGAATAAACATATTCATTCATCATTCAGGTTACTTTGAATTCCACAACATGATATACTTTGGCTATTTGAGTTTGAGTGCTGGCTACAATCTGGATTTGGAATCAGAGAAATTCTGCTTTAGACAGACATTCTAGCTCAGCAGCTCCAGGCAAATCCCTGTACTTTTCAGCACCTTATTCTTCTCCTTGTGAAATAGGGACATTAATAGCACCCAATCAAATGAGTTAACGTGTAAGACATTTTGGATCCTTTAAAATGTCAGCTACTTTCTCTGGCCCTCCTACCAGCACTAGTTGAGTGACTTTGGGTGAATTGTATAATCTCTTGAAGACTTAGTTTTCTTTGTAAAAGGAGAATGATGAGAAAAATTGTTTTATTTTACTTCACTGGTATTTGGGGAAGATCAAATGAGAATTTATGTAAAGTACTTTGCAAACTATAGGGTACTTAAACAAATGTTAGCTCTTATTTTAACTATTAATATTATTCTTAAACTGACATCTTTCTCTGATGCCTCATTATAGCATGAGGTAACAGTAGGCCCCCAAAGTTCACAGCAGTGGAAAACAGGTTGAAAGGCTTGGAGTATGAACTTGAAAGATACTGAGCCTGACAGCCCAAGATCAGCCAGATGATATGACAGAGGATTCCAGTAACTCACAAAGATCAAGCAAATAAGATAGAGTTTAAAATTTTTTTTTTGTAATTAGTATTTTATTTTTTCTAATTACATGTAAAGATAGTTTTCAACATTCATTTTTAAAATAAGATTTTGAGTTTCAAATGTCTTTTCCTTCTCATCCCTTCTCCCCATGTTAGCAATTAATCTGATACAGATTATATATGTGCAATAATGTAAATATGTTATGAAAGAAGAAACAGAACAAAAGGGAAAAGCCACAAAGAAGTGAAATAGTATGTTTCAATCTGTCTTCAGACTCCATAGTTCTTTCTCTAGATGCGGAAAGCATTTTCCATTATGAATCATAAAAGTATTTAAATCAGCCTTAAAGAAAGAATACTTGAAATGATAAAAATCACAGAAATAACAATATTTGAAATAATTTTTGGTAGTATTACTTCCTTTTTTGAAGTAATACTTTCTTTCTTTACAAGGCTAGTGCCTTGTAAAACCATCAAGTGCTATAATGAGTGATGTGAGTTAAGATAGCATTACAGGTAGAAGGCAAAATAGGGGATTTTGTGGTAAAATTTCTGTTTACCTGTTCCCAATAAAACCTTTTAGTTGAATTGAAATTGGGAAAATAATTTTGTTAGTGCCAAATCTGATTTTGAATTTTGTAGTTGTGGTTTCTTGAAATTTTTTCATATTTATATTAAGTCTGTATGAAACTGTACTTTCCCTTCCTTTTCCTCATTTTAGAAATTGTAGTCACTAGAAATTAAAACATAGCTATATTTCTCAGATATTGTGTGCCTATGGTGATATATTAATTATAATATATACTTTTTGGTTTAAAAAAACCTCATGACCTAATCAATCTTTAAATTAATAAGTGAGCTTACTATCATTTAGAGGGATTTTAGGAAAGAAGCCTTTCACCAAATATCAACAATAAAATTAGTTAGATAAATTAAATAACAGCATAATGTGGAGAGTTCAGAATCAGGACACTTGGATTTGGGATTTTATTTTATTTCGCTATGTGATATATTAGGCCTTAGTTTCCTCATTTGTAAAATGAAAGGGGATGGGCTAGCTGATTTCTAAGGCCCTTCCTAACTTAAATCATGTGTTTTGAAATCCATCTTATCCCCTTTTCTAGAATCCTTTAATTATAATTTGCATGCAGCTTATTACTCTGTTGGGGAGGGTGTGGAGATGACAACTTTTTGTTTGTTTTTTGAAATCATCTTACAGGAAAGAAAGTTTGATATTATGTTGGTTGATGACCCAACTTGGAACATCTCTAACTGCTAATAGGCTTAATTAGATATTTGTCATATAGACAATTTTATTTATATGGCCACCCAATATTCTTTAGATATTTTTGGCTTAAAAGGATAAAGGAGCTTAGAGGATTCTTTGTAATAGCTCTTTGTTTAGAACTCCCTTTTTTGCCTTATTTCAGAATGTGATTAAATTTTACAAAACAATCAATATGGGGAACTGTTTTTCCTATATATAATTAAGTTCACTTCCTCAAACATATATATTATTCTTATTAATTATCTTGAAGGAAGACTGTGTTTTCATGTAAAATTCAGGTTTTTACAATTTAAATTCAATAGGGTTGATGGTTAAGTTTGTGGCATTACTTGTTTTTGCTTTTTAAAATTTTTATAAATTCAGATACAGTTTTTCATCATTTAGACACATTTTAGCAAAATTCTTCTTCATGATATTTATATTACAAAAAAGAATCACATAATTTCAGAATTGCAGGAGGCTTCTATAGCCATTTATTTTAGCCCATATATCTATGGAAAGACTTCCAAAAAAGAGGAATCCATCATGTCTCAAGAAAGCTCATCCCACTTTCATCTTCTCCAATTGTTAGGAAGTTTTTCCTGACATTAGGCCTAATTTGACCTCTTTTTACAATTTTCATCCATGGTGACTGTACCTCTGATTGCACCCTTTGGAACCAAATAGAACAATTCTCATGACAACCCTTCAGTTAATTCAAAAACAGTTATTATGATTCCCCTTTATTCTATTCTTCTTACCCTAAACATCCCCAGTTTTTAAAAATTATGCTCATGTGACTTGTACTCAAAACTTTTTACTATTCAGATTGGTCTTTTCTGGAACTTCTGCAGTTTATCAATGTCTTACTTAAATGATAGTGCTCAGAGCTGAACATAGTGCTATGGGAGTATGTGGTATCTATGGATAGAGTCTGCCTCGCCCAGGGATGGGAAACACCAGGCTCACCCGCACACTGTATAAGGCTGACAAAACCATTTGCTAAGGCAACTGCCGGTAATGACGAGCTGAAAGCTAAGTACAACAACTTCCCACAGCTTGAGTTCCAAAAGTTGATAATTTTGAATGGCCCGCGAATGATGTTATAAATATCTAAATAACCCTTGGCAGAAAAAAAGTTTCCCTATCTCTGGCTATTATCTCATTCTTCTAAATTACGACTTTTTTTTTTTTTTTTTTTTTACTGCAGCTCAAGATCACACTTGGATTTTTAGCTGCCATATCACTCTGACAACTCCCTCTATGTTGTATACCTAATCTATCCACTGATTGAGTTTTCTTTTCTTTAATTAATATACCGCTTTGTAAGATAGTTTGTGATCTTATACTCCTTAGCTCTTTCTTCCTTCCCATTTAAAATTTTTTTTCTCTTAATATGGTCTTTTAGGTTTATAATATTATTGATGTTGAGCCAAACTTGTATGTTTGGTATAAATCTAAATTGGTCATAGTGTATGAAAATTTTAATATGTTGCTGTAGTCTTTTTCCTAATATTTTACTTAATATATTTGTGTCAGTATTCTATAGGTTTTTCCCTCTTTGCTTTACTCTCTTTTATTTGGGTTTTAAAATCATATTTGTATTACAGAAAGAATTTGGTAGGATTCTTTCCTTTCTTATATTAGCAAATAATTTATGTAGTATCAGAATTAAATGTTATTTGAATGTTTGATGGAATTTATGTTCATCCATCAGGTCCTTAATTTTTTTCTTTGGTGAATTGATAGCTTGTTTAATGTCTTTTTTGAGATTACATTATATAAATTTTTTTTTGTTCTATTAATCTGGATATTATCTTTCTATAAATATTTATCCATTTCTTTTAAGTTTTCTTGGTATGTAATAAGGCACCTGTCTACTATAGAGAAAAGGGAATTCTTTTTCAGGAAAAGATTAGACTAGTTGGTCAAAGAAGTCTCTTCCAACTTTGAAATTCTGTAATTTTTTGATTTTGAGATTTAATTAGATTTCTTTAATGCTTCTTCCAGCTCTAAAATTTAATTACAGCTCTGATGTTCTCTGTTTTTAAAATAGTCTCTTCTAGCAATGACATTTTATGATTCTAAAGCATAAGTGATGCTGTTATAAAAAGGCAAAAGAGAAAAACCTCATTTTTTCCCCTTGTACTTAGCTCAAAAAGTTCAGCTAACAACATATTCCTTGAAATCATATGAATGGATACTTTGGAAAAGAACTTTTGCAGACTCTGATTACCTGTCTTTTTGGACAATGTAATAGATAGGAAAAATACCAGATTGGAAAAAAGAAGAAATGGAATCTACCCTTGGTTCTGCTGCTAACTGGATGTTTGACCTGGGCCAATCTCATGTGAATAATGGGGACTTTAGACTAGATTTTTTTTAACCCATTTATAATATGGGGAAGCTTGCCTCTGAACAGGATCTCTGCCTCATAAACTTTCCTGTCTCTGTTAGCTTTAAGTCAGTTCTTGATTTGTGACAAATTTATATTGTTGTTGTGAAAATAATTGATGGCTGAAAACTATAAGGAAGAAAAAGGGAAAGAGAAGGTTTTTTAAAGCACAGATTTTATATTTCATGCAAAATACCTTGTAAGGTATTTATTTTGACAATAGAAATATATATCATCTAATATCTTGCAATTCTTGGAGTTCATGCTTGGAGACTGCATTTGAGATGAGAGAAAAGGTGAGGCACCCTCTCACTGTGAAAAGTACTCTGGATTAGGAGTCCAGGTTCAGAGATCTTATTTCACTACTTAATAGCTGTGTGACTTTAGTAAGGCATTCCATCTTTCAAAGCCTCTTGGTGCTTATCTGTAGATTAGAAACAGTAGTTCTTGTATTTTTTTGTCTTACACTTTTGAAGAAAATGTTTTGTAAACTTTAGAGTGCTATAGAAATTGGAATTACTATTATTATGTTTTGAATTCTAAATGTCTTTTCAACTCTGATATTCTGTGAACATTTAAATCTCTTTACAACGAAGGATTCTTGTTCAGATATGGATGAAATCAGATGCCCTTGGAAGTCCACTGGAGCTTTATGATCTTGTCAGGTCCATTGTAGCAACATTTGTGATAGTTATAAGAAGCTTCCAATACAGTTAACTATTCATTCTTTTTCCTAATGAGCAGAAGGAAAAATGGATAGATCTAATCCGAAGATAATATCATCACAAACCCTGAGTTTCAACTTTTCCCTTAATCTGTCTCCTCACTTGCAAAATTGGCAGAATAGAAATTTCCATTAAAATCTTTGTCATGAATAGCAGTGACCACTAGTTCTTGAAAGCCTTGGCAACAGAACACAAGCTCTGGTTTGCCAGCTGGAAAGACCTTAAGTATGGCCTGGAAATGGATTTTCTGTTTGAAGGACCTTACTATTCAAGGACCAGCTTCACTGAAGTCTGAGAGGCTCATAACCAACTTGGCAACTAATTGAATTTTTTTTTTTTATCTCAGCACTTCAGGATAACTTTCTCCTAATGTGCAGAGAGAGGGGGTTGATAAGATGATAGAGGACATGCAAACAAATTAGTCACAATTCTCTTTGAATATTCTTTTGGTGGGGCCAATTGTGTGAAGCAAAGGAAAGTCTGGAGGGATAGCAAGAAAGATTTCCAGTTCTGCCATGTACTAGTCACAAAACCTTAGACAAACTACGTATCTTTCAATCCTTCAGATTTCTTTATGTAAAATCAGGATAATACTTGTACCATCTCTATGAGTGGGCTTTTAGGAAAACGTGATTTTTTTTTAAAAAAAGTTAATTGTAATGTGATTTCCTACTCTATTCATATTAGATTGGTGATAATTGTCCTGTTCTTTGTCCTGTTCAGACCACAACTAAAGAATTATATTTAGTTCTGGAAACCACCTTTTAAATAGGATATTGACAAGATATACAATTTTTTTTGGGAAAACCATCAACCAGGCTTTGCTTGAGGGACCTTAGAGTGTAAAATGTCAGAGCTGTGAGACTTCTAAAATTCTCAAGACAAATCTCATTTTGTGGATGGGGAAACTTAAGCCGAGATAGGATGAAGGACTTGTTCAAGCTCCTCCAAAAAAGGCATTGATTGGAATAGGTTAGGTTCAAAGGACAAAACAGCCAAAAACTTTAATAATATAGTGTTTGACAAACCCAAAGATCCCAGTTTTTGGGATAAGAACGCATTATTTGAAAAAAATTGCTGGGAAAATTGGAAATTAGAATGGCAGAAACTAGGCATTGACCCACACTTAACACTGTACACCAAGATAAGATCAAAATGGGTTCATGATCTAGGCATAAAGAATGAGATTATAAATAAATTGGAAGAGCATAGGATAGTTTACTTCTCAGACCTGTGGAAGAGGGAGGAATTTATGAACAAAGAAGAACTAGAGATCACTATTGACAACAAAATAGAAAATTTTGATTATATCAAATTGAAAAGTTTTTGTACAAACATGCAGAAAAGATTAGAAGGGAAACAATAAACTGGGAAAACATTTTTACAGTCAAAGGTTCTGATAAAGGCCTCATTTCCAAAATATATAGAGAATTGACTCTAATTTATAAGAAATCAAGCCATTCTCCAATTGATAAATGGTCAAAGAATAGGAACAGACAATTCTCAGGCGAAGAAATTGAAACTATTTATAGACATATGAAAATATGCTCCAAATCATTATTAATCAGAGAAATGCAAATCAAGACAACTCTGAGATACCACTACACACCTGTCAGATTGACTAGAATGACAGAGAAAGATAATGCGGAATGTTGGAGGGGATGTGGGAAAACAGGGACACTGATACATTGTTGGTGGAATTGTGAACACATCCAGCCATTCTGGAGAGCAGTTTGGAACTATGCTCAAAAAATGATCAAACTGTGCATATCCTTTGATCCAGCAGTGTTTCTACTGGGCTTATACCCCAAAGGGATACTAAAGAAGGGAAAGGGACCTGTATGTGCCAAAATGTTTGTGGCAGCCCTGTTTGTAGTGGCTAGAAGCTGGAAAATGAATGGATGCCCATCATTTGGAGAATGGTTGAGTAAATTGTGGTATATGAACGTTATAGAATATTATTGTTCTGTAAGGAATGACCAGCAGGATGAATACAGAGAGGACTGGTGAGACTTACATGAACTGATGCTAAGTGAAATGAGCAGGACCAGGAGATTATATACTTCAACAATGTTACTGTTTGAAGATGTATTCTGATGGAAGTGGATCTCTTTGATAAAGAGAGCTAATTCAGTTTCAATTGATCAAATATGGGCAGAAGCAGCTACACCCAAAGAAAGAACACTGGGAAATGAATATAAACTACTTGCATTTTTGTTTTTCTTCCCGGGTTATTTCTACCTTCTGAATTCAATTCTCCCTGTGCCACAAGAAAACTATTCGGTTCTGCACACATATATTGTATCTAGGATATACTGTAACCTATTTAACATGTAAAGGACTGCTTGCTATCTGGGGGAAAGGGTGGAGGGAAGGAGGGGAAAAATCAGAACAGAAGTGAGTGCAAGGGATAATGCTGTAAAAAATTACCCTGGCATGGGTTCTGTCAATAAAAAGTTAGTTAAAAAAAAAAAGGCATTGATAATTCAGGGGAGTAGAAGTCCTAGGCCAGGATTTTCCAAAGAACCTATTGGCACACAGTGGCTGCTTGTCCTTTGCCTCTTAACTCCCCAAATTTTAATGCCTTAAAATGGAAAGAGAAGTACTGCTTAAAAAGCAAATGATTCACACTAATTCATTGTTGGTAGAATTGTGAACGATTTACATGATAATTTTGTTTTATATTTGAAAGGAATAGCAAGTTGTGCATAGTAGATTTGCAGTTTCACGCGCAATCATCTTTTAAAAATTGTACTATTTTATAGAAATGCTTGTTTTATTCTATAAGTTAAAAATAAAATAACTTAATTTTTAAAAAGCAAATAAAAAGGGGAATATCAAATATGATCTCTTATTTTCTTTTCTGATAATGGCAACCTAGTGTGGAAAATCTCTATTTTAATGTAGGTTGCTGTTAGTTACTGGAGAACACTTACCTCAGGGAATCCAAGCCAGCAATCACTTTTATCCAGGTCAGCCTAAGATCTCTCCTCAGAGAAATTAACTTGGAAGATAACTTATCATAATTTTGAAAACTGACTATTGAAGCATGCTTATCAAGCCTGATTTTGGCATTGGGTCTGTGAGTTGACTTGGCTCTCATTTAATTTGTGATAGCATTAGGCAAATAGAACCATCCTCATTCCATGATATTAATGCTATTATAACCAGAGCACTTAACAGCAACTTATATCACCTATTCTTAAGCCTTTGTTTCCCTATTATGATCTTTCAGGTCTCTAACAAGACTTATAATAAACCTTAAAATACCCAAATTTTGGCCACATGTTATAAAATATTATCTTGTATTTTCACCAAAAATCAGATCTCTAGAGAGTGGATAAAATAGCCTTTCAGTCTTCTTTTTTGTTCTTTGCATATAGAAATGTTTGCTGATAATCAAATTCATTATTTAAATTTAAAAAGTAATTGGTTGCTTATGTTATATATCCAAGATGTCTGGGCATAGCTGTGATGGATATAGCTGTGATGGGTACAGCTTAATCACATCTGAATGTGGGGTGATCCTTAGAAGCTGGTGGTTTCTGCCCTTTAAGAGTTGGGCTGGAAAAAATGAAGACTAGACCTTGTATTATATGACAGAAGTTGCTGGTATCCCATTAAAGCATTATGTTAGAGTGAAAAAAGGGCTCAGAATTTCATGGCAGAGAAGTTGGGTTTTGTAACTTTTTACCTGTGTGACCTTAGGCCTCGTTTATTATTTCTGAACTTTGGTTTCCTTAGTTGTAAAAGGGGGTGTTAGAATGTATGATTTTGAAAATCCCTTTCTCCTCAAAAGTCTATGAATACACAAAGCAAATTCTGTCTGAATGTTCTGAGCCTCAGAGAACTGATGTAGCAAACAGGGAAATGAATTGTTAGAGATGAATGGAGGGCCCGGGGCACAATTTGTTTAGTGGCCAGAATGAGGTCTGTTATGGAGTTTTTTTTGTTTTCTAGAGGCTTGGATGATTTATTGTGACAGTTTGCCTTTTTCTATTCTATTAAGCGGACTTTAAAAAAAAATCCCTGGCAGAAACAGATATACTAGTAATTTAGAGGGTTCCTGATTTTTGTGAATGTTAAATTTCAGTATATCTGTAATGGAGAGTTGGGAAAATGATACTTCACAAATAGATAATGTTTACAAGTTATGAACTACTCTACGTTTTCATTTAATCCTCAACAATTTTGTGAGATAATTAGTATGTGGGTCAACTAGGTGGCGCAGTAGATAGAACACAGCTCTGAAGTCAGGATGATCTGAGTTCAAATTTATCCTCAGATACTTAATACTTCTTAGCTATATGATCCCTGGGCAAGTCACGTAACCCCAATTGCCTCAGCAAAAAAAAAAAAAAAAAAAAAAAAAAAAAAAAAAAAAAAAAGTTGGGGGGAGAAAGATAATTAATATATTGTCTCTGTTTTGCAAAAATAGACTCAGGATGGCTAAATGATTTATGGTCACATGAGTCTTAAATATCAGAGGTAGGGTTGTAACATTTTAATAGCATTTCTATGCTGTTGAAACCATCAGGACAATTCTGTGTAATGAGCTCCTGTTGTGTGAATTTGCATAGTAGCATAATATCTCAGTATCCCTTTATACAAGCCTTCCTAAAACTGTCCTATATAGGGAGGCTCTGATCCATTGTTTTGCAAATGGATGAAATTTCCTAATTCATAACATGGAGATAAGATTATGACATACTATAACTTAGTTTATGTCAATTTGATCAATTGACATGTGTTTATTAAGCATTTACCATTTCTCAGGCATTGTGCATCAACTCAGGTTGGCGGTGCTTTCTACAGAAATAGGGAAGTATGAAAGAGGGTTAGGTTCAGATGTTAAATTTAGTTTGTGTAATCTGTGTAATTGATAACTGGGAAAGCAGATTACTAAATTTTTCTGATTGTAATAGAATCATTGAATATCAAAGCTGAAAGGGACCTTAGGACATGTAAAGTCAGAGACTTAAGAGACCATAGACTGTGGAACGTCAGAGCTGGAAGGGATGATAAGAAAGCTGAGATCCTAAAACCTTCATCTAAGCCCTAAAGGGCACAAAGGAGAAGTGGTTTACCCCAATTTCTTTTTTTCCTTAGTTGGGATCATCACACCTATAGATAGAAAGAACATTTAGAGTACTCTCATGCCTACTTCTTAGGAAAGTTTCTGAGAGAACCCTGAGTTAATTTGAATGAAAATGCATTGGAAAATAAGAGTGTCACATGAGTACAAGGTTGGTCATGTAGTGACAGCACCAAGAACTTCAGGAGTTATGGTTTTGTTACTGTTGTTACTATTATTGTCTTATCATTGTATCTATCTGTGTTAGTGTTGTTACTATTATTGTCTTAATATTTAAAATTTGGAGTTGACTAGGAATTGGAGCTGATCAAGAGGCTCCTGGCACCAATCTAACAGCTTGTTGGTTGGGTTGTAGTGGCCATTTCGGAATTTTGGCTCTAATGTTAACTTGCTTTGTGATCTTGGGCAAGTCCTCTCCCCTCTTCTCTGCTTTAGGTTTTTCCCCCTCTGTCAAGAAAAGGATTCGATTAAACGATTTCTTAAGGTTCTTTCCAGCTTTGACATTCTGTGTTTTTCAGTTTGTTGTGACTTGGGGTTGACCCATTCTCCTTCTACTTGAGCTTCTGTTGAAAACTTCTTTCCTTGTACATGGTTATCCTTATAAGGAGTATTTGATTTATTCTAAAGATCAAATAATTCTTGTCCTCTAGAATCATCAAATTAATTTCTTTTTTCAAGTTGGATTATTATCACTGTGATGTTGACCTCTGAGAATGGGGGCTCTTTCACTTAACAACACAAGGAAGGAGAATGATAACTCATTTCTATAGTGCTTTATTGTTACAGAACATTTTGCTTAAAAACTTACCCTGTTAAGTAGATAATGCAAATAATTTTTTTTTAATTTTCATGGTACAAATAAGGAAACTGAGGCTCAGCTATATTAAACAATTTGTCATCAGTTACATGTTAAAAAGTCGTAGAGATGGGACTTGAACCCATGTATTCTAATTTCAGGCACCCAACTCCAAGACAGCACAAATATAGTGCTGTATTTTGGCTTAGGCTGCCCCTACATGTGGATTTCCTGCCCTCCATCCCTGCTGACCTTATGTTAATGATTAAAGGTCTGTGTAAACAGGGAGTTTCTCTGGGAGACAGGAGTAACACTTACTTGCCATCTCATGAGCTCACAGCATCTGTATTTTCTGAACTGTTGCCATGAGACAGACTGCAGAATCATAAATATAGGTATTATGAAGCTGTGGCAGAGCAGGCTGCTCTGGGAACATGGGTTTTAAGGAGATAGAACTGAACTAGAAATATGCCAGTTGAAAGGAACCTTCAAATTCAGTTCTATATAAACATATATTAAAACAAAAAATGAAATGATCCCTGCCCTCAGGCAGCCAAGTATATTCTCCTGGAGGTAAACAACAGACCCACAGTTAAATGATGCAAAATGATTTGGGCCTGGGTGGGGGTTGGGGAGGGCGGGAAGATAGGAAGCACCCAGAAAATCAGGAAAGAATTCTTTCCTGTACAAGACAAAACTAAGCCTTTTCCTAAACTGACTCCTAACTTTCCTATTTAAGTTGAAAGCACTCAGATTTGCAGCTTTGGAGTCATTTTTTGACTCTCTACAATCCTTTCTCCTTCCCCATCCAATCAGTTGACAACTGTTGTTGATTCTACCTTCTTCACACAAATCTTACCTTGTCATCACTTTTCACCTATATAATTGCAACAGCTTCTCGATTGGTCTCCCTGTATTCAGTTTGTCCCTTCTCCAATTAATCTTACACATAGTTGTCAAATAGATATTCCTTAAATATAGGTCTGACCATGAAACTTTGCTTTAAGAAGCTACTTTGGCTCCCTAGTGCTGATGGATAGAGACCTATGCATGCTGCCACTCTTGACATTTAACACTCTCCACAAGCTGGCTCCGACTTATCTTTCCAGACTAATTTTACATTTCTCCCCTCACATGTTGCATGTTCCAGCCAAATAGACCTCCTGCTGGTTGCCAGACACAATATCCCATCTCCCAATTCCTGACCTTTGCATAGACTGTCCCCCGTTCCTGAAATGTTCTCCCTTTTGACTGTTTCCTTTGCTTCCCAAGCACCCTTTAAGGCTCACCTGTCTCTTCCTGGAACAGGATTCCCTGAGTGCTTTCCTTTACCTCTTTCCAAATTATTCTGTATCTACTTCTCTGTAGGAATGTTCTTTACCCCTAATAGAATCAAAAAATCTTTTTTTTGGCCTTTGTATCTTTAGCTTTTTAATAGATATTTATATTGAAATGGATTTTTAAAATTTCCTTCAACTGTTATATTCTATATTTAAGCTCCCTCTAATTATGGCCGGCTCTGTTTTAATGTGCCTTCCAGCTCTAAGAATCTGTGACTTTAAAATTCTGGAGTTAGATGACTTCTAAGGTTCTTTCCTTTCCCCTTCCTCCTCTCCTCTCCCCTTCCTTCCCGCCCCCCCCCCCCCCCGGGTAATTTATTTTGTTACTTGTACCTTCTTTGGATTCTGTATTTATTTACTTTTCTTGTATTTCTGTTATCTGGAGTCTTTTTTTCTTCATTTCAGTTGCCCTTGATGTCATCCCTCCATTTTCTTCCTTTTCTCAATGACTCTGCTTGCCAGGACCACATATCCTTGATTCCCTCTCTTACCAGTTCTCCAGTTGATTGCCCCCTCACTCTTCCCCTTTTTCTCTATTTCTCAGTTTCTCCCTATCTACTGGCTCCTTCCCTATAGGCTTCCCATATGTCTAGATCTCTACTATATTTCAGATTCCTTTTTTAGATTCTACCACATCCCCTCAAGCTAACATTCTAGCTCCTTCCTTTTCAGCCAAGTCCTAAGAAAATCTTGCTACATTGTTGTGCACTGAGAGCAGGAGTAATCTCATTTTTTGGATGTATATCTCTCACATTTAGTACAGTATCTGGCACATAGCAGGCTTATTGATTGATTGAACAGGGCAGCTAGCCTTCTTACTCTCTCCTTATGTAGTTTGGTATTATCTCCCTGTTAATTTTTATACATAGATATTTTTGGTTTATCTTTTGACTCTTCTAGCATTTTGTCTCTTATGAACTTCTGGGTATTAGAATGGCCATTCTTTCCTTTATCGTTGCTGTTTATGGTAGCTAGTTTTGGTAGACAGATATGAGCATTTTTTGCCTCCCCCATTCTTTTCAGTATTGTATCCTTTTGATTAGACTTGCAAGATATTAGGCGAATATATTCTTATTCTCGGGTGCATTCTATCTGTAGCCAGGAGATTGTTACTTTTATATTTTAAGTCATAATATAGGAATTTAAATTTTATATGCCATCTTCTTAGCCAGCTATTCATTTTCCAAATAAACATGTTTTTTCTTATACATCCCTTGCCTTCTATGGCTAACACTGATGAAATACCACCTGTGCTTCTGTGTGCTCCTTTTTTTTTTTTTTCTTTCTTCTTCTTCTTCTTTTTTTTTTTTTTTGCTTGACATTTTATAATCTTTGGCAGTGTTTTCTAATTGCCTTCTGGCAGTCAGTCAATAAACATTTATTAAGGCACTTACTACATGTGCCAGACAAAAGACTAGTTCTTGATCTCAAGGAATTCATTATCTAAGAGGAGATAACTTGCAAATAACTATATATATATATATATATACATATACATATATATATACACACACACATACACACACACACACACACACACACACACACACATATATAATAAAGACAGGCTAAATTGAAGTTAATATCAGGAGGAAGTCACTAAGATTTAGGAGAACTGGGAGAGGCTTTTTGCAGAAGGTAGGACTTCAGCTGAGCCTTGAAGGAAGCCAGGAGGCAGAAATGAGAAGGGGAGAGCTCCAGGTGGGAGCTAGCCTTTGAAAATGCTCAGAGTTGGGAGATGACAATGTTTAGTTAGGGCTTTCATAGCTTGTACCTTTTTTTGCTCATATGAATCATGAGCAAGTAATAGTCATCAGATCTGACAAATTTTGGGAGGTTTTCTGTCATGTCTTATATATACACCCTAGTAAAAATGCAGCCTATTATTGCTATGAGAAACTATAAATATAAATATGTAGCACAATGTGTTGAACCTCAGGAAGATATGAGTTTTAATGCTTCCTTAGACAGTTACTAGCCATGTGACTCTGGATAAGTCACAATTTCTGTCTGCTTCAGTGATTTTCCTAAAGCATTAGTCTGATCTCATTAGTACCCTATCAGTAAATTCCAGTATCAACTCCACAATCAAATTCTAAGCCCTTCAAAACCCTAGCCCCTTCTTATGATTCCAATCTTTTTATCCTTTACTTTTTGATCTGGTGACACTGGTCTCCTTATTGTTCCATAAACAAGATACTCTACTTCTTGGATTTTTTCTTCTTTGTCCTCCATACTTGGAATGCCTTCCCTCATCATCTCTGTCTATTGACCTCCCTGACTTTCTAGTCCCAATAAAAATTTAATCTTCTATAAAAAATTTTTCCCAAACCCTTTTAATCATAGTGCCATTTCTCCTTTAATTATAATTTTTTTATTTACCTTGTATATAATTTGCTTGTTGTCTCTCCCATTAGGTTATGAGCTCCTTGAGAGTAAGAATGTCTTTTGCTTCTTTTTGTGTCTCTAGCACTTAGCACAGGGGCTGCCATGTAGTAGATACTTAATAATTATTGATTAGTGGTTGGGTAGTTTCTCTTTTGAGTTTTACCCTTATGTCATCAAGTGCCTATTGGACATTTTGAATCGAATATTCTAAAGACATTTCAAACTCAACATGTCCAAAACGGCTCATAATCTCTCCCCCCAGATCTACCCTCTTATAAAGTCCTTTTTTAGTGTTATGGGCACCACTGTCCTTCCAAGTCACCCAGGCTTACAACCTCAGGTCTACCCTTCACTCCTCATTCCTATAATCCCAGGTATTTCATTGGCTGCTAAATCTTGTCATTACTATTTCTACAAGACCTCTTAGATCTGTTCTTGTCTTTCCATTCACAAAGTTTTTGCTATTGTTCAGATCCTTACCTCTTGCCTGTATTCTTGTAATTTTTCCAGTTGGAATCAGGAAGACCTGAGAAGATCACAATCTCTATCTGCCTCAGTTTTCTCATCTGTAAAATTAGAGATAATAATAACACCTTACAGAGTTGTTGTGAGGCTAAAATGAGTAATATTTGTAAAGTACTTAGCATTGTGCGAGACACATAGTAGATGCTTAATTAATGCTTGTCACAAACTTTTTAAAGGTTCTCCCCAGGCCAATCAATTTTCCACAGGTTGGTAAAATAATTTTTCTAAAGCACAGGTCTGACCATTTCACTTCTTTTTACTCAGTAAATTCTAGTAGCTCCCTATTGCTTCTAGGAACACATACAAATTCCTGTTTGATATTTAAAACTCTTCACTATCTGACCCCTTGCTATGTTTCCAGTCTTCTACTTGATCTCCCTTTCCACACTTTCCAAAGCAGCCATGAGATCCTCTTTGTTGTTCTTCACACACAATGCTCCATCCTTATTTTTATGATGGTTGTCCTCAATTCCTGGATAGTTTTCTCTCTCCTTCTACCTTTTTAGTTTTTCCATTGATTGTTTACAGTGATAGTTTTATATATTTATACATTTTGAAGGAGGAAAGGAATGGATTTGATATGGCCAAGAAATGGAAAAGAGAGTAAAGATGACCGAGACATAGGTGTCTTTGACATCCATATGGAATATGCTGTGAAAACCCCAGCAATCTTCAGTACTTGGAAATGGTATTTTGATTACTTAGGTAGCTCCAAGTGATTTGATTTGAGTGAATTGAGAGATTTGAGATTCTGCCCTAAATAGCAATGCAGCCTTCTCATCCTATGTAATTTTTATTTTTGTCCTGCCAAAAATTCCTATTTAGTTCCATATTAACAATTATTCTCATATATATAGTGTTTTGAGATTTGCTAAGATAGGGTAAGTAAATATCATTGTCCCTTTTTGGAGATGAGGAATTTAAGAGATGAGGTGACTTACTAATGATCACACAGCTAATGGGTATTCAGCACAATACCTGCTATACCCCCTTTTTCAGAGAGAAGAAAGTTCAATTTTCTATAGTGCTTTAGAGTATAAAAAGCACATTCCTTAGAATACTTTTGTTGAGTTAGTAGATAAGCACTTTCTTTCAAAAATGTAGAACAAAGAAGCAAAGCTTGACTTCAGGTATCTCATGACATAGCCTCTTGCTGACATTCTGATCTTGGACAAGCTTTTTTCCTATGATGTCATTGGTGCCTCCCCCCACCTCCCAAAATGAAGTACAAAGCCTTATAAGAAATCTCACACTCAGTGTTATAGATGCACTTGACATTTTATTATGGTCTAGAGTCTCTAGAACTGCTCTGGTATTTTCACCAATTGCTCTAGTCGTTGAAGTTTAAAAGGCATTGTCAGGAAGATGGGTAGTATCCCCAAATGGGTATACTATTGACCATATATATTGTGTCACGTATCCATCTATGATGTGACATAGGTTTGGGAATTTATTGTAAAATTAGAATTGTGAATGTTGTATTGGGGGACCTTTTCCCTAGAGTTGAATTATAATCTTAGCAAAACCATCATGAGCATCAGAAAAAAGCACTGAGAGTTTGCAAAAAAGAATGAGAGAAAGCATCTTAACAATTGTTTACCCTCGAGAGATGGCTGCTGCCAATTCGTCCTTTCTATTTTTGCCTTCTGTTCCAGCAGCCCCTTGCTCTGACATTCCTTGTATGTAGGTTTCCATCCTTGAAAAAGTCCTCAATATGCTCGTGACCAGTTACCCAGCATTCATGTCCCTTCCTTGTCTTCCCCCGCCAAAGCAAGTAACAGGAGTCACCCTCAGTGCCACCAGTGACTAATTACAGAGAATATTTTTCTGTCTTTGCATAGCTAATGTTAAAAAATGTCACATTATCTTGTCAGCTGGAAGACTTTGTAAATGGCCAGGTGTTTTTCTATATCAAGAGAGCCATCTGCAGGCCCAAGTAAGCACTGCATAGCAACACTCATTTCATTGTGTCACTGACTGAATAGTGAAAGCAGGATGGAGCTGTAGAACCCTAAGCTTTAATCATGAAGTCCCTCTGCAATATCTTCAGGAGGCTGTCCAGCAGTTCCAATAATGGGGAACTTGTTGTATGCTTCCAGAGGCATTTCTCGTGGTAAACTGCTTTGTCTACTATTAGAAAATAGAAATTCTTTCATTCTTCATATCCCTCAAGCCTTACATATTGTCTGGTTCATAAATGCCTTGGTTGATTAATCGATAGTTAGAAGTCAGTTTCCACTTCCATATCCCAATCCAGATGCTGCTTCTGAGGTCCATGTGTACATCCCTAACTGCCTACTGGATAATTTCATTTGTGTGTCCCCAGAGACAGGATCCATGTGTGGAAGAAGCAATAACTTTGGCCAGGCAGTATGGCACAATGGGAAGAGTATCAGCCTTGGAGTTGGAAAACCTAGATTGATGAGAGGCTCTGTTACTATTTAGGTGACTTTGGTCAAGTCACTTAAACCTTTATGAATGTCAGTTTCCATTTTCTGTAAAATGGGCATGATAATTCTTCCCCCATCTTCTTCATAGAGATATGAAGACAGCACTTGTTTTACAAAATATCAAAAGGCTGTAGGTTGCTAATTGTTTCTTAACTTTTTTGAGTTGCTGTTCCTTATTATATAAAGTGGGGATATGTTAATTTGCATTGCATATCTCAAAAGATTTTTGATGATTAGATGAAATTGTGTATGTACTTGGTAACAAAAAACCCTATTGAATTGTAAACAATGACTAATTTTTTTCTGTCTCCTCATAGTCAGTATATCTAAACTAAAAATTTTCATCACTTCAGGATTCTCTTGGTACTACTTCCTTGCTCTCTCACAGATAGCAGTAGCTTTGTTGTGAGCTACAGTATTTTGTTAGTGTTGTTTGATTTTTCTGGTTAATCAATTTTCTTGATAAATTATTTTTGTAATTGGAGTTTCCTGAAACAAGTCACACCTATAATTTGAAGCCCTGTGGGTATCATTAATTTTTTTTTCTTTTTCTCATTGCTTAGAAAATACTGCATGTCTAGCCCAAAGGGCTATCAAACTTGTGCATTTTGACCTAGCAATGCCACTACTGAGTCTGTATCCTAAAGAAATCATAAAGAAGGTAAAAGCACCCACATGTGCAAAAATGTTTGTATTAGCCTTTTTTGTGGTGGCAAAGAATTGGAAAATGAATAGATGTACATAAATTGGGAAATGGCTAAATAAGTTGTGCTATATGAAGGTAATGGAATATTATTGTTCTATAAAAAATGATGAACAAGCTGATTTTAGAAAGACCTGGAAAGATTTACACAAACTGATGCTGAGCAAAACAAACAGAAGCAGGAATATATTGTACACAATAACAACAAGAATGTGTGATAATCAACTATGCGAAAAACTTGGTTCTTCTCAGTGATTCCGTGATCAATAGACTTTGAATAAAACATGCCATCTGCATCCAGAAAAAAAGAACTATGGAGATTGAATGTAAATCAACATATGTTATGTTCACTTCTTTTTTCTGTTTTTTTTTTTTTTTTTCTTCTCCCATGGTTCTTCCCTTTTGTTCCGATTTTTTCTCCCAACATGTTTCTTAAAGCAAAGTACATTGAAAATAGATTTTTTTTAAAAAAGAAAGAAAATAATAATCTTTTAACATGCTAGACCTTCAGTTTGTGTGTATGTATGTGGAATTTCTGAATCATGGTCTTGCTTATATGGCAAAAAAAACTTAGCTACAAATTCTTTTCTCTTTTAGAAAGATCCAGCTTCCTTCAGTCAAATAAGACTTTCTACCTTGATGCTGAGAATCCTTAAAGACAGTGAACAAGTGAGTGTTGATTTTTTTTTCCTCTTCTCTTATAAAAGTCAATTTGCAAAACTCAAATGAGAGATGGTCAGCCAGAGAGCTCCAGTGATAGCTACCAAATACCTGGTATCCCAGAAGACCTTGTGGATGGCCTCTAGCACATTGGGTGAATCTTCTTGCAAGTAACTATAGAAGATTATGGAAAAGAATCCTTTAGGGAGAGAAAGAATGGATAGCTATGATCTGCACTGATGGAGGAAGGCCCTATATGGATGATATCACAGATACTGTCATTTATGAGGTTTTACTGTGTTCAGATCTGGGTCTGTCATTGGTGCTTTAAAATTTGCAATGACTCCCTATGATTCCAAGTGATGTCAGAACTTTTTGGACTGGTGCTCAAAGGTCTGTAAATTTTAATTTTAAATCTAATCTCACACCTGCTATCACCAAAATCCACTATTCTTTTTCCTTCCCAGTCTTTCTCACCTTTGGGTCTTTGTTCACATTTTGCTCTCTTCTACATTGGATATCTTCTCTCCCCCTTTTTCAATTTGAGTTTCTATTTAGCTCTTGAAGGTAATTCAAAAACTCAAAAGCCTTCTCTAATTCCCTCCTCTCCTGCTAAGTCAGAATGCTCTTTCTTCCCTTGAAACCCCACAATCACCTTGTTTTGTACCTCTGATGTACTTTTCTTTATCCCTGGAGTTTAGTTACATATGTCATGGAGAGGCAATGTTGTATAGTAGCTAGAGCTCCAGCCTTGTAGTCAGAAAGTCCTGAATTCCTGCTCCGCCTCTTACATATATTGGCTGTTCTGGACTAGCCAAGAAAAATTGCAGTGCCCCAGGAAAGTCTGCACTGATGTTAAATTTTTGAGCAGGTGCTAATTTGCATCATTTGAGGGAATTTCCCCGACAAGTATCTATACTTGTGAAATGATGGGTTTGGATGAAAACAATATATTCTTTAGTTGTCTCCCTGCTAGAATTGTAAGATCCATGGGTATTAATAACCAGGCCTTTTCTAAACCTCGTGGCTATCTCAATGTTCCGTACACAATAGGAGTTTAATAAATGCTTAGTGAGCTAAGTAGTTTTGCAGCTGATGTCTTTAGGGAGATGGGGAAGAGCCTTGAATCTGGAGTCATAAGATGTGGCTCTAATGTGGCTCTGTCACCTTACCATGAAGATCATGGTCTCTTTCTGAATTTCAGCTTCCTAATCTGGAAAATGGAGATAAGCATATCCGAAAGGTTATTGGGAAGATCACAGGAAAAAAAATGTATTTCAAAATGTTTTGTAAACTGTGAAGCTGTGTCACTGTCACTTTCCTTCTTAAGCTGCCTGGGCCTGGAATTTTTCCCCCATGCTCCACAGACTGGAGCCACCTTTTCCATGGGGCTTTTCCAGCTCCCAGCTGCTAGTAAATTATCTTGTATTTATTGTCTATGTCCTCAGGCATGTGTATGTCTGAGAGAGTGATAGCTCCTTGAGGGCAGGAACTGTTTCCTCTTGGTCTTTGTATCCTCAGCACATGTATGTGCCCAGGAGCACATAATATGCTTTTAATCAATTTATGTTAATGAATTTATTGAAAGATCTCTTTTTCTTCATGTCTTTTGATCATGTTTAGGGAAGAATTAATGAAAAATGAATGAAGGAAAAAGCATTTATGAAGCATTTTCTAGTTGTCAAATCTGATTTATGGCACAAAGATTGGGTGGGGGGAGTAAGGAAGGAGCTTATGAGCAGGAAGAAGGAGAATGGGCATGAGTGAGGAAACTGGAATAGTCATGGAGGAAATGGACAAAGAATAGGACAAAAACCTTTTCATTGAACAACTGCCCATATTTCTTTGTCCACAAATTTCTGAAGAGCTGGTACCCTCCCTCCCCAACTACCTGGTAGGGTAACTAATTATTAAAATATAAGACAGCTAATACTTACATGGCTCTTTAATATTCATGAAGCATCTCACAGTATTTTCTCATTTGATCCTCAGAACAACTCTGCGAGGTGGGTGCTATTATTATTCCTTTTTGTTTTGTTTTGCTAAGCATTTGGAATTAAGTGACTTGTTCAGGGTCATACAACTAGTAAATGTCAAGTATCTAAGGCCGCATTTGAACTCAGGGCTAGTGCTTTGTTCATGGTGGCACCTAGCTCATTTTTCAGATGAGGAGGGTGAGGAAAATAGAGGTTAAACAACTTACCCAGAATCACCCAGCTAGTGTCTGAAGCTGAAGTGCTCTGGATGTTATGATACCACTTAGCTGCCATATATCTGTATGTATTCACTTTATATTTATGCTACATACATATGTATATATAACTCTCTAAACAAATACACACACACATACATGTATGGGTATACACACACACACATACACATGTACAAATATATATAGTTAGGTACACATTTGCATATGTGTGTATGTGTGAATATATATATTACTTTCCCCTATTTGAATCAAAGCTTTCTGTAAGTAGGGATTTTTTCATTCAATGTACTTCTATCTTTATGCCTAGCACAATGCCTGCTTGTTAAATCCAGGTTGATTGGTTGATTGGATAGAGGAAGAACAACCACAAATTCAAGGTAGTTGGTAGTTGGCTCACTTCATCTATGGATCCCTTGCTCCCCAACCAGATGGTTTGTAGGATGCAGGAAACAGAGAGGACATGAAAATTACCTGGGCTCCATATCTTCATTTCTCTATGGTGACCAGCCGTCAAGCAAACCATCATTAGAAGTCAGGAATGTCTTTTTCCCCCTTTTGAGTATTAAAAAGGTAACAGCCTGCTGACTCAGCCCTATACTGGATTGCCTACCTGCTGGGTTGTGTTCATTAACTTCTCTGGATAACCGATTTTATGGCTAGTGATCTAAACATCAGGGATGGGGTAAAGCTGTTATCCTGAGATGTCTCCATGTATTTTCTTTGCTCCAAAATTTCTCTTGCCTCCTGAGTAGAGTTCAGATTGTTCTGCTGATTGGTGAAATTACATTCTGGTGCTATTCTCTTTTTTCTAACAGTACCTCATGTTCCTTCCCTTCATGTACACAGAGCACACCCAAACCCATTGATTCTCTGTTCCCCAAACATTTCCTGTGTCTTTAACCCTTTGTTCACAGGCTAGCTTCCCTCTTTTCTTCTTTGCCTGTAGAGTCTTATTCTTTAAAACCCAATCTAACTGCTGTCTCCTGATCTAGTATCAGTATTTTTTCCTTTGGACCTCACAGAGCACTTTGTTTTAATGTTTTGCTAATAGGCTTAAGTGTTGTGTATTGGATGTCTTCCTTTAGCAGTAACCTATTATTCAGCACAAGTATATCCTCATAATTTTTTTTAAGGTAAACTGAGGGGTCTATATTTCCAAACCTGGAACTTTTCTATAGACTGCTATTTTGCAAGTTATAAGGGAAGTTAAGGGAACTGTTAGTAGTTAGAGTGATAGGATTGTAGTATTTTAAAGTTGTCAGGGATCTCAAAAATCTCCTGAAGAGAGCTTCAAAGAGGAGTGATTGACTAAGATCACATAGGTAATGAGTGGCAGAGCTGAGATTCAAATCCAGGGGTTCTAACTCCACATTCAAGGTTTTTCCATTATATCATCAAATGGCAATTTAAAAAAAATTGTCAATCCTGCAACTCATACAGGAAAGCAAAACTTATTAGTAATCATGGTGCTTCCTTATATTGTTACTCTCAATACCATTTAGAATTCTGATTCTTGGAAAGAAGTTTTTTAAAAGATTGCACACGTTTTCATACAACTAGGCAGTGCAGGATCTCGAGTCAGGGGTACCTAAGTTTAAATCCTGCCTTAGCCACTTACCAGCTCTGTGACTTTGGGCAAATCACTTTCATGGGAACTGAGATTCCCTCAATTTCACTGTTTGCCTCAGTCTCCTCATCTTTAAAATAAGTTGGAGAATGAAATGGCAAACTACTGCAGCATTTTTGGTGACCCTATTTGGGGTTTTCTTGTTAAGAGTTGGACATGATTGAAATGACTGAAGAACAGTGAATGATATATAGATTACCTTGCCTAACCCCCCATTGGTATGGGAGAATCACTCCAGTTCTCCTTGAAAACCTTTCTGATAATGGGCCAGCTCTTTTTTCTCTTGAGGCACTCAATTCTATTGTGTTGATCATGGGACATCTCTAAATCTTAGGAAATTATTCCTTAGATTGGGCTCAGTTTAATCCCTAAGCAATTCTTATACAGTGTCTCCCCTTCCTCATTCCTTACACCGAGGGTGCCTTCCTACAAACATAAAAAAATCTACGCTCAATTTCCCGTGGCAATTTTTGGATATCTGAAAACATTAATCATGTAACCCTTGTCATCTTTTCTTCTTTCACATCACTTTCAGGTTTTTCTAGTTATTCTCCAGTTTGTCAGCTACCCTCTTGAAACATGGTCTCCAGAATTGAATACTGTCCTCTAGATGTGGTCTGGGAACCCCAAGGCAGAGGATGGTGTATTCTTAAAATCCCATCTTGATCTGGAGACTAAATTTAAAATGAAAGAATGGCAGAAATTGTGGAAACCTCATAAATTTATTTTGGCATTAGATTTTTTTTAAACATTCATGTCATACTTGTATCATGTGAGCTTTGTAATCTTTTAAAATGCTCATGCTTTTTTTCACATGTGAATCTTTTATTTTTTATTTATTTATTTATTTTATTTAATAATAACTTTGTATTGACAGAATCCATGCCAGGATAATTTTTACACAGCATTATCCCTTGCAATCACTTATGTTTCGTTTTTTCCCCTCCCTCCCTCCTCCCCCCCCCAAGATGGCAAGCAGTCCTATATATGTTAAATATGTAGCAGTATATCCTAGATACAATACATATTTGCAGAACCGAACAGTTCTCCCACTGCACAGGGAGAGTTGAATTCAGAAGGTAAAAATAACTCGGGAAGAAAATCAAAAAACTAATAGTTCACATTCATTTCCCAGTATTCCTTCTTTGGGTGTAGCTGTTTCTGTCCATCATTTATCCAATGAAACTCAGTTAAGTCTCTTTGTCAGAGAAATCCACTTCCATCAGAATACATCCTCATACAATATCGTTGTCGAAGTGTATAATGATCTCCTGGTTCTGCTCATCTCACTTAGCATCAGTCCATGTAGGTCTCTCCAAGCCTCTCTGTATTCATCCTGCTGGTCATTCCTTACAGAGCAATAATATTCCATAACATTCATATACCACAATTTACCCAGCCATTCTCCAATTGATGGGCATCCATTCATTTTCCAGTTTCTAGCCACTACAAACAGGGCTGCTACAAACATTTTGGCACATACCGGTCCCTTGCCCTTTTTTAGTATCTCTTTGGGGTATAAGCCCAATAGAAACACTGCTGGATCAGAGGGTATGCACAGTTTGATAACTTTTTGGGCATAATTCCAGATTGCTCTCCAGAATGGCTGGATTCGTTCACATGTGAATCTTTTAAAACCAGGCCTATCCCATTTGTACTTGTTGCAGTTGATTTTTAAAAACCTAAGTAAAAAACTATTATATTTGTCCCCATGAAGTTTCATGTTGTTGACTTTAGCTAGTTTTCCTGCCTGTAGAAATCTCTCTCTCTCTCTTTTTTTTTTTTTCCTGGAATTAATTTACCATTTCTCTCACTTGGGGGTGCCAAACTATAATGACTGTAACTCACATTTTTGTAGCACTTAAAGTTAATGGCTCATTTATTCCAACCTCAGAATCAGTGGATCTGTGAACTGTTTGGAGTTCATTTATTCAACCAGTTCAAAGCTATCTATTTGTACTGTCCTATGATCATATTTCTCCACCTCAGCCACAAGCCTAGCATGGGAGATGTCAAATGTTTTGGTAAAATGTAAATCTCCTTAGTCTGCAGCATTCTTCTCATTTTCCAGTCTACTAACTCTATCAGAAGAAATGAAGCAGGCCTGATGGGGCCTGGACTTGAGGAAACCCCTCTGGATCATGGAGATCCCTGCTCTATTTGACAATGCTCAAAAGTTATCTTTGAAGAATGAATTCTAAAATTTTTTCAGGGATAGAAATCCAGCTCCTTGGGCTGTTCGTAAGCTCTTCTGTTTTGAATTTTTTAAAAACCAGGACCCTTATTTGTCCTTGGGTGTTTGGCTTGCATCTTTGTCATTATCTAAAAATCTAGCTTTCCAGTGTCAATTATAAAGGCCTGTCAATCAAAAATGTCATTGTCACCATACTTTAGATTGCGTAGTTCATCTAGGTTTGGTGCTTAAAACTTATTGAGGCTAGTTAGGAGCTGACTGATCATCTCATATACTTTGGGATTCCACACCATTCTGACTAGTCTTCTCTCCTTTATAATCCAAAAAGAATTTTATTTGACAGAGAAAACAGAAAGAAGAAGAAAATGAAGAAAAAAGAAGGCTGAATAGTTCGGCCTTCTCATCCTTTTCCATTATCATCAGCTCATCCACTGCAAACATCTGTGCTATCTTTTCTTTGGGCCTTTTGGGGATGCAGGATGGTACAGTGGGAAGCAGTCTGGGTTTGAAGTCAGAGAATCTGGCTTCAATATGCTACTTAAGTGAATCACTCAGCCTTGCTCAGTTTCTGTAAAATAAGGGTGTTAGACTTGATGATCCTGACCCTCTGGGTTCCCTTTTAGCTCTGAGCCTACGATTAGGTGAGCTTTTTCTTTATCCTAACACTGCTTTAAAAAAAAAACTAAAAAGACAAAACAGAAACAAACTCTTTTTGTTTTAATTAGAACATTCATCATTAACCTCAGCAGCTTTTTGGTACTTTTTAGAGCCCCTGACACAAACTATAGAGCTGTACTATTTTGTATTTATCTTTAATTATTTGCCCTTGCTTCCAAATTTGGTACTTGTCTTTTAATTTTCTCTTTATCATATCAAAAATTCTTTTTTATCAAGTCAGCATGGTGTGGAATCCCAAAGTAAATGAGGAGATGACCAGTCACCTCCTAGCTAGCCTCAATAAGTTTTAAGCACCAAACTTGGAAGAACTATGCAACCTAAAGTATGGTGACAATGAGATTTTTAATTGACAGGCCTCAGTTAATATCTTTAGGTTGCTTCTCTTTCCCTATGTTGGAATCATTTATTTGTGTCTTCAGACTTTCATTCTTGAGAACTTCTGATCTCCCTTATCCTGACTTGCCATGCAAAATATTAAGTCATTGTACTTAATATTTCTACATGTTTTATCTGATTCTTTGAAGTATCTATCTACATGATTTCTTCCTCTTTTCCATCAAGATTTGCCTCCAAGGTTCCCATTATTTCTACTTCAGGAACCTTGGTGCCACTTTGCTAAGAAGTGGGTTCCCTATCACTTTCTCCATTTTTTTTTTTAATTTTCTTTCTAATTTTTTTTTTGTTTTTTTATTTTTAATCTCTTTTTTTATTTTTATTTGTTTTTTTTTTTTAACAGAAACGAATGTCAATATAAAGTAAAACTTTCTCCATTTTTTGAAGCATGAAATTATGAATTTATCAGCTGCCCTGGTTTTGTCTGAGAGCAACAGAGACAGAGAAACAGAAAGACAGAGGCAGAGAGAAAGAGAGAGAAAACCTGCTGATTTTTGATTAGTTCAAGTCCTCCATCACTATAATATCATGCTTCCCACATAGTGAAGTCTGTTTCTCAAACTCCTCATCTGTCCAGGTGATCTATAATATATTACTATGACAATTTTGCTACTCTATTTCTCCTATTAGGCTTCTAGATTTCCTCACTTGTGTGTATATATATACACATACATATATACATACATGTACTTTCCATATTCTTTCCTCTTATCTTTCTTTCTCTTAAATAAAGTATGCCTTTCCAGGGCCAAGTTCTACTCATGAATCCCATCTTGCCAAGTCTCAGAGGTACTTGTGCAGCCACCTTTACTTCCTTTTGTCAGAACTTCTAGTTGACTAGAAGTCATGGGTTTTTGTTTTGTCTTTCTTCTTGGTGCTTGTCTTTGTCTTTTCATTTTCCCATATTGTAGCTGTTGTTTTGGGCTATCTAGTTTATCAGGGCCAAGTAAGCAGTTTTACTTCTCCCTATAAAGGCCTTTTGATTAGATTTTTAAAATTCTAGGCAAACCTGACTTTTTAAGGTATAATTAGATGTACCGCTTTTTTTTTTTTTTTTTTTGGCTAAAAATCTATTATTTCTATAATTTAAGCTATGGTCTAGAAATTCAAATCCCATTCTTAGATATAATTTTCTTAAATTACCTGTGCATTTCTCAGATCTATTTTCCTCTTTTCAGTCCCCTGTTTGGCAACAGTAATAAATACATTATCTGTGTCTCCAAGGTCTTCAGTTTTTTGCCTCTAACTTCACAATTTTTACCAAAGCAAAATTAGATGAATTTGTAATGAAATTATAATTCATATAGTTAAAATATAAAATCTGGGATTTGAAATCAAGTATTCTGATTCCCTAACACTAGAGCTTCTTAAACCTTTTTCTACTCATGACCCCTTTTCACTTGAGAAATTTTTATGTGACCTTGGGTATATGGGTATATAAATCAGACATTTACTGGTAATAAATTACAATTTCATGACCATCTCTATTCAGTTATGAGACCCCATAAGGAGTTGCAAACTGCAGTTTAAGAAGCTGGGCCTTATACCACACTGCCTTTTACCTGTTTGTTGAGCAGCTTTGTATTGTATTAGTCAATAATGTCTCAAGGAGCCAGTTATATGTCTTATAATTGTGAGAACCTGCAAACATAGTTGTGTTGGGATGCTGCTTGCTGATTCTCTCTGCACTTGGGCCATCCCTGGGTGTGCCTATATCTTCTGTGAGAAGTTGGTATCCCAATGGAGGGGAAAGATTAGGGACAAGACCTGACTTTTTTGAAGAATGTGTGACTTTGACCAAGAAGGATCAGGGGATGAGGCAGCCATGACTTGGTGGCCATGTAATAGGACCTTAGTGGTACTATACTCTCGCTATATGTTGGAGATATGGTTTTCGAAGAACATGCCCATTAAAGGAGCACAGGGAAAGGAGTGGTCCTCATCACAGCTGGGATAGAAATTAGCTGCAAAATGATCATGAAATACCAGCTTCCTGAGCCATTTCAGCAGGGCTTCGAGGCACACAGTTGGACTATGACATTTTTTACTTTAGTGTTCTTCCTCCTGCTGTAGTTGATAGTTCCAAGTTCATTGGGCCCTTTTTTCTTTGTGTCCCAAGCACAATACCTGGTTCTCAGTAGGTCATTTTCTTTGTCAATTTCTTTGTTCAACTCTGAGATTTAAAAAAGAATTCACCTTTTTAACTTATGGTGCCTGAAACTGAATACACAGCATTCTAAGATACAATGAGCAGTGAGGACCCTCTTTTTCCTGTCGTTCTGGACTTTGAATGGCATTCTCCACTGGGTCCCAACACTGATTCTCATATGCCCACTGTGTTGCAGTGGAAAATGCACTAGACTTTGAGAGTTGGTTGAAGACTTGGGTTTGCATGTTTTCTTTGATATTAAGTGCAGTATAACTTCCAGAAAGTCACTAAAATCTATCTCTTCATTTCCTCTTACATAGATTGGGTGGGGATAATTGTAATTGTAGTACTTGCCTCCCAGGATTGTGGTGAGGATGAAATGAGATAATGTATGCAGAGTACTTTATAGAACTTATCAGAATTTATCAATATTAACATGAGCTACACAATTTTGCTTCTAATATGTCAAAAAAAAAAAAAAACAAACAAAAAAACCTTTGTCTATGTGACTAGCTAAGATCTAGTCACTTAACCATCAAAATTGACTTAAAAATTGGATTTAAACTGTAAACTAAAATTTGAAGTCCAGGATCTGGGGTATAATTCTTGATCTGCTGTTCATTAGTTCTGTAATTTCTGTGGGCATTGTTCCCTCATCTTTTAAAATAAGAAGGCTCAAGAGCTTTCTTAGTTCTAAATATTATGATCCTAATTAATCTATAGAGCTTGAATGTTGAGGTCAAACATTTGTCACATATCTCCTTGCAAGAAATACCATTAGAAGCCTTTCCCTCCTTTTGTATAGAAGTAACTGATTGATGCAGAGGATGGAGCCCTGAGCCTGGAATCTGGAAGAACTGAGTGCAAATCTGGCGTCAGGTACTTACTGATTGTGGGCAAGTCATTTAGCTCCTATTTGCCTCTGTTTATTCAGATATAAAATGGAAATACTAACACTCTCCAATAGGGTTTTGTAAGGATCAAATGAGATCATATTTGTAAAAAAGTGCAAGCCCTCATCATCTCATACTTGGTCTATAATTTTCTGGTTAGCCCCCCTACTTCTCTGTCCCCTGACCATGTCACCCCTTATTCAGTAACCTCTAGTTGCTCCCTCTCATCTCCAACATAAAGTTCTCTAGTATTCAAAGCCCTTCATACCTTTCCAGTCTTCTCATGTCTTTCCTGTGCACTCTGCAATCTTTGCTCAGGGTCACACAATCAGTAAGTATTTGAAGCCAGATCCACTGCACCAACCAGATACCTCTAAGCAGAAGGAAGGAAAGAGTTCTGTAAAACGGGGATAATAATAGCACTTACCTTTCAGGATTGTTGTGAAAATCAAATGAAATTATATTTGTAAAACTCTTTGTAAACCTTAAAGTGCTATACAAATGCCAATATCATCCTCTGAGAAGACACTTCATTTCCTAACTTTGTGCATTTTCCTGGACTGTTCATCATGCCTGGAATTCTTTCCTTCCTTATCTGTGCCTCTTGGGTTCCTTCAAATCCCAGCTAAAAATCTGCTTCTTACTAGAAATCTTTTTGCATCCAATTTAATGTTCATGCTTTCCCTCTCCACTCTATCTTGTATAGGTCTTGTTTGTAATAGTTGTTAGCATTATGTCTCAGCATTAGACTGGGGACAGGGCTTGTCCTTTGCCTTTCTTTGTATCCCCAACACTTAGCACAGTGCCTGGCACACAATAAGCTCTTAAATGCTTATTGACTATTAATTGATCAGATTGTGAGAAATCTCTACAGAACCATAGCAGGATTCAGCAGAATACTGGCTTACATTGGAAGCTTTGCCCATCCTTTTATTCTTTTATTCTTATCAATTTTTTTTCAAGACAGAAAATGCACTCCCAAAGCTGTTGCTGAGCAAAAAAAAAAAATCAAGGCATGAGGCCCCTGATAACATAGCAACAGTGTATTTGAGTTTAGCTATTTCTGTTTCTGAGAAACCATACTTTAAAAAAAGAATTTGGATTTTAGTCCTTAGTGTGTGTGCCTGTGCTTTAAACAAATTTACCACAAGAGGGCAGACTGAGCTCACGTGAGCAGCATTTGTAGCCGGCTGGAACAATGGAGAAATCTCAGCTCTTTTGGGAGAGATCCGGACATTCCTTATGGGCTAGGCTTGGAGTTGTCACCTTGCTCTTTGGCCAGGTCAGGGAGAACAAGTCTGTTCTGTTTTTTTATGTTCCTTATGGTTCATATGGGAAAACTATGGCTCTGTTTCAGAGATGACTTGTGTTATAATAGATGCTCAAGAATTGATTCCTTAGCCTAAATTGCTTTAGGATTTATGGGAGCCAAAAGAAATAGAAAGAACTCTAGACTGGGAGACCCTGGTTCTAGTCCTGGCTCTGCCACCAATTCACCTTTGTTAAATCCCGGTCTCAGAATTGAAAAGGACTCAAAAACTCATCTGGGAATTATTTCCTTCTTTGTACTCATATCTCTAGCACATAGCAAGTGCTTAATAAATTATTTTTGGTTAATTGATTGGAAAACTTTTACTCCATGTTCTTTGCCAGACTTCTTATGCATGGACATCCAGTCTTTATTGGAAGATCTCCAGAGATGATTTCCCTTTCAAGAGACCCACTCTCTCTTTTGGACTGCATTGGTCATTTGGAAGGTTTTTCCTTACTGGTGGGGATTGGATGGAACTTCTTTCTATAAGAAGTGATTGGGAGACTTCCAACCATAGTTCTGTTTTTACCCTCTAAGACCTTCCATGTGATAGTTCTTTAGGTTCTTTAAGACAGCTATCATATCTCCCCCTGATAACATCATATTTTCCCCAAGTTAAGTATTTTTAGTTCCTTCAATTGGTCCTTATATGACTTGATTTTGAATCCCTATCCTAATCTGGCTACTCTCCTTTGAGTACACTCTAGCTTATTTAGTGTCCCTCCTAAAATGTTCCTAGAACTAAATATAATAAATACTACAGATGTGATCTAAAAAGGACCAAGGACAGCAGGAATATTCCTTCATTCCAAATTATCATTTCCACAAACCCCCTTTGTTGGTCTTTCTCACTATCCTATTTCTTCTATGTAACTCTGTTATTCCAGTCACCCAGATTCACAACCTCAGAATGAAAGTATCTTCAACTTCTTGGTCTCCCTTACTCCACACCCTCCTTACCTAATAAGTTACCAAATCTTCTCCTTTCTACCTCCATCACATCTCTCACATACCTCCCTTGCCCTAGTCACATAGCTACTACCCATGTTCATGTCCTCCTCCTTTCTTGCTTTGACTCTTGTCAAAGCATTTTAGTTGGGCTCTTTCCTTTCCCTTTCCAAACTATCTTTCTCAGCTGCCAAAGTGATATTCCTGAGGCACCAGTTTTATTTCCCTTCTCTTACCTAGAAGCATCTCTAGCCCTCCATTGCCTCCAAACTCTTTTTTTATGAAATATAAAACTGCACAATCTAACTCTAACCATCTCTCTTACTTTACTCCCCTTCACTTAATCAACATTCTTGCCAAACTCACCTACTTGTTCTTCCTTACCAACATCATTCCCTCTCTTGTCTCCATTGCTGGTACAGGCAGTCCCCTTACAGAGTAAGTTCCTTTATTATGCTCATCTTTCAGAGTCCTGAGTCTTTTATAACACTCATTTCAAGTACCACTCTCTATCCTAGGCCTCTCTCAATTCCTCCTTCCAAGTTTTAACTATTCCTTCCATCATCTTGTATTAACTTTGCGTATATCCTGCATTCAACCATTTCTCTCTAGTAGGTGTAAGCTCTTTTTTTTTTTTTTTTTTTTTGGTATTATATCTATCCTTGGTGGATCAAGCTATGGCTGCTTGACAAATGTTTATTGAATGATTCTGGATCCTTTTTCTCTGTTAATGAGACCAAAGATTGCTTTAGTTTTTTGACTGTCACTCCTTTTTGTTGACTCAATTATAAACCTATTCTGAGGGTTTTCTTTTACAAAATGACTTGGTTGTACTAAATGATGTTTAAGGTCCTTTCCATCTCTAAAGTGCTGCAAATCCATAACATTCTAAAGAATCTTTGGTGTTTCTGTCCTTTCTGGGGTGGAAATGTCTGTTTTTCCTCCTATGTCACTAGTTCCAGGAGTTAGGATATCCTTATGAGTAAAATTGAAGTCAGAGATTTGACTTTTTTTTCAGTCTTGTTTCATTTGTGTAGAGGTAAAAGTCTGAGCCTAAACTGGTATAGAAATTCATCTTAATGTGGTAAGGGAGACTAGATGAGAGGATGGCTGGCTTGCTTTTCTTTTCTTTTCTTTCCTAACTACAAAGGGAGATTTAAGGAAAACGATATCTCCAATTGATAAATGATCAAAGGATATGAATAGACAATTTTCAGAGGATGAAATTGAAACTATTACCACTCATATGAAAGAGTGTTCCAAATCATTATTGACCAGAGAAATGCAAATTAAGACAACTCTGAGATACCACTACACACCTGTCAGATTGGCTAAGATGACAGGAAAAAATAATGATGAATGTTGGAGGGGATGCGGGAAAACTGGGACACTGATGCATTGTTGGTGGAGTTGTGAACGAATCCAACCATTCTGGAGAGCAATCTGGAATTATGCCCAAAAAATTATCAAATTGTGCATACCCTTTGATCCAGCAGTGTTTCTATTGGGCTTATATCCCAAAGAAATACTAAAGAAGGGAAAGGGACCTGTATGTGCCAAAATGTTTGTAGCAGCCCTATTTGTAGTGGCTAGAAACTGGAAAATGAATGGATGCCCATCAATTGGAGAATGGCTGGGTAAATTGTGGTATATGAATGTTTTGGAATATTATTGTTCTGTAAGAAATGACCAGCAGGATGAATACAGAGAGGACTAGCGAGACTTACATGAACTGATGCTGAGTGAAATGAGCAGAACCAGGAGATCATTATACACTTCAACAACGATATTGTATGAGGACATATTTTGATGGAAGTGGATTTCTTTGACAAAGAGACCTAACTGAGTTTCAGTTGATAAATGACAGACAAAAGCAGCTACACCCAAAGAAAGAACACTGGGAAACGAATGTGAACTATCTGCATTTTTGTTTTTCTTCCTGGGTTATTTATACCTTCTGAATCCAATTCTCCCTATGCAACAAGAGAACTATTCGGTTCTGCAAACATATATTGTATCTAGGATATACTGCAACATATCCAACATATAAAGGACTGCTTGCCATCTAGGGGAGGAGGTGGAGGGAGGAAGGGAGGGGGAAAAAATCGGAAGAGAAACGAGTGCAAGGGATAATGTTGTAAAAAAAATTACCCTGGCATGGATTCTGTCAATATAAAGTAATTATTAAATAAAAATTAAAAAAAAAAAAAGGAAAACGATAGCAAAGATCAAAGTACAAAAACATTCCAATTCCACAGTACTCTCTCCTCTGTTACCTTGTGCTCTGGGGAGAATGAACTCAAATTTAAAGTAGTTGGTACCAAGCGTCCCTTCCACCAGACTCATTTTCGGGTGTAGCACAGCTGTTGGGACAAGTTGCTCCCCGACTTTTAGGCAGCTTTGGTTACTGAGTTGATTAATGGCTGGGCTGGCTCCAGCAGAGCTGGCTCTTTACCACAGTCAGTTTCGGTAATGACTGGCAGACTTGACTACCAGTTTAGATAGCAGGACCTCTGATAGCTTCTGCTTTGCAGAGCTGGTCTGTTCTGTCTCCAGCAGTAATTCACTTAAGACCAGGAAAAAATAAATACAACAGAAGTGGAGGAAACAGAGGTGTTCATGTATTTATAGACATGTAATAATAATAATTTTAATAAGAATTAGCATTTATATAATATTCTAAGGTTTGTTTGCAAAATACGTTGCATATATTTTATTTAATCTTCACACTGAAAAGTAGATGCTGTTAACATCCCCATTTTACAGAAGAGGAGACTGAGACATATTAAAGTTAAGTAACCTATACCTAGGGTTATACAGCTAGTGTCTGAGGCTGCATTTTAATTCAAGTCTTACTGGCTCCAGATCTAGCACTCTGTCTGCTGCACCACTTAGCTACCTAAGAGGGGGAGGGGAGATGGGCTCCTCCAAGCACAAAACAGAAAAGTTCTTGCCTAGTTCAGGAAAGGCTTCTGGTTTTCCCCAAGAATTGTCCAAAGCCACATAGCTTGGTTGTACTGGAGCCAGGGTTCTCTCTCCTGCATTAGACCACTTCTGGCATATGGTTGCAGTTACTCAAGTCTCCAGACAGAGAATTAAATATGGGGAAGTTGATGTGGCAAGATGTGGAATAAGGCTAGAAGTTCTTTTATTGAATTTCTGTATAAACTCTGCTTGTTTTCTTTGGGGGGGGGGGTGTTTCTCCCTGAAGTGGGCCACCTGGTAGGAATGTCACTGCTTGTATGAGATCCTCTGATGCCAGGAGGGAGGTGACTTCCATTCCTTTTGATTTTCAAAGTTGATCTCCCTCTCCCCTGCCATAGGATCTAAAATTGGAAAGATATTTCAAAACTCCCTAGTTTAATCCCTTCACTTTACTTATAGGGAAATTGGGAACTGGAGAGAAGTGATTTGCCTAAGGTCACCATTCCTCTTTCCTCAAAATGAATGACCTTTATCCACTTTTACTTAGGAGGCTTTGTTTTCCTTGGCCAGGATAAAGATCACCTTCCCTAATGCTGTACATGTAGCAGGCACAGAGGTGCCTTGTCTTTATCAGAAGGCTTTCAGTGCTTCACTAATGCAAACATTTCTCTTGTTTCCTTGCCACCTGCCTATATTACAAAATAACTCAGCCGCCTCTTGTCATCAAAGTGAGTTTGCTGATTGCTCCTGCTCGTCTTGGAGGGTTTTATACATTGGTTTTTAAAAATAACAGGTTGGCACAATTTATCTTGATAATAGCATTGCCATTCTGGGGCAAACTCCAAAGAGAACATGCAAATCTGAATGTTTTTCTTTCTTTTCCCATGTTATTTCCTAGCATTAAATTGGTTCTGCATGTGTTGAAATTCTCATTTCTATCAGTTCTTTCCATGGACACCGTGTTCCTCTGACAGAACTGCCACGTTATACATTTATAGACTTTAAAATGTTCTTCCAACCTCAAGGGCCTCTTGTCATTTACCAAAGGAATACTTGTTGCCCTAAATGCTGGGCCTCTCAGTGGAGATTTGCAACCCAAGCTCTGGAAACATGTTCCTCTCTATATCATGTCCTCAGTTGTGGTTCCTTCTGCATCCCCCTGCATCCCTCCCCCTCCCCGCAAATCTTACCACTTTTCTGGGCTTCTTAGTGTCCTCTAAAGCACTACTTGAATGAAGCAGTGGACTTGGAGCCAGAAGGCCTAGCCACGCAGCTATGGTTAATCATTCTTCTTCTTTTCTGTCAAATAGATATAATAATACTTTCACTATCTCCCTAGTATGGGATTTGAGCTGATATGAACCACAAAGACCATTTAGGCTTTTTATAGGGAAGGAGAAAGCTGTGTTCCAGAAAGACCAAGTGAGTCATCCATGATAACACAGATCACAACAGAATTAGGCCTTGACCCTGGGGCTCTTTTCACAATATCAGGCTGCTCCTCTCAAGGATGTGGAGAGGAGTGGGCTTGGTAAACTGAAAAGCTCTATGGAAGGCAAGCTGTGACTATTCTAATTAACTCCTTCTTCTTGCTCATCTTTTTTGTGTCATCCCCTGAAAGGACTGCTGGTGTGTAGGATTGAACAGTTTTGATTTGATGTTGCCCTTTTTTGTCTGGGCCAAGAAACATAATAAAGAGAATCTCATTTTTGCACTTTGCTTGAGTTGCTGTTGTTCTGCCTATGATTTACTAAGCAACCAGCTAATTAGTCAGGTTTTGGCAGAGCAATTAAAATGCACAAATATGGGCAAAATTGTGTTCTCCAGGATTTCAGTGATGATCAAAATTCACTACCTAAACTTTATCCATCATATTCCAACATGAATTACTTGGAGGGCCATCCAAGCCCATTGTATTCGTTTCTTCCACATTAAGAAATATTTATTAAGTGTCTACTACATGCAAGGAAGGGACAGCAAGGGAGTACAATGGATAGATCACTGTACTTAGATATCTGGCTTCAAATATTTACTAGCTATGTGACATTAGGTAAGTCATTTAACACCTATTTGCTTCAGTTCCTCATCTGTAAAATGGATACAACTTCAGAAGGAAATGGCAAACCATTCTGTATTTTTGCCAAGAAGACTTCATAGACAAAGTCCATGGGATCATATAGTGTTGGACATGACTGAACTGTCCCGATGAGGGAAGGCATCATGTTAGGTGCTGGAGATACAAGGACCAAAAGAATTCCCAGTCCTCAAACACGTTGGATCCCATGTTCCTCTTGATTTCTCTGTGATCATTTGGCTTCTTAGTAAATCCACTTACTAACATTTGAGGGTGTTAATCTCAAACTAATAAGGCACTTGGGCATTTTACTATATCCAAATGGAATTAGAAATCTGTTCCATTTGACACTATCTTAGTTCACCTGGTGAACATCTCTGTTTCGAAGCAGTTGCTAAATTTTGTTCATTCTGTTTTCCTAGAATCATTACTTGCATTCATCCTTTTTTCTTCACTCCCATAACCACCACCCTATCTTAGACTCTCTTTGCATAGACTATTGCTTTGGCCTCCTAATTGGATTCCTGGATTCCAGTTTCTCCTCATCTTCCACAAAGGTGTCTAAATAGCCTTCCTAAAGCTTGGGCCTGAACAAGATGAGGTGTGAGATCTTTCAAAACAGTTGTGAAAATCAAGTAAGGCTTCTTCTACTTTAGAGTTTTCAGAGGCCTGAAGGACTTTGAAGATTGAGTCAAGGGCATACTTAAGTCCCCTTCCTGCTATCCTCCCATGACATCATTTTCTCCCTATTCAGTCAACTATGGGCAACTATTTACTTATTGGTCAAGTTCAATTTCTTGGGTAGTTCCCGAGTTTTGAATGTAAGATCCTCAGCCAATGAGCGTGAGGGTCAGTGGTGGGAAGGAGTATTTGCGGTAGGGATTAAAAGTGTTAACCCTGCCCCAGAAGGTGCTTCCTCCCTTTGATTGTGTGCTCTATGGGTGGGACACCCTTCTCCCGAAAATGTGTAATAAACTTTGCTTTGCTTCTAGAGATTTCTCCAGCTTTTTTTTTTTTTTTAATTAAATGGTGACCCCTCATCATTTCTGAACCATACAGTTTTGGGGGTAGTTTGGATCACATTACTTGGTGAGTAGGTAAACTCTTGGATGCTAGCAGGGTGGTGCCCTGCCCTGATTTAGGCAGTCCGCCTCTGCCTCTAGTTTTCCTGGCTTCCCCTCCAAACTCTTTTATACTGGAAGCAGACTTGGGCCCCATTTGGCAGCGCCTATTATTCAGTTCCAGGTCACATTTCTAGAGTGAAGAGGAGAGTTCAAGCTCACAAAGGAGTAGGAACATTATCTATGTAAGGACCAGAGCATAGACCAGGAGGGCAGTTACCTGATCTCTCCATAGATCACACCACATTGGGAGCACTAAAAAATTACAGGTCTCTAGACCTAATTGTGAAAGCAGAAAGGCAGAGAGAGAAGCTCAAAGCTAGTTATTCCCCCAACCGAGTAGAGCAGAGCACAACATAACATAAACTCCATAGTCCAGAAATAGTTTTGAAAAATCAGCAAACTACAACAAAAACCCTATCATAAAAAGTTATTAAGGTGACACTAAAGCTCCAAACAAAAAAAACTCAGAAGATGATTATTTAAAAACATCTACAAGTTAAGCCACAAAGAAAAATGCATATTGGACACAAACTCATCAAAAATTTTAGAAGAATTAAAGAAATAAAAAAGAACAAAAAGTGATTTAAAAAATCAAATAAGAGTGCTCTAGAGGAAAATTGGGGAAAGAAGCATTATACAAGAAAATTATGAAAAGAGAATTAACAACTTGATAAAAGAAGCAATAATTTCCTAAAAATCAGATTTGGCCAAGTGGTAAAACCTGATTGAAGACAATTATTTCTTAAAAATTAGAATTGGTAGGGGAAGTTAGGTGCAGTGGAGAGAGCACCGGCTCTAAAGTCAGGAGGACCTGAGTTCAAATGTGGCCTCATACACTTAACACTTCTTAGCTGTGTGACCCTAGACAAGTTACTTAACACCATTGCCTCAGGGAGGAAAAAATAGAATTGGTCAAATGAAAGCTAATGGTTCAGTGTGGCATCAAGAAACAAAAAGTTAAAAAACTAAAAAAAAAGTACAAAAATATTTCAGGAAGGATATTCACAAGTGAGTTAGGGCAATGGATAGAGCTCAGGGCCTGGAGTCAGGAAAATCTAAACTCAGACACTGGTTTTGTAATCCTGGGCAAATCATTTAACCCCTTAATTTCCTTATCTGTAAAAAATTGCCGGAGAAGGAAATGGCAAGCCACTCCAAAACCTTTGCTAAGAAAATCCCAAATGGAGTCATGAAGAGTTGGACACAATCAACTAAACAATAACAACAAAATTCTTAAGCTAGAGAATGTTTAAAGAAGCTAGGATGAGGAAGGGCTTGGAAATCATGCTAAAAAGAGTCTGATTCAATTTTCAGATGGAGAAATTAAAACCATTTCTAGTCATATGAAAAAATGTTCTAAATAACTATTGATCAGAGAAATGCAAATTAAGACAATTCTGAGATACTACTGTACAACTCTTAGATTGACTAAGATGACAGGAAAAGATAATGATGAATGTTGGAGGGGATGTGGGAAAACTGGGCCACTAATACAATGTTGATGGAGTTGTAAACTGATCCAACCATTCTGGAAAGCAATATGGAACTCTATCCAAAGGGTTGTCAAACTGAATAATACCCTTTGATCCAGCAGTGTCCTCTATTAAGTCTATCTCAAAGAAATCATAAAGGAGAGAAAAGGACCCACATGTGCAAAAATGTTTGTAACTTTTTGTAGTGGCAAAAAACTGGAAACTGACTGGCTGGCTGCCCATCAGTTGGAGAATGGTTGAATAAATTGTGGCATATGAATGTTATGGAATATTATTGTACTATAAGGAACGATCAGCAGGATGATTTCAAAAAGACCTGGAGAGACTTAGATGAACTGATGCAGAGTGAAGTGAGTAGAGCCAAGAGAACATTGTACACAGCAATAACAAGATTATGTGATGATCAATTCTGATGGATGTGGCTCTTTCCATCAATGAAGTGATTCAGATCAGTTCAGATCAGCCAGCCAGTCAGTTTCCAGTTTTTTGCCACTACAAAAAGTTACAAACATTTTTGCACATGTGGGTCCTTTTCTCTCCTTTATGATTTCTTTGAGATAGACTTAATAGAGGACACTGCTGGATCAAAGGGTATTATTCAGTTCGACAACCCTTTGGATATAGTTCCATATTGCTTTCCAGAATGGTTGGATCAGTTTACAACTCCATCAACATTGTCACTTGGACTTGTCAGGGAGGGAGTCATTCAAATTCAAAGAGAATACCATAAGGACTGAATATGGATCACAATGTAGTATTTTCATCTTTTTTGTGGTTGTTTGTGTTTTGTTTTCTTTCTCATTTTTTACCTTTTTGATCTGATTTTTCTTGTGCAGCATGATAAATGTGGAAATACATATAGAAGAATTGTGTATATTTAACATATATTGGATTACTTGCTGTCCAGGGGAGAGGGGGAAGGGAGAGAGAATAAAATTTGGAACACAAGGTTTTGCGAGGGTGAATGTTAGAAATTATCTATGCATATGTTTTTTTTTTAATTTAAATTTTATTTTATTTAATAATAACTTTGTATTGACAGAATCCATGCCAGGATAATTTTTTTTACAACATTATCCCTTGCACTCGCTTATGTTTCGTTTTTTACCCTCCCTCCCTCCATCCTCCCCCCCCCCCCAAGATGGCAAGCAGTCCTATATGTTAAATATGTTGCAGTATATCCTAGGTACAATACATATTTGCAGAACCGAACAGTTCTCCTGTTGCACAGGGAGAATTGGATTCAGAAGGTAAAAATAACTCGGGAAGAAAATCAAAAATGCAAATAATTCACATTCGTTACCCAGTGTTCCTTCTTTGGGTGTAGCTGTTTCTGTCCATCATTTATCCATTGAAACTCAGTTAGGTCTCTTTGTCATAAAAATCCACTTCCATCAGAATACATCCTCATACAATATCGTTGTCGAAGTGTATAATGATCTCCTGGTTCTGCTCATCTCACTTAGCATCAGTCCATGTAGGTCTCTCCAAGCCTCTCTGTATTCATCCTGCTGGTCATTCCTTACAGAGCAATAATATTCCATAACATTCATATACCACAATTTACCCAGCCATTCTCCAATTGATGGGCATCCATTCAATTTCCAGTTTCTAGCCACTACAAACAGGGCTGCTACAAACATTTTGGCACATACAGGTCCCTTTTCCTTTTTTAGTATCTCTTTGGGGTATAAGCCCAATAGAAATACTGCTGGATCAAAGGGTATGCACAGTTTGATAACTTTTTGGGCATAATTCCAGATTGCTCTCCAGAATGGCTGGATTCGTTCACAACTCCACCAACAATGCATCAGTGTCCCCGTTTTCCCGCATCCCCTCCAACATTCATCATTATTTTTTCCTGTCATCTTAGCCAATCTGACAGGTGTGTAGTGATATCTCAGAGTTGTCTTAATTTGCATTTCTCTGATCAATAGTGATTTGGAACACTCTTTCATGTGAATGGTAATAGTTTCAATTTCTTCATCTGAAAATTGTCTGTTCATATCCTTTGACCATTTATCAATTGGAGAATGGCTTGATTTTTTATAAATTTGAGTCAGTTCTCTATATATTTTGGAAATGAGGCCTTTATCAGAACCTTTAATTGTAAAGATGTTTTCCCAGTTTGTTGCTTCCCTACTAATCTTGTTTGCATTCGTTCTGTTTGTACAAAGGCTTTTTAATTTGATATAATCAAAATTTTCTATTTTGTGATCGGTAATGGTCTCTAGTTCATCTTTGGTCACAAATTTCTTTCTCCTCCACAAGTCTGAGAGATAAACTATCCTATGTTCCTCTAATTTATTTATAATCTCGTTCTTTATGCCTAGGTCATGGACCCATTTTGATCTTATCTTGGTATATGGTGTTAAGTGTGGGTCCTTGCCTAATTTCTATGCATATGTTTTGAAAGTAAAAAGTGTTTTTTTTTTTTTTTTTAAAGAATAATCCTATGGGTACATATTTCAAAGAATCAGATAAAGCATGTAGAAGATACAATAGCCTAATAGACTGTCTGTGTGTATTACATTTATTAGTGAACATCTTTGAATACCCATGAGGTATGGAAAGTTATGGAGAAAGAGGATGAACTTATGATAATGATGACTTTGATAGAAATTGAACTTTAGGGTTGAGTTGTGTTACTGATAGCAGGGCAACCTCATTTTCTTTCCTTTTGTTTTCCATATCTTTGAATAGCCCCAGGTATTACTGAACTACATTGCCTTTCTGACTCACCCATCCATCTAAAACTCTGCTCTCAAATTTGTTTTCAAAATTGTCTTTTCTTTATCTTAGCTGAAAACAAAGCCATGATGACTGCTCTGGCTTCCTTCGTGATAGATCTACTCTTGCTCTGTGGCTATATCATACCCTTACCTGCAGATACTCTGCCCAAAGAAATGTAAATTTTATCACTGAAACTTGAAAGATATTTTGGGTTTTACGAGCTAGATTTCTTTCTTAAGGATTGTGCTTTAGACTTAAATCACTCTGGCTTTTATTGATTGGCCAGCAATAGATCTCTGGCCAAGCCCCATTTGGTCATTGTTTGGGCTCCATTGGTTCAGAGTAAATGTAAATGTTTTTGTTTTGGCCAGAAACCCTGAGGGTTTCCCTCTTCCAGCTCCCTCTCTTTATCCTTTCCCCCCCACACCAGATTGATTTTTTTTTGGGGGGGGGGGCACTAGGTAGAAGAGGTCCTATCTGCCTCATTTCTTACCTAGTTTTAATCACCCAATGGTGAGACCTTTTAAAAGTCTAATTTTACAAAGACCAAGGTCTCCCACTTCATCAGGTCTATCCCCAATCATTCTGATCTACATTTGCCTCCTGAACCCAGACTGCTCTGGAGAAGGTGAGGCTTGTCCAGTCTTCTCTCACTCAAATCTAATTCACTTGCATCAGGAAGCCTTTATCTCCCTGAAGTCAATATTCTTTGAGAATGAAGGACAAAAGAACTCATTCTATTGAGTCAGGGAGAGGCACAGAGTAAAATTCCTTAACTTTGGAGGAAGGATCCTAGGGGAACAGTTCCCTGGGATCAGAAACAACATTGAGCAGCTTTTAAGACTTTTTCCTGGGCTTGGTTCTTTTAGACAAGAGACTTGGGGGAGAAAGCAATAATATTAGACAGACTTTTGTCCCAAACATACTTAGGATCTTTAACATCATCAAAGTGTGATACAGATTACAACCTATTCCTGCATTCCCACTCTGTTGGGCCCTTCCTTCTTCCTTCCTTATCTACATTTTCTTCTGGATTCAGCCATTGTGCTGGGAGAACTTCTAGCTTTCTTGACATTGATTGGTTACTATAAAGCACATAGACTATCCACTGGTAATCTCTCTTCATTAAATTACTGGTCCATTATTTTTTCTGATCATACATTTATCCAATGCTATCCTTTACATCACTTCTGTGAAATATTTTCTTTCATTGTGTTAAAGGTTTATTTGTGTATATAATTACATACAACTGTAATAGCCCACTCGTCCCCACAACCTTTATATCCAATTTCAGGCATTATTATTTTCACTATATACGATGCTCAGTACAATGTGTACAATTTACAAAATGATTTAATTTTATCACTTCATTTGATTCTCCCAACAGTGCTGTGAGTTAAATATTACCCCACTTTACAGATGAGGAAATTGAGATTCAGAAAGTTGCCATGACTTGCTCATGGTCACACAGCTAATAGGAGTCAGAGGAAAGTTTCAAATATGGGTTCTTTTCATTCTATTACATTGGTATCAAGTGCTAACCTGTGCGGTATATTGCAGGAGATGGGGGAAACCAGAAGTTTAGAAAAAGTTGTCATGCTCTTATGGAACTTAATGATAAAAACAGATTGTAGATACTGCCTTTAAATTTAATTGGATTTAGAGTTGAGAGAGATCTTGGGGATTCTCCATCCCCTTATTTTATGGCTGAAGAAACTGAGGCTCAAGAGAGGGAAAAGTGACTAGCCTAAGTTAACATAGTTTAAAAATGACAGTTAAGATTTGAAGCCAGGTTTTTTCAGTCCAAATTCAGTATTCTTTTAATTCACTCAAAGGATTTACTGCATTGTGCTCTGCTAGTATTTCCTCAGCCAGTATTCCATCCATCACCTTCTACTTTACTTTTTTTTGCTCCTAGACTTGCCTTTCTAGGGTTATTTCTCCCTGTTTTACACACATAGTTTTAACTAAAAAGCTAGATGGCAGATAGATCATTGAATAGACCTGAAGTTGGGAAGACATGAGTTTAAATCTAGCCTCAGACATTTACTAGCTATGTAACCCTGGGCAAGTCACTTCACTTCTGTCTGCCTCAGTTTCCTCATCTGTAAAATAGGGATGACAACAGCACCTCTTTCTCAGGGCTGTTATGAAGATCAAATGAGATAATACTTAGAAAGTGTTTAGCATAGTGCCTGGCATATAACAGTTGCCAGCTCAGTACTTATTCATTTCTCTTCCCCTCCATTTGTTTTTTCCCCTCCTCTCCCTCAAATCTTGTCTGTGTATGTGTGTGTATCTCTGTGTATGTCTGTGTACATGTATGGTTTTTTTTCCCCCATATTCTTCCCATTTTTACTTGTTCATCTTCTCAAAATCATTTCAAGTTCCATTTTTTTCTGCTCTCCTTGGCTAAAAGTAAAATTGCTCACAGGAGAGTTAGGAATATTTGTGAATCAGGGCTTTGAATATAATTGGCACTTAATAAATGTTGTCATATCATTGAAATGATGAGTCCTCAGCTCATCTCCTGGCACAGTGTATTTCCTGAACTTTTGTGTTTAAGCCTATTTAGTGATGGATATTGACTACATAAAAATTCTTTGAGGGAAAGGGAGCAAGGCTTTATTTATTAATGATATTTGCCTCTGTACCTAACAAACACATTGCACACAATAGGTGTTTAATAAATGTTTGGGAAATGATTTCACCTTCAGCTTTTTCCTGGCCAACTGGCTCTTTGATGGTTTCTTTTCTTCTTTCAGGCTGTGCTTTGATATTAACTTATACTATATTTGTATGGGAGGGGAGGGATGGGAATATGTGGAACACAAAGCAGGATCATTCCTTGCCTGCATTTGGGCAGGGCTTTGCCTAGAGCAGTTCCAAATACCAGGGGATCACAGAATCCCTAGAATGCCAGAGGACTTATAATAGCTGGTTTGTTTTCAGTAGTCAGAGCCTTATTTTGACTGCTGGGACCCACTAGCAATTTTAAGATGCTTTTGATGTAGGCACTGCTTATACAATAATGCACAAATTGTATTTCAAACCATTTTTATAATCATCATCATCATCATCATTTCTTGTCTATAGAAATTGCAAGTCTAAATCTCCCTTCCTCCCTCCCAATTTGGGGAAAATACTTTCCTGAGTAGAAGAAACTTTGGTATTAGTGTGGTTTATTGTACTGGGTTTTGCTTGTGTGTTAAGAAGGGATCGTATTCTTTGAAGTATAGAAACTTGTAAGGCCCAAGTAATAAATTTGCATGCCACAAGTTTAACAGTTTTTTTTCTTGTAATTTTTCTCAAAGACTTTGCTGCCATTCATGTTACACCATCTCTCCCTCTGTAAGATAACAGTAGATTCTTTCAGGGTTGTTCTCAGGCAGAATCCTGAAATAATTGCCTTCTCCAAATACTACTAATTGTATGACATACTTGAGTAACTCATGAGAAATCAGCCTATCATAGGTTCCTTCTACCACCACCACCACCACAGCCCCTTTCCCCATTTCCCCCAAGTGTTTTCATCTGAGGCTTTTGAGAATGTTGAATGTGTTTCAGGCTAAATGCTCCCAGTCATGAGTTAGGATAAGAATGTCTGCGAGCACAGGTGTGTGTGTGTGTGTCCTGCCAATTAGTGAGCGATCTTCAATCTTCTAGAATGCTTGGAAAATGGAATCTTCCTGATGGGAATAATGGCAGAAATAGAGCCTTTTCTTTTTATAACCAAAAACAGTCCAGTCTCAAATTTAATTGTTGTTAAAGACTCATCCTGTAAACCTCACATCATCATTGGTGCTTGTATCTGTGTGGAGAAAGCTAATAAGAGACCAAGAACCCTGCTGATCTGGAGAAATGTGTTTCATCTGGTCATACCTGAGAGGGCCTTGGCTGCCTTTTCTCTACCAGTCTGCTGTTTTTGGAGACTTAGCTGGTTTATTGCCATTCAGTCAACTTTACTGGAAATCCATGAATTGGATATTAAGTTTTGCTTTCCACCTTTTAGTTGCCTGTAGGCAATATTTACTATATAATTCACCATTTTGAGAGCTAAATGGATGGGAAGGCCTAATTATCTCTCCAGATTTTAGAATTGACCTTACAAATTTAAGACAGAACCTTAGTAAAAATTTAGCTCCTGAGGCCTAGAAAAGGAAAGTGACTTACTTCGGAAGGCCAAACAGCAAATTAGAGCAGTGCTGACGACAGAACTTGGGCTTTCTGAATTCTAGATTGAGATCTTTTTATTATACTTTACTGCCCTACAGTTTGTATGATTCTCTTAGATGTATGTTATTTGGCAGATAGCCGATACTCTATAATCTGTATAGAGGTCAGGGGTACCAAAATCTTTAGAAATATGATATTTGTGACAATGGCAGACCTGATTCCATGCTTACCCTCTCTTCTCACAGGAAAAATAACTGCTATCTTCTTTGTTTTCCTCTATTTTAGAGTGTCAGTAAGGACTGTCATTTACATTTCCTTGGGTCCCCAGTAGCATTTAGAAATCATCTAATAAGTGTTTATTAACTGGCTAACAGATCTTATTTCAGTTGGCTGATTAGGCAAAAACTAATTGGACTTCTGTTCTGTGGTTCCATTGGTAGCTATAAAAGACCATCTTGCTTTCATAGGACCTTATACTCTAGCTAGAGAGGCAAGAATACATTGGCAGCAATGAGAACCACAGACTCTCCAAGTCTTTGGAAAGGTCTTAGAAACCATCTGATACTGGAACAAGAATCCTCTGACAGAAAATTGGATTAATGGATGAATGGTTATGTACTATTAGGGACCTGACCTGATTGGGAGAATCAAATGGCTTGGGCCCATTTGCGTAAGCAAGTGTGTTACCTGTACATTCTCTTTATCATCAGGCTGGACACATGACAAAGGTTGGGAGACTGGACAGAAGGGTATGAGGTGGCAGAAACATTGTGGTGACTGCTTACTAACCTTCTAAAACATGTGACTAATCACCAGTTGGTCATGATACACAAGAGCCAGGTGACTACCAGTCCAGTAGGCACTTCATTCAAGTCACCCAAAAAGAAAATGGCCAAACGATATTGTTGTCCACTCCCCACTCCTGGAAGGGGACTCCTCACTAAAGGGCAAAATGATTGGATGGGATGAAGAAGAATAGGGAAGGAGAAACAGGGTTCTTTCCTTTTTATGATGACTGATGCCCCATTTAACCTTCCATCCCACCTATATTCTCTTCCTCTAAAAGAGGAATTGAATGGAAGAAACTGAATGCAATCCATTTTTAAAGCCTGATGGCCAGTATGAATGCATTGTTTCACCTACATTTTCCTTTCTAAAGATCACAAAAAAATTAATGATGATAATAGCAGCACACATTTCATAATACTTTTCTCACAACTTTCAAAGGTGTTACAACTATCCAGGACAAAATCAAATACAACTTTATAAATAAAAATATACTAAATATGTAATATGTAAACAATATGTAATATTACGAACATATAATACAATACAATAATATATAAATAATATAAATAGTGGGGAAATCAGTGGATTTGAAGTCAGAGAGTCTGCGTTTAAGTCTCCCAGTTCTGCCATTTATTTATTATCTGACCGTAAGCAATAATTTTTACTTCTATTTCCTTTTCTGTAAAATGAGAGTTGAACAGATTGTCTCTAAAGTCACTCCTATCTAGCTCTAAAATCTGTGATCATACAAATTCTGCATTGTGGGAGTCAGTGCTATGAAAATTCAAAGAAGAAAGAGATTAATATAGGAATGTAGTGTAATTTTAAAAAAAAGAAGTGAGCTTATAATAGTTTTGGACTTATGCTTGGAAAAACTGGATTTTAGCACCTGTTCTGCTACTAAGTGACTATGTGACTTTGTAAGAGTTGCTTATTCTCTCAGACTCAGTTTTCTCTTCTGTGAAATAAGGAGTTTGGACCAGTTAATGTGGTGGACCCCTTCCAACTCTATCAGCCTATGAATTAAACCTCTCTGGACTGCAGTTCATCTATAAAAGAAAGTTAGTAATGCCTACTTTGGGGGCTGTTGCAAAGAAAGTGCTTGTAAACTATAGAACTCTATATTGTTCATAATATCATTGCTATATTATGCTAATGTAATAATGGCAGCGATGACCACAATTATGATAATGCTGTTGTTGTACAAACAAGCTTTTGTTATCCTAATGGTTATTATTGGTCATAAGCCAAGATTCTAAGATAAATTTGTAACCCTTTGCTTCTACCCCAAAGGGTCCAGTGACATTCCTAGTGATGGTGAATACAGTTCTTTTTTTCTTCTTCTTTTTTCCGAATACAATTTTAAGAATATAATTGCTATAGTAGCAAAAGTAGTGATCGTGTGTCTATCCTCATGTCTGAGTCAGAGATATAGTAGTAGAGCTATCATAATTAGCTGTTTGGTATGTAACATATTGTCCCCAAGTTCCCTGACTAATGCTCCATCTGACTGATTCAGAGACTTGCTCTAATGAGATGCAAATCTTGGAACAGCTCAGCATGTAATCCTCTGAGTTGGCTAGCTGATCCTTAGGAGTTTTACCACATCCAGAGTCACCAGAACCATCCATTTTTCTTCTGGAAGCAACATTGAGATGATAGATGTCTGGCCAGTACTCAGTAGGCAGATAATTTGTATAATCCTGCCTGCCAATTGTGAGGGCCTTTGTCAGTGGGCAGAAGAGCCAGGAATGAACAGGTGTGAAGGGACAGCACACTCATGTTTAGAAGTGGGAAAGGTTAGAGCACGCGGGAATCGTGCACTGATACCTAATCTGTGGGGTACCCTTGAAAGCTATTTGGTGCAAGTGACTCATCTTAGATTCTGTTTCCAGTAGGCAGGAAGAAAAAAGCTGGAAAGTGTTGAAATATAAAAGGATTTTAGTCAGCAATGGCTAATAACTAGGCAAAGAAGCCCTTTGTAAAAGTGCTCTCTGATGGGATCTAGCTATTTGAAGGGAGTCTCCTTTAAATAAAAAAATAGGCAGGTAGAATAGACCACATGGTAGTGATCCCTAAATGGTCAGCCAACCAACATATATTAAGAAGTATCTACTTTGAGGCAGCTAGATGGCACAGTGGATAGATCACTAGCCCTTGAACCAGGAGGATCTGAGTTCAAATTCAGCCTCAGACACTTAACACTTACTAGCTGTGTGACCCTGGGCAAGTCACTTAACCCCAATTGCTTCAGCACACACACAAAAAAAGTTCCTGCTTCTAGCCAATATGGGGAGGACTGGAATGGTAGCATTCAGAGAATTATTGGATATTATATGGGACTCAGCTTTTTGCTGACCACAAACAAAGACCAGAAGAGCTGAGGGACTAATAGAAGGTGAGAGCCCCATTTCTTGGTGGCTTAGCTATTTTCCCCAACTATTCCATATAGACAATAAACAACATAGTTACTGGGGGTGGGGAGTGGGGGTAGTGCTAACTGTTCCTCCGGCAGCTTCACCCCATGGAGCCAGGGGCATATACTTTACCTTTGCACCAAGAAGGATGACAGCCTAGGTGGTTTGTGTCAGTGTACTGAGGTCAAGCTTGTTTTCTTATTTTCCTGTTCTTCTAGAAGGAACAGCCCAGCCTACATAGTGGAATTCTCCAGGCTCAATAAACAACCAGATGTGGTGACTGCTGGGATAGACTTAAGGTGCTTGATTTTCATGTTCTTTCTCTCCCTCCTCTTTCCCATTTCCCATTCCTGATCCTAAGCTTGAAGAAGCGATTGACAAGCTTGGCCACAGAATACTTCTATGGAGAGATGGTTTAACTATGCCTTCAGGGAGTAGTGGCAAGTTGGAACTGCCTCTCAGTGAGGAGCTCTGTTGCACGTTACAATCTATTGAAATTATAGTGGATAGAGGCTCAGAGCTATCAAATAGGTGGACAACCAAGAACTCTTGTTATATCACAAGCAGAAAATAAAGCCTTGGTAATATATGGCACGGGGAAGAACAATGCAGTATTGAGACCAGAGCATTCAGGCCTGAGTCTTGGCTCTGATCCTTACACCTTAAGTGACTTTGAGCTGCACATTTTACCTTCCTGGCCTCAAGCTTACTACTGTGTGACATGGAGCTAACAGTGACTTTACTTACTTCACAGGATTGTTGTGAGGAAACACTTTATAAGCTGCACTGTATTAATATGAGCTACTAGATATTTTAAAAATAATAATAACAAAATGCCCACTATGTATAAAGTGGCAGTGAGGTGATTTGGGGCACAGTGCTGGGTCTGGAGTCAGGAAGACCATCTAACTGTGACCCTGGGCAAGTCATTTCACCTCCTCCCTTAATCCACTGGAGAAGGAAAAGGCCAACCTCTAGAGGATCTCTGCTAAGAAAATCCATGGATAGTGTTGGCCTGCTGGGGTCCACCAACATGTACAAAGTACTGTGCTAGGTGCTGGGGATACAATAAATGAAAACACTAGCTATGTAAATGACTTTACCTTTCTGATCATAGAAGCAATCTAGCCTGGTAAAAAGAACATTTTATTCTAGCATCATTTCAGAGACCCTGGGTTTGAATATCGCTCCACTATTCGCATGTAGATGTTTTTGTGCACATTGCCTGACTTCCTTATGCTTTTGTTTCCTCAGCTGTATGAGGAAGGTGTTGGACTAGACAATTTCTAACTCTCTTTGACTATAAGTTCTGTAATCCATGGCCACATCCCTGAAAGAATGATCAACAAGAGCCAAGAAAAAGAGAAGAGAAAAGGGAATCTCGGTAAAAATAGCTGCTGGCTGGAGGAGGGGTGATTGTAAGTGAGTAGGGAGACCTAAAATGGAGAGGACTCTGGATTGGAGAAATACGAAGACATCTAGCTAAAGAATCTTGCTGTCCACCCTGCAGCTTACCCTCCTCTATGTGCTGTTTTCCCCAATTTATGTGTGTTGCTTCAGCATTGTTCTTTCTTCATGTTCTGTTTGTATACCTAGTATTTTGCACAGCCAGATTTGTCCAGTAACAACTAGCTTTACATAGTTTCTACAAGTTATAGAGTAAATTGAGTAAAATAAAAATTTTGAGACCAAATCAGCAATTAAAAAGATGACCTGAGTAAGCCTTCTCCCTAGGTTGAGTAGATATGGAACTGGTTGAATGACCAGACACAGAATAATTGTTATTAAAGACAATATGTACTTGGAGGAGTCTTCTAGTGGAGTTTTCCAGGGATCTGTTCTTGATTTGCTCTTTCTAGCATTTTTGTCATTGATTTATATGAAGAAAAATGGGATGAGTAGATTAAGATGAATTTTTTAAATGTTTTATTGATGTCTTTTGATTTTTTTATGTCAGTGATTTTCTGAATTCTTTCCTTTCCCCAAGCTAAAATGTCCCTTGTAACAAAGGAAAACAGTGAAGCAAAATTAATTGAGAAAACCCCCACAGCTTTCTGACAAGCATACATAATACTCTATTCTCATGGTTCCTCACCTTTCTGGTAGGTAGTTGTCCATACTTGAAGAAGACCAAAATGACATCTCTGGATTGATATAATGTAAAATAGTGTGGCTGATCAGACCAATATGAACTCGGAAGGCTCTGCTACAGGTTGGGCACAAGTAATCCTTGTGAACATTTGGAATGAAGATGTCTCTAAATTTGTACATCTTATGTTTCTTTTGAGCTAATTCAATTCTGCTTGACTTATAGAGCAAGGCACCTTCTTTGATGTGGGCATAGCATGCTGGCTGGTCATATGCCCATATCTCACAAATGATTCCAAAGTTCTCCAGAGACACCTTGAGAGGGTCCTTGTATCACTTCTTCTGACCTCTGTGTGAGTGCTTGCCTTGTATGATTTCTCCTTAAAATAATTTTTAAGGCAAATGTATGTTTAATGTTGAAACAACATGAGCAGCCCACCGGAGTTGCCCTTTCTGCTTTAGGGTTTAAATGTTTGGCATTAGCTTAACAAAAGAAAGGTACCTTATCTTGCTGGGGGAATGTTCATTGTAAGACAATTCAAGTGGAAGCAATTCAGTTTCTTAGCACTGTATAGGTAGACTATCCAGGTTTCATAGACATACAACAATGAGGTCAGCATAATGGCTCTGTAGAGCCTTCCCTTTGGTAGGTAGCCTACTACCTCTTCTCTCCCATTTTCTTTTGGAACCTCCCAAACACCGAGCTGGCTCTGACAATATGTGTGCATCAGCCTCAATATCTATGTGTACGTCTCTGGAAAGTACGCTGCCAAAGATAAGTGAATTATCTACAGTATTCAAAATCTCTCCCATTTGCTATATCTGATATCTCCACGTATGGATAGTACAATACTGTTGGAAAACCACTGTTTTCTTGATGGATTGTCAGGCCACAATGAGCACAAGTGGCAGAGAATCAATCTATAATCTTGCATCTCAGCCTCAGAGGCTGCACTGAGTGCATAACCATTTGCAAATAAAAATTTATGCACCAACTCTCCTTCCACTTTAGTCTTGGCTCATAGCCTTTTCAAGTTAAATAATTTACCTTTAGAGTAGTTGCTGACTTTGATGTCATTTTTTTATCCTAATTGAAGGCATTTTAAGAACATTGCTGGAAACATGATTTTAAAAAACATGGGAGCAAGCATACAGCCCTGTATACCAGTTCCATCATGGCATGCTCGCCCTGGTTCTGGATGATGGATGTTGTTCTTATATCTTCCCAGCTACCAATGGACTGAAACAGGGCTGTATGCTTGCTCTCACCTTTCTGCTAATCAGAAGAGGGTAGATTTTATTATCTCCTCTCTAGGACCAAGATTGGTTAATTAATAATTATTTTTAATTTGGCTGCCTCTTTTCACTGTTCACTTTATTTCCAGTTTTCTGCTACCACAAAAGATGCAATGAAATTCTAACCTAATGTGTATGGGACCTTAACATCCCCTATTAAGAATTCTACATTTGATTTCCCAAAGTAAATCTCATTAATATAAGTTAGGACTACCCTATGACTAGATAACTATTTCTGTGTGAAGCAGAAATGGTTTTAGTGATCTACAAGCTCAATAACAGTGTGATATGGCAGCTAAAAAAAAATCCTAACATTATCCTTGGCTACTAAGATGGGGCAGAGTATCCAGAATAAATGATATAATGATTCTGTTCTATTTTGCCCTAATTAGGTCATGTTATGAGTCTTACATTAAGTTCTGGAGATTGCATTTTTAAGAAGTACCTAAACAAACTGAAAGATATTCAGGATAGAGTGATAAGGATAGCAAAAGCCCTAGAAAACATGCCATATGAGTCTGGCTGAAGGAATTAGGGATGTCTAGCCTGGAGAAAAGAAGAGAAGACTTAGAGATGACTCATTAGCTGTCATCAAATATTTAAAGGAATAGTTTGTAAGAGTGGGATTAGACTTAGCTTTTTTAGTTAGTTTTTTTTTTTTTGGCTCAGAGGCCAGAACGAAATTGCAAAGGATTAGATTTAGGCTTAATGAAGATGATGAAGTGAAAATAGTCTATTTTGGGACATGGTGAAGTCTTCCTCATTGGAGTTTGAAGAGAATTTGAAGAGAACATGGATCACTGTTTATTGGCAGTGTTATAGATGAGATTCTTGGTCAGCAATAGGTCAGAAAAATTTGTCATCTGATCCAGATCTGATGGGCAATTACCTACCAACCCCAAATCATTCTCCTTCTTTTCTCAAGGAATTCATTACCTGGCTCACAGTTTTCCTCTTTACCCCAAACTCCTGCTCTTGTACCAGGAGCTTTCAGCATACATATTGATGTTCCTTCCAACATCTTATCTAATTCTTTAATCTCTTCAGCTGTCACGACCTATTCCTCCACTCCACAGAAGGATCTCACTATCACACACAAGTGTGTGCCATTTCCATGTTTAAAAACTTTGAAGTTCTCTTCTCTGATAACTTCTATATGCATCTTGCCCTATGTCTTTCTTCTCTTAAAGCTATTCTTCCTTTCCACATCAGTGTATCTTTCACTTATTTTCAAAAGAAATCTTCTAAAAATGCTTGAGGTAGACATCTCCATAACTCACCAAAGGATTTGAAACCTGTTGGTAACCTTCAATTGGATTTACCCGTTTTCAGCAGATGGTTTTTTTTACCAGAGTGTGACCATTGCACACGCTACAACTTCTTGGAACCACAGGTGAGAGTTGGGTGCTAGTTGGACACCAAGGGTAGGGGGGTCAGCCCCAAGAAGGGTAGTTTGGATTGTTGAGAGAGGACTTATATTTTCCCTGGGAGGATATGAGGGCAGAGTCAATTAGGGAGGTGTAAAAGGATTGCTTTACTGAAGTGAGGGCACAATTGATATTAGATCACAGATTTGTAATATATCTGATAATCTTGATTGCTTGACTTCCTGCAGCTCTGTTCAGGTGCAAGTGAATAGGAATATAAGAGGCATATGGTGTGAATAACCCAGAGCTGGGTACTGGCAAAGCAAGAGCAGAGATAGGACAAGGAGAAAAAGATTAGGGAATATTGGACTACATAGAGTTTATTTGGTTAACTCCAAGGTTGTGATTGGGAAGAGAAAAAAGTGAAGATAAATCAGGGACAGAGAATTTCTAAGTCATGGTAAACCAAGTCTAGTCAATGAGTACTTATTATGCATTTGCAGTGTGGGAAGTGCTCCGGGAGGAATAGCACTTTTGGTAGAAAGGCTTGATAAGTTCTTATCAGGGCTGCTCATCCACTTTTCCCTTGTGGCTCCAAGAAGATGTAGCAGGTACAGTAGTCACACCCTAAAAAAATTGTCTCAGCAGATGGGCTAAACCAGGTTCAAAGCCAAAAGGCTTCAAAACTCACTGGTGATTTAGAGGATGTCTAGCCCAAGCATGTGAAGACTTCCCCTATAAGAAGGGGTGGATGAGAACAGTTTGTTCCAGTGGCTGGGAGAGTGGCCGAGCAGGCAGTATGTCAGACATGGAAGATGCCAAGATCACCCACTGCATTCTGGGCATTTACTAAGTACTTGGGACACTGTGCTAAGCTCTGGGGATACAAAGAAAACTGAAAACTGTCCTTGCCCTCTAGGAGTTTATATTCTACTGGAAAAGACCAAGTTGCTAACAACTGTTTAGGTACAAGATAAATAAAAACAGAAGATCATCTTTGAGGGAAGAAATCAGATGGGGGAAAGGGAGAGAGAAAAATCTTCCTACAAAAGGCATTTGAGCTGAATCTTGAAGGAAGCTAGGGAACAGGGGAAGGCATTCTGGGTTTGAAGGATGGGTAATGAAACAGGAGGGAGGGAGTCAGTCATGGGATGGGTTGTCATGTTCAAGCAGCAGCAGGAAGACTGGTATTATTATATCACAAAGAATATAGGAAGGAGTAAAGTGTAGGTGGAGAGGTGGGAAGGGATCAGGTTGTGAAGGACTTTAAAAGCCAAATGGGATTTCATATTTAATCCTTGAAGTAGTAGGGAGCCATTGGAGTTTCTGGAGTAAGGGAATGACCCTGGTCAAACTTGCACTTTTAGAGTGTTCCAGATCACTATTGATCAGAGAAATGCAAATTAAGACAACTCTGAGATACCACTACACACCTGTAAGATTGGCTAAGATGACAGGAAAAGATAATGATGAATGTTGGAGGGGATGCGGGAAAACTGGGACACTGATGCATTGTTGGTGGAGTTGTGAATGAGTCCAACCATTCTGGAGAGCAATTTGGATCTATGCTCAAAAAGTTATCAAACTGTGCATACCCTTTGATCCAGCAGTGTTTCTACTGGGCTTATGCCCCAAAGAGATACTAAAGAAGGGAAAGGGACCTGTATGTGCCAAAATGTTTGTGGCAGCCCTGTTTGTAGTGGCTAGAAGCTGGAAATTGAATGGATGCCCATCAATTGGAGAATGGCTGGGTAAATTGTGGTATATGAATGTTATGGAATATTATTGTTCTGTAAGAAATGACCAGCAGGATGAATACAGAGAGGCTTGGAGAGACTTATATGAACTGATGCTAAGTAAAATGAGCAGAACCAGGAGATCATTATATACCTCAACAACGATATTGTATGAGGATGTATTCTGATGGAAGTGGATTTCTTTGACAAAGAGAAGATCTAACTCAATTGATCAATTGATCAATGATGGATAGAAGCAGCTACACCCAAAGAAAGAACACTGGGAAATGAATGTAAACTGTTTGCATTTTTGTTTTTCTTCCCGGGTTATTTATACCTTCTGAATCCAATTCTCTCTGTGCAACAAGAGAACTGTTCACTTCTGCACACATATATTGTATCTAGGATATACTGTAATCTATTTAACATGTATAGGACTGCTTGCCATCTCCGGGAGGGGGTGGAGGGAGGGAGAGGAAAAATCGGAACAGAAATGAGTGCAAGGGATAATGCTGTAAAAAATTACCCTGGCATGGGTTCTGTCAGTAAAAAGTTATTTAAAAAAAAAAAAAAAAACCTTGCACTTTTAGAAGATGGATGGGAAACCAAATGAAGGATAGGTAATGTATTATTGTTCCTACCCCTCTGCCCAGAATATCTCTCTTTTCCAATCCATGCTCCACTTCATTGTCAAAGTGATATTCCTTAAGCTTAGATATGTCCATATAAGTCCCTTACTTCAGTGACATCCTCTTCCTCTGAGATCAAATAGAAACTCCTTTCTTTGTCATTTAGACCTTTTATGACCAGGCCCCAATATCCCTTTCATGTCTTCTTAAACATACATGATCCCCCCTCTGCACTCAATAGTGCAGCCAAATGGACCATTGCTTTTCCACACATAAGATACTCCATCTCCAATCTTTTCACATATGCCCTGGCTTTCTCTTTGTGCCTGGGATCCCTGGCTTCCTTCTGGGCTTAACTTGAGGGATACTTTCTACACAAAGCTTTTCCTCCTTCCCCAGCTACTAAAATCTTCCCCTCAAGTTATCATCATTATTTTCATTTATTTGTGTGTACATTTATATGTACAGAGTATTTCTAAGCTGAATTGCCAGCTCAAGACGTGGACTGATTGCCCCCTTTTGTCTTTGTGAATCCAATGCATGGTATCAGTCCATCATAGATACTTAGTAAAGGCTTGTTATTGAGAGATTTTAAAGCCTGGAAAAGTATGCTTGAGGCCTCAAGGCTAACTATTGACTGCACTCTTCCACCAATCTCACATTTGCTGTCATGCTATCCCCTGCCTCTTTATATTTGCTCAGGCTGTTCCCTCTGTCTAGCAGATCTTCTGAGAATCCCTTGCTACTTTCTGAGGCTACCTCAAATGTTACTTATAAGAAGCCCATTGTGACTCCAAAGATGTTAGCTCCTTGAGGGCAGGGCCTAGTTTTGCTTTGCATTTGCATCTTGTGTGCTTGACACTGTAAAGAATAAATGTTTTTTTCGTTTATTCATTCAAGATATTTGTGAAATACCTTTCATGAAAAGATGGGTTAGACTTTTTCTACATTCCAGAGTCAAACAATGGGCAGAGGTTGCAAAGAATAATTTTTCTGCCTTAATAGTGACAAATTTTAAGTAACCATCTTTTGGTGTGGATATTAGAATGGACTTTTTCTTTAAATTTTAATTGGACAGAATTACTTCTACAGAGCTTTCTCTTTCAGAAATTCTTAGTGTTCTTCTTAGAGTGAGTAATAATAATATCTTCGGTACTGACTTTGCAAGATGGTTGTGAGACTCAAATAAGATGATGATGTATATAGTTTTTTCTATATATTATCTCATTTGATCCTCCTGATAATATATATGTAAAGTACTTTAGTTTGTAGAAATGATATTTAAATATACATAGTAGAGAAATCCAATATTATTATTACTATTATTATTGTGAAAATTATTTTCCACTTCCTAAGTTGTGAAGAAAATGCTTTGTAAATCTTAAAGCATGATAAAAATGTGAATAGTAATGTTAAAGCTGTACAGGACCTTTCATAATAATCCCTTCTGCAGAAAGGATTTGCGCTAAGTCTGGAAGGAAACTGGGGAACAGGAGTGTGGAGAGAGGCTTTCTGGGTTTGGAGGACAGGTAATGAAAAGGCAGGGAGTCAGTCATGGGATGGACTGTCATGATCAAGCAGCAGCAGGAAGACTGGTATTATTGTATCACAAAGTATATAGGAGGGAGTAAAGTGTAGGTGGAGAGGTGAGAAGGGATCAGATTGTGAAGGGCTCTCTAAATTGTTAAGACATGGCAGCATTTGAAACTGTAAAATACAGAATATTAATGGTAGAAATATCTTAGAACATAAACTTTCTGAGCTTGAAAGGCCTTAGGGATCACTTAACCAACTTTTTTTTTTTTAATAGCTCCTAATTTTATAGAAAGGGAAGCTGAGGCCCAGAGGGGAGGTGACTTTTTTCAAGGTTACTCAGTGAGCTAACAATATGATTGAAGTCTCTGATGCTCCTTTGTTCTTGTTCTCTAGATATACATTACATTCAGGGCCTTCTCATCTCTTCCCAGAAGTGTAATTTTAGCTTATTGATTTAGGAGACTTCTCCTTCTGTTCACTAACCCCAACTCTGGCTCATGGGTACATGAATCACCTCAGAACAGAACTCACCATGGGCCCAGACCCCAGTAGAAAATGGATGTCTCTGTCTTGGCTCCATTACCCAATGTGGCTTGTGCCAGCTAGGAGCAAATAAGACCTTGGATCTTGCTGAATTGAAGGTCGTGGCACTTGTTTACATCAGATTGACTTTAGTGGGCTGAACAGGGTTGACCAGAAAAATGTTGGGTAACAGCTTACTGGTATTCAGGAAGTCTGTGTGTGAGGAGAGTTGCAAAGTAGTGTAGAAAGAAAGACTATGTCAATGTCAAAATAGCTTATCTTCTCTTTCTGGATTAGAGTTTCCCCCCAGTCTTAGAATGACTCTTGGCTGTCCACTTTGTAATGCTACCTTTGTACTAGGTCAGTTTAACAGATTCTTTCCCCTCCCCCCCCCCACCTCCCCAATAAAGACTCATTTCCTTTTTATTTTATTCCTGGGTATCTGGAAGATAAATCCATAGTCGGGAGACCTGTATTTGAGCTCTTTCTCTGCCTCTGACTTGCGTTGGAACTTTTGGCAGGTCTTTCTTCCTCCCTGAACCTAAGTTCTTTGAAAGGAGGAAATTGAACTAAATTGTCCCTGGCATCCCTTCTAGCCCTAATAATCCAAGGGATAAAGAAGGGGTACAAGATAGTGGGAAAAAATGCTTGGGTTCAAGTCAGAAGGCTTGGATTCAGATTTCTAGCTCTGTTGCTTTTCCACTTTTGCTTCTATTATCTAATTTGATTTTTGATCTAATAATATAAGTATTCTACATGCCTTAAAGTAATATATAAATATCAGTCATCTTTATTGTTGCCATTATGATATTCAAAACGTGGTAATAACACTTATTCTCTCTACCTTCCAAAGGGATTGGACAGATTACCAAATCTCTGTGGGCCTTGGTTTCATCAGTATGGAGGTTTGACTAAATGATTTACTAAGTTTTTTCCCCTCTAGATTTGCGTTCAATGAAATATATTAGTGCCTTTGAAGAATACTGAGTTAGAAAATGTTTTTCCATTGGCAACAAAACCTTGGCTCTTTAATTAGCTTCACTCTTCTTCTGTTCTCTGCTTCTTCCAGCAGTGTTTCCTGATTGAATTTGGCCAAGGGATACTTATTGAGGGAATCTGTGTTTCCCTGGGACAAAGTGAGATCAAGGAAATTTGGAGCTAACTAAAGTAAACTAAATTCCATAATTGCCACCCATACAAGATGTGGTTGCTTCTTTTGTCTGTAAAGACCAGAGCCCCATGAGGCAGGCTTCAATACCTAACATTTTGTCATTATTCGGTCAGTCTGGCAGTTTTATCAAATGTTCATGGCATCAGAAATGGAAGGCCATCTAGTCTAAGTTACCCTTTGCATCTGAATGGCCTGAGCATCAGACCCAGCAAATCGTGATTTTGAGATCTTATCACAAGGGGAAGCACCTGAAGAATCCAGTTAGTCCAGTCTAGGCCTATGTTTTCCAATGGTTAGGATGCAACTTCTACCTACTGGTCTTCATGTTGCCTTCTAGAATGAAGCAGAGCAAATCTCATGTCTCTCCCACCTGCCAGCTATTCAAAGATCTAAAGACAATTCTCACGTTCCCCCAAAGATTTTTCTTCTTAGGTTTCCCAGTTTCTTAACCTGATCATCCTATGGCATGAACATGAGGCCTTTCTCCATCTTGGTCATTCTCTTCTGGAATTCTAGAATGTTTTTTAATGTCTCTGATAAAATGGGGCTCCCAGAACTGCACCCTGATCTCATTAGCTCCTATGGTTTTTATTATTACCTATGTGGAGAATATCCATTAGCCTCCACATCTATAGAACTATCCTTTGTATCTCCTGAACTTTCTAGAGAGCTTCATTTGGACATAAACTTTACATATCCACATCGAAATTTAACTATTTTCTCCTCTAAACTTGCTTTTCCTCCAACCTTCCTTCTTTAGAATTCCACTCTTTTTACTGTCTTCCAACTTTACAACTTTGAAATTATCCAATGCCAGATTTTTCCATTTTTACTAATACAAAAATCTCTTAAATATGTTCTCCTTTTCACTTCTATTGTCACTACCTGTGTTCAGGGCCTCATTACCGCCAACCTGGCCATTATAATAGCCTTAATTGGTCAATCTGTTTTAATATTCTTCTAATTCCAATTCATTCTTCACATAGTTGTCAAAAAGATTTTCCTAAAGTCCTACTCTAAATGTGTAGTCTCCTACTCAATAAACTCCTAGATTTCCCAACACCCCTTGGTTCAGATATAAACTTCTGTTTGGTTTTCATTTGTCTATGACCTGGCTCCAGCCTTATTTCTCTCTCCCAGCCTTATTTGTGACATAGCAGTATTAGCCTTTTTAATTCTAGAAGTTCTGCACACATAGAATATAATTTCTCCTTATCTCTAATAGAATTTCTAGTTTTGTTTGGGATTCAATTCATAGAATCAATGAATTTGAGAGTTGGAAAGGGCCTCAGTGACCATCTAGTCCAACTTATACATGAAAGAAATCCCCAGTATAACATACTTAGCAAGTAGTTATCTATACTTTATTTGAAGAAGTTCAAATCTACGATCTCTTTAGATTGCCAATTTCACTTTGATCACTTTTTCATTTTTAGAAGTTTTTCCTGACATCAAGCCTATGTTAGTCTCTTCAAAACTTCTGTCTTCTACCTGAGGCTATTTCTGAGTACCTGCCTGCTAGTGTGTTCTTCTTCTCCTCCTAATACTTTATATCTATTCGCTATATTTATCTATATTTACTCAAAGATAGATAAAGATGGACTTTTATGTATGTTTGTCTCTTTGAGGACAAGGACTTTTGTTTTTGTATCCCCATCACCTAGCATAATGCCTAGAACAAAGTAGTCACTTAATGATTAAATACTTGTTGGTTAATCTTCAGATTCTCCACTCTCCCTTGCCCCTATATCCAATTTGTTGCCAGATAATGCCAATTTCACCTTCGTAATACTTCTTCTATCCATCCTTTTCTTTCTATTTTCACTATACCATCCTAGTTCAGACATTCATTGCCTTCTGCTTGTGCTATTATATCTGTCTCCTAAATGGTATTCTTGTTTTTAGTTCACTCATTATTCTATTTTGAATATATTGGATATATGAAATATGTGTTTAAGATTTATATATATGTGTGTGTGTATATTAGGTAATACTGACTCTTCTGATTCTTCTGCTAAGTATATCTGATGTGTATTGGATATTTGGATATATATATAACTGTAATGGGCTGAGGCTTGAGTTGATGCACTGAGGTCCCAAGCACATGAGGCTAAATAGTAATTGGATCATACTCTAGTAATATATAAGCTTGGAGAAAGAATGGCCCCCGCCTACTCTTTGTGCAAATCCTGATGTGTTGTATAGGAAATGATGATTCTGGTGGGTGGAGGCAGGGGAGTGAAAAAGGAAGGGGAGGGGAGCTCAGCCCTCACTTGCTCTGCTAGCTGTTTTCCTGTTGCAGCTGCCCATATTGCTATCGCAATCCTTCTTGCCCATATTGCTATCGCAATCTTTTTTCACCTCTTCACTTGAATAAAGACTGAAGATTTTTCCCTTAACCTGAGTTCCTGACTCCAGCTGATTTTAAATACGCGATCATTACATATAACTATGGATTTGTGTGTGTGTGTGTGTGTGTGTGTGTGTGTGTGTATTATATAATACTAACCCCTTCTGATTTTTCTGCCAAGCATATCCATTGTGTACCTTCTACTGCCTTTAGGACATTTCGACCCGGGAATTTGACATCTCAAACTCAACTCATCTAAACCTAGCTCTATCTTTTGGCTTCACTGTTTTTGTTGTGGAAACATCCTCTGTTCAGTATTATAACCTTTGACTCTTGCTTACCTTTGATAATCAGTCAGTTGCTAAATCCTATTGATTGCACCTCATAATTTATTATCCTGTGATCTCTCATATCTGTACCTTCTTTTCTATCTCTACTACAACTACTCTAGTATGGACCCTTATTACCATGTGCCTAGACTATTGCAGTGGCCAGCAGATCTTCATGTCTATATTCTTTCTGCTCCAACCTCTCCTATTCTTGATGTCATAATAATCAATTTATATCTTAATTTAAGCATTAATTCCTATTATATGCTGAGTATTATGGAATGTTAAGTGGTCCTTGAACTTATTGTTTTAAATTGCCATGTTTTCTAGAAACATTGGACCCAAAGCCTGCAGGAGGCCCTGAATTTGTCAGAGATGAATTTACCCTCCCCATCCCATCCCCACCCTCTCTGAGCTGACATAATGTGTTGTTTGCATTTCAGGCTAGACTCCCCATGTGTCCTTGGGACAGGACATATATTGGAGAATCTGCACTAGGCTTGTGTAGCTGGGACCCATGTAGATAAGCAGAACATCTTATTTTCATAATCTAGTAGTTCCCAAGGAAACTGAATTTTTTTTTTTTTGTTATCATCTTACTCCTCTTCAGGAGGGGTTTTGTCCTTTTCCCACCTTTACTGCACCTTTCTATCTTCTCATGCCGCACTCCTTTAGGTAGAGATTAAGTACTCCTTCTTCCTTTGATCCACTGTTAAACAAGTGCAAACTTCTATATGAATTGTGAACTCTTTGTATGAGTAGAATAAATCAGAGGTAATTTCAGAGGGAAAACATTAAGGTTAAGGCAAGTTTCTTGCAGAAGGATGGACTTGAGCTGAAACTTGAGGGAAACCAGGAGGTGAAGATGAGGAAGGAGAACATTTTAGTCACCGGAGCAGACAGCCAGAGAAAATGCCCAGAGTCCAAACACACACACACACACACACAAACACACACAAAACAAAACAAAACAAAATAGCAAAGAAGTCAATGTAACTGGATTGCAGACATATGGAGGCGGGGGAGTGGAGGTAAGAAGTCTGGAAAGGGAAGAAGGAGCCAGATTATGAAGTACTTTAAAAACCAAATACATGATTGAGTATATATTTGATTCTGGAGGTGATAATGAACCACTAGAGTTGATTGAATAAGAGTATGATATGATCATACTTGTGCTTTAGAAAGAAAACTTTAACAGGTGGAGTGGTGAGAGGTTTGAAGCAGGAAAACTAAACAGAATGTTTTGTAATAGTTCATTCCTGTATGGCAGTGTCAGAGGAATGAAGGGAAATATATATGAGTGATGTGACGAAGATGAAAAGGACATGACTTGAAAAATGATTGGTACTATGGGGTGAGAGAAAGAGAGGAAAGATTTGGGGATGACCCCCTAGTTTGTAATTATGGGTAATGAGGAGGATGGTGATAACTTTGATAGTAATAAGGAAGTTAGGAAAAGAAAGAGTCTAGGAGACAAGGTAATGAATTCAGCTTTGGAGGTTATTGAGTTTAAGGCATCTATGAGACATTCAGTTCAAGATATCCAATATGCAAAAAGAATAAACTATATAAACATAAATAATTATGACAAAATAATAGCAATGAAAGAACATTTTAGAATAAATAAGATCAATGAATTAAGCATGCAATGAAATAGTCAAGAAAACAAATAAGCAACTATAAAACATGTGCAAAAGAAGAAAATTTTAGAAAGAAACATGAAAGCAGACTATAGAAATAATAAAAATAATAACTTTAAAAGACTAACAAAATCAGGTAGCTAATAGGACAAAGAAATCAATTCAGAAATTAAAAAATGAAATGTATTCATAATGGTGAGCGAAGGAAAAAAAATTGTAAAAATTACCTCACTTAAATTTATATCAGCAAAACTTGAGGATTCCTAGGTAATTGGTGAATTTCTATAAAAATATAAAATACTCAAATTGATAAAATAAGAAATTGTGATATTAAACAATCTAATATCAGAATAAGAGATTAAACAAGCCATAGGAAAAAGCTTTGGTCAGATGGATCTACAAGTGCATGCTGTCAAACATGTAAAAAACAATTAATTTCCAAAATACAAACCAGAATATTCACAGCAGCTTTGTTGTAGCAAAGAACTAGAAACAATGGATGCCCACTGATTAAAAAAAAAAAAAACAACTATGGCAAAAATAAATAATAAAATATTTTACAGCAAGGAATAATATGATTTTGCAGCAAGATATAGGAATTTGGAGAAATATTAGAAGATTTGTATGAAGTGATAAAGAGTGAAATAAATAGAGCAAAGAGAACAATATAAACAGTGACTACAATTACAATGACTTAATTAAAAAAGATAACTAAAAGGAACCCTTGGTAATAGAAAAATTAATCCAAAATCTCAGGAAACAAGTAATAAAACATATCTATCACCTTTATGAATCTAGGTAGGGGATCTTTTTGCAAGGACCAAATATTATATGCTTTGTCAGATAGAATTACTGCATCAGATGGTTTTACTTGTTTCTCTTGGTCACCCAGAAGAGGTGGGATGAAATTACTATGATATAAAAACAAAAGGAATTAAAAAAATCTTTCCTAGCATCCAGTGGGTTAGAATGCTGAACTTAGGGGGCAACTAGATGGCACTGTGGATAGAGCACTAGCCCTAAAGTCAGAAGGACCTGAGTTCAAATCTGTCTCAGACAATTAACACCTCCCAGCTGTGTGAATCTGGTCAAGTCACTTAACCCCAATTGCCTCAGAAAAAAAAAAAAAAAAAAAAAAAAAAGAATAATGCTGGACTTAGCATCAACCACTACTAGCTATGTGCCCCTGGGCAAGTCAGTTTACCACTCTCAGCCTTAGTTTCCTCACCTGTAAAATGGGGTTAATCATAGCACCTATTTTCCAGGGTTGTCATGAAGATCAAATGTGATAACATGTATAGTGCTTTGCAAATCTTAAAGCATTATGTAAGTGCTAAATATGGTGATAATGAGGATGATGTAACATGAAAACTCCTCAGCTTGCCATTCAGACACCTGCACAATCTAGTGCCAGCTCACCTTTTCAGATTGATCTCCTGGCTCTTTTCTACTCAATATAAACTATATCCAAAATGTTCTATCCATTATGTCATTTTTTTACTTTCTTTGCTTTGAATATCCTCCTTTCTTTTATTGAATCCTTTCTTGCTTCACAAAAAGCCATTACATCAACAAACCACATATTCAGTCAGTTCTGAATCAGTGTACACCCACTTTGTTTCTAACTTCATTTTCTTCAGTTCTATTTCTATTTCATTATGGAAGATCCATATCTGGAACTAAAATGTTAGAATTCAGATATAATGATTTCCACTGTCATGGATAATAAAAATAGGTTGCTATAAGAATTGGTAGATTTGTTCTAGTTTTTATATTTTTATTTATCCTGTCACAGTTTTATCTATACTCTTGGCTTACTTGAGTCTTTTAAGAGAAACTTTCTAAAGATTTATTTTCCTTTCTAGTACTCTTTTATGTTGTATGAGGATATAGTTTATAGTTATTTAACAGGTGAAAAAACAGCCCTACAGAAGTTAAATGGCTCACCCAAAGGTAAAATTTTTGCTGATTGAGGCATTTTCTGGAGTCTGCCCTGTTCATTGTGGCAGTTTACTCAATTTTAATGCCTTTTACTTATCCGTTTTCCATTTTCTGGAATCAGTAGCCTATTTGAGTAGATTAAGCTGGAGCTGTTTTAACTTTCTTCTGTGTCTTTTCATCTTGAAGCCATCCTCAGTTTTTTTCTTAATCTTCATATTCAGTCAATTGCTCTATCTTATCACTTGGATCTCCACATTATCTCCCGATTATACTCTTTTCTCCATTCACACAGCTTCTACTCTGTTTCTAGTCACCATCATCTGTAACATGAATTGTTGCAATATTCCTGCTAATCCAAAAGGACCATATGCCTGATGCTTGTGTCCTTGACTGCCTTTCTACATTAAGATACCATCACTAGACTGCATAGGCTTTGGATGAGGCAGGTCAACTGAGCTGTAATGATGACTTTGGGAAAACTATTGTACTAGCTTTCTTGCTTTCTTTTCTTTTCTTTTCTTTTCTATTTTTTTACAAAATAGAATTTTATCATAATAGTACACAATCTTTCCAATTACACATAAAGATCTTTTTCTTTTTTCTTTATTAAAATAACTTTTAATTTTTCAAAATACATGCAAATACAGTTTTTAACATGCACTCTTGCAAAACCTTGTGTTCCAAATTTTTCTTCCTCCCTTCCACCCATAGATAGCAAGTAATAAAATATAAATTAAACATGTGCAGTTCTACTGATGCATTGTTGGTGGAGTTGTGAACGAATCCAACCATTCTGGAAAGCAATCTGGAATTATGCCCAAAAAGTTATCAAACTGTGCATACCCTTTGATCCAGCAGTGTTACTTCTGGGCTTATATCCCAAAGAAATACTAAAGAAGGGAAAGGGACCTGTATGTGCCAAAATGTTTGTGGCAGCCCTGTTTGTAGTGGCTAGAAACTGGAAATTGAATGGATGCCCATCAATTGGAGAATGGCTGGGTAAATTGTGGTATATGAATGTTATGGAATATTATTGTTCTGTAAGAAATGACCAACAGGCTGAATACAGAGAGGCTTGGAGAGACTTACATGAACTGATGCTAAGTGAAATGAGCAGAACCAGGAGATCATTATACACTTCGACAACGATATTGTATGAGGATGTATTCTGATGGAAGTGGATTTCTTTGACAAAGAGACCTAACTCAGTTTTAATTGATAAATGGTGGACAGAAGCAGCTACATCCAAAGAAAGAACACTGGGGAAACAAATGTGAACTATTTGCATTTTTGTTTTTCTTCCCGGGTTATTTTTACCTTCTGAATCCAATTCTCCCTGTGCAACAAGAGAACTGTTCGGTTCTGCAAACATATATTGTATCTAGGATATACTGCAACACATGTAACATATATAGGACTGCTTGCCATCTAGGGGAGGGGGTGGAGAGAGGGAGGGGAAAAATCAGAACAGAAGTGAATGCAAGGGATAATGTTGTAAAAAAATTTACCCTGGCATGGATTCTGTCAATAAAAAGTTATTATAAAATTTAAAAAAAATGTGCAGTTCTTCTAAACATTTCCAAATGTGTCATGCTGCACAAAGGGAAAAATGAGAAAAACAAACAAACAAACAAACAACAACAATAAAAAAGATGAAAATACTATATTGTGATCCACATTCAGTTCCCATAGTTTTCTCTCTGGATACAGATGGCTCTTTCCATCACAAATCTATTGGCCTGAATCATTTCATTGTTGAAAATAGCCAAGTCATCACATAATCTTGTTCCTGTGTACAATGTTCTCTTGGTTCTACTCACTTCACTTAGCATCAGTTCATGTGAGTCTCTTTCTGAAATCAATCTGTTGATTATTTCTTATGGAACAATAGTATTCCATTACATTCAAATACTATAACTTATTCAGTCATTCCCCAACTGATGAACATCCACTCAGTTTCCTGTTCCTTGCCACTACAAAAAAGGCTGCTACACACATTTTTGTGCATGTAGATCCCTTTCCTTTTTTTATGATCTCTTTGGGTTATAGACCCAGTAATGAGGCTACTGGATCAAAAGATATGTACAGTTTAATAGCCTCTTGTGCATAATTTCAAATTGCTCTTCAGAATAGTTGGATCAGTATACAACTCCATCAATAATGTATTAGTGTCCCATTTTCCCCACATCACCTGCAACATTTACTATTATCATAAAGATGGTTTTCAACATTCATTTTTGTAAGATTTTGAGTTCCAAAAATTTTTCCCCTCACTCCCTTATTTCCCTCTTCCCCCTCCTCCCTTACTTCCCCCTTCCCCAAGACAGGAAGCAATCTGATGTAGGTTATGTATCTATATATATGTGTATGTGTGTGTATGTATATATATATATAAAATAATTTTGAACATATTTCCATTTGAACCCCAAATTTGGGAAAGAAAAACAGAACAAAAGGGGGGAAAATCACAACAAAGAAGAAAAAAATACAAATAAGGTGAAAATAGTATGTTTTGATCTGAATTCAGCATCCATAGTTCTTTCTCTAGATATGATTGACATTTTTCATTCCATGTCTATTGAAATTGTTCTGGATCACTGTATGGCTGAGAAGAGCTAAGTCTATTTTAGTTGATCATATAATCTTGCTGTAACTGTGTACAATGTTTTGTTGGGTCTGCTCACTTCATTCAGCATCAGTTTGTATAAGTCTTTCCAGGCTTTTCTGAAATCAACCTGTACATCATTTCATTACATATTCCATTACATTGTTATAGCATAACTTATTTAGCCATTCCCCAATTCCTCAATTTCCAATTCCTTGCTAAAAAAAAAACCTGCTACGTTTTTTGCACATGTGTGTCCTTTTCCTTCTTTTATGATCTCTTTGGGATATAAACCCAGTAGTGGTTGTAATAGCTTCTTAATTGTTTATGGTCTATTCTCTTTTTAAAAAAATTTTCATGTCTGGTCTTTATTTTTAATTTTTTTCTGGTTGTACATGTACATTAACTTTTTAAATATCCATTTCTTGTTTGACTGATTCTTGAAGTCTTATTGTCATTCACTTCCATTTGTTCATTTCTAATTTTTAGTGTTTTATTTTCTTCACTTACTTTTTTTTTAGCTCCTTTTGTATTTGGCCAATTGAATTGTTTTGTTCATTTCATTTTTTTTCCATTTCACAAATTCTGTTTTTCATATTTCTTTTGTTCATCCTTCATTCTCATATTCTCATTCATTCTCTCTCTCTCTCTCTCTCTCTCTCTCTCTCTCTCTCTCTCTCTCTCTCTCTCTCTTTCTCCCTCTCTCTCTCCCTCTCTCTCTCTCTCCCCTGAGGCAATGGGTTTAAGTGCCCAGGGTTACATAGCCAGGAAGTATTAAGTGTCTGAGGCCAAATTTGAATTCAGTTCCTCCTGACTTCAGGATCCACTGCACCACCTATCTGCCCTTCATAACTATTTTGTAAGGAGTTATATACTTTTTGATTTGATTTCATCAAATCTATTTTGTAGGGAGTTATATACTTTTCTCACTTCATCAGATCTATTTTTCGAGGAGTTTTCTTCAGGTAATTTCTGTTTTTCCTTTTTCATACTCTCTTGCAAAGATCTCATTTCCTTGCCCCATTTTTCATCTAATTCTTTTAAGATCCTTTTTGAAATCTTCCAAGAAAGTCTTGTGGAATGGGGACCAGCTCATATCTCCTTTTGGGGCTTCATCTGGAGTTGATTTGCCTTCAGGAACCTCAGTATTTGAAGTCTATTCTTCTCTCTCTCCATAAAAGCTGTCTATAGTGAGAGTTCTTTTTGTTTTTTTTTGGTTTGTTTGTTTTAAGGGTTGAGGTCTGCCCTTAACATAAAGGAGTGACAGCTGCTTTACTTTGCTGGGTAATTGTAGCCAGGTCCTGCTTTCTTCTGGTGCTCAGTGGTTTATAATTTGCCTTTTGTAGCAAATCTGCTAAATCATCTGCTTGCAACCAGGATCCAGTGGCCTAAGAGGCTCACAGAAGATTCCCAGCTGTGTGGAAACTGCAGCGCTCTGACTCCCTGCTCCAGCTCCTAGCCCTGTCTCCCTGTGCTGCGATCTGGTCTTGGCAGATTGTCCTCCTGCCCATTTGAACCAGACCTGTTCTGAAGTTTTTCCAAGCTAACTTCTTTTAAAAATGTGTTGTGCTCCAAATATTTGTGGATCCTTTGACTCCAGAACCAGTTTAGAGGCTTAATCTGCTGTTGGTTGGAGAGAAGGTCAGAGGAGGTCACAGAAAGCCATGTCTGTTCTCTGCTGTCTTGGCTCCACCTCCCCAAACATATTTTTAATTTACATTCAATCTCCATAGTTCTCTTTCTGGATCCAGATGGTGTTTTCTATCCAAAGTTTACGGAAATTTCCTTAGATCACTGAACTACTGAGAAGAACCAAGTCTTTTAAAGTTGATCATTGCACAGTCTTACTCTTAACTGTGTACAATGTATTTCTGGTTCTGCTTGTTTGACTCAACATCAGTTTGTGTAAATCTTTTCAGGCCTTTCTAAAATTAGCCTGTTCATCTTTTTTAATAGAACAATAATATTCCATTCCAATTAATGGACATCTACTCATTTTCCAATTCTTTGCCACCACAAAAAAGAGCTGCTACAAATATTTTTGCACATGTGGGTTGGTCTCAGTCTCTCTCTCTCTCTCTCTCTCTCTCTCTCTCTCTCTCTCTCTCTCTCTCTCTCTCTCTCTGCTGAGGCAGTTGGGGTTAAGTGATTTGCTCAGGGTCACACAGCTAGGAAGTATTAAGTGTTTGAGGCCAGATTTGAACTCAGTTCCTCCTGACTTCAGAGCTGGTGCTCTATCTACTGCACCATCTAATTGCTCCCTTTTTCCTCTTTTATGATCTCTTTGGGATATAGACCCAATAGTAGTTAAAATAGTTTCTCAATTGTTTATAGTCTCTTCTCTCTCAATACAGCTGCTAAATTTATATTCCTAAAATCCTGATAGGACCTTATCACTCATTATTCAGAAATCTTTAATGGATCTCTAGTATAGAAGAGAAAATTCTTAATCTGGAATTTTAAACCCTCCTCAACTACTTTTCTAGACTTATTTCATATTACTTCCTTTAATGCACTATATTCTAGTAAAATTAACCTCTGGCCTGTTATTTACACATGGCATTTCATCTCTTGGCTCCATTCTTGATCTCCTTCCATATGTATAATGAATTCTGACTTAATAGAATTTCCAACTTCTTTCAGAACACAGCTCAAGTATACCTCCTACATGAAGCCTTTTCTGGTTGCCCCAGGTGTAAGCATTCTCTCCTTCTTGACATTATTTTATATTACCTTCAATGTATCTGTGTACTTACAACATCTCCCAGTAGAATGTAATCTCCTTTAGGACAAGACAAGATCACCCTACAGTGTTTTTCACAAAGAAGATACTTAACAAATGTTTGATCAATTTATTAGAATAAAATCTTTGCTTTTTTTGCTAATTGGTATTTTGATTTTTGGTATAATTAGTTGATGATTTGATTGCTTACAGATAATTGTTGCAGAAATGATTCCCACATCAATAACTAGTCATTCAGAAATAGTTTATTTTTTGTTTTTGTTGTCATTAATGTTCATCATTGACCACTGCTTTTTTTAATTAAGTGGAAAGCTTCTGAGCTTCTATCACAAACCTTTGGCCTCTTTAGCTTCTTAATACGAAAGCATATTTTACAACATAACTGTACTTTTTAGCATCCTTTCTTATGCTTACTTATGCATTGTCACCAAATGTCAACATTTGCATTGATTTAATATTGTTGAGTTCTTCAGAGACTATCTCCTCTCATCCTCTGCAATAGGTAATCTTCCTAAAAGTTGCTAATTTCTTTCTTGTAGTCTTTTTGCTGATGCTTACCAAGACTGTAAGGCAAAATAGCCATTTCAGGAAAGGTTGTGAATTATTTCTTTCGTGTGCCTGATGGAAACAATTGACCCACCCTCTCTGTAAGGAGAACTTGTGAGTTGTCCTTCCATTTAGCTGCAACTTCCTTATGGTTTCTGGTTTCATTTATAGTAAAGAAGCCAAGATTGATAATGACACAATATAAACATTATATTTCGAATGCCAATAGTGAAATTGATGTTTGTAAAAAATCATCAAATTGCAGAAACTAAAGGAGGATGTGTGAAAACAGAAGGGAATTTATTTTCTTTTTTCAGAGGTTTCCATCGCCATGAAATTCATCCCATGGACTCCGTGTTACTGATAAGCCTTTTTGCACTTGGCCTCATAGGAACATAGAGTGAGAGTTGGAAGAGACTTTACTATTTATCAAGCCCAACCCTCTCGTTTTACAGAAGAATAAATGGAAGCCTAGAGAAATTAGTGAGGTGACTCATCCAAGGACGTACTGGCAGTAATTAGTAGAATGTAATTTGAACCTAGGTCTTCTGATCCTCTGATGAATCTATCATTGGTTCTGCATTTCTCGTGGTACAGTCCCTTAGAACTTCTAGTCAACAAGAGAATCAAGCCTTTGCCTCCACACCATAATCGGGCATTAAAGGAGAGGTTTTTGGAGCTCATTGTCTGTTATATGTGGATACTACTTACTTCACTGGGTTGTTGTGAAGAAAACACTTTGCAAAACTTAAAACGCCCTTGAATTGTAAGCTATTTAATGATAGTAATAATAACTATTATTATTAAGCACTCAGTAAATACTTCTTAAAGTTCTGGTTTAGGGTGCCAATTAGTTGGGTTTATGATTAATCTGGTATTACTGTAATGATAAAATTGTACTATTAGTTTTGCATTATTGCCAGTGAAAAATGAGGCATGTGGCATTACTTGGAACAGAGTATCAGTGTTTGGGGGAAAATAACCTTCACATGACCTTATTACTAACCCAGGGCTGCCTTGTTTCTGCTGTTTGTGTCCTTGGCTGCCCTCGTGCTGGACTACTTTAGGACAACATCACCAATCTGCTGTAGGCCCTGACCTGTCATAGGCCCTGGCCGAGGCAGGTAAATAGAGTTCTAGGGATGACCCTTGGAAAACCTGAGCATTAAGCCACTGCTATAAGGAGTAGATTTTCTCTCTCTGCTGTAGACTTTCTCTCGCTGCTATTAGGAGCTAATACTTGGATGGTGCTAGGGGAGGGGGTTGGGATTTGGGGGTTGGACTGGTTAACCAGATGGAGTTGAAGTGACTTTCTGGAAATGTGTTTCTGTTTCTACCTGAATTCACACATCAAATATCTCAGGGTAAATGCAAGATGATCAGGCTAACATTTATAATCCTGCAGTGTCAGGTTTGGCCACAAGTCTATGGCTTACATTTCCCTTGCCTCAGAGAACAAATGTTCATTTCAGAGAGGACTATTAGGTATAGAGGTAAAAAGAAATGAACTCATTGGGGACTGACGAGTTCCTTAAAGTAACAGAAAATTTTAATTATTGTTTATTTTCTATTGTGATGAGCTGTAATGTCAGACAAAAATGCAAGAAAGCAAACCTTTTATTAAAATTATAATGGGTGAAGCCAAGGTTGTGAAGAAAAGCAGAGACTTGCCTAAATTCTTCTCAAAACATTTTAAATAATGCTATAAAACAAATTCTGAAGTGGCAGACCCTACAAAATGACAGGGTACAATAATTTTCCAGCCCAGACAACTTAGGAGATGGGCAGGAAAATCTATCACATCAGGGTGAGAGTGGAGAGCAATCCAAAGCAGGCCATGCCAGAGCAGACCAGACCTCGGCAGACCAGGAGCAGGCCTTGGGAGTCACTGAATCAGGAGCAGCAGTGGCTGCTTCCAGAGCTCTCAGTCTTATAGATGGTAAGAAGGTTGAACAAGGAGGTTACAGGGTCTCTTTGTTGGCACCAGGGACAGAACTCTTTTGCTTTGTGTATACTTGTATCTGGTGGCAGTCCGAGGGCAAGGAGGAATACTTGTACACCAGAGCTTGTGGCCATAGGAGAGCAGGGACCCTCATCATAGTTCCAGAGAAGAAAAGAGTGCTTTTAGTCATTCACAAGCTAGAGCACAAGACAGGAGAGTAGTAAACACACATCTTAGATCATGTCACCTTTGCAGAACTAAAAATTTATAGGTCCCTAGAAGTATTTCTGAAAATAGTTTCATAAAATTTCCAGAGCTTTGGATGATCTTCCCTCCACCTTGGAAGTAGAGCTCCATTTTAGCAATGAGTAAAAATTCAAAAAATGGGCTGGAAAAATTAGCAAACAACAGAAAAAATTCTGACTATATAAAGTTATAGTGGTATCAAAACACAAACTCAGAAAACTATAACAAATTCAAAATTTCTATATCCAAAGCCTCAAAGGAAAATATGAATTGATTTTAGGCATGGAAGAGCTCAAAAATGATTTTTAAAATCAAGTAAAAGAAGTAGAAGAAAAATTGGGAAAAGAAATGCGAGTGATGCAAGAAAATAAATTTTAAAAGCCAACAGCTTAGTAAAGGAGACATAGTCCACATGGCAAAAGAGTTACAAAAAGTCAATGAAGGGGAGAATGCCTTTAAAAGCAGAATTGGCCAAATGTAAAAAGAGATGCAAAACCTCATTGAAGAAAATAATTATTTAAAAATTAGAATTGAGCAAGTATAAATTAATGACTACTAAACATCAAGAAACAATAAAACAAAATCTAAAGAAGGAAAAAAAAAACAGAAGACAATGTGAAATATCTCATTGAACAAACAACTGACCTGGAAAATAAATCCAGGAGAGAGAATTTAAAATTTTGGGGGCTACCTAAAAGCTATGATTAAAAAAAAGCGCCTAGACATTATCTTTCAAGAAATTATCAAGGAAAATTTCTCTGATGTTGTAGAACCAAAGGGAAAAATAGAAATGGAAAGTATTCACCAATCATCTCTTGAAAGAAATCTCAAAATGAAAACTCCCAGGAATATTATAGCCAAAATTTAAAGTTTCCAGGTAAAGGAGACTATATTGCAAGCAACCAGAAGGAAACAATTCAAGTACTATGGAGCCACAATCAGGATAATACAAGATTTAGCAGCTTCCACATTAAAGGATCAGAGGACTTGGAATATGATATTCAGGAAGGCAAAGGAGCTAAGATTACAACCAGCAAAATGAATATAATCCTTCAGGGAGCAAAGGGATATTCAGTGAAACAAACTTTTCAAGCATTCCTGATGAAAAAACTAATGCTGAATAGAAAATTTAACTTTCAAATCAAGAGCAGCATAAAAAGGTAAACAGGAAAGGGAAATCATAAGGGCCCTTATAAGGTTAAATTATTTACAGTCCTATATGGAAAAATGATACTTATAACTGATAAGGACTTTCTCATTATTAGGGCATAGAAAAGCATTTTAAAAAGTATAGATAGATGGGTTTTGATTTGAATGTGATGGGATAGCTAAAAAATTAAGGGGTGAGAGAGAAATGCATTGGGAGAAGGGAAAAGGTAAAGGTAAAATGGGGGTAAATTATTTCACATAAAAGAAGCACAATACAGTTTTTACAATGCAGGGGAAGATGGGGGGGGGGTGGCTTGGCATGCTTGAACTTCTTTCTCATTGCATTTGGCTCAAAGAGGGGATAGCATAGATACTCAATTGATTATAGAAATCTAGCTTATAGGAAAGCAAGAGGAGAAGGAATAAGAGAATGGGAGCATATAGAAGGAAGGATGGATTGGAAGAGGTGATAGAGGCAAAAAGAAGAACTTTTGAGGAAAGACAGAGTAAAGGAGAATAAACCTAAGTAGAATAAATGGAGGAAATAGGATGGAGGGAAATAGTAGGCAATCATAATTGTGAAAAAATTTTAGATGCATTTTCTCTGATGAAGGCTTCATCTCTCAGATATATAGAAAACTAAATAAAATTTCTAAAAATAAGAGCCATTCTCCAATTGATAAAGTTCAAAAATTATGTACAGTCCATTTTCAAATGAATTTATCAAAAGTATATTTGGCCACATAAAAAAATGCTCTAACTCACCATTGCTTGGAGAAATGTAAATTAAAATAATACTGAGGTATTCCCTCATACTTATTAGATTGGCTAATAGGACAGAAAAGGAAAATAAATGTTGTAGGGGATATGGGAAAATTGAGACACTAATGCATTATTGCTGAAATTGTGAACTGATTCAATCATTATATAAAGCAATTTGGAACTATCCCCGTTGACCTAACAATATCACGATTAAATCTATATCTCAAAAGAAAGTTTTTTTTTTTTTTTTTTTAAAGGAAGAGGATTCCTGTGTGCAAAAATATCTATAGCAGCTCTTTTCTGTTGGTAAATAATTAAAGATGGAAGGGATGTCCATCAATTGGAGATGACTAAACAAGTTGTGCCATATGATTATAATGGAATACTATTGTCATATCAGAAATGATGAGCTAGATGCTTTCAGAAAAACCTAATGCAAAGTGAAATGAGTAAAACCAGGAAAACCTTGTAACAGTAACAACAATATTGAAAAATGATTACTTGTAGATGATGTAGCGTGATAGATGTAGATGTAGTAGATTATACATTTTTCAATATTCTCTACAATATAATGATTCAAGACAACTGAAAGACTTGTGATGAAAAATGCTATACATTGCTAGAGAAAGAACTGATGGAATCTGAATACAGATTTAAGCATACATTTAAGTTTTTCCTTATTTTTCTTAGGTTTTTATTTTGGTCTGTATTTTGTTTTACAACACCACTAATATGGGAATAAATTTTGCATAACTATACATATATAATATGTATCAAGTTGCTTGCCTTTTCAATGAGGGGAGTGGGGAGAAAGGGAGAGAATTTGAAACTCCCTTTTTTCCCTCCTCCCTAAGGCTATTAGAGTTAAGTGACTTGCCCAGGGTCACATAGCTAGGAAGTGTTAAGTGTGTGAGGTCACATTTGAACTCAGGTCCTCCTGACTTAAGGGCTGGTACTGGAACTCCGTTTTTAAAATCAATGTTGAAAATTGTTTTCATTTGTAATTGGAGGAAATTAAAATACTAAATAAAAACTTTAAAGAGAGAAAAGATAAAACCTTTCTTTTTCATCAAATAAAGTCATGTCACTTTTCTGCTCAAAAATCATCATTAATTGCCTTCTGAGCAAAGTTGAATCTTTTTTCCTGACGTTCAAGATCCTCAAAATTTTTGTTTTGTGTAATTGCTATGCAGTTAATGGAAGGGTGGTATATTTAGTTCATATTCTTCTTTTCTATTAACTCATGCATAAAACTATCTGGACAACTCCTAACTCCCTCTGTCCCTCTCCTTTCATCGAAGATTTGCATTATTTTCTCTGGGTTCCCTTTGCTCAGTCTGTTATTCCATATGTCTGAAATATTCTCTCTATCTTATCTTGTTGATATGTAAATTGTAATTATTTTCATTGTATCATTTTTGGAAGTTTTTATCATGAGCATTGGAGTACAGATAGATTATCCCTGATAAGCAACTACTTTCTTCCCCTGATCTCACACAAACCTATTTCAACCTTCTAGTATATATGTCATGTAACATTGTTATTTTGTCATGTGTATATTAGACCTTTGTTGTTGTATTGGTATTTCCCTCTACTACATGTAGTGTAAACTTCTTGAGGGCAGGGCTTAATGTCTTAACTTTGTCATTCTGCTTGGAACAAAGCTCTGCAGACTAGTGATTTTGATACTTTTTTGATACTTTTTTTTTGGTACTACATTATATTGTGTTCAGTTCTCAATGAGCACTACTGATGATAGGAGCTTGTAATGTCTACTGTAATATATAATGTGTACATTCTGTAAATAACAACAACAATAATAGCTAGCATTTGTATAACACTTTGAAGTTTGCAAAGTGTTCCATAATTTTAATCTCATTTGTTTCTCATAACAACTCTGGGAGGTAGATGCTACTATGATCCTCATTTTATAGATGAGAAATTGAGGGAAGTAGAAGTTAAATGAATTTCCCAGAATCTAGTATCTAAGATTGTATTTGAACTCGGTCTTATGGACTCTGGACCCAATGCTTTATACCACTAAGCCATCTCTGTCACAGGTATTGGCTGAGGCAAGTATGATAAGAGGTCCAATATGATCTGGACAAAGTCAAAATCTAGACAAAATAGAAAAATTTGAGAGGGGTAATTTCAGTGCTGCTTTGCTCCATTATGGTTTTCATGACCATTGGTGCATCATTTTTTTCTCTCTGGCTCTCCATTTTCTGACTTGTAAAAAAAGAACAAAAAAAAACAAGAGAGCTAGTCTAGATGACTTTTAAGGAGGCTTCCACCTCTAACTGTGTTCTTTCATTCTCTAGTCACTTCTAATTGGGGAAGATCAAGAGAAAACTTCATGGAGAAGTAGTGTCTAACCCATCACTTGAAAGACTGGGTTTTCAATAGGAAGAGCTGAGGGACCTATATTGCAGGCAAGGGAGGATGGCCTTCATTACTGCCTGGGGTTAGTGATACTTGATGAGATTCTGAAAGGGTGCCCTACCACTTGGGATTGCTTTTTGGAGCTAATCATTCCAAGGCCCCAGATCTGAATGACCCCTCCTGTTTCTCTTCACCCCTCTCCCAACTTCTGTGCAGGTTTTACACTAGAGCTTGATAACTAGCATGCTGGTTACATTCTATCCCATCCAGTCCTGGATAAGGACTCTTTGAGAATAAACATGGGGATAGGGAACTTGTGGCAGTGACCCAGTGGTCCTTGATTCATCAGTGTTGTCTTGTTTAATATATTGATTCAGTTTATAATGACCATTGAAAAATGTTATGATCACAGTCTGCAGTTCTCATATTTAGTTCAGCTCAATAGACATTCTTTTAAGTGCCCACTGCCAGGGCCCTAGGAGGCCATGCTAGCCCCCAGGAATACAAACCTCCAAATGAAGTCAGCTTTGTCCGCAGGGAGATTCCTGAACACACAGAGGACATGTAAGCGAGTAGTCTGCAAAGGAGTATGAAGAGTGCCAAGCTTTTCTGGCCTCTCTGGCATCCTCTGTATCTGCCACTGGCACGGCTATTTGAAGTATAATATCCACAGCAGCCCAGGTGCAGCTGGCACATTCACAAAATGCTTTAAGATTTATTAACTGTCTTGAGAGGTGGGACAGATTATTATCCTCATTTTGCAAAGGAGAAGACTGAAAGTCAAAAAGGTTAAGTTACTTTCCCCATGTTCATATAACTAGTACGTTTCAGAGGCAGGATTGGATCTCTGATCCGATTGTGAGTCCAGCTCTCTTTCTACTAGTCCCCACAGATCAGCTCTCCTTCTTAGAGCTGCAATCTTCACAGCTCCCAAAGAATAGCTCTCTGGAATCCTGTCAGCCACTGACTAATTGCCAATTGCCAGGAAAGCTCCTCCTTCCCCCACCTCCGCTTTTAACTCTCCTCCTCCTCTAACTCTCCCCCCACACGGGGGCAGGTGGGGGAGCGTTTTGTGGGCTGAATCTCACTTCCCTGAACTATTTGCCTAATTGCTATGGGAACAGTAATCTGTTCTCTGCCAACTAACTGGAGAGAGGTGGTAAGCATTATATCTGAAAGCATAAGCTATACTTGGAATATGTCACACCTTCCCTATTCCCATCTCTTCCATCCAATGACTGCTGGAAGTCACCCTAGGGAATGATATAAGTGAATTGTCTTTTGGCTAGTTACTTCCAGTTTCTGGGAATTTTGGATGGCTTAAGAATAATCAATGGTGTGAGCTCTTGTTTTCCAGAAAGTCCAGAGCTGGGAGAAATCATAATGTGCATGTTGAGGCCAGCTCCTTTTATTTTCTTTTCATTCTGAACTTCAATACCAAGTAAAATGTGCATTTCCATATATATACTAGAAGAGAAAAAGAGGATTATATGTGAAACTCAGAAGATGGATAGTGCTGGAGTCAAGAAGATCTGAGTTAAAACCAGATTCCTCAGACACTGTGTGTATGATCCTGAACAAATCTCTTATTCTTTCTCAGCCTCAATTTCCTCATCTGTAAAATGGAATAATAATAACATCTATCCTTACAAAGTACAGATAAAGTGAGGCATATATGTATACTACTTTAAAGACTAGAATGTGTTGTATACATGCTATTATTAAAAAATCTGTTGTATGCATATAAATATATAATATGTTCCACCTGTGGCTTTCAAATCTGTTCTTCTTTTTGCTTTTTGAGCATTTTTTAAAAGGTGTCTCAATGACCATCTTTCTTTGCTTTTCTTTTTCTGTCCTATCCCTGTTTCCCTCACCCTCTGATCCTAACTCCCCCCATTAGGAAAAAGAAAAATAAAGTCCTTGTAACAAATATTTGTAGTCAGGTAAAAACAAATTTCCACATTTTCTGTGTCATGGTTACCATGTTTTTTCATCAGTCTTTTGAGATCATGATTGATGAAGGCATTGATCAGAGTTCTCAATTCTTTCAAAAGTGTTTTAAAAACATTTTTAAATAATGTTACCCTTATTGTATAAATTATTCTCCTGGTTCTTCTCACTTCACAATGCATTAGTGCATATCAAGTCTTCCTAGCTTGCTCAGAAACACTTCATTTTTTCCATTTCTTACAGTGTAATAATATTCTATTACACACATAAACTGTAGTTTGGCTATTCCCCAATAGATGAACTCCTCTTAGATTTCTTTGTCTCAATGGGGGGGAAATGACTTTTTCTTGAAGAGATGCTGCGGTGTAGTGAATACAGCTCTGAATTTGTACTCAGATCTCAGATCTGCTACTTTAATGTGAGTATGACTATGGTGAAGTCTCTCACTCTCTGGGCCTCAATTTCTCATCTGTAAAGTGAGGTGATTGAACTAGATAATCTTATGAGCCTTTCCATGAACATATTCTCATTACTGGATCCAGTGAGAACAAGAATGGTCCTTCTCTAATTTGACCTTTCATAGTAGGATTAAAAATAGACAGAGTAGAACCAAGAGAAATTGTACACAGCCACAAGAACATTATGCGATGATCAATTCTTATGGATGTGGCCCTTTTTTAATAGTGAAGTGATTCAGGCCAGTTCTAATGGTCTTGTTATGGAGACAGCCATTTGTACCCAGAGAGAGTTCTGTGGGAACTGATTGTGGATTGCAACATACTTTTTTTTTTTTGTTGTTGGCTTGCTTTTTGTTTTCTTTCTTATTTTTTTCCTTTTTTATGTGATTTTTCTTGTATAGCAGGATAATTATGGAAATACGTTTAGAAGAATTTCACATGTTTAACATATATTGGATTACTTGCTGGCTAAGGAAGGGATGGGGAGAAGAGAGGGAGAAAAAAATTGGAACACAAGGTTTTGCAAGAGTGAATTGTTGAAAACTATTTATATATTTTGAAAATAAAAAGCTTATAAAAATAGACACAGACTTATCCACATACATAATTTGATATCAGAGCATGTTTCTTTAGTGCTTTATGATTGCAAAGTCTTTTTCACGTATTTCGTTTTATCATTCAAGTAGCTGTTGGTTAGTATTAATAATATTCTATCCAATTTTTTTGGTAGGAGAAATTGGAGACTCAGGTTATGACAGAAAGCGACTGAACCAGGTGCGTGCGTGTGTGTGTGTGTGTGTAGAGAGAGAAATCAGGAGAAGTAAATTATTAGTATCTTCGATTTATATTAGCCATTATTGGATTATATAATCCTAATAGTTCAGTATTGCTTCAATCTTTTGATGTGCTCTATGTTGATTTTTATTTATTGAAACAGTGTAATAGAAATCATGTGAGCCACTTAAAACCAAAAGCCTTAACTCCAACACTTAGCAGCATTTTGACCTCTGAATCTTGGATTTGTGATCCATAAAATAAGGATGCTGCTATTTATACTACCTATCTCACAGAATCATGAAGAAAGTATTTTGTAAATCTTAGAGAAATATGAGTTGTCACTAACATCTTATGAAGTAAACAGTTTGGGTATCATTTAATCATGTAACTTTGAACTACAGGGAGGCTGAGTGGTGACAACAATCTGAGAGGTCCAGGCCAACATTCCAGACTGAAAGCAGTGGAAGAGTAGCTCCAACGTGGATCTCCTGACTCGTAAGTCTGCTGTCCTCTCTAACCTCTGGGCACCTCTTGATAGTCTAGTAGGATGGTAGTAGCTATAATATTCTCTCTTTCTCTTTGAGAAGGAAATTCTTTTTTTTCTAGGAAATGTGGGCTATTCCATGATGAAAAGCAATAGTTCCTAGAGGATCTCTTGGGGCCCAGCAGGTCCTACTGCTTCAGAGAAAACTCATGTAGGACAGAACAGAATTTGCTGATTGACCTGCAGCCTTAGGTTTGCCCTGGGAGAAGCATCTCAGCTGTGCTCATGTGGTCTGAAGAGCCTTGACCATGGGGACCAGAAAGCTCAGACTGAGGTCCCACCTCTTACAGGTGTCAGAGGGCAAGTCTTCCCCTTCTGTGCCTCAGTGATCCCCATCAGCAAAATAATTGGGTTGTGTTAGAAGAACCCTCAAGTCTTTGCTAGTGTTAACTTTGTGCAGTAGATCCATTTTGCCTTTAGGTGTCACTGCTACATCAACTTTCTGTGGCTTTGAAGCCTTATTGTCTGTGTTCTAGAATGTTAGAATTATAATAGTTGTTTAAGTGTTTTCCATTTTACAGATGAGTAAACTGAGGTACAGAGAGTCGGGACTTGCCTCATTCCATTAAGGAAGGGGGTAACACAGCTAGGATGAGGCAGCCTAAGTCCCAATCCAGTATTTGTTTCTTACTATGGATTTTTGGGCCCAATTCTGAATTGGGGATGTTTGAGCTTTTGTAAATCAGACTACAGATTAGTTTGGGAAGTCATAAGTAGTTGAGACTGATTAATGAAAGAGCTTGCTTCTTTTATTTATTTATTTTATTTAAAGTTCTTCATGAAAAACTATTTGAGAGATAAGCTGTAAAAGGAATTTTCTGAAGTCCTGAACTGAAACAAGTATTCTATAGAACCTGAAAGCATGTGGATTTAGGGCTCAGCTGAGTACCTAGTGTCCAGAATAGGACATGTTGTACAGAAAATACTTAAGAAATAATGTACATTTGGAAGTTTATAAAGCTTAAAAATCTTTGAGTGTCAGGAATCATTAATATTACTTCTGCTATCTTTGTGCATTGATTTGACCTTAACAGCATCACTTGCACTCATATAGTCCTCACCTTAGTACAAATCTACAGTACCTTTCCCCAGGATTGTTCTAATAACCTTCTGCCTGGTTTTCCTGTCTTCAGTCTCTCTCCTCTCCAGTCTTTCCAGCACACAGGTGTCAAAATAATCTTCTTAAGTCACAAATCTTATGTCACTCCTGTGCTCAGAAAACTTTGGTGAGTCAGACTCACAGAATCTCAGAGTTGATCTAATCTAACTCATACCTGAAGAAGAATCCCTTCTTCATCATACTGGGAAAGTGGTAATCCATCAGTAAAGTTCACGATGATCTTTCCCCTTCCAGGCTGAGTCTCCCTGTCTATCCCGGACTGAAAGGGCAGTAACCACTCAGTATGCTGACATCCCCCCCCCCAACCCCTCCTCTGCTTCTCCCACTTTTCAGGGGCTTACTTTATTATTGGTGCCACTTATTGTAGATACCCAGTCAATTTTAGCTTTTCCTCATTCCAGGTGACAAGTGATCCTCCCACCTCAGCATAACAGTTGTACACAGCCCCTCCCCACCCCCAACCCCCAAGTCTCAGCGGCCTTTTCCATGAAGGCTTTTGAGTCCTCCAGCTAGGTTTTTTTTCTCCTCCAATGTTCTTTGAATTTTCTTTTTGCCACTGTCATACTCTGCCTTGCATTATAATTGCCTGGTAGCTGTTCTAATTGTTCTTAGGAGACTATTTGTTCCTTGAGGGCAGAAATTGTATATATTTTTTCATATTTATATATCCTTGGTGTCTCTTGCACGATGCCTTCTCTGTAGCAGGAACTTAATAAATATTTGCTATTATGAAACTGAGTAGAGATTTTGGGAAAAGTTTTACCTCATTTTGAGAATTTCCTTCTCAAGGACAAAGAGAGAATATTATAGCTACTACCATCCTACTAGACTATCAAGAGGAGAGGTGCCCAAATTCAGATTTGGCCCCTCTGGTCTCTCTACCTTAAACAGTGAGCTGGAGTGGTGATAGTCTAGAAGTCACTTACCCTCTCAAAGCCTTCGTTTGAAGAGGTGCTAATCTTCACATGATTGTGAGGATCAATTAAAGCCATACATATGTGCTTCATAAACTTTAAAAAGCTTAGTGGGCATTGGAGCTGGAGTCAGAAAGACTTGAGATCCAATCAAGCTTCAGACGATTACCAGCAATCCTGGGCAAGTCATTCAACCTCTCTCAGCCTCAGTTTCCTCATATATAAAATGGGGATGATAATAATACCCACTTCATAGGATTGTTGAAGATAAAATGAGATGATGTCTGTGAAACACATTGTAACTCATAAAGCACTATATAAGTCCTAGATAGATTGTGAGGATGATGGTGTCAGCGGTTATTATCATTTGCTCTCTATGTCCCTTCCCTTTTATAGGTCTCAGTTTCCTCTTTTGTAAAGTGAGGGGTTGGACTAGTTGGCTGCTAGGATCCTTCCAGCTTTAAAATTCTGTTATTTTCAGCTTCTGCTTCCAGTTTGGGGGGTTGGGTTGGTCTTAGGTCAAAGGAATGTGACAAGCATAGAGTTTTAGATAATTTCTAACAACTGCAAAATCCCTTTTCGTTTTTTTTCTGCAGGGCAACTTCACTCTTATCTGAGTAGTGGCCACAAGGTGGCAGCCAGAACCATCCCACTCTTATTATTTCTGGCCCACACCTACTCAAATCCCAGAAACACCACAGTCTAGACTAGCTAACAGGCCGAATTCTTCCCTTGTTAGGTAAGCCTTCATGTAGACGTTCACGATTCTCATTTCCAGCCATCATTTCCCACTGTGCCTTTTCAAGGCTGCTGCTCAGCCAAGGTGTCACATCACACCACTGAATGCTTTGAAGGCAGGAGGGGCTCGAACTCCAGAATGGATGTGTACATGGGATTTGTGTAAATTACTCCACAGGAGAGACCCTGTTTACTCTTAATAAGTGTCTTTTATACTGCTATGAGAAGAAAGGGACTAAATGGTGCTCACATTCAGATAGTCTTTAGATTGATGTGAAAGTCTGCCAGGTCTTAGCATGGTATTTTTGCCAGCAGTTTGATAAGGTTTGCTCCCGTTTTGATTTATTTCTAAGAACATTTCTTAAATTTCTCCCAAGTCTACCCCTCAAGCTGTAGTAGTGGTGCTATAATTATATGGTTAAGAGATGCCTTTCTCCCCTTGCCTACCTGTTTCAAACATGGTCATGGTTTTCCCTTGTTTTACATTTGCAGCCTGTTGAGTATTATGTGTCCGTCTCAGGTTTAGTGCTTGAGAGATAGGTGTCCTCACCCACAGCCAGATGGGGAACTGAAACTGAGGGAGAGAAACACAGGGCAGGTTCTGTCCAGCATGTGCAGGCTATGGCTTTTCTTTAGTCTTTTGTTTAATTTGTTTATTGAAAGGGAGTTAAGTATTTTGAAAAAAAATCAACAAAATGTGGAGATCTTTGAGTTCTTTGGGGGCTGCAGGGTATAGTAGAGAGAGCCCTGGACTGTAAGGATCAAGATCCCAGTGTTGGCTGTGCAAGCAAAAAGTTCTGGGACTTGGGGCAAAGTGCTTGCTTTCTCTGATGTTGGACCCTCATCTATAAAAACAGGCCACTGCTCTTAGCTTTTTTCTAACTTGATTTCTTTTCAGCCCTGCTCTTCTTTTCTAAATACTCGTGCCTGAATTGTTACTTTACCCAGGAACAAGAACCAAGCAATAACATGTCAGCTCTAAATGTCTGATCCTGTGATCCTGTTTTTTTGGAGTATCTGAGGTGCTAAGATCCCTCCCAGCTCTGACATTTTCTGTTCCATTGGCCTTTCCAGCAGCGAGGTTCCATGTTTTCAGTGATTCTTTGTCCTTCTTCTTTGCCCTTTCTGGTGAAATGCTCAGATAAGTCAGAAAACACAAAACAGTATTCTTTCTGGTAAACCCTCATTGTAGCTTTTGTCAGGCATCCATTCTGAAACCTGTACCAGAGGTATGATTTTTAGCCTTAGAGTGGCGGATTTCTCAAGGGCAACTATGAACCAAGCCTGCCTCCTCTGAGCAGGTTGGGGTCTGGTTACAGAGTTCTTCAGAATCTGTAGTTGACACTGCCCTGCCCTGCCCTGTTGCAGGGCCTGATGCAGCTTGAAGAAGGAGTCTCTTTCCAAGTCTGTTGCAACATAGGAGAAATGTGGGAGGAGGGAGAGTGCTGGAATTGAGTACAGTTGGTTGTATATGGCAACCTGCCAGCAAGGTCTGAGTAAAATTCTTGTTAGTCCCATTTGAAAAAAACAAACAAATTTCCAAGAAAATGTTGAAGTGCTTCCTTGAAGTCTTTTGCAGTTAGCTTACAAGAGATAAATGAATTTCCCTAAATGAATGTTTGATAGAAATGGTTCAGAGAGAACTGCTGACTCCTTTCTGTCTGAGCTTGGAAGGGGGATCTGCTGCAGTGGAAAGAGCCTGGGACTGCAAGTCAAGAGCTGTAATCTGCTCCCAGCTTTAATTCTTTGTGGGAACTTAGACAAGTCATTCCAGCTTCCCCCCCTGTGAAATGGAAGATTGGGCTAGATCATCTAGAAAGTCCTTTACAGTTAGAATATTGCCTTTTAAAGTTCTAAGTTCTTTTCAATTCTGATATGCTGGGTTCTAAAGTTATGGTTAGCTCTGCAATTTTACATTCAAAAGCCCCTTCCTGGTCTTACATTTTATGATTTTATGAGTAGCTTTCCATTAACAGTTTTTGTGTGTAATTGTAACTAAAAAGGGGATCTGAAACTGGAATTCAAAAACATATTAAAAAATTTTTAAATAACCATTTCAATATGATTGGTTCTTTTGGTAATGGTATGTTTTTTAATTTATGCATGTAAAAACAATATTCTGAGAAGAGGTCTGTAGGCTTTACCAGATTCCCAAATGAGGTTTAAGACACAAAAAAGATTAAAAACACTCCATCTAAATTGACAGTCTAAGTAAAGCCTATTGTTATGTGATGTTACTGCAGCCGGAGTTCTGCAATCTACTTTGAAAGTTTCCATATGTAAAAAAACGTTATTTTTGTGGACTTAGGAGTGTGCTCATGTTGGCCAACTTTGGCTAGCCTGGCCAAGATGAAAGACTATGAACTCTGCCTAAGGGTGATGCATGGCCCAGGATCAGTTGGAGAAAAGCTGATCTGACCTACCCTTAAGGATAGTTATAGATATACAGCTGAAAAGGACCTTTGAGATCATCTAGACTAAGGGGATCCTAACTTTTTTGTATGTCTTGGATCTTTCTTGGTAGCCTGGCAAAGCCTAGAGATGCCTTAGAATAATGACTTTTTATTCAAAAAAATATTCATTGTTGGGGCAGTTGATAGAGCACCAGTTCTGTAGTCAAGAGGAGCTGAATTCAGATATTTAGTAGCTATGTGAGTCTGGGTAAGTCGCAACTCCTAGTGCCTCCAAAAATAGTCAATGTTGAAGGAAATGCTAAATTTCAATTAGAAATTAGTGAAAGTAAAAATGTAATTTTCCCCATCAAAGTTCACAGACTCACTAAAATATATCCACCCCAAGTGAAGGACTTCTGTTAGAAAACCAGCTTCCCTTCATTTTATAGATAGGGAAACTTAGACCACAGAAAGAAAGGAATTTGCTGAAGATCACATTACAAATTAGTATCAAAGCCAGGACTAGAAATCAGGACTGGTTGTCTAGGCATGCCAAGAAAACTACTTTCTCCTGATGAGGAGAAACCGAAATTTTTTATAATAGTATTTTTTTCTTCTTCAAAATACATGCAAAGATAGTTTTCAACATTCACCCTTGCAGAACCTTGTGTTCCAAATTTTTCTCCTTCCTTCCCCATCTATCTCCTCCTCTAGACATTAAGTAATCCAATATAGGTTAAATATGCAATTCTTCTAAACCGATTTCCACATTTATCATTCTGCTCAAGAAAAAATCAGATCAAAAATGGAAAAAATGAGAAAGAAAAAAACAAGCAAACAACAGTTAACAAAAGTGAAAATACTGCGTTGTGTGATCCACATTCAGTATCCACAGTCCTCTCTCTGAATTCAAATGATTCTTTCCATCACAAGTCTATTGGAATTTGTCTGACTCCCCTCATTGTTGAAAAGAGCCAAGTTCATCAGAGTTGATTATCACATAATCTTGTTGCTATGTACAATGATCTCCTGGTTCTGCTCATTTCACTCAGCATTAGTTCATGTAAGTCTCTCCAGGTCTCTTTGAAATCTTCCTGCTGGTTGTTTCTTTAGAACAATAATATTCCATAACATCCATGTACAATAACTTATTCAGCCATTCTCCAATTGATGGGCATCCATTCAGTTTCCAGTTTCTTGCCACTACAAAAAAGGCTGCTACAAACACTTTTGCACACATAGGTCTTTTTTCCCTTTTTTAAGATCTCTTTAGGATGTAAACCCAGTTGTGAGACTGCTAGATCAAAGGTTACACACAGTTTGATAGTCTTTTGGGCACAGTACCAAATTGCTCTCCAGAATGGTTGGATCAGTTCACAACTCTACCAGCAATGTATCAGTGTCCAATTTTTCCACATCCCCTCCAATATTTATCATCATCTTTTCCTGTGATCTTGACTGGTATCTCAAGAGGTGTCTTAATTTGCATTTCTCTAATCAATAGAGATTTAGAGCATTTTCATAGGATTAAAAATGGCTTTAATTTCTTCATCTTATCTGTTCATAGCCTTTGACCATTTATCAATTGGGGAATGGTTTGGAGAGAAACCAAATTATTGTCAAGTACAATTGTTTTATATGCAGATAAATGGACCTGTGAATCCATTAATAGGAATACTTCCTCCATCAGTGCAGATAGTATCCTATGCATACCTTTTTCAGCTTGTGTAGTTGTTGTCCATGTCTTTTTATTAATATCCAATAGGTTAGAGGCCTATCTTTGGTTATTTTAATAGTTTGTGAATATATGGGCAAACACTTGGGTTGTTTGTTTTCTCTCATTCTTGCCACATGATTTTGAGTTCCTTCATGCCCTTTCTAACACTTTCCATGTTCAAATCATGATATTGACTTGGTAATATTCTACCACTTATGCTGAAAGTGCCCTTTGGGTCACTTTCATTTATGATCTGAGAACATGCTATTCCATGATTTGCACCAAGAAAATAATTGAATAAAGAGATGGGGTTTTATGGCAATGTGCAAGCTAAGAACATTCACATTTTGTGCAATTCCTTATTTTGATTTATGCCAACCTCCCATATCTTGTCAATTCTGTGCTCAGCTTATTTAGCATTTGCAATCTTTGTCCAAGATATTATTAACAGGCTAACTCGGTAACCTATCTAGCTATGTATCATCTCAGCATGATATCTACTCTTCATAAACTGATATTCTTTCTCTCTATATATGCACATATAAGCTAATAGTTTGATATTGTTTTTTAAAAACCCAATGTGACCTTAGACTATATCATTAGAGTTGTGGCATCCTGATCATAATAAATGATAAACCCTTTGGGTGCTGACTTGACCACATCCAAGTAAAAATTTGGGGTGCCATGCTATTAATATTTTAAGAGGGACTGACATGCTAAAGAATGTCTGGAAAAGGGTTGTTTATATTAATGAAAGACCTAAAAAACATGTTTGAAGACCTGTTACATGTAAAAGGGATTGAACTCATTCTGCTTGACTCCAGAAGGCAAAACTAGAAAAAAATGGTTGGATATTATAGAGGCAGATTTATTCAGCCAGTTAACAGGCACTTATTAAGCACCTACTTATGTATGCCTGCACACTGGGGGTACAAATTCAAACAAGAAATAGTTCCTGAACACACATAATATATATACTTGGCATACAAAATAAGTAAAAAGCATTTTGGGAAGGGAATCACTAGTTTGGGGGGACAGAGTGCAGTGTAGAGGCAAAAACTGAGAAAGGCCTCATGTAGGAAATGGCATTTAAGCTGAACTTGGCAATAAACAAGTTAGGATTCCAAGAGGCAGAGGAAGAGAGATTGTGCAGAGGTGGGAGATCAACATTTGATGTGTGCTTGGCCCCTATAATACGTGAAGGAATGTAATGTATAAGGCTGGGAAGGTTAGATTGAAGAATGTCATGTATAAGGCTAGAAAGGTTAGGTTGAGATTCAGTGTGAAGAGCTTTTAAAGTTTTGTATCTGATATCAGCAACACTCTTGAACTATATCATTAGCATTTATTAAGCCCTGAATGACATGGTCAGATTTGTATTTTAAGAATATAACTTTGCCATGGAATAGAGGATAGATTGGAGAAGAGAGAGATTTGATTACAGGGAGACTGAGGTGAGAAGTAGAACTAATTGGATAACTGGGGTGAGGGAAAGTGAGGATGATTGAGGTTCTGAACCTCTGGACTGAAAGTCTGGTGGTTCTGCTTGACACAAGTCTCTTTCAAGGAAAAGCGACTCAAATCTAGACTATTTCAGGTTGCCTGGGACTTATACAGTAGATGGATAGGTACCTTTTCCCTGAATCTTTCACCAGAAAGTAAATGTCTTTTGGATTTACTGAAGATATTGTTACTCAGGTATGAGATTATTTCAAGTTCTGTCAAGTAGTGACTCTTTATGGGGCAGGATGCTCTTTAAGGTCCCTTCACATTTAGGGAACCTTTAGTGACCTATACACCATGGGACTGTCTCATTTATGTCCTGGAGTCACTGGCATTATCCTGACCTTTGAAGTTCTGGTTAGCTCTTCTTCTCCATTTCTGTTTGGCGAAAATGTCTTCCTATTCATGCAGAAACACTTGGTTTATTCAATTTGTAATTTCAGTTTACAAGTGTCACTCTTCCTGATGACAGAGATACTGTGTGTGGGTGAGCTGCTGAGTCAGAAATTTCTCTGGCTCTTCGTCTCTTTTACCCCTCCACACTCCCCGTCCCTTTTACCCCGTCCTTCCCCTTTCCTACTCTTTATTACCTGCACATTGGGCCTAACCTTTAGCAGCTGGAGTCTCTGTGGTTTTTTGCATGTAATTGGTGACAGCAAATAAGTTCCCTTCCCCATTTGGTATAACCTTTTCTTTCATATACCATCTGATTTTTCCCCTCAAAGGAGATACAGCTTCGACTTTGGTTATGCTTATATGTATGTGAATGAAGAATGAAACCAATTTTATAAATGGTCTAGATCTGATTTAGTTTTTAGCATATCCAGGGAAAGATTTTTAAAAGAACAATTTATCATCATGTGTTTTCTTGTCCCATGACTTTATTCACATTGTTGCCTATTTCTGGAGTGCCATTTTGTCCTCTCCCCCAATTTTCTTTTCTTGAAATCTTACCCATTACAGGATTGTAAACATTGAGTGGAAAAGAACTTAGCAATCATTTCAGATGTGGAAAATGAAGCCTGAGAAGTGAAGTAACTTGACCAAAGTTATGTGGGCAGTAAGCTGTAGTGCTACGATTTAAATTCAGGCCTTCCAGGTTGAAAATCAATGCTCTTTCTGCCACAGCACATATTGCTTTCTTACTATTAGTCTCCAAACTTCTACCCAAAACAGGGATCCTTTGTATAGCATCTCTCTCAGAAAACCATATAGGTTCTGCTTAGATATTTCCATTATAGGGTAGCTTACTACTTCACCAGTTTCCTGTTCCATTTTAGTACAGTTCTAGTTATTGGAAATTTATTTTTCTGATGTTGAACGAAAATCTCCTTCATTATAGGTTCCAACTTTTGGACCAAATTCTGCCCTTTGTGAAGACACAAAGAGTTAAAAAGGCTTAATCTTTCATACAAATTATTCACCTTCAGGTGTTTGGAGACAATTCTATCTCTTTTTGGTCTTTTCTATACACTAACACTTTAATTTCCTAGAACTATTCCTCATATGACAGCTTCTAAGTCTTTTGTGATCCTGTTCACTGTCTTCTGGAGTTTTGTCCTTTTAAAATGCAATGAAACTCCAGGTATAGCATTATTACTTCTCTTGATCTGGCTACTATATTTTAATTAATTTAACCTAAGACTACGTAAGGCCTAATTCCATTGCCATTACATCTATGAAGCCCATTTTTGATCACTTTTACTATAAATATTTTTCTTCTATTTCAAATACCACTTTTTCACACTTCCCATTCACATATTATTGTGCACGGAGTCCTATATTCAAAACAAAGAGATCTGGGTTTAAATCTAGGCTATCAATGATTTTGAATAAATTTATGAACCTTACTTTATTTTTATCTGTACTACTTAGCTCATAAGATTGTTTTGGGAAAAAAATTCTTTGAAAATTTTAAAAGGCTATAGAAATAATAGCTAGCTAACATTTATAAGTACTTTAAAGTTTGCAAAGCACCTTACAAACATTATCTTATTTGATCCTTACAACAACCCCGTGGGTTTTTTTTTTACAGATTTTACAGATGAGGAAACTGAGGCTGAGAGAGTGAAAGACTTGCCCAGTGTCACACAGCTAATATCTGAATCAGGATTTGAACTCATATCCCTCTCACTCTGTGCCCAGTCACTATAACACCTAATATTTACTAAGTTAATGTTTTATGTATATTTTGTATATGTCCTACTTCATCTATTGTCTTAGAATAATTAAGGATTCTATCTTATAATAATAACCAGTAAGTAATTAATATACATTTTATTATTTACTAATAAACCAATAAACAAATTTTTTATTAAATAATGCCTATATGCCAAGTATTATTTTTATGTAAAAACCAAAAATGAAGCATTCCATATTTTTGCATTCTATGTACATACATCAAAGATAATATAGAAAATAAGCAATGATAATAATAATAGCTAACATTTAAATAGTGCAGTAAGGTTTGCACCCAAAGCACTTTACATAAATATTATCTCATTTTACATTCACAGCAATATAAGGTAAATTAGCAGCTGAAGGACTAGTAAGTGGTTTTAAGAGAGGTGTAGGTCAAGTGAGAATGCATTACAAGCATGGGAGACAGTACAAAGATTAGGTGATAGGAGATGGTTACAAAGAATAGCAAGCTGACTATTTGATTGGATTGTCGTGTGCTGGAAGAGGACTAATACATAATAAGGATGGAAAGGCAGGTTGGTGACAGGTTGTACAGGAACATAAAAACTAAACAGATAAACTTCTATTTGATCTTAGAGGCACTAGGGAATCACTGGAGTTTGTTAAATTAAAGACTGACATGGTAACACCTATACTTTAGGAAACTCATGTTGGCATTTGGATGGAAAATGGGCTAGAGAGGGAATAGTCTTTTTAGACATGGAGATAATTTAGGGGATTGTTGTAAGAGCCTAGGCCTGCAGTGATAAAGGTCCAAACTGGATAAGGACTGAGTAGATTGAAGGGGATGGATATGAGAGAAATTATGAATGTAGAAATGATAAGATTTGGCAACTGATTAAAATTAGGGTTGAAGAAGAAGGTGAGAAAGTAAGGATAATGTTAAGGTTGCAAATCTAGGAGAATTTAAGAATAGTGGTATGATTGACAGGAATGGAAAAGTTCAAAGTGGAATGGTTTGGAGAAAAGAATGAGTAGGATTTTGGATGGGTTGAATTTGAGTTGCTTGTGGGACAGTAATCAGTTGAAGTAGGCAGCTAGATAGTAAAGTAGATAGAGTACTGGGTGTAGAGTCAGGAAGACTCATCTTCCTGAGTTCAGATCTGACCTTCCTAGTTGTGTGACCTGGGCAAGTTACTTTACCCTATTTGCCTCAGTTTCTTCATCTGTCAAATGAGCTAGAGAAAAGCCCTTCCAGTGTCTCTGCCAAGAAAACTCCAAATGGAGTCATGAAGTGATAGATAGGAAGGAAACAATCATTTATATAAAAATGATCATTAAACCCATGGGAAGTGATGAGGTCACCCACTGAGCAGTGCAAATAGTAGAAGGCTTTTCTACACACAATTAATGGGAGTTCTATGAATGATGATTCAAGAATGGAAACAGAACAGCAGTCAGGCTGAGGCAAGAGCGGGAGAGAGAGAAAGAGATTTTTCAGGAAATTTGTCTGTGAAGGGGAAAAGTGTTTGATCCCCATTTTACATGAGGAAACAGAGGCACACAAAAAAGTGGCTTTTTGGTGATTGGGTAGAGAGTGGCAGGGCCGGGATTTAAATTCAGGATTCTTTCTACTGTACCCAGCTTATCTTTACTTGTCTTTTATCATGCATCTGTCTCTGCAAAGTACTCTGCTCTCTGCATCAATTGTTTACATTTTAAAAATTAATATAAAGCAATTGTTTAATTTTTTTTTAACTAATCATTACCTCTTCCCAAGATTTTCTCATTGGTTTTCAGAACATAGAAAAGGTAAGATGGGAAGCTATGAAAGGAGAACTAGATAATAATGTTCTATCTTTAGGAATTCAGAACCGTGTATTATATATGCAGAAAGTAGCTCATGGTCTACAGGTAGGTCCCTATCTATTCTTTCATTTCATTGGAATATCACTGTAACATACTATGATTCATAAAATATAAGCGATGAAAGAACTTTTATTACAAGGGAACACACACTGTCAGGATTCTATAGCCTTTTAGGATCCAGTAGGTCAGAGCTGGTGCCTATATTTATGAGGTGCCTATTCCATTTGACAGATGAAGAAACTGAGATCCAAAGAGTAAAATTATTTTCCTAAACCAATGATAGGACTAAAATTGAAGTTTCTTGACATCTTTCTAAAATAGAGTACCATGGCATAGTTTCTCTAAAAATGTCATGCTTTTAGTACCTTAGAAGCCCAATGCCTCCAAGATTTCCTGTGTTCTTTATCTAGTTGAATCTGTTGGGTGTTTTTTTTTTTTTTTTTTTTAAAGCAGATTCTTTGAATTGCCTGGATTCAGGGTTTCCTGGCCCCTGAGCAGTATTTCCTGCAGGCGTGTGAGTTTTCTCTGATGAGAAGCCTTGAAAAGAGTTAGAATTCAAATAAATGCCTCTTATTTTCCTGTATAGAAAAAGGGTAAATCCTGCTTCCCATCTTTTGCTCAGTTAAGCTTGGGCAATAAGTCCAATCTATAGTAATAATTAAAAAGGTTAAAGGAACTATACCTGAAATATAGTATGATGAAGTCTCTCTTCAGACTTATGAAGAAACATTTCTGTGCTTCAAATTTGTGTTGGTGAAGACTTCAAAGGGTGAGATTTCATTTAACACAGAATTCATTTAGGTAGAGACCGTGAGGAAGAGATCCAGAGCAGGAACAAGGCCAACTATCTTCAGTCCAGGCTCTGATGCCTGCTGGTTAGAGGGTGTAGGGGAAATCATTTTATCTCTTTGAGTTTTCTGATTTCAAGTTGGAGAGTGTTATCTCTGCCTTTTATACTCATCAAGGATATTGTGAGAATTAAAGTAGACAGTTCTTCTAAACTGCTTAGTAAACTCTAACATTTTGTATAAAATAGAAAGTACTTTGGTTGAAGGTAAAGAACTAACCCACAATTCATTGTCATTGAGCAGCTGCTACCATTGATGAGGGGAGCCCTGAAACTCTTTCTCTTTCTCTCTCTCTCTGACTTAGGGGGTGAGCCATGAAGTAAAGCACTTGAAAAGCTCCTTGAAGGAGAAAATCTCCTTGAATTCTGGCCTCTGGCCTCAGGACAAACATCTTCATTCTGTTATCTAGGTGGGGCTAGTTGAGTCTGGAGCTGGAGATTCCAACCCTATTGAATTGAAGAGACACCCATTCAATTCTAAGATTTTCTATTCAATTCCAGCTCGCTGACCAGCCAGCCCCAATCAAGAGCAACCCCCAGCTTGTAGCCAAGGTTTCTATTTATAAAAAGAGCCATTTTTAAACTCAGTGCTTGCAGAGGACCTAACATGCCAAGGAACTTCACCCTGGCATAATGGCAGCCTCTACCCGCTGGAATGATATTCTCCTTCAGCGTTACTCTCTCTTAACTTTCTCACCTAAGACTTTATCCCTCTCTATAGGGATTTCTCTACTAAAAACTTTACTTCTTTGTCAGACCTTGCCAATAAGGAATTCAGTCTTTCTATTCATATATAGCAAAGGCTGACTTCCCAATGCCAGTAATGAACTTTTTATCAGTCTAGCTTTTGTAAAATTCTTTTACAAAATGAAGAGGGGACCCTAAAACTCTAAAAATCCTTAAAGGAGAAAATTTCCTTCAATTCTGCCTCAGTGAGGGACCCTGCCCCAAGGGACAAACAGTTTCATCCTTGTTATCTAGGTGGGGTCAGCTTAGTCTTTAAATTCCAGCTCAAGCTGAAACCCAGCAATGAGCCAACTTGGGACTCCACCCACGAGTTTCCTTCAGCTAAAGTTCCCATTATAAAAGAGCCAAACTAAAACTCTCTCTTTACAGAGGTTCCAAACATGCCAGCTATGTATGCCATGCTATGCCAAGGAGCCTCTGTCCACTGGAATACTCTTTCCAGTGCCATCCTCTCTTTACCCTCACCTATTTCCTAACCAGACTTTATGTCTCTCTGTCAGGATTTCTAACCTTATTTCCAATGCCCATAATAAACCTCTTTTATCAATCTAGGTTTTGGGGTCTGTAAATTCTTTTACAGAGAACCTCCGCACCGCCAGAAGGAAGTTCCCAAAACTCCCTACCCTTGCCCCAAATACCAAGAGGTTGCAGGGGAGCCAAACCTCTCCATTTGGTTCCCTGAACCCCGAACTTGCCACTAACCTCATCATTTAATTCCCTCACCACCAGGAATCCTAATCTCATCATTTGGTTCCCTGAATCTAATCTCATCGCTATTATAGATAAACAACCTTGTTTGACTCAGTAGCAGAGAAAAATCTGGAAATTTCTTTGAGCTTTTGATATGGAAAGATAATCAAGTCCAAGTAAAGGCTTCCTCTTCCATATCATGACTCCAGGCTATATTTGTTTTTACAAGATTTTCAAGAGGGGGGGTATCTTTAAAAAACATTCTTCTGGAAAAAAGACCTAAGGGTTTTAGTTGACTGAAATGTGATTCTCACAACACTTCTGGGAATCAGATGATATTATCTCCATAGAACAGTTGAGAAAATGGAGACAAACTAAATTTAAGTGATTTGCACAGGGTCATATAGCTAGGAAGAATCTAAAGCAGATTTTTGAGCTTGGAGTTTCCTATCTTTTGTACTACCTAGCTATTCAAATCATCAGATTACATGAAAATTGACCCAAAAAATCTAGATGCCACATATCAAGAAATCCATAAATGTTAAAACTACCTAGATCTCTTAGAAACAGAAGACAAGGTGAAAGGAGAAGGAATCCATCGGTCACTTTTAAAGAAACTACCAAATGAAAACTTCCAGGAACATCATAGCCAAAATATAAAGGTTCCAAGTAAATATATAACTATGAAAATATAAATACACATATACTGAAAGCTATTAAAAAGAAAGCATTTGAAAAACAAGGAATCACTCTCAGGATAAAAGAAAATTTGCTCCTTAACATTCATTAGGATATCTTGGAATATAGTATTTCATAAAGCAAAAAATAAGACTTGCCTACAAAGAAACAATTTAGCAAAACTTTTCAGAATCCTAGAGATGAAAAATGGGTCTTTATTTAATGAAATAGAATACTTCCAAACTATCTAGAGCCTCTGAAATAGAAACAGTAGGAGTCAATAGAAACATAAAAATGCATATACATCTAATCAATTGAAGGGACTTTTTGATGATGAGTTATTTACACTTGAATGGAGTTGTGGGGACAAGAGTCATCTCAGAACCCTAATGTCTTCTAAAAGGGAAGAATAAGTGAAGAACTTGTCATGAGTCAAACAAATTCTAGAGTTGGAAAGATTTATCAAAGGGGAACCAAAAGGAAAGGAAGAATTAAAAATCATGTGATTGTACAGGGGATGAGAAGGGTTGGGGAGAAGATGAGAGGGTAAACTGAGTAGAAATAGATTGCTTCAATTCCAAGTCTAATGTTGGAACTAATGTTAAACAGGTTTCTTCTCTTCCACCATCTTCATTTTTGTGTTTTTTTTTTTTTAATTTTAGTCAACAAAAATCCCCCTTTTTTTATTCTCAGCTCTCTTTTCCCTCTTTTGAGGAAAAAAAATCATTACAAACATGTATGGTCAAACAAAACATATCATTTGGCCATGTCCAAAAAATACCAGATTTGTATTTGAAGTCCATTCCTTCTCTAACAGGAGATAAGTAGCTTGTTTTGTCACAGGTTCTCTGGACTCATGGCTAGATATATTGTTCAGAGTTCCTAAGTTTTTAAAAATTGTCTTAACAAAATTGTTTTTATTATATAATTTGTTCTCCTGATTCTGCTCACTTCACCCTGAATCATTTCATGTTTTCCCAGTTTCTCAGAAACAATTCCCTTTATTTTTTCTTAAAGCACAATTCTGTTCCCTCATATTCATATACCATAACTTTTAGTTATTTCCTAATTTCCAGTTCTTTGCCACCACAAAAAAAGCTGCTATAAATATTTTTGTACATGTGAATTTTTTCCTCTTTTCTTTGATCTCCTTGGGGGTATAAATCTAGTAATAGTATTGGTTTGTTAAATGAAAGAATGTGGTGGGGAATAGAAGCCATGGGAGATTTGAAGATGGTTGAAAAGGTTTGGAAGAGCAGCTTTGATGATTGGAATAATAATTTCATTAGAGAAATATAAAAGAATTGCCTTGCCACGTTGAGGATCCAGTTGAGATTATGCAACATAAATTAATAGTGACCCAGTCAGTCTGGTTTTGTGGTTTCCTCCAGCTTCATTTAGTAGCACGTGCACAGATGTGAAGGCAGTAAATAGTGGGAGTAATCTGAGGAGGAGGCTTGGCTGGGCAATATCAGCAATTCAGTAAGGTGGTATTATTGGAGTCAAGAAGACTTGAGTTGAACTGGTTCATCAAGAGACAGATTGGTGAAAGAAAGAATATACACAGTGCAGAGGTAATGACCTGGGAGGGAACTAAAGTAGCAAGGAATTAGAGATCATGGTGTGTAGTGAAGAACATGGGAGAAGTGGAATTCTAATAAACTGGGATCAGGTAAAGGGATTTCAGAATTCTTGAATATGGAGGGGCTACATATGTAAGAGATGAATTGCAAGATCCAGGAACTATCTTTGTGAGTTGGGGTGGAGGGGTAAGTCATGTGAAATGAACAGGTTGAAAAACTGAGGTTGGTGTTTGAGGAATATCACATTGTATGTTGTACTCCTCTAGAATGAGGACAAGAGTTGAGACTGGGCTGAATTATTGAGGGAAAGAATAGAGTGTCAAGGTTTCCAAAATAAAACCCCTTCTCTCCTTTGATATTGCCATCTTACTTGTGCAGGCACTCTTCATGCCTGGATGCTGTAATAGTCTACTAGTTGGCTTCTACAATAATTTCTCCTTAAACCAGTCCATTCCCCATTCAACTGTCAAAGTTCGAATTATGTCAAATAAGTACTTCCTCCTATTCATCTCCGCACTCAGTAAACTCCTTCCTATTACCTCCAGGAGCAACTATAATGTCTTCTGTTTGCCAATAAAAGCTTTTCATAACCTAGTGACCTACCTTCTTTACCTTTCCAGCTTTCTTATACTTTATAATTCTCCCACGTATTCCATAATCTGTAATCCACTGACAGTGGCCTTCTTTCTGTTTCTCAAACAATATGTTTTATTTTACCTTCTGGCATTTTCATGGGTGGAATGGTCTTGTGTCTTTCATCTATACCTACTGGCTTCCCTGGTTTCCTTCAAGTCCCAGCTAAAATCCTACCTTCTGTAAGAAGCTCTTCTCAATCTCTCTTAATTCTAGTGCCTTCCCTCAATTATTTCTTATTTAGCCAGTATATTGCTTGTTTCTAAATATTTATTTGCATGTTGTTATCATCATTAGCTTGTGAGCTCCTCAAGGGCAGGAACTGCCTGTCTTTTGCCTCTTTTTTGTATTCCCTGCACTTAACCAGTACCTGGTGCTTAATAATACTTATTGATTGAAATGAAGATTTCTACATTTTATTTATATTATATTATATTTGAAAATACACATTTTTATTTGATATATAAATTAATACCTTAAAAAAAAGTCAGTTTCTAGAACTAGAGAGATGATAGTCCCACTATATTTTGCCCTGATCATCATATATGGTTATTGTGTTTAGTTTTGGTCTGCATTCTGATAATTTTGAGAACATCAGATAAAAGCCATGAGGGTGGTGAAAGACCTTTAGTTCATACCATATGAAAACCTGGGCATGTATAGTTTGGGAAATAAACGTAGGAAACCTAAAACAGCTGTCTTCAATTCTTTGAAGGACTGGAAAGAAGATATTAGTTTTGATTTCCTTTCCTGTAGAGGGCAGAGTGAGAGGAACAGTAAGTTGTAGTTGCAGAAAATCAGAAGCTTGAAAGAAGGAAATAATATCTTAAAGGAGAATGGACTGGTTGGAAGTAGTAGTAGGTTTCCCTTCCCTACAAATCTTTAATAAGAAGCTGGGTGACCATTTATGGAATGTGTTGGTAAGAGTCTTCTTATTCAGGTATAGGTTGAAGTAGATGATCTCTCAGGTCCCTCCCAACTTAGATTTTGTGATAACAAGTAAGAGAACTGGGTTCAAATCCTGACTCTTCCACTTACTATTTGTAAAATTTTGGGCAAGTCATTCTTTAGGGTTCACTTTCCTTATATCTAAAATGGTGTTAGACTCTAGGATAAGCACTAAAGCAGTTTTCACTCTGAACACATTTTTTTCTCTGAGGCAATTGGGGTTAACTGACTTGTCCAGTGTCACATAGCTAGGAAGTATTAAGTATCTAAGGCCAAATTTGAACTTGAGTCCTCCTGACTTCAGGGCCAGCCTCTATTCATGGTGCCATCTAGCTATCCTTGAACCCATAATTTTGTTCCTGTGACTGGACATCTGTATATCTGACAGGTCTCAGCAAAGCAAATACATGGGATGTTGAATGGTAACTAACTTTTCCAGATCACATGATATATGTTAGAGATGGAACTTGAGTCCAAATAAGTTGTCCTGACACCAAGATTTGGTAACCAACTGAATGTATGGGAAAAATGAGAATGAGCAGTTGAGAACACTGAGGTTTAAATTGGAATGAGGTGGTGCCCTCCATAGAAATAGGAAAGATAGGGACTATTTTACCTAGATCATATATCTTCACATGTTAGGTGCTCAATAAATATTTTTAGCTTCAGTTTCTTTATAATTAGATGTCCCCCATAGAATCTTTTCATGCTGGTAGCTCAAATGTAATTTTCACTTAATAACAGAGAACCTTAAGTTTAGAGACATTGTTCCGTATAGTCATACAGCTAAAAAGTGTCTAACCTTGGACTTGAACCCATGTTCAATAATATTTTTTCCTAATGCACTGCCTAATTTGATGTAATTTTTCAAAAAATCATAATGTTTTTAGAGAGATATGAATAAAAACAGTATCCCCAAATTTAGTCTTTTGCTGAACCCTTCACTTTAGAGAGAGACCTTTCCAGATATCTTAGGCCACTTCTAACAGTACGGCTCGTTCACATTCTCCAGATAGTTAGCTTTTCTAAATTTAGCCGGCCAGCAATGTGAGCTCCACATATTTTTGGTTAGTCTCTCCTGGCTATACAGAGTGAGTATATAGCTGTCTCATGCTCCTGTCCTGACGAGCTTGCATTCCTTAGCCCTGCAGTAGTGGCATTCCTGGGCAAGGTGTCACGTGGCTGTGGATCACCAACTGGCATTTTCTGCCTCTGAGAGCTTCTCCAGACCCCTCTGGTCTCTACTACACACTCCTTCTTCCCTCCCACTTCTTCTTTTCACTGCTGCTGGCATTTGCTCTCTCCAGCTTACTGAGGAAGGTTTTGCAGCCCTTGGAAACTTCTCATTGTCAGACTATGGCATGTGGTACAAATTTAGAATCCCAAAATACCATCTAATTTAGCACATGCTGTTACAGTTGCTTAGATGGCAGGCATGTATTTCAGGGAAAGGCCAGAAAGCAATGGGCTGTTCTTTTCCTAAGAATGCAAACTTTGTGGCAGAAATTCACTTTAATTTGTTTTTCCCATTGGGGAAAAGGAATATCATATAACCCTATAAGCCATTGACTCACAAACTGTTCCTTTTTGCTGGGTATTTTGCAAGACAACCTGTACTGGACAGAAAGAGACTTTCGTTCAGGATTACAAAAGGTGGAAAAGATAGGACACTCAGGTGATTGTGGTTTCTGAGAATTGTCCATAATCCATAATTAGAAGTAGCTGTTCAGTACTCACATAGTCCCAAAGGATAGAAATAGCAATCAGTAAATGTTGCAGAAAGACAGAATTCTCCCCCCTCCCACCCCACAGCCAAGGAAAACCTTAACTTTAGCTGTTAGAGCTGCCTACCCCAGAGTGGAATGGAGGGGCTGCAGTACAGTGCTAGAGGGCTTCGAAGGGAGATAGATGACCTCTTGATATGGGGTAAGTGGATTCTTATTTAGGCAGAAGTTGGACTAGAGATGCGGAGTCTCCTGCACCTCTGAGTTTCTGTCACAAATCTGTTTGGGGGTAGTCTAGTGTGTAGATTCTCTTTCCGTCCATCTAAAGCTTTGCAGCAAAATGGGGCAGTTAAGTGGATACTCAGAAGCATTAAATAGTTTGGCAGACTCCTTCCACTACCCACTCTCTGAATTCTCTATTGAGTCATTTTTTTTTTAATTCAGTTTTATTTTCAGAGGCAGCTAGATGGCACAAAGGATAGCGCTCTGGGCCTGAAGTCAGGAAGACTCGAGTTCAAATGTGGCCTCAGATATTTATGATGTGACCTTAGGCAAGTCACAGAACCTGGGGGTGCTTCAATTTCCTCAACTATTAAGTGGACTAACCCTCAGGACTGTTGTGAGGATCAAATGAGGTAACGTAAATGCTTAGCATAGTCTGGCCTTATAAATGCTACTGCTGCTGATGCTATTTTCATTCTCCTCACCTCTACCCCTTAAGAAAGCAAGAAAAATAAAACCATTTATAAACATATATAGTTAAGCAGAAGATATTCAGGCATGACCATGCTTATCCCCACCCCCAGCTGCCCAAATGCTTCAGTCTGCACTCCTGAGTCCATCAGCTCTCTGTTTGGACGTAGGCAGAATGTTTCATCATAAGTTCTCTGGAATTGTGGTTAGTCATTGTATTGATTGGAGTCCCTAAGTCATACAGAGTTGCTTATCTTTATAATGTTGTTGTTATTGTATAAATTGTTCTCCTGGTTTTGTTCACTTCACTTTACATCAGTTCACACAAGTCTTCTCAGATTATCTGGAACCTTCTCCTTCATCATTTCTTATAGAATAATTTTATTCTATTGTCTTCACATATCAGAATTTGTTCAGTCATTCCTCAGTTGATGGATATTTTTTCGGTTTCCAGCTCTGCCACCACAAAAAAAGCTGCTATAAATATTTTTGTACATAAAAGTACTTTTCTTTTCTCTTTGATCTTTGGAGTATTGGTGAGCCTTCTTTATGAAATAAACTCTGTCCTTTCCCAAGTTAAATGAAATTCAACAAAGATGGATTCAGTGATTATATATGCTTGCATCTGCCAATGCTGGTCTTGGAACAAACCTCATTTGCTGTTTCCCCCCCTCCACAATTCCTTTTCCCTTATCTTTGTATTCAGGGTTAGGATGACTAATCGAATGTAGGTTCTTGGGGCAGGGACTATTTTTTTTTTTCTTTAAATAACTTTTTATTGACAGAACCCATGCCAGGGTAATTTTTTACAGCATTATCCCTTGCACTCACTTCTGTTCCGATTTTTCCCCTCCCTCCCTCCACCCCCTCCCCCAGATGGCAAGCAGTCCTTTACATGTTAAATAGGTTACAGTATATCCTAGATATAATATATGTGTGCAGAACCGAACAGTTCTCTTGTTGCACAGGGAGAATTGGATTCAGAAGATATAAATAACCTGGGAAGAAAAACAAAAATGCAAGCAATTTATATTCATTTCCCAGTGTTTTTTCTTTGGGTGTAGCTGCTTCTGTCCATCCTTGATCAATTGAAACTGAGTTAGATCTTCTCTTTGTTGAAGAAATCTACTTCCATCAGAATACATCCTCAAACAGTATCGTTGTCGAAGTGTATAATGATCTCCTGGTTCTGCTCGTTTCACTTAGCATCAGTTCATGTAAGTCTCACCAGTCCTCTCTGTATTCATCCTGCTGGTCATTTCTTACAGAACAATAATATTCCATAACATTCATATACCACAATTTACTCAACCATTCTCCAATTGATGGGCATCCATTCATTTTCCAGCTTCTAGCCACTACAAACAGGGCTGCCACAAACATTTTGGCACATACAGGTCCCTTTCCCTTCTTTAGTATTTCTTTGGGGTATAAGCCCAGTAGTCACACTGCTGGATCAAAGGGTATGCACAGTTTGATAACTTTTTGAGCATAGTTCCAAATTGCTCTCCAGAATGGCTGGATGTGTTCACAATCCCATCAACAATGTATCAGTGTCCCTGTTTTCCCACATCCCTTCCAACATTCCACATTATCTTTCCCTGTCACTCTAGCCAATCTGACAGGTGTGTAGTGGTATCTCAGAGTTGTCTTAATTTGCATTTCTCTGATTAATAATGATTTGGAGCATATTTTCATATGTCTATAAATAGTTTTAATTTCTTCGTCTGAGAATTGTCTGTTCATATCCTTTGACCATTTATCAATTGGAGAATGGCTTGATTTCTTATAAATTAGAGTCAATTCTCTATATATTTTGGAAATGAGGCCTTTATCAGAACCTTTGACTATAAAAATGTTTAGGGACTATTTTCTTTTAGTTTTTGTGTCATCAGGACAGAGTGCATTGATGTTTCTAAACCCATAGAGTATAAAAACCCTTGTTGGAACAAATTGAACCGCAGGTTTTCTCCTGTAAACAGCTGTTTAGACAACAGAGAATGTCATAGGAACTGTAGGACATTGACTCAAGTGTTTAAGACCATCATTTAGTTCAACCCCCTTATTCTCAGAATAGAAAATTGATGCCCAAATAGAGGAAAACTAACTTGAGTGAGTTTTTGACCTCTGGGTGAGGTCTCTAACTCTCAAGTCAGTGGGTTTTTTCTTCCATTACATTGTAAGGTGCTTGAAGCAGGAACCATGCCATTTCCCTATTCTACATAGAATAGTGTGGTACAAAAGAGGAGAAAGAATCTTGGACTTGGAGAAACTTGGGAAACCTTAATTTGGGTCCTGCACTTCCCTTACCCTACTAGCTTTCATCACCTCTCTTAGTATCATTTATAACAAAGGGGATAATATTTGTACTATCTACATTATATAATTGCATTAAAGGAAGTACTCTGTAAATATTAACGGGATATATGAATACTGGATGAATGCTTGTTAAATTGAATTCCCCTTTTTTTCAATTTCTGTTGTCCTTTAAGCAAGATTGTTTAAAATTTCTTTTGGCATTTAGAGAGGTAGAAGAGAGCAGGTCAGGAAGTCAGGAAGAGTTAGCTTTAAGTTCTGCCTTTGACATATACTGGCTGTGTGACCCACTTCCTGCAACAGACCCAAATCTTCCTCAATCTATAGATATACCATGCCTGCCAGCTATTGCCCTGTGTGTGTGTGTGTGTGTGTGTGTGTGTGTGTGTGTCTCTCTCTCTTAAATTCCTGGAAAAAGCCATCTCAAGCCATGCTTCTCCTTCTCTTTTCAATCTTTTCTAAACCCTGTGTGATTTGGTTTCTGATTTTATCTCTTGCTGGTTTTTCATCCATCTCATACCCACTAACAGTAGGCATACTAGGTCCTTTTTTCTTTTCTCTGTACTCTTTCACTTGGCAATCTCTTCAACTCCTTTTGCTTCAGTTATCTCCATGCGTTTAATTCCTGCATCAAGAGATCTAATTTTGATCTCTCTTCTGAGATCTCATCTCACATCACCAGATGCCTAAGTGGACCACTCAAAGTGTATATCCTGTAGTCATCTCAAACTCAACAAATATCAAATAGCCCTCATTATGTTCCCTGCCTCCCCTGCCAACAAAACAAAACCAAACTCTCCCTTCATCACAAATTTCCTATTACTGTTATCCTCCTAGTTATCTTGGTTTACACTCTCAACTTTATATTCTTTCTAACCCTACATATCCAATCTATTGACATCTTTTGTTGTTTCTGCCTTCACATCTCTTGGATATGACCCATTCTTTCCATATAGTCACCACCTTGATGCAAATGGGCAACATCTCCAGCCTTAAGTATTGCAGTAACCAAAATAATTCTCTCTTTCTTCACTCCAGTCCATCCTCCTCTCAGCGATTTTCCTAACTCCAAGTTCTGACTGTGTCAACCTTTACTTCAGAGGCTCTCTGTTATCTACAGGATCAGTAGAAAATCCTCTGTCTGATATTTAAAGCTCATCCTAAACTGACCCTTTCTTACTTTTCCCTTCTTATACTTTACTTCCTTTTAAGCACTCCGTAATAGTCATCCTGGTCTACTCATTGTTCCCCTCACATGACATTCTATCTTCTAATTCCATGATTTTTCATTGGCTGTACCCCATGCCTAAATTATGCTCTCTCTTCAAAATGCAATTCAAATCCCACCTTTAGGAGATCTTTCCATTCCCCTTCTATTTATACTATATGCACATAGTTATTTACACTTGTATTACAGGTCTATATTCATAGTTATTTATATATTGCCTCTCCCAATAGAATGTGAGCTCACAGAGGGAAGGGATGATGTTTTTGCCTTTATTTGTATCTCCAGCATTTAGCACAGTGTCTGGTATCTAGTAAAGCTCATTAAATCTTGTTGACTGTATTCTACTTTATGCATATGTTGTCTCACCCGTTAGAATTTAAGCTCTTTGAGGGAGGGACTATTTTCATTTTTTTATTGTACCTCCTAGTATTTAGTGCATTTCTAATATATAAGCACTTAACAAATGTTCTTTAATTGATTAATTTAACCTCTTAGTGTACTAGGCAACTTTCTAAGACTAAATTGTAGAGCAGATGCCAATTTGTATTTGAAAGGAGTTCCTCACTGGGAGGTAGGCAGTAAGTATTTGTAAAATGCCTACTGTGTGTCAGGCACTCTTGTATACAAATATAAATAATGGCAATCCCTATCATCAAGGAATTTACCATATACTAAAAGAAGACAATGTGGGAGAAGATACTCAAGGTGGGAGCATGATGGAACAATTAGATAGGAAATGAAGAAATGGTTGACTGGCTATATTGGGAAGGACACTGATTTGGAGACAGAGGACCTGGCTTCTGTGTTCTGAGGTCATGGGATTACCCATATATTCTTATTACCTTTGTAACATTAGATTAGTCAGTTTTTTATTTAGTTGTTTAAATCTTAAAGTGACAAAGTTGTAGCAGATAACCATTAAAAGCCCTTCCAGTTGATGATCTCTGTAATCTAGTCCACCCTCTCAAATTATGTAGCACAGGAATCTCCAATAAAATATCTTGATGTGGTCATCTGGGCAGTTAGACAGCAGAGTACCCAACTCAAGATTCAAGAATACTATTCTTCCTGAATTCAAATCTAGTCTCAGACACAAATTATGTGACCCTAGGCAAATCATTTAACCCCTGTTTGCCTCAATTTCCTCTTCTGTAAAATGAGCTGCAGAAGAATGGCAACCCATTCTAGTATCTTTGATATGAGGAATTGAACATGACTGAAATGACTCAACAATAACAACTAACATTGTGGTCATCTAGCCACTACTCATATTTCTAGTGATAAGGAAATCTATAATTTGCTACTTATTTTTCTCTTAAGTATTTCTAATATTCATCCTCATAAAGATTTATCTCCAGTCAAATAAAGTAGCAAAAACAGTAGAGGAGAGAGAGTTGTTGCTGCAATTTCTGGATTTCAACTACTCTTTTCCTTTGTCCCTTTTCTTTTGTCACTCCTTTCTCTACTAGGAGGATTTGAAGTGAAAATATCTACTACAAGCTTCTGAAATTACTTGAAGATTAAACATGGAATATCAGAGCTAGAAGGCTCATTATCAACTAGTTCCAACCCCTTCATTTGACAGATGAGGAAACAGACCCAGAGAGGAGAAGCAGCCTGTCCAGGATCATGTCACTGGAAGCTAGGGCTACAGTGTTGGTTTTTTGACTCCCAGATGATTTTTTTTCTCCACCATACCACATTTACCATTCATCTTGATTCATTCTTTCTAACATCTCAAAGTCTGGAAAAGTTACATTATCTTCATTTGGAGCTTTTGAAATGCTTTCAGCAGCTAGCTTGATTTTTTTTTTTTTTTTTTTTGACATCCTGAGCTGCCTTTGGAGGAAGAGAGTCTGTCTTGAGCATTTATTTTATTTGAACTAAAACCTAGACTTAATTTGAAGTTGAAAAGGAAGAAATTCCTCCCAAATCAAAGGAAATTTGGAGGGAAGGGGAGGGGTTACATGTGAATATGAACTAGGCAACCCAGAATACAGCAAAATTAGTTATGTTCATTGACCAAAACAAAACCAAAATTAATACTCCCCCACACCCACTCCACCCCTCTAGCTGAAAAATTATGGTACTACTGGCAGAACATGAATGTTCAGGTTGGGCAAAGAAATGTTGAACTTAAGGCTACTTAATTTGCTCCCGTGTAGAATCAAAGCACTTATCACACATCCTGTTTTCATATTGCCTCTATTGATGTTACATCGGTAACCATGTGTTTTATCTTTTCCACAGGACTTGGGACTGTAGATAAAAATCTTTACTTCAGTCTTTTGTTGACAGTTTGGAAGAAGCAGAAAATTCCTCTTGTCCTTCTTGATTGAGGCCAAATATTTGATTCTGCTTGACTTCTAAAAAATGTCTTGCTATTATTTCTGAGTGATTATCCATAAATAAGGATTACCCTATGGCAGTTTGCACTGACTCTACAGATTTATCCATTGAAAAATTGTATGCTTTTATTGACAGGAAACACAATAGTCTAAATTTAGTTCTTGTCATTTTTTTATATAATGAAAGATTGTCATCAATATTAAGTAATTACATTAGTCACATTAAATTTTGATTCATAACATATCCATAGAATGTTCACTGTAAAAGGGACTTTAGGAATCATTTGATCCCAACTCCTCATTTGACAGATGGGGAAATAAAGACCCACAGAAATTAAGTCATTGGGCAAGTGGCCAAACCATGGCTGATGTAGGGTTCCCGATCCCAAGGGCATTGCCCTTCTAGAGTAAAAGCTTCCATTGCCGGGGCACCTTCAGCTACACAAGGCAATTTCCTCACGACAATCCACTGAGCTAGTTGTTATAAGATGATTATCTATTTTGGAGATGCAAGAAGTGAAGGGCTTAGAGGTAAAGTGAATTGTCTGTAACCACACGGATTCTTACTGATGGAGGCAGGATTCAGGCCTATATCTCTTCTGACTTCAACATTAATGTTCTTTCCATGGTACCCTGTCTTCAGAAAGTACTTCATGTTTCATTTTAGCCCAAGGTCAGTCTGACACATGGGTTTTGGCCATGGTTCATAGAAGTTCATGAGTCTCAAAATCATTTTCCTCACAGAGGTGCCTTCTTGGGAGAAAACATACACACACATCTACATTGGCCCAAACACACATACTATTATAATCTTGTGTACAAACATCTACTCATCTAGTCTCTCTTCTTTGACTTAAATCCATTTATTGAAATGATACTGTCATGTTAAAAAACAAGTACTTACTTGCCTTTTACCTGTGATAATAAAAAAAAACATTTTTTTGGGGAAATTTATGAATTGTAGACCTCTTTCAGCCAGGGGGAGGGAGAGAGATTATGGGTAGTTCTACTTAGTACCTTGTTTCAGGTTCTGCCCAAAACATCTTCTTGTAAGATTAGATCAACTCTAATTAGTTAGCAGTTAGTAAGGATTCCAAAAGACAGGGATGCCACATTTATTACCAGCTATTGCAGAGGAGATGTGGAAGATTCTCATATTGGATTCATAGAGGATTCCTTATACTTAGTTAGCCCTTTCTTTGTGCAAGGAGCTGAGATTTAAAGGTTGTTGAGTTGGTTCATCCCTGTCCAACTCATTGTGACCCTATTTGAGATTTTTTTTTGAACAGAGAGTGGTTTGTCATTTCCTTCTCCAGAGGAAAATGTACTCATTTTACAGACGAGTAAACTGAGACAAACAGGGTTAAGTGACTTGCTCAGGATCATATAGCTAGGAAGTGTTTGAGATCAGATTTGACTCATCTTCATATGAGTCTTCCTGACTTCAGACCTGATGCTCCCCATACTCATTTTCAAGGAAGTTACACCTTAATAGGAAGAATAGTGATACAAGGATAAGTGACAGAGTACAAAGGAGAAGACTAGATATAGAGCTATGAAGAATTTGAGGAAGGAGAAGTCACTTTCATTCTGGGCCATCCAGAACTGATCTAAGGGAATGCTCTATGAAGGAGGTTATACCTGAGTTAAGACTTGAAGAAAGGCCCAAGTACTTGAAAAGGACAGAGTGGCCTGAGTGAAAGCCAGTTGAGGAGACCCCCTTTTGGACTAGATGCCAAGTAGGGAGGCAATGGAGACAGGGGAATGCCATCGGGTCATAGAGCTGGAAGGGACTCAGAAGTCTTCCTGCCTAATTTCTTTATTTTATACTGTAGGCAAAAGTATAGAGGGGTGAAATGCAGGTGGTGTGTTCAGGAGACAATAAGCTTGTCTGGTGGGAAAGAGAAGCAGGGGAACCAGATTGGGCCTTGAATTGGAGGCTAATTGAATTTAGAATATAGCCTCTGGAACCTGGGGAGGTGCTGAAGGTTTTGGGATGTAAGTTGAGGTAACTTATTTTGAGCAATGTTTCAAGAGGAGATAACATGACAGCAGTGGATAGATTTGTTTGAAGAAAAACTGGAAATGGGGAAACTCCCTTGGAACGTGTTATAATAATTTAGGCATACGGTGACGAGAGGGTCCTAGATCTCTTCTTTGTGCCTCTCACATTCTACCTAGTACTAAACTTGTTTGCATATATGCCACCTCCCTCTCCCACCTCTGTAGACTCCCTCAGGTACAGGGATTAAGTTCTCTCTCAGCTAGGTGACCTTAGCACCTCACACATTCATAAAGATTTCCAATTTTGGCCTGACAGTGAGTGCTATATTGTTACTATTGAATATTGTATTCTCACCTGGTGTCCTTCACATTGTCCTGATTATGGTCTGGAGCCCAGTAATAATTACAAGCTAGAGTCAGTAATTTTAAGGAACATAAACAGCGCCGTCATCCTCTGCCTCCCCAGAGCCTAGGAATTGAATCTTGCCCACAAGCAAGCTAAGTTGTTAAGCTGTCAGCTTAGTGTATCCACAGAGAAGTACAATATGTACCCGTAGAAATGCTGAAAGGACACAGGGGGCTGGGCCAGGCTGGGGGAGGGAGAAGGAACTTACATGCCTGAGCTGAGAATATGAGCCAAACCAGCCGAGCAACGCCCAGTGATAGCCCAGCATGCTGGCAGCACATGTGAGCCTTTGTGTCAGAAACAGTGTTTAATGGGGATTAGGTGCCAGACTCTATGGAGAAAAAAGTGTCAAAAATATAGCTCTATGGCCTTTAATTCTGTTCACTTATTTGCAACTCTCTCCCCTTATAGATCCTGCAAAATACAGGGAAAGTACTTGGGTGCCACATCCTGGTACAAAAATCCCTGCTCTTGGAATCCAAGCTCTCTCCAACCATAAGCATGTTCAACCATTTGAGTCTCGTGCAGCCTTTACTTTTTCCTATAAAAGGGAGGTGAGCTGATAACACTAGCCGCCTCACTGTTTTGTTGTAAGGAAAATACATGGCAGTTTATAAAATGCTAAAGAAAAGTCAGTTATTATCACTAAATAATATAAGTACCTTTCAAAAATTTCTTTAAACTCCTGATTGAAAATAATACAGTCTTAGCCCTATTGCAGCACTTTTCATTTTAGGTAAATTTTCAAAGCACTTTTACATTTGAAAATCTTATATTCTCAATATCCTGGTAAGGTAAGTATGAGAGGGCTAGTATTCTTACTCCTATTTAATTATTCCCATTGTTGGGATCATAATGGCAGGTTTCTTCCTACAGCTTGGAATGAGGTTGGGACCAGCAGGGTGATTTTACTTGGCATTGAAATTGAAAAGTGTGGCACTTTCTATCTCGGGGTGGTCTCAGGGAATTTTGCTACTGGCATCAGATGTAAAAAGAGCTGGACCACCCAAGAAGGACATTGTCCTGCTGTTTCCCAAACCACTTGTCTAATGTGGGTAGAGCTTTTTCCTGCTTGACCCTAACTTCTGCTCTGAATGCCCTTTAAGACTATTTTCTTTACTCCCTTGCTCCAAAAACACATTTCAAAAAAACATTCTTGTTGACACACAAGACTGAGCAAAATTTTCTGCAGACAAAGTTTCAGCCAAATGAAGTTAGAATAGTGATTCACATGTGCATTGCAGATGACTCCAGGAAATGTGTCTGCCCCCAGGTTCTCCACTCACCTGGCCTTTTGGAAGGCTTTTTGGAAACTGGAGAGAAACTTCTCTGGGATAAAACACCATTATCATTATTAACTTCCCTTGGCTTTTCATTTGTTGCAAAGCTGAGGCTTCTGCTGCAGAAACCATGCCTTCCACCACTAAATGCCAAACATTCAAAGGAAGCAGAAAGAAGATTTCTAGGATACTATTAAGAGCTTCGATATCAGTCATTTGCCCAAAAAATTGATCAGTCAAAAGTGCTAGTGACCATCAAAGTGGCTTTGGGGCATAAGGAAGAGGAGAAAGGAAGATAAAAACTTGAGTATAAACTGTGGGTCCTTTTTTTTTTTTTTTTTTTTTCCCCAGGCTGCCATCAGTCAGTCTCTAACCAGCTGCTGCCCTTATTTTCTTGCCTGGGCTCAGGCAATAATAACCAAGCAACTTTCCTGGATGTGGTGGTCTACCACCGTAATGGTAACTTTGTCATGTATAAAAAGTTCATGATTTCTGGCATTTCCCCTCCAAAAAATAAATGCTTTCAATCTTTGCAAATGTGAGATAGTAGGACATTTGCCTTTCTAAAATAAATAGATTCTTGACTAAGGATGGAATGCATTTAAAAAGGACAACTATTTGCCTTGAAACTTACATATCTAATCACAAGGGCTTTAAACTGTAAACTACAAAGAGAAAATCCTGTCTTTCTCCACTAAGCTTGATACTGTAGAGAGCAGTTGTAGTATAGGGAAAAGAGTGGCTGTAAAAGTGATGGGGTATAGGGGACTACGCATAAGGAAATTCTCTCTGCTTCTGAAGGTCAACACCTGCCTTGCAAGTACAGTCTTAGAGCACTGAAACATTAAGTGACTTGTTAATCAATGGTCTCACAGACTGGGTGGGTCAGAGGTGGAATTAACACTGAGTCTTCTTGGCTTTGGGCTATCAAAACAGGAGAAATATCCAGAGATTTATAGACCATATCTAGTAAAGTAGCCAACAATGGGATCTATGGCCTCTGGTGTCTGTACACACATTCACAAAGTATGTGTAACAAGCAAAGTGAACTCTAGATTCTGAGCCAGTGAAGCAAATTTGACTTCTTAGATATCAGTGAAACTGATAGGTAGAATGGAACTCTGGAGTAGAATGTGGTCCAGCAATGGTCTACCTGGAATCAGAAAGAACAGAGGAAGGGAATTGGGGATGCAATTGGAACAGCATCTATTCAAGAAGCTATTCTTCTTGTGTAATCTTTTTTTAAGACTACCAATAATTGTGTGAAATAGGTTCAATAAGATAATATTATCTAGGGGGCAGCTAGGTGGTGCAGTGGATAGAGTACCAGCCCTCAAGTCAGGAGAATTTGAGTTCAAATCTAGCCTCAGACACTTAACACTTCCTAGTGACTCTGGGCAAGTCACTTAATCCTAATTGTCTCGGGGGAAAAAAGATAGTATTATCTACTAAACAGTGAGGAAATATGGCTAATAGAAATGGTGTGCATGGTTATAGAGTTAGGAATGATCCCAGACAGAATTTGAACTCGGTCTTTCTGACTCCACCTTAAGGGATTTATCCATGAGCACCACACATTGCCTCTTCAAGAAGATACATTTATGTGACAAAACCCAAAAAGCACAGACAGAAGAGGAAGATGGTAGAAAATATTGACATCAACAGAGGCAGAATCAATAGTAATATCATCATCAAAAAATACTACAGACTCTTTGGAGAGAGAAGAAACAATGAATTCAGGAAATGCATTGCAAAGCTGGCAAAGAAGCACAATGTAGTAGAGATGGGACACTTTAGTTGTCTACACTTTTGCTGGAGCTTTTTCTCTGACAAAAGAATAGTTAATACCTGTTTGGCTTGCTTTAATGAGAAAAGGTAGTAGAACTCACTAGGAAATTGCTCTTTTGGATTTGATTTGCATCAACAAGGAGAAACTGGTTGCTAGGATGGAAATAATAGAAACCTTGAAGGAAAGTGACCATTTCATCTTAGAAGGTGAGATAACAGGGAGCGAAGCTGAATAGTATGGAATGTTTCCTAATGTTGGAGAGAGGAGGTTTTAAAATCCAGAAAAGGAATCTATATATGTGTGTGTGTGTGTGTGTGTGTGTGTGTGTGTGTATACATATATATATATGTATACACACACACACACACACACACACACACACACATATCATCCCATGACCTAAAAATTCTATAAGGAAAATTGTCCTCAGAAGGATAGTAGTATGTCTCAAGACAAACAGCTACAATTTTAATGAGGAGGCAAAAGGGTAGTTATTTAAAGGAACTGGTGTGGATGTACACGAAATCCATCAACTTTTATAGATTAAAAGGAAACAAAATCATGTACTGCCCATGGAAGTAAAGACACATCCCAGAGAATGAAATCAAAAGTGTGGTAAAGAGTACTAAAAAACCGTCAAAAGTTCAGGAGCTCAGATTGGGCTGAACTTGGCAAGGAAAACTAAAGACAATACCAAGGACTCTTTAAAGCTCTATTTGAGAGAAAAGCCAAGGTCTCAGGAGAGATAATACTGCTGCTGATAGTAGATAGAGGACCATGATGAGAAGGAAGAGCCACTCAATTGTTGTAGTCCGCTTTATTCCATCAAATAGAATGATCGTTGAACTGGAAAGGAGAGGAAAAAGAAGACTAGGGAGTCAGAACTCAAGGTAAGAAGAAAAATAATAAGAAAGCTGATAGCTGTCAGTGATGAGTCAAAATCACCAAGTTCCCAGGAACACATATTAGAATGAATGTGACTGCTGAGCCACTATCAGGGATCTTTGTAGCATTTTTGGGAAATGGAGAAGGTACCACAAAACTGAAAAAGAGAATTTGTCTTTACTTTTGGAAAAACAGAAGCAAATGATACATGCACAGTAGGAATCAATGAGCTCAACTTTCATTCCTGGCAAAATCTTAGAATCTAATATTAACGTATGGTTAGTGGACATGTGAAAAAGGAAGTGGTGCTCACCCAAAGCTTCATTAACAGCAATTCATGCTAGACTAACCTCATTTCCTTTTTTGACAGGTTATTAGGCCTGGGGAAGCTGTGAATGTTGTTTACTTAGATTTTAGCAAAACATTCAACAATGTCCTGTTATTTTTGTAGACAAGGGCTAAGCAATTATATCGTTAAGTGGATTTAAGATTGTTGAATATTTAGACTCATTAATGGTTCAGAGTCCCCTTGTTAGGATGGACAAGAGCCCTGGCCAAAGGCCTAAGGGATATGTGCTTGGCCCTCTGTTTTGGATAAAAGGATAGGTGGGCCGCTCATCAAATTTGCAAAAAATGCAAAGTGAAAAAGGATAAATGACAGTTGGTTGAAGTGTTAGGATCCAAAAAGAGATCTAATCAAATTTAACAGGGGCGGTTGGTGTGGGAAGTAAAGTCTTAGAGTAGCATCAAAAAAATAATAATAATACATTCAAAGATACAAGGTAAAGGAGTGTGGTTAGGCAGCAGTTCATCTGGAAAAGACATCTGGGGGTGGTTAAAAGCTCAAGATGAATCAACAGAGAGATGTGGTAGCCTCAAAATGTTTTTTAAAAATACATCTTGTTGATATTTTCTATTTTTCTATCACCAGCATTTCCCATTGTTTCCCTTTCCTGCTTCCAGACAGCTGTCCCTTATAGTGAAGAAGAAAAAAACGGAGTTTAACAAAATGGACCAACATATTGAAAAAGTCTGGGATTATCTATCTGTATTATCCACACTCACAGATTCCCTCAGTTCTGCAAAGAAGGTGGCAGTACCTTCTCTGCAGATAACTTCTTTGGAGTCTAACTTGGCCATTAAAGTTTTTTAGCATTTAATTTTGATTGTTTCAGCCTAAAATCTCTCCTCTTCTCCTAAATTGCATGAAGAGACTTAGAGTGCTCAGAACTAGAGTGGGGATTATCTTCTGTGTGACTTCCTGTGGCATCATGTTCAGTTCTGGGTACCATGAAGAATGAAGAAGAGCCGAGAGCAGTCAGATGAAGGCAACCTGAGATCATGGCCTAGGCGAATCCATTGAATCAAATGGTGATTTTAGTCTGAAGGGGAATAAAGCCCATTAGAGGGATCTGATAGTCATCCTCAGGGATATTTGATAAGATCACTTGGTAGTGGTATTATACTTGCTGCCAGGGCAGATATAGAACAGTGGTTGGAAGCTTCTGAATGGCAGATTTAAAAGTGATAAAGGGAAAACTTCCTAATAATAAATGTTGTCCCAGGTGAAATAAGGAATCCTAGGAGACAGTGAATTGCCCCAAATGCAGGCAGGATCGTTCTTTTCAGGTATGTAGAAAACATTCTTAAGTGTGAGTTGGAGTATATGGTCTCAGAGATTCTGTGAGACAGGAAAGTTAGATTCACTTTGCCATCTGTGAAATAGGGATTACAGTACTTAGACTGTGCATCTCACAGGCTATTCTGAGGAATATATTTGGAAATTGTAAAAGGTTATCAAACCATAAGTTGGTATGAATGAGTATTCCTCCCTTCCAGTGGCTAAGTGCCTCTCAGCTCTGACAGGCTGTGATTTCTTTAAAAGTTCTTTCCTGTTTAGAAACACTTCCAACATCCCTTCCATTGTTAGCATCATCTGAGCTCTCACATGCTGTGGGCATTGCAGCATCTTGCATTATCAGCTCTGAGGGAAGTCAATCTTATAAAAGCCTGCCTCTGATTCTAGAGGTAAGCCTGTTTGACACTCAATAAGAGGATCCCCACCCACCTCCTTCTGGAAGCTTCCTTGTTTACTCTATACTTCAGGGATATGGATATGTCTGATATCAGCATCTATAATTTGTAACGTGTCATTTTATTTGACTATATACAATCTTGTCATATTTGCTATTATTTCATATGCATTAGTCTTGTTTTCTCACCAACATTTTTTAAGCTCTTTGCAGGCAGGATCCATGTCTGATTATCTGATGACTCTTCAGTGTCTCCTTTACCCCGTTCCCTATCCCATGCACAGAACTGTTGAATATGAAAAATAAAGAACAATTACATCATTCCCCCTATGGATTATGTACAGTTTCACCTTTATCTGATGACCATTGTTCTTTTTATTCTGTCACTTCTTACACACACACACACACACACACACACTGTTAGCATCATGATAATATAAATTTTGTACGGAACTTAAGTGTTTCCAATATTCATCATTTCATTTGATCCCACCACACTATCAGGAGGAAGTAATGTAATACAGGCATACTATCTCCATGTGATGGATGAGAAAAAGAACTCCAAGGTGACCTACAATCTGTGTAATCTGGCCTAATCTCTTGATCTCGACAATATTCTTTTTACTCTGAGAATATGGGGAGCTTAGATGTGATATCTAGTGTCCCTTTCTATCTCTGACATCCTGTGATCCTAGAACCTGCCAGGCCCAAGATCAAGATCAAATCAACTCTTCTAACTTGATTTGATACTCTAATGCTGCTTCTGAATTGTCTGTTTATTCCATTATCTGAGTTTGTACCTTTCCATCATTATAACTGCTAATTTTTCAACAAGTGAGGCTTTCCCACAGTCAGGTGCTAACTCTGACAGCTGTCCTAGGTCACAGTCTTTGTCTCATCTCTTTGCCCCCTGGGTCTTTCCATCTGTGTTTCTCATTGAAAAGAGATCACCACTGCAGTAACTTCTCATTGGTCAAGAACATTGTAAACCTGTTTGTGTCTCTTTGCTTGCCAGTAATAGTTTTATGTGACCCTTGCTGTTGGGGCAACTCCAGGAAGAGTTTGGAGACTACTCTAGAAACACTCTGCACTCTTGAGTAGGAACATCCTAGAAGGCACATGAGCAGAGCTGGAAAGCCTTTGGTATCCCCTGGTGTTTATATGTCTAAGGATTTCTGGAGAGTTTAATTATTTCAGTTTTCCAATAGTACTTTCTCCACTCATTTGTGGAAGTAGTGAGTCATGCTGAGTTGTCAGGTTCTGAACAAGATGGCTCTCTAAAGCTGTTAAAATAATATGTCATGGGCAAATATTTCATCACAGTGACCAACCTACTAGTGTTGAGCTACTCCCATGCAGCTAGGCTGGTCCTCAGAACACAAAGTTTATTGCTTTCTGCAAAGCCCTACCAGCTTTACATTAATCCCAGATTTCATCTTGTACTATAGGGTCTATTGTTATAGCCTATTAAACTTACACATATAACTATCTGGAGGAGTAGGAAGAAGGCTAGTCTGAGGAGGGGTTGTCAGAAGATCTATAATAAACTCCTGACTCCTCTATTTCTTCATGTATGACTGATATTAACCACTTAGAGCTCCTATTTCTTTTTCTTTAATTTGTTTGTTCCCATTTCTTCTAAAATAAAGCTATTATTGATCTGACTTGCCTCCTAAGGTCATTATCGGACTCAAATGAGATGGTGGATAGAAAAAGCATGATGGATATAAATATTAATGTCATTTTATTTGTCTAGCCTTTATAAACTACAAATGCTATAAAAATATAAGCAATGATGGTCATATTCTGTGTAGGTTATTTTACACAGAGTTTGCAATCAGTTAGATACTTGGTTTTAGTATTGAACAGTATTTAATGATCTCCCTCAGCTTCTAAATATCCTCTTGCTATCAAGCCATATATGAGATATGCTAGGTAAAGGGGTGGTAATGACTTGTTTCATCATTAGGTGGCACCTTTGCATTTGATGTTATAGATTCTAGTTGACTTTTGGGATAGATATTTTTGAGGATAGTAGACAGAGGTAGAGACAGAGATAGAGAAGAAGGGAGGGAGACTTACTTAGTTTCACCTCCTACATATGCCATGTTTTGGAACTGCTACCAAATTTTGAGAGTATCATCAGAGACCTGCTTTAGTTTTCATGGATATTAGTACTTTCTAAGATCTGATTGTATCATCATGGTGACTTGTGATAGTAAAATCCACAAAACCCCTTAAGTCATTTACATTTACATTCCATACAACTTCTCCATTTTGTGCAGAATTCCCCCATTACTAGCATTTCCCCTCTCTCTCCCAGGAATGATTAGGAAATGTATTCATTGTTTACTGTAATAGTGGAGGGGAGATAGGACAGAAAGATTCCTAATAACAATATAATATTTTATCTGTATAATGATTTTTGTTTTATGAAGTTGTTTCACAAACATGATCTCACTTGTTCCTGTGTAAACTAGATATGAGATTTGAATGCATTTATAGCTACCTCACAGAAAAGGACATCATAAAATCATGAAATTTCAGAACTAGAAGGGTACATTAGAATATCGGAGCTGCCAGTGCCCTTAGAACATAGAATGTCAGAGCTGGGGTGTACCTTCAAACAGATGATGTCAAACTGGTAAGACCATCAGAGACTATCTAGTCCAAACTCCCTGTTATACAGATAAGTAACAGGCCCAGAGAGGAGAAAGGGACTTTCTTGGCTCACTCATAGAGATTTTGTATTCATTTTCATTCAACAAGTTAGTACAAGTAAATAGATACTCAAATATTTTGTGAATAAATGTTTGAACGACCAGCTTAATGTGCCAAATACTGCACTAAGTGAGCAATCTCTGCCCTCAAGTAACTCATAATCTGAAGGGAGAAATAGTATGAAAATCTATGTACAAAGAATCTATACAAAGGATAATGAGAAATAATCAAGAGAGGGAAAGCATTAGAATTAAGAGGGATTGGGAAAGTAGAAAATAGAATTTTATCTGGCATTTAAAGAAAGCCTTCAGTTAAGAGACACATGAAGGATGAGGGACAAGAAGGGAGAGCATTTAAGGCATGAGGGTGCCCTGTGGAAAGGCCTAGAGTCAGGAGAGGGAGGATCTTATTCATAGAACAGCTCGGGGATCAGTCACTGTATCTCAGAGTGCAGGAGGGTGGGGTAGGATAGATGGTACAAAGTATAAGAAAGTTGGAAGGATAAGGGAGAGGGTTATGAAGGGCTTTGAATGCTAAACAAAGGGTTTTATATTTGTTCCTGGAGGTGATGGGGCTAAGACATAGGTCAGATGTGTGTGTGAGAAAGATCATTTTGATAGCTGAGGAAGAAGGTCTAGAGAGGAAAGACTTGAGGTAGGTAGATCCATCAGTAACCTGCTGCAGTAGTGCAGGAATGAGAGGATGATGGGCTAGGTGCTCCAGGGCTATGGCAATGTCAAAGGAGAGCAAGGGAAATAAGTGAAAGATGATAAAAGAGTAAAAATGACAGACCTTGGTAATAGATTGGCTATGGGACAGGAAGAGAGTGCTAAGAGTTGAGGATGACACGAATTGTGAGCTTGGGCAACTGCAAAGATGGTGGTGCCCTAGTAATAGGGAAGGTTGGAAGCGGGGAAGGTTTTGGAGGAAAATGAGTTCAGTTTTGGACATGTTAAGTTTAAGATGTCTCTAGAACATCCATTTCAAGATGTTAAATAGGCAGGTAGAGGACCAAGACTAGAAGTGGGCAGTAGTTAGAGCTAAATAAGTTGATTTGAGAATCATTAGCACAGAGGTGATAATTGAATCCATCTGAGCTGATAAGATTGCCAGGTGAAATAGGACAGAAGGCGGAAAAAGAAGAAAGCCCTGGGCAGACCCTTTGGGATACCCAAGGCTAGCAGGTATGATCTTGACAAAGATCCAGCAAAGGTGACTTAAAAGGAATGTTCAGAAAAGTAGAGAGTGGTATTCCAAGTAAGAACCTAGAGAGAAGAAAATATCAAGGAGAAAAGGTTGATGGAAGAGTATAAAAAACTATAGAGAAGTCAAGGAGAATGAGGACTGAGAAAAGGTGATTAGATTCAGCAACTGACAGATCATTGGTAACTTTGGAGAGTGCAGTGTGTGTTAAATGAGATCAGAGGCCAGATTGTAAACTGAGTTAAAAGGGACTTTGTGAAGAAAGCAGAACCAGAAAAAAAAAAAAAAAAAACTACACATAATTACTATAGCAGTGGAGATGAAAAGAACAAAAAGGAAAAGTTGAAACTGAACACTGTCATAACGATCAATTTTGGTCCTAGAGAAGAGATAAGAAATGTACCTCCCTCCCTTTGTAGAGTGGGAGACTGGATGTGTAAATGATGCATGTGCTATTGATGTGCTGCCCAGTTTTGTTGGATTCCTTTCCTTTTTTCTTCCTACTCTTTGTGGCAAGCAATAGCTTTCAGTGGGCAGGGGAAAGGGGATGCATTTGGAAATGAAAAAAGAAAGAAAATGTTTTTAAATTAAGAAAAAAAAAAAGCTGCCTGTAAAATAGTTGGAGATGGAAGAATTTCTTTGTTATTGTTCATTTGTTTCAGAAATTAACTCTTCTTTCTAACTCATTTGGAGTTTTATTGGCAAAGGTATTGGAGTGGTTTGCCGTTTCTTTTCCCAGCTCATTTGACAGATAAGGAAACTGAGACAAGCAGAGTTAAGTGACTTGCCCATGGTCAGGCAGTTATTAAGTATATGAGGCTGGATTTGAACGCATGTTATTCTGACTCTATGCCCTAGTACTCTATCGACTGGGCCTCTATTCCCTTTAATTTTCCTGGCAAGATCAAGGTTTACTTTGTGAAGAAGGTGACTTGGAAGATGACCGTGAAGAATGAGTGGAAGAATGAGCAATGAGATTGAGGGAAGGGCTTTCTAGGGGTATAGAACAGGGTAAGCAGGAAAACGTGGGGCTACTTTGGTAAGAAGAAAATATCCAAGCTGGCTTCTGTCTTCTTGCCATGAATTTGGAATGAAAGAGTGAATACATACGTTCTATGGATAAATAGTACCACGTACAATATGTTCTTCCTGACTTTCAAGGCCTTGATCAAATCTTACCTAGGAGGTATAGTGGAGAGAGTACTCAATTCGGAGTCAGGAAGCCATACTAACTGTGTAACTGGGCAAGTCACTTAACCTGGCTATCTTAATTTCCTCATGGAACAACGACTATAATAGCACCTATTTCTCAAGCTTGTTGTGAGGATTAAATGGATTAATATTTAATTAATGTTATTATAAATATTAATATTTATAAAACTCTTTGCAAACTTTAAAGCATTATGTTATTATATATAGTTTGATGGCGTGTTACTCTTGCTTATTATTATTCCAAGATTACTCTGTCCTATGTTTATCTCACATAGCACCTGCCCCTTTACTATATGACCATATGCTTTAGAGCTAGAAGGGATAGGAGAAATCATTTAGATTTTTTTTTTTTTTTGGCACGTATCTAGTCAACAGCAGAATCAAGATTTGAACCCAGGTCATCTGAAGCCAAAGCCAGTATTCTTTCCATTAGATATAAACGGGCAAGAACTTTCTTAGATGATGAAACTGATCCTCAGAGAAATTAAGTATCTCATAATTATGTCATAGAGGATCACAGGATTTAAAGCTGGTAGAAACGTTGAGATCTAGTCCAACCTGCTTATATTGCAGATAGGGAAATTTAGATCCAAATTAGATGTGCTTAAAGGAATACAAGAGCAAATTTGGATGGATTCAAATAGAACTGACTTTTTTAGAGAATTTGAATTCATTTTCCAGATCCCTTAGCATGATTTGTTCTTTATAGAGTAATGTCCAATGCAAGCAGTAGCCTGTAGCTGTTGATTTGTAAGGAGTTAACAATGTGGGAAACCCATTAGGAAGAACAAACAAACTCAAAGAGATAATGTGCCATTAACCCCTTCCACCTGCACCAACAAGGCAGGGTGTTAGACAGGGGAGGGTGTGAGCTCTATTTCTTTTGCCAAGGTATTTAGCTTTAAGCTCCTGAGAGACACAACAGTATGTGACAAATAAAGTCATGCATAGTCATCTCCCCAAACAGAATAGTGATGTGCTGCTGCCTTATGTTAGACTCAATAAATGAATTTATGAGTGTAAAACCAACCTTTTAAGGAGATTAACTGTAAAACTCCATTGGATAGGGAAGCACCAGAAAGTATCTCAGATACGAGATTAAGAGTAATCAAGTATGAGGTGTTTTTTTTAATTAATTGGAAAAGATATGACTAACGTTTGGATAGGACACTGAATTTGGGGGTGGAAGATTTAGATTTGAATTCTAGCACTCCTATTTACAAGCACTGTCATTTCAAGCAAATCTCTCCTCTCTGGATCTCAGTTTTCTTGTCTGTAAAATGGGACAGGAGGATATTAATTGAATCATTTTTCAATTATGTCCAACTCTTTGTGGTCCCATCTGGGGTATTTTTGGCAAAGGGTTGGATTAGTTAATCTTGAAGGTCCTTCTCCATCAGTAACTTCTGTCTTGCTAAATCTGTGATTTAGTCATTCCTTGCTTCAGGCTAAAAATGGAAAGGAATCATTGTCTTGGGTGCTGAGCCTATATAGGGGCTCATGTCATATAATAATCTATTTGGGTGTTAGATTCAAATCTTCTACCTCCAAATTCTTCTTTCCCCTAAGCCAGTATTCTATAGCTAGACTTTTAGCTATAAAATCTGCCTTGTAAAATTCTTCAGTCTCAGTCTTCCCTATTCTTTGTTTGGCTCTTATGATCATTTTATCCATAAAACCAGAAGCTGATTCATGGTCACAGCTCTGTTCTAGCATCTTTTGTAGGAAATGTTCATACCTTTTCATGCATTTGCCAACATTAGTTGCTATTGTTTAATACATAAGAAGAAAGAAGGAAAGTTTTCCTTTCTTTCCAGAAACAAAGGTACAAAAACATGTTTTTTTTAAAAAATCCATGGTATGAGGAATTGAGGAGAGGGAATTTGGAAAGTGTTTTGGATACGACATTGAGACTGAAGAAATTTGAGGGGAAGCTTTTATGGATATTAATATATTATGATATAACAGAAGATTTTATATAGATGCAGGATTTTTTTCTGGCCAAAAACCCGTTTTAGATAATGAGGCTTCCCCTTCAGACTTTACGAATTTCGTGAATGGTGGATAGGAGACTTAAGAAAAAAAAAGTTATTTAATACTCTCTGATCTTTAAATACCTGCTCCTAATTATAGAATATCAGAGTTTGATCATATAGTATAACTCCCCTGATTTTGCAGATGAGAAATCTGAGTCTTGCAGAGTTATAAAATACAAGTTAATGGTTGGAGCCAGAAGTAGAACCTAGGATTGGTAACTCCAGAGCTCTTTCTGTGCTGTTCCATGCTACTCCTTCAAACTACCTTCACTTAATTTGGAAATCATAATTTCTGGGATTTCCCCCCTTCTTCTGCTTTTTTAGGAGAAGGAAAACAAATCATGAGGTTAGGTTAGTTTAAACTCTAAACAATAAGAATACCAGTACCCCAGCATCCAGAGACTATCCTAGAACAAGACCATGCAGTCTCCTTTCCCACCACCTAAATTCATGGAGACTAAATGCAAGTCAACTATACCTGAATGATGACCGTGATATTGAGAAGAGCCCTGAATTTACCAGTCAGAAGACTTGGTTTTGAATGCTGATTTTGTTGTCTAGTACAAAGTGCTGGGAAGATTGTTTCTTGCTCTTTTTCCCTTTCTCCCTCCTAATTTGGGCCTTATTAGATGATTTCTAATATCCCTTCCCTTCTTTGACCTGAATGGATTACTTACTTAACACTTGGAAGTATCACTATTATATTTTAAGGAATTTTTCAACTAGTGTTGAGAGGATTTTCTACTTTGCTCTATTAATGAGAAATGGACAAGTGTTATAAATGCCTCAATCCTCAGAGCATTGTGATCATCTTAGTTCTGGTACAGTATCTTACAGCTATTTGTTCCTCTAGTGTCATTAGGGAATAGATTCTGTTTATAGATTTCTAGGAAATATAATTATACTCCTGGCTCCTTCTCACTATTTTAAAGCAGGTGCCTTAGGCAATTTCATTGAAATCTGAAAAGCCCAGGTTGTATAGAGCCAGGACCATCACTTAGTGCTTCTGGCTTGTTGGCATCAGTGCTTATTTGGCCAAAATGGGCATAATAGTCTCTAGAGCAACAGTGGGTTGCATCAGAGAGTCACATCAGACCCTCTGGGATTGCCAAAACTTCATTTTTAAAGCCAGTCTGGGGTGATCCCAGTGTGATGTTCTTCAGTCAACTATTGATCAAAGAACTTTCGACCATAGGTCAACTCTACTCTAAACCTCAGTCTCCTGATTTTTAAAAAGGGAATCGCACTTCCCCATCCTGGGAGATAGACAATGAATGTAAAAATCAATGTCATTCAACTGATTTAAATGTAAATCACCCTATTTGTAAAATAGAGATTATAATTCCTGCCACACCTATCTCATAGAATGGTTTGGAGGGTCACATGATAACATGTATACCAAGTGTCTTGTAAATATGATGTACTGTCTTAAGTTTTCACTGTTTTCTAGGTGTTTTGCATGTGGTGTTTCTCTCAGGAAATATAAACTTGAAAGGAGGAACAGTTTTGCTTTTTTCTTTGTATCCGTTGTATTTCTGACCTATAATAGGCATTTAATGAATGTTTATTGAAAGAATGAATTAATTACTAAGCCCAAACTCTTTACTTTGACATTCAGAGCCTTCTGCATTCTGACTCCAACCTATTTATTCAACTTTATTTCTCATTATTCAGAATCTCAGAATAGAAGATACCACAAAGTAATCATCTTTACCACATTTGTAATGTTTATCATAGTGGGAACCCACTCCTTTCCAGGGCATAATTGTTAGGGAATTTCTCCCTAGATGGAGCTTCTGTATTCCTTGCTTCAACTTCTAAGCATTGCTCCTGGTTCTGCTTCTTTGGGACTAAAGCAGGACCAGGCTGTTGGTTAGTGACATTCATTAAGTTCCTAATCCTGGCTGTTTCAGGCATTGGGCTAGACCCTACCATGTGACAGCCTTTCAGATACTTAAAGATACTTCTCACAAAACCCCTCTACATTTTTGTCACACAAAAGAAGGAAAGAACTATACATTATCTGCAAAGATAGGCCAGTGCTAGTTTGTGAATTGCTTTAAATGCCAAATAGGGGAATTTGAATTTATTTTGGAGGCAACAAGGTCAGATCTATACTTTGGGAATATCAACTTTGGCAGGGCATGGAAGATGGATTGAAGGGGAAAGAGATGAGAGGGAAAGAGACTATTGCAGTAGTGAAGGCAAGAGATAGTAAAGGCCTGAACCAGAGTGGTGGCTGTGTGAGTAGAGAAAAAGGGAAATGATGGGGGAGATATTATGAAGACAAGATCAGAAAGACTCAGTAACTGACTAGATACTTGGGGTGAGGAGATGGAAAAGTCAAGGATGACTCTGAGGTTGTAAGCTTGCTGATGAGAAAAGTAATGACTCTTTCAGCATAAAAAGGGAAGTTAGGGAAAAGGAGTGGGTATCTTAAGGGAAAATGAGTTCCATTTTGGTTATGTTGAGTTCGAAATGTTTATGGGACATCAGATTGGAAATTTCCAGTAGAGTTGGTAACATGGAATTGGAGCCCAGGAGAAAGATCACGACTGAAACATCATGACCCAGCGTTATCAGCAAAGAGATCATTGTTGAATCCATGGTTGCCAGTGAAGTCACCAAGATCATATGAAGTGTTGTCCAGCCACACCTCCCCATATTTCCATTCAGTTAATCAAATATTTATTATACATTTTTGTACCACAATGCCAAGTTTGCAATACACAAAAAAGATAAGACACAAACCTTGTTTTACCGTGGTTAGTAGTTAGATGTAGAGTGCTCTTCCTGATTGCCTTTGGCTAGCCCTTTCCTATGTATTCAGGGCTTGATCAATCATCATTTCCTTTAGGAATCCTTCTCACCTCATCCTACTATGTGGTGAATTCTTTCCTCTGAAGTAACTGTCTGTACCGCTGGTTTGAGAGTTATTCTGTCTTGCCTTCTCAACATCTTTTGTATTGTCGAACTTTTATACTATTGTTTAGCTTATTTTGAGTTTGTCTTATCTTTCCAGCTAGACTGTAACGTACATACATGTGGGCAAAAGCAGTATTTTATATTTCTTTGTCTCATACATTAGCTACATATTAGTCCCTCAACGAGTATTTTTCTGTTTTATTGACTATAGATCTGGTTTTGACTGCTTGTGAATTCCAGAGGTCTATGTGGTCACCAGGCAGCTTTTTTCTCACCCTCCTGCAGTTTGGGAGCTGGAAAGATCTCTGTCTGCCCCCTCCTGTGTACACTATTGAGCAGTTTGCAAGTGTGGGAATTTACAGCTCAGGCCTCCCAGCTATGTGAATAAGAGTGGCCTGACCTGGGTCAGTTGGTTTTTGAATTTTTTTCCCTAGGGATTTCATGTTTTTAAGTAAAATCTCTGTTAAAAGAAAAGGAGGAGATAGAAAAGAGAGGGGGAGAAACCACAGGTCAGTGGGAGTTGTGGGTTTTGGGGATTGGGTGTTATAGTGGAAAGAGCAAGAACTTAATCTAGAGTCAGAGGGTCTAAGGTTCTGTTTCCAGGTGTATTTCTGACCACCTATGTGACCATTTAAACAAGTCACTGTGTTTTCCTCATATACCATCAAGGATCGAATGAAGGAATTGAATTATAGATGAACTGAATTGTGAGACAACTAAGTATTGCAGGGGGTAAAGTACTAAGCCTAGAGTAAAAAAGACCTGAATTCAAATGTGGCCTCAGACATCTACTAGATGTGTGACCCTGGTAAATCATTTAACTGCCCTTTGCCTCAGTTTCCTTATCTGTAAAATAGGCATTGCATCTCTTTCTCACAATTGTTGTGAGAATCAAATGAGATAATTGTACTTAGCACAGCACCTGCTCATAACTAAATGTTAGCTATTATTATGATGATCTCCATAGTTCCATGTAGATCTAAACCCTGTGACTTTAGAAGACTGGTTTATCACACCTCAGAGAACCTGGGAAAACGTTTAAGAGAAATAAAATGTTCTTTTATGGACAATTTTAAATATTTAAGTAATAGAGAGGAAACTTTCCTTCTGTATTGTGGGAATGCCTTATACTTCTTTGGACCACCATTAAGATTAATAGGGAAATATAAGGGCTCAACATCTTTTTTGATCATGAAAGTAGAGGGGAGGGAAAGAAAAAGAGAGAATAAATTTAAACTTAAGTTTCAGAAGATTTGGTTTTGAATTGCAGCTTAATGGCCCTGGGTATTATTATTATTTTAAAATAAAATGTTATTGTTATTTATTTATTTTTATCTTGACTGTTTTCCCTTGTACTATTTCCCCTTCCTTTCCTAGAAAACCACCTCTTATAACAAAGTTAAAAAAAGAAAGAAAGAAAGAAAAAGGGGAAGAGAAAAAAATTCAGCACAGCAGATCAATGAGGGGGATGACATTGTATGCAATGTTTCACATCCATAGACTTCCACTTCTTAAATTGATCATTATTAAGTCACTTTCCCTTTCTGAGCACTAGGTTCTTCTGTCATATGGACTAGTACTAGTTGCTCTGATGATTCCACTGGATTGTTCACTTTAATTCAGCAAGCATTCATTCAAAATCTATTATGTACCAGACACTGTGTTAGGTATAAAAGATACAAGTACAAAAACAAGTACAAATTGTCTTTGTTCTCAAAGAGCTGTCATTTTTTAAGGAGGGGAACAGGCTGGGAATATACTAGGTACACAGAGTAGTATAATAAATACAAGATAATTTGAGGAGAAAGAAAGGACTATCATTGGAAAGCTTCACGGAGTAGAGAGCAAATGAGTGGAGCCTTGTAGGAAGGCTTTTGCTAGGAAGAGATTAAGAATAAAAATATTCAAATAGTAGGAAAAGTCTTGTGCATATATACAGAAGTGGGACAAATGAGTCATCCAGTTAACATTTATTAAGCACCTGCTGTATGCCAGGTACTGTGCTAAGCACTATACAAATATGATCTCATTTGTAAAAAAGACAGAAGAGGGTAGGGAGTCGCAGGGGGAGAAGGCTCAGCCACATTGGGGAATGGGTGAGAGAGACTGGAAAATCACAAGTAGAGCTGGAAAAGAAGTGAAATAGCAACATGACTATCTGGGTGTCTCCTTAAAATGCAGATTCCAGGAGGAATGCATACATCCAAGGAGGGAGCTACAGAGGCAGAGGGATTTTCTGGGCTGAGAAGGCTGCTGGTATAGAGCTATCTTCCAGAGAAAGCTGCTGGATTATGGTGGAGAGAGAGGTTTTTTTTTTTTTTTTTGCCTCTAGAATTGAATTTAAACTCCTTTGTTGAGCTTCTGAAGCCTTTCACAATCTTATCTTTACAGTCTCATATATTATATAGGAGGAGGAACATCTCCAATGAGAAAGATGTGAAATATTGTGTTGATAGTTTGAAGAGCAATCATAGAATAACCACTGAGGAAATTTGATAATCAGGAAAAAATAAACAGATTGCTCTGGAGCAATGAGGGCCCACTTGAAATTAAATAATATGAATTTGTAGTAAATCCACTTTTTAGATAGTGAAGTAACCAAAATGGACCTTGAGTTCAGAAGACCTGACTTCAAATCCCACCTCAGTTATTGAGCTGTGTGACTCTGAGCAAGTCACTCACCTTGGTGTCAGTTTCTTCATCGGTCAAAAAGGGAGAATAAGAGTACTTCTCTTTTAGGATTATTGTGAGGGTCCATTGAAACTAGATAGCTGGATGGATAGATGGATAGATAGACAAATAGAGTACTTTGCAAATTTTAAAGTTTGTAGCTATTTTAAATGGTATCTAACTGGTTAGTTAGTAGTAGTAAAAGACTACTATTTATGTCGTTGTTCAGTCATTTCACTTGCATCAAACTCTTTGTGACTCCATTAGAGGTTTTCTTGGCAGAGATACTGGCAAGTATCATGTAAAATGGCAAATCATTTTCTTTTCCAGCTCATTTTACAGATAAATAAACTGAGACAAACAAGGTAAATGACTTACCAAAAAACCTAAATTTTTGAGGATAGATTTGAACCCAGGAAGATAAGTCTTCCTGACTTCAGGTTTTCTATTCTATCTATTGTGCCATCTAGCTGTTCCCCAGAAAGCTTTCCCTGATCCTGTATGTTTCACATATTACTTGGTGCTCTCTTTGAATTTATTACATATTGTTGAATTGAATGTGTGATATGGGAGACATTGGCATGGGACCTCCCAGCATGGCAAGTTTTGCTCCATGATCAAAGAAGAATTGAAGTAGCTCAAAAGAAACATGAGATGCACAAATTTAGAGAAACTATCCAAATGTTCACATGGATTATTTGTGCCTGACCTATAGGAGAACATTCTGAGCTCCTATTGATCCAAACAGCTAGTCATATACATTGTAACTTGAATATAGATCTGTCATTTTGGTCCTCTTCAAGAACAAAGGACAACCACCAACCACTTTTCTGTGTGTGTGTCTCATGAGTTCCATGCGGATAGGAATATTTTGTCTTAACTCTACTTTTTACCTTTCCCTGATATGTAGCTCTGTACCCAAGAGACCAACTGGAAGACAATTTTATTAGTGTATGAGTGAAGAACTGAGGATCTGTGCTGGACTTAAGGAGGAAAGGAGATATATGCAAGATCTGTCGTGAAATTAAGCACTAAGGAACTGTCCTAGGAGGTCAGCGAATGGCATTATATTACCATTCCCCCTTCTTTGCTCTGGCTTTGATTTCTGAAGACAGGAAAACATATTGGAGATATTTCTCCTTGCTTTGCTTTCTTAAGAGGCCTATCAAGAAAAGAAGGAAAGCAGGGTGGATGAAGAAAACTGATAACCTCCTGACCCCATTATGACCAGGCTAATGATGCTTTTCCTTTTTAACCTTTCCCCTCCAGCTTGAGCTGACTGCCCTATCCCTTTGATCAGGTAGTTGTAGAGGAAAAAACCTTCCCTTGCAACCTCTTTAAGGTTCTTTTCCTTAACCTTTCACCTATTATCCTGTCCCCTTTGTAATTTTTAAAAGTTTTATTGCTTTTTTTTTATTGCTTTTTTTTCATTAGTCTTATACTGATTTTTCAACCTTTTTTGGGGGGAAGGGGGTGTCATAAATCTTGACAATTTTACTTAAAATAATCATAGCTCTAGAGAAAAAAGGGATCTGTCAGTCCTTCTGGCTCAGTCTCCCAATTTTATAGATGAGGAAACTGAGACCTTGGGAAAAAGTGACTTCCCTAACATTTTTAGTAATAGGAAGAATTAATATTTATATAGCACTTATTAAGTGGCATATGGTAAGAGCTAGGCACTTTACAATCATTACCTCATCTGATCTTCACAACAACCCTGAGAAGATAGGTACTATTATTATGTTTATTTTAACAGATGAGGAAACTGAGACAAACAGAGGTTAAGTGACTTACCTAGGATCATACAGTCAGCAAATACTAAATTTAAACTCAGATCTTCCTGATTTCAGGCCTAGCACTCTGTCTACTATGTCACTACTCATCTGCCTTTAAGGTAGAAGGAATCTTTCCCCTTCTTAAATTTCTGTCATATGTTATTTGGATTCTTCATTATACTTCTCATATTTTTGAAAGCCATAAAAGGTCCTCCACAGTCTGGCTCCAACTTCATTGTCTAATTTTATCCCCTTTGCATATTCAATCAAGCAACAAGCATTTATTTTTAAAATTAATTTATTTTTAATATACATTGCTTTGTGAATCATGTTGGAAAAGAAAACTCAAAATAAAAGGGGAAAACCATGGGAGAGGAGAAAAAAACAGAAAAAAGAAATGAGCAGAATGTGTTGCTTTCAGTCTCCTTACTTTTTCTGGATGCAGATTGCATATTCTGTCCAGAGACTATTGGGATTGCTTTGGATCACTGAACTACTGAGAAATACTAAGTCCTTCATTGCACATTCTTGTTGTTATTGTATACAATGTATTTCTGGTTCTGCTTGTTTTGCTCAGTATCAATTCATGTAACTCTTTCCAGGCCTTTCTTAAATCAGCTTGTTCATCATTTTTTATAGAACAATAATATTCTACTTTCATACACCACAGCTTATTTGGTTATTCCCCAATTGATGGTTATCTACTCATTTTCCAATTCTTTATCAACAATCATTTATTAAGCACCTGTTGTGTGCATGGTACAGCACTGGTTGCTGAAAATGCAAAGATAAAAATGAAACTTTTCTTGACCTCAAGGAGCTAATGTTTTCTTTGGGGAGGAAACAACAGTGTGTGTGGGTATATACACCTAATAAATAAAAAATAAATACAGAGTTTTAGTGATCATGAAGAAAATCATTCAGAGAGCATTTAGTCAGCAAATTTTTATTAAGTTCTTATTATATACCATACACTTTTTTAATTATAGTTTTTTATTTACAAAACATATGCATGGGTAATTTTTCAGCATTGACCCTTGCAAAACCGTCTGTTCCAACTTCTCCCCTCCTCCCCAAACTCTCCCCTAGATGGCAGGTAGTCTCATACATGTTAAACATGTTAAAGTATATGTAAAATATATGTAAACCCAACATATGTATACAGTTATCTTGCTGCATGAGAAAGATCTGATCTAGAAAGAAGGTTAAAAAAAGCTTGAGAAGGAAAATAAAAATGCAAGCAAATAATAACAGAGTAGAAATGCTATGTTGTGGTCCACATTCATTTTCCATAGTTCTCTCTCTGGGTGTAGCTAATTCTCTTCATTATTGAACAATTGGAACTGGTTTGGTTCATCTCATTGTAAAAGAGAGCCACATCCATTAGAATTGATCATCACATAGTATTGTTGTTGAAGTGTATAATGATCTCCTGGTTCTGCTCATTTCACTTAGTATCAGTTCATGTAAATCTCTCCAGGCCTCTCTGAAATCATCTTGTTGGTTGTTTCTTACAGAACAGTAATATTCCATAACATTCATATACCACAATTTATTCAGTCATTCTCCAATTGATGGGCATCCATTCAATTTCCAGTTTCTAGCCACTACAAAAAAGGGCTACCACAAACATTTTTGCACATATGGGCCGCTTTCCCTCCTTTAAGATCTCTTTGGGATATAAGCCCGGTAGAAAGACTGCTGGATCAAAGGGTATGCACAGTTTGATAAATTTTTGAGCGTAGTTCCAAATCATTCTCCAGAATGGTTGGATTCATTCACAGTTCCACCAACAATGTATCAGTGTCCCAGTTTTCCCACATCCCTTCTAATATTCGTCATTATCTTTTCCTATCATCTTAGCCAATCTGAGAGTGTGTAGTGCTATCTCAAAGTTGTCTTAATTTGCTTTTCTCTGGTCAGTAATGATTTGGAGGACCTTTTCATAATACCAGACACTTGTTAAGCACTAGGGATACAAAGAAAGGCAAAAATACAGTACTTGCCCTTATGGAGATACATATAGATTTAATGGAAGGCAATCTTAGAGGGAAGTCATTAGCATTTGGGGAAATAAAGGAGTAGGGAGAGAACCTAGAAAATCCTCTTAGAGAAAATGAGAATTAAGTTGTGTGTTGAAAGAAGTTGGGAAACAAGTCATTGGAGGAGAGGAATAAGAACATTTTAAGCAGGAGGAGAAAAGCAAGTGAAAAGACCCAGGAGATAGAGTATTGTGTATCAGAGATGTTAGGACTAGCTGTATAGATCTGGGATTACCTGAATGGAGATGATCATTGAATCAATGGGAGCTGATAAGATTACCAAGTAAAGCAGTATAGAGGAAGAAGAGAACAACCTAAGAAGGAATGAGAGGGGGGCACTCATGTTTAGGGGGTATGATGGGGTTAAAAATTCAGCAAAGGAGACTAAGAAGAAGCCACCAATTATGTCAGAGGAGAATTAAAAGAGAGTAGTATTAAGAAAACCTAGAAAAGAGAATACAAAAGAAGAGCATGATGGACAATATCAGAGGATGCAGAGATCAAGAAAGAAGAGGGTTGAGAAAAGCTATTCAATTTTATCAATTAAGAAATCATTAGTGGCTTTGAAGTGAGCAGTTTTAATTGAATGATGAGAGTAGCAGCCAAACCACAGAGAGCTTAAAATTGAGTGAGGGGAAAGGAAGGAGAGACACCAATTGTAGATGGGCTTCTCAGTGTGTTTAGTCCCAAAAGGGAAAGGAGATATAAATTGATAGCTAGCAGAGTTGAAAGGTTTTTTGAGGACAGGGGAGACAAGGGAGTGTTTGGTGTATAATAGGAAGAAATTGAAGATTAGAGAGAAAGTTGGGATGATGTAGGCTTTTTTTTCTGGAGAAAATGATTTGGGATTGCATCAAGAATACATATACAAGTTAAAACCAAGGGGAAAACATTCGAGTGGTTTGAGAAAAGGTAGTTCTTGATAAATGGCCTCATTTTTTTTTTTTCAGTGAAATACCCGTGCAGGTAGGAGAAGAGGTTGCCATGGGACATTTGAAAAGGATAAAAAGTTTTGGAATATATATATATATATATATATATATATGATTTTATTTTATAATAACTTTATATTGACAGAATCCATGCCAGGGTAATTTTTTACAACATTATCCCTTGCACTCGCTTCTGTTCCGATTTTTCCCCTCCCTCCCTCCACCCCCTCCCCTAGATGGCAAGCAGTCCTATATATGTTAGATATGTTGCAGTACATCCTAGATACAATATATGTTTGCAGAATCGAACAGTGAGAGATATATAATCTTGATGTAATGTAATGAAGGCACAGTTGAGGTTATGTAACATGCATTTGTAGTTGGCCCAGGAAACACGGTTTTATGACTTTCTCCAGCTCCATTCAGTAACATGGAATAAGAAGCAAAAGTGACAGATGATAGGAGTATTACAAGATCAGAGTTTGGAAAGACAGGATTAGTGATATAGGACTAGAGGAATAAAGGATTCAAGTGCAATGGATGATGGGGGATGGAGGAGAAGGCAGCCAGCATTGGGATGATGACATGGGAAAGAGCTGAGGAATAGCGGCATTGGTGATCATGAAGACAGAGAATAGGTTTAGGGATTGTAAGACTGAGAGAAGAAATGCAATGAGAAAAAGTTATGATCAGATAAAATTTTTGGAATTTGTTGTGAGCACGACCATTCTTCATGTAGCTGAGGTGAAAAAGAGAAAATTAAGTAGAGTGAGCAACTGGGATGTTGGAGTATTTGAAGATAGTGAAGAGATTGAGAATTCTGTGATGCAGAAAGACAGAGAGACAGAGACAGAGAGGGACAAAGAGAGACAGAGAGAGTGCACATTGAAAGCATAAGGAATAGCTAGTTATTTTGCCTAAGAGATAGGTACAGAGGTGGTAGAGAAATTGTCAGGTATTAGAAATATCCAGGAGACTAGTTTGGCTAGACCACAGAATAATGTATAAAAGGTTGGAAAGATAGGTGGGGACTAAGTTATTTAAGGGCTTTAAGAGCCAAACACAAGTTTTTATTTTGTCTAGGAATAATAGGGAGCCATTGGGGTTTATTGAGCAGGGAAATATATAGGCCGACAAAATCACTTTGGCAAGAAGTGGAAGAAAGCTAGATTGAAGTGGGGAGATCTGGGAGTCTGTGTAAAAATGATAATTAAGTCCATGGAAGCTTTTGAAGTCAGTACCTGAAAGAACAAAGCAGAAAGAAGAGGGCTCAGAACACAGCCTGGAGATAGAGGCTTAGTTAGGGGGTATGATGAGCCAGAAAAGGATCCTGATGAGTGCAATGAGATGGGAGGAGAATTAGGAAGCAGAGGTGTAATGAAAGCCTAGAAAAGAGGCAGCATCTAGGAACAGAAAAAAGTGGTCAGCTGTTTTGGGTGCTACACAAAGATCAACAAGGATGGGAATTGAAAAAAAGAGCATCAATATGGCAAGTAAGAGGAAGCAATGTCAGTTAAGTGTTGAAGTCAGAAGCCAGAGGGAGAGAAGTGCAGACATCTTTTGTAATAATTTGGCAGGAAATGGATAGTATTTATTAAGCATTTATGTGCCCGATACTGCTGAGCTTGTAAGGCTACAAAGACAAAAAAATAGCAGCTCACAGTATGATAGGGGAGACAGCATACTGTGTACAATAACATGTACAAACAAGATGTAAAGGATAAATTGGAGCAGGACATCAGGACTAAGAAGGGGTCAAAAAAAAGTTTCCTATGGAAACATAGGGAGCTTTATAGGAAGCCAGGAAGACCAGAAAGCAAAGAGGAGGAGGAAGGGAAGTCCAAGTATGGGGGACTGCCAGGGAAATCATGAAATGGAGAGGCAACATTGTCTTATTCTCAGAACAGCAAGGTGGTCAGTATCACTGAATTGTGGAATACATGGAGAACAAGTAAGAGGTAAGAAAAGAAGGAAGGAGTAAAGTTATTTAGGGCTTTCAAAGCCAAACAGAGGATTTTGTGGTTATTTCTAAGATAATGAGGAGCTGTGGAGTTTATTGAATGGGGAGGAGGTAGGGAGTGTGTAATATGCGCAGATCTATGCTCTAAGAAAACCAATTTTACATTGAATGAAAGATGGACTGGATGAGAGAGAGGCTTAAGGCAAGGGTGAATATTTCATAAGCTGTTTGATAAACTGTTAAAAAGCACGGAGTCAACTGCATGTCCTTAAAATATTCTACCTCACCATGTTAACACTCTGGACCATTACACAAGTCCTGAAACCAGCGATCAAACTATGTGGGACAGGTCAGGTGCAAGATCCCCTTCCCAATCCAATTAACTAATCAGAAACATAATCAGGTACAAAGAGAAAGCACTTATTTAATCCCTGCAGGGAGAGGCCAGACATACCTGGGAGCCATACTAACCCCTACCATGTGTGCCTGGAATCTGATCAGCTTCCAGTTTATCCAGGGTTTAAAAGCAAAAGACATGAGCCTTCTCATTGGATAGACTAAAAGGATGTAACCAATGCTGGCTGCCTCCCACAAGTCACATCATTTCCTGCAACTTCCTGTATCTCAGGTTCAAAGGGCATCCCTCCAGAGAGCAAATGATCTCCCAAGGTCCCATTCTGGGAACATTGGACAATACTGAAAAATACTTCATCCAATCAATCCCATTCAAAACCAGATCTCAATTCCTCTAATTGTATTTTCACCTAATCCACTTCTCTTGTCTTCTACACAAGAATATGAGGAGGCTAGTTTGAGCCAGGTTGGGAAGATTTTAAAATACCTAACAGAAGAATTGTATATGATTCTAAAGACAGTATAGAGTTACTATAAATGATATGATCAGATCTGGTTGGCAAATGTATAGAGGGCATTATTGAAGGAGAAACTTGGGATAGGGAGTCTAGACTCCCTATCTCGTTAAAATCCTTTTACTATAGACCAGACAAAAGGTGATGATGGCTTGAATTAGGGTTGAAAGCTGAATGGAGAAATAGATTCAACAAGACTTTGTAACTGTACGGCTCTATGAAGTAAGGAATGAGGAGTCAAAGATGACTTGAAGTTTGTGTTACTGTGTTGAGGTCTAGATTTGGGGTACCTAAATGAAATTAGGGTTTAGTTGAGGTCTAGTGGCAGGTTGGGGATACAGGAAGTCAAGCAAAGTTCCCCTGCAACCCCCTTGGATTCGGCACAAGGATACGGTGGTAAATGAAGTCTAGTAGAGGCACAAGTCCCTAGTAAAGGCATTAATTGGCCCGAGAGCTAGATTGATAAAAGAGGTTTCTTATCGGGTAAACATGGTTAAAGTATAGGCCAAGGTAGAGATAAGGAGGGTACTGGACAGAGGATCCTCACATGGTTAGCATGTTTGGAATCTCTGCAAAGAGGGGGTCCCAGCTTCTCCCTTTTATAATGGGAGATTTAGCTCGAGGGGCTTTTGCATGTAGCCCCAAAGTTGGCTCAGATCCGGGTGGGTCTGGGACAGGTCGAAATCTTCTATTGGAATTCAAAGGGACCAGGATTTGTGAGTTAAAGGATAATTACATTAACTAGGGGGGGTTGGGAATCAAAGATAGGAATCTTTCCCACATCATTCCCCCCTCAAGCAGTTGGAACTTAGATTCATTTAAGAAAAAAGACATGGAGCAAAGTCTCTTATTGAGGCAGAATTGAAGATTTTCCCCTTCCAGGATTTTCCAAGTTCGGGGGTCCCCTCTTCAACTGGAAGAATTCCTATGCTGCCATTGACAGTAATAGGGACATTTAGAAGAGGAGTATGTTTGAAGAAGAAAATCAGTCCCTATTTGAACTTATTAAATTTCAGATACCTTTAGAACATCCAGTTTGAAATGTCCATTTAGTATCTGATAATGTGGACCTGGAGCCCAAGAGACATTTTGGGCTGGACATTTTAATCTGGAAGTTATCTGTATGGAGATGATAATTAAACTCGTGGGAGCCAATGAAGTTACCTAGGGAGAAAACAGAAAAGAAAAAGAGAAGAGTGCTTTTCAGAGAGCTTTAGGGTATATAGTTATAGTTAGGGGGGCGTATGGGTGATGATGTAGCCAAAGAAGAATAAAAAAGAAGGTCAGAGAGGAAAAGAAACTCAAGAGATCAGTTTCATATAAACCTACACAGGGGGAACCACAGTGTGCAGTGTTGCAGGAGAGAATAAGATGAATGAAAATTGAGAAAAGGAGATTGTTCTTGGCAATCAGGAAATCATTGGTAGGTAATTTGTATTTGAGATTACCTTCCATTTACTTTGTATATATTTTGTTTGTATTTGTTTGTTGTAAAAATAAATTGTTTATTTATTGTCTACATTTATGTTTGTGTATTAGAATGGGAGTTAAGAGGGCAGGTTTTTGCCTTGTTTTGTCCAGGTTTGTAAACCTGGTGCTTAGCAAATGTCTGACAGTACTTGCTGATTAATAAGCAATACTTAATAAATAAAAACTTGACTTACTGAGAGCAGTTTCATTTGAAAAATGAGAATTGGAAGCTAGATTGTAAAAGATTGGGAAGTGAATAGGAGGAGGGCATTGGAGAGACAAAGACAGACAGACACAGAGACACAGAGAATTCAGAGACAGAGACAGAACACAATACCTTGAGAGAATATCCGAGGAGGTTTTTTTTTTGGTTGTTGTTTGTTGTTGTTGTTATTGTTTTGCAGTAGGCACAGATTTAGATGTTTCTTAGCACAGAGTGAGCAAAAGTTCTAGGGGATGATTGCCTGGCAGCCTGCAGGAGATGAGAAGAGTTGGTATGAAAGTTCACTAGGAGAGGGGGAAGGGAATATTAATGTAAAGTATCTGAAGGCCTATTACACAGGAGAGGGCCTAGGCTTGTTCTGTTTAAGCCTAGACTGTAAAATTAGGAGCAGCGGGTGGGGCTTGCAATGAGACAAATATAGACTTTGAATAAGGAAAACTTTCTTAGCAATTAGTTATCCCAAAGTAGAGGGGGCTGTTTCTGAAGGCTCCCTCTCAGTCAGCATTTGTAGCAAAGGTTAAATGACTATCCAGTGCACTCTTGTTGAGTCTGGAGTCTCTCTTGTTGAGGCAGTAGTTTCTATTGGAGCTTCCATGATTCTTTAATTAAAAAGGGAACTCAGCGCTCATCTGTGTGTTAGATGTTGCTAAATGCCTTCCTAATTGCTCAGAGTTCAGCATTGTAAGGATTATTATCCCTATTTTACCAAAGAGTAAAAGTGGAGTGACTCCTTGGAGATATAAAGTTACTAAAGTGCTCTGAAATACATGATTTCCATTCTTGGAATGTTCTTCCTCTTTGCTGCTTCTTCTTGGAACCCCTGTCTCCTTTGAAGGCTCAGTTTAAATGCTTTTTCTGAGATGTCTTTTCTAATTCTTCTGATAAGGACTTCATGGGGCCAGGTACAGATCCCTAGGAAACTCCACTGGAGGCCTCCTACCAAGTTAGCATTTAGCATCCTTTCTTTTTTCTCTCTTCCCCCATGAAATAGTTTTGAAACTATTTTGTATGTGATTCTTGGCCTGTAGGACCCTTTCCCACAAGATGACCTTGCTTTGTACTTACATGGAGTCCAGATTCTTTCTGAGGATGGCTGGATCCCCAAAGGGGGAAGTCAGGATTTTTTTTAATCTTTGTGGTTTATCATGCCCATACCTCCAAGAGTAGATTTTTTTTAAAAATAAAGCTTAAAGATGACAGGAAAAGATAATGATGAATGTTGGAGAGGATATGGGAAAACTGGGACACTGATACATTGTTGGTGGAACTTTGAACAGATCCAACCTTTCTGAAGAACAATTTGTAACTAAGCTCAAAAAGTTATCAAACTGTACATACCCTTTGACCCAGCAGTGTTTCTACAGGGCTTATATTCTAAAGAGATCTTAAAGGAGGGAAAGGGACCCACATGTGCAAAAATGTTTGTGGCAGCCCTTTTTGTAGTGGTAAGAAATTGAAAACTAAGTGGATACCCATCAATTGGAGCATGGCTGAATAAATTATGGCATATGAATGTTATGGAATATTATTGTTCTGTAAGAAACGACCAACAGGATGATTTCAGAGAGGCCTGGAGAGATTTAGATGAACTGATGCAAAGTGAAATGAGCAGAATCCAGCGATCATTATGCACGGCAACAAGACTACCTGATGGATTAATTCTGATGAATGGGGCTCTCTTCAACAATGAGATGATTCAAACCAGTTCCAATTGTTCGGTGATAAAGAGAGCCATCTACACCCAGAGACAGGACTGTGGGAACTGAATATGGTTTACAACATAGCATTTTCACTCTTTTCATTGTTGCTTGCTTGCATTTTTTTCTCCTTCTCCTTTTACTGGTTTGATTTGATTTTTCCTGTGCAATACAATAATTGTATAGATATCTATGCATACATTGGATTTAACATATATTTCTACCATGTTTAACACATATTGGACTACTTGCCATTAAAGGAGGGCATGAGGGGGAAAGAGGGAAAATTGGAACACAAGGTTTTGCAAGGGCTAATGTTAAAGAATTGTCCATGCATATGTTTTGAAAAATAAAAAGCTTTAATTAAAAAAAAATTAAAAAAAAAAAAAAAAAAAAAGCTTAGATCTGTCTCATATCCAGCATCTCCCAAAAGGGAATTAACAGAGTCCCTTTTTTAAAAAGGTACTTATTGTATAAGACAGATATCAGGTATAAGACAGCTATTTATTTCTTCTACCACAAAAAAAAAGATTTAAAACATAAAACAATAACCCATTAATGTCAATTTAATATCCCAAAAAGGAAAGGGCTTTGTTATTTGTTGAATAGGCCTTTTCCTTCTCCTTAGGCATACAATGTCCAAGTGATTTGCAAATGTCAGAGTTGCTGGCTAGCCAGACATAACCCTCAGCTTTTTCAGCTTTAAGATGTTCTTGCCCTTGATTATCTTCTCTGAGAAATGGTATATTTGCAGGAAGTACTTGTATAGCTGGCATCATCAGAAGCCCAGGAACTCATGAGGTAGTTGCCAAGATTGGAAATGACTATTTGTTGATCTCACTCTTCAATGATTTATGCCTGGGACTTAAAGGCCCATGGCAGGCTCTCTTGGACAAGCATGGGTTCTTACTTCCATGAGCTCTTAGTAACTTTACAAATGGAGAATTGGGAAGAGGGGGGAGATGCATCTCTTTCCCCTTTGCTGAAATGGAGTCCATGGAAAATCCTCACTGAGGAGAAACTGACAAAAAGCTAAATCTATCTTCAAAAGAGAGTGAAAGAGTATAGCCTTTCTAGAGCACAAGAACAAAAGCCCTTTACAGAATTCATTTTGCCTGCCTTCTTTTTCCCTCAATAGCGCTTCCTCTCTCTCTCAAATGCTACGTGTTTATTTCATATACAGTTTGTATTTATCTATATATACATTTTCTCCCTTAAAAGCACATGAGCTCTTTCTTTTTAGAGCTGTTTCTTTTTGGTATTTGTCAAATCAACAACCGTTTTCCTAGTCCCAGTAATTATTAAAGCTTATTAAATTGAACTTAGATCTTCTAAATTTAAGTCCAGAGCTCTTTTCATTTCACTATGCTATCTTTCTTAATTTCTGAAATGATCATCCTAGGCATTTTTTCATACTCCTTGCCCAGTCTCTTTCAGAACCTAAGGCTATATTTGTCACAAGACATTCTACCTCTTGCCTTCCCCTTCCTGTCACCAGCAATTTTGTTTATCCTAGATAGGATTGATGGCTTGTCCCTTTTCCTAATCTTCCCCTGGTCTCACTCATTTGAGCCCAACAGGATGTATCTCCAATTGTAACGTCCACATTCTTTTCTTCTGGTCTTATTTCCTGGTAGTTAAGGATGCCCTAGTTTTCTATAGCCCCACAATAACAAACTGGAAGAGAACGCTAAGGCTTTTTCTACAAATATCTTTTCTAACCCCCAGCTTCCTTGAACTCCTAGGCCTATAGGACCCCCTTCCTACAAGACAATTTTGCTTTGTACTTATGTGTTGCCCAGCTTCTTTCTGAGAATATCTGGACCCCAAAAAAGGGGAATCAAGATTTTTTTTTTTACCTTTGTAACTTGTCATGCCCCTATTCCTAAGAGAATCTATAAAATAAAGCTTAGATTTGGCTCATATCTATCATCTCCCAAAAAAGTATTAACAGAGGTGTTTTTTTTTCCCCAGAAAAGTTACTCATTGTAAAAGACAGATATCAAGTATAAAATAACTATTTATTTATTCTGCCACAAAAGAAAGATTTAAAACATAAAACAGTAACCCACTAATGTCATTATAATGTTCCAGAAAGGTAGGGGCACTTAGTAGGATTGTTGAATAGGCCTTTTACTTTTTCCTTAGGCCTGCAATGCCCAAGTGATTCACAAATGTCAGAGCTTCTGGCCAGCCAGACATAATAACCCTACAACTTTTTCAGATTTAGGATGATCTTGATCATCTTCTTTGGGAAATGATATATTTGCAGGAAGTACTTGCCATTTAACTGACATCAAATCATGAATCAATCTCAGTTTCTGTCTATTAACATCCTGCCCATCCTTTTAAATTGAAAATGCTGCTTCTCCCATGAATTCCTCCTTATTCCCTTTCCTTTTCCCTCCCTTAGCTATAGCTAAAAGCAATTACTTTATCCTCTGATCTCCTATAGCATGGTATAGTGGAAAAGGTGCTGGGCTAGACTGAAAGTCAGAAGAGATCAGGGTTCAAATCCCACCTCCAATCCTTGGCGGTATGGCCAAGGCTTCAACTTCCTTATCTGAAAATAAGAGGGTTAAATTTAATAGCTTCTGAGGGCTCTTCCAGGTCCTTATTAGGGTAATGGAGATATACCCTATAACATATACAAAGGGCTTAATAATCCTCAGAGACCTATAGAAATGGCAGAACTTTTTCTTTTCTTTTTTTTTTAAATTTAAATTTTATTTTATTTAATAATAACTTTATATTGACAGAATCCATGCCAGGGTAATTTTTTACAATATTATCCCTTGCACTCGCTTATGTTTCGATTTTTCCCCTCTCTCCCTCCACCCCCTCCCCAAGATGGCAAGCAGTCCTATATATGTTAAATATGTTGCAGTATATCCTAGATACAATACATATTTGCAGAACCGAACAGTTCTCCTGTTGCACAGGGAGAATTGGATTCAGAAGGCAAAAATAACTCAGGAAGAAAATCAAAAATGCAAATAGTTCACATTCGTTTCCCAGTGTTCTTTCTTTGGGTGTAGCTGTTTCTGTCCATCATTTATCCATTGAAACTCAATTAGGTCTCTTTGTCATAGAAATCCACTTCCATCAGAATACATCCTCATACAATATCGTTGTCGAAGTGTATAATGATCTCCTGGTTCTGCTCATTTCACTTAGCATCAGTTCATGTAAGTCTCGCTAGTCCTCTCTGTATTCATCCTGCTGGTCATTTCTTACAGAACAATAATATTCCATAACATTCATATACCACAATTTACCCAGCCATTCTCCAATTGATGGGCATCCATTCATTTTCCAGTTTCTAGCCACTACAAACAGGGTTGCTACAAACATTTTGGCACATACAGGTCCCTTTCCCTTTTTTAGTATCTCTTTGGGGTATAAGCCCAATAGAAACACTGCTGGATCAAAGGGTATGCACATTTTGATAACTTTTTGGGCATAGTTCCAGATTGTTCTCCAGAATGGTTGGGTTCGTTCACAACTCCACCAACAATGCATCAGTGTCCCCGTTTTCCCGCATCCCCTCCAACATTCATCATTATTTTTTCCTGTCATCTTAGCCAATCTGACAGGTATGTAGTGGTATCTCAGAGTTGTCTTAATTTGCATTTCTCTGATCAATAGTGATTTGGAACGCTCTTTCATATAAGTGGTAATAGTTTCAATTTCATCATCTGAAAATTGTCTGAAAATGGCAGAACTTTTTCAAGAACCTAAGTAATTGTATATACTTAGCACATTCTAAATGAAAATATCTTTATTTTTGTACACATCTTCCTTTGCTTTCAGGACTGAGATTCTTGAGAGCTGGGACTTAATTGCTCTCTATTCTTTGTACAGATCCAACACCTTCACATTTCTATGTCTTCATTCACATTGTTCCTTATATCTTCAGTGCTTTCCTATTCCTTTGATCACTTCCTATCACTATTTTAAAATTCCATCCAGCTCAAATACTCCTTAAGCCAACATTTATGAGGTGTCTACTTTGGACAAGGTCTCCTGATTCCTGCTAACCTTCAACTAAAAGGGATCTCTTCCTCCTCTTATAACATTTTATGTTCCTTTTAGAATAGTAATAGTTCACATATTATAGTGCTTTAAAGTTTCCAGACTACTTTACTTTCAACAATCATGTACAAATATTTTTATCCTCTAAGGAGAAGCAGAGTGGTGCCATAGATATAGAAAGTTGGCATCAGAGCTAGGAAAACCTGGCTTCAAGTTTCTTCTTCAACACCTACTGGCTGTATGGCCCTGGTTACATCATCTAACTTCTCAGTGCTCTAAGTTAAAGCTTCTTAAATTGTGTGGTAACTAAATGTGGAGATCAAACCTAGATACCTGGGATCATAAGTGGAAAAAATTTAAGAAACCCTGCTCTAAAATCACTCATTCCACAGAAGATGAGAAGGGGAATATACATATACATATATACACTTAGAGTAAAATTCTGAAATCACAGTTCTAGTGCCTATTCTAATCTGCTAGCCTTATTCTTACGGATGAGAAAACAAGCCAGGAAAGGCTTTTGTTATTTGCTCATTGACATTCGGGTAAGTAACCAGTAACAGGGCAGATACACCAACCACAGGCTCATGGCTCTGAGGGACCTTGAGGGTATCCAGGTTAATCCCCTTATTCTATAGTTGAGGAAACTGAGGCCCAGGAAGATGAGATGACTTGCCAGAAAGGTCAAAGAGAGTTAGCCCCAGAGACCTACTCACTCCAGAGCCAGTGAGTTTTCCCCTGGGCCAAAAGAAACCAAAGCCCAGGGAGGCTGTGATAGAGGCAGGTTATGTAGTAAGGTTAAGTAGTCTGAATTCAAATCAGAGCATCTGGCTCAGGTTCAATTTTTTTTTTTTTTGGCACTGAGGCAGTTGGGGTTAAGTGACTTGCCCAGGACCACACAAAGTGCTAAGTGTCTGAGTTCAGATTTGAACTCAGGTCCTCCTGACTTCAGGGCTAGTGGTCTATCCACTACACCACCTAGCTGCCCCAGGTTCAATTATTTTTTTTAATTGGCAAGCCAGGTCTTCTGACTCTAAGACCAGGCACGTACTGCTTTTTTGGAATAGCTTATTCCTTTGGAATAGGATACTTTGTTGTCACAAGATACTTTGTATGCTTATTTAATTTGAGGTTTTTAGCAATTCTGTGATGTAGGTAAAATGGTTATTATGCATGGTAGGAGTGAAAAATTTGTATTTAGAGGCAGAAGATGACCTAGAATCCAGTCAGCAATGCTGCTTATTACCTGTCTGATATTGAGCAACTCAACTACCACAAGGGCTTGGTTTCCTCATCTGTGAAATGAAAGTGTTTGATTCCAGAAGAATTCTAGAGTTGGGAATGTGATTCAGTGGAAAGAATGCAGAATTCAGAGCATCTGGACTTGGGATTTTATCCTTTTTGACTTACTAGTTTTGTAACCTTAAGCTAGTGACAGCCTCTACAGGCCATCTATAAAATAAGAAATTTAAATTAGATGATTCCTAAGACCCATCTAAACTCTGATTCTATGACTAGATTATCTTTAAGGTTTCTTCCATCTCTAATTTTGTGGTCTTATTCCCATTTTACAGATGAAGACATTGAGATGCAGATGGGTTAAAGGATTTGCTTAGATTCTCTCAACTATTAAGTATCCAAACCAAGACTTGAATCCAAATCTTTTTTTTTTTTTTTTTTTTTTTTTTTAAATTTTTTTTATTTAATAATTACATTATATTTACACTCATTTCTGTTCCGATTTTTTTTTCCCCTCCCTCCCTCCACCCCCTCCCCTAGATGGCAAGCAGTCCTTTATATGTTGGATATGTTGCAGTATATCCTAGATACAATATATGTTTGCAGAACCGAACAGTTCTCTTGTTGCATAGGGAGAATTGGATTCAGAAGGTATAAATAATCCGGGAAGAGAAACAAAAATGCAGATAGTTCACATTCGTTTCCCAGTGTTCTTTCTTTGGGTGTAGCTGCTTTTGTCCGTCATTTATCAATTGAAACTCAGGTCTCTTTGTCAAAGAAATCCACTTCCATCAAAATATGTCCTCATACAATATCGTTGTCGAAGTGTATAATGATCTCCTGGTTCTGCTCATTTCACTTAGCATCAGTTCATGTAGGTCTCTCCAAGCCTCTCTGTATTCATCCTGCTGGTCATTTCTTACAGAACAATAATATTCCATAACATTCATATACCACAATTTACCCAGCCATTCTCCAATTGATGGGCATCCATTCATTTTCCAGTTTCTAGCCACTACAAACAGGGCTGCTACAAACATTTTGGCACATACAGGTCCCTTCCCTTCTTTAGTATTTCTTTGGGATATAAGCCCAATAGAAACACTGCTGGATCAAAGGATATGCACATTTTGATAATTTTTTGGGCATAATTCCAGATTGCTCTCCAGAATGGTTGGATTCGTTCACAACTCCACCAACAATGCATTAGTGTCCCAGTTTTCCCGCATCCCCTCCAACATTCATCATTATTTTTTCCTGTCATCTTAGCCAATCTGACAGGTGTGTAGTGGTATCTCAGAGTTGTCTTAATTTGCATTTCTCTGATCAATAATGATTTGGAACACTCTTTCATATGAGTGGTAATAGTTTCAATCTCATCCTCTGAAAATTGTCTGTTCATATCCTTTGACCATTTATCAATTGGAGAATGGCTTGATTTCTTATAAATTTGAGTCAGTTCTCTATATATTTTGGAAATGAGGCCTTTATCAGAACCTTTAACTGTGAAAATGTTTTCCCAGTTTGTCGCTTCCCTTCTAATCTTGTTTGCATTAGTTTTATTTGTACAAAGGCTTTTTAATTTGATGTAATCGAAATTTTCTATTCTGTGATCAGTAATGGTCTCTAGTTCATCTTTGGTCACAAATTTCTTTCTCCTCCACAAGTCTGAGAGATAAACTATTCTATGTTCCTCTAATTTATTTATAGTCTCGTTCTTTATGCCTAGGTCATAGACCCATTTTGATCTTATCTTGGTATATGGTGTTAAGTGTGGGTCCATGCCTAATTTCTGCCATACTAATTTCCAATTATCCCAGCAGTTTTTATCAAATAATGAATTCTTTTCCCAGAAGTTAGGGGCTTTGGGTTTGTCAAACACTAGATTGCTATAGTTGACTATTCTGTCTTGTGAGCCTAGCCTTTTCCACTGATCCACTAATCTATTTCTTAGCCAATACCAAATGGTTTTGGTGACTGCTGCTTTATAATATAATTTTAGATCAGGTACAGCTAGGCCACCTTCATTTGATTTTTTTTTCATTAATTCCCTTGAGATTCTCGACTTTTTATTGTTCCATATGAATTTTGTTGTTATTTTTTCTAGATCAATAAAATATTTTCTTGGAAGTCTGATTGGTATAGCACTAAATAAATAGATTAGTTTAGGGAGTATTGTCATCTTTATTATGTTCGCTCGGCCGATCCAAGAGCACTTAATATTTTTCCAATTATTTAAGTCTGACTTTATTTGTGTGGAGACTTTTTATAATTTTGCTCATATAATTCCTGACTTTCCTTTGGTAGATAGATTCCCAAATATTTTATGGTATCAACAGTTATTCTGAATGGAATTTCTCTTTGTATCTCTTGCTGTTGGGTTTTGTTGGTGATGTATAAAAATGCTGAGGATTTATGGGGATTTATTTTGTAGCCAGCTACTTTGCTAAAATTATGAATTATTTCCAATAGCTTTTTGGTAGAATCTCTGGGGTTCTCTAGGTATACCATCATATCATCTGCAAAGAGTGATAGTTTGGTTTCCTCATTGCCTACTCTAATTCCTTTTATATCTTTCTCGACTCTTATTGCCGAGGCTAGTGTTTCTAATACGATATTAAATAATAATGGTGATAGTGGGCAACCTTGCTTCACTCCAGATCTTACTGGGAAAGGTTCCAGTTTTTCCCCATTGCATATGATGCTTACTGATGGTTTTAAATATATGCTCCTGACTATTTTAAGGAAAAGTCCATTTATTCCTATGCTCTCAAGTGTTTTTATTAGGAATGGATGTTGGATTTTATCAAATGCTTTTTCTGCATCTATTGAGATGATCATGTGGTTTTTGTTTGTTTGGTTATTGATATAGTCAATTATGTTAATAGTTTTCCTAATATTGAACCAGCCCTGCATTCCTGGTATAAATCCTACTTGGTCATAGTGTATTATCCTGGTGACAATTTTCTGTAATCTTTTTGCTAATATTTTATTTAAGATTTTAGCATCAATATTCATTAGGGAGATTGGTCTATAATTTTCTTTCTCTGTTTTCAGCCTACCTGGTTTAGGTATCAGTACCATATCTGTGTCATAAAAGGAGTTTGGTAGGACTCCTTCAATCCCTATTTTTTCAAATAGTTTATATAACATTGGAGTTAATTGTTCTTTAAATGTTTGGTAGAATTCACATGTAAATCCATCTGGTCCTGGGGATTTTTTCTTAGGGAGTTGATTGATAGTTTGTTCTATTTCTTTTTCTGAGATGGGACTGTTTAGGATATTTACTTCTTCCTCTGTTAGTTTGGGCAAGCTGTATTTTTGGAGGTATTTTTCTATTTCATTTAAGTTGTCGAATTTATTGGCATAAAGTTGGGCAAAGTAACTCCTAATTATTGCTCTAATTTCCTCTTCGTTAGTGGTGAGTTCTCCCTTTTCATTTTTAAGACTAACAATTTGATTTTCCTCTTTCCTTTTTTTAATCAGATTTACTAAGGGTTTGTCTATTTTGTTGGTTTTTTCATAGAACCAACTCTTAGTTTTATTAATCAATTCAATAGTTTTTTTACTTTCAATTTTATTGATCTCACCTTTTACTTTTAGAATTTCAAGTTTAGTGTTTGACTGGGGGTTTTTAATTTGTTCCTTTTCTAGCATTTTTAATTGCAAACCCAATTCATTGACCTTCTCTTTCTCTATTTTATACAAATAGGCCTCTAGAGATATGAAATTTCCCCTTATTACCGCTTTGGCTGCATCCCATACATTTTGGTATGATGTCTCATTATTATCGTTTTCTTGGGTGAAGTTATTAATTATGTCTATGATTTGCTGTTTTACCCAATCATTCTTTAGTATGAGATTATTTAGTTTCCAATTATTTTTTGGTCTACTTCCCCCTGCTTTTTTATTGAATGTAATTTTCATTGCATCGTGGTCTGAAAAGGATGCATTTACTATTTCTGCCTTACTACATTTGAGTTTGAGGTTTTTATGTCCTAATATATGGTCAATTTTTGTATAGGTTCCATGAACTGCTGAAAAGAAAGTGTATTCCTTTCTGTCTCCATTACATTTTCTCCAGAGATCTATCATATCTAGCTTTTCTAGTATTCTGTTTACCTCTTTGACTTCTTTCTTATTTATTTTCTGGTTTGATTTATCTAATTCTGAGAGTGCAAGGTTAAGATCTCCCACTATTATAGTTTTACTGTCTATTTCTTCTTGCAGCTCTCTTAGTTTCTCTTTTAAGAATTTAGATGCTACCCCACTTGGTGCATATATGTTTAATATAGATAGTGCTTCATTATCCATGCTACCCTTTAGCAAGATATAGTGTCCTTCCTTATCTCTTTTAATTAGGTCAATTTTTGCTTTAGCTTGATCTGAGATCAGGATGGCTACCCCTGCTTTTTTGACTTCACCTGAAGCATAGTAGATTTTGCTCCAACCTTTTACCTTTAACCTGCATGTATCTCCCCGCTTCAGGTGTGTTTCCTGTAAACAACATATTGTAGGATTCTGGCTTTTAATCCATTCTGCTAACCGCTTTCTCTTTATGGGGGAGTTTACCCCGTTCACGTTTATGGTTAGAATGACCAATTCTGTATTACTTGCCATCTTGTTAACCCCGGTTTATGCTTTCCTCCCTTCTTTCCCCTTTCCCCCCCTTCCAAGTATTAAGCTTGTGAGCACCCCTTGCTTCTCACAGCCCTCCCTTTTTAGTATCCCTCCCCCCTCCTTAGAGTTCCTCCCCCTATCTTACCCCTTTCCCTCCCAGTTCCCGTATTCCCTTCCCCTTAGCTTATTCCTTCCCTTTCCACTTTTCCCTTCTCACTTTTCAATGAGATGGGAGAAGTTTCACCATAGATTGAATATGTCTTAAGATTTTTCACTTAAAGCCAATTCTGAAGGCAGTAAGATACCCACTATATTCATCCCCCTCCATTCTTTCTCTCAGATATAATAGGTTTCCTATGCCTCTTCATGAGATGTACTACCCCCACTTTACCCTTTTTCTGGTACAATGTCCTTTCCACATCAATTTCTAGAACAAGGTATACATGTATTCTTTATACATCTATATAGTCAAAATATAGTTCCCAAGATTAATCTTTACCTTTTTAGATTTCTCTTGAGTTCTATATTTGTAGATCAAACTTTTTGTTAAGTTCTGGTTTTTTCATCAGAAATAGATGAAATTCGCTTACTTCGTTGAATGTCCATCTTCTTCCCTGGAAAAAGATGCTCATTCTCGCTGGGTAAGTTATTTTTGGTTGCATACCAAGTTCCTTAGCTTTTCGGAATATCATATTCCAGGCCCTTCGATCTTTTAATGTGGATGCTGCCAGATCCTGGGTGATCCTTATTGTGGCTCCTTGATACTTGAATTGGGTTTTTCTAGCCGCTTGCAATATTTTTTCTTTCACCTGAGGGTTCTGGCATTTGGCCACTATATTCCTTGGTGTTTTGATTTTAGGATCCCTTTCAGTGGGTGATCGATGAATCCTTTCAATGTTTATTTTTTCCTCTGTTCCTATGACTTCTGGGCAGTTCTCTTTGATAATTTCCTGGAAGACAGTGTCCAGGCTTTTTTTTTCATCATGTTTTTCTGGGAGTCCAATGATTCTCAGATTGTCTCTCCTGGATCTGTTTTCCAGGTCTGTTGTCTTCCCCAGAAGGTATTTCACATTTTTCTCCATTGTTTGATTTTTTTGGATTTGCTTGACTGATTCTTCTTGTCTCCTCGAGTCATTCAATTCCACTTGTTCAATTCTGATTTTCAGTGAAGTATTCTCTTCACTCACTTTTTTAAAATCTTTCTCTAATTGTCCAATTGAGTTCTTTTGTTCTGTGGAATTTTTTTCCATTTCGCCAATTTTGTTTTTTAGAGAGCTGTTTTCTGTTTCCAGTTCACTAATCCTATTTTTCAAGGATTTTACTTCTTTATCCACTCTCTCTTTAACTTTCTCCAGACTCTTTTCCCATTTTTCTTCTAGCTCCCTTGTGAGAGCCTTTTTAATCACTTCTATGAGGTTCATCTGTGCTGAGGAACAGCCGATCTCCTCCTTTGGGGAATCACCTGGGGACTGCCTGTTTTTAGTCTCCTCAGGATTTAGAGTCTGCTCTCTATCTGTATAGAAGCTGTCAAGGGTTAAAGTCCTCTTCAGCTTCTTGCTCATTCTGTCTATTAATCAGAGATAAACTACCAAAGAAAAACAGAAAAAAACTGGAGTCTTTCTTTGGGGAGGGGCTGGGTGTGTTATCGAGCTTCCTCTACAGACTGCAGGTGGCAGCAGTGAGGCACTAGCAGGACTGTGCTGCGCCTGCGCTCTGAGATCCCAAAGCGTGCTGAGTCACTGAGGGGGGGGAAGGGGGGGGGGCCAGGTCCTGAGAGACTTCAGCTGTTTGCAGTTGTATTCTTCAGCCCCGGTGTTTTTAGCTTTTCTGCTGGGCTGTTGACTTGCTGCCGGAGGAAATTATCCAAACCTGTAGCGAAGCTTTCCCCGCAGAAACGGCTACGATCACTCTCCACCCCCTCTCCAGTCTGCTCCCGTGCTCTCACTGCCGCTGCCCTCAGCCTGTGCCCGATCTAAAACCGCCCCAGCCCTCCAGTAAAGACAGACCTTTCTTGGCGGATCTCAAGGATGGCTTCTCTTGGTAACTATTTGTGGGTTTTTTTCAGTCAAGCATTGATTCAGAGGCTTGTAATGAAGTGGATAGTGAGAGAAAGCGCGGAGCTTATGCAACTGTGAGCCTCCTCTCCGCCATCTTAACCGGAATCTTGAATCCAAATCTTGAGCTCCATTGCTTTTTCAGCCTCACCATAGGAACTATTCTCCTTATCATGTGCATCCCATTTGATGTTTTTCTCATCTGCCCTACTCTAAGTTCATCCCTTTGATGTCCTGGTATTTCCTCCACTCCTAAACACTCAACATTGCGCATAGTAGGTATTTCCTAAATGCTTATTGAAGGGAGGAAGGAAGAAAAGCATATAATAATCACCTCCACCCCTTCCTGACAACCCACACACATACATACAGTGCCATGTTACATAGTATTTAATGTTTTAGAAGAATTTTCCTCCTTACTGTCCTTTTTTTTCTCTCATTTGGATTTTTCCACAAGATATTTGCTTATTATTCTGTCTCCTAGGGTAACAACAGAGAATTCATATGGGATAATGTAGTGACCACTAGACTTGAGATCTGAGGCTCTGGATGGGACAGTGACTCTGTTCTTTCCTAGCTATGTGATCATAAACAAATCAGTTCCTTTCTCTGAGTCTCAGCCTCTTCCTCTGTAAAATAAGGGAGTTGAAATAGATGATATTTAGAGTTTGTTCGACTTCGAAATATTATCCTGCTAAGAAAATTTGCTTTTGACACTTGATGGATGGAGATGTCTGGGGCTGGTGAAGTAACAAAGCATTTGTATGACCAGTCTAGTTCCTTGGTTTCCTGGCTTCAGAGCAGAGGTTGAAAGGAGCTTAGAGGGGTTTTCTAAGACTACCCATGTCTGGCTCCAACACCTGATTCTTCCAAGAAGCTCAGTTCCAAGTCTCAGCCTTGGCTGCTGCTGCTGAGAAAGAGCAAGCAGCAGAAAGCCAGCTTCCCTGGGAGGCCTGGATTTATACCTAGGGAACTCTTTCTGTGCTTGCAACTTCTCCTGACACAGTACCATGGTCTTTTTTTTTTTAACTTTATGTTCCCAAAATGTTTTTCAAACTAGATGCTTCATTACCATCTAAAAAGATGTCTAAAAAGACAATTTGTAATGAAATCTCTCATTCAATCGCTATAGAATTCCTCTAAATGGATGGCCAATGAATGATCCATAATCTATCTCCTATACATTGAGTGAGCCAAATTATGGGATTTCCAACTGAAAAGGACCTTAGAGATGATCTAATCCAAACTCTTCATTTAAATGAAGAAACTGAGACCTGAGGCAGTGAAGTGACTTCTTCAGAATCAGGTGAATAACAGGGCTTGAATTAGGTTTCAAGCCTAACCCCGCCATGCTAACCCTTGTCACCGAACTGATTCTCTTCTCTTTCTTTTCCTTCTTATATCACCTTGCCCCCCTGTTAGCTTTTGTCCCCCTGTTAGCTTACCCTTAAGGATGAGAATTCAGGGGACCCAAAAACCTCTTCTCTATCCTGGCATGTTCTGGCAGCTTTAGGATCTAAATTCCTACACTTGCAAATTGTGTAATAGCTGCTAAGGGAATATGCTTTCCCTAGATACTAGTAATTGTATTCTCTCATCCAGGAGCTAGAAGGATCTTCAAGGTCATCTGGTTCTATATTCTTGTATAGGAATCTCCTGTACGCATCTCTGACAAGTGTTCATGTCACCTCTGCTTGGACACTTCTGATCATGAGGAGTTCTCTAGCTCATAAAACAGTCTGTTCTTTTTGTGAAGCTATAATTTTTTTTACAAAGTTCTTCCATTTACTAAACTGAAAATTATTAAACCGTTTAAACTAGTCATGTAACCTCCTAGGGTCTCATTTTCCTCATCCTTATTCCTCATCCCCATCCCTCATGAAACGAGGGAATTAGGAGGTTTTTAAAAGTTTCTTCCAATTCAGATGTCTTATGATTCTATATAATGTATATAAAATTAAATTATAATTTGAGACAGATTTAAAGGGTTTCTGACTTCAAGTATAAGCTCTTCACTGAATCAGAAAGAACAGAACTCTTGAGGAACAAAAGGGTCCTCCAGCTTCTCTTCCTGACCCACTTTATAAATTACTAGGATTTATGTGCCCTTTACTCCTCCCATACTTCTAAAGAAGGAACCTAAATTCCTATCACTTTTTTCTGCCCATTCTTTTCTCTAGTGGCTTTCTTTGTCTCTGTCACTATGGATTAGATGGTTCTCTTTTAAATCTTTTCCATCTGACAAGACAATCAATCAATCAATAAACACTTAGGTACCTACTATATGCTAGGTATAGTGCTAAGCACTGGTGATGCAAAAAGAAGCAAATGACAGTCCCTGCCCTCAAGGAGCTTATAATTTAAGGGGAAAAGAAAACATGTAAACAAATATATATATACAGCAAATTACATTCCTGATTCATAGAAAATTATTAGCAGAGGAAAGGCACTGGAATCAAGAGAGGTTGGGAAAAGTTTCCTGTAAAGATACCAATAGTCAGATTAGAGGAGGGAGAGCTTTCTAAAGATGGGGGATAACCAGAGAGAATGCATAAAACTGAGATAGAATATCTTGGTGGTGGAGCAGTAAGGAGGCCAGTGTCATTAGATTCAAAGAATATATGTTAAGGAATAAGGTACAGAAAGACTGGAAAGATAGGAAGGACTGTGTTTGAAGGGTTTTGAATGCCAAAATGCATTTTGTATTTGCTCCTAGAGGCAATAGGAAGCTATTGGAGTTTATTGGGTGAGGATGTGGAGATGAGATGATCAGATATGCCTGGTCTGGTAATATCGGCCAGTGATCCCAGGGACTTGTCCCCCTTTGATTGTCCAAAGAGTTGTAAAGGAAGGAAAGTGTCGGGGGGTGGGGGAGAGAATAGGGAGGCAATAAGTCTTTGGGCAGAGGCAGTATGAGTCAGCTGTCTAGCAGTTTGGACAGTTCCAAAGGCTAAAAAGAAATAGCAGAATAAGGTTTGTGGAATGAAATCAAATAGAAGCTTTGAATATCATAAATAGGTACTTGTCATTTCTTAGAACCTAGAGTCTGAATTGTTACTGAATAGTTAACTGAAAAGTTAATTAATGTCTGAGCTTAAGGGCATCTAAACATATGACACATATAATAACTCAGCTGACAAGATCTTAGAACACAAGATTTCACAGTTGAAAGTAATCTTAGAACATAAAATGTACAGTGTCTACACTAGGAAGTATACACTACTCTAGCTTCGACCCCATCCCTCATTTTTAGTATGGATATTGACTCTTAAAGATGAGACTTTTAAAAAAACCTCAAAGAGAGATAGTACTAGATAGAACTAGAACCCAGACTCCATTATATCTAATCTAGTACTGAGCAATCTTTTTCTTTAAATAAAATTATGTTGTTATTTTTGATTTTTATATCATTTCTGTTTTTCAGCATGCTCTTCCTCCTATTCTTTCCAGAGAACTACATCTCATAACAAAGAATGAAAAAGAGAGGGAGAAAATTCAGCATTTTTAAAACTCATTGAAAACCCCTGCTACCATATGCGGAGTCCCACAGCTCTAGCTGCCTACTCATGCAAAGAAATAGGGTTTGGTGCCTTCTCACATCTCTTTGGGTCAAGCTTGGTCTTTATAATTTCATAACATTCAGTTGCAATCATTTGGTAGTTCTTTCAGTTTACATTGTTTCAGTCATTGTGTATATTATTTTTCTTTTTCTGCTTTTCTTTACATCAATTTCTATGTCTTCCTATTCTTCTCTGTTTTTATCATACTCATAATTTATCATTTTACAATCATGGACCACAATTTGCTTGGAGCTAAGCAATCTTAATCCTATAGTGGTTCTTTTAGAAACATTTTTTATACCCATGAAAATGTTTTCTTCCTTCTGTAGTTTCTCATAGTACTGTATCTGAACTTCTGCTTTGCTCTTGTCTCCTTGTTTATGTCTTTCTCCCTAGTTATATTAAAAGCTCATTGAGATCAGTTTTTAATGCCATCTCTATATTTTCAGTATTAATGTCTAGAACCTAACATAGGACTTCATTTAAGGGTTTAATAAAATCTTTGTTTAATCTAAGAGTTAGTACCCATTTTTGTTTCATGGACTCCTTTGTCAATCTGATAGAATCTATGGAGTCATTCTCAGAATGTTTTGTTGGATACATTCAATATTGAAGGAAATGCTAAATTTCAATTAGAAGTTAATGAAAATAAAGTTACAACTTTTCCCTCCAATCTAAGTTTACACGATTCATTGGGGTGGGAGGGGGGGTGGGGAAGTCTGTGGACTCTAGGTGAAGAATTAATTCCTTGTTTAGTCAAATTGAATTTAGTTGTAGTGTAATAGAAAGAACATTGAATTTGGGATCAGTGGGCAGGAAGCCTTGATCTTCCTTTTACTAACCATGTGACTTTGACCAAGTCATTTCCTCTCTCTGGGCCTCAGTTGCCCAACTTTTAAAGCCTGGAAATCAAATCAAATGATTGTTAAGTTCCCATCCAGGTCTGACTTTCTATGAGTTCAAATTAATGTAACTATGTTTGATCTAACAAGTACTGCCCAGTAGTGATCCATCTTCTTTAGCACACGCATTCTCTGCACGCACTATGCTTGCTGGGGCCAAAACCCACTCCTTGAAATAGCACTAAAATGTTTGTGTTGTTTGTTGTTGTTCCTCAGCCCTGTTCAGCATGCATGCCCGCACGTCATCCAGATGGTCTCCAATGTGGGATTGTGAAACTTAGTTTTAAGGGCCTCTTACTGAGCCAAGCAGCCAACCTTATAACCCCAGCTTTAAAAATATTCATGTATATATGGTGTGTGAATGCTGAGTTGTGTTTTTTGCTTGCTCTCTATTTCCCAGATACTTGACTGAGATTTGCCCTGAATCCTACTCCCCTTGGGAAATGGCAAAGAATTATTTTTCTTCCCAGTAATGCCATCAAAATTAAAATGTAAAGAATTCTTTGAGCCTTCCCATCTCTGGACTTTTGCTCACACAATGAAGAGGATATTCTCTTTGTCTGTTGAATTTCCACTCCTTCTCTAAAACCCAACACGATAAAATGTTCTCTAATCCTCCTTTTCCCAGTAGACATATAGTAAATGCTTTTGTTCGTTTACTTTTCTTTTTTCTCTTGGATTTTGGAAAGCATTTTATTGACAGCTCTCTTATTGAGCTTAGAAAATATGGCTATCTCTATATGTGTCATATCCCCTTACTAAACTATAGACTCCTTGAGGGAAGGGATTGTTGTATCTTCTCCAACTCCCAATGCAGGACTTTGTGTACTGAATGGCTAAAATATATTTGTTGAATTGAATTGCAACCATATATCAATCTAAATTGATGGGAAGTCATTGCAAATAGATCATAGATGGTCTTTTAATCCTACATTGCTCAGGAACATCAGGATGAAAATTCACAAAGCAGCTCAATGAATATTTGTGTGAATTGAAAACCATTGATTTTTTTCCCCAATAACATATATGGTACACTTTTTGGTCTGCTGCTTTTGAAAAACAGAGCTATTATACTTCAAATGGAGTTACTTTTATCAGCAGCACCTCAAGTTAGGCAAGGCTTCTGACTCATGTGTCTTCTTCTAGGATAACAAATGGAGAAGGCAGATAAACAGTCTTCTCAAGTATAGAGAGCATTTGATGGTGCTGTAGGCTATGGCCTCCGCAAGAAGAGACACTTTATTGTAGTGGATAGAATGTTGGACCTAGAGCGAAAAGAAGAGACTATAGAAGTATATAATTGATAATATACTCCCACCTTATCCTACTCAAGGCAGACCCTGTTTGTGATACCAAATTTTGGGTTGGACTTTGACCAATTAGAACTTACTTAGAAGAGGACAATTTTTACAATTTTAACCAAGTTGCTTAACTTCTGAATGCCTCAGTTTCCTTTCTTCTAGAATGAAGAAGTTGGACTAAATAAACTCGAAGTCATGAGAATTCCATATTTAGATAAGGTGAAGCTAAGAAGAAGTTCTAATTAGTCAGGAAAGGCTTCATGAAGCCTTTTGGGATTTCAGGAACTGCCTGAATAAAGGAAGAAAGAGGACTTGTCAAGCTGATGACAGGAGAGAGAAAAGAGTATTCCTGGCATAAGGCAGCCTGTTTCCTAATGCTATCTGTCTAATCTTCCCTCCCTTTCCTCTTAACCCTCCTGCCTTTTCTGAGATGGGATGAGATAACCACTCTGCTGGATAGGAGTTGGATGCCACGGCTGATCCCCAACTGGTAAATGCGTTACCCTAGGAGCTGGAGGCCTCTGGAGTAGAAAGGCCATTTGCTTTATAGGAACCCATTAAATACCTTGACTTGTTGAATGAACTAGCTTATCCATATCCTGGACCATTCCTCAGTTCATATCCTGGATCATTCCTCGAGAAAGTGGGCAGCCACCCTGACAGAGTCTTTACAGTACCTAGACTGAAACTGAGCTCACATCTGCTAAAAGGAGCCCTTGGGATGACTTGGGTGGGAAGAAGTCAATTTCATAGAATTATTTCAGAACTGAGAGATCATATGATCTATTCCTTCATTCTACAAATTAGGAAACTAAGACAGAGATAAATGAAGCTATCTTCTTGAGTCACACAATCAGGATTTGGGCTGATTTTTTATTTTCAGATAAAACTTCAACTTTTTCTTCTGTGCTTATGGATTACTGTAAGTTTGTTTCCTAGATCATTGAATTGGAGCTGAAGAGGATCAACTCTTTCATTTTATAGATCAAGAAATTCTGTCTAGAGAGTTTAAATGAAGTGCCTGGAGTCTCTCAGCTAATTAGTGACAGGAGACTTAGAACCAGATTTGGTGTCTCTTAGCCCTTTGCTCTTTTTACTCAACCACTATCAGCCTATAAATATCAGGAGCACTAAAAGAGGCTTGTGTGGGGTGATAGCAAGGGATGGGCAAAGGAATGTGAACAGTCCGACTAAGGATGACTGTGAACATTGGCTTCTGAACCAAGAACATCAAGTTAAGCCATTTTTCTCCCCTTTTAAACTTTGGAGCATGCTTTATGATATACTGAAAAAACATGTTTATTATTATATCCTCAGGAATAGCAACATTAGCAAACCCAGCTGCATTTTGCTTGTCACCTTCTGGCCAAACTTCCTTGAATTAGAAGTTTGACTAAGGTCAGATAGCAGTGACTTACTGATATGTTATTTAGAAGAACAGGTTAACCCAGTGAACTCTGTGTATAATTATTACACAAACTTTTTATTATTATTATCGTATTTAAAACTTTTTTCAATCTGACCCTGGGCGGGGGACAACAAACTGTTAGCATTTGGGAATTGAGCTCTATGCTACAAGGCCAGAAGGTAACACATTTAGACTGTGATGCAAGGAAAACCACTCGTTTCCTTGATTTAATTAAATTCAGCAACACCATATGATAGTTTAAAGTATATTTTAAGATCTTTTATAAATTTATCTCATTGCAGATGTGGTGGGATCTGGCCTTGGGTCACAAATGATACTTATTTCTAATTTGATTGGTAGAGGTGTCAGATCATTTGGGGTTTTCACAGTGATTCACAGTTGCAGTTCTAATTGGAAGCAGCATCCAAATTCAGTGAATGTTATTGCAAACTACCAGGTGAGTGGGTGGTGGGGCACAAAGGCTCACTTTAGAGCTTGAGTATCTTTCTGAGAAGCAGGATGAGGAGAAGTTTCTCAGTGCAATTTCTATGAAAGGGGATTACCCATCAGAGCTCTCCAGAAGCACCAGTAAAACTCAAAATTAGTTTCAATTTCCAAACTGACATACACAGTTTTCTATATGTTAGCTTTTCCCTAAGTGATTTTCCCCTAGCTAACTGATCATTCTCATGATGAAAAGAAATAGTTTTACACTAAAAAAAAAAAAAAAAAAAAAAAAAACAAAACAAAAAAAAAAACAATAAAATAATTTCTCTTTATAGAGTAATCTTATAGTAGACTCCTAGAGTGTCAGATTTGGGCAGGACCTTAGAACAGAGATGTGAAACTGGTTTGGTTGGCTTTGGTCTGAGGGCAGTACAACTTCCATTAAAATGTAATTGGGAAATCTTTAACAAGAATAAATAAAAATTCAATATAATATAGATAAGGTTAATCTGTGTTTTTTAAAGTCAATGTGGAACTGGCAGAAAAAACATTTCTTATTTAAATTTGGTACCATTACCTTAGAACATGAAATGGCAAAAGGAAAAGGACCTTAGAACACAGAATGTCACAGCTGGGTGGACCTTTAGGTCAGAAAGGTTTAAGAACCTAGAATATCAGGGTAACATTCTTAGAACACAGGATGTCAATGCTGATAAGGATATTAGAAATCTAATCCAGTTTACATATTTTACAGTGCTCAGTTTCATGCTTAAAGTAACATTTTTCCTCTCTGATGTCTACCATTTTGTATCCTTGCATACTGTTTTGACCTTAATTTCTTGCAACTGAGAGTAGTAACAGTTGCCTAGCTGAAATATTAGTTCAGTGAGAGGAAGGAAGATTAGGAGAATCAGAGGGGGAGTGACTATAGCAACAGTGAGTGTTGCTACATTTTCCCCAGCTGCAGTCCCTTAAGCTGGACCCAGAGAACAATGGAATGTTTTATTCGCTTTAATGGACTGTCACTCCTGGATGAATACAGGATATGGTGAGGTCTCTGTGAAAGCAGATGAAGGCAGAGTCCCCAGAGCAGTGAATAGTAAACTCTCAGTGTTCACTCTTTGTTACTGATTATTTGTACCACTAAACTGTTTCTTTTTTTAACCTACATTTTATGTTTGTTGACTTATTCCACAAATGCTCATAGGCAGTTCTTAGCTTTGTTAAGAGTAGAACTCAAGGCAAGTTATTTAAGATTTTATACCACTAAGCTGTGTAGCGAAAAAAAGCATGCCAAAATTTGTTTTTCTCCTGGCTGCACCCTCCCCAGGAAGATGGGAGAAGCATTTCAAATAGGCTGCCAGATCTGGACTGTCCTAGAACAGAGGCTGGAAGTATGTGTATATGTATTTTGTCCATACCAGAAAAAAAGACCCAAGAATTTCTGCAATGAAAGAGGGAGGGATTAGTCATTTCTAAACAGGGGAAAATGATTTCTCTGGAACCAGAGGTGTGGCCTGAAGAGACAGGAACCCTTGGAGATGAGGTACTCACTAGTCCAGGGTGGGAGGGAGGCCTCTATGATACATATATGAGTAGAATGGGTCTTCTCTTTCTGCCACTTACCTCAACCAGCAGAAGTGAAGGAATAGGCTTGGTTATTTGAGGAATATGAAGTAGATTGTTTTGGTTGCAATACAGGATATTTATTAGAAGAGCAAGACAATATTAAATTGGAAAGACAAGATAGAATCTTTATGGGATGGTCTTAAATGTCTAGCTGAATTGTCTGGACTTTATCCTGTAGACCCTAAGTAGCTCTTTTTTTCTTGGTAAATGATCAGTTGTTTTCTTTTTCAGTAGTACTTTATTTTTCCAAATATATTTAAAGATAGAACACAAAAGTTTTATTTTTATTATTTTATTTTATTATTTATTATGATTGTTGAAAACTAAGTTTTTCTCCTCTCTCTTATTTTCCCTCTCCCCAAGATAGCAAGCAATTTGAGATAGGATCAATATATGCAATCCTTATAAACACAGTTCCATATTTGTTCATTATCTACAAGAAAAAAATCATACCAAAAAGAAAAAACCACAAGAAAGAAAAAAAATCCCAAAGGTGAAAAGACTATGTTTCAATCCACATTCAGTCTTCCTAGTTCTTTCTCTGATTGTGATTGGCATTTTCCATCCCAAACACGATTGGAATTACCTTAAATCTCTATATTGTTGAGAAGAGCAAAGCCCAACACGGTTGATCATCATATTATCTTCTCTTGGTTCGGCTAACTTCACTTAGCATCAGTTCATGTAAATCTTTCCAGGCTTTTCTGACATCACATTACTTATTTTTTATAGAGCAATAATATTTATCATATTCATATATCATAACTTATGCAGCCATTCCCCATTTCATGGGCATCCACTGAATTTCCAGTTCTTAGCCACTACAAAAGGATCTGTCACAAACATTTTTATACATCTATGGATCCTTTCCCCCTTTTTTATAATCTCTTTGGGATATAGACCCATTAATGAGACTGCTGAATCAAAGGGTATGCAGAGTTTTATAGTCCTTTGAGCATAGTTCCAAATTGCTCTCCAGAATGGTTGGATCATTTCACAACTCCATCAATGATGTATTAGTGTTTCTGGGGAGCTCTTGATAAGGCAGTGATGTGACCTGAACTCGGTTTAGGAAATTTAACTTGGAAGCCTATGAAGGATACATTGAATTATTAAACTTTTTGTTATTATTGGTGTTGCTCGCTTACTTGAGAAATTAATGATGTAGCATTTTTTTAGATGTGAGAAATTAGTGATGAAGTATTTCAATAAATGAAATACAAACTCAAATTTTGTAACTTTTTTTGTACATGAGGCTAATTAAGGTTCTAAGGACTCTAGAATTGGATTGTACTGAATCTTTTTTTTATTTTAATAACTTTTTATTTACAACTTATACGCATGGGTAATTTTACAGCATTGGCAATTGCCAAACCTTTTGTTCCAATTTTTCCCCTCCTTCCCCCCATCCCCTCCCCTAGAGGGCAGGATGACCAATACATGTTAAATATATTAAAGTATAAATTAAATACAAAATAAGTATACGTGACCAAACCGTTATTTTGCTGTGATTGTACTGAATCTTAAAGAGCAAAGCATAGCCCCAATCCTGAGGCTTTTTAATCAAGGAGTGACTACTTCCATGTCTATCCCAAACTATTTTTAGACATCCCTTGCCCTTCAGATAACCTTAGAGCTAACTTTGATAACCTCACTGGATTTTGGCTTCTAGCTCCAGAACAGGAACTAAGAAAGGCTATAAAGAAGTCACATTATTGAGGCCTAGAAATAGAAAACTAAATTGTCGTTTCTCTCCTAGTCTCACAATAGCCCCATACTGGGAGATAATTGTAGCTCTCTTTTGTGATCATAAGATCAATCTAGAATATCAGAACTTGAAGTGATCTTAGAACATAAAATGTCAAATCTGAAAAAGATCTTATAGAATCTTATAGGCTTACAATCTCACAGCTGGAAGGAAGATTTTAGAATTGGAAGGAACTTTAGAGCATTTGTTGTTCAGTCATGGCTGATTCTTAATCTTAATGAATCTTAATGATGGGGTTTTATTTTGATAAAAACTGCTGGGATAACTGGAAATTAGTATGGCAGAAATTAGGCAAGGACCCACACTTAACACCACATACCAAGATAAGATCAAAATGGGTCCATGACCTAGGCATAAAGAACGAGATTATAAATAAATTAGAGGAACATAGGATAGTTTATCTCTCAGACTTGTGGAGGAGAAAGAAATTTGTGACCAAGGATGAACTAGAGACCATTACCAATTACAAAATAGAAAATTTTGATTATATCAAATTAAAAAGCCTTTGTACAAACAGAACAAATGCAAACAAGATTAGTAGGGAAGTAACAAACTGGGAAAACATCTTTACAATTAAAGGTTCTGATAAAGGCCTCATTTCCAAAATATATAGAGAACTGACTCAAATTTATAAAAAATCAAGCCATTCTCCAATTGATAAATGGTCAAAGGATATGAACAGACAATTTTCAGATGAAGAAATTGAAACTATTACCACTCACATGAAAGAGTGTTCCAAATCACTATTGATCAGAGAAATGCAAATTAAGACAACTCTGAGATATCACTACACACCTGTCAGATTGGCTAAGATGACAGGAAAAAATAATGATGAATGTTGGAGGGGATGCGGGAAAACGGGGACACTGATGCATTGTTGGTGGAGTTGTGAACGAATCCAGCCATTCTGGAAAGCGATCTGGAATTATGCCCAAAAAGTTATCAAACTGTGCATACCCTTTGATCCAGCAGTGTTTCTATTGGGCTTATACCCCAAAGAGATACTAAAAAAGGGAAGGGGACCTGTATGTGCCAAAATGTTTGTAGCAGCCCTGTTTGTAGTGGCTAGAAACTGGAAAATGAATGGATGCCCATCAATTGGAGAATGGCTGGGTAAATTGTGGTATATGAATGTTATGGAATATTATTGCTCTGTAAGGAATGACCAGCAGGATGAATACAGAGAGGCTTGGAGAGACCTACATGGACTGATGCTAAGTGAGATGAGCAGAACCAGGAGATCATTATACACTTCGACAATGATATTGTATGAGGATGTATTCTGATGGAAATGGATTTCTCTGACAAAGAGACTTAACTGAGTTTCATTGGAGAAATGATGGACAGAAACAGCTACACCCAAAGAAGGAATACTGGGAAATGAATGTGAACTATTTGCATTTTTGATTTTCTTCCCGAGTTATTTTTACCTTCTGAATCCAATTCTCCCTGTGCAACAAGAGAACTGTTCGGTTCTGCAAATATGTATTGTATCTAGGATATACTGCAACATATTTAACATATATAGGACTGCTTGCCATCCTGGGCGGGGGGGGAGGAGGGAGGGAGGGGAAAAAACGAAACATAAGTGATTGCAAGGGATAATGTCGTGTAAAAATTATCCTGGCATGGATTCTGTCAATACAAAGTTATTATTAAATAAAACAAAATTTAAAAAAAAAAAAAAAAAGAATGATGGGGTTTTCTTGGTAAAGAAACTGAAATAATTTTTCATTTTCTTCTCCAGTTTATTTTACAAATGAAAAAGCAAAGGCAAACAGGATTAAATGACTTGCCCAGGGACAGAGCTAGTGTCTGAGGCATCAGAACTCAGGTCTTCCTGACTCTGGGCCTGGTATTCTCTTCACTATATCCCCAACTGATCCCACCCCTTCCCAGAGCATAGAATGTTAGAACTGGAATACATCTTATGATGTAGAAGGTTAAACTAGGAGGAACATTAAAACAGAATTTTGGACCTGAAGGGCTCCCTGGAATATAGACTGTCTGAACAGGAAGAGATCCTCCATACTATCAAGTCTGCTTCCATACAATGGGGAGAGTCCTGGAATTGAAGTCAGAAAAACATCTATCACATAACCAGCTACTTATCTTTTGAGATCTAGTTTCTTCATATATAAAATGGAGATGATAATACCTGTGGTACTTGCTTCACAAGGTGGTCGTGAGACTCTCCTGAGGTCATATATGTCAAGCACTTGCAGAATTTAAGGTGTTATATAAATGTTCCTAATGGTTTGTCATCCTTGTTAATGAGGAAACTGAGGTCCAGAGAGGTCACATGACTTTGTCAAGTAAAAGGATCTTGATGGGCATTTGATGGAGAAGAGCAGTTTTGACATGTACACTTGCCTTAAGTTCAAGCTTAGAGATTATGTGAAAATATGAATTTGAGTTCCCAGGCTGAGGCTTTTTTTGCCTTTCTAAGCTAAAACAGAATGCTACAAGATTTTCAATCCTAGAATTCTGATGAAGTCTTTGGCTATCAGACTCCTGTTTTGTAACAGAGAAAGATGTCATACTGTGCCAATAAATTTATATACTTCCCTGATTGGCTGCTGGTGTACCAGACCAGAATACTAATGAACCCACAGGAATACTGAGAAACACATTAGCTTTATCATCTTTTGGAACTTGTCAGTAATGATAAAAAGTGGATCTTCCATTTTATTAACTACTCAAAGGGATTTTGTGTTTCTCTTAGCCTAGCACTCTAAAAGTGTCTGTGTTTGGCATTCTTTAGTGATGTGACTCTTTTTCCTCTTCTGCTCTTTGTACTCAGTTTTTCTTTCTCAGCTTCAATTTCTTCATCTGTAAAAAATGAGTGGGGTTGGCTTAGATGATTTCTGATGTCTCTTCTAGCTCTCATATTATGTACTCTTAGGTGTTTCCACTTCTGAGTTACCATTTTCTAAGGTTTCTTCCAGATTTGACATTTCATATTCTAAGATTCCCTTTTATCTGTGATATTTTATGTTCTAAAAGTTCTTATCATTCTAACATTTTATAACAACAAAAGAAGAAAAAGAATTAAGGGAATTAAAATAGGCAATATAGGAAACAAAGCTATCACTCTTTGTAGGTGATATGATGATAAACTAGGAATCCCTAGAGAATCAATTAAAAAACAACTTGAAATAATGAACAACTTTAGCAAAGTTGCAGGCTTCATAATAAACCCACATAAATTGTCAGTATTTCTTTTTTGTGTGTGTGTAAACATGTTTATACAATTTTCTTGTTGCACAAGAAAAATCAAAAAGGAAAGAAAATGAGTAAGAAAACAAAATGCAAGTGAACAACATCAAAAAGAGGGAAAGTGCTATGTTGTGATCCATACTTAGTTTCCACAGTCCTCTCTTTGGGTGTAGATGATTCTCTTCATCACAAGATCAATCATCTCATTGTTGGAAAGAGTCACGTTCATCAGAAATGTAATATTGCTGTTGCCGTGTACAATGATCTCCTGATTCTGCTCATTTCACTTCATATCAATTCATGTAAGTTTCTCCAGGCCTCTCTAAAATCATCCACCTGATCATTTCTTATAGAACAATAATATTCTATAATATAAATTCACTGTAACTTATTCATCCATTCTCCAGCTGATGGGCATCCACTCGGTTTCCAGTTTCTTGCCACTATGAAACCACAAACATTTTTGCATGTGAATCATTAATATTTCTATATATTACCAACAAGGTCCAGCAGCAAAAAATTAATAAATTAAAACAAAGTCCATCCCCAAGAAATAGAGAAATTCCAATTAAGATAATTGTAAATAATATAAAACACCTGGGAATCTACCTGCTAACACAAACCCAAGAACTATATGAACACAATTACAAAAAAACCCACAGATTTTCATATACACATCTAAACAAGATCTAAAAGATCTAAACATTTGGGAAACATATTAATTGCTAATGGGTAAGCAAAGCCAATATAATAAAAATGACAATGATAAAGACTCATTTCTCAAATATATGGAGAACTGAGTCAAATTTATAAAAATCCAAGTCATTCTCCAATTGATAAATGGCCAAGGGGTAGGAACATGCATTTCAGATGAAATCACATATAAAAATGCTCCAAATCAGTATTGATCAGAAAATACAAATTAAAACAATTCTGAGGTACCACCTCACACCTCTCAGAATAGTTAACATAATTAAAAAAGAAAATGTTGAATGTTAGAAGGGGTATGGGAAAACAGGGACATTAATGCAACACTAGGGGAGTTGTGAACTGATCCAATCACTCTGGAGAGCAATTTGAAACTAGGCCCAAAGGGTTATAAAACTGTGCATACCCTTTTTTTTTTTTTTTTTTTGGGGGGGGTTATATATTTTTTTTAATTTTATTTTATTTAATAATAACTTTGTATTGACAGAATCCATGCCAGGATAATTTTTACACGACATTATCCCTTGCAATCACTTATGTTTCGTTTTTTCCCCTCCCTCCCTCCTCCCCCCCCCAGGATGGCAAGCAGTCCTATATATGTTAAATATGTTGCAGTATATCCTAGATACAATACATATTTGCAGAACCGAACAGTTCTCCTGTTGCACAGGGAGAATTGGATTCAGAAGGTAAAAATAACTCGGGAAGAAAATCAAAAATGCAAATAGTTCACATTCATTTCCCAGTATTCCTTCTTTGGGTGTAGCTGTTTCTGTCCATCATTTCTCCAATGAAACTCAGTTAAGTCTCTTTGTCAGAGAAATCCACTTCCATCAGAATACATCCTCATACAATATCGTTGTCGAAGTGTATAATGATCTCCTGGTTCTGCTCATCTCACTTAGCATCAGTCCATGTAGGTCTCTCCAAGCCTCTCTGTATTCATCCTGCTGGTCATTCCTTACAGAGCAATAATATTCCATAACATTCATATACCACAATTTACCCAGCCATTCTCCAATTGATGGGCATCCATTCATTTTCCAGTTTCTAGCCACTACAAACAGGGCTGCCACAAACATTTTGGCACATACAGGTCCCCTTCCCTTTTTTAGTATCTCTTTGGGGTATAAGCCCAATAGAAACACTGCTGGATCAAAGTGTGCATACCCTTTAATCTACCAATACCACTACTAGTTCTTTATCACAAAAAGGGGAAAGGACCTATTTTTCTAGAAACATCCATAGCAGCTTTTTTTGTGGTGGCTATTAATTGGAAATCAAAGGGATACCCATCAATTGGGAAATGGCTAAACTATGGTATATACTTGTAATGGGATATTATTATGCTGTAAGAAATGACAAGCAGGATGACTTCCAAAAATCCTGGAAAGACTTACATGAAAAACAAAATAAAAAGAACCAGGAAAACATTGTACACAGTAACAGCAATATTGTTTGATGAAGAATTGTAAATTACTTAGTTATCCTTAATAATATACTAATCTAAAATAATTCCAAAGGATTAAAAAGGAAGTATACTATCCATCTCCAGAAAAAAGAGCTGATATTGATTGAATAGACTGAAATGTTATTTTTCACTTTTTTTTTTTTTCATTTTTCCCTTTTCTTCTTGTACAAAATGACTCATGGAGTTTTTTGGGTTTTTTTTCATGATTTTTTACATAATTGAGCATGTATAAGCTATTTGAGTGCTTATTGTCACAGGGAGAGGAGAAGAAAGAAAGGAGGAAAGGATAAAATTTGACACTCAAAACTTTAAAAAATATATTTTAAAATTTTTAAAAATTAATTCTAACATAATAGATTGTTTCCTTCCAATTCCAGTGCTCTATATTCTGTGCTCTAAGATCCCGTCCTCTAATGACATTCAGTGTTCTATGTCTTAAAGTCCCTTCTAGCTATGACATTTTATGTCCCAGGGCCTTTCTTTCTCTGATATTCTCTCTCCTAAAGTTTTTTCCAACTTTTATTGTTCTATGTCCTAAGATTCCTTTTATTCCTCATGTTCTACGTTCCAAGGGTTTTTAAAAATCTAATATTCTGTAATTCTATAATAAAATAACTATAACATAAATTATGGCAAGTGTATAAAATATGTGCTTTAAGAGATTTTTTAAAAAGGAGATACCACTTTTGACTTAGGGGATTAAAGAAAGTTTCATAAAGGAGAAGGCAATTGAACTAGGTCTTAAAGAATAGTAGAAAGAGATAGGTGGTATAATGGATAGAACACTGATCCTGGAGTCAGGAAGACCTGAGTTCAAATCCAGATTCAAACACTTAACACTTCTAGGCAAGTCACTTAGCCCCAATTGTTTAAAAAAAAAACAAAAAAAACACTAAAAACAAAATAAAAGCAAACCCAAGAATATATAGTGTAAGATTTCTACATAGACAGTATGGGAGAAATGGTATGGCAAAAAGCACAAAGGCAAGACCTAAAGAAACTCAAAACTGCATCAGAAATAAGAATCTAATGATCCCTTAAAAGGAGTGAATCAAATGTACTTGCCTCTTTCCTTTGGTAATATTCTGTATGAAAATATGGGGCAGTATTGAGAAAATGCTGGTTGCTGAAGAAAAGAGACTGATTTGGTACTGTTTATGAACCTGAGAGACACTAAGTGCTTATTAGTAGACTGGAAAGGGATAACAGAAAGAAATGGGGGTAAGTGCTGTGGATAGTGGGTGAGGAGTAATTATTAGAGTTAAGCTCCTTCAATACAACTTGTGCATAGGAAGGAATCCATATGGTGGCCAAGAAATATAATCTCTCCACCTGTTGTTCAGCCATCCATACTGGCAACAGAACAGGGAAGCTGTTGCAGCTGGTGATTGTGCCCAAAAAAAAAAAAAAAAAAGCTCATTTGCTGTTTTTAACTACCAGTTCCCAGGTTATTAACCCCTACCCTCCTCCCTTCTCTCCACAATTTCAATATCTGACCTAGCACATAGCAACTAACATATAGAGCTGGCATATAGCAACAATAGAGAACAGCCAGCTTAAATTGTCTGGCAAAACCCTAAATTGGATTTGTTTCTCTGGCCTTTGCAGAATCTGCTTCTCCTCTAGGGTAGGTTTTCTTTGGATCCTTACCTACTTTTTGCATTAATCATAGTTCCTGAGACTCATTAAAAGAGCTGAGTTCCTGGGAAATCAGGGAGTTCCCAGTGCTTACCTGTAGACTTCAACATACATTCTTGTTCTTTTGTTTATGAGGAATGTCTTACATCGTCTCTCCTTAAGTAGGGTAATTAGCAAGATACCCCAGACTCTGATACATCTATTAGATGAAATTGCCTTTTTGTGTTACAAAATCAGTCATGTAAATAAAGTGTGAACAAGTCCTAGACTCCTTTATTGAAGTAGTCAGTCAAAAGTATAAATTAATTATGAATAAATCCTTAGTTAATGTAGAAGGATTGATGTGCTTTTAACCAAATGTATGCAATAACAATCCATAGAAAATGTATTGGGATTGGTTGAAAAAATTGGATATATCTCTTAATCTATGAATATCAGAGCAAAGTTTGCTTTTTTATAGTATTTTATTTTTCCAAATACATGTAAAGATAATTTTCAACATTTACCTTTGAAAATTTTGTTCCAAAGTGTTTTCTCTCCCCTTCCCTGCACAAGATAGCAACCAATCTATTACTAGTTAAACATGTGCAATTCTTTTAAATATATTTTCATATTTTTCATGCTATGCAAGAAAAATCAGTTCAAAAGAGAAAAAAACAAGAGAAAGGAAAAAAAAAGGCAAACAAACAATGCCTCAGAGCAAAGTTTGAATAAAAAAGCAATCAAGTAAATATGAACCACTACATAGAATTCCCAATCCCTCTATTTTTGTCCACCTGCATTTTTGATTTCCTTCACAGGCTAATTGTACACTATTTCAAAGTCCAACTCTTTTTATACAGCAAAATAACTGTTTGGACATGTATACATACATTGTATTTAACTTATACTTTAACATATTTAATATGTATTGGTCAACCTGCCATCTGGGGAAAGGGGTGGAGGGAAGGAGGGAAAAAGTTGGAACAAAAGGATTTGCAACTGTCAATGCTGAAAAATTACCTGTGCATATATTTGTAAATAAAAAACTATGTTAAAAAAAAAGCAATCAAGGTTTGAGAACATCTTGAGGAGGCAGCAAGATAAGGGATATTGTGGGGAGGAGAGAAAAAAAAAGGAAAAAGGAAGAGGGAACCCAGATGATATGTCATATTCTTTCTTCTACACTAGCTCTTGAACAGAGGACATCATTGTAAATTTTGAAAGGTCAAATTTAGACTTTCCATTGATTTACTATAACAGCTCTAGAGTATATAACAGCATAATAAGCACTGAGCGCTGAATGGTGAATCCAAAAAAGACACCTGTGGATGCCTCTAAAAGACTATATTAGAGCATTTACCTTGGCAAAAAGCTCCACCTAAAAGTGAACATCATGAGGATTCCACAGTGGGGGGAAAAAAGACTACCTGTAAACAGGAGCTTTTGACCACATGTGCTTTCTAAGGCTTGAGCCCACTGTCCCTATGGACCCTGTGTATATCTGTGGGAGTGTGTCTCAAACTTTTGGGAAAATCATTATATCTGTACTTAGGGCTTCTTAATAAATAACATGTTCTAAAAGTTAATTCTGGATAGGCTAATTGATAATCAGTGAAGAGCATACCAGATGAGAATTTATCAGTGACAAAACTGGAGAAAAGGGAGGAAGGGACAATCCCTCAGGATTTCCCTGAGAACTATGAAGGGAGAAATAATAATAATTTTCCCAGTCTGAAGCTCTGACCTCTTAGTGGGGGTAGGAGTTGGGAGAGAGAGTTCAGAGAAGATTGTTCTGTATGTATAACCTACCCATCAAACCATATGAACATAGTTTTTAATCCATTATCATGCTAGAAAGCACAGTGAACAAGTCTCTGGACCCTGGCCTAAGGAGCCATAACTCCTTAGTCACCAGAGTCCAACACTGAGGCTTCATGTGTATGAGCTTCTTTGTACTTCCTGCTAGTAGTCAGTTTTAGCTGACTGATGCTGATTCATTGGCTATCACTCTGTTTTTCTCTTTAAATGGTCTATAGTTCTTTGCCAGATTCAGTTGAAGAATAGCCCCCAGAACAGTGAGCCAGAGATCTTTTGAGTCACAAATCCATTTTTTTCTGTTTGTTAATACAAGTATGTGTGTATGTACATCTTTATGCTTTTCTTCTTTAGAACATGTACTTATTTCACCTTTCCCTTGTGGCTCTGTTTGGGGTACTCTGCATAGCATTTCCCATAAAACACAAATACAATAATAGAATAGAATTCTTGGAGAGGAAAGTAACAACAGAAGGAATGCCTTCTACAGAATTCCTGACAGTTGGTCATCTGGTCTCCATTTCAAGCCCTCCAGTGATGGCAAAAGCATGTCTTGTGAGAGTTCATTCCATTATGGAATACCTCTCATTGTTAGGAATTTCCTTATGTTGAGCTGAAATTTCCCCCACTTTAGCTTATCCTCACTGCTCTAAAATTTGCCTTCTGGAACCAAGCAAAATAATTCTAATCTCTCTTCCACCGAAGTCCCTTCATCTAATTAGCCACACAAAATATATGCCTCTTCAAGTTCTCTGCCCTAATTAGTTCCCATTTCTTTCACTAATAATAATGATAGTAACAACAAACCTTATTTCTTGCACACTTTAGGTTGAGAAAAGACCTTTCTTCACATCAGCAGACAGAGGAAGCATTCTCCTCCGATTTTATACATGAAGAAATTGAAGTACAAAAAGGGGGCAGATACACTGAAGTTGAGATCAGAGTATCTGTGTTCAAATATGAATTCCATTACTACTTGTATAACCTAGGATAAGTCACTTCATCATTATTTTTTAATTCTCTCATTAAATTGAGGAAATTGGGCTAAATCCCTTATATGTCTATATCTTGGAATTTGAAGATGATCAATGATAAGGAACTCATTACCTTCCAAGGTACCCAGGTGTCATCATTTAGAATTAAGAAAATCTGAGTTTAAATACTGCCACAGATGCTCAATTTGTGACCCTGAATAAATCACCTAATTTCTCAGCCTCAGTTCCCTCATCTATAAAATGATTATAACAAAAGTACCTATCTGATGGGGTTGTAAGAATCAAATGAGATAATATATGTAACTTTGCAAACTTAAGAGTACTACATAAATGGTTTGGAGAGATACTAAGGCTAGGGCTCTTATCCTCCTCCCCCTCCCCCCGAACCCCCCCAAGGAATTTTTTCTAAAAAGCATGGATAGAAAGCGTCATCCTTCATTTAGCATTTGTTTATATGCCTAGTTCCAGACTAACTCAATGTTTTTTTTTTTTAAATGCCAGTCAGCCAATCTGAACAAATTTTTTGTTGCACCTAGTTTTGTTGCACCAAAGTTGGACATTTGATTCAAATGTCCAAGACAGATTCATAAACATTTCATTATCTCTGATTGATTAACTGATTCAATTAAGATGTGTTCTTACTTAAAGTAGAGGGCTAAAAGGGTTACAATAGTTGATTCTCTCATTTAAAACCTTTCTTTTGGGGGCAGCTAGGTGGTATAGTGGATAGAGTGCCGGCCCTGAAGTCAGGAGAATCTGAGTTCAAATCTGGCCTCAGACACTTAACATTCCTAGCTCTGTGACCCTGGGCAAGGTTCACACTTAACCCCAATTGCTTCAGCAAAACAACATCTTTCTTCTTCACTCTACACTTCTGTTAATGTAGCCTATGATCATGTTCATTTTATTGCATGCAATTGTGTCATACTATTAACTCATTGAGCTTGTAGTCTACTGAAATCCTATGCTCCTTTTTGTGTGACCTGTTGCCTATATATATTAAAGTGGTTTTTTTTACTTTATTAAAAAATTTTTTTGATTGACAGCATTTGTCTTCTTTCTCATACTCTCCACCCTGTGGGGAAAAGCCAACCAAAGTCCTTGCAATAAATCCGCATAGTTAAGCAAAATATTCCTACATTGTACTTATCCAAAAATGGGTTTCATTATGCATATCTCTCAGGAGGTAACATTCTTCATTAATACTCGGAAATCAGAGTATAGATTGGTGAGTGGTGGTTAGTCATATTAATCAGAGTTCTTAAGTTTTTTGTAGTTTTTATATTGTGTTGTGTTGCATTCCTGATTATTCTCATTCAATTCTACACCTGTTTGTGCAAGTCTCCTCAGGTTTCTTTGAACCTAACCTTTATAACATAATAGTATTCCATTGCAGTAAAATACCATAATGTATTAAGATGTTCTCCAGTTGGTAGACATCCCTCTTAATTTCTAGAGCTTTACCTTTACAAAAAGCTTTACCTATACAAAAAGCTTTACCTATACAAATGTATAAAATTTTATACATACATTTTTGCAATTGATTTTTTAAAAATCCAAATGTGTAAGACTATAATTTTTGCAATTGAATCTCAAAGTTCTAGCTTGCCCTACTAGTGGAGTATTTTGGAAAGACTGTTAAACTTTCTGAAAGATAGGGATCTTTCAGGTAAGTGCCTGATTCTGGCATTCATTAGTTTGTGATTGTAAGTCATTTACCCTCTTTAAATCTCAGTTTTCTTATCTATAAAATGAGTATAATACTTTAAGTACCTGCCTCACAATCCTGTTGCAAGAAATGTGCTTTGCAAACTTTAAAGCAAGTTGGCCCATCTGTGGGTCAGATTGATAAATTTTCCATATATCTTGATTCAAGTTATTGATAAAAATGTTGAACAAATCATAGCCCAGGATAATGCCACTATTTGACCTCCTAAGTTTATAAGAATCAATTCCAATAATTTATTATATCTGAATGTGTATAACATGTAGTCTGCATGTCTTGATTTTGTTCCCTAAAATAGCATATAAAATTCATCACATGCCTTGCTGAAATTCAGTTATAGTACATCTGGGTTTAGTAACATTGTCAGAGAGACACAGAGAGAGAAGAAAGTGGTTTGATCTGACATGATTTCTTGGTAGAGTCATTTGTTTATAATTGCTTTCCCTTTCTACATAGTTACAAACTGTCTGATAATACATTTTAAAATTTTACCAGTTTCCTTCTCAGGTTATTTTTTACCTTATGTCTAAGTCCGATTTTTCTTGTGCAGCAAAATAACTGTATGGATATGTATACATATATTGTATTTAACATATATTTTAACATATTTAACATGTATGGGTCGACCTGCCATCTACGGGAGAGGGTGGGGAGAAAATAGGGAAAAGTTGCAACAGAAGGTTTTGCAAGGGTCAGTGCTGAAAAATTACCCATGCATATATCTTGTAATTAAAAAGCTTTAATAAAAAAATAAAATAAAAATAAATAAATAAATAAAATTTTGCCAGGGATTGAAATCAGGCTCTTTATTCTAGTGTTTGAAGAGCCTCTCCTCCATTTTTGAAAATGGAAATACTTGTCTAATTCTAGAATTATAGCACCTCTTCCATTCCTTATGATTTTTCAGAAATCAATGACAATTGTTCAGGAATTAAACTATCACTTCCTTCAGTAACCCAGGATGTAGTTTGTTTTGGTGAAGTTATTTGAATCTTTAGATTGTCTTTCTTGCACTCTCTGGATCATCTTGCTTACCCTGGATTTCTTCTGATCCTTAACTATTTTCTTCTTTTCATTCTGAAGATTTTAATTAAATTTAATTTACCAAGAATTCATGAAGGATGCTTGAGATTAGGAAGACCTGAATTGATATTTTGATTCTGAAATCTACCTGTGTGTCCTTAGATAAGTGATTTCTCAGTTTGCCCAGGCAATTTCCTAAAACCGGCAGTTCTAGATGAATTGCTAAACTGAACCTGGTAGTCTCCACACCAATGAAGTCAAAAGGCTGAACCAAAACAAATAGATATTGCAAGGCTTTGTAACAAACTTCATATTCAATCTTCCTCCCTTTACTGTAAATTCTTTTGAGGCAACCTGCCTTCAATATGAAGCTTGTTTTCTTTGGTAGAGAAAACAGAAGCAAAGGAAAGGATGAATCATAATTCCTTCCCTCTGTCATCTGTAATCATTATTTCTCCTTCCCCTCCATTCCAGAGACATGATCCTTACTTTCTCTTTGATTTTTCTCTTGCCTCAATCTAGCAAAAAATAAAAATAAAAAGCACACAAACCACCAACCCTTTTTGTCATGTATTATGATCATTTCAGGCCCCTCCCTTTCTCTCTGTTTCCCTCCCCCCTTCCTTCCCTTCTTTTCCAAATATTCTCCAAACCCCCTTGATAAACTTTTTGTACCCTGTGAAAGTATACATACTTCAAGTTGGGAAATCCTGTCAGAAACTATCAGAGTTGGAAGAGGTCATAGAAAAGAGGATAATAGAATCTACTAAGACCCTAAAACATAGAGTATTTTAGTTGAAAAGGCTCTTTAAAATATAGAACATAGAATTGTGGTGCAAGAAGAGACTTAGAGGGAATTTAGTTCAACCTTTTCATTTTATAGCTACAGAAACTAAAGCTAAAGCATAGAAATGACTTGGTTCCCTTTTTTAGTTTCTTAGCTTCAATAAACACTAGAAGGTTTTGGTTTCCTTTCAGGCATCCTTAGTACTAATCTTCACTTCACTACTAGTATAACCTCTCTCATCTCCACAAAATGCAAAATGCTCTCTATGTTCTGTATACAGGAATAGTCAATTCAATTCTGATCCAAAGTATTACTCATTTATTGCTAAAACATTGTTCACATTTTACAGTTTAAAATTGCTACTCTCTTGATCAGGATCAAATTTGCACTGGTAAGGGGACTTGTTTTGCTTACAGGTTAATAAAGTGTATCACAGACTTGTTTTATAGAACTTAAAGGCTCAAACTTAAAGATTTTTCAGGCTGAATGACAATAAGCACATTCTAGATGACTTCCCTTGTGACATTATATGGTAATAAAGGTTGACTCTTATTAGACAAAGTGAGAAAGAGAAAAGTTCATAGGGTTTGAATGTAGAGTTAGGGGATCCCCAGGTGAAATTCTGGTTGAGTGGCATTTAGTGTGGGAAAGCAAGGGAGAAGAGGCATGAGCTTGAAGGGAGATCCCAAGGTTCTGAAAGTGCTGTTGAATTATGACATTGTTGGGAAAGGCCTGCCTTTTTGATAATACATTCTGGGTTTGGGTATAACTATAATTCCTTTCTTGCCAAAAAATTTCTGCTCAGTTGGTTGGACAGCTCCCTCCTTCCCCGAGAAATATACCTGCTTTGTTTTAAATAATAAAAATCAATAGACTCAATAGGATTTGCTTTATAAAACTATTTTTGAAAATGACTTAATATAGGACATCACCATTTCATAAAAGTGAAAATACTGGTATTTTAAATTTCTCCTTGAATCAGATGTATTTGTAAAACTTTTATCTGATAGACTTTCTGTCTTTAATATTGAGCATTGTACATTCGGTGATCTGAATTCAGCTCTACCATTCTATGATTCTCCATGCCCTAACATTCAACTTCTGTTTGTTATTTATAAATGCATTGGGAGTATGATTTTCTGATGATTGATTATGAGGGATACATATATACTAGTGGTTCCATATTGACTGACATTCCCCTAAAAGCCCCTCCAGTTTTTGGAGAGACTGTTATAATTTCTGTAAACTTTCTAAAATCCTTATTCTTCTTCTATCCTCTTCTTCTCTTTTACAGTCCCACTCACTTTCTCATATTTTCTGTTTCTAACAACATCCTGCTGAGCCCTATGTAGGAAACTCAGGCTGCTACCAAGGAAGGCCATCAGAGAGTCACTCTTGCCTACTTAACTGAAGCAGTCAGTTGCAGATGCTATAGACAGAATGCATGCAGAGAGCTGAGGACTCTTCTGTATGATTCACGCAGAGATACTGGATGCTTGTCATGAAGTGATTAATTCAACTCACTGTAACTTTTAGAGTATTTCTGCCCTAATTCCCTGCTGAAGAATAGTAGTTTTTGCAGCACAACCCTCTGCCTTTGTTAGTGGTCAGATGTCTGTGTCAGCTGGCAGAGAAGAAGGAAGAACAAGCATGGGAGGAGTTTTAACTGAATGCTCTGCCTCTTTTGTCTTGTAAGAACCAGCAGGGGTAGAGCAGAATGCTTTGAACAGAGAAGCTCACATTGTATATACCTTGTTTTTGAACCATAATTTCTCTAAGAATTGGGCACAGAAACCCTAGTGTAAAATGTGTCCTTTTCTGTTCCACTGAAAGGTGAAATAAAGGATCAGATGTAAGGTGTTTTAAATAGAATTATCAGAATTGGAAAGGACTTGACACCATAGGATGTTGGTGCTAGGAGGTACCAAGATTATAGAATGCCAGAGCTGGAAAGCCCCTTTCAAATCATTTAATCTGACAAAATTCTTAGCATATAACTGGGGAAGCTAAAACCCATAAAGGGGAAGTGATTTTTTGAAAAACCTACTACATCTTTGAAGCCAACAAATTTTCTTCCTTATTTCTCATATAATTATCTCTAGCTGGTATCAAACATATTTTTCTCTCTACTTTCTTCAATTATATTACTGTAAAATTTTTGAAAATTAGCTGTATCAATAATTGTTTTTAAGGCTTTTCTTATGTTCTTATTTTTTTTTCTTTTTTCATTTTTTCCTTTTTTCAATCAGCAAAATATTGACAGTATCAGGCAATGCTGACTAATAATAATGATAGTTATTTTATAGTGTTTTAAAGTTTGCAAAGGAAAAATCAGATGTGAGACAACTTTGGGGTGAACTTTACCTGTTAAGAGTGTCAGTATCAGACAGGTGTCATTTAAGCTGAGACTTAAAGGAAGCCAAGATTGAGGGGAAGCCAACGAAAAGACACAGAGATAGGAGGTAGAACATTTTGGGTGTGTAGGTGAAGAACACTAAGGCTACGTTGGCTAAATCATAGAGTGCATGAAGGGAAACTAATGTGCAATAAGGCCAGTAGGATAGATTATGGCTAGATTGTAAAAATTTTTAGATGTCTGAGAAGTTTTTTTGATTCTAATGACAATTGACATTCACTGGGATTTATTGTTTAAATTATATCCGCATTTTTGAAAAATTACTTTGACAGATGTATGGAAGATGGATTTGATATAGGGAAAGAATTGAGGCAAAGAAACCAATTAAGAGGCTATTGAAATACTCAAGATAAAAGGTGGTAGAGACCAGAGCTAAAATGATAGCTGTATGAGTGGAGAGAAGCAGACCAATGAGAAAAATGTTGTAGAAGTAGAATTGTCCAAATCTGACAGCTGATTGGATATACAGAGTGAAAGAGAGTGAAGAATTGAGGATGAAATTTGGCTGGAATGATGGTGGTACTTTAAACAGAAATAATGATGTTCCAAAGAGGAGTGAATTTGGAGAAAAAAATAAGGTCTATATCAGAAGTGTTGATCTTAAGGTGCCTGTAGAATGTGCAATTTAAAATGTCCAACAAGTAGGTGATAGTGTTGTAGCTATCAAGACTAGGGTTTGGTTTAAAAATCTGAGTGTCATCTATTTAGAGATGATCATTTAACCTCTGGGAGAGGGTAAACTCATCAAGTGAAAGAATATAGAAAGAAAAAAAGAGAGAGCTTAAGGTAATACCTTGGATATATGCCCACAGTTAGGGGATGTAATATGGATGAGAAGAGAAACAGAGAGACAAAAGACAAAGGGAAGAGAGAGAGGGAAAGAAAGGGAGGGAAAAGGGTATACAGTCATACAGATAGAAGGAGAAACAAGAGCAATGAGACCAAAACCCAGAGAGTGGAGATGGAGAGTATCAAGAAAGAGAGAATGATCAACAGTCTCACATGCTATAGGAAGGTCAAGAAAAGATTGTTAACTTTGAAGGAAGCAGTTTCAGTTAAATGGTAAGGATGACAAATTAGATTGCAGAGGGTCGGAAGCAACAAGTGTAAACAGCTTTTTCACGGAGTTGAAGTAAGAAAGGGAGAAGAAATATAGGATGATGGCTTCATAGGATAATGGGACCTACTGAAAGTTTTTTGTTTTAAAAGATGGAGAAAACTGATAGGGAGATTAAAAAGAGATTGTTGTGGGGCCATTCCTCTAGCGAGGACAAGTGGGGATGGGATTCCAATTCACTAGAGGTCTTGGTATGAAGAGTTTCCTTACTGTTTGAAAAAAATTGCTGGGAAAATTGGAAATTAGTATAGCAGAAACTAGGGATTGACCCACACTTAACACCATACACCAAGATAAGATCAAAATGGGTTCATAACCTAGGCATAAAGAATGAGATTATAAATAAATTAGAAGAACATAGGATTGTTTACCTCTCAGACCTGTGGAAGAGAAAGGAATTTATGACCAAAGAAGAACTAGAGATCATTTTTAATCACAAAAGAGAAAATTTTGATTATATCAAATTGAAAAGTTTTTGTACAAACAAAACTAATGCAGACAAGATTAGAAAGGAAGCAATAAACTGGGAAAACATTTTTACAGTCAAAGGTTCTGATAAAGGCCTCATTTCCAAAATATATAGAGAATTGACTCTAATTTATAAGAAATCAAGCCATTCTCCAATTGATAAATGGTCAAATGATATGAACAGACAATTCTCAGACGAAGAAACTATTTCTACCTATATGAAAAGATGCTCCAAGTCATTATTAATCAGAGAAATACAAATTAAGATAACTCTGAGATACCACTACACACCTGTCAGATTGGCTAGAATGACAGGGAAAGATAATGCGGAATGTTGGAGGGGATGTGGGAAAACTGGGACACTGATACTTTGTTGGTGGAATTGTGAATACATCCAGCCATTCTGGAGAGCAATTTGGAACTATGTTCAAAAGGTCATCAAACTGTGCATACCCTTTGATCCAACAGTGCTGCTACTGGGCTTATATCCCAAAGAGATTTTTAAGAAGGGAAAGGGACCTGTAGGTGCAAAAATGTTTGTGGCAGCCTTCTTTGTAGTGGCCAGAAACTGGAAACTGAGTTGGATGCCCATCAATGGAGAATGAATAAATTGTGGTATATGAATGTTATGGAATATTATTGTTCTGTAAGAAATGACCAGCAGGATGATTTCAGAAAGGACATGAACTGATGCTGAGTGAAATGATCAGGACCAGAAGATCATTATATACTTCAATAACAATACTATATGATGATCAATTCTGATGGACCTGTCCATGTTCAGCAGTGAGATGAACTGTTGGTTCAGTAATGAACTGAACCAGCTACACCCAGCAAAAGAACTCTGGGAGATGATTATGAACCACTACCTAGAATTCCTATCCCTGTATTTTTGTCTGCCTGCACTTTTGATTTCCTTCACAGGTTAATTGTACACTATTCCAAAGTCCAAATCTTTTTGTACAGCAAAATAACTGTTTGGACATGTATACTAATATTATATTTAACTTCTACTTCAACATATTTAACATGTATTGGACAACCTGCCATCTGGGGGAAGGAAAGGGAGGGAAGGAGGGGAAAAGTTGGAACAAAAGGTTTTGTAATTGTCAATGCTGAAAAATTACCCATGCATAGATCTTGTAAATAAAAAGCTATAATAAAAAAAAAAAAAAGAAGTTTCCTTGTCTTGTCATCAGAGACTAAAGGAGAAGATAGTGGAAAATGATAACAAGGAGGATAGGTGCTTAACAACTTAAGTGTATGAGGAAAGATAGTATTGAGGGAGACAAGGATATATCTCTGTGTCTAGAAACCATGCCATAATTTTCATGCCCTCTATATTCAATCCTAATGTAATTTGGCCAAAATTCTATCCCATCAAGTGCTGTCCTCTCTTTTCAACTGTACCCAGCTGTCAGAGCAGAGGCTGTTGTTATCTAGAACTGTCAGGTCCACTATTAAGGATGCTGTTTGCCATGAAACAGAGTATAAGAAGCCTTAATAAGGAGTGTAGTGTCTAGGAGTTCACAGTATGGTATCCTATATCCTGGTATGGCAGGGGAATTTTAAGAGAGACATTAACAGATTTGAGAGCAACCAGAATAGGAAGGAATATTCAAAGGCATAACTAGACTAAAGGGCCTGGGAATGTTTAGTCTAGATAAGGAAAAACTTAAGGGAATGTGATTTGCCCTCTTTAAATATTTGAAGTACTATCATATGACAGATGGATTAGAGTTATTCTGCTTGGCCTTGGTGGACAGAACTAGGAATAACTGGAAAGTGGCAATTGCAGGTGGCAAAATTTGATTTATTATGAATAGAAACTTCTGACAATTAGAACTATCTGAAAATGAAAAGGGTCACCTTATTATAGCGTGAATTCTTTGTCACTGGAAGTGTTAAGCAGAAGCTGGATGACCCCTTTTTATGTAAAAGTTTAGAGGGAATTTTGCTTAGGGTGAGGATAATGATTGCTGAGTCATTTCTAGCTTTTAATTTATGATGCTAATTAATTTTAACTGGATTTTTAAACTAGGTTTTTAAAATTTGAGAATGATATGACCTAGAGTTTCTTAAAGATCTTCTTGACAGGAACTTCGTTTCCCTTGTGATGCTTTTTATTGAATTCAACAACTCAGTACATTTTATTAATAACTTAACTTCATGTAGGGCACCGTGCTTAGTTCTGGGATTACAAAGATAGAGATGAAATAGACTTTGCTGTCTGGGAGTTTACAATTTAATAGGGGAAAATAACATATAAATAACTATCATATTAGAGAAAATAAGATAAAAGGAATGGCCAAAGAAAAGTGCCATGTGGAGGGAGAACTCATTTTCAGTTTGGAAATGGAGGAGGAGAAATCAAAGAAAGTTTCACGAAGATTGGATTTATGAAAGGACTTCAGTAGGAGATGAGAGTGTAAAGGGACAGGATATTCAATCCAGTGAGTAAGAGATGGTTTTGATGATTGTCACATTTAAATATATTATAGGTTATTAAATTCAGGGCATCTTTATACTCACAAAACAGATTAACACAACTATTTCATTTACCTTTCTGATTACAATTTTTAACATAACTGCCTTCACTTTTATTTTTTAATTAAATTTTATTTTTTCCAGTTAAGCATTTTTCTCTCCCTTCTACTCCTTTCCTGTCCCACATAGTGAAAGAGAAAATACCTTGAGATAAAAATGTTTAGTCAAAAGTCAAAAAAATTTAGTCAAATTACTACACTGGTGATGTCCAAAAATGTGTCTCATTCTATACATTCAGTCCATTATTTTTCTGTCAGGAGGTGGGTAACATTGTTTTTCATTGGTTCTCTGGAGTTTATAGTTGGTCATTGTGTTGATCATAGTTCTCAAGTCTTTCATAGTTGTTCATTTTTATAGTGTTGTTACAGTAGAAATTGTTCTCTTGGTTCTCACTTTGTACGAATTTGTGTAAGTCTTAAGTTTATATGAAACTGTTCCCTTGATCATTTCTTATAGTACAATAATCATTCCAGCCCAATTGTGTTCAACCCAGTTGGTCACCCTATAATTTTCCAGTTCTTTGGTAACACAAAAGAATTGCTATAAGTGGCTTTGTACATATAGGACCTCCTCTTTTTTTTTTTTTTTTTTTTTTTTTGATATCTTTGAGATATAGTCCTAGTGATAGTTTTATAAGGTCAAAGAAAATGCACAGTTTAGTAATATAAAGGGAATAGTTCCAAATTCCTTTCTAGACTGGCCATATCAATTCACAACTCTACCAGTGCTGCTTTAATTTGTCTGTTTTCCCTCAATCTCTATAAGATTTGTCTTTTTTTTTTTCTTGTCAATTTTTCCAACATAAGAAGTATCTCAGAGTCAAGTCAATATCAACAAGCATTTATTAAGTGTTTACTACGTATAGGCATTATGCTAAGCACTGAGATACAAATAGACATAAAAAGGTAGTCTTCTTTTCCTCAAGGAACTTACATTCTAATGGAGGAAAACAACGCAGAAAAGGAAGCTCAAAAATAGGGGAAAGGAAAGCATCATGGAGACAAAAGTCCAGAGAATCAGGAATTGGGCCTCAGAAAGTAAACATGGCTGATTCATGGGTTCTTCATTAAAATGGAGGTGCCAAAAGGAAACTAGTCACAGGGAAAGATTGTGGAGGTGAAGGATCTTCCAGGCTGAGAAGACTGTTGGGGCATGGTATTGAAAGCAACTTCTAGAATGGAAAAAGTTGCTTGGGAATGGTAAGAATGGGGTCCAGAAAGAAATGAAGTAGTTTTAATTTGCATTTCTTTAATTATTAGTGACTTGGATGCCCATCAATTGGAGAATGGCTGAGTAAATTGTGGTATGTGAATGTTAGGGAATATTACTGTTCTGTAAGAAATGACCAGCAGGATGAATACAGAGAGGCTTGGAGAGACTTACATGAACTGATGCTAAGTGAAATGAGTAGAACCAGGAGATCATTATACACTAAGACAACGATATTGTATGAGGATGTATTCTGATGGAAGTAGATTCCTTTGACAAAGAGACTTAACTCAGTTTCAACTGATAAATGAGGACAGAAGCAGCTACATCCAAAGAAAGAACACTGGGAAATGAATGTGAACTATTTGCATTTTTGTTTTTCTTCCCGGGTTATTTTTACCTTCTGAATCCAATTCTCCCTGTGCAACAAGAGAACTGTTCGGTTCTGCATACATACATTGTATCTAGGATATTACCGCAACATAGTTAACATATATAGGACTGCTTGCCATCTAGGGGAGGGGGTGGAGGAAGAGAGGGGAAAAATCAGAACAGAAGCGAGTGCAAGGGATAATGTTGTAAAAAAAAAAAAAAAAAAATTACCCCGGCACGGATTCTGTCAATAAAAAGTCATTATAAAATAAAATTTAAAAAAAAAAAAGGTAAAGTGAAAATTTCCATTTCAGCGAGGATTTGGAACAACTGTGGTTGTGATCATTTTTAAAGCTAAAATGGTGTAATTAATTGTTTATGTCTTTGTTTTATTATTGATTTCATCGTTAATAAATTTTATATTTAGTAAAAAAAAATTTATTAGTGACTTGGAGTATTTTTTTAATATGGTCATCTGGTATTTCTTTCCTTGAGAATTACTTGTTCATATCCTCTGACAGTTTAAAAACTAGAGAATAACATTAATTCTTTTTTTAATTTTTATTTTATTTATTTTTTTAATAACTTTTTATTGACAGTACATATGCATGGATAACTTTTTACATTATCCCTTGCACTCACTTCTGTTCCAACTTTTCCCTTCCCTCCCTCCACCCCCTCCCCTAGATGGCAGGCAATCTTATATATGTTATAGTATACCCTAGATACAATATATGTGTGCAGAACCGTACAGTTCTCTTGTTGCACAGGAAGAATTGGATTCAGAAGGTAAAAATATAACCTGAGAAGAAAAACAAAAATGCAAACAGTTCACACTCATTTCCCAGTGTTCCTTCTCTGGATGTAGCTGATTCTGTCCATCTTTGATCAACTGGAACGAATAACATTAATTCTTGTAAATTTGAATCTTTTCTTTAAATATCTTGGAAATTCCCTAGTTAACTATTTCCCTGCTCATCTTAGCTGCATTAGATTTGTATGTGCAAAACCTTTTAAATTTTATATGATCAAAATTGTCCAATTTTTCTTCTGTGATTCATGAATTCTTCTCCCATCCATAAAAACATAATTTTTTCCTTGTTCCTCTAATTTGTTTGTGATGTGACTTTATATTTTGGTCATGTATTCATTTGGAGTTTATCTTGAGATGTTATTCTAAGCTTAATTTCTGCTAGACTGCTGTCCTCTTTCCCCAACAGTTTAGATGGCTTTGCTTATCAAATGAGAACACTTTGGGGGAGTGGGGGGAAAATAATTTTTAATTCCTAGTTTGACTATAGAAAGACTTCTATGAGAGAATAGGTAGGACCAAAGCTTCCAGGAGGTTGCTTCTCCAGAGGTTCTTCAGTTATTTAGGTGAAAGAATTCTATTCCTCAGCTGGCCATTTGGTTGCTACCTTCCCACACTGTTACACTGTACCCATCAGTTGTTTACCAACCCATGAGCAGCGAATCTTCTTGGGAAAAGTGAGGTGTGAGATGAGGGAAGTGGTAGAATGAGTCATTCAGGCTGCATGGTTTCTGGTCATTTTCAGATTTCAATAGGATTGCCATTCTCTTGTCTATTCCAGAAGGGTGAGAATTACCAAAGCTCCTCTTTCAGTACAAAGTCAGATTCTAAGACATACGTTTATTTTGATGTTAATTGACTGGGAATCCATTGAGATCTAGGTTCTGCCTATTAACATTTTTCTTTAACCTCTTTTCTAAGATATAAATAGAAGTGTTTACTATTCCTATCTGTCTACTCACAGAATTATTGTAAGCATCAAATGAAATAATGAATGTAGAGTCATAAAGTGCTATGCCAATGTTACTTAGGAATCTAGAACCACAGAATTCAGAGTAGAAGGGCTTCAGTGGCCATCAAGTCCAAGTGATATTCTCAAGCTGTTCTAATCATGATATTCCCAAGTAATCATAGGGCCTCTGTTGAAAAATTCCAGTGAAGAAAGATTGGTTACATTTCTATTTCATTTTTGGACAGCTCTGAGTCTTAGGATGTTATTTCTGACATCAAATTCAAATTTGTCTCTACCCACTGTTACCGGTTCTGTCCTCTAGACCAAACAGAATACATTTAAAACCTCTTCCACATATCAGCCCTTGAAAATAACCATTTTTCTCTTTTAATATTTAATTTCCCCCGGTTACATGCAAAAACAATTTAACATCTTTTCTTAAAACTTTTGACGCATGGAAATATACAAAAAATGAATACACATGTAAAAAATGTAAAAAAATACATATAAAATTTTAAAAATTATTTCCAGCTTCTCTAACTCCCTCTTCTCCTACCCTCTTACTGAGAAGATAAGCAATTTAGTATAGGTTATACATATGTAGTCATGCAAAACATTTTCAGATTAGTCATGTTGTGGAAGAAAACACAGACAAAAAAACCCCAAGAAAAATCTAAAAAATATGCTTTGATCTGCACTCAGTTTTGTGTTTACTAATTTTATATTTTTGGAAAATGATAAATAAAGATATATGAATGTAAGAAATACTGATTATGGAAAATTCAAAGAAGCATGGGAAGATACAGGAGTTGATGCAAAGTAAAGTAGGCCAAACTGAAAAACACTGAGCAAAGACTGACAAGGGAAGTAAAGCACAACAAAAATGGTATTTTTGGTTAAAGTACACTGGTCTCATAATTGTTTTCCTGCTTCAAATCTTACCTCTCCAATCCATTGTACACATTATTTCCAAAGTCATTTTCTTTCAGCATCTATCTAACCATGTAACTTCCCTACTTTATCAATTCTGGTGGCCTCTAGGATAAAAATGGAAACTCCTTTGTTTAATTTTTGAAATCCCTTTACAACCTAGGCCAATCTATCTTTCCAGCTTCACTGTATATTAATGATAACAATAATAACTAGCATATAATGCTTTAAAGTTTGCAAAGTGCTAGACATACAGTCCTAGAAGGTAGGTGCTATAATCAAATCCATTTAACTAATGAAAAAAAATGAAGCAGATGAGGTAAGTCCAGCATCATATAGTTAATAAGTATCTGAATTTGGATTTGAACTCAGATCTTCTTAATTACAAGCCTAATACTCTATCTTCTAGTTTACCTTGTTGTCCTGCTTTTGTTCTGGCTGCCCCCCATGCCTACAAAGCACTTCCTTCTTTTTACATATCAAAATAACCTTCTTCCCAAAATGCCTTATATTTAACTACTTAGCATATTTTTGTGTTTACTAATTTTATATCTATGCTATTTTTTATGTTCTTGTCTCTCCCATTAATAGAGATTGTTTCATGTTTTGTACTTGTAGCCTCAGTACCTAGCAGAGTGCCTGCCACAAAGTAGGTGCTTAAATGATACTTCTTGATTGACTGAAACAGAGAATCAGAAAAAGTGTTGAACTACTGTTTAGGGTTGGTTAGGACTTGACATTTCCAATTCTTATTTTGTTTCTGCTTATTTTGTCAGTCAACAAGCATTTATTAAGCACTATGTGCACAATTTTTTAAAATACATCCTTTGCACTAGAAAAGACAGAGCAAAATTTACTCACAGGGACTTGGGAGTGTCCTAAGATAAGTAAAGTAATAGAAGTAAGCACCTGATTGCTCTGGATGAATTCAAGTCACCTGACTCAGGTGAATTATATCCTCAGGGCCTGAAAGAACCAACAGATGTGATGGCTGAACCATGTTAAAGATCTCTGAAAAATTATGAAAAATGGAAGAAGTACCATGAGATTAGAGAAAGTCAAATATTCTGAAAGGAGGAGAGACACACAGAGAGAGACAAAGAGACAGAAAGACAGTGACAGGAAACGAAAAAGAAAGGAAGGAAGGAAAGCAGGAAGAAGGAGAAAAAAGAAACAAAAGAAACAAAAAAAGAAAAAGGCTAGTGAACTTGACTTTCATTACTGGGAACATCCTAGAGTGAACCATGAAAGAAAGATGTTTGGTGAACATCCAGATAGGGAAGCACTGATTACAGAAAGTCAGCATGGCAGCTTCATCAAGAACATATTGTACCAGACTAATCTTATTTTCTTTATGACAGGATAGTAAACTAATAAATGAGAGGACTGATGCAAATATAGTTTACCTAGATTTTAGCAGAGCTTTCAATATAGTGTCCCATACTATTCTTGTACAGAAGATGAAGAGATATGAATTAGACATGATAATACAATCAGTTGGCTTCAAAACTAATTGGATGACTGGACCCAAAGAGTAGTTCAATCAGTAAGATAAACATTTATGAGTACCTAGCATGTGCTAGTTGGCTAGGTGGTACAGTGGTTAGAATACTTGTCAAACCTGGAGTCTGGAAGACTCATCTTCCTGAGTTTAAATATGGCCTCAAACATTCACAAGCTTTGTGACCCTGGACAAGTCACTTAACCCTGTTTGCCTCAGTTTCCTCATCTGTAAAATGAGGTGCAGAAGAAAATGGCAAACCACTCCAATCTCTTTGCCAAGAAAACCCCAAATGGAGTTACAAAGATTCAGACACAACTGAAAATGACTGAACCCATGTGCCAAGAACTGTGCTGGAAATACAGATTTAAAAGAGACAGTCCCTTTCCTGGGAAATCTTATAATTGACTAGAGGAAGACAGTACACAAAAGGAAACTGAAAAGGACAAACATGGGAAGGAGAATATACCTGTTAGCTTGGAGAAATCAGAAGCAGGATAACTGGTTGGAAATGAGATGATTGTCCTTGGCTCTCTTCTTAAATAGAAGTTTTGAAAGTCAAGGGTCCAGTCAGAAGAATAAAGGATATTGATGGAATGTAAGTCCCAAGGCAGATTTGATCTTGCAGATTCATAAGATTTCCTAAAGATGAGGTTCTTAGGGAATGATGATATTTTAGAGAAATCAAAAGAAGACACACTACCAAAAGTGCATCTGTTAGGAAATAAGTAGTTGTTAAGGGTTTGATATTATTTGTTTGAGAAAGCTCTCCATTGAAGTATAGGAAGTATTCCATGAATCTATTCTGCCCTCTGCTTTTTAACAGTCTTGTCCATAAGTTATATTAAGGTATAGGATAGTATGTTCATCAAATTTATGATGATACCGTCAGAAAGAATTCTTAACACAATGGATAACAGAGTCAGGATCCGAGTTGATGTTTTGATTAGTATTGCTAACTGTGTGTGGGTTTTCTTTTTCTTCTTTGTTATTATAGGGAATGGTTCTTTGGGTAACATAAGGGAAAGAGATACATTTGGAAATGAAAGTGATAGTGAAAACCAAAGCTAACAGAAAAATAAGCAATCCCAGTTTGTTTTTTTCAAATGATCCTCATGTAGCACGGGCCTTTTACTCTCCCAATTGCCCTCCTGGATGCTGATAAACTCTTATTGATATCTGTAAACTAAGAACTTGTGATAATTCTCCATATATAGTTTGAACAGGATAGAGCACAGACACACGATTTTCTTTTTGCTAAAAGCCAGATGTCTTTTAGTGAAGTGCAAGACTCTTTGAGTCTCAATGCTGGAAGGTTTATGGATGTCAGAACTAGAAGAGACCTCACAGATCATCTTCTAAACTCTGTCATTTTATAAGGAAGAAACTGAAATTTGGAGAGCTAAAGGATTCATAGCCAATTTCAGGTAAAGCCAGGTCTAGAAGCCAAACCTCCTATCTCCTAGTTAAGTATTAGTCAAACTAATCCATATTTCTCCCATATAAGCCCTGGATTCTAATCCTCTGGATTAAACTTCATTACTCTTGCCCAAAATACTGCAAGCCCTGACCATTCAACAGAGCAGAAAAAGGAATGTAACACATAATATGAAGGCCTCACTCTTGTCGTTTTTATTGTGGAGAGAAGCCCATGCTTTGATGGCAGCAGCAGCAATTTGCTCATATGCTGCTATGGAGTAATTAATCTGTATTGAGATGTTTGCATAAGAACCTATACCTGTTAGTTGGTAACAGGTGATTGGAGTATGAACTTCACTTTGACTATTTTGTTGGGCTTGTATCGTGCTCACTATATTCAGAAAGCCACAACAAATTTTATCTAGGTTCTAAGCATGTCCTTGCTATAGATTTCCAGTCCCTAGGGGTTAAGACTTCATAAGCCAAATTCTGTAATTACATCTTAACATAAGCTGATGTAGCCCTGTAAAGATTGCAAGACTTTTTCAGGTCTTTGAGGATTTCTATATCAAAAGGAACGTATCTTCTACTTTCTTGATCCAAAGAGTTGAATCACAAGACATATTTGTAGTTTCAACTCAGCTATATCCTTCTCTTCCTCTGTGGCCTTAAATACTGCCTCTTGCAATCTACTCATAGGAGGGGGTGTTTGCTGGTGGGGAGATGCTGGTAGCATCACTGCCCCTCCCACTACTCTTCCTCCCTCCATCCTGGAAGGTGGAGTTGATGGGATTGTGTCAATTATCTGCTCCATAGGCTGGGTTGAAGCTTCCTGGTGGGATGGAAAGTCACCACATCCTTGAGCCTCACTTAAATCTCCATGCCCTGTGGGGATATGGTCATTAATCTGTTCATTGTCTTCCTCTTTTTCTTCAGGCTTCCTCATCTGGTTGTTCCTAGAACTTTTCTTTTTTTTTATAACTTGCAGGATTCTTTAAGGCCAACTGTATTATGTTGTATACATAGAATGTTTGGATGGAAATTGAATGAGGACCCTTTTCACTGTAATATTCACAGAATTGTTGTCCTATTAATCTCCAATTGTTTGTAGAGATTTGCTCTTCCTCTAAGAACCAAGGGGACTTGCGTTCTGATGTACCCAGGAGTCTAGCGATCTGTTCCCAAATTATAATTAAGCCTTGTCCCTTGATCAACTTAAGCATGCTTTCTATAGAGCCCCTTTGGGGCAGGGATGGGATGGAGGAGAATCTTTTCCTAACATCTACCCCATTTCAGCCAGAAAAGGTTACTAGTTTAGCCCTTAACAAAGTAAATTCCCTGTTTGTCTATTAAAATATTCACCTAATTTCATGGTCACCAGAGACTTCTTCAATGAAAGTAGGGTCCTTGGGTTTAACACACACGGTATTTTAAAATCAACTGGAGTCAGGATAAGCGAAAGTCCTTGATCTTTATTCTTTGTGGAGGTGAAGGGGAATGGCAATACAAAGTGAGAGCAATCTCAACACAAATCTGGCCAGCAGCGCCTCTGGCTCTCACACTCCACCCACCAGATCTTCTATGCAATCTCCTATACGACATATCAAATTTGCACAGAGTGGGTGAGGCCAGTCTTTCTCCAAGAATATATTAATAGAGTATTGTCCAATTGGTAATTAGCCTTAAGTGCTCGGACCTCAATGCATCTGCTCAGCTTTTAGCCCATTACAATAATACCCCAAAATGAAGTCAAACAAGAGACCCTGTGAATCATCAGATGAAGAGGAAGAGCCTTGCTCAAAGCTTGTAAAACAAATTTCAGACTCAGTATCTTCACTTAGCAAAAATATATTTTCTTATATGGGAGATACTGTTATGATTTACACAGTTGATTACTGCTCCAGTAATGGGAGGAGGAAAGCACGAGTCGGCATTGGTGTTTATTGGGGAACTAGGACATCCTCTAAATGTTGTGACAGACAAACTGAAGAGCAGAAATACATGCTTCCTATAAAACTTGTTCCTTCGAACAAGCAAGAATCAAAACATCAGTAAGCTGGTTCTTTACACAGATAGTATGTTTACTATAAATGGTAGAACAAGTTGGATTAAAGACTGGAAGAAAAATGGCTGTAAAACAAGCACAGGAAAAGATGTAATTAATAAAGAAGACTTCATTAAGCTTGATATGTTTATTCAGGGCCTAGACATCAAATGGGTGCACATTCTGGTTATTCAGGATTTGCAGGCAATGAAGAAGCTGATAGATTAGCAAGAGGAGTTTAAAAAAAAAAAAATACAAGAATCAATGTAAGAATTTTTATAATTTAATCTAATTAAAGAGCAAATCAAGGGCTCTTTAGTCATTATTTGTGTCAAAATTTGCCTACAAGATAAGAAGCCTATGGACTTGGGAATATTCTTGTTTGATTAGAAAGACCATCTAGTTTTCTGTTGAAATATGATTCACTCTGTTAAACTACCCTTCACTTTACCCTGACTAGCATATCTATTTATCTTTGAGAATTGTTTGGAATTTCAGCATAAAGTAGATGTAGCTGATATCTTTTGAAATGAAATCATTTTCACTTTAATATAGTTAACATGTATTGGTCATCCTACCATCTAAGGGAGGGGATGGGGAGAAGGAGGAGAAAAATTGGAACAAAAGGCTTGGCAATTGTCAATGCTGTAAAATTACCCATGCATAAAAATAAAAAGCTATTTTAAAAAAAAATTATTCTAAAAATCCACTAAAAAATGAAATGAAATTATTTTTTAATTTAAAAGTTAAGGTAACTTCCTAGATTTCTTTGTTTTTTTAAAAAAAGTTGTTTTGTAGCTAGAATAGAAATGAAACATGATACTTCAAATGATCCATGATTTCATCAGTATGAGCACTCTCTCCAAAAAAAGATTGCAAGCTCTACTTGCCTTGATTCTTTATTAGGGTTTGGGGTTTTTTGTTTTGACAGAAAAATTTACCAGCAGATGTCCAGCCTTATTTCTCTGAACTTAGCTTGATTGGTCTCTGGATGACACACATACCTACAAAGTTCGTGATGTTCCAGCTTGGTAGGGACCTATCAGATCATAAGATTTGTAGAATTACTTTTAGCAACCTAGAACCACTTATATGACATTGTGGGGGTACTGTAGAATCTAGTGGAAGATATATGTTATCAGACAGGCATAAATAAACCCTAAGAAACAAGTTTGCACAAATAAAACCTTCTTTGACTGCTTATGTGAAAATGCTGCACAGGCATCAAGGAATCAAGGAATGTGTGATACCTCTTATGATTTAGTTTATAGTTGCATTTTAAATATTAGAAAGAAATATAGTAAATCCACAAAAATCCAGTAAGTTCTTTACAATAACATATTCTTCATAATATATCCTTTTGTTGTCTTAAGAAGTAAAATAAAACATCAACATTTTAAAAAAAAGAAAAAGAAAACTACAGAGCAGGAGTAGAGCCATGGTAGCATAGTTGTAAGAAGTAATATATCCACTGCAACATATCAACATATTTAACATATATAGGACTGCTTGCCATCTTGGGGGGGGGGGTGGAGGGAGGGAGGGGAAAAATCAAAACATAAGCGAGTGCAAGGGATAATGTTGTAAAAAATTACCCTGGCATGGATTCTGTCAATACAAAGTTATTATTAAATAAAATAAAATTTAAATTTAAACAAAAAAAAAAAAAAGAAGTAATATATTCAAGCTCTCTTTCACAAAACTCTTCCAAATAGATCTAGAAAATGCACTGGACTCAATCCTGATAGGAAATTTTTTTTTTCCCCAAAAGTCAAAGGAAGTCATTTATCTATCCCAGATCAGCAGAGAGAGATGATCAGGGAAGTCTCTGTGGACAGAGTTGGGTCGGGAACAAAGCATGTAGAGACATGGAAGTAAACTGGAAGAATATACAAACAAAAAGAAACCCACTACAGAGAGAAATTGAGATGGCCAGACAGCTCAAGATACAGACTTAGACGGGAATAATTCCAAAATATCTATAAACAAAGCCTCAAAGTAAATCACAACTTGGGCAAAAATTCAACTAGACTTCCTAGAAGAAATGAACTAAGAATTAGGGAAAGAGTTTCAATGTTTATATAAATAAAATGAGAGCTCTAGAGGGAAGAAATGGGAAAGATGTGAGAGCTATAGAAGAAAGAATTAAAAACAGAATTAACAGTTTGGCACAAAAGGTACAAAATATTGTCCAAATAACAAGTTCCCTAAACATTATAATGGACCAAATAAAAGCCAATGACTGCATGAGACAAATATTCAAACATAGTCAAAAGACTAAAAATATATTTTAAAAGTATGAGGTATCTTGTAGCAATGAACTATCTAACCACCATGACCAAAACAAGAAACAATATATTTCAAGAAATCTTAAAAACAAAATAAAACCCATATTTCTTATAACTAGAGAGCAAAGTGAAAATGAAAAGAATGTACTGGTCACCTCCTGAAAGAAACCCCAAAATGAAAACTCCCAGGAAATTTTTAGTCAAATTGAAGAATTTCAAGATTTAAAAATATATATACTATAAGCAGTCAGAAAAAAAGAATTCAAGTACCTGAGAACTACAGTTAGAATACTACTGGAGAACAGAGAATTTGGAATACAATATAGCAGAAAGCAAAGGATACGGGCTTACAGTGAAGAATAATTTATGCATTAAAACTAAGTATAATGCTGTGGAGAGGGAGGGGGAGATGATGGATCTTTGTTGAAAGAGAAGATTTCCAGACATTCCTGATGAAAAGAACAGTGTTGAAGAGAACTTCAAACACAAGAGGAAAACATAAAAAGGTAAATATGAGGGAGGAATAAAAAGGGATTCACCAAGAATTAAACTACACATATTCAAATGGAGAGATGATACATATATGTGCTCCGAACTCTTTCATCATCAGGGAGTCAAGGAGAGAGTCCAGATACACAAGTTCTGGGAGTGATTCTGTGATATAGTGTTGATTCTAAGAAGAACATAAAGAGGAGAAGAAGAATACATTGGGGTAGGGGAGCAGGAGGGGGGGGGAAGATTAGGAAAAATTATCTCATATAAACAGTGTGTGAGTGGAAATGGAACTGGAAGAAGTTAGATGTACTATGGAAATTATGAAGGATAAGTAGTAAGATTTAATAAGCCCTTTTTGGATAGAAATAGTGGTCGATGATATGGAACTATGAAAGTTGGCTCGACCTTTTGGTCCTATTTTTTCTTCTCTGGATGGGAGTGACCGACAAACTTCATTCTCATCTAAACTGGTCAAAGGAAGTTAGAATAGTCACATGTAGAAATTAATTTCACTCAAATGAGGGAAAAGAAAGAATGGGGGAGGGGATATTAGAGGGAGATTATATTAAAGGAGAGATTAGTCCTAAGCAAAACATATTGTAAATATATACAAAAATATAGCTCTTTTTGAGATAGCAAATAATGGGAATCTGAGGGAGTTCTCATACATTAGGAGGGAAAGAGGAAAGGAATAAGCATTTATAGCATTCCCTTTGTGCCAGCCACTGCACTAAGCATTTTACAAATGTTATCTCATTTGATCATTAGAGAGTGGATGAACAAGTTAAAGTGTGTAAATGTGATGTAATATTATTGTACTGAACTCTTATCAGAATAATGACCAATCAGGATTCCAAAGGACTAATAATGAAACATGCTACCATATGCAAGAATGTTTGTGGCAGTCCTCTTTGTAGTGGCCAGAAACTGGAAACTGAGTGGATGCCCATCAATTGGAGAATGGATGAATAAATTGTGGTATATGAATATTACGGAATATTATTGTTCTGTAAGAAATGACCAGCAGGATGATTTCAGAAAGGCCTGAAGAGACTTACACGAACTGATGCTGAGTGAAATGAGCAGGATCAGGAGGTCATTATATACTTCAGCAACAATACTATATGATGATCAATTCTGATGGGTGTGGCTCTCTTCAACAATGAGATGAACCAAATCAGCTCCCTTTGTTCAGTAATGAATAGAATCAGCTATACCTAGTGAAAGAACTCAGGGAAACTACATAGAATTCCCAATCCCTCTATTTTTGTCCTCCTGCATTTTTTATTTCCTTCACAGGTTAATTGTACACTATTTCAAAGTCCGATTCTTTTTTTTTACAGCAAAATAACCGTATGAACATGCATACATATATTGTATTTAACATATACTTTAATATATTTGACATGTATTGGTCAACCTGCCGTTATTGGCGGGGGGGGGGGGGGGGGGGAGAGGGAAGGAGGGGAAGGAGGGGAAAAATTGGAACAAAAGGTTTGGCAATTGTCCGTGCTGAAAAATTACCTACGCATATATCTTGTAAATAAATACCTATAATGAAACATACTACCCACACTGATAGAAAGGTTAAGAGCTCAGAATGCAGGTGGAGACATATTTTTTTGACATGGCCAATGGGATAATTTTGTTTTGATTGACTATACATTTTGTAAGGGGTTTTATTTTTCTTATGTTCTCACAGGAAGGGAGGGAGGGAGGCTGGGAATAGGAGGACAAGAAGGCAGATTTTGACTGATTAAAACAAATAAAATAATTTTTTTAAAGGCTACATAGGTTAAAAGTTAGTGATGATTAAGAAAAAAAGATTCCATATCACATAGCTGTGTGCTTATTGCATGAGATAGGAAGATGAGAAGACAAATTATGTATGGAGAGAAACAGATCAACCTTACATTCTCCATCCACTAGATGACTAATATCTAGTCTTCAGGGAACGTTATGTATCATTGATATGACAGATCCCATAACTGCTCTCCAAAGTTATGTATCTTCATTTATGTTTAGAAATTAAATTCCTCCTTCCATACTGAATATTTTTTTAAGGCATAATTTTCTGAAAACCGAAAGGGCAGAAATACTTTTGCTTGCTAATTAGAAACTGTTTCTGTTTATAAGACACTTTGTATCTAAACATTAGTTAAAGAAGACAGTAATCTTTCTCTTTTGACAAATGCAACAGGCACTTATTAAGTATCATGTTCAGAGAATTCTGCTAGGCAATGGAAATGCAAAGACAAAAACCAAACAATCCCAGTTCTCAAAGAGTTTAACATTATCCTAGAGGGTTAAAGTAATGCTACCAGCACAGAATTATAGAAAACCAGAGCTGGCAAGATCATATAGAGCTGAAAGTGCTTTTAGTGGCAGATGATTTAGTCCAACCCCCTTCATTTATCATCCTGAAGTCTATTATATTTGTAAGTGTATTTTCAACATTAAATGTAGTTAATCAAATTCTTTTTTTAAAAAGTTATGATCTCTATGTTTATCTTTAGTAGCTAAAACATTTCCCTTTACAGATTTTAACTATAAATTTTCTCTGTTTAGAACCTATTAAATAAGAATATCATAATTACAAAGAACAGGAAAGAATATCATGTTGTTCAGTCAACACTTAATGACAATCTTTGGGGTTTTCTTGGCAAAGATACTGGAGTGGTTTCCCATTTTCTTCTCTACCTCATTTTACAGATGAGGAAACTGAGAAAAACAAGGTAAAGTGACTTAACCAGGTCACAGCTAGAAAGTGTCTGAAACCAGATTGTAATTCAGGAAAATGAGTCTTCCTGAGTTCAGGCCCAATTCTATCCACTGTACTAGCCTAAATTTTTTTAAATTGCATATTAAATTTTACATAGTTGTAGCCCTGCATATCTTTTTCCCTTTCTGATCTTCCTTCTGCACTTTCACACATTTTTTCTGTTTTTTGGCATTTTTTTTTGTTTGTTTTTATTTTAAAAAAGAAAAAGGAAAAACCAAAAAAGAAAATGAAACAGAACAGAACAGAACATTGCCATGTGCCTAGCAGAACATCAGGGAAGATTTGAAATATATAACAGTAAATTACCAGTTCAAAAGAGAATATGTAATAATAGAAGAAATTATATTCATGAGTGGCCATCTTTTCTTTACTTCTTTGTAGGTTGTTCTTTTGTTCTCTGCTTTTGGGTGCATTCTTTTAATGTTTCATTTTTATATCATTTTCATTACCCACCAACTGCCTCTGCACAATATAAAGCCCTCCTTGTAACAAATAAGTCTATCAAGCTGTACAAATCAAAACACATTAGCTTTGTCTAAAGCCATGTGTGTCATTCTATACCTCTTGTCTATCCCCTCTCTGCTAAGTGATAGAAAGTATGATTGAGCAGCAGCCTCTGATGCATCAGTGAGTATTCTGGAATCTTTCAGAGTTGTTTTCCTTTATGTTATTGTAATGTTTACATAAATTGTGATCCTGCTTCTTCCCTTCATCCTGTTCTTTCTCTCATGCTTCTTTTAGAATCACTCTTGTAGCTAAGTCATCTTTTTCTGTGGGACTCCACTTGAACTTGTCATGGGGTTATTCTTTTCTTGCATTGACTTTTGGGGGCCTCTCAATGCTAGTAAGATGTTTTGCAATAAAACTGTTCCCACTGGATCCTCACAACAGCCCTGTGAGTTAAACACCACATTTTACAAAGGAAGGAACTAAGACCCCATGGAGTTTAAGTGACTTGTCTGAGATTGCACAGACATGTATCTGTGGGAGGATTTGAACCTGTATTCCTATTGCTAAGCCCAGCACACTATTACACTGACTCTACCCATTGTATTTCTTCAGTGTGTGTGTGTGTGTGTGTGTGTGTGTGTGTGTGTGTGTGTGTGTGTATTTTGTTTGTTTGTTTGCTCATATCTCTTGGCTAAGTTTTGGGATTGACTCTTGATACTAGGGCTAGATTCCTTCTTCTTGTACTCTCTTAGTTGAGCTGGGTGGGCTCTCTGTGGTTCTGTCCCCCCATAATTCAGATACTACTGTATCCAGGGGTACTTGACCAACAGTGGTTCCAGACGTCAGATAACAAAACATCCTTATCTTCTCTCAAAGAAGGGAATGGATGGATGTAGTTTGTTTGGATTTTGCTTAGCTATTTGTTTATCTTTGTTAAAAGAATATATATATGTGTGGAGGTGTGGGATAGGGGCAACATTCAGAATAATGGTGGGATTTTAAAAGGGACATTACTAAAAGATGATGGAACTATCTATTTGAAGGCTCAGGTTATTAGGTATGCAGAATATCAGAGTTAGAAAGAGACATCAAATATCCCATTGAGAATGTCCAAAAACGTATTTGTTTCCATCTCCATTCTGAGCTCCTCATCTCTCTATTAAGTGTGGGTAGCATGTTTCATTACTAGTCCCTTGAAATCCTGATTGGTCATTATTCTGATAAGAATTCAGCACAATAGTAATGACATCATATTTATATACTATAGCTCAGTCATCCATTCTCTAACAATCAAATGAGATAACATTTGTAAAATGTTTAGTACAGTGGCTGTATCTGGTGCATCATCCCAGTTCTCAATATGCTGCCTGATGCTAGGCCCTGCCCTCTGCCACAGGCCTTGGCTTCTGCATCAATCTCCTGATGACTCAGCAGAGTTGTTGATCTCAACCCATCTCTGTGCCTAGTTCGTCTAACTGTGGAACCAACTGTGAGTTCCATCCTAATCACGGACTTTAGCTTCTATCCTCAAAGGAATAGTAAGTCCAAGTCAGGAATGAACCACATCCCCTGAGAGGCCCCACAGAGATCCTACAAGGACCCTACTGTCAGAGCTTGAGCAAGCTTCTCTTTCTCCAGGCACCTCCGCTCAGAGAAGTTGAGATTTCTAAGCATTGTTAAGTGATTCTCAAACTGGTCTGTGCCTTTCCTAGTATAACCCGTCCCTGCCTGTTCACAGATTTTTGGCCATCTTCTTGTGCTGTCCTAGTCTAGGTGGAGAAATTTACTACTATTTCTTTTGGCCTTCTTTATCATTGTTCCAAGGGCAGCTAGGTGGCATAGTGGATGGAATGCCAGTCTTGGGGTTAGGAAGACTCTCATCTTCAGGAGTTTAGATCTGGCCTCAGACTATATAATCTATGTTACATAGCTATGTAATCACGGGTCAATTACTCAACCCTGTTTGTTTCAATTTTCTCATATGTAAAATGACGTGGAGAAAAAAATGGCAAACCATTCTAGTATCTCTGCTAAGAAAACCCCAAAATGGAGTCACAAAGAGTTGGACAGGACTGATACAACTTAGCCAAGAAATCACTGTGCCATCCAGTACTTTTTTACATCTTTGCTGAAATATGTTTGAGGGAACTGGGCTCCTTAATAGCTTTTCATAGCACCATCTTAACCAGAAGTCCAGATAATCTCATCAAAAGAGAGCCTGCCCTTGCCATATGACTCCCAAGCACGTCACTTGCCTCTTATTGACCCATACGATTCTTTAAGACTACAAATTGCTGAAAAGTTGAAAAGCTGCTTTGGTAGAAGTTTCTTTGCTGGGAATTCCTTGGAACAACCACTTCCCCTCCCTCACCAAAAAGAAAACCTTATAGGATAAAGGATATCTTTTTACCTTCTATTAGGCTGGGAGGGGAAAAGCCCTTGGATTTCTGTTTATCCATTTGTTTTATATTGTCTGGATGGTTCAGATGGCTCTCCTTGATTCCAATTTTCCTCAATTTTTGTCAAACTGCAAATTGTCCCTAACTACAAGTGAATCCCTCATACTCAGAAATCCCCAAATTCCTGAGACTACCCTGTTTTTATGTGAAAAGCTTTTGAGGGACATGAATCATCATGTCATAGAAAGATATCAAGATAAGGTGTCAAGATACTGTTTCTTTCCTGGTTCTGCCATTTATTCAGTATATGATATTGGTTACATCCTGTGCCTCAGTTTCTTCATGTGCAAAATAAGAGGATTAGGCTACAAGATCTCTTTCAACTTTATAATTTCATGACTTTCCATGACAGCTCAGCCTGTTAAAATGTGCCAATTTCGCAAATTGAATACTGGCAGTCTATAGTAGACTAGTAGTAGATGCAATTCCTTAAAGACCTAAGAGGGAAAGGAAAAATAGCAACAACTTAGTTTTTGAAGGCACTTTATCATTTATAGTTCTATGAAATAGGTAATGCTAATATTGAACTTAGATTCTGTGAATTGCCTGTGTTCACACAACTATTAAATGTTGAAGTGAGGGCTCAAACCCAGAAACCTGACTCCAAATCTAGTACCCTCTCCATTGCACATTTTAGAGTAGTGCTCAGATTAGAAATCTATTGGAGATTTTTGCATCTTTTCTTTACAAGACCTTTAGAAAGACTTTAAGTCTTTCAGTTTAAAGTTTGGAAAGTGTTTTACATACATTAAACATCTCATTTGATCCTTAGTCTTTGAAAATGGTCATTATAAGCATTGTTGTCACCATTTTCTAGATTAGGAAATTGAGGGTCAGAGGTTGCAACTTGTTCATAGTCACTCAGTAACTGTCAGAGGTAAAATTTTATTTTGAGTTCAATGTCTCTGCAAGTCTGCACAGTGAAGCTAAAAGGGATCTACTCTTTTTTGGTAAAACTCAGATTCTACCACTTATCAGTTAAGCAAATCCAAACATAGTGACTACATCCATAAGTATATATAACTGTAGTCCCCCATTCCCTTCTCTGAGAGAAGGTAAGGGTGTTTTGTTATCTGATGTCTGGAACCAGTGTTGGTCATGCATTTAAATCAGAGCCAGCTGCCTTGTAGTGTTGTGTTCACTTTCATTAGTGAAGTCATTATGTTTTTTCCTCCTGATTCTTGCTTTCTTTGCTCTGTCTCAATTCCTACAAGTCTTCCTGTATTTGCATTTCTTATGTTCAGAGTTTCTTGTGACACACTGTGACAGAATTACAGAATTTTTGAGTTGGGAGAGAACTCAATAGCCATGTGGTAGAAATCATACATTTTTTCTTGGGGGTAAGGGGTAGGGAGTGGGTAATATATAGTGCTTTGTAAAGTGCTATATGAATGCTAGCTATTATTATTTTGATCTCCTTTTCAATGGTGCTAATTGTTTTTGCTCATATCTAAAAGTGTTTCCTTTCTTCCTTTTGCTACCTTAAAAAGTAGACTTTTGACTATTTAGGTATCTTTCTTACTGACTGACCTCCTTGGCATACATGCCCAGTAACTGGATCACTAGTTCAAAGGGTATGAATTGCTAAATCACTTCTCTCACATGATTCCAAATTGTTTTCCAAAACAAATGGAACAATTTCCTGCTCTGCCAGCAGTATGTTGGTGAGCTGTCTTCTCACAGCCACTCCAACACTATTTTTGTTTTCTTCTCTTTTCGTCTTTGCCTATTTCATACCAACCTGACATTTTGCACTTAAGGAAACAAAAGACCATAGAGATGAGGACATGAGTTGCCCAGAGTCACACAGGTAGATGGCAGAGTTAAAGCCCAATCCCACATGCGTCCCCTGACTCCATAGCCAGTGATCTTGTCACTCTGCCAGGCAGGCAGCCCCACTGAGGCATGGCTCAGTTCCTCTGGAGTCGACACTGGCGTTGCTATTGCTGGGTACATACCTTTGGTAAGGAATGATGGCGGCAAGATAAGGAATTTTTGCTTCAATGAAGTCTGTCTCTTCTTTGTATATGTTACGTCCTGCAGACTGACGGGAGCCAGTTTCAAAACAAGGCCTTCATGCAGTGAAAATGTTCCCCTTTTAAAATGTACTCAGTGGAAAAAGCTGCCTCTTTTATTGCCAGTATTTATGCTCTTAATTGGGGAGCTCCCATGTTACCCCCACTGGCTTTGTGGCTGGACTGTGGGAGCACTCGGCCCCATGCAGGTCGTTCATAGTACAAATCCAGCACACAGGTCACATTATTGCAAGCCAAGTTTACAATGTGATCTGCAGTTTTTCAGCCCTTTAGCTTATGTCTCCAGGAGGGAGGCATGCATTGTTCTTTCTATTTTATAGACCTGGAGACTGGAGCGTGGTGTATGAGCTCAGCATACCTTTTCCAATCTGCCTTTCAGTTTCATGCTAACAGCCAGCCAAACAAAACTCATATTTGAGGAAACATCTTGTCTGGATTTTTAAGTTTGTAAAGCTTTGAGTTTGTGAGATCTCTTTCCCTGGAAATCCTTACAAATAGAATAGAAAATTTTCTTATGGGGCTAATTTAGATCCAGTTGTCTTAAATATGAATGAATGAATTAATTCAAAGGTAGAGAAATAAATGAATGAATAGATAAACATTTATTATGTGCTGAGCATTGTCCTTAGAGCTAGCAATACAAATACCAAGCAGACAATCTTCAAGGAGCTTACATTCTAATGAGGGAGAGAATGCACATAGGGAAGTGGTAGGCAAGAAGTGGCACTTTGATTAAGAAAGTTACAAGGATGGTGAGTGGCATCTTAGGAAAGTAGACGATAGACTGACACTCTCCATCCAGGAACAATGGCAGAATTGATTTGGTCCTGTCGCTACTTCTAGAAAAATGGTGGAGGAAGACAAAGAGATTGGTGAGGTTGTAGAAGAAGCTGATCAGAGATATGGGACAGTGGAATCTCAGAGTAGCAGATCCTCTAAAGAAGAATTTCTTAATCTTTTGTATGAGTGTCATGTTTGGTATAGGATTACAAAGGAAACTAATTATATTGAAATAATTATCAAAATATTAAAAAAAAAAAAAAAAAAAGGGAAACAAATCTTCCCAAATGAGAACACTTCTAATGTCTCCTTCTAGTTTTCTTTGTTCTAAGGTTCTCCCAGCCTATATTCTGAAGTCCCTTTCAGTTCTGATGATCTATTCTAAGGTCCTTCTCAGCTTTCATGTTTTGTGTCCTCAGATCACTTCTACCTATGACATTCTGTGATTAATATGTGCCTACCTATACACTGGACCTTGGTTGAATCAAAGTTGGTTCAGACAGATCTCTGTCTCTTCTTTCACTTTCCCCAAGTTCAAAGTTCCTACAATTTACTTTTCATTTTCTTTCTTCCTTAAGATAATCTGGCTGAAGGTAAATGCATGCTGTTCCTCACATACAACACTCAATCTCCCGACTCCGGGCCTTTTTATCCAATGTTCTCAATGCCTTGACTGTTATTCCTTCTCACTTCTAACTCCTGGCTTCTCTGACTTCTTTCAAAATCAGCACAAATCCCTCTTTCTGCAGGAAGCCTTTCTCAGTCTACTAATACTTTCCTCTCAGATTGCCTTTCATCTACACTAAATAGATAATTATATTTTATTCATTTTTCATTTCTGACTCTTCATAACTCTTTTTGGGGTTTTCTTGGCAGAGAAACTGGACTGGTTTGCCATTTCCTTCTCCAGCTCATGTTATGGATGAAGAAACAAAGGCAAATAAGTTTAAGCGACTTGCCTAGGATCAAATAGTTAATCAGTAGATTTGAACTCAGAAAGATGAGTCTTCCTGACTCCATGCCTTTCCAGAGCTCTGTCTACTGTGCCACATAGCTGACTATTTTCATGGTTGTTTGCTTGTTGTTCTACTTCGATTAGAATGAACTCCTTAAGGTCAAGGACCATGTTTTTGCCTTTCTTTGTATTCCCCAGGCTTAGCAGCTCCTGTAACTTAGTAAATACTTAATAAATGCTTGTTGATTGTCATCTGAACATGGTATTCATAATGACTTGAAGTGACAGATATGGCATGATATATGGGAAAGAGCACTGAATTTAGAATCAGAAAAGTTGAATTCAAGCCCCATTTATACTAATTACTATCCATGATAAGTCACTTCTCTCAAAAACTTAATTTTTTCATCTTTTATATCACTTTTAAAGTCATATAATTTCACAGAATCTGAATTAGAAGGGATCTCAGTAGCTATCTAATTCACCCTATTCCTCTTGAAGAATCATAGTCACAAGGTAACCACTCAGGCTCTCTCAAACTTTGTCATGGGATTATGATCAATTCATGGCAGTATGTTTGCTTCCTAAATCTCCCATCCCTTATCTTGCTATCTTTCAGAAATGCAGAGTGTATCTGCTCTCAATAGCCACCATGTTGCCATTCCTATGTCACTTTGCAGGCATCAAGCATTTTTATGTGCTTAGACATAGGAGAGGGCTAGCTGGTCAGAGGCAGCTAGGTGGTAGGGTGGATAAAGTGCCAGTCCAGAGTCAGGAAGACCTGAATTCAAATCCAATCTCATACACTTACTAGTTGGGTGACCCTGGAGCCTACTTAACCTCTGTCTGCCTTAATTTATTGGAGAAGGAAATGCCGAATTACTTCAGTCTCTTTGCCAAGAAAATCCCATGGATAGTATAGTCCACAGGATCATGAAGACATGGCTGAATGCCTTAACAATGTACTAGATGCTGTTCTGAGCTTTGGGGATAAAAATACAAGCAAAAATAAAGATAGTATTTGCTTTCAAAGAATTTAGATTGTGATGGAAGAAGACAACACATAAAAGGGAACTGAAACATCTGGGATAGGGGAGCACCACCTTCTGGCCGGGGGAGCATGGTGGCAAAGTCCAGAAAGTTAAAAGCACAAGGCAGTAGAGAAAGGAAAAGCTGCCATTTAAAATTAAAATTTAAAGTTAAAATTTTAAAAACTCAACAATGAAAGAAAGTTATCAAGGAGGAGGAATGTTCCAGGTTGAGAAGGCCCCTTCCTATCTTATCCCTTACCCCAGAGAGATTATACTTTCCTATCTTGGCTTCATCTGTGGAACCATCCTATGGACCTTATTACCCATTCTCTGTAGACAGCTTTCCAGTATGTCACAGGCTGTTGTCTCAGGGTTCCTCCTGAGCCTTGACACTCTTCCCTCATACCTTGAAAAGCACCACTCTGAGCTGTTCATGTTTGTGATTCAGCTTTACCCTTTTAGTCTGACCTCTCATTAGCCTCTCTTCCTTCCTCTCTGCCTCTCCTGGCTTAGGCTTTTCTGCTGCCTGTCCATACAAGGCTAGTGGGGGTGGCTGTGTAGGCAGAGAGTTTCCTGACTCCAGAGTCTAGATGCTGATACCGCCCACTGACATCCCTGTAAATGAGCTGCCAATCTGCTCGCAGCCTGACCCAACCTCCCAGAACAGAGCTGGGAAAAAGCCCCCAATGCTTCAGGGTTTTCAGCTCTCTTTGCTAAACTTAATTACAACAACAATAACAAAAGTTATTGCATGGATGGAAAATCCCCTGCAAAAACACCCAAATGTTTCTAGAGGAAAAGGGGACCTGTGCTCACCCTCTAGGGACCAGAGAGAGTCATTTAGATTGGATATACAAACAGCCATGTTGGCAGCCAGCTGAACTGACTTCATGATCATACACCTAATTCATCATAGGAAATCTGTCCTCATTAAGTACCATTCAAAGCAAAGGTATATAAATTGAGCTCAGACTCTTAATGACTGAGGTGGATTTTTTTTTTAAACCAATGAAACCAGAAATTATCCACTATGGTCCAATGAATCATATGACCAGAGAAATAATGTCAAGTTCAAGGGTTACTTCCTGCCTATATGACCTTGGATAAGTCACTTTCGCTGAATCTTAATTTTTTTGATCTGTAAAATGAGGGTGTGGATTAAATGATCTCAAAATTCCATTATGGCTCTCAGTCCTATCTATGATCCTCTGAGTGTTGTCTCGTTCCAAACTCTCCTCCTTGGAAGGCCTCACTCAATTCTGTGAGACTGCTGGAAATGATATTCAGGGTTATTTTAGAGTATATTGTCCTAATTCTCCCTGGGATCATATCTTAGAACTCAGCTATTCATTCACTAAAACCTCACTTTATAGGAGATTCTCAGAAACTTTAAGAAATTTTCCACAAGACCACACGGCACCATGTAGCAAAGATAAGATTTGGATTCCTGGCTCCCAGTATCTTCCCTCTATGTCCTTCTGCCCCATAGTTAGTCTTCCATCCCAACCTTGGGTATCATGGTTGTCTGAATGCCTTTCCCTGTTTCTCAGTCATATCAACATCCTACAAGGTGTCAGTTTGGTTCTTTGTGAAGAAATTAAAATAATTTTAGACTAAAATAATTTTAGGGAGGAAGTATTTTGTATCAGCTCTCTTTATTGTATCCATTGTAATCCATTATTGTAATTATTGTAATCCATTAATAAATACTCCTCCCTAAAAGCTACTTAAGACTGGCCAATTCAATTGATTCTTAGCTGATAATCTTAGTGAGGAAAGCACTTGTGAGAACTTGAGCAGATAGCATTATAGAATTATTCTTCACTGCTCAAAAACCCTTAGAATCATTTATCCTTAGAACTCTCAGTGGGAGATAGAGCCAATCTGTGGGGACACAGTTCATCAGTGAGAAGGGAATCTGGGATAAGAATTCTCACATTTTATATGGGCTCCACTGGTGTGTTTGTTGAAGATTTTCACACTCTAGATTGTATCTGGATTAAAATTTAGTGACAGATTATTTGTATATCCTCTAAGGATCCACTTTTCTAAGTTCAGCAAAACTCATGACCAAAGCCTGCAACCACAATAGCTCTTAAAGAGCTTTTAAATAAGAAATTTCTACCTACATCAGCAGAAGGAGGCCCCACATTAATGAAATCACAAGTCTTTATCAGGCAGTGGAGTTCATCTTCCTTCTCATGAGAACAGGACAACTTAGATGCAGTGTTAGTATGCTGGACTATGTGAGGCAGGAGATCTTCATTTCTCTAGATGTACAATAAAAGCTAGACAGTCTTTCAGAGCCCCAAGAGTCACTGATCCTGGGATCTAATGACCCTTCCAACTAGGATTTCACTTTCTGTCCTTAGACCCCCTCAGTGCTAGGATTTGAAAGTTCACTCCTCAATTCCCAGAGTTACCGATTCTGATCATTGGAAGGATCTTCAGAGTTCAAGTCCACTCCATTCTATGGCCCATGGGGTTCTATATTGCTAGCCAGAAAAGTAAGCTAAAGTGACTTATGAAGCTAGATCAGCAAGTGTTAGGAAAAGGGGAACAACTGCAGCAAATGTTTGAAACTGAGCCTCCAAAGATCTGCTCTTACACCCCTATGAGATAATCCTGTATCTGCCTTACCTTTTTATTTTTAAATTTTTTTTATTTTAACTCTGTGTGGGTCTTTCCATTTCTTTTTTTTAAACTTTTTATTGACAGAACCTATGCCAGGGTAATTTTTTACAGCATTATCCCTTGCTCTCACTTCTGTTCTGATTTTTCCCCTCCATCCCTGTACCCCCTCCCCCAGATGGCAAGCAGTCCTTTACATGTTAAATAGGTTACAGTATATCCTAGATACAATATATGTGTGCAGAACCGAACAGTTCTCTTGTTGCACAGGGAGAATTGGATTCAGAAGGTAGAAATAACCCGAGAAGAAAAACAGAAATGCTGCTTCTGTCCATCCTTGATCAATTGAAACTGAATTAGCTCTCTTTATCGAAGAGATCTACTTCCATCAGAATACATCCTCAAACAGTATCGTTGTTGAGGTATATAATGATCTCCTTGTTCTGCTCATTTCACTTAGCATCAGTTCATGTAAATCTCTCCAAGCCTCTCTGTATTCATCCTGTTGGTCATTTCTTACAGTACAATAATATTCCATAACGTTCATATAGCACAATTTATTCAACCATTCTCCAATTGATGGCCATCCATTCATTTTCCAGCTTCTAGCCACTACAAACAGGGCTGCCACAAACATTTTGGCACTGTATCTGCCTTACCTAGCAGCCTTTTAGAACTGTTTACATCCTTCTATGGCAAATGACCCATATGATCTCTGAGGTCGGTAATCTTTATGGGGTTATTTAAAATTCTAGAGAAACTCTTGTTTTCCTCAATCAGCCTCTTATTTGAGGAGCTGATAGGATCGAGTTAAACTTTCCCATTATCTGTAATAAACAGATTGCTTTAGCTCAGTCATAAACTGCTTAACCTTACTGATGCTGCTAAGCCTGAATAGATGTAGAAAAATAAATTTGGTTTTTTATTCTTTAGATGAGTTTTATTGTGAAAAAAAGAGAAGTTCCCTAATGTTCTGAGAACTCATCATTAGCAGCAATATCTGCTACAGGTAGGGTTCTATGCAGGGCTGTGGACCAGATAGGAGGATATAACTGTAGATCATATTTCTGGCGTTTTTAAAAGTGTACATTGTACTTTGCTCACAACATCTCTATGATGTAAGGAGTGAAAAGTTGATCATCCACATTTTATGGATGAGAAAGCTGAGTCTCAAAGAGGTTAAAAGCTTCAATGCAGCAAACATTTATTTATTAGCCGCTTACCCTGTGATAGGCAGTACACTAGACACTGAGGACACAAATGCAAAAATGCAACGTCTTTGTCCTTAAACTTTTAAAGAGACTTTCTATTGCATTCTATTAAGTGGGAATATTTGCATAGAAAATTGAAGACAAAAATCTATATTACTTTAAATTACTTTATTTTTGTAGTAGTTTTTTCTTCCTCTTCCACCTCTCCTCCTTGCTTTCTGGTGGAAGTGGCATTTGCCTTCAACTGTGGCAACCAGGGAGCACTGTGAAATAGAGGGGAGAAAAGTACTGGGAATGCCAAACAGGATTTTATATTTATTCTAAAGACAAGAAGAGGTCATTGGAGCTTCTTGAGTATCTTAGAAATATCATTATGGCAGATGCATAAAGAATGGATTGGAAAAGAAAAAGACTGGAGGCAGAGAGATAAATGAAGAGGTCATTGTAGTTGTTGAGGTAAGAGCCCAAAGTAGGCTGGTAGCTGTATGAGAGGAGAGAGAACAGAGAGATCCACCAGATTTAGAGATTGATGTTGGGAACTAGGTTGAGGGTCACAAAGAAAAGGCCAAAGAAGACTCCTGGGATATAAACCTGTGGGGTGGGAAGAATGGCATTATCTTCAACAGAAATAAAGAAAGCAGAAAGAGAGAAGGAGACTGTTTAATTTGTTCTTTTGGGGATATGTTGAGTTCTAGATGTCTATGAGATTCAACTGGAGATGTCTAATAGTTAATTGTGTTATAATACTGAAACTTAGGATAGAAGAACTAAGTCTGGATCTTTAAAAAAAAAAAAAACAAACAAACAAAAAAAAAAAAAAAAAACCAGAGCATAGAGTTGATGAGGCAGCTAAGTAGTGTAATCTGTAAAGGATCAAATCCTGCCTCAGACACTAGCTGTATGAGTCTTAACCCCTCTTAAGTCTAAGTTTCTCCATCTGTAAAATAGAGACAATAATAGGATCTACCCATCCTCACTTATTGTGAAAATAATGTGTGTAAACACTAAGCTAGTATATATCCCTAGAAAGCATAATGCCAAGATAAGTGAACTTATCCACATCATTAAAAATTTCTCCATTTGCTATAACTGAGAGTTTCACATATGAATATTATAAAGCTGGCTGCTGGAAAATCTGTGTTTTTTGGGTGTTATGACAAAATTAGCATAAGCAACAAAGAATAAATTCAAACTTTGTTGAATTTCAGCTTCAGAGGCTACACTGAGTACACAATCATTTGCAACAAAAAGTTGCACATCAACTCTCCCTCTATTTTAGTCTTGGCTTGTAGCATTTTCAAGTTAAATAATTTGTCATCAGTAACCTTGATGCTGTTTTCATCCTTGCTGAAGGCATTTGACAACATGATTGAAAACATCATACTAAAAAGCATGGGAGCAAGCACATAGCCCTGCTTTATTCCATCGGTGATTGGGAAAAGTGCGTAAGAATTGTTTTATCAGAACCTAAGCAAGCATGCTGTCGTGAAACTGATGTATAGTATTGATGAACTTCTCCAGGCAACCAAATTTTGTTATAATTTCCCACAAGCTCTCATGATTAACAGTTTCAAAGGCCTTAGTCAGATCAATGAACACTGTGTACAGACTTCTATTCTGCTCCTGGCATTTCTGCTGGAGTCGTCAGCCAGCAAACATCATGTCAACTGTTCCTTGGCCTTTCCTTAGCCACACTTGTTCTTGGCTATATGATCTTCTAGGTGAAGGATTAGCTTGTTAAGGAGGACTCTGGCAAGAGTCTTGCTGGCAATAACTAAGAGAGAAACTCCCCTCTCTTTTTCTCCTCTAGTGATTGTCACAGACAATCTATTTCCTTTTTCTTACATGATAGCTGTAAAGTTCAGACATCCAGATTGGCTAGTCAGTGTAGTGTAGACATATGCCACATAGAGGGACACAATATAATGGGAAACACTTCAGACAAGGAGAATCAGAAGAACCAGATTCATGTCCTGATTTGCCCAGCACCAGTCTGATATTCTTAGCAGGCATAGTACTTCCCTGTCTGGACTCCATTTTTCTCAGATAAATTGAGAGAATTGGATTTTGAGGCCATTAAATCCAACTTCTTCATTTCACAAATGAGCTCAAAATCCTTAAATGTTTTGTCCAGGGTCACATTGTGGCTGAAGTGAGTGATTTTCAAGACCTCTTTTTCATCTAAGGTCACATGTTTCCCTAACTACCAGTCTCTTAATTGCCAAGTTGAATGGCTTTGTCTTAGTCCTTATCTTTCTTGACCTCTCTGTAGCCTTTGCAACTATGTGTCACCCTCTTCTCTCTAGATTTTTGTGGCACCGCTCTTTCTTGGCTCTCCTTTTTAGTGTCCTCTGGGGAGTCACATCCAAGTCATGCCCACTAATGTGAGCATCCTCGAAGGATACACCTTGAGCTCTCACTGAATGGTGACTTCAGAGAAAATGGTTTCAGGTGATGATGTGGTCAGACACCAGAGTGCAGAGCAGTTAGAAGAGAGTAAAAGGAGAGCACATGGAAATACCAGATGCTCAGGTTTGGTTTGGTTAAGGAGTTTAGATGAACAGGAGGGAGAGATATAGAATGATAGCTGGGGGGCATGGTAAGATCTATTGAAAGTTTTTGCAAAAATGGGGGGCACATAGGTGTGTTTGTAGACACGAGGAAGGCACCAGCAGTTATGGAAAGATTGAAGAATATGGAGAAATGATGTGGTGCTAGATTCAATCTGCTGGAAAAGATGCGAGAAGATGGGATCAAGGATACGTATAGATGAGTTGGCTTTGGCAAGTAGCAGGGTCATCTCATCATAAGCAAGGAGAGGGCTACCTCATCCCAAGAGACTTCAGTAAAGGACTTGCTGAGGCAACAATATCCTAGGGATATGAAGTGAGGAAGGGGAGGGGAGGAAGTTCTCAGCAAATAGTGTCAGTTTTATCTGGAAGTACAATTTGAAGTCTCCTGCAAAAGGGGGGGGTGGGGAATGGCATGGGAGGCCCAAGGAAAGAAGAAAAAATTTGGAACAACTGTTGTGGTGAGAAGGATATGGTATCAATTAAGAAGGATCTATCATAGGATTGCCTTGTTACAGTGGGCGCCCACCCAGAGATTAGCTCCAGTAAACTTGTCATGGACCCAGTCAGCAGTTTTGTTAATTTCCTCCATTCCCTTCAGCAACATATGAGTAGGAGTGAAGGAGGCAGATGGTTTGATCCAGGATTAGTGTTCAACACTGTCAGCAGAGACCAAGAAATCAAAAGATTCTAGTGTGGGGCATGGTCTATAATTGAACTTTTTTATGTTGACAGTCAAGATTGGGAAGGAAGGAAACCAGGGATAGCACTGAGTAGATTTTAAGGGGCAAGAGAGAGAGACAGAGACAGAGAGAAGATTGCGATAACACAGGAATTTCAGATTTCTTGAATATGGAAGTATAACAATTGTAGGTGGTAATGAAATCAAGTGTGGAATCATCCCTGTCTATAGTTCATGGGAGTCAAGGAGATTGAGGAACTGAGAAATGCAAGCATTTGAGTGCATATTAATGTTTGTTGAATAGAACAAAGTTAAGGTGGAAAACACTATAGGAACTGCATTATAAAATCCTATTAGAATTCCTCGTTACTGTGTCTCCTCTTGCCAATTCCCTCCTCCAAACCCCCATCCTCACCCCGATCTTATTAATTTTTTTCAGTCCTTTCAGTTATGTCCACTGCTTCTTAATCCCACTTAGGGTTTTCTGGACAAAGATACTGGAGTGGTTTGCCATTTCTTATTTTACAGATGAGGAAACTGAGGCAAACAGTTAATGACTTGCCTGTGGTCACAGAGCTAGTAATATCTGAGGTTAAAACTCAGGAAGTTGAAACTTCCTGATTCTAGGCCAGCACTCTAAACACTAAGTCACTTAGCTGCTCCCAAGAGTTGATAATATAATAATAATAATAATAATAATAATAATAATAAAAATAAAATTATATTTTGTATCAGAATTACTGACTTCCTAAAAGCATTATTTACTGTTAGATTGTAACTTTATGAAAATAAAACTATTAATGCTAAAAACATCAAATTGCTGAAGCATACTATAGTGAAATATATTTAAGTACCTGTCTTCTAAATTTTCCCTTTTAGAATCATAGTATATCAAAGTTCAAAGGAACATTAGAACATAGTATCAGAGCTAGAGTTACCTTAGAATATTGAAGGACAAAGATAGAAGGAAAATTACAATAACAATAACTCAACATTTTCCCAAGATTTCCAAAGTATTTCCCCAAAAACAATCCCATTGAGGCAGATTGTTTAAATATTATCCTTATGTTACAGATGAGAAAACTTAGGTTAGAAAGTTGTCATGTAGCTATTAAGTGTGAATTTGAGGTTCTAAGCTCTTTAACCATGCTGCCTCCCTCCCTTGATCCATAATCAAACCAAAATTGCCATTGCTCTTGGACAGATGTAGCAATCTACTCCCCCACAGCTCCTCTTACTATAGCCTGGGCAAAACAGCCTTCTTTGGCCTCAGTCATGCTTCCCTTCCCACTTGCCTGGATCCTCTCGAAAATCTCCTTCTTCAGGATACAAAATAAACCCACATAAGTCATCAGCATTCTTATATATCACTAACAAAACCCAACAGTTAGAGTTACAAAGAGAAATTCCATTTAAAGTAACTACTGATTGTATAAAATATTTAGGAATCTATCTGCCAAGGGAAAATCAGAAACTTTATGAGCAAAACTACAAAACACTTTACACACAAATTAAGTCTGATCTAACCAACTGGAAAAATATTAAATGCTCTTGGATTGGGCGAGCAAATATAATAAAGATGACCATACTACCTAAACTAATCTATTTATTTAGCGCTATACCAATCAGACTCCCAAAAAACTATTTTGATGACCTAGAAAAAATAACAACAAAGTTCATATGGAAAAACAAAAGGTCAAGAATTTCAAGGGAATTAATGAAAAAAAAAATCAAATGAAGGTGGCCTAGCTGTACCAGATCTAAAATTATGTTATAAAGCAGCAGTTAGTAAAACCATCTGGTATTGGCTAAGAAATAGACTAGTTGATCAATGGAATAGGTTAGGTTCAAAAGACAAAACAGCCAATAACTTTAACAATCTAGTGTTTGACAAACCCAAAGACCCCAGTTTTTGAGATAAGAACACAGTATTTGACAAAAATTGCTGGGAAAATGGGAAATTAGTATGGCAGAAACTAGACATTGACCCACACTTAACACCATACACCAAGTTAAGGTCAAAATGGGTTCATGACCTAGGCATAAAGAATGAGATTATAAATAAACTGGAAGAGCATAGGATAGTTTACCTTTCAGACCTGTGGAAGAGGGAGGAATTTATGACCAAAGAAGAACTAGAGATCACTATTGACTACAAAATAGAAAATTTTGATTATATCAAATTGAAAAGTTTTTGTACAAATAAAACTAATGCAGACAAGATTAGAAGGGAAACAATAAACTGGGAAAACATTTTTACAGTCAAAGGTTTTGATAAAGGCCTCATTTCCAAAATATATAGAGAATTGACTCTAATTTATAAGAAATCAAGCCATTCTCCAATTGATAAATGGTCAAAGGATATGAACAGATAATTCTCAGACGAAGAAATTGAAACTATTTATAGCCATATGAAAACATGCTCCAAATCATTATTAATCAGAGAAATGCAAATTAAGACAACTCTAAGATACCACTACACACCTGTCAGATTGGCTAGAATGACAGGGAAAGACAATGCAGAATGTTAGAGGGGATGTGGGAAAACGGGGACACTGATACATTGTTGGTGGAATTGTGAACATATCCAGCCATTCTGGAGAGCGATTTGAAATTATGCTCAAAAAGTTATCAAACTGTGCATACCCTTTGATCCAGCAATGTTTCTACTGGGCTTATACCCCAAAGAGATACTAAAGAAGGGAAAGGGACCTGTATGTGCCAAAATGTTTGTGGCAACCCTGTTTGTAGTGGCTAGAAGCTGGAAAATGAATGGATGCCCATCAATTGGAGAATGGTTGGGTAAATTGTGGTATATGAATGTTATGGAATATTATTGTTCTGTAAGAAATGACCAGCAGGATGAATACAGAGAGGACTGGCAAGACTTACATGAAGTGATGCTAAATGAAATGAGCAGAAGATCATTATATACCTCAACAACAATACTGTTTGAGGATGTATTCTGATGGAAGTGGATCTCTTCGATAAAGAGAGCTAATTCAGTTTCAATTGATCAAGGATGGACAGAAGCAGCTACACCCAAAGAAAGAACACTGGGAAATGAATATAAACTGTTTGCATTTTTGTTTTTTTTTCCCGGGTTATTTATACTTTCTGAATCCAATTCTTCCTGTGCAACAAGAGAACTGTCCGGTTCTGCACACATATATTGTATCTAGGATATACTGTAACCTATTTAACATGTAAAGGACTGCTTGCCATCTGGGAGAGGGGGTGGAGGGAGGGAGGGGAAAAATCAGAACAGAAGTGAGTGCAAGGGATAATGCTGTAAAAAATTACCCTGGCATGGATTCAATAAAAAGTTAAAAAAGAAAAAGAAAATATCCTCCTTTCTGCTCACCTTCTCCATTGCTACCCTGAAAAAGTTCTGTCTTGGACTCTTTTCTCCTTACTGGGGGACTCCATCCTTAGACCACAATTTTAAGAGGAACCACAACCATGATTCACACTCACCTCCAGTTTCCCCCTCATCTACTACATTGCCCCTGTTCAGGTTCTCAAAAGCTGTTAACAGTAATGATGTTAATAGGAAAAAGGATTTACCACTGATTAGGGTGGGATAAGAAGATGAGAAGATCATGAGTATAATGGACTATTACCATACTGTGAAAGAGGAAGAATAAATATGATAAAATACAGAGAAGCCAACATGAGTTAATCCAAAATAACATAAGCAGAGCCATATACAATGATAATAAGATTACAAATACTTAAATTCATGCTGTACAAGAAAAATTACATCAAAAAGGAAAAAAATGATAAAGAAAAAAAGGCAAGCAAACAAGAAAAAAGAGTGAAAATACTATGTTGTGGTCCATATTCACCCCTTATGTTCCTCTTTCTGCATACAGATAACTCTCTTCATGAAAATTCCATTGGAATTAGCCTCCATCACCTCATTGATAAAATAGAAATTTATTTTTTTAAAAGGAAAAAAGAAACAAGTTCAAAATATGTTATAGGTCATATTGCCCCTATGTGTTATTTCTTTTTAGGAAAAAAAAAACAAGATTCAACCCCATATCTTCACTATACTGTGATGTTCCTCTGTAGATAGACTGAGAATATTAGAATTAGAGAGATAATGTAGAATGTAGAAACATATAACTTTAGAATACACTATTAGAACTTAAAGGGACCTAACAGAACACTGAGGCAGCTCAGTGGATAGAGCACTAAGTCTGAAATTCTGAGTTCCATTCCGATCTCAGACACTTTCTAGCTGTGTGATCCTGGGCAAGTCACTTAACTTCTACTTGCCTTTAACCCAATGAAAAAGGAAATTGCCAACCTACTCCAAATTCTTGCCAAGAAAATGTCATGGAGAACACTAGACTGCTTTGGTTTATAAGGTCACAAAGAGTCAGATACAGATGAATGACAAAAAAAAATTAGATTTAGAAAGTGCCTTAGAATATAGGAAGTCAGAGTTAGAGGAAACCTTGGAGCATAGAATATAATCCTTTCCAGTTGACATTCTCATAATCCCACAGACTTTAGAGATGAAAGACAACAGATGTTAAATAATAATTAATAAAGTACTTTCTTAGGATCATAGAAGGAACCTTAGTCTCCAAGCCTCTCATTTTAGATAAAGAAGTTTGCAAAATACTTCACATATATTATCTCATTTAAGTCTCATAAAAATCCTGTGACAGAAATATATATGTATATATATTATATTATATATGTGTGTATGTATATAATATATATATATGAGAGAGAGAAAGCTATAAATGTTGTTCTAATTTTTTATAGATGAAAAAACAGGCTTACATAGATTTGATGACTCAATATGTGTAAGTGGCAGAGGCAGAATGGGAAGCCAAGACTTCCAAACACCAAGTGTAGTACTATCCATTAGCCACACTGTCCCATATTAGGACAGTCCTAGCAGGAGGGAAGGATGTGCATATGCTGAAAGAATAAGGGAGGGAATCATAAAGCAGATGTGACTTGATTCAACCCTTAAGACAAAGGGAGAGAAAATAACAGGGGTGGGGGGGAAGGGGGAAATAACAACAAGGTAAACTCCACCAAGTACCATACATACACTGCCTGGCACAGATAGCCCATCAGAAGTGTCAGCACTCAGAAGAATGACCAGAGAGATGATATAGAACAGCTGCAAGAAGAGTAGATTTGGAAGATAACCAGAGTATAAAAACTATTTTTGTAGCCCTGAGCAGATTCTCTCCCCCTCTGAGCCTCAGTTTCCTTAACTGTAAACTGAGTTAGACTAGGGGTTCTTAGCTCTTTTGTATGTCCTGGATCCCTTTAGTCATCAGAATGGTGAAGCTTATAGACCCTTTCTCAAAATCATGTTTTTAGATGCGTGAGATAAAATGTTTGGAAATACAAAAGAAAGAAATTAAATTGTAATATAGTTACTGTAAATTAAAAAAAAAAAAAAAAAAAACCAAGTCCATGGACCTCAGGTTAACATTTCCTAATTTCAAGATGCTTTCTACCGTCCCTTTCAACTCTATGAATGAGATCACAGAGCACGGGAGTGGTCCAAAAAGGTTTCCTGAAGAAAGGGAACCTGGTCACATGTGGTTAGATGACATAGTCTGCCCCCTTCCCTTCATTCCCTAATTCATCCCAAGGGCACTAATCATGGGAGTCTTAGTTTCCATTCCCTTTCATCTCCCTCGCCCACTGAAGTCAGCAGGCAGCATCAGTTGGCTTCTGGGTGTAGTCATGGACCTGTCAGCTCTTCCATTTGAGGTTAATTGGTTCACTCCAGAGGTTGTCTTTTTCCACCTCTAAATTTACCTCTGCACGTGGCTGAAATAATTTAAACTCAAAACCAGAGATGGAAAAACACAACACATCACAGTTGTAGGCTCAGTTCCTGATTTTTTGGTGTGTTTTGCTGTTGTTTTTTTCCCTTGAACTGGCATGTTAGACATACTGGACTTTGACCATTGCAAATGTTTGGGGACTAGACATTACTAAGTGGAATAATACAAGATTTTGTAAGAGGAGTTTTGTTTTTCTGAAAAGTCCAAAACTACCTTCTTTAGAGAACTGATTGTGTAGCAGTCTGAATTCCCTGTCAGTTGAGATGATGATAATAACAGCTGTCATTTCAGTTTTGTTTTACAATTGCAAACTACTTTCTTCACAAAGACTCTATGAGTTAGATATACATTTCCCATTTTTACTAGAAAGAATGCCGAGCCAAAGAGCAGAGAGCTGACAAATCCAGAGCCACACAGTAGGGCTGCAGACAGGCCCAGAATCTAGGCTTTCTACCTTCCATGGCTGTTATCTTGAACTTGGGGGGAAAGCAGACCCTGCCCTTTATAACACTTTGGGATTTAATAGTATCTTTCTTAAAAAGGGTAATTTGTGAGCAATATTTTGTGTGTAAATAATTTCTTAGAAATCTTTTTATCAGGACCTCAAGGCATTTGCTTGGAAAAGGCAATGGCACACTTATGTCATAGTAGAAAGGGTTCAAGGATTGGATGTTTGGGGACTGGGATTCTGGTTTTGCCTTAATTGTGTGACCTCAGAGAAAACGTTCTCTTCTTCTAGTCTCATTTTCACCATCTGTAACATGGAAAGGTTAGGGTCATAAACTGGGACTCATGAATTTATTTTTAAAATATTTTGATAACTATATTTCAGTATAATTTTTTTATCTTATGTATATATTTTTATGCATTTAAAAGCAATAGTCTAAAAAGAGGTCCTTAGATTTCACCAGATTTCCAAAGGAGTTCAGGATGCATAAATGGTTAAGAACCTTAGATTGGATGACCACTAATGTTCCTTTTATCTCTGTGATTTAATATCACGTAGCCACTTGTGTCTTTCTAATGCTTTCACTCTTTGGAAGATCTATAATTTCATCTCTGTGGCCCCTTTAAATAATTGTTCTTTACTAATTTCTCTCACCAAAAAATGTAAATATTGATCCCTAAGTTTGATGTTATGTGACTCTCTACATTTAGCTAGATTAATTCTTGAAGAGCAAACATCATCATCCTGTTTAGATTATCCAGAACTTTCTGGCCAAATCTGGCCAAAGATGCTTTATAGTTTCTGAGTTGTCTTCCTGCTAGAGGGAAAAGAACAGCACATTAGTGAATAAATCTATGAACAATTTTGCTCTGCATTACCAATATACCATCCAGCAGGCCTTTCTACTTCCTTTTATCTGGAAAATGAGAGGATTGGGCTTAATCATTTGTAACATCCCTTTCACCTTACAATTAGTCAGTCATTCAACATGCATTTATGAAGTGCCTATTCTGTGCCATTTCCTATGCCAGGTACTGGAGATACAAGTACAAAGAACGACACGATCTCTGCCTTCAATTTCTATTCTGTTCTAAGGAGATTATAAGCATACACATCTCTAAATAGTTATAAAATAAAACTAAAGTAGACTACATGGTTGTGGGAAGTACTTTGGAAGCCCTTGAAGGGATAAGAGCAAATTTCCGGGGAGACAGATATTTGAATTGCATCTTTGGGCCCAAGAGGACTTCTAGAGGGGAGATCTTGCATAATGTAGTTAAATAAAAAGATCAATTGATGTTGGAGTTTGAAGATCTGGATTCAAGTCTTACCTCTGATATGAATAGTTTGACAGTGGTACAGTCACCTGACTCTGTGCCTTTACAAACTTAAAAATTGTTTAGATATAAGCTATTTACATTTTTTTAATGCCTAATCATAGGCCAATTCCAATATACTTGTGATGGAGAGAGCCATCTGCATCCAGAAAGAGGACTCAGACAAATGTGGATCACAACATAGTATTTTCACCATTTTTGTTGTCGTTGCTTTTTGTTTTCTTTCTTATTTTTTCCCCTTTTTGATCTTCTTTTTCTTGTGCAGCATGATAATTATGGAAATACGTATAGAAGAATTGCACATGTTTAACTTGTATTGGATTACTTGCTCTCTAGGGGAGGGGATGAAGGAAAGGAGGGAGATTTGGAACACAAGATTTTGCAAGGTGAATGTTGGAAACTATCTTTGTGTGTATTTTGAAAATTAAAAAGCTCTTTAAAAAAAATGCCTAATCATCTCTTTGTTTTTCTTGCAGGGAAAATCTGAGTACAGTGGGACAAGGTATGTAAAGTTGTATTATATTTTATCACCTTTTGAGTCTTTTTAAATGAATAAAATGAGTATTACTATTTTCTTTAAATTGTATATATGATATATTGCTTGCAGTTGATAGTAATTGAGGATATTCCTGAATATTGTACTTTTAGGATCCTTTTATATTAAAAATATCTCTGGACCTTTTGATTAGTCCTCTGGGAGAAACTGGAACAGCTGATCCCTTAAAGAGGAAACTATCCTTGTATCTCTCTTTTCCTTTTCACTTCTGTGGCAGCTACCATACTTCAGGTCCTCTCATCCCTTCCTTCCTAGAAGACTGAAATAGTCTCCTTACTGATCTTCCTGCCAGTAATTTAATTCCTTTCCAATCCACATGCTGCACTATTGCCCAAGTAATTTTCCTTACACACTGTTTTCATATGTCACCTTTTACCTCATAAACTTTCAGTAGCTCCCTATTGCCTACTGAATTAAGTGATCACAGCATTCAAAACCCTCCATGATATGGTACTACCCTATCTTTCTGCCTTATCTTCTTCCATTTCCCTCAATTAACCTGCCTATTCCTTTTAAAGAGAGAGCTATGCTCAGACATCTTATTTGGCTACACTACATAAGGGTAACTAGGAATGTGAGAAACAACCGAGCTATGTGGCTCCCAAGAGCAGGTAATGAATTGTGCAGTTAGGAAGAGATTGAAGGTTGGAGGAGCATCGGAGCTTGGCAGCCAGTGTCTGATCTGGGGCCTTTCTCTTGGTGGATCATTGTTGGGATGAGGGAGGTTATCTGCAGTTTTCTTTGACTGAGTTCTTATGTGGCCTTGTTCCAGAACTGAAATAATAGAGTAGTAATTACCAGTGAAAACAATAGATCAAACCTAGAATTTGTTATGGCCTGACTGAGCGATCTCTGATTCTTCATGCTGAGGGGAGAGTGGTCACCCTGGCAGACAATGGGTCCATGGCCTGGGCACAAATAAAGAGGAGAGGAACAAGTGACAGAGGCTCCCAATACCTTAGAGGCAGACTGACATGAGTGCAGTCACAAACCAATTCTGCATTTTCATTGGGTCCCACTTTTAGAACTGTAAAGAACCTTAAATTTTATGGTTCAACCCCCCATTTATATGGGACATGATTGAGGTCTAAAGAATCTAAGAGGGTCCAAATGGTAAAGATTTGAACCCTGTATTTAGGTTCCATATCTAGTGGCCTTTCCGCCTCCCCACATGACTTACTAGATGTGAGACTCTGGGCAAATCACTCCACTTTCTCTGGGCCTGTTTTCCCATTTGTAAAATGCAAAGGATTGAACTAAATCATTTCTAAATTTTAAAATTTTAAGATTTAAATTTAAAAACCTATGAATTGAATAGTTATGTGACTGACCTCAAAGAATAAACTTTTAAGGCTTAATGTCAAATTATGGGGAGATCTCTCTAATGGAATGCCTCAGGATATGCCCTTGGATATATGTTACTCAACAGTTCTGTCAATGATCTCAGTGAATCTGTAATATGGCTGTTTTACATTTTTACGTGATATGGAGCTGCCAAGGATCTTTAGAGCCCTAAATGACAAAGTCAAGGTACAAAAATATTTTGATAAGCTAGAATGATCGGCCTAATCCAATAAAATGAAATTTAAGTGTGATGAGTTTGTCCTGCACTTGGGTTCAAAAAATCGAATTTACAAATACAAGTTTGGCAAATCAATGACTAGAAATCAAGTTGTCTAAAAAAGTACGGAGGGTTTTAATGCACTTCAAGCTAAATACATGTCAGTAGAGCTCTCCCCAAAAGCTCATGGACTCTTTACTTTTTATAGGAGAATTTTATAGGAGTATCTGTATAGGTTTTGAGTATGCCTCAGTAGACTGAGTCTTAGATATTTTAGGTATTTTCTAATTATTTTAAATGAGATTTTTTATGATGTCTTTCTGGATTTTGCTATTGCTATATAGAAATGCTTTTAGTAGATTTCATAGATTTACTTTGTATCTTGCAACTTAGCTGAAACCATTGATTGTTGCTGGGGGGGGGGTTTCTGATTATCTAGGATTTTCTAAGTAAACTATCATATCAGCAAATAGGGATAGTTCTGTTATGCCTTTAATTTCTTTCTCTTGTCTTGTGGCTACTGTTAGGATTTGTAGAACTATTCCAAATCCCAGTGGAGAATGGGGTCATCCTTGCTCAATTCCTATGTTTATAGAACAAGTTTTTAGTGTTTCCCTATCATATATATAATAATGCTACTGATGTAGCCGTAGGCTGCATTAAGGGTTGTAGAATCTAGAATACAGAAAGTGATTCATCTTCCTATATTCTTACTTAGTCACATCACATGAGAAGCATTGTGATTCTGGGTGCCTCATTTTGAGAAGACTATTGATAAACTAGAGGTTGGTGGGAAGAGAACAATCAGCTGATAAGCAGGAAAAGAGACTAGATCCTACGGAATTCTGCTCAGTGTAAGGAAAATGAGAGCTAAAAATGGAGCTGGTTTTCTTTAGAGATAGTGAAAGGATTCCCCCTCACTAGTGGTCAGAGAATCACAGATCCAGAGTTGGAAAGGACCTCAGAGGCCATCTTCATCAGCCTCTATCTTGATTAGCCTCTTTAGTTTATATCTGAGAAAAGCAAGACCCAAGGAAATGATCAACTTGTCCTAGCTCATACAAAAAGATAGATGGGTAGGTTCATGGATGGATGGGTAAATAGATAGATGGATGGGTAGATGAATAGACAGATATAGATAGAGCATTTAGTGTATAGTACTCATAAGGTTTTGTGCAAACAAGATAGTCCCTTGCCTCAAGGAGCTTACATTTTGACAGAAGACAACATATATAAAATATCTGGAAAGCAGTGTAGGGAGAAGACAAATATTTACATCAGGCAAGGTATTTGGCAAGGAGTAGTACCAGAAATGGCCTAGGAAAGTAAACATCACAGAAGAGTAGACGTTTGACCAGGGTGGGAAAGTAGTTCCTAAGGAAGAACAGTCATAAGTAGTAAGAGTCAAAGATGAGATTTGAATCCAAATTCATTGACTCCAAAGCCAGTGCTTTTTTCCTCATCTTCAAGCAAAGACCTATAGGACTACTTATTTGGTATAGGTTAATGTAGCAATCCTCTGAGATCTCTTCCAGTTCTGAAATTCTGTGATTCTGAGCCCATGAACACTGAAGGAAATATTTTGTATTGCTTGCTTTGCAGGACACAGATATAAATCAGCTCATTATGTATAGAGGGGACATTTCAGTTAGTTCATTTATTCATGTATTTTTAGATTCATTCAGCAAACATTTCCAGAATACTTACTGTATGTGAAAAGTAGCCACAATGGGAAGTGAAGATGAATATCTTAGTAGAAAATCTGTACTAGAAATAGAGATAAAATAAAATATATATGTCAATAAACATTAGAGTATGATTAGTCTGTAAGATGACTCTGAAGTATTTGATATCAGATGAGGCAGGGATTATTTTCAGCCAAGATGAGAACATGTTCCAGTGGAAAGAATCCTGAAGTTAAGAGTAAGATTTGTTTCTTTCTTGGTCCTCATGATCTTATATAAAATGAGGGCCACTGGTTTAGATGCTCCCTGGTGCTCCTTCTGGCTCCAAATGTTAAGATCCATGCCTTAAAGGAGTCTACAATTTCAATAGAGATGAGATGGTGAAAGCATTCCCTTAGTTTGCTGATGGGTGTCACTAAGAAGCTAAAGACAAGAAATCCTGGCTTGTATTTCAGGGGATATCAAGTCATTCAATTTGATATTCAGTGGAAGCAAAGGTCAAGGTTCCTCCTCCCCCTGGCTACCAGTTGTATCTGATTAAAGCAGTGTTTGTACTATTCATCTGAATTCTCATTACATCTAGTAAATGAAAATTAGCATCTACCATGTTTAGAGCAAATGAACCCTTTTGTCACGTACCTTAATGCAGTCATGTCATTATCTACACCTATGAAATCATAGTCAACCAGCAATATTCATCCCTACAAAGAGAGACATTGTGAAACAAAACCTATTTCTACATGTTTACTTCTGGAAAGTTGTCTCTGATTTCAGTCAAATAAATAATTATTTTATCCATAATTGGAAAGAGCCATCACTTGCACTAACCCAATCTACCTTTTGAGAATGTTGCTGATTCCCAAGAAACTGTTAGGGCTTTTGAAATCCACAAATGAATTAGTTGTTTGCAAAGCTATCATCTTGTGAAAGAGATGTGGGAGCTTCCTGAAAATTCACCCCAAAAGGCCTTAATTTTGAATTGACCCCCAAAATGGAAACTATGTATTTTAGGAGTGGGGACAAAGATAAGGAAGGACCCTACTCCAATCAGTATTGTTTTGGTTTTTCTTGTTTTGTCTTTACACACTTACACAAATTGTCTAACAATAACCATCAATGAAATAATTGATAGTCACTCACTCCCCCCCAAAAAAAATTGTGGCTAGTTATAGCAACAGAGCACAGTCCCATGTTAGGCTTCAGCCTAGACAGGGGAGTCTCTTTACCCTCTCTGCCTCACATGTAAATTGTCATAAAATGTTTGAGCTAGAAAAAAACCTTAGGAAATAAAATATCAGAATGAGAAAAGATAGGCAAGACTCCATGGCCTAAAATTATACAGAAGGACAAGGCCCAAGAGAAATGTGAAGCTATCAGGAATGAAAATTTAAAGACACAAAACCAGTTCTGCAGAAGGAAAGAGGCATCTTGCCTCAGGAGACCAATGTAGATATGCAGGGAATTATCAACTTAGATTTTTAAAAATAAATATGTTGATGATGGAAGCAAGAACATGTAACAGAATAAATATAAATTGCAGGAGAGCAGTAGGTTCCTGTAATAATAGTATCAGTATAAAAAATTCAAAATGATTTGAAATTGATAACAAATGTGAAGGATAACCAAAAAAGGAGTTTGGGGCTCTCTTAAAGCCAAGAGAAAGATCAAAATTGGAAGAGGGCCTATGTTCAAAGTAATAAGAGATAATGATAAGATACAGTAGAGAAAAAATAAAATGTCTCCACTTTTATTTCTCTTTGCTCTGTTAAGAACAATCTTCAAATTAGAAAAGATTGACCTGAAATAACAGAAAAGTCAAGATTTATGAAAAGATTGTTCTACAATGTCCCTCAAGAAATGTATTACTAGATCCAGACAAACTGTATCCCAGGAAATTGACAAAATGGATATATCTACTCTTGGTGATATTTTATAATTTCTAGGAGACAAGAGACAAATGACCCCATTTTGAAAAAGAAAAGAATACAGAGAGTCATCAACCAATCAGCAGTTATGAAGCACCTTGTTCACTTTGAATATAAAATTGAAAATAAAACAATCCCTACCTTCTCTTGGGGGAAGGCACAACATGTTCAGCCAGTGAATCAAGTGTTCCTTAAGAACTTACTCTGTGCCAAGCACTGTGTAGGATTGGAGGTACACAAACAGAAGCAAAATAGCTCCTGTCTTCACAAGGACCTTATATTCTAAAAGGGGAGACACTGTGTACATAGAGTGGGTATATATAAAGCAAAGAGGGCAGGCTCTAATATCTAGGACACCAGAAACTGTCTCATGCAGAACATGGTCCTTGAATGAAAGCAAAGATTCTAAGAGATGGAAGAGAGGAGAGAGCATTCCAGTACTAGAGGACAAAAGTACAAAATCATAAAAGCAAGAAATAGTGTGTTTTGTGTGAGGAGCAGCAAACAGGGCAGTTTAGATGGATCACAGAGGATTGTGGATGGGAATAATGGGTAATGAGGCTTGGTCCAAGTTTTGAAGAGCTTTCAATGCCAAACAGAGAAGTTTATATTTAATCCTAGAAGAAACTAGAAGCCACTCGAATTTAAGTAGGAAGTTTACCTAATATTTAATGGAAGGGAGATTGAGGCAGAGTAATCAATTAGGTGACTTTTGTAATAATCTAGGCAAGAGATGATGGATAAATAGATTAACTGAATAGATTGAAGAATGGAGGAGAGTCAGAGACAGAGAAGTATATAAATACACAGTAAATGAGTTGAGCCTTGAAGGGATCTAGGACTTTGAGAAGCAAAGGGGAGTTATGACAGCATTCCAGGGTTAGAAGACAGTCTGTGCTAAAGTAGAGAGTGAAGAGGAATGTTCTCCACAGGAATCGTTGGTTATGCCAGTTTCAGCCTGGAAAGATAGGTTCAATATTTATTTACAATATATAATTTCTAAAGCACAGGTCTGACATGTAAAAACAAGAGAACATTGTACCCAGAAGCAACAAGATTATGTGATGATCAACTGTCATGGACTTGGTTCTTTTTAACAATGAGGTGATTCAGGGCAATTCCAATGGTCTTGTGATGAAAAGAGCCATCTGCATCTAGAGAGAGGACCGTGGGGACTGAATAAGGATCACAATATATTTTCACCTTTCTTGTTATTGTTTACTTGTTTTTTTTCCTCATTTTTTCCTTTTGATTTTTCTTGTGCAGAATGATAAATATGGAAATGTTTAAAAGAACTGCACGTTTAACCTATATTTGATTACTTCCTATCTAAGGGAGGGGGGAAAAGGGAGGAAAGGAGAAAAATTTGGAATACAATGGTTTTTTTAATAACTTTTTATTGATAGAACCCATGCCAGAGTAATTTTTTATAGCATTATCCCTTACATTCACTTCTGTTCCGATTTTTCCCCTCCCTCCCTCCACCCCCTCCCCCAGATGGCAAGCAGTCCTTTATATGTTGAATAGGTTACAGTATATCCTAGATACAATATATGTGTGCAGAACTGAACAGTTTTCTTGTTGCACAGGGAGAATTGAATTCAGAAGGTATAAATAACCCGGGAAGAAAAACAAAAATGCAAGCAGTTTATATTCATTTCCCAGTGTTCTTTCTTTGGGTGTAGCTGCTTCTGTCTATCCTTGATCAATTGAAACTGAATTAGCTCTCTTTATCGAAGAAATCCACTTCCATCAGAATACATCCTCAAACAGTATCATTGTTGAGGTATATAATGATCTCCTGGTTCTGCTCATTTCATTTAGCATCAGTTCATGTAAGTCTCGCCAGTCCTCTCTGTATTCATCCTGCTGGTCATTCCTTACAGAACAATAATATGGAATACAATGTTTTGCAAGGGTGAATGTTAAAAACTATCTTTGAATGTATTTTGAAAAATAAAAAGCTATTATTACAAAAAAAAGAAAAAGAAAATATCACTTTGACAACTATACAGAGGACAACTTGAAGAGGGAAAAGACTCAGAATTAGGGAGGCCAACTAGGATACCATTGCAATAATCCACTCAAAATTTGATGAGTATCTAAAGTAGGATAGTTATAGTATGAGTGGAATGAAGGGGTGGATATGAGAAGTATTGAAGAGATAAAATTGACAAGACTTAAAAACTTATTGTATAGGAGGAGGAATGAAAGTGAAGAGTTGAGGATGACTCTTACAGAAATAGAAAAGTAAGGAAGAAAGGTGAGTTTAGAGGGAAAGATGATGAGTTCTGTTTTGAACTTGTTGAGTTTGAGATTCCTGTGGACCATGCAGGTTGTTGGAAATTCAGGATTGGGGTGTAGGAGGATGAAGAATAATGTACAAAGAGATGAAAGCTGGATTTGTGGGAGCTGATAATCACTGAGGAACTCTACAGAGAGAGTAGAAGAGAGGGCAGAACAGACCCTGGTGTATAAATAAGGATCACGAGATTACAGGTTTAGAGCTCAAAGAAACTTCAAGGTCCCAGAGTCCAACCTACTCATTCTATATGGAGGAAACTGAGTGAATGTAGAGGTGAAACAGCCAAGGAGACTGATAAAGATTGATCATAGAGGCTGGAATAAAACCAAAAAAGAGTGTTGTCATAAATACCCAGAAAAGAAAGAGTATTCAGGAGGGAGCGTTTATAATGCCAAATGCTACAGAGAAATCAAGAAGAATGAAGAAAGGAGGTGAAACATGGAATGTTAACTTGAGAGGAAAAAGGATGAAATGATGAATTTTTAAGGATTAGGGAGCTCTGGGCATAAGCATATAAACAGTAGAAAAGTAGTTAATGGCACAGGAGAGGTTGAAAATTAGGGGGAGAACAAATAATAGCATATAAATGGAATGGAATATTGTTATATTATAAAAAATGATGAAGGGGCAGATCCAGAGAAACCTGGGAACACTTGTATGAACAGATACTGAGTAAAGTCAGCAGAACCAGAACAGTTTATACAATGACTACATTATTGTAAAGGAAAATAACTTTGAAAACTTAAGAATTCTAATCTAAGATTTAAGAAATCTAATCTAAGATTTCTGGAAGAGTAAGTCCCATGATGATACACATTTACCATTTCTTGAGAGAAATGGTGAACTATAGGAACAAAATGAAACAGCTAATATGCAAATTTGTTTTGTTTTACTATACTCATTCCAAAGTAGGGCTTTCTTTTGTGGATGGGAGGGAGGATTGAAGGATAAAATTAAAGGGTAGCAATAGAGATGCAAAAAAAAGAAAGAAAGTCAATGAAGCTTGTAAAACATACCCAGAAGAAAGAAAAAGATTTACAATGCAGACAAGCAGAGTAGTGTTATTACTACTATATTAAATTTAATATGCCCCCTCTTTTTAAAGCAAGTAGTATATAATAGAAATTCTCAATTTAATACAGTAATTCTTTTTCTGTACATTTATATGGAAATGCTCATTGTTGTTGACATTTATTTAGTTCATAATAGAGAAAGAACTTATAGGAGGAAAAAGAAAATTGGGGAAAAGGAAAGGAGGAGTAAAAGGCTAAGCTCCTGGAAGATATGAGTAGAAATAGGATCAAGGATACAACCAGACGAAATAGCTTTGGCAAAGAAAAGGACTACCTCTTACTTCAAAACTAGAACAAAAAGGAGAAAATGGGAGATGATGTTGAAGTGATTCAAAGTGGGGATTGGGGAAAAGAGGAAGCTTGGAATAGATAACCTCAATTTTTGTAGGGATGTGTGAGGGATGGTTCTGTGATGAGAAGAAAAGGGAATTGGGTGTAGGTGAGAGATACTGAGCTCCCAAGCAGCACAAAAAACTCGGGAGATAAACTGATCCACATTAAAATGCAAGGAAAAAAAATTTTTTTAAGTAACACTACAACATAGATAATGTTAATTTGTGGTTTACTACATCAACATGGAGCCTCCAGTTTCTATTTGAATTTGACACCATTGGTGTAGATGGTCCTAGGAGGGAACAGAAGATAAAAGCTGCTGTGCAGAATTGATACATAAAAAATGAGTAAAAGCATTCAGATATTCTAAGGTAAAGTCTAAAAGGGTGCTTAAACGGGGAAAAAAAAAAAAAAAACAGCCTACAGAAAAGTAAAAGTAAGGGAAGGCTCTATTAAAGAGATTAAAAGATATCAAGGAAATTCTGCAGGATCTGTCTCAGTAGGCCCCCACCAAAATCTTAAAATTGCTTTATATATTCCTTGCCAAAGGGCCCACAACTGGATTTTTAGACTAGTCCACCTGTGGGAGATTCAAGTCTTTTCCATAGTTGCTTAGCTTATTGGTTGGTTTTGTGAGAATGAAATGTGGTGTTTAACTCAAGCCTTCCATGTTCTTCTGGTGTCCTGTTCCATGATGGAGCCAACTTAAACAGAAGATATGGTGGCAAAGAACACTCATTGAAATATCGTTGTTTTTGATCTTTATTCCTATCAATGTTTTAGAATATGTGTATATGTTAGTATATAATTGATAAATTTCATTTCCACATATTATAAAAACCTCAGTATTCATAATTCAGCCTGCCATGGTTTGTAATCCCAAAAATACTTAAACAAAATAGCATAAAGCAGCCTTACATTTCAGTAATTTATATAGTTTGTTTTAAGAAATGATATGTATTTTAATAAGTTAGTATCAATAAAGACTAAATTTTTTTTTGTTTGGTACAATTTAAATTATCTTCATTTATGTAGGTGTAATCTTCCTAATTCTGAATCCCTTTATGAATCTTACTATATTTTTTAAACTTCTTTATAATACAACTATATTTCTTATATTCATATATCACATTGCCTAATCATTCTGCAGTTTCTCTTAATTCAATTTAAGAAATTGTTTTTATATTTTAAAAAAAAGATTGGTGTGTCAGTCCATTTTAATAAAATTATTTTTAGGTGTTTAAAAAAAGAGAGAAATTGCTTTCATTTTTCTACTATAAATAGTGCTGTTATGAATCTTTTTATACAGATTGATCTTTTCTTGCTGTCAGTAACCTTTGCTTCCTTTGGGATAAAAACAATAGGGGGATCACTGGATCAAAGGGTATGTATAATTTTGTACTTTTCTTCCATAATTCCAAATTGTTTTCCAAAATTTGTACCATATCACATCTACAATAGCAATGAATGTGTGTGCTCATTTTCCCATAGCCAATAATGATTTTTGCATTCTTATATCATCTTTGCCAGTTGGATACTCCAGAGTTGTATTGATAGGAATTTCTTCAATTTGTAATGGTTTTGAGCATGTTTATAAACATAATTTCTTCCTTTAAAGACTGTTCATTTCCTTTGGCAACTTGTTTATTGAGGGAATGGCCCCCTTGCTCTTGCATGTTTCAATTCCCTTTAGATTTGGATTCAGATATTAGATCTTTATCTGAGATGTTTTGTACATAGATTTTTCCCAGTCCCAATATTTTTTTAATCTGGGTGTACTGATTTTGTTTATGCAAAAGCTTTAAAAAAATTTTTTTTATTTAACCTGTCTTTTGTATCTTCTCCATTAATTATACACTCCTTTCACCATTCATGTAAATGTTACCTTCCACTTTTCTCTAATTATATTATGACATGACTTTTTATAATGAGATCATTATCCATTTATTGGAATATTTTGTGGCATATGATATAAGGATCAAGTCTTGACCATTTTCCTTCAAGTTGCTGTCCCTCATTCCCAGCAGTTTTGCTGAATAGAATTTTTCCCCACTGTTTCATATTCTCAGATTTATTAGAGACTAGAAAACATGTTTCCTTCTATAACTTGCTCATTTAATTTATTTCATTAATCAACTTTCATTTTTTAAATCCAGTACCAAAAAATATTTTATTCATGTTTCAAAATCTAATTTAAGATCTAGAAATGCTAAGTCCTCCATTTCTATTTCTTAAATTATTTCTACTTATTCTTGACTTTTTGTTTCTCTCTACATGAAGGATTTTATTATTTTGACTAATTTTGTAAATTATCTCCATAGTAATTTGATTAAATTTATAAACTAAATAATGACATCATTTCTATTGCTCTTCCTGTATTTCTTTAGTTGTGATTTCTATAATTTTTTTGCTTGTATTTATTTAAATCCTATACGCGTGTTTCCCCGATAATAAGACACTGTCCTATTATTTTTTTGGACAGAAAAACCCCAGAGGGCTTATTTTCAGGGGAGGGCTTATTTTAATGAACATTGACAGCAATTTTAATAAACAGGTAAATGTGAACCAAAAAAAAGTACCTTTATTCAATAATGATCATGTCATCTTCTTCAACAACATCATCATAAGTGTCCATACCCTGAATTCCGTCCTGGATGTCTTGCGCCTCTATTTCCTTCAGAGGAAGTGGACCCAATCTGTCATGTCCAGCAATATAGCTCTCTTTAAATAAACATGTCTTGTCCAGGTAACCTGCTCATAGTGCCTTGGCAACACAGCTGTCAGTAATTTTATCTCATGACTTCTTCACCCAAGTCACGATTTCTTTCCATTGTATTTTCAATGTAGTCATTGACTTCCATGCGCAAATGTCTTTGAATGGCTTGTTTATTGCAATATCAAGAGTGTGGAGATAGGCAGTCATTCCTGCAGGAATCATTACGATCTATTCTTCTCTCTGCAAGGAAGTTCTTCATTTCTTTAGCGTGGTGAGTGCTAGCTGAATCCCGGATTATCAGACCTCTTTGGTTACCTCGCATAACAAGTGGCAGCATTAAATCCCCCTTTCTTATAACGGCTTGTGTACACCAGGCTTTTTCGGTTTCAAGAAAGTAAATGCCTGATACACGTTCAATCTTATCTTTCTTGCCCTTACTGATGATTAGAGGTGTGGCTTTCTTTCCATCCAAACGAATTGTCAAAACACAGGTGACCTGTGCACTTTCATAGCCAGTGGTGGGAATGTAGATTGACGCACCCCTGTGATGAATTGTTGTTTGAAATCCTTGTCCCATAGACACTGCAGTTTCATCCATAGCAATCATATTGCAAGTTTGGTACTTGGAAATGTCGATCCTATCAATAAAGGACTTGAATGGAAGTGCACGTTTAATAACTTCAGCATCTTCCAGCTTAAACAGTGTTGTTGATCTTCTAAGGGACAGTTCATACCATTGAAGAAAACCATCCAACCAGTGTTGTGATGCTTTGAATCCTTCTGAGACCATTTCAAACTCTGGTGCCATTGAAAGGGCAAATGCTTGAATATCAGCCCTGCGCACAACCAAGGCCTTTGCTCTCCTGTCAGCAATCCATTCACCAATGAGGATCTCCAAGTCAGGATATAAGGGTTGCCGACCTGATCCAGACCTGCACTTTTTCCCTTTTCCCTCATCCACCTGTTGATTGAGGTTATTATAATCTGCTCTCCATTTTCTGACCATTCGAAGACCCAAAAGTTTTTCTTTACAGAAAACTGCAAGATTCTTGCCATGTGACTCTTCTACAATTGCTTTCTTGTACTCAACAGTATAGCTCTTCCTTTTTGTACTCATGTCTGGGGGTCAAAACAGACAGAATAATAAAATTATGACCATCAGTCATTCTTTTCACTCCGTCATGCCCCTCAATAATGTTTTAACCCCATCATGCCCCCTGAGTTCTTCTTTTATCCTCCATCATGCCCCCTCACTCCCACTTAGAGGGTACCGTAATGTAGCAGGTAGCGCAGGGGATCACCTTCACTTATTTTAGAGGAATCTTACACAGTAAGGGGAGGGCTTATTTTCGGGATAGGTCTTATTATCGGGGAAACACAGTATATATATCTTGATAGGTAAAATTCTAGATACATAATAAATCTTGTTATTTTAAATGGGCTTTTCTTTCTACCTCTTTCTGGGTTTTGTTATTAATAAATAAAAATACAGTAAGTTTTGGAGTTTATTTTTGTATACTGTTACTTTACTATTGTTCTTTTTTAAAATTATTTCAAGAGTTTTCTAAGTAAAACATCTTGCCATTCATATATAAACTTACCTTCTCTTTGCCAACATTAATTCCCTCAATTTCTTTTTTTGGTCTCCTGGCTTTAGCTATCATGTCTAGTATCATAGCAAATAGTAATGGTGATAATGGCATTCTAGTTTCTTTAGTGATCTTACTGGAAAAATTTGTAAATCAGATTTTTTTCATTACAAATGATACAGGTTTTTGATTTCAGGTAAGTGTTTTTAATCATGTTAAAGAAATATTCTTTCATTCTACGTTTTTAACATAAATAAATGCTATATTTAATTGACATTCTCTGCATCTATTGAGATATTCATTTTGGTTTTGTTTATTGATATGATTTACTTTGCTATTTGATTTCTTGGTATTGAATTATCCTTAATTTCCTGCAGTGAATCCAACTTGATTATAATAAATTCATTTTTAGATAAATTTCTATATTCTCTTGGCCTGCATTTTGTTTAATGTTATTACTATCTCTAACTCTCTTTCTATGTTTTACACTTCCATCATTTTAAAATAGTTATGCGAGGACTATTGCAATAGGTTTGTGGTTGGGTTCCCTGCCATAAGACTCTACTTCAATACCTCCTCTACTCAGCTGCCAAATATACTGTGGTTTTGACCATGTCAATCAGTAAACTTTAACATTAACTATTCATAACTTCCTCCCTCCTTCTGCCACCTACCTTAATCTTTGTATACTTTGTGTATATCACAAGTCTTTACTCTGCCATCCAATGATACTGGTCTCCTTACTTGTTCCTCAAACAAGGCACTAGAATTTTTATTGGCTGTTCTCCATGCCTGGAATTATCTTTTCCTCATCTTTATTTCCTTGCTACCTTCAACTACCAGCTAAAATTCTACCTTCTACAAGAATAGAAGCCTTTCCTGATCTCCTAATTGTAGTTCCTTTCCTCAATTAATTTTCTCTGATTTATCCTGCCTATTGCATTTTTGTATTTAGCTATTTACATGTATTTCTTCTCTTTTCTCTCCCTATCCCATTAGATTAGGAATTCCTTGAAAATAAATACTGTCTTTTGCCTTTCTTTGTATCCCCAGTGCTTAGCACAGTATCTGGCACAAAAATAGATGCTTCATAAATGTTCATTTTTGATTGATTTAACTCATTGAGATTACAGATTGTCTTACAGAAAGAATTTGGCAGTGTGCCTTCTTTCTTGACTTTTGAAAACTATATATCAGTGTTTATTTTTCTTTAATATAAATTCTGTCAAAGTATTAATCATTTTAAAATCCAAATGGTCCTGGATTTTTTTTTTTGTCTCTGTACAACTTGCTTAATTTCTCTTTCTGAGGTTGCATTTATGTTATTTCTCTAAGTGGTTATTATTTGAGGTAATTAATCATTTTTTTGATATCCATTTTAAGTTTTCCATTTTTGTTATCAAATAATTCAGTATAATAATTTCTAATGCTTGGTGCCTTTCAACTCTAGTACTCTATGACAAGGAATGGGATCTCTGAGACTCTCTTGTTTAATACCTAATACTTAGTGAGAGGTCTCAGAGAAAGAAGCAGGGACCTGTTCCCAGCATGATAAAGTGTCAAGAAAGTGAAATCCTTTTCCTTTCTCATTTTGACAATTTTGTTTTCCCTCTTTATTTTAATTCAAATCAACTAATATTTTATCAGTTTTGTTAACCTTATTAAATAGTTTTTTGTTTTATTCAGTTTTTTTTTAAAAATTACTTTTCATTTATCTTTTTAATTTTCAAAATCTCATGATTTTTAATTTTTTGCCTACTCAATCAAGTATTCCTTTCTTTTTGTCCATACATTTAGGAAAACAATTTTTTTCTAAGCACTTATCTTTATCCCATAAAGTTTGATATGTTTTTTCATAATTATACTTTTCCTTACTATATATTTTCATTGCGTCTATGATTTGGAGTTTATGCAGTCATTCTTTATATTTTAATAGATTCCATTTAAGTCAATATTTTATTGATGTTTTCTTTATTGATTATCATTTTTATTGTACAATGACATGTAAAGATGTTTATTTTTTGTTTTGTTGTTGTTGTTGTTCATGAGGTTTTTTTAATTACAAAGTTCCATGGAAGAATGAGTAATAGTACATACTCTAAGAGTTGCTATAGTCCCAATGTTCAGGTTTTCTAAAATTCTGTTCACTTCTGTAATTTCTTTATTGATCTTTCTATTGAATGTGAAATTCTGATGTAGAAATATAAAATAATTATTTCAGTAGTTATTATCTAGGTCAGGAATTCTTAAATGATAGTTTATATATCCCTAATATTAATGGCATTTATATATTGCTTTTAAGGCTTGGAAAATATTTTACAAATATTTGCTCATTTTATCTTCAGAATAACCATATTTACAGATGAGTATACTAAGGCAAAGTTAAATAACTTTAACTGACATTAAATGACAATTAATTAAATAGACTTATGCAACCAATAAGTATCTGCAGTCAGATTTGGAGATTACCTCCAAATTATCATGTATATATCTTTTTTTATACATAGTCGTTTCTATGTCTCCTCATTAGATTGTGAGCTTCTTGAGGGCTGGGGCTATTTTTAAAGATCCTTTATATTCCCAATGATTATCACAGTACTTAGCACAGAGCAAGCACTTCATAATTTCTTATGGACTTGAAAAAGGATCCACAGGCTTTGTCAGACTGCCATATGGATCTGTTATTTAAAAAAAAAAAAAAAAAGTTAACAATCCTTAACCTGGATATTTTCTAATTTAGTTACTTTTTCTGTTAAAAGCATGTTGCTGTGACTTTCAGTGTATATGTCTGTATACACACACACACACACACACATATACATATACACACAGAGTTGTATATGTATAGGTATGTGTTTTTATATATATATACACATATTCACATACATATAATCGTGATATCGTTTCACTGTAGTATCTTTAGTCACAATGGAGCTTTCCTATTTGTTTCCCTTGCTGGTATCTATGTTTGCTGTCACTTATCTGAAATCATGATTGCAACTTCAGATTATTGGATTTATTAGAAGCATAATGGATTTTATTCTATACCTTTATATCAAGTCTTATATGAATTCTTATGCTTTATATATTTCTTAAAAGCATCAGACTTTAGGTTTTATTGACAAAGCAATTTCATAATCCCATCAGAACAAATAGGAAAAATCACAAGAGAAAAATAACAACAAAAACCAACCAAAAAAGGTGAAAATAGTATGTTTCAATCTACGTCCAGTCTTCACAGTTTTCTCTCTGGATACATAGGGCATTTTCCATCCAAAGTCTATTATATCTATATTGCTGAGAAAAACTAAGTCTTTCATAATTGATCATGATACAATCCTGATGTTTGTGTGTATGTGCAATGTTTTCTTGGTTTTGCTTACTTTATGAAGCATCCATTCATGTACGTCTTTCCCAGGCTTTTCTGAAATCAGCCTATTCATCATTTCTTATAGAACACATTCATATACCATAACTTTTTCAGTCATTCCCTAATTGATGGGCATTCCTTTAATTTTCAATTCCTTGTCACCACAAAAATAACTGCTACAAACATCTTTTCACATGTGGGTTCTTTTCCCTCTTTTATGATCTCTTTGGGGTATAGACTCTCATATTACTTTTTGAAAACTAGCATAGATATTGTTTATAATAATCCAATTTTAGATCACTGCATTCATATAGAGATACATATCCTTAGTCAAATCCTGGAATTCTACGTTTATTGACATAGTATCTTTGTTGTTGTTTTTTTTTTAAACCTTCTTTACCCTTTCCAAGGAAGAGTATGATTTGGAACTCATACTATAACCCCACATCTTTGATAGACTATAATTTTTTAAATTAACAATTCACGGGGCAGCTAGGTGGTGCAGAGGATAGAGCACCAGCTTAGAAGTCAGGAGGACCTGAGTTCAAATCTGTCTCAGACACTTAACACCTCCTAGTTGTGGGACCCTGGGCAAGTCGCTTAACCCCAATTGCTTCAGCAAAAAAATAAAATAAAATAACAATTCACATTATTCTCTTCCCTCTTCAAATATCAATCAAATTAAATAATATTTATAAATTACTTAGCACAGTGCCTGGCATAAAGTAAGCACTATATAAAATGCTTATTCCCCTTTTACTATTTCCTCTTCAGTTTTCCAGATAATGCTATCATTAATTGTTGTTCTAGATGTCAAGTATACAAATACAAAAATGACAAGTCTCAGAACTCAAGTAATTAATTAGATTTTCCTAGATAATACAACATGCAAACATATAAGTAAATGTAAGATACTTTGATGAGGAAGAGAGCACTAACACATAGGGGAACCAAGAAAGGTTGTTCTTAATGACATTTCATTTGAACTTTTATAGGAGCTAAAGATTCCAAGAAGAAGAGGTAAAGGTGGAATATTTTCCAGAAATGAAAGATCTAGTTCTCTGTTCTCCTTTTAAACCAGAATCTTGCCTCAAAATTCTAACCTTTTTATTTCATTGAATTTTTTCTACAACATTTAAGGGTTAGTTTTTAATCCTCAAAAACTGTCACTTTCTTTCATCCCATATACAAGGATTCATCAATTACCCATTACTCATATTGAAGTCTTGTTTATCTTTTTAAGTCTCTGCTGCTTGGTGGATTTGCATGGCAGATGCACTGGTTACTTCAGACAGAAAAAAAAAAAAAAAGAATTCTCTGACATAGTTGAAGATTTATTTTTCTCATAAAGGAGTATTCTCAGCTTTGGAGCTTAAGCTATTTTGCTGTACAAGTCAATTTCCCTTGCTTTCACATTAAAAATCACATTTCAGCTTCATCTTTCATTTTTCATCATTATAGAGTAGTACTAAATGATTTAAAATAGTGTTCTTTGTTGAGGAATTTAGGGTCTCCTGACTGCTTGCAAGATTTCTGCTTTGCCTTTTAAATTTTGTAACTTGATAACTACATTCTTAGTCAACTAAAATTAGGGATCATTTTATTAACTTCACCATTCCAAGTCTTTATTCATTACATTGGAACTGGTTTTTTGCTTATTTATTTTCTGTCTTTCTGTCATCCTGTGAAGTTTTCCTTGTGTTTTCTGTTTTTAGTTGTAGTTCTTTTGTTTTATTTAGTGTATATATTTCTCTTTTAAAGAGATAAAACTCAATTAGCCATTCTGCCAGCCATTCCCTGGAACAGAGGTGCCTTACACGATCCACAATACTGCCAAGTACAGCTTGAACCAATTTAAAATATAATTGAGAAATATTTAAATAATTTAAAATACCAAAAAACACAGATAATAGTAATATGTGGTTCTTTAAGCTAATATGTGGCATACAGGAATCCTTATGTATATGGCTTAGTGATCCCAGTTTATATTTGAATTTGATAGCCCTGCCTTAGAATATATTTCTAAAGCAATGTTGTGAGCATTGTGCCTAGGCAGTGACCACTTAGAGCGTTGCACAATTTATGCCAGCTTATTCTCATTTTCTTTTTTTCAGAATATAATTATACTGGTAGATCGAGGGAATGCTATAAATTTAACATATATCCAGATTTCATCAAAAATGTTTGATCAAATCTCTCCTATGATTATTATGGCAAAGATGATGATAAATGGATTATGTTCTGCTACAAAGTGGATATATGCTGGTTGAATTACCAGACCCAAAGAGTAGACATTAATGAGGAGAGGTCAATTTAGAGGGAGATCTCTAGTTAAATGCCCCAGAAAATTTTCCTTGATCCAGTGCTATTTAATTTTTTTTTAGCAATAAATTATCCAAAGATATAGTTGTCATTATTTGTCAAATTTGTGGTTGATATAAAGCTGGAAGAGAAATGAGCATATTGAATGGTTGTCAGGATCCAAAAAGATCTTGACAGAAGGACCTTAGAACATTTATCAATATTATTGGAGGTAGGAAGCCCTTTAAAAAACAAATTGTCAAAGCAGGAAGGAACATTATATGTTTACATACAACCCCATTCCCTCTCCAACTGAGTTCCAAAGAATTAAAGTCACTTCCTCATGATCTCACCACAGGAGTAATTTTCTAGATTCAAGTTTCAATTCCCCTGATTCCCAGAGCCCAGGATTCTTTCTACTGCAGGACACTGCTACTAAATGTATTGCATTTTGTGGCACTGCTGAGTAGAATTTTCAGTTTAAGCTGAAGTGAGCTGAATTTAAATGAACCAAGTCCACACAAAAAGTAGATTTCCCTTTTGTAAATAAAAACATTTCACTTTTTTGACTTGAGGGGAAATTAAGCTTTTAGTGTCGGTGTGAACCCAGCATAAAGTGAAACTGAATAGAATACAAGTTCATAGTGAACCAGAAAGCCGATGTCATCATGTCTTCTGTTAGCTGAGCAGAAGCTACAAGGACATGTGACCTCCGTTCTTTGTTGATATTTTCAGTAAGCTCTGATGAGGCCTTAGCTGGAGCGCAGGTGCAGGAAACATGCAGAATCTGCCTCCCTGCCTTGTGCCCATGTGCACTGGGATTACTCCCCTCAAGCCCCAACCTCTGATAAAAGGAGTGAAGAACACTGTCCGTGACATCATTCACCTTCTGTCAGGCTGCAGGAGTTAGTATCAAAGTCCCATGGTGTGGTTTCCCTGACCACCAGAATTCCGTCCCTGTTCTCTCCCTCATTCTTCCAGTACAGCTTTTGTAGACTTGAAAATAGGAGTAGAAGGAGCTGTTCTACGGTTACCATATTCTGAGGGAATCACTCTGAGTTTGTTTCCTTGTTGTTAAAGAGGGGTAGATGGAACTACCTACCTCAAAGAGTTGTCGTGAGAATGAAATCATCTGCCAAGTCCTGTCATTTCTGAGTCCAGAATAGCTTTCAGGGTTCTTTCTCTTCCCTCCCCCTGTAGCCACCCTACTTCAATCTTTAGCTCTTTTCACTGAGACTATTAGATTGATCTTTAATTCCCTCTCCAATTCCCTTTCCAAACCATCCTTTATATAGCTGCCAGAAGACACTTCCTAATATATGACCCTGCTGATTTTTACTTTCTGTGCAAAAATTTCTGGAAGCTCCCATTCAATTACTTAATGAAGACCATAGAAAATGCTATATTTGATCTTGCTACTACACAATGCTGCCTTGGACTTCCCAGATGCCTTTTCCTCAGCACAGTAGAAAAATCTAAACTCAAGAATAGGATCCTTTTATTGATGCATTGTTAGTGGAGTTGTGAACAAATCCAACCATTCTGGAGAGCAATCTGGAATTATGCCCAAAAAGTTATCAAACTGTGCATACCCTTTGATCCAACAGTGTTACTTCTGGGGGCTTATATCCCAAAGAGATACTAAAGAAGGGAAAGGGACCTGTATGTGCCAAAATGTTTGTGGCAGCCCTGTTTGTAGTGACTAGAAGCTGGAAATTGAATGGAGGCCCATCAATTGGAGAATGGCTGTGTAAATTGTGGTATATGAATGTTATGAATATTATTGTTCTGTAAGAAATGACCAGCAGGATGAATACAGAGAGGCTTGGAGAGACTTACATGAACTGATGCTAAGTGAAATGAGCAGAACCAGATCATCATTATACACTTCGACAACGATATTGTATGAGGATGTATTCTGATGGAAGTAGATTTCTTCAACAAAGAGATCTAACTCAGTTTCAATTGATCAAGGATGGACAGAAGCAGCTACACCCAAAGAAAGAACACTGGGAAATGAATGTGAACTATTTGCATTTTTGGTTTTCTTCCCGGGTTATTTTTACCTTCTGAATCCAATTCTCCCTGTGCAACAAGAGAACTGTTCGGTTCTGCAAACATATATTGTATCTAGGATATACAGCAACAGATTTAACATATATAGAACTGCTTGCCATCTAGGGTAGGGGGTGAAGGGAGGGAGGGGGAAAATCAGAACAGAAGTGAGTGCAAGGGATAATGTTGTAAAAAAAAAAAAAATTACCCTGGTATGGATTCTGTCAATAAAAAAGTTATTATACAATAAAAAAAAAAAAGAATAGGGTCCTTTTTTCCACTTATTACTGCCTGACTCCATAAGATAGGTTAATTATTTCATTTGCCTGGTCCTCATTTTCCTAATCCATGAAATGAGAGAGGGCTGGCTTAGATAATCTCTAAAGGCCCAACCAATCATAAGTCTATCCTCCATGAACTACTAACTTTGGACTTATTTACTGTTCTTTTCCCTTTTGGCATGGAGCAGTGATTTGAAAACAAAAAATCTTATGAAATGCTTCATCAAGGAATTGTATGATAGGAAGAAAAGAAGGGCAGGTCATGTTAACAAGAGTGACCAACCAAAATGTTCCCCTGGCACCCTCTCCATACCAGGAGAAAGCAAAGAAAGCCTCCAGGCTATTGCATAAACTCCTCCCTTGCCCCTTTCCTGTGACAAACTTTTGGAAGGTTTTAGGCAAGAGGTGTTTTTACTACTGGAGGGCACTCCTTAATTAATGAGATCTAGTTTGATTATTTGGAAAAAAAAAAAAAAACACTTTACACTAAAGTATTAATTGTAGATGAGTACCTTTCTGTTAGGTGGAATTTCAAGCATCCCAAAAAAAAGTCCATGGTGGAGAGTTTTTCTCTATGAGTTTGGTTTTATCTCTAAGGGATAAGGTGAGCATTGCCAGTTCTATGGTCCCAATAATAGTTATTCATATTTCTGCAAGTACTTCATGGTTACAAAGTGTTTTACATGTACTATCACATTTGATTTTAATAACTTTCCAAATATTTAGAGGGAGGAGGGGGGAAGTTATTTAGAAAAGGAAAAGTCACTTCTTCCAAGTCACTCAAATCCAGGTCTTCTGACTTCTAAAATCAGTGTTCATTCCAGGAGATCACACTGTTTCTATCACCAATCCTAATATTCATGCACCATCTCCTTCCAACTTTCCCCTTATTTTTTCTGGAGAAGTTTTTTGTTTGTTTGTTTGTTTTTAAATTCTATTCTTAACAGACACCAGATTAAAGTATGCATATCTGTATACAAAGTAGAACAGAAAAAAAGAGATTGTATATGAAACTGGTTTTTACCTTTAGTTGTATATATGCACACTTTCTTGGATTTGAACTCTCATTCTCCCCATAAACAGTAGTGTGATACAATAGAGAGATGACTCGATTTACTGATGCAGGACCTGGGTTCAACTCCTAACAACTATTTGCTGCCTTTGTATTGGGGCTCATTTTCCTCATCTTTCAAATGAAAGGGTTCTGTCTAGCTCTAAATTCTATGTTTTTTTTGGGTTGGAAGGTTTCTTTCATGCTTCAGTCCCACTTAACAGCTTACAGTAAAGTATCAGCTATTGGCAAAAGAAAGCCTTTCCCATTGTTTCCAATAGACTTGGAAAAACTAGCATTTTATATAAAAGTCGAAAGAAAATCTCCTTTGATTCTTGTTTTCTGATATATTTCAGGTTGAGTTCCAGCTTTGATATACCTAGATCTGTTCGAATGCATGCATAGTTTCCAGAATTACTTTTTTTTTTTTTTTAAAGGGGGATAGGAGTGAGAGAAGAGAAGGAACAGTGTGATTGTATCTCTGCATGTTTGCTGAGCACCTTTTGGCTTGTAATGTCTTTATCATCCCACCCCACCCCCCAAACTCTGTTTTCCAATGCTGTTGACACTGATCTTGAGTCATAGATAATGCGTCATACACAGGATCTCTGGAATTGGGCTGGTAATGTCAGCTTGTTGTTCTGGTCTGAGACAGACCAACAAATTCAGTCCCTTAACCTGAAGACTGTTATGAAACAATAGCCATTTCTCAAGATGAATATTTTATTTTCAAATCTGGCAGAGTAGAAGCCCAGCTTTAATTTGTAGTGTTTCTTTGTTTCTTTTTTTGCTGAGGCAGTTGAGATTGGGATTTGCCCAAGGTCACACAGCTAAAAAGTGTTAAGTGTCTGAGGTCAGATTTGAATTCAGATCCTCCTAACTTCAGGGCTGGTGTTATATCCACTATGCCATCTAGCTGCCCCTGTTCATAAAGTTTTTACCAGGATTAAGTCCCAGAAATATGTATCTTTGGGATACAAGCCCAGTGGAGACGCTGCTGGATCAACACAGTTTGATAGCCCTTTGGGCATAGTTTGAAAATGCTCTCCAAAATGGTTGAATCCATTCACAACTCCACCAATAATGTATTAGTGTCCCAGTTTTCCCACATCTCCTCCAACATTCATCATTGTCTTTTCCTGTTTTCTTAGCCAATCTGAGAGGTGTGTAGTGGTAATTCTGAGTTGTCTTAATTTGCATTTCTCTTATCTTTTGTGATTTAGAGCACTTTTTCATATGACTAGAAATAGTTTCAGTTTATGTTTAAGCAAACCATCAAGACCATTAAACAAATATGGTAATTGGATTTTATTTTTACCAGGAAGGGAGATTTTTATTTCTTCCCCATCAATTAACTTGTGAATGAAATAAAGATAGTATCATTAGATTTGAGGTCTAGAAGTGAACTTAGAATATAAATTTCAGACATAGAAAGGATCTTAGAATATTGCACATCAGTGAAGGGGTTTTTAGAGTCTTAGAACATAGAATATTAGACTTGGAAAGAACCTTAAAGGGCATTTAAACAGAACTCCTTTTTTAATTTTTTTTAATTAAAGCTTTTTATTTTCAAAACATATGCATGGATAATTTTCAATATTCACCTTTGCAAAACCTTGTGTTCCAAATTTTTCCCTCCCTTCTTTTCACCTTTTCCCCCTAGATGGTAAATCATCCAATATATGTCAAATATATGCAATTCTTCTATACATATTTCCACAATTATCATGTTGCACAAGAAAAATCAGATCAAAAAGGGGGGAAAAAAGGAAAGAAAACAAAATGCAAGCAAATAACAACAAAAAGAGTGAAAATACTATGTGGTGATCCACACTCAGTTCCTATAGTCCTCTCTCTTGGTGCAGATGGCTCTCTTCATCACAAGACCATTGGAACTAAATCATATCATTATTGAAAAGAACCACGTCCATCAGAATTGATCATCTCTATGATCTTCTTGTTGCTGTGTACAATGATTTCCTGGTTCTGCTTATTGAGCATCAATTCATGTACGTCTCTCCAGGCCTTTCTGAAATCCTGCTGATCATTTCTTATAGAACAATAATATTCTGTAATATCAGTAAGTAATACTGTAAGTAAGAGTAGGGGCAGCTAGGTTGTGCAGTGCATAGAGCACCATCCCTAAAGTCAGAATGACTCGAGTTCAAATCAGGCCTCAAACACTTAACACTTCCTGGCTGTGTGACCCTGGCAAGTCACTTAAGCTCAAATACCTCAGCAAAAAAAAAAAAAAAAAAAAAAAAAAAGTAAAAGCAACAGAGAGAAGGCCAGCTTACATAATTCTCAGAGTATGGGAAGGAGGATAATATTAATGAGGCTAGAAACACATTCCATCTCCCAACTCTATGCTTTTTCACAGGCATTTTCATCCCATACCTGAAATTCTATCTTTCTTCATCTTGTTTCCTAGCTTCCCTGGCTTCTTCCTTTAGGTCTTAGCTAAAATCCTATCTTCTTCAAGAAGTCTTCCCATCCCCTTTAATGCTATAGCCATCCCTCTATTGATTATCTCCAATTTACCTTTACATATCTTATTAAAACATAGGTGTTTGTATATTTATCTCCCTCATTAGATTGTAAACTCTTTGAAGGCAGATTGTTTTTTAGGTTGTTTATTTCCTCAGCCCTTAGCACAATGCTTGACACATAATAGGCACTTAATAACTGTTTGACTTGACTTTAAAAATAAATTGAAGTCAAATTGTGTCAGTTTTAAAAACTAAACTGATGAATTATATTATATTATATTTTAGACCATAGAAAGCCACTAGTGCTGTTTGACTAGGGAAATAACATGGGTGGATATACACATAAAAAAATTATTTAAACATAGGTATGTAAGATAGTTTGGAGTAGGAAGAGATTTGAGACGGGGAGACTAGTTGGGAGATTGTTACAATAATCTGGGTGAGAGCCTGAACTAAGATAGTAATTAATTCAAGAGAAGAAATTGGATGCAAGCAATGTTGTCAGAGTAAAATGGCAAGATTTGGCAACTGCTTAAAATTTTGGGGTAAGAAAAAGGAGGAATTAATAATAATGATAAATTTATAAATCTAAGAACCTGGGGAAATGGTGGTGCTTTTTACAAAAACAAGGAAGTCTGGAAGAAAGGAAGATTTAGGAAGAAAGATAAAGTCAGCTGTATTTAATACTTCTCTGAAACTTCCACTTTGTTTTTTGGGTTTTTTGTTTTTTGTTTTTTTTTTTAATAACTTTTTATTGACAGAACCCATGCCAGGGTAATTTTTTACAGCATTATCCCTTGCACTCAATTCTGTTCCGATTTTTCCCCTCCCTCCTTCCACCCCCTTCCCCAGATGGCAAGCAGTCCTTTACATGTTTAATAGGTTACAGTATATCCTAGATACAATATATGTGTGCAGATCCGTACAGTTCTCTTGTTGCACAGGGAGAATTGGATTCAGAAGGTATAAATAACCTGGGAAGAAAAACAAAAATGCAAGCAGTTTATATTCATTTCCCAGTGTTCTTTCTTTGGGTGTAGCTGCTTCTGTCCATCCTTGATCAATTGAAACGGAATTAGCTCTCTTTATTGAAGAGATCCACTTCCATCAGAATACATCCTCAAACAGTATCGTTGTTGAGGTATATAATGATCTCCTGGTTCTGCTCATTTCACTTAGCATCAGTTCATGTAAGTCTTGCCAGTCCTCTCTGTATTCATCCTGCTGGTCATTCCTTACAGAACAATAATATTCCATAACGTTCATATACCACAATTTACTCAACCATTCTCCAATTGATGGGCATCCATTCATTTTCCAGTTTCTAGCCACTACAAACAGGGCTGCCACAAACATTTTGGCACATACAGGTCCCTTTCCTTTCTTTAGTATCTCTTTGGGGTATAAGCCCAGTAGAAACACTGCTGGAACAAAGGGTGTGCACAGTTTGATAACTTTTTGAGCATAGTTCCAAATTGCTCTCCAGAATGGCTGGATGTGTTCACAATTCCACCAATAATGTATCAGTGTCCCTGTTTTCCCACATCCCCTCCAACATTCCACATTATCTTTTCCTGTCATTCTAGTCAATCTGACAGGTGTGTAGTGGTATCTCAGAGTTGTCTTAATTTGCATGAAACTTCCACTTTGAAAAGTGCAGTAGGTTGATACAGGTTGACTAAGGCTTGAGAGAGAAATCAGAGTTGCATCCATGTGTGTTTGTGAGTTGTCTATATAGAAATGTTGAGTAAATCCATGGAAGTTGATGAGGTCACCATGAGAAGCGTAGGAGTAGATGAGGAGACCTAGGAAAGAACTTAGGGAAATATCCACAGTTTGAAGGCCTAGTCTAGGGGATGAGTCAACAAGAAAGCTAAGAAATAATCAAACAGGTAGGAAACAGGAGAAGCAGGGAAAAGCAGTGCTATAAAAACCCAGAAGAGTGGGTCTTCTGATAAGGAAAGGGTGGTCAGCAGTGTCAAAAGTGGCAGAGAGGTCAAGAAGGATTTCAGATCAAAAACAGCCATCAGATTTGGTAATTAAGGCTTCACTGGTAACTTTAGAGAGATCAGTTTCAGTTGATTGATTAGGTCAGGAACTAGATTACCAAGGGTTAAGGAGTGAAGAGAAAGGAAATGAATGCAGTAGATATAAATAGGTTTTTTTCCAAGGAGTTTGACTAAGAAAGGGAAGAGAGATGTGGAAATAATTTGAGAAGGTAATAGAACATAGTGACAGTTTTTAGATGGGGTAGACTTGGACATCCTTGAAGGCAAGAAGAAGAAAAACTAGTAGATAGGGACGGTTTAAGGATTAGAAAAGAGGGAATGATTGAGAATGTAAGCTATTAGAAAAGACAAAAGGGGAAGAGATCAAATATGCATGCAGAGAGGTTCACATCGTGGCAAAAAGGGCCACTTATTTGTCAGAAACTGGAGGAAAGGAAGAAAGAATGGAAGATGATGTCAAGGGACTTTGAACTGAAGAGAAGGAAGGAAGAGGGTCCTTATATTGGGCTTCAATTTTCCTCATTTAAATGAGACAAAATCCTCAACTGAGACATTGAGGAGAAGGAGCATGAGAGATTTAAGAAGAGACAGTTTGGAATAGCTTTTGTAAAAAATGAAATAGGAAATCAATTTGGGGGTGGAGGCAGAAGGTATGTGAAGCAGTGCGGAATGTAAGGATTAATTTATTTCAACAAGGTTCTGATTAAGATTGGATAACATGAATTTGTAGTACACCCATTTGCCAAAGACATTAAGCTAGTGTGTAGATCCAAAAGAAATTGATTGAAACCAATCACATGGCCCTAAAGTTGACTTCTTATTAATCTAGAATTAATTTTTAATGTGTCTTATAGTATCTAACCCAAAACAATTTACTCATTTATCTCTTTTAGAAGAATGAATATAAAATAGCCAGTGTCCATTTATATTCTTAATTTTTATATTTTATGTATGTTTCATACCAGTTTCCTTTATAGATACCTGAGTAAACTCAGGAAGTTTAAAGATAATAAAGAAAAGTGATTCTGGCTCATGACTCATGAATCTAATTCAAGTACCAAATATAAAAGATAGATAAATAGATAGATAGATGATTTTAGCAATCTCTTCTCTAGGTTAACTATCCCCAGTTTTTTCAACCAGTCCTCACATGGCATGATTTTGGGTCCCATCACCATCCTGATTGCTCTTTCATGGCTATTCTGTAACTTGTCAATGTCCTTTCTAAAATAGGGTGTCCAACCTGTATGTGCCAAAATGTTTGTGGCAGCTGTTTGTAGTGGCTAGAAACTGGAAAATGAATGGATGCCTATCAATTGGAGAATGATTGGGTAAATTGTGGTATATGAATGTTATGGAATATTATTGTTCTGTAAGAAATGACCACCAGGATGAATACAGAGAGGACTGGCGAGACTTACATGAACTGATGCTAAGTGAAATGAGCAGAACCAGGAGATCATTATATACCTCAACAACGATACTGTTTGAGGATGTATTCTGATGGAAGTGGATTTCTTTGACAAAGAGATCTAACTCAGTTTCAATTGATCAAGGATGGACAGAAGCAGCTACACCCAAAGAAAGAACACTGGAAAATGAATATAAACTGTTTGCATTTTTGTTTTTCTTCCCGGGTTATTTATGCCTTCTGAATCCAATTCTCCAGTGCAACAAGAGAACTGTTCAGTTCTGCATACATATCTAGGATATACTGTAACCTATTTAACATGTATAGGACTGCTTGCCAGCTGGGAGAGGGGGTGCAAAGAGGGAGGGGGAAAATCACAGAAGTGAGTGCAAGGGATAATGTAAAAAATTACCCTAGCATGGGTTCTGTCAATGAAAAGTTATTAAAAAAAAAAAAAAAAGAAACCAAAAAATAATAATAAATAAATAAATAAATGAAATAGGGTGCCCAAAACTGATTATAGCATGCAAAGTGTGATTTAATCAGGGCAAAGAACAATTTAACTATCACTTCCCTTGTTCTGGGATCTATGATTCTTGGAATGTCATTTTTAAGTTACATTCACTTTTTAGCTACCCAGGTCGCATTAGTATATGAATGTCACGTTTCCTCTGTCTACACTCTCATACTTATCACTAAATATGGTGAATTGCTTGTAATATCATTGATTTGAATAAAATTCCTCCCCCTAAAATGTTGTTTAAAACCACACTTATTTGTAGCTACATTAAAAAAACAATCACAACTGAGCACTGAGCATAACTGTATTAAACAATGTTGGCCATGAGAATGCACCTCCTTCACTTCTTTGCAGGGGTGGGGGATAGGGAGGTGGGTACTATAGCTTTGGAAATGTGCATATATTGTCAGTCTTGGTTGATATGTTGGTAAGCTTTACTTAACTGCTTTCTTTCTTATTCTTTGCTATAAGAGTTGGCTCTCTTAGGGGCAAGAGAATAAGTGGGATAAATTGGGAAATGAAAATAATGTTAAATCAAAAGATACTAATACAGTTTTTTTTTAATTTTGTCATTTCTTAAACTAAAAAAAAATTTTTCTGAAAAATGTCCAGAGTTCTACAAAAATTTTATGAGAAATGGAGTTCTAGCATAGTTTCCTTTAAAGTGAAAAGCTCTATGACCACTTAAAGACCAACAAACCAAGCCCAAACTTTGCATACTATTCCTGGGTGTATCAGGAACACAAGACTCTGAATCTGAAATCAGGAGACAAGCAAGTCACGACTGCCATTTTGAATTTTATGAATGAATTAATATTTGAGCATTCGAGTTGCTATGTACCAAGCACTATGGCCCATAGTTGAGGACCTATTTATAAAAGTGGAGTCAGTCCCTGCCCTTAAGGAATTTATATTGTAATGGGGCGATATAACACACTAAGGGAATGGTGGCCAAGGAAGGGTAGTTTTGGCTTAGAAAGCCACAGAAATAGTCAATGAAGCCATGGTGAATAGTTAAATTCACCTTTTTCAGTTGCAGTGGTACTATGGTTTGACTATGGCACTAAAACTACAAAAGAAGGGGGAATTTATTATGGCAAGCATTAAAAAAGTGATCTAACAGATCACATATGGTACTCCCTCAGATTAGAAAGGGAAGGATAGGATCAGGGCAGGAAGACAAGCCTGTCAATCTCCCTGAGCCTTCATCTGTTTCTCCATCTGTAAAATGGGCATAATAATGTTTTACTCCATTTCTTACTGAGTTGCTATGAGCCTTGTAAACCTTAAAGCACTATAGAAATGGATGATGGTGATTTTGATGATCATCTAAACACTGAAGTCTAAACACTAGTAATTGAAATTTTTCTCAATTAACAAGCATTTATTTTCATCCCTATCTCCCTCTAAAATATTGTGGAAAGAAGAAAAAACAAAAAGCCTTAGCAAGAAATAGTCAAACAAAACAAATTCCAACATTGGTCACATTAGTCTTCATCCTGAGTCCATCATCTCTTTGTCAAGAGTTGGTAACATTCTTCACATTAATCTTCTAGAATCATAGTTGGTTTTTACATCAATCAGAGTTATTTAGTCTTTGAAAGTTATTTCTTTTTATTGTGTTATAGCTATTACATAAATTGTTCTCCTGGGTTTTATCTTGCTCAATGTCAAGGTATCATAGAATGCTTCTACTCCTCACCTCTGCCTCTGGGAACTCTTAACTTCTTTCAAAATTCTTATTGTTGTACAGGCATTTTGTTGACTCTATATGGACTTTGACCCATGAAGTTTTCTTGGGAAAAATGTTGGAGTGATTTGCCATTTCCTTCTCCAGTATGACCTCATTTACAGATGAGGAACTAAGACAGATAGAACTTAAGTGACTTGCTCAGTCACACAGCTAGTGAGTGTCTGAGGCCAGGCCAGTTTAAACTTAGGTCTTCTTGTCTCCAGGACTGGAGCCCTAACCACTGGGCCACCTTTCTGAATCTAGTGAGATATTATTACTAAGTATTTCTTGCTTGAAACTGCTCACATGCTCTTTTTAAGCTGGTATTATTCTAATCTTTCTGCTACCCTCTTCCCTTGCCCCTGCCTTCTTTCTCTCTCTCCTCACTCTTCTTCCTACACATTATAAGGAAGAACACCCTGACAAGCAAGAAGCTGTCTGGCTTCAGTTACTGATGTTAAAAAAAAAAAAAAAAAAATGGAGCCAAGCCCTCGGCCACAGGTTGAGCAGAGTTCTGCTGGCCTTTCTGGTTCCACTTTTAATTTCTTCCCATCTATTTTTTTCTCTCTTTCTCTTTTTTAGCGCTTCACCCTCATAAATCCTTAGCTAACCTCTTGAACTTGTGCCAAGCCAACGTGACTGGGCTTCCTGTGTAACGGGAAGAAGAAAAAAGAAAGAGAAGAACATTGACCTCAGCTTCCCTTCCCCTATCCCTGCTCAAAAGGGATCCCTGTTGCCTAGTGTTGTCCCGGGGGTTGCAGGTCTTCACATGATTTGACAGTCATCCACCCCACACTCAGGGAGCTCAGGCGATAAACACCACCACACACAGCCTTGCAGGCTGCATAGTCACAGGCTGGCCTTTTCTTGTTGCCGCATAATTGCTTTTAATGGGCCCAATCTGGGCCAAGTAGTCATCGGCTGCCTTTCGGCCTTCATTGTAAGGAGGTTTCCGAAACAAGCCTTTTCATTCTTGTAGCTCCGTGGCACAGATTGGAAGCCCGAGGTCTGACTATTCACTGAATGTCTATTTTTGAGTTTTTGTGGGCACCTTATTCATTCCCTTCTCTCAAGCCTCTTTCTAAATATATCCACAATGGGAACAAATTTAGCATTTGTATGAAGAAATAGGAGGAGGATAGTAATGGTCACAAGATGTTATTTTCTTGTTGCTACATTTGAATTTTTTATTTTTGCACATTAAAAGACCTTATTAAGGGTTTATTACAACTCAATCTTAGCAAAAGGTCACAGATGTATTCATAATGGCCTGGACATATTTGCTGAAGTCCTTTTCAGCAATGACATTCTCTGTTTTTTTGTTATAAAGTCTTGTCTAGCTTCAGAACTTTATAGTCTCCATTCTAAAATCCCTCCAGTTATCTTCTAAGTTCTATGTTCTAAGACTTCTTCCAACTTGAATATTCTGTGTTCTACATTTTAAGGTCCCTTGCAATTTTACTATTCTATGTTCTGTGGCTCCTTTCAACTCGGTCTCTTAAATCTGTTTCTTCATATATCAAATGGGAATAACAAGTAAACATTATACCATTTTACCTCATAGGATTGTTTGAAAGCAAGTGCTTTGTAAAGCTTAACATGCCACACAATTGTAAAAGTGTTGACAAAATAGTGTTCTCAGGTCTCTTCTAGTCCTAACATGTGATTCAGTGATTTTACTTGATCCCAGTATTCAGTAGAATCCATTCATTCAGAGCATCTTAATGGAGTCTCTACTACATGCATGATATTGTGATAGGCATTTTGGAGGATGCAAAAGAAGATAATGGTCCTTTCCCTCATCATCATCATCATCATCCTAATAGCATTTTATGGTACTTTACAGCCTGCCAAATGCTTTACCAGTATCTCATTGGATCTTCATAATAATCTTGGGAGATATTGTCCCCATTTTACAGATGAGGAAACTGAGGCACAAGGAAGTCGGATTTGGCCAGGATCCCACAAGTAGTATCTGAGACAGGATTTCAATTCATATTTTACCAACTTTTTAAGGCCAGAATTTTACTTACTGCTCCATTCAAGAAACTCATAGTAATTTTAAAAATGTAAATAAAAATTTTTAAAATAGTAATCATAGAAGTCACAGCTCCTATTTCACTGTTGTTGTAAGTGATAGTCCTAGATCTCTCATCTCTACTATAGTGAGAGCCTAAAGTTGGAGGATCTCTTGAACTCAGGAGTTCTCAAAAGCAGGAAGCTATATCCAGGTAATGGGTTTTTACACTGCTTGTAAAGTGTGCTCAGCAGGACTATCATGAGCTCCCAAAAGGAGAGGATCTACCAGATTGCCTAAGGAAGAACATAATAAGCTAGGTCAAGGACAACAGATCAAAGCTTCTATGCCTATTAGTAATGGTTAGGCCTGTGAGTAACTGCCTCTGAACCTTCTAGTCTAAGTGATATGGGCATATCTCACATTTTAAAAAAATCAAAATAATTCTGTGACCTAATAGTACAAGGGTTATCATCCCCTTTAAGAGAGAAGAAAACTGAGATTTAAAGAGGTAAATTCCAATTATGTGGCTTTGGTTTCTAATCTGTTAAATAACTGGCAGGAAATCATAATCAGCTAGAAGACTGATTTCTAGAAGCTTCCAGACATAGAAGAACCAAATTTAGATGGGGAGTGAGGATAGGGTGCCATTGACCAAATCACTGATAAGAATGTTAAATAACATACAGCCAAGAACAGGTCTTGGGACCCCTCAGTTGAGTATCCCCTTCCCAAATGCCACTGAACCATTCATTACTACTTTTGAGTTTTAATTGTTCCACCTAATTTCCCTACTGTCTAGCTCAGATCTCCTCCTCTTTTCAAAAAGAGATCTTTGTTAAAAGACTTTGGGAGATATCATCTCCCAGTCTACTACTATATAGTAGATATCCACTATATCTACATGACATTCTCTTGATCTGCCAGTCTAGTCATTTTAGATCATAGGGTTAATTGAGCATGAACTGTCCTTTATGAAGCCATGGAAGCAATTTGTAATCACTGCTTCCTTTTCTAAATGTTCACTAAACATCCCTTCAGTTAAAATGGTGCACAATTTTGTCAAGAATTCCAAGTCTAGTATACAGCTTCTATTCTGTATAAAGTTTGCATATGTTTTGTATAAAGTTGCATAAAGTATATATGGGATGCTGCTAACAGCCGTACAGCAGCATAGAATGAGAAATTTGGGAGGGTTCTCATCTAGTTACACTCACATATGATAAAGAGAAAACTGAAATCCTAAAGGAAAGCCAAGGTTACCAGGAACCTAGTTCTTCTTATTACAGAATCATTTCTTTTACTACTAAAAGCCAGTCTAGCCAAATCCATTCATTTTACAAAGGAGGAAATTGTGGCACTGACCAGTTTATTAAGTTCCATACAACTCCTGATCTACTCTCTATCCCCAAAGGAAAGTGATCCTTCTGTCCTACAGACATTTATCTTGCTTCCTTTTCACTTTTGCTCTTATCTCCAGTCACACAATGGAAAAAATATTCTATTTTAGACATAGGCAAATGACTCACTAGATTCTACTTAGTTACTGACCCAGAAATTCATTGCCTATCCCCAGACTCATAACTAGAGCTGCCCAGTTTATACTGAGGAAGGTTTAAAAACAAGTTAAGAAAATGCAAAACATATTAGGCAGAAGTACTCAAGACTCATGGCTGGGAAGAGGGACATGAATGAGGAGAGGGAAGATGGTCCTCAGGATTGAGATGCCAAGGAGATAGATAGCCATTGCAATGACTATTCAAGGTATCTCTGAAAGAGCAATGTGTATTTTGGTGGAGGGTCTGAACTCTTCATAGCATGCTGTAAAGCACTAAAAGGGACAAGGGATCATTGATATAACGCCTTCTTTTACAATCGAGGGAACTAGGCTCCAGAACTGTTCATTGAAACCAGAGTCTTTCTACCACATTAAAATTATATTGCCTTAGAGATTCCTTGTCCTACCTTCTATCAGTCAATTTGAAACAAGCAAAAGGTATTTATTAAGGGCCTACTATATGCCAGATGCTATGCTGAGGATACAAGTATGAAGAATGAAATGCTTCCAACTTGAAAAAAGAGTACATTCTAATGGGAAAGATAAACATATGTGTGTTTATACCTCTACATGTTCTTATTGTTCAGTCATCTCAGTCATGTCTGACTCTTTGTGATCCTATTTAGGGTTTTCTTGGCAAAGATACTGGAGTGGTTTGCCATTTCCTTCTCCGGCTCATTTTATAAATGAGGAAACTGAGGCAAACAGGGTGAAGTAACTTGTCCAGGATCACACAGTCATTCAGTGTCTGAGATCAGAATTTAATATAGGAAGATGACTCCAGGCCAGGCACTCAGTCTGCTGTACCACTTATCTGCCACCCCCTCACACACATACACACACACGTGGGTTCATGTTGTCTTGTCATCCTAGAAGATTAGTCTGAATTGGGAGGCTGGATGGTATGATAGAAAGACCACAGACTTTGGAATTGTAGGGCTTAATCTTGCTGAGCCCCAATTTCTTCATCTGTAAAATTGAGAAAGTTGCTATTCCGATTTCCTTTATGATTCCTTCCAACTCAAAAATATTGTAATTCTTTGAGTATCTCAACTTAAGAGTTTTACAAAGAGTTTTCCTCCTAACTAGGAGAGAGTGTTAACTATTACTACAGAGTCAGAAACAGAGAAGGGCCTTGCCCAAGGTCATAGCATGGATTTAGAACCAGGAGAGGAAGAGACCTAGAATCAAGTCTTCTGATACCTCAGAGAGCACTTGTCACCAGCATTCAATGGCTTCTGCAATGGCTAAATCCTAGCGGCATTTTTGTTACTTTGTTACCTTTATTACAGAGATTTTAAAAAATGGATTAAAATTTTAAGACCAGGCGGCATTCTTTCTTATTAATATGCACTCTTTAGTACATTAGGTACTAAATTTAGTACATTAGGTACCTTAACCTTCTAGATGCCTCCACTGCTTAATGACTCATAGTCTCAGGAAACGAGAGATTTGCAAACCTTTCAAAAACTGTAAACACATGATCCCATCAATCAAGTCTAGGATTTTAAGAAATAGGATTATAGACACATACCCCAAAGAGAATATGAAACACTGATGGAACATACACAAAGAAAATAAGAGAGATGTGTGTCTACTTCACCAGCACCTTTGGATCTGATTCTAGAAAATAAAGCTACTGGAATTATCGCTCTTAGGGGCAGTGAGGCATCTAGATAGTATAGGCAGGTGAACTGCTGGACCTGGATTCAAAAAGACTTGAGCCTAAAGCCTATTTCAACTACTTGTTAACTGTGGATGCTGAGAAAGTCCCTTATCTTCTATCTGCCCTGATTTTAAAATGGGGATAATAAATCATCTCCTTTCTAGGAATGTTGGGATGATCCAATGCAATAATATGTATGATGCTCTGCAAACATCAGAAACTAATAGGATTTAATCAGTGGGAATCACCTGAAAGAAGAGAATATCTGCTTTGCCGCTGTGTCTTAAGGACCAGATTATTTTTCCATTTGACTTGAGATTAATCTTTCCATATGTGTTGTATCCTCTATTAGAATGTAAATGCTGAATGCCCTATTCATTTATTTTCATTCATTCAAATGGACAGTAATCCTATGTAGCTCAAACATATAAATATAAATAAAGGACATGTTTATGATCACATCCCTAAAAAACACCAATATGGGGCTCAAACCTGAAGTTCTCCTGATTCCTGAGTCCAAGTGGGACTTCCACGACACCATACTAAGTTCAGACAAGAGGACATAGAGTCATATATTGAGATCCAGAAGGGACTTTGAAGATCATCTAGTTTAACTCCCTCATTATACAGATAAGAAGACCGAGGCCCAGAGAATGTAAATGACTTTTTCTAAGGAGACAGAGGGAATAGATAGATGCTAGATCTGACTCCAGATCAGGAATGCATATCTTCCTGTCTTCCTCCAAATAAATTTTGTGTTTTGACTTTAGGATGGGGAAACAAGCTTAACCTTGCTTGAACAAGAACTATAAAATTGGGTCAATTGCTCTAGATTTATGTGGACTTATTTTTCCTCTTGGCCTCGGATCTTATTATACCAATAAAAAGTATTCATAGTGTTCCCCTTTGTGTTTGTTTGCCAAAGATGAGCCTGAGTTAAAGACAAGCTCAATTATGACCAAATGAATTTACCAACAGAGGAATGTACAAAAAGGCATTCCTAAACACCAGGCAAGGGTCCAGTATCATCAAATCAAAGTGAATGCCTCATTCACTATAGATTAGAATTAGGAAATTTGCCCCTGAAAATGAGCTTTATAAAGAAGTCATATGGATGAAAGTCTACCCTGGAACTTAAAGAATAATGAGGCAGTCAATGAAAACAACACTTCCCCAAGGCAGACTAGAGGATAAATCAAGTTGTTTAGGACCACAAGGAGGAAAGAGAGGGGGAAAAAAAAAAAAGCACAAGTGGGATTGATATGCATTCCTGATCTGGAGTCAGATCTAGCATATATCTATTCCCTCTGTCTCCTTAGAAAAAGTCATTTACATTCTCTGGGCCTCGGTCTTCTTATCTGTATAATGAGGGAGTTAAACTAGATGATCTCCAAAGTCTCTTCTGGCTCTCAATATATGACCGTATGGCCTCTTGTCTGTAACTCAGTATGGTGTAGTGGAAGTCCCACTTGGACTCAGGAATCAGGAGAACTCCAGGTTTGAGCCCCACTTTGGTTTTTTAGGGATGTGATCATAAACATGTCCTTTATTTATAAATTAGGGAGAATGTCTGCAGTACCTACCTCTAATAGTTGTAAGGATCAAATGAGATCATGGATGTAAGATGTTTTGCAAATTGCATAGTTTATTCCTTCATTCAGCAAGGATTTATTAAGCTCCTACTATATGTCAGGCACTGTACTGGGAATACAGAGATAAAATTGAAAAAGTTCTTGCCTTCAAGGAACTTACATTTTAATAGGGGTAGGATTGAAGTTAGAATTAGTATTGGTGTAATGGCAAGTGCTCTCAAACCTATGAGTAAAAATGAGCAAGGGAGGCAGTGCCAGACAAGTCTCCTTGTAAAGGCCTGGAAGGCAGGAGATGGAATGCTGTGTTTGGAGCAGAGCATATGGGCACGGGTAAGTTTGGCCAGAATGCAGAGTGTATCTGTGGAAGAGAATGGTGAGCAGTAAATCTGAACAAGTAGACTGGTGCCAGACTGGGAAAGGTTTTAAACACTAAAGAAGTGTGTGTGTTTTATTTTACCCCAAAGGCAATAGGGAGACAAATTAGGAGGTTACAGCAATAGTCCAGGCGAGAGATGATAGGGTCTGAAATATCATTGTCATCATCATCATGTCATTCATGCCAAGTCATGGAATTCTAATAGAAATGGTCCTGGGACAAATTGTTTCCTACTGCTATTTTATATTTCAATTAATGGACTCTTGCACAGGAAGATAAAGTAAGTGCTTTGGGAAGTTGCATGCGTGTATTAGCATGTAACTTCATCTACTGTAGGCTCAGTAAAAGCCCCTTTGGGTATTACCCCAATGGTAGAGAGGACAATAGAAATATGAACAGCACTTCATCCTGTTCTCACAAAAGTTGAACTCTCTGCTAGGTCTCCATGTTTTAAAATTTTTTCATTCCATGTGGTGGAGAGTACTTTCTACAATGACATTTATGAAGAACCTTGATCTTAAATGTTACTGTTACATCAGGAATAGTGTACTTAAAGTTCAGGAGTTCTCCAGAATGTTTTGAGGTTGTTGGATGTAGTACAGGGATTTGTCATTTGTCAATCCATGAGAGAAAGTGAATTTATGAGCTGTCATTCCAACTACCAGGAAGGTGTTTAGAATGTTTGGGGTGGATTGTCCAGCTTCTTGGTCTACTTGCATTCTTGTCTCTTGTCAGTAAGTCCAGACACTGCCTCTAAATTTCCCTGATCTTCACCATGGGTGATCTTTTGCCTTATGAGCCAGGGTTATTCTCCATCTGCTCTCTGGGGGGAGGGGCGGAGGAGGTGTCTTTCCCATCCTTCTCTCCTCTAGGGATTGTCTCCCCAGTGGAATGTAATTCCTTCTTGCATGCTGGTATTGGTACCTTAGTCCTTAACACAGACCTGGCACATATTAAATGCTTAAGAGATGTTTAAATCTGCCTCTCTAGCTAACTCCCTGTCCTCCTCCTATAATTTCTAGGAGCAGTCACTTGCCCTGAATTGCCAGCATAAACTTTTGCATTTCCATAAACAAATCCACTGACTCAGACATTTGTTCATTGCTTCTTTCTTAACATATTGTTGGCCAAGTTCACACAGATGGTGCCTATGGAGAGCCCTTTGAACATTCATGGATCTTACCTATTTCACAGGCACCATCTGGAGATCAACCACTCAATGTTTTCTTGCCCGGAGGAAATAAAGGTATTTGTAGATATCATCTTCATCTATTAGTTCACTTTGATGTCTGGATTCAAGCTCAAAGCTTTTCTTCTCTTTCACCTTGGTGCAGAGTAAGAATGTTATACTTATTAAATGCAAATGACATTTCTGTATCAGTGGACAAAGATACAAAATGAGTGAGCTATTTGATGTGTTTTTCATATAGTTCAGTAACATCCATGCATATTAGATAATTTATTACTATCATCATTATTATTCAAACAACATTACACTGAGGTTAGATTAAAGGACTTCTGCTTTCTTTTCCATGCATTTTATTTCATTCTTTATAATATAATAATATGATCAAATCTTCCTCATCAGTGTATTTTATGATCCTAGGCAAATGACTCTCTGACCTTCAGTTTCTATAAACCAGGCATAATAATACTTACGACTACCTCACAGAGTTATCTTAAGGAAAACACCTTCTAATTCTAAAAATACTGCATAATGGTTATTAGTATTTGTAGTCAGTATTTCAAAAGAACTGTGATCCCACCAGTGTGGGATCACCACCAAAAATAGTCATGTCCTGGTGACCCACTAGGTAACAATCTTTACTGCTAGAATTTTTTAAAATAAAAGACAGTCAGTCATTACCCTTCCTATTTAAAACCTTCTCAAAAAAAGGTTTTGCTCTCTGCTACAGGGAGCAGGATCAACCCCCTACTCCAGACTTTAATAGAAAGTATTTGAATTAGTACTTAACAGACACTTGTTGAAAGAAGAGCTATACTTTTTTATAGCTTTTTATTTACAAGATAGTATACATGGGTAATTTTTCAGCATTGACAATTGCAAAACCATTTTTTCCAATTTTTCCCTTCCTTCTCCCCACCCCCTCCCCCAGATGGCAAGTTGACCTATACATGTTAAATATATTCAAGTATATGTTAAATACAATATACGTATACATGTCCATACAGTTATTTTGCTGTACAAAAAGAATTGGACTTTGAAATAGTGTACAATTAACCTGTGAAGTAAATAAAAAATGCAGGAGGACAAAAATAGAGAGATTGGGAATTCTATGTAGTGGTTCTCACTCATTTCCCAGAGTTCTTTCGCTGGATATAGCTGGTTCAATTCATTATTGCTCTATTGGAACTGATTTGGTTCATCTCATTGCTGAAGAGGGCCACATCCATCAGAATTGATCATCATATAGTATTGTTGTTGAAGTATATAATGATCACTCAGCATCAGTTCAAATAAATCTCTCCAGGTCTCTCTGTATTCATCCTGGCTGGTCATTTCTTACAGAACAATAATATTCCATAATATTCATATACCACAGTTTATTCAGCCACTTTCCAGTTGATGGGCATCCACTCAGTTTCCAGTTTCTGGCCACTACAAAGACGGCTGCCACAAACATTCTTGCACATACAGGTCCAAGAACTGTACTTTTTAAGGCTATCTTCTGTGTTTATTTTCTGTGAGCCTAAGCCAGTACCAGCCATTGTATATGATATGAAACAATCATAGAAGGTTTTTTTTTTTTTGCTCTTAAAAATTAGTTGGTCAGACAATGTCCATACATTCCCTATAATTGATAGAAGAAAATGTAAAACAATTATAAGGTGCTAAGATTTAGAATACAGATAATAACAAATTGGTCATCCTTGAAGAAACAGGAGTTCAGGAAAGGAGAACTTTTGAAGGATGTGAAACAGGAGCACTTAAGTGACAAACTGCTCTAGCTCTTGAGGAAGAATGAAAGTAATTTTCAGCTCCTGAATCTTAGATCCCTTCTCCTTAATCCCCACTAAGAATCCAGCTTCACAGGAATTCCCTTTCCTGCAGCCTGGAGACGACAACTAGATGTTAGGAGGCAGTTTCAACCAAATTTCAACAAAAACTGCTGGCATAGAATAGCACATGTCTATGTGCCTTCTGCAATCAGCCACTTCTCAGAAGCAAAGTAAGTTGATCCCCACAGTTGTTAACTGAATGTGGGCATATGTTCAAAAAGATAAGACAGGAAGAAAAATTTTTGGCCTAGCCACTTTGTTTTACAGATCAGGAAGGAAGAGTTCAGACAGGTTGAAATGATTTTCCCAAAGTCATATTACTCAGCCCAGGATTTGAACCCAGCCCTCTGCTTCCAAACCCAGCCTTCTTTCTTTCCACTACACCAGAATGAATCTTTAGAAGCTTCCTAGATGGCAACCAGATGGCAAACAAATCTGTTGTTTGGCAAAAGGGAAAATGAGGAGAATCTAAGTTTCTTGCCTCTGAAAGTCAGTGTTCCTTCACCACACCATCTTTCTTCTGCTTGAATTAGACAATCAAAAGGTGATGACGTAGTTTGAGGGAAAGAGGCCAACTCAGTCTAAGCTTCAAATACCCTGATGCTTTTCTCCTGCCTTTGCTATAAATTGAAATCTATGCTTAAAAGAGAAAGCACCAGTGATCTTTTGTCCTCACACAAGGCAGAACCCAGTCAAGCCAAACCATCACTCCATGGTGACACTGACCCCTGGGGTGATGTTTGTGTAATGTGTTGATTTACAGTTTTTACCCTTTATATACCCTCAAAAAGTAAGTCACAAAGGGAACAGATGAATCAGGTGTTATTCTTTTACCAGGAGCTGCATTTAGGGCAATAAAGATACTTTTAAAAATATTGACTATTTTTGACAAACTTTGACAAGAAGCAATAAATTCCTATTTTTGGTTTAGACATTATTCTTCTTACAAGCTAAAACAGATGCTGTCCTTTCCCCTCTAAGTTGTAAGGAAGCAGTGTGATAAAGTGGAAAGATTATGGAACTTGTATTCAGAAAGGCCCAGATTCATATCCTGCCTCTGACATTACTAACTATGCTCTTGGACAAGTCAATAAACTATCCTGAGCCTCAGTTTCCTTATCTATAAAATAGTTGTTATAGTAATTATTATCCTTATCTTACAGGATGAGGAAGACGTTTCAAACAGGGTCATATATGCAAAGTGCTTTCCAAATGTTATAAAAGCCATTAGTTTGCTACAGGCATGGAAATTTAAGACAACTTTTGTCAAGGAAGAAAATCATGTAGCAGTGTGCTTTTCAAGACACTTTCTGGTATGGTGGGAAGGGCCCTAGTTCTTATTGGGCTACCAACTGTGTGACCCTGGATAAGTTGCCTTCTTTGTCTGTTCCTCAGATCATTTCCTTATTTGGAAAGCGATGAGATTGAATTAGAAAGTCCCTTAGAAGGTCCCCAGTGCTTTGACTTTCTGGCTTCTAAAGTCCCTTCCGGTTCAGCCACCCTAAGTTCTGATGCCCTCCCCACCCCCATTCCACTGTCTCTTATTCTGTGTTCTAAAGATCCTTCCAGTTTCGGAATTTTGTAAATTTATGCAATGCGTTTTGTTATTTGCTCGAGGTCAGACAAAGAGGAATAATTGTACTGGTTTTAAGATTTTCCCTGTTACAATAAGAGATGCCTTTTCTCATCTGTCCCTTCCTTCTTGCACCAAGTCTCTTTATCCTGAAGTCTCAAAGCATCTGGGAGTTCCTGGATGTTTTCAGATGGCACTGCCATTGTTTCTAAGTAGCCTAAAATGACCAGTGATTTGGGGGGAAAGCAATGACTTGTGTGAACCTAAGATCCGAGGGAAGTCAGGCTACAGTGACAGAGTTAACCTGAACCCACCCAGATCTTGGCAGCTGCTGCCGTTTTCTCCTTCCACATCAGCATTGTACTGTTGGCAGAGAAGCCCTTGCTGGGATCCAAGCACTCAGCTCAGCGCGTTCATGTTGAGACATTGGCGTTGACACTCCTTGTTAGGACGTACTGTTATGAACTCAAAAGGCTTCCTGGGAAAGCAAATTCCAAAACATTTGTGGGAAAGACCAGTATGTTGATGTTTGCTTCTGGGGGCCAGCCAAGCACCTCTAGGCTAAGGAGCTGTAATACCACATCTGCCACTTCCCTAGAGGGGCCTCAGTACCAGGGTCTCCTTCATCTTGCTGAGCCCCATACACCCTCTCCCCTACCTAGCCAGCCATTAGTCACTGGCACCTGTAGGCCCCCAGGCAGGAATGGGTTTGGCTGTCATGGGAATGAGAAGGTAGGGTCAATTGAGGACTGAAAGAGAATGAAGGCAGTTTTAGGATCACTACTGAGTCCTGGAAGGTGACTTGCTCTGAAGAAATAAACTGTTGTGTCTTTCTTTATTGTAAGATTCTGCAGAGCCCCAGAATCCCTTAAGTCTTGTCTTATGGCTAAGGGGAGTTGCTATGAGAAGCTGAGGATCTGAGGATAAGAGATCCTGGGGGTTGGGAGATCTTCCTACACTGGGACTTGTGTACCATCTTAAGATGATCAGCTCACTTAAACTTAGGGTATTAGTGAAAGAGAGTTCCTCAGGCTCCCATCTCTATCTAATAATATCATGTCCCATATGTGTATGAGGAGACATTGTTATACTGGAAAGAACACTGACCTGGCAATTTGGTGAGTTGAATTGAAATACAGGAGAAAAAAATGCTGGAATTGAAACCATAGGACCTGGATTCACATTCTAACTTTGCTGACGATGATCTCAGGCAAGGGATTGGACTAGTTGACCTCTAGAGTCCCTTGCAGTGTTCCATTTATGATCCTGTGATCCCAAGAAAAAGATAAAAGAAGTACTTTCCCTTTTATATAGTATAGATTCTAAGGGACCTTAGATAGCTTCCAATCCCACTCCCTCATTTTTAAGCCCAGAATCTTTTTCTATTCTACCTTACTGACCCTATTTCATACCATTCCATCTCATTCTTTGCACTTTGGCCAAATTGGATTACTCTCCCATTTTATCCTGTCAAGTTCCTATATGTCTGTGGAAATTCGTTTCTTCTTTCCAGACCCACATAAGGTAGTAACCCTTCCATGAAAGAGTTCACTGAAACCTCTTGGCTGAAAAATCCTCTCGAAATTTTCCCATTGCATTTTGTCTTTTCTCAATATCTACTATGATCAAGGATAATTAATAGCATGTAGGATAATTAATAGCGTGTATATGTGCGGGCGCTCTCTCTCTCTCTCTAGCTCGCTCTCTCTCTCTCTCTCTCTCTCTCTCTCTCTCCTTAGTAGATCATAAGCTCCTTGCTGACACCAAGGACTGCCATTTTTTTATCTCTGGCTTCACAGTCATATGTAATGAGTTCTTAGTAAATACTGAATTAAATTGATTATCCCTAGGACATAATGCTAAGAAATGGGGGAATCCAAGATTTAACCTAGACTTTCTGGCTCCAAATTCAGGGTTCCTTCCTCTATAATTTCCTTGCTGCTTAAACAACTAGTAAAGAATTGCACTGAAGCAATATAAAGAATAACTTCAGGGAGAAGTATGACTTGAAAGGAAGGTGAACTGGTCAGTGATCAGCCCACATGCTCCCATTTCATTTGCTGGATATAGGATCCTTCCTCCAGATCTTTAAACAATAGAGTGGCCACTCTGGAGAGCTTAAGAGAAGACATGGACAAGAGTTATATAGGATAAGAAAGTGTAGATGGATCATAGTCTGCATAGGAGAAAGGGCAAAGAAAAAGAAATATTTATGAGATCAAAGTTGTAAGCAGGTTCTGAAGTTGGCCTGCCATAGTCTTGACTCTTCTCCCTTAATTTATGAAAGCCGTTCTGGTTACCAACTGTAAAGACTTTGAACCTTGGGCCATACTCTGCCTGCTCATATCTGTCCTTTTGGCTTCTTTTTGTTTACTTGATTTCTGGTCCCATGGATGCACTGACAACTTTCCACCATCACCACCATCAAAACACATACACATACACACAAACACACATACACAGACTTTGTGTTTTGCTTCTTCACACCTGGTTTCTTGCCAAGCCCCTTCAACTTGCTGCCACAAGTGAACTTGCATGACACTTGGAAAGTCACCCACCCTCTAGGTATATCAGTTTCCTCATCTGGAGAAAAGAAAAAACTTTATTCACTTAAAGAGGCTATGGGTGATACAAAAAAAAAAAAAAAGGGCAACAGCGTGGAAGTCAAAAGATCTGGTTTCAAACCTCTCTCTAAAACTAGCTATATGACTGAGTAAGCCACTTCCTTCCCCTCATCCTCATTTTTCTTATCTGTAAAACAGGAATAGGAATTGGATGATCACCAATCAATCAAAAACCATTTATTAAGTCCCAATTCCATGCCGGACACTGTATTAGGCATTGAGGATACAAATTTTTTTTAAAAAACCAACAACCAAAAAACCAGTGTCTGACCTCAAAAAACTTTCATTTTTTAAAAAGTTTTTATTTTTTAAAGCTTTCCTTCTACCAAAAGAATACAATTATGTTGATAGATTTGCAATTATATGTATAAAATGAGTATAAAGGATTTATCGGGTGGGAGGAGGACTAACAATTAGAAAACTGTAAAATCCTCTAGAAAGAAATGCTCTTTGAGCTAAGCCTTGAAAGAATCCTAGAAGTAAAGACAGAGTTCATCCCAAACAGAGTACACAACCTATGCAAAGATGTGGAAATGGGAGATGGAGCATAATCATGCATAGAATATAGATTAGGAGAACTACAATTGAACCACATCATAAAAGTAAATAGGGATTTTTAAAAATCAGTGTCAAATGATAGAGAGAAGTCAGAAAGGAAAAGGACTGAGAAAAGACTGAAATTTAGCAGTAAGAAATCAATGATGACTTTGAAAAAGGCATTTTCAATCAAATGGTAAAGATAGAGCCAGACTGCAAAGAGTTAAGAAGGAAGTGAGTTAAGAAAGTAGAGGTGAGAAGTTAGTTTTTCTAGGAGTTTGGCTGTGAAAGGAAAGACAATAAATTGAAAGGTTGGTGGGATCAAGGAACTTTTTTTTAATTTCTAAAGAATAAGATCTGGAAATGTTTAGTAGGCAGAAATGGGTAAGACAAGTATGAAAATTTTTTAAAAGAGAGCATGATCAAAGGTTCAAGGGATCAAAGGGACAAGCTCCTGGAGGAAATGAGAACAAAGACACAGGTAGAAGGGGTGAGTTTGGCAAATAAATGCATTTTATCCTCTAAGCCTTAAGTAAAGGAACAGAGAGTGGAAGACAGTATTAATGTGATCTGAATCAAAGGGAACTCATGACAAATGACTTTAGTGTTGTTGATGAAATGTAAGGTAAGTTCTCTCCTGAAAAGAAGGAAAGGTGTGGAATCAGTATTTGAAGAGAAAAGCAGCTCGAAATAGCTCCTCTACTAAATGCCAGAGAGAGTTGTTAGATAAGGGTAAGAGGAATGGTGGACAACCTTGAAAACCATTGGAGGCTGAGAAAACCAGCTGTGCGATATCCTCCAATGTCATTCAGAATCACAAGAACAGAACTGGACAAGTATTTATTAAGTGCCTACTATGTGCCAGATACCTGGTAAGAGAAAGCATCCAGGAGAAGAGAGTGCACAGTGCTAAAGATACAAGCTTACTTACTGAGGAATCAAGTATAAAAATATATGGCCCAAATAGGAAGTGAATACATACATGTACAAAGTAGTTAAATACGAGATGGTGTGGGAGGGAGGACTGTAGTAGTTGGGGATAGGAGTAGTTAGGAAAAAACTTCATTGCCGAAAGTGGTGCTTGAGCTGCATCTTAAAGTGAGAAAAGGATGCTGAATTGGAAGTAAGGAGAGAATGCATGCATTTCCAGGTGTGGGGGAGAGCCAGAGCAGAGCTCTGTTCAGGGAAGTGATGCACAGAGAGAAGCCAATTTATCTGCATCATAGACCCTAGGAAGAGGAAAAGAAATGTCAAATAAGACTGGGAAAATTGGCTGGGTTCAGATTGTGGAAGATTTTAAAAACTAAAGAGAGGCGTTTATATTTTATCCCAAAGGCATTAGAAAGTCACTAGAATTGAGTAAGACCAGAAACCAATTGTACTTGAGATTGAAGATAGAGAGATATAGATCCTAGTCTCTTCCCTGACCTTGAGTCAGTCAGTCTCTATCTATCCATCTTTGTCATCTGCATAGAGATGGTTGTTAAATCTGTAGAAGCTGATGAAAATACCAAGAAAAGGTGTGTAGAAGTAGAAGAGAAGAGAGCCCAGGGAAAGAATGTTGTAAAACACATGGGGTTATGACATGTATAATGAGCCAGGAAAAGAAACTGAGAAAGAAGTATAGGAGGTGAGCCAGGAGAACAGTGGCACAAAAACCCAGAGAAGACAAATCATCCAAGAGGAGAAGGTATTTAACAATAACAACATTTACATGTGCCAGACACTATGCTGGTTTTTTTGGGTTTTTTTACAAATACTATCTTATTTGATCCTCATAACCACCCTATGAGGCAGGTATTATAATTAATTCCACTTTACATTTGAGGAAACTGAGGCAAGAAGAGGTTAAGGGATTTAACTAGTAAGTATTTGAAACCAGATTTGAACTTGGATCTTCCTAATTCCAGGGCCAGCCAATACTGTCAAATGCACGAGATAGATCACTAATAATGAGAACTGAGGGGAAACTCATCAGATCCATCAATTAAGAAATAATTGATAACTTGACATTATCAGTTGAGTAATCAGATTGAAAAGTGTTGAGGAGTGAGAGTGAGGGAGTGGAGACCATGAGTATAAGTAACTTTTTTCAAGAAATTTGGCTAAGAAAGGGAAGAGAGAAAAAGGATGAGAGTTTAAGAGCATGATCAAACAAATTAGCATATGTAAAGCTTTGCAGATTTAAACACACTGTATAAATAATAGCTATTTGTATTATTATTGGAGCATAATGAAGATTTGTTTAAAATGAGGAAGACTTGGACATGCGTGAAGTCAGTAAGAAAAAAGCCAGTTTTTAGAGAAAGGTTGAAGATTGGGTAGGGGCTGGAGTATTTATATATTCAGTCTACTGGAGAAAATGGAGGGAATACCATGGTCAAGAACACAGATAGAAGGATGAGATGTCAGTAAGGCAACTAATAGAAACAATTAGAGATTGGAGTTTAGATAAGGACACATGGGAAGATTCCAGTTCTGGTTAGGTTTTGTTCCTTATCAGGATCCAGATGAAATAAGACTTCAATTTGAGATCTTGCTAGTTATGGAAGTTTGAGAAATGGTTCATCTATTTATCCAACTGTGTCCCAATGACCAGCTCCAAAAATTAAATAAATGATTATACCTAGGTTTGTGGAGTAGTCTTTGGAAAAACTTTTTAATTCAAATATGATGTCTGTGACCTTGATTGACTTCATCTCTAGGAATTCCAATTTTTTCATCTATAAAATTAAATTAAACTAGGCAATCGCTAAAATATTTTCTCATTTGAATATTCTATGATTACTGGCTGTCCTGAAAAACTCACTGCAGCTTTCTGAGCCTAAAACATGAGTAATAACCCAAGCACAACCCTCGCCATAGGACCATTGGCAGAAAGGAATTTTGTGAATTGTTGAGAGCTATTATTATTGTGAGCTAAGTCAAAGATATACGAATAATGAAAATTATTTTTACAGATCTCAGTAATAACCAATGGACTATTCTCCTCTACAGTAAACTTGGGGAAATTACCTTCTGTAATTAAGGGTCAGAAGATCATATTCAGTTCCTAGCATGAAACAATCCTGCTATCATTAATCGGGAGAACTGGTATGGAGCAGTAGAAAGAACCAGGATTTGGGCCCCTATCTTATGACCTTGGGCAAGTGATTTACTATCCCATAAGTTTCTTCATCTATAAATTGAGTAAGCTGGACTAGATGATCTGAAAAGTCCTATCATCCAGCTGAAGAAAACCAGTTATATATCTTGGCAAAATAGTAGAGAAAACCTGTTTTAAGTGCCCTTGTTGTATGTTCTTGTCTCACCCAGGGTCAGGCAAAAGCCAGTGGTTGTAGAAAGGGGAAGCTTGAGGTAGTTGAAATTAAATAAACATTTACTTTCACATTCTTACCTCCATGTTGGCAAACTGAGAAGAGAGAAATGTCCAGGCTGGAAGTCTTTTCAAGTAAATATAGAGGTGTCGGCACCAATTGTTGTTTATACTTGAATGGAGTGTTACGTACTGTCAGTGATGTCCTGATGGTTTTTGAGTCTGGACTGAATCCTAGAACCTCACTTAATTTTTAGCTGATTCTAAAAAGATCTTCCCAAGAGTTCCAAAAATGAAACAGTCCCTCTCAGGAATTAGTATTACTGAATGTATTCAAGCAGAGGCTAGATGCTCTTTGCCGATTCTGTAGTGAGGGTTCAAGATTCAAAATAAGGCTTAGAGTAATGGCATCCAAGTTCATTTCTTTGAAACTTTGAGTTGGGGGCAATAAATAAAAGATTTAACTACCAAGAATTAACCACTAGTAATATTTGGAACAACATGCTTCTTCTTCCACATATAAGCTGTGGTTATACAGAGCTTTTCTTCCCCATAGGAAGTCAAATCAATAAGCATTTACTAAGTGTCTATCTGTGCCAGGTATAATGCTAAATGCTAGGAATATAAAGAAAAGGGGGAAAGACTTTGCTCTCAAAGGGGTCATGGTCTAACAAGAGAAGTAAGATGAAACCAACTATACAAGAAGACATGTAAAGGATAAATCAGAGATAATCAACAAAATGAAGGCAAAAACATTAAGGGAGATCGGGACAGTTTTCTTGTGAAAGATCTGATTTTAACCAAGTCTTGAAGAATTTCAGGGAAGCCAAGAGCAGAGATGAAAAGGGAGAGAATTCCAGGCATAAGAATATTGAAAATAGCTGGTGTCCTGAAGTGAGTTGTCTTCTTTGAGGGACAACAAGGAGGCCAGTGTCACTAGATTGCAGAATATGAGATAGGAGAAAAGGCAAGGTATAAGCAGACCAAAAAGGTAGGAAAGGACCAGCTTGGGAAAGGCTTTGAATGCCAAACAGAGAATTCTGTATTTGATCTTTTTTTTAAAATAACTTTTTATTGATAGAACCCATGCCAGGGTAATTTTTTACAGCATTATCCCTTGCATTCACTTCTGTTACGATTTTTCCCTTCCCTCCCTCTACCCCCTCCCCCAGATGGCAAGCATTCCTTTACATGTTGAATAGGTTACAGTATATCCTAGATACAATATATGTGTGCAGAACCAAACAGTTTTCTTGTTGCACAGGGAGAATTGAATTCAGAAGGTATAAATAACCCGGGAAGAAAAACAAAAATGCAAGCAGTTTATATTCATTTCCCAGTGTTCTTTCTCTGGGTGTAGCTGCTTCTGTCCATCTTTGATCAATTAAGGCTCTCTTTATCGAAGAGATCCACTTCCATCAGAATACATCCTCAAACAATATCGTTGTTGAGGTATATAAGGATCTCCTGGTTCTGCTCATTTCACTTAGCATCAGTTCATGTAAGTCTCACCAGTCCTCTCTGTATTCATCCCTCTGGTCATTTCTGTATTTGATCTTCAAGGCAATAGACAGCCACTGCATTTTATTAAAGGGGTCTGACGTAGACTTACCTATATATCACTAACAACTGGGTGGCAGACGGGCTAAAGTGAACAGACTGTTGCAGTAGTAAGGTTAGGGGTGACAAGGGCCTGTACCAGGATGATAGTAGTATATTGAAGGAAGGAGGTATGGGCAAGAGATGTTAGGAAGATAAATAGGCAATATTTAGCCACAAATTGGATATGGAAGGGTGAGAGAGAGTAAGGAGGATTACATTGAGATTGCAAGCCTAGAAGAATAGTGGTGCCCCTTGAAGAAGAGAATGTCTAGGAGGGAAAGATCCTAAGTTCCATTCTAGACTTGATGACTTTATGATGTCAATAGAACATCTGTTCAAGATTCTAATTTACCGTTGTAGACTGGACGTAAGGAGAGAGATTAAGGCTCAATAAATGATTTGAGAATCATTAGCATAGAAATGATTATTGAATCTGTGAGAGGTGATGGGATCATCATTTGAAAGACTATAAACAAAGCTAACCCATAAAGATAGCTACAATTCACAGTGATCCAGGAAAAGTGTATCAGAAATGTGTAAGCAGTGCTTCAGGAAGTGTGAGGATACAGTTCTTACAAATCAGGAGGTACAGGGAAGATCACCTGAAGGAAGCTGCCATTGCACTGGGACCTTAAAAAAAGAGTTGGGATTTCCAGTGTGCTAAGGAGAGGTAGGCTAGTGTAATGTAAAGAGCACAAGCCTTGAAGCCTGTTTGGCATCCAGCTTTAACTCTTAGTGGCTATCTGGTCTTGGTCACTTCATTTCTCTGACCTCCTCAGCTATAAAATGAGCTTACTTGTATCACCTCTATCGTCGGGACTGTTATGTAGAAAGTACTTTGCAAACCTCAAAGTACTTTGGAAATGTTTGATTCTGAAATGTTGTGATCCTAGACAAGTCGCTTCATCCTGTTTGTCTCAGTTTCCTCATCTGTAAAATGAGCTGGAGAAGAAAATAACCAACCACTCCAGTTTCTTTGCCAAGAAAACCCAAATGAGGTTGTGGAGAGCTAGATATGACTGAACAACAACAATAAATCACTATTAGCAGGTGATGGGAAAGAGGGCATTCAAGACATAGAGGAGTGTGAGTATATGCAGAAAGGGAGGATAGGACATGAATACTGGGCTCTGTGGTCAGAGAAGTTTCCATTTGATGAGAGGATGTGGAGTGAATGGAGAGATTGTAGTATGAGATGCCATTGGGTAGAGAGAGTGACATCAGACTGTAGAGAACTTTAAATCCCAGGCAGAGGTATTTGATCTTGACTCAAGAAAAATTATAGAACTGCTGAAGATTTTTGAGCAAAAGCACAGGCAGGTCAAATCTGTGCATCCAGAATATTCTGGCAAGAGTGTAAAGTGCTGATCAGAGCTGGGCCATCAGGAAAGGAATGCCTTGTAGGAGGCTCCTGCATTAGATCAACCAGGTGAAAAGGAGAGATTTTGCTAGGATGATGGCCCTCAAATTAGAGATAAGTAAATAGAAGATGGAATCAGCAGAACTTGAGCAGCAAATGATAGGGCATGGGTCCTCAAACTACTGCCGCAGGCCAGATGTGGCAGCTGAGGATAATTATCCCCCTCACCCAGGGCTATGAAGTTTCTTTATTTAAAGGCCCACAAAACAAAGTTTTTGTTTTTACTATAGTCCGGCCCTCCAACAGTCTGAGGGACAGTGAACTGACCCCCTATTTAAAAAGTTTGAGGACCCCTGTGATAGGGAACACTACCCCTCAGCTAAAAGAGACTCACCTCCCTTTTTTGTCAAGAAAAAAACAATTACTAGAATGACTAGAAAACAAGATGGTATTGACTGGGATTCTTTCCCTCCTTATCTTTGCTTCTTAGAGTCCTTAGATCCCTTCTAGACTCAACTGAGGTGCTACCTTCTGCAAGAGATCTTTTCCTGACCCCCACCCCCATTACTTTGTTCTTATTTTGTATAGATAATCTATGTATACATTCTGTTTCTCCAAGAAAATATAACATGCTTGAGCACAGAAATTGTCTCAATTCTTGTCTATGTTCCCATTGCCAAGTATATAATATGTGCTTAGTAAGTATTTGTTGAATTAACTTGGACGGGTATAGGTCAGCAGATCATCAGGTTTCCAAGATAGGACAAATGAGAGTGCAGACATAACCCACATAACTTTCAGTCAGTCAATAAATATTGATTTAAAAATATCTATTATGTACCAGGAATTGGGACACAAAGAAAGGCAAAAAACAGACTTTGCCTTTAAGGGGCTCCCAGATTGAGGGAATGAACATGCAAATAACTACATGCAAACAAAACTATAAACAGGCTAAATCAGAGATAATCCTCTAGAAGATAGGATTGTAGTTTGGACTTAAAGAAAGCTAGAGACAACAGTGGTCTAAGATGAGGAAGGAAAGTATTTTAGGCATGTGGAAAAGACAATGAAAATGATGCCCAACATATAAATCTGGACAACCTTATTTGTGGGACACTAAGGCTGTACAGGGGGTGGAGTATTGAGCCTAGAGTCAGGAAGATGTGAATTCAAATCCAGCCTCAGACACTTGCTAGCTGTGTAAACTTGGGTGCGTCACTTAACCCTATTTGCCTCAGTTTCCTCAACCATCAAATGAGCTGGAAAAAAGCCACTCCAGTATCTTTGCCAAGAAAACCCCAAATGAGATCACCAAGAGTTGGTCATGATTGAAACAACTGAACTACAATAGCAATTTGTGAAGCAGCCAGGACATAATGGTCCTTGTCCCTGACCAGCATCTTTTTGTTCTATTTTTGCACTAGATCTGGGATTTCATTGGTATAGAGAACTCCAGCTGAAGAAACTCTGCTTCTCTGGGCTCTAACAGAGATGTTCTGTGATTCCAAACAGCCCAGCTACTTCTCTAAGACTTAAGAAATCATTCGGAATCACACAACTTCTGTGTGTCAGAAAGGAACTTGAATCTAGCTCTTTCTGGCTCTCAACATCACTTCTCTGTCTTCTCTATTTTGCAATAACAGTAACAATATTTGATAGTAATAGTATTAATATGTTATAATCAGCTCCCCCATAATATTAATAAACACAACCTAATATCCAATTAGCCAATTGCCCAAAACATAAGATAGATGTGATCTGGGACAATCTGAATTAGCTTTTAAGCTCTAGTTATCTTGTGGACTGCTTCAGGATGGATTCCCCATCACAGGAGATGTACAGGCATAGGTTTTATTACAAGCTTTTAGGGATGTGGTGTAGAGGAGATTCCTGTTGAAGTTGTTGGTCTAGATAGATGCCCTGAAGTCCTTTCCAACTTGGCCATTCTAAGAGCTCTTTCATGAGTCAGATTTTAACTTAGTTTCTAGAAGAGAAAAATACACAGGACATGCCAAAGGACCCATAAGCCTGCCGAACGCTTCTGCTAATGTTTCCCCAATACTCCGGTCTTGCACTGGGGGTCTCAATAATCTCCTATGGCAGCTATTCTACAATAGCTTGTTATGCACAGAGCTTCACAATAGGAGCATTGTAACTTGTGGGTCTGATGTCATTCACAGTGAACTTACTTTCCACAAATAAAAACTTCAGAATTCTGTGAAACTCAGTTACTCAGACTTCATTCCTCACCACCACCCCCTTTTCCTTCCCCTCCCCCCTCCCCTGCCACTACTACAGATGCCAAATCCTCTACAATTCCCAGCCCACAGAGTGGTTTAATTTTTGCAGAGCAATAGGGCTGTCTTCATACTGTTTGTCAGCTAATGACTATATTAAGAAAGCTGTTCCCCCGTAGTGAATCCCTCATGCTAGTGACTTTGGAATTCTCATTACATCAGAGCTTTATTGGCTTCTGATCAGTCTTATTTAAATTGTGTTAATTTGCCTTGTGACAGTTCTATATTGGATCTGAGTGTAAGAAATGGGTACAATTAAGTCATTCCCAGCTGTAAGTAAGTTGCTAATTTTATTGTTGTGGAATGGAAATACTTGGTATTTAATGTCCTCAAGCCTACACACCTTCTGTACTCAGATATTATTCTACTAGGAATTAGTAGAATCACATCTCTGAGTTTATCTCCTCCCTTCCTTTATTCCCCCATCCCCTTCCCTTCTCTCTCCTCTTCTATTCCTGCAATTCCAAGTAGCAGAATGGAATAAGACTCTTAATAATCCTGTAGATGTTGTATCAAATATTGATCATACCAATAGATTCCTTTCAGTAAATGTTTGTTGAATAAATGACAGTAGTAGCTCCCATTTCTGTTCTGCAGGATACAAAGCATTTTCCTTATAACAGGCCTGAGCAGGGATATTTATCTCCATTTTACAAATGAAACAAGACCCAGAAAAGGGCCACTAGATTTGTAAAAGCACATAACCATTAACCCAGAGTTTCTAACTCTTAGTTCAAGGTTCCTTTTGCTATACAGAGTTGCCTGTCATTTAGACAAGGGAATAGAAATCAGATTCAACTCTAGCTAATACTGATTTTTCTCCTGCCTCAGTTTCTCCATTTGGATGCTAATAAGCTCTTTTGAAGTAAACTTAAAAGACTTAATAGCACTCCAAGGACCAAGTAGTGATGATGTAGTCCATTTTGTGGGAATCTAAGTTTCCGAGGGAGGAAGGGACTTGCTTAAGACCACCCAGCCTGGAAGTGGCAGATCTAAGGCTAGAAATCAGGTTTCCTAAGAACCCCAACTTCTGCCCACCCACCCAACACCCTGGCCATTTCCTAGTCTGTTCCCTCTATACCGGACTGGGTTGAAGGATTGAAGGAATGGTACTTTATGAATGTGGTTTTCAAATTAATGAGGTGAAAGGGTGCTGAGGTCTTTTATCTTTACAACTTTGTTAGCTTTTTTATTACGCACACAGAGAATTTTAACTCACTGCCAAAACCAACATACTCCTTCTGGGAGAGAGCTCCCAAGGAGACAAAGTCAAAGCAGCTAGAATCTGGGAACATTAAGTCTAGGTGGGTGCTCAGTACACACATCAGTTCAATAAAGCAAACATTTGTTAAATATCTAATATGTGTCTTGTGCTGATGCTCAAGTTACAAAGATGAAAAATACTAATTCACATGGATGGGACACTTGATGAAGCATTTCCTCACCACACCCTTGTGAAGCAAGCAATGATCATTTTAAAGATGAGGAAACTAAGGCATGCCCAGGATAAGTGACTTACTGAAGGTCATCCAGCTAATATGGCATACAATATGGCTGTAGAATCAGAGGACCACAGTTCCAGTCCCAGTGCAGGCATTGCCTTAACACCTTTCAGCAAATCACAACCTCCAGGTCTCAGTGTGTTATCTATAAAATGAGGAGTTGAACTAGATGGCTTCTGAGGCCCCTTCTAGCTCTAGAATAGGGCCATGAACCTTTGGGGCAGCTAGGAAGTGCAGTGGATAGAGCATATGGCATAAAGTCAGGAAGACCTGAGTTCAAATCCAGCCTCAGCTACTTACTAGCTGTGTGACCTGTATCAACTTCTGTCTGCCTTAGTTTCCTCAATTGTAAAATAGAGTAATCATAGCATCCATCTTTCAAGGTTGTTGAGAAGATAAAATGAGATAAGTTGGTATAATGTCCAGCACTATTAAGAACAGTAGCTACTCAATAAATATTTGTTTCCTTTCTTCCCTCCCTCCTTCCCATTTTCTAATAATTTCAAAATAAATGTTATTATTGCACAACATGATAACTTAAAATCTACTTTGACCAATATTCAAGATGATAATAGCTAGAATACAAGTACTAAAGAAAGATCTAGGCAGAGTGCTCTAGAAAATCTGAGGAGAGAAGAGATTGATGGAGGAAGTAAAGTCTAAGCTGGCCCTTGAAAGAAAAGAAAGATTTCAAGCCACAAAAATAAGGAAGAAGTACATTTTTCTTTGTCTTTACTTCCCTCTGTCTTAACCCTGCAATAAAATATAAGTTCTTTATGGGTAAGGACTATTGTTTGTTTTGTTTTTATATCTCTAGTAGCTAGTACGATGCCTTGAATAGAATAGGCACTTTAAAAATGTTTTGAATTGAACTGAATTCCAGGTATGGAGAATGAGCTGGGCAAATGGCCAGAGATAGGGAAATAACTAACTGACCTAGTAGTTTCATATGATTGGAACATAGAATACATAAAGGGAATAATGTGCAATGAAGCTAGAAAGATAAGCCGGAGCCAAATTATGAAAGATCATAGAAGACTTGTAATGTTGACCTCTGACAGTAGGGAGTAAATGAAGGATTTAGAGACAGTAAATTGTATGGACAGGCTTGTGCATTAGGAAAATGGGTGAAACATGAACTAGGCAAAGAAGAGACCTCTAGCAAAGGCCATGAAAATAGTCCAGATGAGAAAAGATCATCGACTAACTGTAAAACAATGTAAGGAGAGACAGAGATACAGAAGAAATAGCCTGGGAAGATAAGTGTGGCAGGCTTTTGTGAATCATTAGACATAAGGGTTAAGGGGAAAGTCAAAGATGATATGTACTGATTATCTCCTACACACCACGAACAAGATAGAAGCACAGGAGACCCAAGATAAAAAGAAACCTCTTTCCAAAAGGAACCCTACTCACCTATGGCAAACATAGAAAAGGAGCCAGCAAATGAGACAGATGGTCAAGACTCTGCTTTTTTAGAGGAGGAGGTCCAAGTGACCAGAGATGACAAAGGGTGCCAAGGTAGACCCTGAAGGATGGCCAGAATTCAGTGAGCAGAGAAAGGAAATTCTAGATAGAAGGAAAAGCAAAAGTTTAGGTATGGGATATGGGAGTTTGATTCAGAGAATAAATGTTTAACCTGGAGAAAAAGGACTAAAGAGGCAAGTGATGGTTATCAAAAGTGGAAGAGGGAACAGCTTTAGGATTTTAAGATCATCAATTTAGAGCTGTGAAAGGCTTCATGAGGCATTGCCCTTGTTCTGCTTAGCCCCAAAGGGTAGAACTGGGGGTAGTAGTTGAAAGTTGCATAGGGAAAAGCTTCCTTACAAACAAGCTTCCCAAAAGTAGCAGGGGCAGCAGAAGAAAGTCCTGGATTCCCTACCCTTAAAGATCTAGCTGCAAAAAGACTGCTAAATATATCATAGAAAGGATTCTTCTTCAATTCAGGTTAGGCCCAGTGGCCACAGAGATCCTTCTAACTCTGGAATTCTCTTGTAGCTTGTATAATCTGGCTCTTTCTCCAAGAAACAAGCAGGCCACTTTGGCCATTCAGAGTTCTAGGGGATAAATCAGAGAGGCTGAGGTAGCTTTTCTTTAAAGCTATCAGCTTCAATTCCCCATTCCTCCCTGAAGTGTTTGTATTCTTCCCACTCTCTGAGACCAATATTGATTAACTTTTATGATGGGATGTTTATCTTAAAGATCCTGGGAAAATAAATGAATAAACATCCCCATACACTCACCTTAAGATCTATTCCTCCTTGTCCTATCTTAGGTTCTGAGGGGAACAAGCTCAGACTCAGATTTACCTCAGTTCCTATGCAGCATTGATCCCACCAAATTCTCATCCAACTGAAGAATGACTGTGACTGAAAAGTGACAGAAAGCCACTGAAGCTTTCTAAGCATGGGAGTGACACGGTCAAACTTAAGGATAGGGTTGAACCCTAGAATAAGGATAAGAAAATTCACTTCCTTCCCGCCTTTGTAAAGGTAGATGAGATGTTTGTAACGTTGTATATACTTTGTCATTTGCTCTGTTGGTTAGTTTTAATGAAACTACTTTTTCTTCTTTCTTCTTTAATGCAAGGGATGTCCACTGTGTAGGACAGGAGAAAGGGACCTGTTGAGAAATAAATATATACGGTTTCCCTTTTGGTAAGAGATAAGTAAAAAAAAAAAAAATGTCTTTTTTTAAAAAGAGGAGTAAGATGAATTGGAGAGGGATGAAACTGGATCCAAGGAGATCAATTTAGAGGTAATTGTAGTACTTCATCTGAGAATGACGGCCTGGATTAGGTTGTGCCCTTCTTGCCTTTTATGACAACTTGGAGTTACAGAATTTCAGAGCTAAGAAGGAAACAGATGAAAGTGATATTGATGAAGCTAAATTGATGAAGTTTTACAGCTAATTCATTTTAGGGGAAAAGTGAAGGTAAAAAAAAAAAGTCAAGAATGACTCCTGAGTTGCAAACCTGGGTGACTAGAAAATTGGTGGTTCTCTGAATGGAAATCCAGAAATTAGGAGTTGATTCATTCATAAAGATAATAAATTCTGTCTTGAACCTGTTGAGTGTGATGTGCTTCCAGATGGTTTATACACCCAGGACTAAAGCTGATGAGAGGGATAAGAATTCTCTAAGCAGATTTTTGGAGAGAGAATCATCTGGATTGACATCCTTCTTCAGTCCTGTAGTAACTGCATAGCCTTGGACAAATCACATCTTTTCTAAATGTCAACTTCTGTAAAATGGAAATAATAGCCTCTACTTACTACTGTAGCAATGACCCAAAGAGATAACTTCTAAAGTGCATTGCAAACCTTTAAGTATTATATAAATATCAGCTACTATTGTTATTTGGGAGTCTTCTACCTAAGAGGCTAGTTGAATCTATAGGAATAGATCAGATTGTCAAGAGAGAGAATGCCAAGAAAAAATAGATAATGAGGTTTTTAAATGAAAGATGATATGGTCAGACTTATACTTTAGAAAAAATACATTGGTAGCTAGGTGAAAGATAAATGGAGTGAGGAAAGAAAATTATTACAATAATCAGGGTGAGAGGTGAGAGAACCTTAGTTAGGGTAATGGGTATGTAAGTGGGGAGGAGAGTACTTATACAAGAGATGTTGTCAAGGGAGAAACAACCAGATTTAGCAGTTTGTTTATTTGGTAGAAGAATGAGAATAAGGAGTGAAGGATGAAACTGTTGTGAACTGGATTACAGGAGAATGATCATCTCAGCAGTAAAAGCAACATAAAAAAGAGGAAAGAGAACTTCTCTGGGACATGCTGAGTTTATGATGCTTAAAAGGCCTTCTGAATGGAGATGTCCAAAAGGGCCATAATGATAGAGACTAGAAACTGGGGCTAAATATAAAAATCTGAAAAAATCTTTGAAGAATGATTACTTAACTCACCTAGGGCCACAGTCAATAAATGACAGAGATGGAGATTGAATGCAGGCCCCTTCTGGCTCTTAACCCAGTGTTCTGTCCACTATACTATCCTACCTTTTTCATAGCTAGCTGCCTTCCCCTCCCTCGGCTGCCCTATCTCCTTGGGGTCTCCAGGCTTCACCAGCCATTCTGAAGTTATCAGTAATACCTCAAACAGATGACCTAAGCAAGGTCCTGATTCCACTGAGGATACCCTTCTTTGACAAAAGGGTCTGCTACCTCTGTGGAGCTGCCTTTGTTTCCTTCCCTCCAGAAAACCCTTGACTCAGCCTGAAACCTGCCCACCCACTTGGAAGACTGGGCCAGCTTTTGTTCTGTACCTTGAAACAGAGAGGATGAGTCCACCCCTGCCCCAGAGCCCTCTGGTGAAAGGGAAAGCATTGAGGAGGGGCAAGTTCAGCTCATTCACACGAATTTAAGGGCAGAAATTTGTGACAGTGTAAACATCAGTGCATGGGAGCCTGAAAACTTAAGGCTCCAGTCCTGCCATTTACTCTCTGAGTCACCGTAGGCACAACTACCACCCCTTCTGTGGAGCCTCCAGTGCCTTCCTCTGTAAAGAAGGAAGGTAAAGGAGGAAGTTCTCCGAAGTGACCTGTGAGCTCCCTTTCAGCTCCAAATTCTAGGATGCTTCTAAATGGGAGCCGTTTCTTAAAGACTCTTTCTTCTCCCCCCCCCCCCCCCCCCCCCCCCCCCCCCCCCCGCTCTCCTCATCCCATCCCACTGTGGATTTTTTCAAACATATATACATTCCAAGAAATAAGACAAGTCCTTTTGCAGATTTTTCTGCTTAGTTTATTATACATTATATGTAACTATACACTATACATACACATACGTATATACATATGTTCTTACACATACACAGTCAGGCCTTCCTCATCTGCTTTTCAGCGGGGCAGCCCTGCCTTTGCTCTCTCCCAGCCATAGGCTCCTTGCTCTCCTACAGCAGCTCATCTCTTCTGGGAGTCCACCCTGGCTCTGGGCTCTTGTGTGCCAAAGGTCAGGCCCTAGGAGCTGCAGCCTAGAGACCATGGGAGCCTCCAGAAGTTGGCAGCCTTCCTCCAATGCCTCCTCCTCCAAGTCCCCCAGGATTGCCAGGATCATGACTGAATAATTTTCTACTTAGTGAGTAGATTGTTTTAGTTAGCTATTTTGCACCTAGCTTGATGATTTCAGTTTGTGCCTATACTTCTTGCCTCTGGGTGATTACATCATAATGAGGGTGTGTTAACAATGTGATTTACATTTCTAGAAAGTGAGCAGTAAGGTCGGCACCTCGACAAATATTTACTAAATGCCTACTGTGTGCATATCTACTATTGTGCTGGACTTCAGAAGGATATAAATAGAAATGAAGCATTCCTCTTGGAGCTTAGTCAGGTCTGGGCTGAGAAGACACATACATGAATAGCACAAATTAGAATATGAGAAATACAAGCAAGGTACTTGAGATCAGATGAGGGTGAGGTCACTTTCAGTTGAGGGAGAAATGGTCCTGGGTTCAGATCCTAGATCTACCACTAACCACTTCTGTGATTAGAGCTGGAAGAGACCTTAAAGTTCAGTGAGTCAAAACTTTCATATTACAAGGCACAGAGAGTTTAAGTGACTTTCCTAGATCTCATAACTAAGTATCTGAGGTGGGACTTGAACCCAGGTCTTTATCCTGAACTCTAACCGCATTGGTCCATGGTGTCTTTCTGTGACCCTCTGGACAAGCCATTTTTTTCCCTCTTGCCTCAGTTTAGGAGACTAGGTAATCAAAGGTCTCTTTTAGCTCTGAATCCTGTAATTCTATAAGGATGTTAAAAATTAGCTAAGCCTTTTTAACAGAAGCTTAACATAGGTTTGGAATCTTTTAAAACTTTGGTTTGTAAGTATATCTTTACTACAGCATCCAAAAGAGACCAGAGTTGCTATAGATGCATAGATTTTCCAGAATTAAAAAAAAAAACTCGATTTCTCTGATAGAGGCCTCATTTTTCATATATAAAAAGAACTAAATCAAAATTATAGGAATATGTCATTCTTCAATTTATAAACAGCCAAAGAATATAAATAATTTTCAGATGAAGAAATCAGAACTTATCTACAGTTATATGAAAAAATACTCTAAATTACTATTAGAGAAATGCAAATTAAAACAATTCTGAGGTACAACTTCACATCTATCAGATTGACTAATATAGCAAAAAAGGAAAATGACAAATGTTGGAAGAAAGGTAGGAAAACTGAGATACAATGAACTGGTGGAGTTATAAACTTGATTCAACCATCTGGAAAATAATTTGGAACTATCCCCAAAAAGGCTGTAAAATATATATAGAGATTCATTAACATTGAAGTACTATTTCTAGATCTGGATCCCTAAAAAAAAATTTTTTTTTTAAAGGAAAGGGACTTATATGTTCAAAAAATATAGTAGCAGCTTTTCTTGTACTGGCAAGGAATGTGAAATTGAGGAAATGCCCATCAATTGGGGAATGACTGAACAAGTCGTGGTATGTGATTGTGATGAATAATTGTATAATTGTACTATAAGAAATGATAAGCATTTTGTCTTTAGAAAAAGATGAAAAAATTTAAATGAACTGATACGGAGTGAAGTGAGTTGAACCAGGAGAACACAGTAACAGCAATATTGTATGATCAATCAAGAATGAATTCACTGTTCTCAGCAATGCAACAATCTAAGACAATTCTAAAAGACTTATAATTTTTAAAATGCTATCCTTCTTCAGAGAAAGAACTTATGGAGTCTGAATACAAATAGAAACATACTGTTTTTTCCTTTATTTTTCTTGTTTTTTTTTTTTGTTTTTTTTTTTTTTGTGAAGGGGAAAATGGAGGAGTGGGTTAAATTTTATTTTTCTTGGGCTTTTTTTTTTTTTGGCCTATGTTTTCTTTCACAACATGACTAATATGCAAATATATTTTGCATGACTGTGCATATATAATCTAAAAAGGGGAAGGGGCTTAAAACATCAAGTATCAAAGCTGAAAGGTATAATAATAATAATAATATGTTCCTGGTATAGAAATCATGGTAGGCAAAAGCACTGGGGCAGGAGGTCACAGATGACGAATCATCTGGTTTGTCTTAAAGGGTAGAGTTAAGATTAGGATAATTGGAAATAAAGTTGAATATCTTTGCAGCCAGATCAGGGAAAGCTCTGAAATTCTGGGCTAAAACTTGAGCCAAGTTGAGCAGTGGGGACCTATGGAAGGGATCTCTGCAGTACAGACACAGAAAAACTAGCTGGGTTTTGAGCCAACAATTTGAGAGCAAGTAGTATAGGATGGCCTGGAAGTTTGGCGCTGGGAAGAGAGTTTGAAAGTGGCTGCAATTTGAGTGACAGCTAATGAAACCATCAGGCTAGCTCCAAGTTTAAAAAACCCCAAACAATAGGACATCGTCCCACTTGTATGTTCTTTGGGATGTTTTTTGAGGATAAAGTCTTCACCTTTAAGAAGCACACACAGTAGTGTCATTTATCTTAAGCAAGTTAGCAATGTCCCTAGGATTGTGCTGTAGGATTCTATCTATGCGCACAGGGTGACTACAAGGCAGCTCAGAAAGACCCAGTCTTTCACTCCTTTGGTGGTTATGTGATCTCCACCCCCACCCCCACCGACTCCCCCACTTCCCCACCTCCCCCTACCCCCCCCCACCCCCGACATCATATGCTATCTTAGTTCTTGATGGATTGGAGGGTTTGCATCCTAATCTTCTGTTTACTAGAAGCCTGACCTCAGGCAGGGCATTTAAGCAATGTAAAATATGTCAAATATAGTGTTAGCCTAGATGATCTCCGAGGTCCTTTCTGACTCTGGAACCTTTTAATTTATGATCCTATCAGAGGATAGAAGAGGGCCTTTGGTTTAAAGGACTTAGAGAAGAAATGTGACATGAAATTTAGCCAATAGTTACAACTGTTTTAATTTCTATAACACTTTACAGTTTACAAAGATAAACACTGAGGGTAGTTCAGTGTCATTTTACAGATGAGGCAAATGAGATCCAGAGAAGTGAATTGACTTGCCTTACAAGGTAACACAATCATTAAGAGGCAGAATTAGGATTTTAACCCGAGTTATTCTTGGATTCCAAGTCCAAGACTGTTTCTAGTAATATCCAACTTGCCCCAGAGGCTAAGGAGCTGGGGAATTTTGACCTCTATATGTGGTAATTCTGGTTAAAAGCTCCAAAGTGGGAACTGAGTGGAGTGCAAGGTTTGACTTACTGGATGGAAACTACTGGTAGCTTTGTACTGGCTGAATACAATGGGGTTTTCTTCTTTGAGCAACTACCAAATTGCCACTATCATGATTCTTTAAAGTCTCTTGCAATTGAGCCATGGGTGGAGAGGTAATACAAATAACTGAAATGGGCCCACAAACAAGTGAATGTCTATAGGCCTTGTGTCTGTGCCTATTAAACATAGTTTAATATAGATCTACTTTTGGAGTATTTTTAAAGTTTACTTTGAATGTGTAAATGAGATAATGTTTGTAAAGTACTCAGCACAGTCCTAGCACCAAATAGGAAATAGGCACTTAATCTTTCCTTCCTACCTACTTCCTTCTTTCCCTCTCTTCCTCCCTCCCTCCCTCCCTCCTTTCCTTCCTTTCTTCTTTTCTTCTTTCTTTCTTTCCTTCCTTACCTCTTTCCTTGCTTGGTTGCTTCCTTCCCTCCTTCTTTCTTCCCACCTACCTACTTACTTCCCTACTTGGACCAGAAAACCCAAAAAATTTCTAAAGATTTTGATAAGAAGGAACTTTAAAACACAGAAAATAAAAGGTGAAGGGTACATCATCATCATTATTTAATAATCCTAACAAAGGTACATTATTATAATTAATGATTAGCAGTACTACTTTATCCTTTGCAATTTGCAGCATCCCTGGAGGCTGTAGTTTTAATGTTGTCCTCAAACAGGAAAACTGATGCTCAGAGAGAGGAATGACTTGCTCATTCACACAACTAGAGAGAAATAAAACTTGATTCAGCTTGATCTTCTGATCCCTGATCTCTTCCTAAATATTCCGCACTTTTATTAGTTAGTTGAACATAGACATAGATGCCATGCTTATTGAATTTACAGATGACATTAAATTGGAGAGGATTGATAGGACTCTGGGGGTCAGGGTTCATACCTGAAAAAATCTTGACAGAACTGCATAATAATGTTGACGGCCTATCAAGATGAAATTTGATAGAGTTTAATTAAAGTTCTACATTTATGTGAGGGAGACATGAATAGAAGATCGTTTCTTTGAAAAAACTTGGGGATTTTAGTGGACTACAAACAGCATGACATAACCCAAAAAAGCAGCCACTATCCTAAATTGCATCTGGAATGGCCATATCAAGGAGGAGAGAGAACGTAGTTCTCTTTATTCTGCCCTGGTTAGGTCACATCTATCCACAACATGTCCATTCTGACTGCCACATTTTAGGATGTAATACATAGATAAGTTTGAAACCTATCCAAAAAAAAGGCAACCAGTACTGTGAGTGAGCTGGAGAACACGCCATCCAAGGATCAGACTTAGAAAACCAGGGGATCTTTAGCCTGGAGAAGGGGAGAATGGTGCCTATCTTCAAGTGTTGGAGAGGCAAAAAGTAAAACTATGAGCAATGGGAGTAGTTAAGCAAGTTAGGCTTGAAAACTAAGAAACTAGGGCTGTTCACAAAAGTGGAGGAGTGAAACTGCCAAGGAATTCCCCAAGGAGCTGGTAGATTTCCCCTTCATTGGAAGTCTTCCAGCAGAGTTGCTATAGCCATTTGTTGAAGATATCATAGAATTCTTATCCAAGTATAGATTGGACTCTTGACTGCCAAGGTCCTTTCCAACTCTCAAATTTGGAAATTATATATGGTATGATCCCTCTGAAGTGCTTTCTTAGCATAGATTTTTCTGGAATACTCTATGGATTCTCTTCATCATTGCTTTGTTGTCTACAAAAGTTCTGGACAGTTTTCTAGTGTAATTATCTTAATCATTATATTCAGATTTTTTTTATTTGTCACATTCTAAGACCCTTCAACTTTTTTGCTTTGTCCACATGTTTAAGACCTAGGTTCTTAAATTATTTTTATGTCTTTTGTCTTCAAGGTCGATTCCTTTGGTCGGTAATAAATTCATATACTAATTTAATATTCTTGTTTCTCTTCTGCCAAACTTTTCTCAATTTCAATGTTTTTTATGGTAAGATTTTTAATATTAAGCACAACTTTTATTTTTTTAGAAATCTCTATCATGGATTCAATTTCTAATATTCTGAGCTATCTTCATTGCTAATTTATTCCTTTATAAATTTTATCTGCAATACCTCCCCTCTTTGATTCTTCTTGGTGGAAGATTTTACTCTGGATAGAGTAGTTGATCATGGGACTTAAAGTCAAAAGAAAAGTTAATAGACTTTCTGGTTCAAGGATTCTCAAACTTTTTTGTGTCATGGACTCCTTGAATAGTCTGGTGAAATCTATGGATAAACTATGGATAAGTTTTTAAATGCATACAATAAAATACACACACATATATATGTATGTACATGTGTATGTATTAAAATTTGTGTATCCAAATATATTAAAAACAAGTCACAGAACCTAGATTGAGAACCCTTAATCTAGTCAAACTCTTTTTTTTTTTTCAAATGAACAAACCTAAACTCAAAACAGTGAATCTTCAAATACACAAAATTGCTCAGGGACAAAAAGAAGATCCAAACCAAGGTCTTTTGACTACGAATTTAACATTCTTTTCATTGTACCCTGCTTCTGGGGAAAGACCATGGGATTGAATTAGTCAAATTTAGAGTTAGAGGAAGAATCTGTTCTGTCCACAAAAGGGAATTGGTGTAGGGATGCTGGGGAGGGAGAAATAGGGTTGGGAAAGTAGATGGAGACTAGACTGTAGAGAGCCTTGAATGACAGACATAGCAAATGTTATTTGAATGTGAGATCTCAGAGGCATAATAGGAAGCCAAAGCAAATATAGGCCCATGCAAATATTGAACTTTATGTGCTTAGGACTACAGCTGCTATGAAGCAAGCTAGAAAGCTGATCAGTACCGATGGTGTGGGGGACAAAGGTGGTAATTGTCTGAAACGGCTTTGGCTTTGACCCAAAGGCACTCAATCCACCTGGCATCTACTGTCATCCAAAACCTAAAAGAAGGGGGAACAACTGGCACAAAGCCATTCCTCTGAAGCCCAGTTCTGCCACTGGGGGAGGTAAATAATTAACTTGTGCTTCCTCTGCTGCCACTATTGCTGCATATGGTCCAGGAATTCTCAAAACAAAATAAGCAATTGACTGGAATTGGAGGACTTGTTGATAACATTTTATTGTATAATAAATTAAACCCATAGAGAGCCCTCTCATGAGTAAGCAGAACAGCTTGTACTTTCATGGCAACAGGTTCTCTGCCCTACATGCAGAGAATATCTGCTGCCCTGTGATTGGAGCAGACTGGAAGCTTCCTGGAGCAAGGAAAGTCTTGTCTTGCAGGCATTGTTCTTTTGAATTTTTGATTTCTAACCACAAAACAGTGAGTGAGAGAGCAATAAAGCATCACAAAGATAGAAAGGACCTTAGAACACAGAATTCCCTACATGACTTACAGCAATGGCAATGACAGTGATGGTGGGCTGATATTTATATAGCAATTGTACTGTTACAAAGCACTTTCACATCCATTGATTTGACTACTCTAACATTCTACATTTCTTTGTGTTTTAAATCCTCTTCTAATATTTCTAACAATAATTTGCATTTATGTAGAGGTCTAAGGTTTACAACATGCTTTCTTATTGCAATGTTTTGAAATATTTACAAATGCCTATTCTACAAACAAGGAATCTGAGATGTGAGAAGACTGAAGACTCCAAGATATTAACTGACTTACCCAGGACCACATAATCAACTTGCATTTATTAAGCCTGTTCTGGGTGACAGGCTTTATGCAAAGTGCTTGGGTTGCAAAAAAAACAAACAAACAAACAAGCAATCCCTGCTCTTAAGAAGCACACTAACTAGTGGAGGAAATAACATACATACAACTATGAATGAATCAAATACTGATGGATAAATTAGGGGTGGTCTCAGGAAAAAAAGAAAGAAAGAAAGCTACTAAGATTTAGGAGGCATACTAAGACTAAAGAGAGCAGCTAGCAGAGAGCTCATACCCAATCTGAACACAGGTCTGTTAATCCTAGATGCAGCATTCCTTCCTCTTTCCCAAGCTGCCTTTCCATGTCTGCTATTTTAAGTTATGTTCCTTCAAATCCTATCACGTTATATTTTTGTGATTCCTTTAGAGTGAGCTCCATGAACTTTTATATAAAGAGGAATAGAGCTTGAGAGAACTGTATTTCAATAGGATTAGTTTCCTTTGTTAGATTTTTTTACTCTGTGCATTTTAAAATGTTATCCTAAGGAGTTTACAAGTTTCACCAACAAGGCCAAAAGAGTCCATGATAAGGGGTAAAAACAGAATAAAAATCCTTGCTCTGAAGTTTGTCCATTGCTGAATATATTTATTTATTTTTGCTATAGAGCAAGTCACCTTTGCATTACTAAGAGTAGATAGTAATGATACCAAGAAAAGGTATTTGGGTTTACAGACAAAACTTCTCCCTGAAGATAATTTTTTTAGTTAGTACTACTCATAGCTTTAACTGCTTAGTTTAACTCAAACTATGGGAAAGAAGATTCAATTGAGATTTGGGGGAAAGAATTCTTCCCCTGTGCCTTTCACAATCACCCTGAGGAGAAAGTCTTTTTTTTTTTTTTTTTAACTTATCCTGTTTTATTAATTCATCCCCTGTTCCCACACCTACTACTTTCCCAGCCTGGAACTGCAAAGTATTGCTTGTTTTCCCTCCAACAACAATGTTTGCCACATCTCAACATTCTTTACTAGTCTGAAAATCACTTTCCTTGGCAGAGAACAGGTGAAATAAGAAGCTCTTTTTTTTTTTTCTCTCTTGTCCATTATCATTGTTTTATCCACCCAAACTGTCACTGTGTATTATGGAAGAGGGATTGCCCTTTTCTACTTGGCCTCAGAAAATGCAACTAAGACCAGTGGATGATTATTTTAGAGATGCAAATTTTGACTTGATATCACTTCAGCTTCTTCCACTATACCTATTCCAGCTGCTACCAAGCTAGTTCTGGGCCCAATTACTCTACCAAGACTATTGTAATAGCAGTGTTCAGCAAACTTAGCATTATTGTTGTTAATAATAATAATAATAATAATAATAACTATGTAATAGCTAACATTTATGTCAAGATTTTGCCATGAAAAATACTTTCACTTCCATTCTCTACTTTGATCCTCATGAAGTCCCCATGAGTTAGATAGTATGAAAATAGTATTATTCACTTTATTGAGGTAGCTGAGATCTAAAGCTAGAAGGGATTTTGAATGACATCAGTTTCCTTTTTTCTTTAACTTTTTTTATATACATTTTTATTAGGAATTTAAATATCCATAAACTGAATCATTCCCAAATATGAGAACAACAATAATATGGTTTATGAAACCATAAATCTATTACATACAGCTTGGATTTTTAAAGTATTTTTTAAACAACACAATAGTACCAATGATACCCTCATTGTCTATGTCCTTTTCAGACTTTCTTTTCTTTTTTTGTGAAATAATTCATTAACACTCTGTTCTCTTTTCTTTTTTGGCATTATTTTTGCTATACATCTACTTCCTCACTCCCCAAAGTCCTGCCTCAGGAATATATTTCAGGTCCTACTTGAATAGGAAACACCCTCCCCCCCGCTCTGCCCTCCCATCCTCCCCCCCCACAACCTCCTTAATAAGTAGTCATCCTATCTCTTTTAAAAGTCACCAATGTAGATGAACAAATATTTTAAGTCAGTAAATATTTATTAAGTGAATATCATATGTATTCACTGAGGCATGGAGGAAACCCCAAGTTCTTCAAGGCTGTGCCAGTAGAACATAAATTGGCAGAGTTCATCCTACTGGAAAGCCTTCAAGTACAAGCCCAGCAGCAGGCTGCTTTCTGAGGGCCAAGCTACCAAAGAGGCTTACAGTAGACTGAAAAGACCGACTATCATTGATTCTTTGACCATGGCAATCTATAAAAAAAGAAAAGAAAAGAAAAGAAAAATACAGAATATTCTCCCTCCCTGTGCTTCTATAGCGAGAGTGGAAGAAATAGTGGGAAAGGAACCAAGAAGTTAGAAAGTTCAGAATTTTTATATTGCCTATAAACATTCAGTAATTAGTACTCAATATATTATCCTCCAGTTATCAAGGAATCAGCATGTTACTGGAGCAACTGAATTGTATCAATTCTGACATTCTCACTCTAAATGAAAGCAAAGACAAAAAAAAAAAAAAAAAAAAAGAGTGAAATGGAAGATTTGCTGACTGTTTCTCCTTTTAGCTACAATCAAAGAAAAATACATGCAAGTGAAATCAGAATTGCAAGTGATCCAAATGCCAATGGAGAAACATATTGTATATTACATGCTGTGTATTACCAGCAATGAATTGTGAGAAAAAACTGGCATAAAAGATATAAAGCTATATGGCCACCAAAAAAGAGCAGATGGGCTGGTCATGGAATGAGAGTGGAAGACAATGGATGAACAGACAGCCCCAGGCTGATAGTGGTAAAGAGGGAGAAAAGTCTGGACATAAGGGACATCTTATGCAAAGGTACATGTAAGAGATGAAATGTTAGGGATGTGACAGGGGAAGGAAAGGAGAATGCCCTGCTATAATTCCCTGCTCAAGCCCTACCAGGTATCAGTTCATTTTCCTTTGTCTTGCAACATTTGTTGCATGGATGTCTATACTCATTTACCTTACCTCATATTTCTTCTGTTATTAATATCCATAATTTATCTGCTTATGTTCCAGGCTTTTAGTTGTCTTCTTTCTGAAATATTTGATAATTTGAATCTTTTTTCCTTATGTTCTTACTTTCTTACTCTTTTGCCTTTGATAGCAATTTCCCAGGGAGCTGAAATCCAAAGCTGTCTCAGTCTCCCCCCCAAATAGGCAATTCCCGTTTCACTGGCCTCGTTCTCTGCCCCAAGTGACTTCTAGCGAGATAGAACTGGCCACAGCTGGATGCCAGTCTTTTTTGCTTCACAAAGACTCCATTCCTCAGTTTTGACTGAGCAGTGACGCAGCACAGAGTGCCCAGAGTGGCATCAGGTTAACAGATGAGGGATCCAGTGATCAAGCTAGGGATTAGAAATTAATCTTCTTCTCTGCTATTAGATCATCAATTTGTTACTTTCTTAACAGCTGAAATTGCTTTATCTTTTGCACAGAATATCTATTTTGGAGAAGTTTAAGAGATCATGAGGATCAGAGAAGTATCTAGTCTTCCATTTTGTTGGTCATGTGACCCAGAAATCTCCATCAGTTATCATTTTTATCCAGTTGCATAATTGGACTACTATCTGATTCTATCCTTTATGTTGTTTCTCCTACAAAGTTCTTCATTGGTCAAGTATAGTTGCCTATTCTTGCCAACTGTCCAAAATGTTCCAACAATCATTTATGGGATGCTACTGTGTATAATCAATTAGTCAACAAACATTTATTAAGCACTTGCTATGTCCTACCTACTATGCTAAGTGCCATGGGTAAAAAGACAAAACCAAAACCATCTCAGCCCTTAAGGAATTTACATTCTAGCTAGAAGAACAACCTGCATATGTTTACTTGTATGGACAGTTAAAAATAGCCTTAAGTGGAACCAAGGCACTAACAGCAGGGTGAGAATCAGGAAAAGCCTCCTTTAGAAAGTGGGATATGAATTGAGTCTTGAAAGAAAAAGCAATAAGGAAGGAGAGTCTTTTAGGCAGAGTGGATAGCCAGCAAAGGCACCTGCATGGGAGATGAAGAATAGTTAAGTGTATAAGGAGCAGTAAATAGACCCAAAGAGTACGAGGACTAAGTAACATGTAGGAAGATGGTAGGAGGGAGACGAGCTATGAAGAGCAAATATTGTACCAGATTTTGGAAACAAAAAACCTGAATGAAACAGAATCCCATCCCTCAAGAATCTGATGCTTTTTTTGGGGGGATATAATATGTAAATGATGAAGTACAATCTTTACTTCTGCAGGAGAGTCTAAACCAGGACTTCTTAAACTTTTTCCACTCATGACTCTCTTTCACTCAAGAAATTTTTACATGAGCTAGGTAAATAGGTCTGTTATAAATCAAAAGTTTACTGATAATAAATCATAATTTCATGACCCCCACATTCAGTTATGTGACCCCATATGGTATCTCAATCCACAGTGTAAAAAACTTTGGTCTAAACCAGTCTTAGCCTTGATTGCCATATCTCTATTTGTCAAGGAGGTCGAATGTTTGCTAGCTGAAGCATTTTCTAGACTCCATTAGCGAACTCATTTTGGAAACTGCTTTTCATCAGTGAAACTTCCTTAGGAAATAGGGCTAGCCTGTGTCAATATCTGCTCTTTTACCAATTTCTTATTTGGGAGGGCCATCAACAGCTCATTTAAAAACATCAGATTGAAAATACTCTAGTAGCATACCATATCTTCTCCTGTTTATTTTCCTAAATTGCTGTTAATTTTTGGTTTTGCTCTTATTAGTCTATTTATAAATGACTCCCATGTCAATCAGTTTATTTCTTTTGTGTTAGAAATAATCAATATAATTTTTGTAGTTTGTTCAGTGCTTGCCTAATGTTTTCCTTGGGGAAAAAAGTATTCATGATATATAGATGTAAGATTTCTATGTGATTTTTTAATAAAACCTTTGGTTTATTTCATTTTTTACTCCTGAGTCATGTTTTCTGACATAATTTTTATTAGCTTCTCTTAGGCTTACTTCATTAAAGCTACCAAGTAGTGGAAATGCTTGTCAAGTCCTAGAAGGAAAATGTGATCTCTTTTCTTTCTCTGCTTTCATTTTTAGTTTAAGCTTTTTTGATAAGATCCATAAGTTTTACAGCAAATATATTCTTTCTAGCGTCATTGGATGTACTCCACCCCTGATCAAAAGCCTGTCTTTCCTTTATCTTAAGCCTTAATCCAGAAATCTAAATCCTGTTCTTCACTATTATCCACTTAGCTAGCTGTTCACTTCTGATGAAAAGCACCAGTTATGAATTTTATAAATTCCTTGGTGGTAAGGACTCTTTTCCATTTATTTTTCTGCTCCATCACCTAGTATTCTGCCATACAAATAGTGGGCATCAATAAATATTTATTGAATTGAACTGAATGACCACACTGAATGATGTTTGAAGAAAGCATTAGATTTAGGTTAGTCTTTTAAAAGACTCTAGTTCTTGATGCTGAGTGAAACGAGCAGGACCAGGAGATCATTATATACTTCAACAACAATACTATTTGATGACCAATTCTGATGGACCTGGCCATCCTCAGCAATCAGATGAACCAAATCAGTTCCAATGGAGCAGTAATGAACTGAACCAGTTACACCCAGCGAAAGAACTCTGGGAGATGACTAAGAACCATTACATGAATTCCCAATCCCTATATTTTTGCCTGCCAGCATTTTTGATTTCCTTCACCGGCTAACTGTACAATATTTCAGAGTCCGATTCTTTTTGTACAGCAAAATAACGGTTTGGTCATGTATACTTATTGTGAATCTAATTTATACTTTAATATATTTAACATCTACTGGTCATCCTGCCATCTGGGGGAGAGGGTGGGGGGAAGGAGGGGAAAAATTGGAACAAGAGGTTTGGCAATTGTCAATGCTGTAAAATTACCCATATATATAACCCTGTAAATAAAAGGCTATTAAAATAAATAAATTAATAATAATAATAATAATAAAGAGACTCTAGTTCTGTTATGCTTCACATGCTTGGGATAGATATCTAGTTTGTTCCCACGGCCACGAAGGAGACCCAAACAGTTACTTAGAGTTTGGTCAGGCATGCACTGGTCATCTGCCACTTCACAGACCATCACCAGTTATCTTGATTTTTGCCTTGCCGTGGGACTGCAATGATTCTGGAAGAGAGAGTGAGGCTGATGATTTTGTGCAATTCTGCCTCACTTAAATCCAATTCACATGCAAGTCATCACTCATGATGTCATTAGTCCTCTTCCAGAGGATGAACAGCAATTCTGCTCTGCTACTTATCTGCATGGTCATAGGAATTATGATCTCGGTAGCTTCAGTTTCTTCTTCTATAAAATGAAAGGATTGGATAAAATTACCTCTAAGTCCTCTCCCTGCTCTAAAATCCTTTGACTCTTTGAACAACCTGTGTTTCCAGTCCTTAAGGTTCCTGCCCAGAACTTAGTAAATCTTAGAAATGCTTCATCCTTTTCTTTTGGAAGTAATATTTAACTCCTACATAAATCACCAATCAGCTTTAACAAGGGCAGGCAAATGACTTGCCCAGAATCACATGGCAAGTTTTTCATAGAACCAGTACTACAACCTAGACTTCCAGGCTACAGCTCTTTCCACTGCTCCATGGAAGGCAGTCACACAGCCCTCAGCCATGAAAAGAGCGTGCATTTTCTCACTCAATATTGTTTATCCAGCCATAGAAATTCAATGTTGAGCTGTTGGGATTTTTTTTCCTTCCTTTTTTTTTGAGGGTTGGGAGGTTGCTGCACTTGGAGGAAAAAAATTCAATAGCTCATTCAACTGCAAGGCTACTAGCTCAGGAAGTTTTAAAGAAAGACGGAGCCTGCTTTTGTCTTTCCCAGAGACAAGGCATCAATGCCATCAGCCTCCCAGCCTCTCTCTGTGCCAATAAAGCATAAGATAATCATTGTAGCTACCGAAAGGATGCACACTCACTTGCCAGATTTTCCCCCACTTCCTCTCTGAGCCCACCTTCCAATAGGGGTTGACTCACAGTCAGGAACATTTTGCTCATAGGGCCCATTACTGCATGGAAATTCCTTCCCAGCTCCTCTAGCAGCTGGGAATTCATTGTCTACCTTAATTGGGAGATTTGAGAAGAGCAGGCTCTTCATAAAATCAGCATAGACCTGGCATCTACAGCCAGAGATGGACCTAGGGCAAATTTACTTTTCCATTATGTTGGCATAGTGAAATCCAAGAAGTTTGGTGGGGAGAAAGAATACTGACTGCAGGGCAATTTATCAGGATTTCTATAGACTGGACTCATGATGATTTGGATTTCAGGTTGGAATTCTGGGATCCTAAAATTCAGAAGATAGGTTTTAGTTCTACTTCTTCCCCTGATTCCCTTTGGGACTTTGAACAAGTCATATGATCCCTGTAGGCCTTTTTTCCTCATCTGTAAAGTGAGAAAAGGTCATTTGGATGACTTCTCTTGTTTCTCTCAATTCTGAAACTCTGTTACTTTATTTCACTCTGCAGTCCTACCTTGGTTAATTGCAATCCCTTTGGGTAATGTTTTTCCTGATTAATTCGAGTGTACCCTTTGAATTGAAACCATTCTGTTATATGAATCTGTATTCTTTTCTTCATAGACAAGTAGAATTTGGGGTATGTGATTGAAGCATTTTGATGACAAGTGGTCTTATGTTATTTCTTATGTTATTTCTTGAACAAGGCTATGAATACAAAAGAAGGAGGTAGTTCTGTTATCCTATATTATCTCCCAGTTTATTTTTACCAAATTCCCTTTGAAATTTTTTTAATCTTCCTGATTGGACTAGAAGCCTCATTGGACCAATGACCAGATCTTTTTCATCATAAGTTCCCTACTTTCCCTAGCACAACCCCTCGTATATGATAGTGCTAGTAAACAAAATTGACAAGAAATCATAGGATGTCGGCACTGTCAGGCAGCTTAGCAGTAACAATAATGACAAATTGCTTTTCTCTAGTCCTTTACAGATTATAGGCACTTTCTTCACAACAATCCTGAGAATCAGGTAAGACTAGTTATATTATCCTGATTTTACAATTGGAAGAGTGAGGATCAGATACACGATCATGACTTGGCTTACCCCAGTGTCAGAGTTGAAAGTAATCTTAGAACAGAGACTAGCAGAATGAGAAGGGGTTTCATTTTACAGCTGGAGAAAATGAGGCAAGGGAGGGATCCCTGACTGATCATGCCCAAGTCGGTTCCCTTTGACTTCTTTAATCAGAAGACTGTGTCTTGGCGGCTGTCTCTTAGTTCAGTTTCAGGGATTTGAGCAATGAAACTATTGCCTCAGCATCGCAGGCTGCATAGTTCACATTCTTTTTCCTTTACGCACCCAGATCAGCCAACTTGCAGAAACATCCGTTGAAATTGCATTCTTTCTTTTCTTTTGGGGAAGAAAACAGTTCCAACAGTTGCTCAGATGTCAGTTTATCTAACAGTTGGGAGTGGCTTGCTCCCAACTATGAAAAATATGACAGGAATTCAGAGACCAGCGGGATCACCAGCATTTTTGTTTTTTACTGTAATAATTTCCTGACTGGCTGGAAATCACCCTTTTGGGTGGAGTTTGTACCTTGTGCCCAAACTGTGAAGATTTGCCCTTACAAGCCTTTCTGGAGAAGGCCTCAAAGTACTGTCTTACAGTTGGAGCCATATGGCAAAACCTCTGTTTTTCCCAGCTGAAACATGTCAGGGCAAGTTGGGTTTCTCTGGCTCTTCAGGATGCATACCTGTGAGGTGGCAGTTTCATTCTCCAATTTAGGTGCTGCCTTTGAAGGCTTAGACCACAAAAGAGTGAAGGGGTCTCCCTAGAACCCAGATTAAATGCATTTGTTGCTGCCAAAACATTCATCTGCGGCAGTTCCAACTGTAGTAGAAAGAACAAAGTTAGAAGTCAAGATACCTAGGTTCTAATTTCTCTCTAGAAGAGAAGAAATTTTCCAATGTAAACCATAAACTATTAGAATATAGCCCCTTAGAACAGGACAGCAAAGCTAGGAAAGCCTTTAGAATAGATATTATAAATACAAGAGACTCTAAAGTAGCAGCTCTGCCACTGACTTACTTTATGTATAACTGGATGAGTCATTTCTTTTCTCCATGCTTCCATTCTTTATAAAAACTAAAGGGTTTATTAAGTGATCCCAAAGATCTCATTGCAGGTCTGATAGTCTATGATTCCAGTCTCTCAGGCTACTAATGCCCAAACTTCTCTTTCCTCTAAGATATGCCATTCTTTCACTTGTTCTGTTAATCTTGCCCTCTACAGACAGAATGATGGCATAAAGTCTGGGAAAGACCCAATATTAAGATTCCTCATTTGAAGCAAAAGACCTTAAGTCATCATTTGTTATCTTCTCCCAATACCTTCAGCATTGACCATATTGTTCATACTAACTTGCAGGAAAGGAAGCAGTTTTCAATGCCACAAAAGCCTTACATCAGCATTGCAAAATTGATATTGCCTGAGGAGAAGAGACATAAATGTTATATTGAGAAATCTTTACAGAGATTCACCTTAGGTTACAGGAATAGATACACTGAGACTCTGTTTCTTCATCTATAAAATGAGGAGGCTGGATTTGGATTGTTAACTTATGAGGTCTTGCCAGCTTGGGCAGTCTGTATCCTAAACTAATCTTCCAGTTTGGACATTCTGTGCACTAAGTGTGGCCAACTTTGATGTTCTTCATGCCCAGGGCCTTCCAACTCTACTATTCTGTGTCCTAAATTTTAAGGTTTACAGATAAGGTTTGTAAAGTTTGAAGTGTTAAATAATTTTTGAGGTACTATTGGCAGCATTATAATGTTCCTTTGAATTCAAACATCCTGTGTCCTATGTACAGAGAGCCCAATGTGGCAACTAATATCATATGTGTCCAGAGCCCAGAAGCACAAACCAGCCCTTTGCATGTTGTCCATCCCATCTGCAGGTTGGCAGGAAGTGATAGTTAAAGGTCTCTCTTCCAGTGTTAAAAGGAATAATAATCTGGGCTGAAAGGATGAAGTTGCTTAAAGACAGCACCCATTAGCAAAAGGCAGGAAGCAAAATAGGTATCCATCAATTAGAAAATGACTAAATAAAGGATAGCAAATTATTACTTTCCCAAAGAAATGATGACTGAAAAATTCAGAGAAACTTGAGAAGATTTATATGAATTAATGAGGAATGAAGAAAGTAGAATAAGAAAAACTATATATACACGATGACTTCAAAATGCAAATGGAAAGAATAAAAAAAGTATGGAAACTAAACTATAATTATAATAAACAGTTTGGACCTTGGAAAAGAGTTGAGAAAATGTATCTTCCTCCCTTCTTTGAAGATGGACGTCTATGGATATAGAATATTACAAATGCTGTCGGACACGATTGACTTTGCTGACCTCCTTTTTTTCTTCCCTCTTTGAATCTTTGTTATGAGATTTGGCTTTTTGAGTAATAGAGAGCAGAGTGATATAGGAACAAAAATTATAAAAATAAGGTAGACAATATCACCAAGAAACAATTGAATTGCATTCTAAAAGATAAATGCACTTCTTTTCTTTTTTTTTTTCTTTTTTTCCTGAGGCAATTGGGGTTAAGTGACTTGCCCAGGGTCACATAGCTAGGACATATTAAGTATCTGAGATCACATTTGAACTCAGGTCCTCCTGACTTCAGGGCTGATACTCTATCCACTGCACCATCTAGCTGCCCCAAATGCACTTATTTCTACTATCATCTTTTATCTAGGATGTCCTCAACATTTGGCAAGTCCAAAACTTAGTCCTGGGCTCAAGACACAATTTAACTTAATCTCCTATGTCTTCTGTTTTGATAGTGGTTGATGGTAGTCATTGATGTTATGAATGATGAACCCCTCGCTCTGCAATTGCTTTAGACATTGAAGAAAAAAATCCATCAGATTCCCTAGTTAGAACTGTACTTCAGCTAAAGAAAGAAAAGGGATTAGTTGTTTTAAAAACAATATTTTTCAGGACAAGGACTAGAATTTTTTAAATGGTTGCTGCTTTTCTTTTTCTTATTTAACAGCATTCCAACTTGGGATGCCTCAGAAGCCCAAAATGTCTGCACTAGACAAGGACCTTAGAACATAGCCATTCAGGCTGAGAGCGCCCTTAAGAACTTGGTATGTCAGAGCTCACATGGACTTTAGAAATCTCTCTAGGTCAACCCTTTCACTATGCAAAGGAGAAAAGTGGAAAGTGACTTTCCAGATGTCTCGCAGCTAGTAAGCCAGTAAGTAGAGTTGTTGGAACTAGAACCTGGTCTTCTGACCTGTCAGCCCATGGTCTTATAAGGCTCGTATTTTGAAGGATGGAGAACTTATCCTGTTAAGACTGCCTCTTTATTTTCAGGTAGATTTTATTTTTAGGAAATATTTAGGATATATTTTACTTATGTTGGATTTAACTATTCTTTCCACAAAATTTGTATCATCCTAGATCAAAAAATACTGATTAGAATCAAAAACCCACTGCAAGTGAAAAACCATTTGTAATTCCTATTTCTAATGACACAGGAAAATAATTTCTCCTCAAGATGCTGGTATAGTGACCGTTTTTGTTGTTGTTAAGTCGCAAATAGAAATGCTTCAGAAAGATATATCTCTGTGCGTGCATATATATGTATAATTTTAAGTTTCTCAACATTCTCTTTTCTCTCATCTCTTCCTCTGTTTTGACCTCATGAAATAACAGAAGTAGTTAGTCTCTTCAGTGTTCTAGACTACTGTCTACTCTGTAATAGCAGTAGTAGTAGTAGTAGTAACAACATTTCAGATTTCAATGACACTTTAAAGTCTACAAGGTACTTTCCTCACAACAAATCTAGAGGGTAAATAGCATGAGAATTATTCCTATTTTGCCAGTGAAAAAACTGAGACCCAGAGAGATAAATGGAAAAAAAGTATATATTGGACTTGAAAATAGAAAGACTCAGGTTTAAGTTCTACCCCTAGCATGTTGTATCTAAACCTCAATTTACTCGTCTGCAAAATAAAATATGCCCTACATATTATTTCATAGAGTTATTATGAAAATAAATTTAGATATAAGGTGTGAAAGCATTTTAAATTGTAAATAACTATTTAGTAAAATGAGGTGTTAGTAATCAGTCCTGTCAGGAACCTGCTCAGCATCTTTCACAGCCTTTCCTTCCTCTCTGTTTCTATTAGCACCTCCATCAATACTGACTTTGCTTATAAGGCTCTGGAATTATTTAGTAACCTTCTAACAGATTTTCTTCCCATCTCTCTTACTATTGCCACAGCTCTCAACTTTGTATCTCTTTCAGTTCCCATTCAAGGATTCTGCACACACTAGGCACTTAAAATACTATTTCTTGAATGAATAATATCTCCCTATGAAGTGAAATTGTATTTTGTGATCAATAGCTGCTTAAATTATATCTCTGATCGACTGGTGTTGCAATTTGTATCCAATAATTGTGGAGGATTACCAAAGCTTTGCTTTTTTGTCCTTTTAAAAGGCTCTTATACTAGGTAATGTTTGCATTCTACTGAATGATCTTTAAAGTTTATTTTGGCTTTTCAGAGTCACTCCATTGACCATATTTACCCCATTTTAAGACTTGGTGATCCATATTCTGTTGTGGATACATATAGACTCCAGTTACTAATAACATGTTCAATCAATCTCATTCAGAAGTAACAGAAGCTTTCTTAGTGGGTGAGAGACAGCCGGAAATGTAATCAATTACCCAAAAGAGCACCTGCTGTCAACATCCTGGGGGATCTGGGGAGATCACAAAAATTAGAACAAGAAAAAAAATTCCCTAAAAATCATTGAGTACAACATCTTTCTTCTACAAAGTAAGAAATTGAGGCCCAGAGGGAAGTAATTGGCCCAAACAGCAAACAGCACAGCTGGAACATGTAGTCATAGCCTGGCTCAGGCTGCTGGATGAGTTCTACTTGTCATTGAGGGGTTCAGTGCTAGAAGGGGAAGAGAATTAGCCTGAGAGGAGATCTTTGAGGCCTAGCTCTGCCACTGACTAGTTGTGTGACCCTCGACAAGTCACTTAACCTTTCTGAGTCATATGGTTTTATTTTTTCATTTGTAAAGTGAAAATCATAATATACTACCTTCTTCTGAGGGTCATTGTGAGTACTGTTCTCTATACATATGGTGCTATTCTCATTAATGATAAGCGTTCAGTGCTTTTTGGACAAGTGCAACATTTAAGTTTGAGCACGAGTTTTACAGTGTCACAGAAAGAGCACAGGATCAAGAATGAGAAGGCTTGGGTTCTAATTGCAGCTGTCATTACTTTGGGGGGGGAGGAGATCTTTGGGTGGCTCATCTCTCTCTGAGCCTCAGTTTCTATAAATCAAGTTTCCATAAAATCAAGGCTGGACTTTAGTTTCTTCTGTCTATGACACTGGGTTTAAAAAGCTCTGATTTTTCATGTTCCAAGGTTTTTTTCACCTCTGCTTTTATATATTCTAAAATTATTTCAGCTTGGACAGTTGATAGTCTATAATTCTATAAGGGCCTTAAAAAATTTAAAGTACTATAAATCTATGTTTACATTTTACCCCAATAAAAGTGACTCTTTGGGTGAAAGCTGCCATCTTCAAGTCATTAATCTCTTGTTTAGTATTTGTTGTCTGTTTTATATTTTATTGTAGTAAAAATGTGGAGATGTGGGTTTAAGCTCCACAGGTCTATGAGTATTAAGGGAGTCATCATAAAAATAATAGAGAGGCAGAAAGACTGTCAATGCATTTAGACAAACATAGCCCTGCAAAGCTTAAGGCCCCATGAGATCCACTTGGAAGCAACAACACCCTAACTGCTTAAGAGATTGTGTTAATTCAACAGGGATGTTTAAAGAATGTTACAAGGACCTTGGAACCTCAAAGGATTCATAGAGTGCTGCCCCTTTATACAAGAGCAACTTCAGCCAAAAACCCCTTAGAACTTGCAGATGTCCCACCTGCCATAGATCAGTGACTTCACCTATTATTGAATCTTAATCCAGCTGAGGAACATAATAGAGCAAGAAAAAGCCTTGGCCCAAAGCCTCCTTTCCATAAATGCCATCCAGCATAGAATAATTCAGGTGGATGGGATTCTTAGAACATATAGCTTCAGAGCTGGAAAGGATCTTAATACCTAGAGCAGGTAAGGGCCCTTAGAACACAAACTCTTACAATTAAAATCAGGCTTTAGAAATTACCTAGTTTCCCAAACTCTGTTTCCATAAGCCTGCTATTTTGCATTATGTGACTGAAATTTTACAAGAAAATTTATGTTAGCAATATCTTTTTTCTCTTATACTTCAATGAGGAATCCTTCCAATAAGACAACTAAGCTATACCTTTTGATGCTGTATGATTTTTGTCCATGTCATCCTTTGAATGTTCCATAAAAGATGTACCCAATCCATTAGAGGTCCACTTATATAGATGCAGTCCTGGAGCCTCCTCTCTTGCTGTATGGCCAGCCTGCCTGCTTTTCTAGTCATATTTGTCCTTGATAATTTTTTACACCACTTTTCATGCATAATTTGCTACAGCCTATTTTCATCCACCATGCATCATTCCATTGCCCTTTGAGTCACCTGTGGTTGTTATTGTTCAGAGTTCATAATGTTCCATAATTTGCAACCATCTAACATTAGAGGAAGAATTTTGTTGTTGAAGAGATGGGTTTTTGTGACTGCCTCTAAAATGTTAAACATGAAATTATGTAGCCATCAGAAATATATACATGCTATAAATTTTTTGGCATAAAATAGTTCCTTCCATTTTGCTTGAAAATTCCCTATCCCGGACCGGTATGTGCCAAAATGTTTGTAGCAGCCCTGTTTGTAGTGGCTAGAACCTGGAAAATGAATGGATGCCCATCAATTGGAGAATGGCTGGGTAAATTGTGGTATATGAATGTTATGGAATATTATTGCTCTGTAAGGAATGACCAGCAGGATGAATACAGAGAGGCTTGGAGAGACCTACATGGACTGATGCTAAGTGAGATGAGCAGAACCAGGAGATCATTATACACTTCGACAACGATATTGTATGAGGATGTATTCTGATGGAAGTGGATTTCTCTGACAAAGAGACTTAACTGAGTTTCATTGGATAAATGATGGACAGAAACAGCTAAACCCAAAGAAGGAATACTGGGAAATGAATGTGAACTATTTGATTTTTGATTTTCTTCCCGAGTTATTTTTACCTTCTGAATTCAACTCTCCCTGTGCAGTGGGAGAACTGTTCGGTTCTGCAAATATGTATTGTATCTAGGATATACTGCTACATATTTAACATATATAGGACTGCTTGCCATCTTGGGGGGGGAGGAAGGAGGGAGGGGAAAAAACGAAACATAAGTGATTGCAAGGGATAATGCTGTGTAAAAATTATCCTGGCATGGATTCTGTCAATACAAAGTTATTATTAAATAAAAAAAGAAAAAAGAAAAAAAAGAAAATTCCCTATCCCTCCTCAATTTATTTATACTCCTTTAAATCATAATTCTTCCCCTACCTAGTGTTTGTGCAGTCTATCAATATCTTTCAAGCCCTAAAAAGTATCTTGTCCAAATTAGTTTTTAAAAAACTGATCATATTATGGGATGATTAACTGTGATGGACTTGACTTTTCTCAACAATGTGGAGATTCAAGGCAGTTCCAATAGACTTAAGATGGAAAATGCCATCTACATCCAGCGAGAAAATCATGGAGACTGACTTTCAGTCTAAGCATAGTATTTTCATCTTTTGGGGAGTTGTTGTTTGTTTGTTTTTTTCTTTTTGTGGCTTTTTCCCTTTTGGTCTGATTTTGCTTGTACAACATGACAAATATGGAAATATGTTTAAAAGAATTGACGTATTTAACTTCTACCAGATTGCTTGCTATCTTGGGGAGAAGAAAGAAAAAGAGAAATTCAGAGCACTAAAAGTTTTACAAAAATGAATGTTGAAAATTATCTTTACATGTATTTGGAAAAAGAAAGTGCTATCAAAAAATAGTAATAGATATCATGGTGTAAAAAATTTACAAATTTGAAAAAAGAAATACCTATCATAGATCCATAGATTAGGAGCTAAAAGTGACCTCAGAAGTTATTGAACCAGAGCTGTCCAACCCGAAGCTGTAGTCCATTTCTCTCATAAAATTACTAAATGAGGCCTGAACTGGATTAAAATGTAATTGGGAAATGTTTAACAAGATAAATAAAAATAAAATACAACATAAATGATATTTTCTAGGTATATATGGGTTCCACAGAGATCAGTTTCTATTTTGATTTTGACATCATTATTTTAGGCCAATCACCTGATTTTACAGGTAAAGAAATCAAGATTCAAGAAAGGAAAATGACTTAACCAAGGTTTATGGCAACACAACCTCCACTGGTTTATTGTGCAGTTAACAAAGAAGGCCATATTGTTTTTCCCCTGTGCAAAAGTAGCAAAACAGTTTAATTAATAGGAGCCCCAACTACTGAATTATCTTGGGATTTTGTCCATCCCCGTGTTTTCAGAGAGATGGCACCATAGTCTGCCCAGATGATAGGTCATTCTGTTTTTATAGATATGAAAGGAAAGAGATTTCACAACTGCTCTGGAGAAACCGGTTCCAGCAAAACACCTGCTGCATGATGGAAGTTCAGGTCACCTCATGCTTTTATTCCTGGGTGTGCTTTGGTCTCTCTTATAGCTCTATTTAAATTAAACAAACAATACATCCATTACTGTACCCAACGTTCCCTCCAACCACCAAAAAAAAAAAAAAATGCAATTGTTAACTTTGAGGACTCCCAGACACTTGGGAAGTTACAATTGTACTGTCATTAACAGGGGCCCCATCTTAAAAGCCATGGGATGGTAGGGCTGAAGAGACACAAGAGCATCATTCCTCATCTGTAAAATGGGGACAATAAGAGCACCTCTCTCCTAGAGATCTCTTAAGCATCTAACTCTTATATGTTATATGTAAAGCACTTGGCAAACTTTAAAGTGTTCTAACATATAAACTGTTGTTGCTGTTATTGAGCATAAAATGGCAGAGCTGAAAACTTGAAACAGCATCTAGTCCAACCCCTTCCTTTTACAGAGTTAGAAATTGAGGTCATTTGGCTGATTAGCAGCAGACCAGGACCAGAAGAACTAAGGTCACCTGACTTAACCAAGGTCACTCTTCAGTTCAGCTCAGTAAACAGTAGGATTCATCAAATAATTGTCATGCACCTACTGTGTGCCAGACATTGGGGAGCAAGGACAAAAGAACAGCAATCCCTCCCTTAAGGAATGATATGTTCACAAACAAATGAATATAAAATAAGCACAAAGTTATTCAAGGAGGTTAAATTTAAGCTGAGCCTTGAAGGGCACTAAGAATTCCAAGAGGTGGAAGGCAGGAGGGAGACCAGGTCCAGTCTGTCAGAAACATGAAAGGAGGATACAGCTTGGCATGTAGTAGGAGCAATAGCCCATAGGGCAATTTGGCTGGAACAAAGGTGAGAGAGTCATGTGAAACCAAGCTGGAAAGGTTGATTAGAAGCAGCTTTGAACAAGTTTCTATTTCTACATTGGGGCAATAGGGAGCTGTCAAAACTTTTTAATCAAAGGACTGATATGATTACACTTTGGTTTTAAGAATGCCAATTTGATAGCCATGTGGAGGGTAGAATGTAGAAAACAGAGATCAGACAGGGACCAACATGTGGCCAGGATAAAAGTTTGGGCCAATTGGTGATGTGATGCTTCAGAGAGAAGCCCCAAAATGAAGTGAGTTAGGGATTCTGTAAAGGGTGAAAAGGAATACATGTGAAATGTTGTGAGAAGACAATCAAAAGGACTTGGATATGTAGGGGATGAGGGAAAATGAAGAATTTAGGAAGATTGCCTCTAAAATAAATTATAAACTCCTTTTTTTAAAGCCCTATACAACCTAGATCCAACCTTTACAACCTCATTAGACATTATTCCCCCTCCCATAGTCTGTAATCCAAAATATCCTGTTTCTGTCTCAGCATTCCATCTCCTATCTCTAGGTTTTTCAAAATTCCATGTCTGTAATGTACCCCCTTCTTTCTTCACTTTAAAAAGATTCCTGTCTTCCTTTATATCATCTTTTCCATTAAGCCCTTCTTGGTCTTCTCAACTGGTAGTGCCCTTCCTCCCAAACTGTTTTATATTTAACTGTTTTGTATGTGTGTACTTATATATTTTATATTTATATATATGCAAGCATGCATATATACATATACAAGATGTCTTTGGCACAGAACACACATGTTCTGTATTTGTTCTATACTCTGTTTCTAGAAAGGAGGAACACAAGTCCCCTTAGTGCGTCTATGGACTCATGAGCCAAAAGCTCCTATCCTTACTTCTCTCCCTATTAAGAGCTAAGACAGAGGTCGTCATCCCCATTTATAGATAAGGAAATTGAACTTCAGCCTTAACTGGTAGCCATCCAGTAAATGACAAATCAGGGCAACTGGATGAGGCAAGGGACATAGCACCAGACCTGGAGTCTGGAAGAATCATCATAGTATCTTTTGGTACTAGCTGTGTGCCTCTGGGCAGCAAATCGTTTACCCCTGTTCACTTCAATTTCCTCATCTGTAAAATGAGCTGGAGGATAAATGCAGACAACTCCAGTATCTTTGCCAAGAAAACCCCAAACAGGGTCATGAAAATCAGACATAACTGAAAAATGACAACAAAAGTGGCAAACCAAGTGCTCAAACCTAGATCTTCTTCAAAAATCATCAACTGTTTTGTTTTGGGATTGTTTTTTTTTTTCACTACAAAATAATGCCTCTTGTAGGCTTTAGCATCTGCTGCTTGACATTGTTTATAGAATATAGAATGACATAGTCATTCTGTGACTATGGACAAGTCACATTTTCATGTAAGTAAAATTAATAGTTTGAGCTAGGTACTCTTTAATATCCCTTCCAACTCAGAGAGAATCTATGAAACTTATGTGTGGATTTTCATAAATCTGTATATATAGGTATATTCCACCTTTCCCCCAATCAAACCATAAGGTCCTGTTGTACAAGAACATTTTCTTATTCTTTGTATTCTTCCTAGTACCTTGCTCATAGCAGTCACTCAGATGTTCATTAGTCAGTTGATTTGAAAGCAATACCCCCCCTCCCCATCAGCATGATACAAATTAAAAAAAAAAAAAAAACCAAACATGGGATTTGGGCCAGGAGACCTGGCTCTGCCACACTGACTAACTGAATATAATCCGTATCCGGGATCATAGGAAAACAACTCAGCAGATCAATATGCCAGCTTCAATCTTGGGGACTTGTGATGCAGACTTTCTTTGGCTCATCCTCCAACCCCAACCCAGGATTTTCTCTGGGACCATTACTATTTGACTCATTTGTCTCCACCCAAAATTTCCACCAGGAACATTAGAATCTGGGTCACGTCTGTCTCCACAAAAATGGGGAAAATACCTTCTATTTTCATTGAAGCTCTCGGGCTAACAAAACATCAAACAGCTAAGCTTTATTTAACCTAGCCAAAAAAATTCACAAAGGACTTGCACCTGGTTCCATAAATAGCTGAAAATTTTTTCCCCTCTACTAAAAGTCTCCACTTCCCAAGGACTGATATAGTCCTCCAGATTTCCAATTCTACTCTGGGCTTAAGCCATCTTCTCAAGAAAAGAGCATTAAGACTCCTGGGTAATTAAGCAGCCTTCTGAAATGAGCACCACCTCCCCAGAGATCCAACCAGTCTTCTAGATATAGTGGACTATTCCAGGGCTGAAGCACTGCCTGGGAAAAGGGAAATCACTCAGACAGGGAAGTTCAAGGATCAATTCCCCCATTCTTCAGATTCGCACAATCTACATAACTCATATTACCAGTAGTAATACTCCAATGAGAAGTACAATTCTCGAGGACAAGGATTATTTCCTTTTTGTCTTTGTAAGCCCAGCACCTATTTCAGTGGCACATAGCAGGCACTTAATAAATGCTTATGAATTAGTTGGTGGATACCAATAAGGAATAAGGTCCTGGTTTGCTCCTGACATCCTCTCTCTATTCCTTGCTGCTCTTAAGCCTTGTGGCTTCTTCCCCATTATTGCTGACTGACACATTGCTAGTCTTCCTAAAAGATCTCCTCCTTAACTTGCTGTCATTCTGTCCACTGTTGTTCCCTGGAGCTAGGTAGCACAGTGGATAGAGCGGGAACCTGAGTTCAGATGTGTCCTCAGACACTTATTAGCTGTGTGACTCTAGACTCTGGACCGCATCTGTAATAATAATAGTACTAAATTTCCAGGGTTGCTGTGAGGATCGTATGAGATATAATATTTGTAAAGCTCTTCGCAAACCTTAAAGCATTCTATAACTGCTAGCTGCTGCTGCTGCTCCTCTTCCTCTTCTTCCTCCTCCTCCTTCTCTTCTTCCTCCTCCTCCTCCTCCTCCTCTTCCTCCTCCTCCTCCTCCTCTTCCTCTTACTACTACTACTGGCTACCAAAGGGCTCAACTGGCTCTGCAGGCTTCCCTCAGGGAATAGAGAAGTCTTCTCAGTGCTTGTTCCCCTGTCTCTAGTTTTGTCAGAAACTGCCTCCTCCAAATCGAATCCTTCTCTTTCTTCAGTGTGATTTTAAAGGTTGTGATTGCAATAGTTCTCTCCATTGTAGACTAAACTAGAAAAAGAATATCCTACCTTATTAAGAAGACTTTATCATTGCCAAAACCAAGCCTGGTATTTGACACCTTGTATGAAGAGAGAGCCAGCAATGCAAAGGCATCCAGACCTGGGAAGTTCCTGGGTACAGTTGCTACATAAACAAAAGCATTTCTTTCTTCAACCCAATTAAGGGTTTTCTTTGAACATTAGTTTCTTCATATATTCCATAAAGGATAACAATACATATGCCGCCTGCTACAGCAGAGCTTTTGTAAAGAAATTGCTTCATAAACCTTAAAGCACTGTAGAAATGGGAGTGGTTATCCATTCAAATCCACAAGCATTGATTCGGCCCCAGCATATACAAAGCCTTGTGCCTTCCCTGTATGAGATACAGAGATACAAAGATAAATGTTGGAGTTGCACCCTCAGGAACCACTTTTCCAACTACAGAATAGTAAGTGATAGAAGTCCAAACAAAGTGGTATTTTGTTTTGTTTTGTTTTAATTTCAGTAGAGAAGGCTCTCTAAGAACTCTACATTAGGGAAATCTTGGAGACTTCCTGGAGAAGAAGGCATCTATCATTCAATCTCTAGGACTTAAGCAACAACTCAGGCCTGTTTGGTAGCGGAATACTTGATCTATTTGCTTTTTTCTTTCTACACTTTCTCATTAGGAGACCTCATAGTTCCCATGGTTTTAATTATCATCCTTATTCAGATGACTCCAAAATCTATTTGTTTATCCTTCATTTCTCTCATGAGTCCCAGTCATGCATGTCCCACTGACTTCCTCCCCACAGCTTCCTTCAAGTCTCAGCTAAAATCCTGTCTTCTACAGGAAGCCCTTCCTGATCTCTTTTCATTCTAGTGCCTTCTCTCTGTTGCTTATTTGCCATTTATATCCTACATGTAGCTTGTTAGTATGGGACTGGAGACTATCTTTTGCCTTTCCTTGTTTTGCCTTCACTTAGATAGCACTGTGTCTAGTAAATAGTAGATGATTAATAAATTTTATTATCAGATTAACTATTTCATGAATGTGAACTATTTGCATTTTTGATTTTCTTCCCGAGTTATTTTTACCTTCTGAATCCAATTCTCCCTGTGCAACAAGAGAACTGTTCGGTTCTGCAAATATGTATTGTATCTAGGATATACTGCAACATATTTAACATATATAGGACTGCTTGCCATCCTGGGGGGGGAGGGGAGGGAGGGAGGGGAAAAAACGAAACATAAGTGATTGCAAGGGATAATGTCGTGTAAAAATTATCCTGGCATGGATTCTGTCAATACAAAGTTATTATTAAATAAAATAAAATTTAAAAAAAAAAAAAAAAGATGTGGAGCTGACTGAACTAGGTGATACTAGCTTTGTTACTACTTGAATGTCTTTTTTCTTTTGGTAGTTAATATTTTTTCTCAATAGTATTCTATTTTTCCAATTATAAAGATAGTTTTGAACATTCAAAAAAAAAAAAAAAAAAGATTAACTATTTCAGACTGAATACTGATAAGCAATTCAATTCAAACTAAACATGCCCCACACTGGATTGTTTTTTTTTTTCCCAAAATCTCTCTCTTCCAAATCTCCCTTTCATCTTTCCCAAACCTATCATTTCTCAGTACTCTCCCAGGCCATTGCCCCATCATTCCACCCTCTCCAATCTTAGCCAAATCAGCAAATTCAACACAATTCTATCTTTGACCTCTTAAATCTCTCTGTCTCAAGTGCTTATTAGCTTGTGAACTTGTTCAGAGAATTTAACCTTCAGCCTCAGTTTCTCATCTATCGTAACAGCATAGAATTGATATAATAATAATAGCATTTATATAGCTGCTACTGTGTGTCAGGTTCTGTGCCAAGTGTTTTACAAATATCATCTCATGTGGTCCTTACAACAACCTTGAAAGGTAGAAATATTCCCATTTTTCAGTTCAGGAAACTGTGGCAGAGTGTGACTTCAATCAAGTTCAGCTCAAAGTCATACAGCTAGGAAGTATCTAAGGCCAGTTCTTCCTGACACCAGGCCTAGCACTTTAACACTATCACCTAATCCTGATCATGTGCAACAACTTATGTAAACATTTTGCAAATCTTCAAGTTTTCTACAAATGCTACTTATTAGTCTCTCCTGAGCTCTAATCCTGAATCTCCAACTGCTTGGGCTTCAAAGTGGATATCCTGTGACATCTTTCCCCTCAAACCTCCCTATTTTCAAGAGTATTGCTATCCACTACTTGCCATCTAGGGGAGGGGGTTGGAGGGAAGAGGGAAAAATTTGGAACAGAAAGTATTGAAAGGGTCAGTGTTGAAAAATTACCCATGCATATGTTTTGTAAATAAAAAGCTTTAATTAAAAAATAAAAGAGAGAGAGAGAGAGTATTGTCATCCTCTCAATCACCTAATTTCACAACTTTGGTCTCCTTGGTGTTTCATTTCATCCCATCTCACACATGTCTGATCAGTTGCTGGATCCTACCACCTCTACCTCTATAAGTTCCTCATCTGGCTCTTTCTCTCCTCTCACTGCCATCACCCTGCTCCAAGCTTTCATCTGACCACTTGGCCAGACTATTGCAGTAACTTCCTCATTTATCTCTAGTCCTTCCTTGATTTTGTCTTTCCCTTCTCCAGTTATCCTATTGTAGATATAGCTGCCAAAGTGATTTTCTTAAAGTTCAAACCTGACCGTATCTTTCTCTACCCAACAAGCTCCAATAGTACCCTATCAAAGTATAAGTTTCTCTGTTTGGTCAATCAATAAACATTTAGTGCCTATTTTGTGCCAGTGCTAAACACTGAGGATATAAATATGAAAAAAAATTAGTGCCTGCCTTTAAGGAGTTTACAATTTAATGGAGGAAAAACAGTACATAAGAGGAAACTGAAAAGAAAGCAGGGGAGCAGGGAAGATATTTGAGGGCATGATGAAAAAGCCAAAGAAGTCCCAAACTTAGATATCCTGAGTTTTGTCTCCTTAAATGGAGGTCGTGGGATTCATGGCTGTACCCTCTAATTGGAAAGACAAAAGGTGCTGATGAGATGGAATTCCAAGGCTCACAAGATCCTGAAGATGATGACGTTTTTCCCAAAAAATGGGCTTGGCTTTTAAAGTGCTTTACAATCTGATCCTAATCTACCTTTGCAACTTTATAACATTTCCCTTTCCCTAAAGTTGAGTCCATCCAAATAGGTCTTCTTACTATTGCACACAGGACTTTTATGAGACTCAAATGAGATGATGCCCTTTGCAAACCCTGTATGAAGGCCTTTTGTTGTGTTGTTGTCATCATCAACAATATTATTAGCTTATAGTCACTAGGCTTCGAGTCTAGTGATAACTTCATTTCCTGACTTTTCCACTAACATTCTCCTGAGCTCAAGCAGTAATTCAAATAGATCAATACTGACATGTGCTGGTTATGTTTAATAACCAGGCTCTCTCAGAGGAAAAATGTGTATATGGAAACCTTAAGTTTAACCTGCATTCTTAATATTTTCTTTTCTAGACAATGAGCAAAACAACAAATCAAAGGGCTGTTTTCTGATGATACTGAAAATTTTTATCACAGCTTTTATAAACTGATTAGTACTGGCTCCTACACCCCTCTGTTCACACATAACGCTCCATAACCTATTTCCACACCTTTTCACTGTATCTCCTCTCTGCCTGGAATGAATTACTACCTTATCTCTGCCTCTTAGACTCTTGTTTCCTTCAAAATTTCTCAGAGATCATCTCCAAAACCCTTTCTGATCCCTCCCAGGTATCAGTATCCTCTCCAAAAATTTACTTCATACTTATTTTGTATCTACTTTCTTCTTTAGATGTTGTCTTCTTTTATAAAATATAAGTTACTAAAATGTAGGAACTGTTTCAATTTTGTCTTTGTGGCCTCAATATCTAGTCACAGTGCCTGCCTACCAGAGTAGTTGCAAATACTTACTTGTTGATCTTCATTGATAGCAGAAATTTCCTTATCAGGAGTTCCTTAGAACTATTAAATCATACATTTGGAGGTAACCTCTTTGTCATGGTACAAGATTGCAAGGTTCTGGGTACCAGGCCATGTCAGTTTGCTGTTCTGCCACCTGTTTTTGGTTTTGTTTTTTTTTTTTTTAAGTCTCTAACCTAATTGTCTTAGTTCTTTATCATAATCATAAGTTGCTTGATTTTTTATTTTGTGACTTTTTGGTTTGCATAAGCAAAAGGCTATAGTTATCCTGATGATCCCCATCTCTAACAACTATATTTCAAAGGATGTAAATCCAGCCGTTTGTGCATTAAATCAATTGTCATTTCACCTAAATTCTACTATGTTACTGTGTGTCTATTGAGCATAGAAGGCAAAATGATATAGACTCAAAGGACATTTGTAGAACTTCAGCCTAAAAAAGATGTGGGCAGATCATTTCACCTATGAGCCCCAGTTTCTTTAGCTGCAAAATGAGGTCAAGCTAGAAAATCTCTCCTTTTATCACTATGTCCCTCACCAAAATACAGCCAGTCCCTAGCTCACTAGTTCACCCCAGTCACAGCCATGTGCCTTCCAATAATCAGCCTTTTTATCCTATGGTTAGCAAACTGAGAACCAGTTATAGAATATCTGTACCAACATTAAGAACAAGGTACTTTCATGACACATCATCATTCCTTTCTAGAAACCAGCTTCAGCCTCTTGCACTTGGAGGATTACATCACGATTTACACTTGCCCATTATATTTACTTCACCTTTATTCCCAAGAAAATCCCTCCCTCCTTCCCTGGTTACGGAACCATTCATTGTAACAATGTGTAAAAAAAAAGAAAGAAAAAGAAAACAAAGACGTTCAAGTGTAATCAACAAGATAGAGAACTAGATATTTTCTCTAGACCTCACTAATTCTCCCAAAAAAACCCCAAGAAGTTCAAAAGAATTCTTTGCCTTAAGTGGAACAATTATAATTGTTTCACAAGATAAGAAATAAGAAGCCCAACAAGGTAACAAATAATTAACAGTGTAAAATGCTCATCCTTATTACCCTTGCTTAGTGTCCCTCCCTCATCAACTTCCCACATTCTGTAAAATACACAGCTTAATGGTCTGTAGGTTTGTGTTTTTAAATTCAAGAAATTATCTTCCTGCTGCAGTCTCTATTTGTGGTTTCTAACCCTAACCTTCCTCCAATATCTTGTTACAATAAGTAGATGAAAAGCTATAAACAGACAATTGTCAGTGCTCTAAATCACTATTGATTGCAGAAATGCAAATTAAAACAACTCTGAGGTACCACTTTATACCTCTCAGATTGGTTATAATGACAAGAAAAGATAATGATAAATATTGGAAGGAATATGAATTCCTTATGCATTCTTAGTGAAATTGTGAAATGATCCAATCATTCAGGAGAGCAATTTGGAACTATGTTCAAAAGACTATCAAACTTCGCATATTCTTTGATCCAGCAATGTCAATCCAAGGAAATCATAAAAGAGGAGAAAGGACCCACATGTGCAAAATGTTTATAGCAGCTCTTTTTTGTGGTGGCAAAGAATCAGAAAATGAGTAGATGCCCATCAATTGGGGACTGCTGAATAAGTTATGGTATATGAAAGCAATGGAATGTTATTGTTCTAGTTTTAAAAATTGATGAACAAGCTGATTTTAGAAAGGCCTGGAAAGATTTGCACAAACTGATACTGAGCAAAACAAGCAAAACCATGAATACATTATATATAGTAACAAGATTGTGCAATAATTCAGTAATCCAAGGCAATTCTAATAAATTTTGAATGGCAAATACCATCTACATCCAGAGAGACAACTATTGTCACTGAATATAAATCAGCACATGCTATGGTCACTTTTTTTCCTTCTGGTTTTTTTTTTTTCTGTTTCTCGTGGTTTTTCCCTTTTGTTTTGATTTTTCTCTCCCAACATGATTCATAAGGGGGGAAAAAAAGAATGTACATGTATAACCAGAAAAAATAAATTAGGAAAAAAAAAAAACAAAAACAAGCAACAGACCTCACCTGATTAGAAAAACTGATCTGCTGAAATAAAAAACAATATAAGAGAAGCAAAAAGCAATAACATTAAAAGAAGAAAAAAAGAAGGAAAAAGAAAGTTTCAAGGCAGCTAGATAGTGCAGTGGACAGAGCACTTGTCTTGAAGTCAGGAGAACCTGAGTTCAAATCCAGCTCCAGACACTTAATACTTACTAGCTGTGTGACTCCAGATAAGTCACTTAACTCCAATTGCCTCACCAAAAAAGAAAAGAAAGTTTCCCAGAACTTCTAAATATAGAAATCAAAGCACTAATTGAAATAATCCACATATCACCTCTAGGAATAGAGATAAACAAGCCTGGACTATTAATTAGTAGTGTCTAACATGCAATCACAATCACATTATTTAAGACATGGGTAATAAATAAGTAGAAAATGAAATAGTGGTGATCAAGAGTATGAAAAGATAGCCACAAATCTTGAGCTACACTAAAAAAGAAACAGTATCCAGGACTAAAGAAGCAACTCCCACTTTCCTCTGTATTGTGTTCTGTATTTCCTCTGAATTGTATTCAATCCTGCATGGTCCAGTTTAGGAAAAGAATAGTTAAGTTGGAGAGTATCCAGAGGGGAACAGTCAAGATGGTGAAGGACATAGGAGCATCATAGCATGGCCTAGTGGAGAGATCACTGTATTTGAAATTAGGAAGCTTTGGGTTCAAATGCTATCTCAGATAGTCATCTCTTAGCCCCAGTTTTGTTATGTGTAACATTGGAATAGTAATAGCAATTACCAGGCAGAAAGACATAACATTTTCAAACATGGCCAATATGTGAACGTGTGTGTATAAAAGTGAGATGGATAGAAAGACAGAGAGATTATACTTATTTTGAGGGAAAATAATAAGGGGGTATTTATTTCATAATTAGATATTTATTTCATAATTAGATCAAGAGAACTGGGTTTAAGTCTAGATTCTGGCACTTATTGAGTACATGACTGAACCCCATAACCTGGTCTTGCCCCACTCTGTGAATAAAACACTTCTTAAAATAGATTGAAACCTTTCTTGCACTTCCCAACTTACAGGGACCCATATAAAATTCATTCCAAAATGGGAGAACCCACTAGAGTTCTCCTGTATTTTAGGCAGCCAGCATAACCACCATTCCCCAAAGAGTTATCAGAGAACTTTAGGGAAGGACATTGTAGAAATGTGAGCCAGTTTGGAACATTCAAAAGTCACAGCATTATTAGTATCTAGAGCTAAAAAGGGCCCTCCTAGTTCACCTGATTCAGTTCTTTATTTTTAGGGAAGGAGAAACTGAGGCTCAGGATAGGGGAAAGACCCTATGAATTCAGGCTTAAATCACCTGTCTCCAAATCCAGTGCTCATGCTATTGTATTCCTTTTCTAGCTATATCACTGATAAGGCTAACCTTGAACTTAGTGCTGTATTAAAAACCTTGTTTGGGAGCTAATCTGAATTCACAGTTCTTCAAGAGATGCCAATTCGCTTTTGCAGATGGGCAGCCTTCCTTGCAAACAGGAAGTCATAAAACTTCATCCAAGGACTCCATGCTGCTCTGATAGCAGACATGGTTTTTTTCTTTACCTTTCCCTCAATCCTTCTCCTCTCCTCTGCCTAGTGTGAACAATATAGCTCACTCTCCTGCTGGGCCTTTCTTTGTCAAAAAAGCAAAAAACTGGCCAGTTCTTCCTGGGCTGTGCTAAATATGTCCTCTTCCCTTGGACATTTGTGAGCTGGCTTAGGCCATATCATTTGGGCGCCATGTGCATTCTGTAGAAAGTTCTCTGGGTGGTGTCTTAGGAGGAATTTGCTCCTCTGAATGACTCATTCCATTTTACTTTGTCCCAGCATTAGTTAGTCCCCTTCTTGAGGAGGAGGGGGGAAACATTTATTAGTCAGGATTCATGCTGCCTTTGAGGACTGTTCATGTTGACACAGATAAGGTGAAACTCCCTAACAGTTTGGCAACACCTTCACCTGCCCCTTCCATCCTCCTTTTTTGTAGATGAATTACTATACAGAGGTTTAAGTCTTTAATCCATCAGTAAAATCCTACAGGATCTCAATAGGCTAGAATATTGGACCAGATCTAATTAAAGGAAGTTCAGTAGAACTAAATGGGAAGTCATAGTACCTACTGAGTACCAAATATGGACTTTACTAGATCAGTGTTGCCTTAGAACCTGCCCAGGAATAAATAACATTAGCTGAAGCAAAAAGGGGACAGGGGGAAGGCTCATAGAGTGTCAGCTAGAAAAGAATTGAGAACATATTTTTAAGCTAATATTTTACAAAGCACCTTAAGGTTCTCCAGGCCTTCCATATTTGACCCTCCCTGCAGCCATGTGAGTTATGTATTGCAGATATTCTGATCCCCTTTTTACAAAAAAAGAAAACAGACATTGAAAGGATAAATTGATTTGCCCATGGTCATGGCTACTGAGTGTTAGGGGTGGGACCCAAACTCCCATCTGGCCTCCCTCCAACTTAAGTATTCTTTCCACAGAACCACACTTCCTAACCCTAGCTAAAAGGACTCTTAGAACATAGAATAGCAAAACTAGTAGAAATTGTAAAAATCCTGCCTGTGGATTCTTAACCATTTTTTGGTCTCATGGACCCCTTTGGCAAAATGGTGAACAATATGGACAGACCCTTTCTCAAAATACTGGTTTTTAGGATTAAAAGGGAAGCCAATTATTTTGAAATGATGACATATTCTTTTCCCATCCAAGTTCATAGACCCTCTGAAATCTATCCATGGATCCTAGGTTAAGAACTTCTGTCAGTCCAATCCTTTATGATGCAGATGAGGAAACTAATACTCAGAGAGGGGAAATGACTTGCCTGAGATCATACAGTAAGTTAATGCAACAGTCAAGACTAGAACCCACTTCTCCTCATACTGTGTTACCTTTAGATATATCAAAGTTGGAGGTCATGGAGAAGCTGTTGTGAGAAAGTGTAAAGAGACTATACCCAGAAGTTTGCTAAGAACTGTCCTATCCTTCAAAAAAACAATCTGTTGGTGGTCAATGTGCCAAAAAATCTTTTCAAGTCTATATTTAGTGTCCACCTGCCAAGACAAACCTAGTAACTATATGAACACAATTACAAAACACTTCTCACACAAATAAAGTCAGATCTAAGCAACTGGAAAAATATTCAATTGCTCATGGGTAGACTGAGATAATATAGTAAGGTTATATTTAGACCATCTTATTAATTTATGTATTAAAAATAGCATAAAGAGGCTCTTTTCCTTGAATTTATTATCTTCATACCTTTTTTGTTTAAAAAAAAAAAAAGCTCCATACTTTAGAATTCTGCAGAGTTAACAGATGGCATGTAGAACTCTTAATATTTTCTTTTCCCCAGTTACATGTAAAAGAATTTTTAATATTAGTTTTTAAAACTTTGAGTTCTAGATTATTTCCCTTCCTCCCTCCCCAAACTCCTTCCCATTGAGAAAGCACATGTGAAGTCATGTAAAACATTTCCATAAATCATGTTGCAAAAAAAAAAAAAAAAAAAAACCAAAAATCTTCCCTCTCTTCCAAAAAAAAAACACAAAACCCTCAAGAAACGTAAAGTTTTAAAAAAAAAACAACTATATTTCAATCTGTATTCAGATACAAGCAGTTCTTTCTCTGGATAGCATTTTCCAACATAAGTCTTTCAGAGTAATCTTGGTTTACTTTATTACTAAGAATTGCAAAGTCATTCAAAATTGATCATCCCACAACATTGCTCTTACCTTGTACATAATACATTTCATTTTGTATGATCTCATGGAGGACTTTCCAGATTTTTTTGAGAGCATCCTGCTCATCATTTCCTATAGAATAATAGTATTTCATCATAATCACATGACACAGTTTTTTCAGCCATTCCCCCTATTGATGGGCATCCCCTCAATTTCCAACTTTTTGCCATGGGAAAAGAACTGTTATAAATATTTTTGCACACATAAGTCCTTTTCCTTTTTTTAAATGTCTTTTGAGATACATGATCTAGTAGTGGTATCATTAAGTCAGAGGGTATGCACAATTTTGTGGCCCTTTGACTATAAACTGTTCTCATAATGGCTGAATCAGTTCACAATTCCACCAGCAGGGCATTAATGTCTCATTTTTTTCCCCACATTCCCTTAAACATTTGTCCTTTCCCCTCTTTGGCCTGTTAATGAATCTAGTAGATATGAGGTAGTACTTCTGAATTGTTTTAATTTGTGTTTCTCCAGTCAGTAGTGGTAGTGTAGTGGATAGTGCACCAGCCCTGAAGTCAGGAAGACTGAGTTCAAATCTGGCCTCAGACACTTAACACTTCTTAGCTGTGTGATCCTGGCCAAGTAACTTAACCCCAGTTGCCTCAACAACAACAAAAAATTGTTGTATTAGAGTATTTTCATATGGCTATAAGCAGCTTGATCAGTTCATCTGAAAACTATATATTTTGATCATTTATTAATTGGAGTTTTTTTTTTCTTTATAAATTTGACTCAGTTCCTTGTATGTTTGAGAAAGGAGGCCTTTATCAGAGAAACTTTCTACAAAATTCTTCACAAATTATTTGCATTTGGAATTTTATCTGAAAAGTAGAGTATTCATTAATAGAGCTGAGAGCAATAATTATGAAGAGTCCTGATCTGAGAATCAGGCAATTTAGGAGGCATAGTACATAAGAAGCCTGGCATTAGGAAGATGACAAATTCATACACTCGCTAGCTCGCTAGCTTTGTGACTCTAGGCAAGTCATTTAACTTCTGCCTTGGTTTCTTCATCTGTAAAATAGAAATAATAACAGCACATACTTCCCAGAGTTGTCATGAGGATAAAATGAGACAATACTATTACAAGTCTTAGTGCATTTTAAGCTATTAAAACTTAAAACCCTGTATTTGTAAAACATTTTATAAACCTTCACACATTGTACAAATGTCATTTGTTATTATTTTGTTCCCAACTCTACGACTCTTTATCACTTTGGGCAAGTTATTCCCCATCCCTGGTTCTCAGTTTGATTGTCACATTTATCAGGTTCTTCTAGATCTAAGATTCCTGGATTCTGTTTGGGCTTTGAGACATGGATTAGGAGAGATGAACAAAATTTCTGAATCTTTAATCTGTCATAGCTTGGTCTTACCAATTGGCTTATCATTTACCTAATTGTCAAAATGATCCATATTTGTATGGCTTTGGATTATTCTATAAAATACTGCTACTCCAGACCCTGGGACATCTGAGGTAGATGGTATCCTGTAAAGAGTACTAAATTTGTCATTAAAAGCCCAAACCAAGGTTTGAATGCTGGCTTTACTAATTATCTGTGTCTTTGGACAATTCACTTCTTACTGGTTTGTAAACAAGGAGAGATGTTAGATTTTAGTTGTTATGATTTCCATTGTGTCCTATCTTAATACTGGTATGGTTTGCCATATCCTTCTCCAGCTCATCTTATAGATGAAAGATCTGGAGCAAACAGGGTCAAGTGACTTGTTCAGGGTCACACAGCTGGTAAATATCTGCAGTCAGACTGAAAATCAAGCCCAGGGTTCTCTCCACTGAGCCACATGCTGCTCTGACATTGGACTGTCCAACCTCCACAGACCCTTCCAGTTCACAGTCCTGTCACTGTTTCAAAAGTCAGCTAAGATCCAGGCCTCCCAGCCTGAGCCACGTGGAGACCTATTGGTTATAGATCTTTCTTGTGACCTCATCAAAGTCACCTTCATATTTTGATGTGAGTCACTTTCAGGTGATGTAACTGACATGTTGCATAGCAGATCTCAAGATCGATCCCATGGGGAATGTCAGTGACTGGGATTAGGGAATAAGATCCAGCTGGCACTTGGCTAGAGAAGTTGTGATAGAGGTCAGTAGCAGCCCTTATGTAAGACAACATAAATACAGTAATTGGAGAGCAATTCATTTTATCAAATTAATAAACATTTATTGAAGGCCTAATGTGCACAAGACCTTCCCCCAGAATCCTGCTCTGCTGCATCATCTTGTCCCAGAGGTGACCCTGAATTCTCATAAGCTTTGGCAAGTCCTACCTGTCTAGCTAAGAGATGTCTGAAAAGGCCCATGTCAGGCCTTGGATCCTACAGAAGCTTGTCACTGTGGAATTTGAGGGCCACGATAATTCATGAAAACCATCTCCTAAAGTATTAGAGTAGTTGTAGTCAGCATTGATGGAGATTGGACCCACACTGATGAAAATTTTTTAAGTATTGAAGTGTATGCAGACACAGTGCTTGGTCCTGCGGAGACAAATCTACATGAAACATCATTCTTCAACTCAGGGGACAAGGAACTTATATAGTAAAAGAAAAGAATGGACATTTATTATTGTTATTGGATGTATAAAAGTAAAAGTGAACCCAGCTCAACTCTTTAAGACTCAGTTTTCTCACATTTAAAATGGAGACAATATTTGCATTAATTCAGGGTTTTTGTGGGGGGGAAAATGCTTTGTAAACTGTAAAGTACTACATCCATAGGAGAAATAAGACATGGACACAAATAACTTCTTCAGTGACCTACTAATTTGGGAGATACTCTGTTTGGGGAGGTAAAGGATAAATATTGGCATCTATGTGTCACTATGTATCAAGCCCACTACTAAGCATTTTACAATGATCACCTTCCCTGGGAGCTGGATGTTATTATAAGATTCATTTTACAATTGTGGAAATTGAGACAGAGGTTAAATGACTTGTCCAAGGTCATATAGCTAGTGTCTGAGGTCAGATTTGAACTAGGTCTTCCTACATCCAGACCTAGCATTCTATCTATTATGACATTCAGCCACCTCTGCATTGATGCCTTAACTTTAAGTATGAATCAAGTCACTTACTATCCTATTATCTTCATTTCTCAAGCAAAATGGGCCTAATATTCACCTCCCAGAGATAGTGCAAAAATTAATTAGATCAATAAATAAAATCTTGTTAAATGTGTTAAGCAATATTGTGCTATTTAAAAAAATCCATGAGTGTTGTTGTAGGAGATTGGATCGTTAATTGAGAGTGTGTTCCTACTCCACCCATGAAAAATGTTTGTGCTAAAGTCTCCAAAGTATTAGACATTCCTGCACCTCCTATCCAGTCTCTCATAAAGGTCTTCAGAGCTCATGTAATCAGGCTAGTTCCTCTCCCTGTCTGGGAACAACCATCCCTCAGTCGTTGTGGAGTTTTAGGCAGAAATCCCCTGGCTCTGTTCCCCAGAAGCATTCTACTGACTGCACCCAAGAAGGTCATCCTTCCCACAGGAAATGAAAGCTGGTGCATTCAGCCTGAAGTCATGCCCATTGGCATCAGTTCAGGGAGAGCCCAGTGCCTTTGCTCAACTTCCACCTGCCCTCACATGTCCCCGCTGTGGAAAGTTTGATGTAAGACCTTGGGTGAGAGGTAAGGGGAAGAAGCCTGAGTCGACTTCACCTTGATTTGTTTTAACAAGGAGCTGGTTGTAGGATGATTGTAATAGATGCTCAATAGATAAAGAGTACCTTCCCATAAGGATGGGCAAAGTTCCAGCGGCTTAGAGCACGCAAATCTATGTGGAGTCCTGTGTTCCCAGGAGCTTAAAAGGAAATAGACTATTTATAGTGCAAGGTGAACTTTGAACATGAATTCCACATTTAGTCAACAAGCATTTATTAAGCACTTAGTTGGAGCTAAGCCTGGTGTTAAGCAGACTGACAAATAGAGTCCCTGCCCTCAAGAAGTTCCTTTTCTAATGGAGGACATAATACTTAAATTATGATATGTTTAAGAAAAATAGAAAGTAACCGGAAGGCAAAAACTCTAGCTACTGGGGTAACTAAGAAAAGCTTTCTTCAGAAAGTGGTATTGAAGGTGAACCTGGTAAGAAGCTAAGGAAACTAAGGCAGTGACAATATTCTGGGCATGGGGAACAGCCAGAACAAAGTCACAGAGATGGAGAGGGCATGTGTGGAACAGCTGGGAGGCCAGCATCACCGGATCTGAGACCCTGTACATGTTGGAGAGCCGAGTGACAAGTGGAGGGAAGAGCCAGGTGGGAAAGAACCTCAAATGTACCAGCAGAGGACTCTCCTGGGGGGAAGGAAGGACCGCTGGAGGTTATGGAGTAGGGCATATCACTTGGGACTTGCACATTAGCAAAAGCACACTGGCAGCTAAGTGAAAGGAGGATTGGAAGAGCAGGAGGTCTGTGGCAAAGACACCAGTTCCCTGTACTCCTGCCGTCAAAGTTCCCTCTCAGATACCTTTTTTAGCATTCAAAGCCCTTCATAATATGACCTCTCTTCTGCCTTTTCAGTCTTCTTACATTTTTACTAGCTGTAAAAGATTTTTGCTTTCTTTTTTTTTTCCCTGAGGCAATTGGAGTTAAGTGACTTCCCAGAGGTCACCCAGCTAGGAAGTGTTAGGTATCTGAGGTCAAATTTGAATTCAGGTCCTCTTGACTTCAGGGCTGGGGCTCTATCCACTAGGCCACTTAGCTGCCCCAGATTTTTACATTCTTAGAACACTCCTTCCTTGTCTCTCCTCAATGGCTTCCTTTGAGTCCCACCTAAAATCAGATCTTCTAGCAGAAGCTTTTCCCATCCCCCTCAATGTTAGTGTAGTATCTTCCCTCTGAGATTACCTTCTATATGTCCTATCTATGGGTTGTTTGTACACAGTTGTTTATACTATGAGCTCCTCCAGGATAGGGAATGTTTTTTGCCTTTCTTTATATCCCCAGTATTTAATTCAGTGCTTAGCAAATAGGAGGTGCTTAATAAATACTTGTTGACTGACTGGTGATCCCAGAGTGAGTATACAGTATAAGGACTGTGCTAATCCTTGCTAATAAACACTGGAGGTTTTCTGCCCTTTGATGACAACACATGCAGTTGACTCTTTCCTGCTGAAAAGGAAATTTGTGAACCAGGTCTAATTCTGGATCTCCCACAGAGGGTGTCATTTTCATGTCTACCTCCCCCAGAAAAATCATGCAGAAGTCTACTCAGGTAGGCGGGAGATGAGGATATCAGGCTGGAAACTAGTTATTCAGTTGCTCAGTCACAGTGACTGAGCAAGGAAGGAGGAACAACAGACACTCCAGTCTGAAGGAGGGAGCTTGAGGACCAAGTGACTCCAGGTCTCCCAGAGCCTTCAGTACCTTTGGCTGGGGAGAACTGTAGAGGTACTCAGTTCAGCTTCCTCATTTTTCAGAGGAGAAAACTGAGGCCCAAAGAAATTAAACGACTTGGCCAGAGTCACCCAGGCAGTGTCAAAGCTTTGACTGCAAACCCAGACCCTCTCATGCTAAATCCTTTGCTCTTTCCTTCACATTTCAGTGAGAAGCCACCTTTCATCATATGCCCTTTCACATCTTTGTCTTTTCTCTCCCTTCTAACATAGAAGTAGTGGCTATGCTTTGGGACCTGGAGAAACATTCCAGGTATCTTCTCCCCCTGCTCCCCAAACCACAGCCCTGACCACACCTGATGTCAGGTTAATGTTGTCAGGGAAGAGCCAATGAATAGGGGTTTTCTCCCAAGGTATTCTGGGTAACACTACATATAAAACCCTATGGTGTGGGCAGCTAGGTGGCTCAGTGGATAGAGCATCAGCCCTGAAGTCAGGGGAACCTAGTCTCAGACACTTAATATTTTCTAGCTGTGTGATCCTGGGCAAGTCACTTAACCCCATTTGCCTCAGCTAAAAGAAAAAAAAAACCCTATGGTGGAAAAGATTAATAATAATTCCCATTCCTTTGCATTTTATGTTTACAGAACAATCCTGGGAAGTTGGTCATATAAATAATATATCTCCTTTTTGCAGAAAAAGGCTCAGGGAATACAAGGTATTGCTCAAGGTTCCGTATGTCCTATCTGGGATGTGAACACAGATCTTCTGACATTAAGATCAGTGTTCTTTCTCCTGTGTTGGATACAAAATCAGAGTCATTCTCTCTTATCCATAATGAGCTTACAATCTTAATTTACTTCAGTTCAGCAATTATTTAATAAGTTTCTGTGTTCATCCTCTCCACTCAACAGCCTAGATCAGTCTCTCCTCTCCTCTTACCTGGACTGGTACAATAGCCTAATCAATCCTGTCTCTAGACCTTTCCCCCTCCAGGTTTCTGAAGTGTAGGTCTACTCACACCATTCACCCCACTCCTTTCTTTCTCTCCCTGCCTCCTTGCCATAGATAGATGAATGTTTAATAAAAATTTGTTGATTGATTATGAAGCATTGTCAAAGGTGCCTGGGGAAGAAAGATGACTCCTCTAAGAGCTTCTGGTCTAGATGCACACAAAATAATCATGTTCGAATAGAATTTGACAAGTGCATAACAGAGATACAAGGTGTAATACCAAGCCAAAAAGAGGATCAGGGAAGGCTTCCTGGCATTAACATTTTGAAGGATAGTTTTAGGAGTCATAAATATAAAAAATTAGCTAGCAATATTTGGTCACGTGTGTGATAGACTAGACAAAATGTGCAGACAATAAATCCCCTCAGAGTTGAATGTATCTTTGTGAGCTGAGAACTTTTTGCAGGAAGTGGAATTTGAATTGGGTTTGGAGGATGCAGCAAAGTTCAGATTAGCATAGAAAAAAAGAAGGCACAAGTTTCCTTATAGGACATGAATCAACAGAAAGTGATGTTTTCAAGAAACCCCTGTTGGCTAAATGTTTCTATCCAGTCCAGATTGTGTTTCTTTTGTGTACAAAAACTTTACTGCTTCAGAAACTCAACCTATCCTTTTGGTGTTTTCTTCCCCACAGCTTTCTCAAGAGTTCGGGTCTAGAGCTGATGGCAGACAATGTCAACAACTAACAACATAGCTCAGGCTCGGAAGCTGGTGGAACAGCTCCGCATCGAGGCTGGAGTGGAGAGGATCAAGGTAAGCACAGAAGGAATCTTGAACCCTAAACTATCAAGACTAGATGGAAACAAGCCAGGACCTGACAAGTAGAACATCAGAACTACAAGGAGTTCCCAACTTAGACCAGGAGAGACTTGAGAACAGAAAATGTTGGATCTGGAAGGGTTGTAAGACAGAAAACACAGACCATCAGAGCTGGCTGAGACTTTCAAACAGAGAATATAGAATGCCTGAGTTAGAGTGATTTAGAGGCCATTGCCTCAGGGAAAATCTAATTCAACCCCCTCATCCTCTAGATGGAAAATGGGATCCTAGGAAGGACTTGCCAGGGTCAAACAAGTAAGGCAGCATCAGAGGTCCTAGCTCATAAAGCACTCAGGTAATCTTATTTTATAAATGAGGATATTGAAGCTTCCCAGTTTAGGGTCTTGGGATCAGAAATTTTGAATCTGAATGGGCCTTCAAAGATCATTAAGAGCAATCTGTGTATTTTCCAGATGAGGAAATGAGAGGCAGCATCTTATAGTAGTTAAAGGACTACGTTAGAATCAGAAATACGGATTCAAATGCTCTCTCAGATACTTACCAGCAGTGTTCATTCACAACTGTTAATAATAGGCGAATCATTCATTTTTTGAGCTTTAATTCTCTTTTCTACATGATGTAGGTAATAGTAGTACTTGTCTCAAAAGATTATTGTGAGGATTAAGTGAGATAATCTATAGAAAATGCTTTGTACTTCACATTAAGCAGCATATGAATATCACTTATATTCACATGACAATAATATTATTGTTTGTGGTGGTCTTTTCTTTTCAAAAATATGATCATTCTCTGGGAGCAGTTTTCTTGGGGGCTTCTGGAGGCAATCTTAGTTTCAGTTCAAAGTAATAATCACCCCAAATGCAGCAGCCACCAAATCCTTTATTGTCTCCTTCAAAATAGCCCAGTAAGCTTTCTTTGGCTCTAAAAGTTCCTGCTGCCAGTCCTTTGTCTCTGCCAGCTTCAGCCTCCAGCTCCCTCTGAATCTTGGCTCTGAATTCCAATCTCCTCAACTGACTTACTTCTGACTCCTCCACTGAGAGAGTAGGATTGTGGGAGGTATAACTTTGTGAATCTCCCGGACTTGTGAACTCTAACGTGTGAGCTAATGTGTGAACTCTCAAAGGTATAAACATAAGCATTGTTTCTATCAATTCCAGTGAGTTAACACTTTGTAAGGATTCTAACAATTGTTGACAATAATAATAATGCTACTCTCCATGGATCACAAGACTAATAAGTCACAGAATCAGAATTTGAACTCAAGTCCCCAAATCCAGTGCTATTTTAACTCCATTGTACTGCCTCTCTATTTACCTGAGGACATAAGCATTTCCAGTTACCTGACCAGTGGTGGGCTTCCTGAGTGATTTAAATGAAAATCCTCTTAATCCTCCCCCTACTATTGCAAAGCTTTCATCCACCAGCGGTCAGAAACTGCTTCATCCTCAGCCTGTGTAGGGATAACATAAGCCCCTCTTTTCTCCCACTAGATTAAAATGTTTGTGCTGGAGGCAAAAAAAAAAATTGTGTCCCCCTCATTTTTTCCTTAATGGTCTCTCAGACACTTTTAAATTATTTAGTGCTTTGTTTTGTTTGTTTTCTGGAAAGGGCCCAGAACTTCAGAGCTCAGTTGGAGACATCATTAGGTCATACAATAGCTTCTATTCGTAACTACCTCTCACTAAGCCCCAGTTTCCTTACTAGATAATTATTCCTACTTTATAACTCATCTACAAAGTAGGAGTACATATCCATGCCCTTTTGATTTCTCTAGAGCTGATTTGAGGACCAAATGAGAGAATTCAGTTCAACAGATATGTCTCAAATATTTACTGTGTGCAAGGAACTGTGTCCATGAGATAATGAGATAACAGAATTGTGTATGTCTAAGCATTTAAGCCTTTGAAAGGCTACATATAATGTTGTTATTTAGAATCTACTGTGTTTTAGCCCTATGCTAGGTTCTACAGGATGTGAGAAGAGAAACAAACAAGGTTCTTGCTCTCTGGCAGCTCCCATTCTAGCTGGGGAGACAAAATTTACACACACATGAAATGATTAAAGACAAGTCTCAGACAATATATCATTAAAGGCTGAACCATATGTATCATAGGAATAGAGAAGCATTAAGTATTTGGCCCTGGATATTATAACCAAGTTTCAAGTGATTCTTTCCCCACCATCTACTCATCCATGCCTGGTGGAAGAATGTCTAGCCTTTGCTTTGCCTTGACCCTCAACCAAGACCCATTTTACCTCCAACTTTTACATCTCTAACATCTTTTCCAGTTCCAAGGGTTCTTAGCCAGAAGTCTATGGACTTGTATTATTGAAAGTATTTTGATAATTTATTTCAGTTATCAGTTGAATTGCTTTTTTGTAACCCCACAAATTTTATCACCTGGATTTAAAAACACGATTCTGAGGTGAACCTAGGCTTTACCAAACTTACTACCAAATGGTTGCACAACACAGGAAAAGGCTAAGAAACCCTGACCTCGCTCATCCTTCTCTCCATTTTATAGATGAATTAAGTAACTTCTCCAAAAAGATGCCAGGTTGCAAGTCAAAGAGCCAAAATTTGGATTCAGGTCCTCTGATGCCAAAACTAATGTCCTATTTGGTACTTCTCCCCTTCCTGCTGGGAAAGCACCTTTTATTGTATGCTGTTGTATGACCCTCTAACCCTGAATGCATCACCTTAAACCCTGAAACTTTCTTTTCCTTAGTTTTTGTTATATGGTTTGAGTCATATATTTGACAAACATTAATTATATACCTATGTTATTTGCTAGGCACTAAGTGAGAGAAAAAAAGTTTTAGGTAAAACCTGATACTTGCTTTCATGGAGCTCATTGTCTAGTAAGAGAATAATACACAGACACAGAAAACTATAGCACATAATAATTTATGGTAAGTATTTTGGAAAGAGACAAAGTGCTGTGATGTCCCAAAGGGGAAGGTCTTTACTGTGGCCTGCAGGGAAGAATGAAAGCATGGAGGAAGGTCTCCAGAATGAGGTGGCATTTGCATTGGGCTACAATTAAAAAGATGGATAAGACTTCAAGATAAAGATGGAGAAGAAACAGCATTCCAGACAGAGAGAACAAAGGATGCATGCTGCATTAAAGAGACAGAGCAGATGGGTATTAATTGGACTGAGTGGCCTTTGAGGTTTCCCTCTCTTCTAGAATGCTGTGATAGTGATAGTTGCCATGGCTGATGAGCTCCATTCCTGACCATAAGACATAGAAGGGGGTCTCTAAGAAAAAAATCACTTCTCATTGAGCATCTGAACATTCTAAACCTGGATCTCTATGAACAGTCTAACCACAACCCTATGATTGGCCAGGCTTTGAAGCCATGTTCCACAGCCTAAGAATGAAATGCTTTTTGCCACTGTTTGTGGCAGAACAAAGAATAGGAGAGAAAGGGGCAAGTTTTTTGTTGCATTTTTTTTTTTTTTTGCTCTTTTCAAATCCAGCCTGAGGTTTTGGGCCCCTAAAAACAGCAACCAGACTCCAGACTCTGGGGCATTGCACCATCTGAGAGGCTGGCTCAGCAAAGGCCTAACAAATTACAGGTCTTCCCACAGCAGACAGTCTTGAGCCTTGAAGTACAGCTAAGCAGCTATTAACTTCCAGATCACAAACTCAGCCAGGACGGGAGCAGAGGTGTGTCCCTGGTTTTTATGGAAGGAGTTTTCCTGTAAATGCTGGGGGTGTGGGGAGGGACTGAAATGCTGTAGCCACAACACGAGTCTATTTCCAGTGTCTTCAGACTATTTTTATAGCCTGGAATGGTCAACTTTTAAAATAGACCCACAAAAACCAAATTGGGTCCTGGAAATCAAAGGAGACAATCCAATGAAGAGTTGGATTAGGAACAGAGGCACAGCAGTTTTCCCTGTCTCTGGGGAGAGCCTCCAGTCTGCCCATCTCAATCTAACCTAGTTGAAGCATTGGACTGACTAATCAGGAGACGAAGATTCCAGTCCCAGAATCTATCAATAGGTCAATCATATCACCTCTCAGGGTCTTATCTCTTATGGTTAGGATTATGACTTTTATCAGGATCTTATCTTAAATTGAGGGTCTTGGATGAGATATTTCTAGGGTCCCTTCCAGTTCTAAACTGTTTTTCTGGTCGACTAAATATACACTCTACAGTACTATGTATAGATAACTTGAGTCCATCCCATTACCCCTTTTTTTAATTGAATATTGCCATCAAGTATCTGATAAAAACATCTTTCCAGAAATAGAGAATCTGGGAGAATTAAGTTTCATTCATAACGGCAACCATCAGTTTGTAGAGGGCCTGCTATTTTGACCTAGGCCCAAAAGCAGGAACTCTTAAGGAGACTTATTTTGGTAGGTGGCCTAGAAGACAATGGAGAAATCCATCACATATATAAGCAGTATTTTCAGGTGCAAAAGGGGTGACTTAAATGACACCATCAAAGACAGAAAAGTAGAGAAGCTAGTCATGTAATGATGAAAGTGAAGAATGATCAGTGATCACTGATGCTTGTGAGGTATTGAGAAACCTCTCCAGGGCATCAGGCAAATTCTCTCTGAAGGATTTATTGAAGGAGAAGGACAAAATACATATAAAATAAGATATAGAGGGGGTCCATAATTGCCCTCATGAAGGAACATCTGCATCAATTAGGTTACAGATCTGCCCAAGTATAAGGCAAATGTGGGCATGTAGAAATTCCCCATAATGGAATGAACTATCTTCAAACTATAGACCCATGGAATGTCAGAGGACCTGAGAAGTCATCATCTTCTGTTTCCTCTCTCTAGAAAGTTGGAAAACAAGGCCCAAAGTTATAAAAATGTATTTGTGGCAGACTCAAAACTAAGCTCCAGGTCTCCTACCTTGAGAGATAATGTTCTCTGTATACAAGGTACAGAAAAGGCTAGATATCAATTTCAGGGACGCAATTTCAGCATCTGGTGACAAGTGAACTAGATTAAATAACTACTATAGCTCCTTCCTCTAGGATTCTATGTCATCCATGGACTCCTTTCTTTGACTTTGACAGTTGGAAAACCCAGAGCTCTCTGGTCATAGGCCTTAAAGTAGGTTGCAGGGTCATAAGATTTAGATCTGGAAAGGACCTTGGAAGCCATTAAGTCCAAGCCCATCATTTTACAAATAAAGAGGCTAATCTTTAACAGAGAAGTTAAATGATTTGCCTAAATTCACACAGCTAGTAAGTTTCTGAGTCAGAATTTGAACAAGGGTATTCCTGTCCTAAAGTCTGCACCCTACCCACTGTGCCATACCATCCATTCCCTTTAAATACGTATACATATATATACATATGTATTTATATTTTTTTACTTTACAAATCTCTTTAATTTTTTTCAATCAGCAAAATTTTACCTATCTCATGCCAATTCTCCACAACCAACAGCAGCTGAGAATGAAAAAATAGAAAGAAGAAAGAAATCCCCATCACAAACATGTTATGCCAAGCAAAATAAATTTCTGCATTGGCCATATCCAAAAAATATTTATTTCATTATATACTTTGAGCCCTATATGTCTATCAGGTGGTGTAACATATTTCATGATTAATCTTTGGAATCATAGTTGATCATTATGATCATCAAAGTTCCTGCTTCTTTCAAAATTATTTTCTTTATCTTATTCTTGTCATTTTATAAATTGTTCTCCTAGTTCTTTTCATCTCCCTCTGTAGCAGTTTATATAACCTTCCCAGGTTTCTCTGAAACTATCCTCTTCATCATTTCTTATAGCAAAATAGTTCATTTTTCCATCACATTTACATATCATAACTTGTTGAGCCATTCCTCAATTCATGGGCACCCCCTTTGGATTCCCAGTCTTTGTCTCCTCAAAGAGAACTACAAATATTTTTGTACATCTTTGATTAAGGTTTGTTTTGCTTAGAACTAATTCCTCTCTTAATCTAACCTACCTCTAATTCCTCTTTTTCCTTTGTATTTCCATGTTGATTGAAATATATTTCTGTGTCCAAGTATGTATGTGTATTCCCTCCTTTGAGTAGTTCAGTTGAGTGACGTTCTTGTGTAAACTTCTGACCCTTACTGCCTCTTCCTTGCTTGTATAGATATCTGCTTGTGTACCCTGCTGTGAGATCATTTTCTCTAACCTTCCTTTCCCTTCACTTCTTAATAAATTCTTCTACTTCTCTCTTTCCACTCTTCTCATAAGTACATCAAGACATAATAGAACCATTCCCAGGCCTTGCCTAATTAGACTCCCTCTGTAACCCTTAATGATAATGGAGTTCAGAAGGAATACATATATCATTTTCTCATATCAAAAGAGAAGCCTTTTATCCTTGTTTAGTCTCTTATCATTATTCATTTATGTTTTCTTTTTTATGTTTCTCTTAACTCCTCTGTTTGAACTTCAAAGATTTTACACAATTCCATTCTTTAAATCAGGAATACTTGGAAAAAGATCCACTTTTTTCCCTGAAGGATTATATTTAGCCTTATTGAATAAATTACACTTGACTGTAAACCCCTATCTTTCTGGAAATATATTCCAAGTTCTCTGCTTCTTTATAGTGGTGGTTACTAAATCTTGTGTCATCCTGACTCCAGCTCTTGGTACTTGAATTCCTTCTCTCTGACTACTTACAGTATTTTTTCTTTGACCTAAAAGCTCTGGTATTGACTTTAATATTGTTGGAAATTTCCATTTGGGAGTTTCTTTTAGGAGGTAACTGGTGGATTCTTTCTATTTCTCCTTTGTCCTCTGATTCCAAGAGATCTGGGTACTTGTGTTTTATGATTTCTTGAAATATGATATCTAAGCTTTTTGTTGTTTTTTCATGGCTTTCAGTTCAATAATTCTTAAATTTTGTTCTCTTCAGGTTGTTTTCCTGATTGTTTGCTTTTGCTGTGAGAGATACCTTACATTTTTTTCTATCTTTCAACCTTTTGACTTTGTTTTAATATTTCTTATTATCTCATGGAGTCATTGACTTATATTTGAACCATTCTAATTTTCAGAAGGTTTCATTGATTTGGCAAGATTTTATACCTTTTATGCTAATTTGTTCTTCTATAGTTCTCATTTCTTTTCTGATTTCTCTAGTGCTCTCACTTATAAAAACTTTTTTTTTAACTTTTAAACTCTGGTTTTATCTCTTTCAGGAATTCTATTTGAATTTATCCAAGCTGTGTTGAGTTTTTTTTTTTCCTGAGGCTTCTTATATAGGTATTTTGGAGTCACCATCTGTTTCTGAGAGTGTATTGTCACATAACAGCTTTTTATAGCAGGATTATTTTTGTTTTTCTGGTCACTCTTCTAGCCTACTTTTGTTTTCAAACTTTATGCTAAAGCCAGACTTTATGTACTAGAGTGGGTCTGCTGGTCCTCCTGCTACTGTCTAGAGTCATTGAGTATTGCATTATTCCAGACTCTCAGAAATAGGTTAGGCTATGGATCTGCAAACTTTCAGTGCTCCCAAAATAGTCTGGTCTAGGGTAAAACCCAGTTGTTGCTCCCATTGTCTAAAGTCTGCAAATTCCTGATCCAGATATGAGTTTGAGTAGTAGAAGCATATTGTTTCACTCGTTCACATTCAGTCAGCTGGGAAATTCTCCTCGTTTTGAGACAGAGAATGCAGGCTCCCTTTTGGTCTGAGATTCTTGTCCTCATCATTCCTCTGCAGGCTTTAGATTGGGCTAGAAGCTGGAATTGCTTCTGTTCTGTTCCTGGGGTCAGAGTCATGCTGCTGCTGTTGGCTTCTGAATTTTCTACAATCTGGAAAGAATCTGTGACCCACATGGTACTGTGTAGTGAATTACAAATTCACTATACTTTGTACCCTGGTATACAATCTCTCCCTGGAAACCAGAGTGCTCCATAGTGATGGTTCTGGTCAAATCCCATCCTCAATGTCCACAGACATTTTTGTTTGTCTCTGTTTTCTAATCTAGGCTGGAAGAGTGACTCACTACCTTTTTCTTAGATTTCTCCCTGAGAATTCAGTCTGATGCATTTTCTAGATCTATTTGGAGGAGACTGAGGGGTGGCTATGGGGAAGGGAATAAAGGGAGCTCATTGTACTGCTTCTTACTATTCTACCATTTTGGTTCCACCTCATGCCATTCTTTTTTTCTACTATGCTTCATAAGGAATACTGAATCCATTTTTGGCAAGTCTCACCTTTCATCCTGGCAAATCCAGCACCAACCAATGCTCCCCTTTCATCCTAGTAAATTAGATGCCAGCTCAGACACCTGGTTGAAGCCCTCCTGCCCCCAGTCACTTCCATTAAGTAGGCTTACCACCCACAACTTCACCCCACACACACTTTCTAGACTTTAAGGACTTGGAATGATGAGCCAGCCTGTGCTTAGCAGCCTTTAGATGAGAAATCAGGCTGAGTGAGATACTTGACTGGAGTGTCATCAGTGACTGTTGAACAGCTCACATTGAGATTTCTTTCAGATTAGCCTATGATTGATTTATAAACATGGTAAAGTGTCTATAATTTCCTTGCTGTCTGAGACCTCTTTCTTTTTTATACCAATCCCTCATTCACCAAAATGCTAAGTTGCCCAACTACCTAAATAAGATCTCCTTCCTTTTTTCCTTTTAAGGCAATCCATTCTAATTGCAAATGACATCCTTCCTTTTCTGAAGCAGTTTGCTATATAGAAACACAAGCTTTTAAACTAGAACCTTAAATATAGAAAGTCAGAACTAGAAAAGTACCTAAGGACATAGAACAAGTAATGTCAGAATGAGCAGGTATGACTTCAAAATGTAGAAGACAGAATGTTGTCATCCACTTTAATCCTTTCGTTTTACAGAAGATGAAATTGAAGCCCAAATACTAAAAGCAAGTGTCCCAGAATCAAAAAAAAAAAAAAAAAGTTTAAAACATATATATATCTCACATTCTATGGGCAAGCACCTGTGCTTGCTGCTCTAGGGAACTATGACGAATGAAACCATGTCAAGAGATCTTCTCTCCGTAAGGAAAAAACAACATGTTCACAAGTAACAAGAAAACAAGGCAAAATATAACCAGGAGAGAGAGAAAGAACTTCCAGCTTGGGAGATCAAGGAAGTCTTCCTGGAGGAAGTGACATTGGAGTTGGGTACTAGAGGATAAACAGGCATCCTATTAGGGTAGGGAGGAGTACAGGACATTCCACACAAAGGGAGAAGCTCATAAACAGGAAGCCACAGGGTGTATTGAGGGAATAGGACCAGATATTCTATTCAGAACTGTCAGTGATTCTTCTAGGGGTCTTGACTGCATATCCTTGAACTTAATCCACCTCTTTGTCCTTCAGGCCACTGAACTATAGAATTTCCTTGAAGGTATAGATTGCAGCAAGAATAAGATGGAGTAGAGAAAAAGAATATCAAACTGAAAGCACCTCATCCTTGTTGGGATTAAAGAGTGTCATCTTTCTAGAGTGAAGCCAAAACATAGAATCAAGATTAGGGAAAGAATCAGAATTTAAAAGGATCCCTCAGAGACCCGTAGATCCTCTCCTCTTACAGATGAAGAAAGTCCCATGACTCACCCAAAATCACACTGATAATATGGAGTAGAGCTAGCATTTAAACTCAAGTCTACCAACTTTCTTTCTATGTTATACTACCTCAACAGAACCCTAGAATAACTTAGAGGGCAGATGATTCTACTCTAAAAGTAAGACTATGAAATGGTATTTGGATCTTCAAGGGCCTTCCCAATTCCATTTGACCTAGAACTATATGGACTAAATAGTGTAGCAGACTTGACTAGAAGCAATGACCCTCCCCCCCAGAAACCATACACTGAAGAAACAACACAGCCCAGAAATATTTCCAGGATTTTGCCTCCCCCTTTTTAATCTGGTCATTATGAGCTCTTTTCCAGAGACTCTTGGGCTGATCCACTGCAGAAATCTAGGCTCATAGAATGTCAGTGTGGAATGCAGAACAAAGATTGTCCAACTGGAAGGGACCTTAGAATACAGAACATGCAATATCAGATCTGGGAAGAGCATAAAGACAGATTAAAAACTATCAGAACCGGGAAGTCTCTTAAAACATAGAATCTTAGAGCTAGAGAGACCCTTAGAAACCATGGCAAATAGAGACCCTGAGAAAGAAAGTTAAGATTATTGTGTTTATTTAAAAGTTATTCTTCCCTAAGTGAGTAAACCATTTGTGAAGCTTCAGTAGCATCAGTGTATCAGACCTTTCTAGAGTTGGCTCCATTATTTAGGTAGGAAGTGAAGGAAAAAGAAGAATCCCAAGAACTCATATTTACAAAGCTAATGCTTTCCAGAAGCAAATCATCTAATCTCTTTCATATCATCTGATCCTGACTGCATGAAAAGCCCAATGGGTTTGGAGTCAGAAGACTTGAATCTAAATTCCAGTTCTGGCACTACTGGCATACTGTGTATGTGACCATGGGTTTCATGGTTGGCCACTGATCTTTCCTGAGGACCCAGGTGAAATCAGGGAATTCGATTAGCTGACCTCAAGGTGACTGCTCACTCTGAGACTCTGTGTTCTTGATAATATAATAGCGTAGAAAGGGGACAGGCTTCAGTAAGAAGCCTGGCTTTTGGTCCTGGCTCTACCACTTTTTCAGCTTTTTCAGTTACAAATCTTTGTACCTCAATTTTCTCCTCAGTAAAGATGGGATGATAATAATAAATGCCCTGCCCATCATAGAGGATGTTGGAAAGATAGCTCAGTCAGTCTGCTCTGAGATCCCATACAGCTTGTAAGCCTTAGTCTTGTGGTAGATTGTGTGGACTGGACCCAAATCCAGTGCCTCTGATCCTGCATTTCACAGGCTTGTTTTGAAGATCAAAACCTTTGCAGCCAAATCTTTTAAGTGTTGTGCAGGTGCTGCTGTTATTGCCCCCACATGATCTTTCCATGGCACTGAAGTTGCCTCCAAAGACCAGTGAGCAGCAGGGAGCAGTGGAACCAGTTATTTACTTCCTCTGAACTGTGGATTCCTCATCTGTAAAAAGAGGTCAGACTCGATGACCTCTGACCTAGATGAAGTCCCTTTCAGCTCCAGATCTGAGAGTCCATAATGAGCCCTTGCCCAAGGCCAGGAGAAGGATAATGTGTTCCTCAGCTTCCTGCCTAAAGATCCTCATGGCCCTTAACCTTGTTTCTTTGTGTTTGCTCTTTTCAACCTCTACCCACATGCAGGTCTCCAAAGCCTCCTCCGAGCTCATGAGTTACTGTGAACAGCACGCCCGGAATGATCCCTTGCTGGTGGGAGTGCCTGCCTCAGAGAACCCCTTCAAGGACAAAAAGCCTTGTATCATCCTGTAGCTCCATCCTCCTGTGCGTACAGAGCCTCTCTCCCTGGAAGGGCCATCCCCGTTCAATACCGATCTCAAGCCAAACCTGTCCTAAGTCACAAAAACTCTCGACGGCCAAAACCATCCCCAGCACCATTGCGGCCACCCCCACCACCATGAGGAGGGGCGAACACTATGCTTTGTGTTCGGGTGGAAAATCAAATCCAGCGTGCCCACAAGGTGGGGTCAGCCTACCAATTTGAAGCAGTCTAAATGTCCTTGAGAGGAGGGGTTAGGGTCAGGGTTTTGATTTTTTTTTTTAAGATACTCTAGTGCCATTTAAATAGTGGTTTCAAAATAAGGGTGGGTGGAGAGACAGGGGGAGACCTAGGACGTCTGCCAGTTATTAGAGGGCCCTCCCATCAAGGTCAAAGTGAACTTAGATTGTAATTCTTCCTAGATTGGCCTGCCATTCAGAGACTCGGGTTAGATTGGCAGGAGTTCAGAGTTAAAGGAATTGCTCATTCTTTTAAAAAAGAAACCTACTCTTTCATTTAAAAAAGAAAAAACATATGGAAATTATGCATTGCTAAAAGGGGACCAGGGGAGGATATTTTGACAACAGTATCATATAAACGGATAATGAAGGCATGGATGGGAGGGGAGGGAGGCAGAGGGCATAGGGAAGGGAAGTTATCCATGGATTAGAGCATGCATTTCCCAACTCACACAACATATGGCATTTGTATCTCCACCACCACATTGTGGGCAGCACTCTCTGTATAGCTCCCCAGCCATCAAGGGAATTAATTGACAGTGGCTTGAACTGGGGAGTGCCCATCTCCTTGCATTGCCAATTTGGGAAGGGGGGGGGGAGGGGCATTGGGGGGAAGCATGAAGTATAGATGTGGGTATTTGAAATCTTTGATTCCATCCTAGCTCTTCAATTTCTGTGTATTGTTGCCTGAGAGGAGGCTCAGGATGAATCCTTTGGTCTTGTCTTCTGAGAATTGGGGGTGGGAGTGGGGTCAGAATTGCTTTTTGCTTCTGAGGATAAGGGGGTTTGAAAGTTATTCATTTGTTGTTGTTATTGGGTTTTTTTTTAATTAACTGTATAGCTTAATCCTTTTTTTAAACTCCTGCTCATTTAAGAGATGATTCTTTGTCAAAGACACTAAAATAAGTGCCCCCCAAGGGTCCTCGGTTTCCTTTCTCCAGGATCAAAATGTGCCCACCTACCCCTTTAAATCCCAGAAAAGTGGAGCTTAAGTCAATTCAGTTCAATCCTACAGCCAATTATTAAATACTATGTGCCAGCTCTTGTACTAAACACCAGGTAGAGTTTAAGGCATGCACTAAGATAAAAAGAAATTGTCCATGTCCTCCTGAAGTTTAAAATCCTATAGAGGAGGCAAAACTCTTGCACAGTTAACAGCAACATAAATTGGAATAAAAGGAGCCAAAGGAGACGTCCCTCTCAGGTGCTGGAGGATCTCAGAGGATGTTGAGGGGTAGTGCTTCTGTGGGGAGTCAGGAAAAGCTTCATGGAGGAGGTTCTACCTGAGTCAGGCCTTAAAGAAAAGACAGAGGGATGATGAAATATTGTTAGAGCCAGAATGCTGAGCTTCCCTGACCCTCATGTCCAATGAAGAGAAATTCTCTTCCTCCTCACTAGGAATGACCCAACACTAGAAATACCCAGTGAAGCAACTCCTTTTACCTTATTTGCTGCTATTACTGGCAGCCTATAACAAAGCAAAGAAAGTCTCTCCTCTGCTGTATCATAGAATTTGGAGTTGAGACTTTAAAGATAAACTAGTCCAATTGTCTCATTTTCAATTGAGGTCTCCAGAATCAAGTGACTTGCTACAAGGTCACACAATGACAGAGCTGGTATTGAAACCCTGCTTAAGGTTTATTGTCCAAAATAGTCCTCTGGGAGTTGCATGTAAACTGAGGGACAGGGGAAGAATAGAGCTCAGGGAAGCCTCTCCCTTCCCATTTACCAGCCAAATCTCTTTACTCAATAGCAAGGCCATGGCCTCCTAGCATGTGCTAAAAAAGCCAGATTTTAGATGACTGAATTCATAGTGTCACATACTAAGAGACTTTAGAGATCTTATTCCTCCAAGTGATTCCCCTGTCCACAAACTTATTACCAAGGGACCTTGACCTTATTTCTTGAACCTATAGTGATTTGTCCTCTTCCTCACTCTCAGCTCCTTCCTCGTGAGCTTTGATGTTCTAAGGATGCAGAATTTGGAGCCAAGATAGGGACCTCCAGATCATCTAATCCATTTCACAAAAGTTAAAAAAGAGGCTCAGAGAGATTAAGGAAATTACCCAATGTCACACATGTCTGGGAAGTAGCAAAGCCAAGGTTTCAACCCAGATCTTCTGACTACAAATTTTCACTGCCTGTGAAAGAGATTTTATCAATTTACAGAAAAGCTTGGGTTAAGGCCAATCTAGTCCAATCCCCTCATTTTATAGAAGAAACTCAAGGTGGGGAAGGGACTTGCACAAGGTCATTAAGTGGCAGAACCAAAACTTTAGAAATCTGCTCTTTCTACATTGCTGAAGGCAAAGAACCTTCCCACTGGGATAATTGTGCCAAATTCCCAGATGAATTTACTTAGAACTGCCCTAGGAATCACATAGCAAAGAGTACTCAGCTGTCCAGCAGCATGATTTCCAAGGGACAACATTGAGCTGGGATTTGGGAGAGAAAATTACAATCCTAGGCCCCACTTACTTAGTAGCTAAAACAGCCATTGTGTTGAGTGAGGGTGCCACAATTTCCCACCCTTTATCTTTGAGATAAATAGGTGTGGCTAGTGCTAACCGGCTTTGGACTCTTGTCCACCCTCGCTTGAGTGTTCTGGCAGTCCTCTCAGCCAGAGCACCAAACACACCTCCTCCTTGGCCCCTTCCTGCTTTAAGAAAGGGAAAGTTCAAAGGATCCCTGCTTCATTCCACTTCAACTTCATCATAGGATCTCAAGTTGAAAAGGACCCTAATGTTCATTGAATCTAAACCTTTCATGTTATTTAGATAAGGAAACCGCAGTCCAGTGAAAAAAGATGATTTGCCCAAGATTATTGAGAGTCTGGATTCAGACCAGTCCTCTGATGTTAAATCTAATGTAAGAACCTTAAGGTGTCTGGGTCCCAATGGTCCCAAGGACCATTTTTAGGGATATTTAAAAGACTTAGTGGTGGCAAATACTGCATGCTCTTTTAACTGCCAGCTGAGTGTGAGACTATTTACAAGGTGATTCATCTTCCCCTCCAATACTAGTTCAGGAACTTCCTAGATCATATCCTTCAGGCCACAAACCCAGCCTTAGGGCCCTCAAGGTCTAGCCCTTAAAAGTGCCAGAACACAGGCCAAGGAAAGGAAAAGATGACTGAAGAAAAAGGGGAAGTCAAGTCCTCCAGGATGTACAGCTGGAGAGGGGACATTTGTCAGAAATACAGCTTGTGAAGACCCCATCTGCCCCAAAGATGGCTCTGTAGATCTGTCTTTCATTCCTCCATCTTAATAGCACTGTGAAACTTTAGAAATAAAAAAAATGAGACTTCCCCTCTATCTGGCCTTGAAAAAAGCAAAATAAGTGCTGAGTATGTTTCTCTGGTGGAAACTTTAAATATCATCAAATCCAAACCCTCTCGTTTTGCTTGAAGGGAAATTGAGGCCTGAAAAAGGAATATAATTTGTCTAAGAGGGTCTGGCTCTTTCAGCAAAAGTCCTAGATCACTTGCACCCTCCTCCCTGAAGCACTGGCTTATCCCAGACATTCAGCTCTGCTATGGATCTGGCTGGGCATTTACACACAAGTTTCTGGGCCACAGGTGAGACCTTCTCTCTAGATCCTTTTGATTTCTCAGTATTGCAGTAGACCTTGTTTACCTTCCTCCAGAAAATACATTTTGTTTTGCCAATTCCCAGGGCATTGCCCCTACCTTTTCTCCTGCCCAGGAGTGGGCAGCTGTGCCAAATCTGAAAGGGAATCCCTTCATAGCAGAGCCCTGGCTAATAGCTGACCTCTGTCCAAGTGCCAGTGACATCATCCTGATTATCCAGGAGATGAAACCAGTTAATTTACAATGAGGGGGTTGGACTAGATAATCTAAGGGCCCTTCCAGCTCTTTTATAGTCTTCGAATGTAATTCTGAGGGACCTTGGCAGGAAAAAATTAGATCCAGAAGTTGTCATGAGCCAGGCTTTAGCCTCAAGAAATCATGATAGCTTATGGACACCATTCAGTTCAAATCTAGCTTCCCTTGGGCTCCCACATACCTGACCTGCCTCTATTTGTGCTCTGCCTATTTTGCTCCAATATTCCTAGATAAAGAGGAGAAAGCAGGTCAGGATTTGAAAAAGGACAGAGTCCGACAGCCTCCCTGGGAACTTTTGGCCAGTGAAAGCCAACCACCTTACTAAAAGTAAAGGACTCAATTTCCCCAAGATGAGTTTTTTTTTATTTCTCCTAGAGAACAAATTAGTCTCATGATGACACTAGGCAGAGTACAGAGCTAGCCTAGGTAACCATGGAAACCCAGTTTCTATTCTCCAAATAGCCAAATACCAATATTTAGATGCCAATATTAAAACAACCAATTAAGCTCCTGCCAGCATACAGAGTGTTGTGCTCTAGATTGGAAGCACAATTTGGATGAGATGTAGTCACTGTCCTTGCAGAGTGAGTATTTGTCTGCCTTTGTGAGGTCGTCTAGAGGAGTAATCAGAGCTGGGAAGACTAAGCAGTTTTTGTCTCTGACAAACATGCCCCACACTCTTAGCTTCACATCCTACTTTTTCCACTGACTTTTCCTTCCCTAGCTTCTTGGATGCTGCCCTATGAGTCTCCTTCCCCACGTCTCATCTGGGTCAGAAATCCTCCTTAGAGATTGCTTGCTCAGCCCCTGCATAACCTAGATGATGAAATGGGATCCCAAGGTCAGTGGGAAAACTAAGATTCCCTCATGGGTCTCCAGCCTCCCATAGGTGGCACTTCATGGTATTTTTTTGCCCATCCTCTCCTTCAGTAACCCTTCCCTCTTTGCTGGCTGCTCCTCCCGCATCCCCTGTGTGCCCACTATCAGGCCTGGGGTGAGGAGAGGTGAGTTGAGGAAAGCTGGGGATTCATGGCACCTGTGCTCAAACCGGGAGGAGGCAGGAAGGTGGTCACTCACTTTCTACAAAGAAAAATCCTCAAAATTTTTATTCTTCTCTTATCAATGTTCATACAGTAGATGAGATGTTTTTGTTTAGGATAAACATACATACAAATAACAGTTACTGCTTGTACTTTTCTGTCTGTGCATTTGCCAAAAAGAAAAAAAATTAGATTTTCTTTAGGACTTTTAAGTGCTCTCTACAAGGCAGGAAGGTAGCTTCTCTCCTGCTTCCAGTGGCAGTGGCAGCAGGTGGCCTAGGCCAAGCCCGAACCTTGGGACTATTTGAGACCAGCCAGCCAGCTTCTGAAGGTATTAGCAAGAATTGGGAAAAAGGAACTGAAAGCAGGGCATGGCAATGGGAAATGGAATTTCCATTGCATCTGCAAAGCCATTCACTTTTTTCCGTGGCTGGAGAGGATAAGGGGCCCTGGAGCACTAGGATTTCCACCTGCCCTGGCCTAAGCAGGCTCTCACCCAGGCCCACCTGGGAACCTGCGGAAAGGTTAATCCCATGTGATTGTAGGGTGATTTCTCTCCTTCTCAAAATGGCCTGGCTTCCTCTAAGCCTAGAGTGAGATTGCCTGGTCAACCCCCTGAGCTGAACGATCCCCCGGGGTCATGACCTTTGACCCCAGGGATGGAAGCTTCTGAGGCCTGCTCCAGAACAGAAAGGGGCTGTCTTTTGTCCTTCGGGCCCAAGCCTGATACAGTAGGGTCCCAAAGTCCTCAGAAATGGGGCCTTCAGGCAACTCCTCCATCTCCTTCACAGCCTAATTCCCGGGCCCTTGCCTTCTGGAAGGCCGGACTAGCCGAGCTCAGCCCCTGAGGAGTTTCCAAACTAGGTAAAAGCGCCGTGGCTCCTCCTTGAGGAGCACTTGCCCAGGAAGCGGACAGAGCATTTAACTCCCTGAGAAGCCGCGTCGAACATTTTCCTTTCTTTCTTCTTTCTTTGCCAACTGATACCATTGCCAAACACCCATGGAGCTTAAGAGAGACTGTTTCAGGAAGCGTTCTTGGGGGCTAGCAAGGTGCCCAGCCGCCCTGGGAACAGCCGAGGTGGAGGGGGACTCCAGGTGTGCCATCAGCTATTCTCGCACAGTGTTGACTGTTTTGTGGAACTGTTGTTACAAAGTGAATTGATACCACAATAAAAACAAAAAAGGCTTACTTTTCACTTTCCTGCATTTTCTTTCATGTTGTTTTTTAAGTGGGAGCAGACTTTAGGGGAACCAGCAGCCTGGGGTCCACACTACAGCTCACAGGGATATCAACACCAAAAGCAGCCCCCCCTTACTCTTCAAGGCAAGGCATCTTACAGATGGGGAAACCAAGTCCCAGAATGGAGAAGAGCTTCTAAGCTCACTCAGCAAGCTAAAAACAGAAGCCCCATGGTTTGATGGAAAGCACTTTAGCTTGACAGTTGAAGGTCCCGAGTTTAAATCCACACTCTCTTTCCCACATGAGACTAGGTAATTCACTTCCCTTTATGAGATTGGGGAGCTGGAGCACTGGCTCTCTGAGATCTCTTACAAGTCTCATGATGCTTGCCAGAGGTGGGCAGAGCATGCGTCAGCCACTCTCTTATTTGAGTTTCCATTTTACAAAGAGGAAATTGAAGGCCCAGAGAGGGTAGAGGAGTTAGTGACAGAACCAGGGCCTCTGTCGTTTGTTCAGACTAAGCCTCGAGACTGCCCCAGAGGTGGGTACGAATCCCTTCCCCGGCACCCCGGGGATTGTGCCACAGTTTTGGGCTTCAGCCACAGATGGTTACAGTTACACAGACTTCATGGAAGTGACGTGGTCCTCACGTGCCTTATCTCACTGATAATGCCCTTGGACAAAAAGGAAGGGCAGGGATTGTTGTCCCCATTTTCCAGAAGGTGGATTTGACTTGTCTAAGGTCCTGTGTTGGGTAACACAGTAGCTTTTAAATGTTTGCTCAGTGAAATGAGGTTATGCTGATGGGAAACAAGGTCCAAACTTAAGCTGGATAGGTTTTAAACAGTGTTCCAATATAGTTCATACTCCGATCCCTTCCATTTACACTTAAGGAAAATTGCCAAAAACTGAACATGGAGCTAGTGGGAGGGCTGGGACAAAAAAACCAGAACACGTTCCCCTACACATCCAATACAAATCGAAGTGAGGACCACAAGATCCTACATATAGATCCTTGTGGGATGCATATCGACAGTTTCTAGATGTAATGTTCTCTGTTTTATTGTCTTGTTATCTGTTCAGTTCCATGTTTCTCAGTTTCATTTTAATCTGGTCCACATAAATCAGAAGGACTCCTAATGACATGGCTGACATCTCTGTGCCCCACCGTCCCCAAAAACAACGCTCCGGGGCCCCGGGTTCTCCCCATTACACCCGGACTGTTCTTATGCCAATCTGGGACAACAATGAGACTAGATTCTTTTCTCTCGGGAAGGGAAGTGTAACTACTGTCTAAAATCAAGGCTTGGGGTCTGGCCACAATCTTTAACCTTGGAAGACAAATAGAACTGGAGTTTCCTTCATGGGAAAGTCCCTCAGACTGTGCAAAATAAGATCCACCAATGATCTTGGATACCTCATGACAGCCTCATTTGAGCAACAAAATCGAATTAACCTATTAGAGCTGGGAGGGACCTTAGTGATCATCCCATCCCATCCCTTCATTTTACAGATGAAAAAACTGAGGCTTAAAAATAATCAAATGATTTAATCAAAGTCGGATGAACTTTGTATCAGATGAACTGAGGCTTCACACCTAATCTAGGATTAGAGAAGTATATATTTAAGACTGAGAAGCCCTTAGCAGGCATCTGGACTAATGCCTTCATTTCACAGATGAGGAGAGATGTTATATATCCAAGGTCACACAGGTAACTGAGCTGATGTTTGAACTCAAGATCTCTGAACTCCAGGGTTCTCTCCACTGTACCATGATGCCTCAGCCTGAAGACAGAGATGACCCCAAAAAAATCTTAAGGGGGAAGTAGCCCCCTCTTTGGAGATCCCCAAAAAGAAGAGGAAGACAGTGGTCTCTGCTCTAAAGAACTCCAAAGCCTGAGTGGGAAGATAAAACCCATGCCCTTTGGGAGCTCTTAGTGGGAGGAGGGAAGGCAAAATATAGTTTTCTTTCCAGGGAACTCATCTCTAAGGGAGCAGACAGATCCACATAAGTCACCAACCTCAGACTTGGCTAAATCTCTAGGTTAAGTGAGCTGTCAGAGCAAATGATAGTGGTCAGAGCTGGGGCTCATTAGTCTGGGAAGACTTCACAGAATCACAACTGGAAAGGCCCGCAGAGGCCAACTAGTCAGTCCAATCCTTAGCAATATAGGAATCCCCTTCAAAAACATCCCCAACAATTGGTCATTCAGCCTTCCCTCAAAAACTTATACTGAGGAAAAACCCTGAAGACTGCTAGTTTCACTTTTAGATAGCTCTCATTTTTGAGGAGTCTTTACAAGGAGTCTCCCAGCAGCTTTCCCCAATCCCTTCCAGATCTGGACTTGAGAAAAATGGGTCCAATTCTTCTCTTCCTTATAACAGCTCTTCAAAAACTGGAAGGCAGTTATCTGGAAGAGGCAGCATGCATCACAGGGAGTTAAAGGCCTTGGCTTGTAATCCAGACTGGCCCATGACTTTGGTATGGTGGAAAAGGCCAGTTTGAGATTTAAAGGTCTTAAATTCAAACCTCACCTTTGATAATCTGCTAGCTGTAAAACCCCTGGTATTTCAATTAAACTTTCCTGAAGCTCCTTTCCCACATCCACAAAATGAGGGGGGATAATCTAGATGGCCTTGAAGGTCCCTTCCAATTTGAAATCTATAAATATCTAGGTCTTTTTTTCTAATTATGAAATAAGGGAGTTGATCTAGATGACTTGCCTATAATGCTATATTCATGTGCCCTCTTCCCCAGGCTAAAGATAAACATCCCCTGTTGTTTCTTCAACTGGTCCTCAAGGGGCCTACTTCTGAGGCCCCTTGCCATCCTGGCCACCTTCCTCTGGATCCCTTCTAGCTCATCAAATGTGCTCTAGAAGGACATGCAGAAAAGAGGCAGGAGGCTTATTTTCTTTGGTTATTTATTATTAATAGACCACAATGTGGCAACATCCAAGCCAAATCTAGTGCGGATCAGGAAGAGAATAGCAGGGAAAAACGGGCCCCAGAACAGAATATAATAATCAAGGTGGGGGACTGACTGAGGCAGGATGTAGCAGGACTGTCAGTTTCTTTGTCCTTAACTCCCTGCCTCTCTCGATGTGGCCCAAGAGGAACGAATGAAAAGCATTTATTAAATGCTCACAACGACCGGGCACTGTGTCCTTCTGGCCCTATCACGCTAAGAACTCACATTGAGCTTCAGACCAGCAAAAGGCCCAGCTCTCTTTCAGACAAACTTCTGTGGCCATGCCTTTTTCCTGAATGCGAGTTAGACCTGATATTTACCTGATTAAATCTCAGCTTCAGGAAGATGATATTTTGGGGTAAGTGAATGAATGCTTGAATAGACAGATGGTTGAATGAAAAAGCATTTAGTTAACAACTTCCACGTACCAAGCACTGTGTCATATGCATAGTGATCCGGCCCCTAACGTCATCGGGCTCAAAGAGATTCTAATAGTTTCAGACACCACACATAGAGAGGTGGTTGCAGAGAAAGGAGTTTTGGTTAGTGGAGGAGCCTTTGGGCAGTCGGTTGTCACACCCTTTATTGTAGCAAAGTTAACACTGATTTTTAGTGTCCCCAGAACAAGAAGAAAGTATGAGGCAGAAAGAAGGAAGGACACATATGACAGCAGGCTACATAGGTTTTCTGTTTGTTTAGCTTTTATAAAGAGAAATTTACTTTAAAGATATAGCAAGAAAAAAAATTCTCCCTCAGTACCTTGGGAGCACACTCTTAAGTGATCACTTAGGTCACTACAATTTCCTTTTTTCTTTCCACTGTGTCTTGCATTTTTTTTAATTTTAACTTTTTTTTTTCAATCTTGAGTTCTACACTCTCTCCTTCCCTTCCATCTTTTTCCCACCCATTGAGAAGGCAAGCAATATGATTTCAATTACACATGTGAAGTCATGCAAAACATATTTCCATATTATCCATGTTGCAAAAAACAAATAAACAACAAGAAGCATAAAGCAAGTGGAAAAAATATGCACTCAAAGTTCATCAGTTCTCTCTCTGAAGGCAAGTAGCATCTTTTTTTCAGGGGGCCTTTGGAATTATTGTAGATCACTGTCTTGATCAGAATAGCTAAGGCTTTCACAGTTGATTTTACTTTCAATATTGCTGTTACTATATACAATGTCCTCCTAGTTCTGCTCTTTTCACTTTACAAGTTTATTTAAGTCTCAGATTTTTCTGAAATCATCCTGCTCATCATATCTTATGACACAATAGTTTTTCATCTTAATAATATGCCACAACTTATTCAACTATTCCTCACTTAATAGGTATCATCTCATTTTCCAACTCCTTGTCACTACAAAAAGAGTTGTAATAAGTGTTTTTGCACATATAGGCTCTTTCTCTCTTCACCTTTTTTTGGGTATATAGTCCTAAGAGTGAAGAGTTAAAGGGTATGAACAGTTTTATAGCACCTTGGGTATGGTTCCAAATTCTTCTCCAGAATGATTGGATCAATTTACAACTACACCAACAATGCATTAATGAACCTATTTTTCCACATCCCCTCCAGCATTTATCATTTTCTTTTTCTGTCATATTAGCTAATCTGATAAGTGTAAGGTGGTACTTTGTTTTAACTTGCATTTCTCTAATCAATAGTAATTTAGAGAATTTTTTTTCATGTAACTATTGATAGCTTTGTTTTCTCCTAAAAACAACCTCTTCATAGCTTTTGCCCATTTATCAATTAGGGAATAGATCTTACAAATTTGGCTCTGCTCCTTACATATTTGAGAAGTGAGCCCTTTATCAAAGAAACTTTCTATAAAAGAAATAGCTTTCTTTCTAATTGCACCTCAACTGATTTTGTTTGAATACAACCTTTTTAATTTCATGTAATCAAAATTATCCATTTATTTCCTGTGATCCTATCTCTTGCACTGTCAAAAACTCTTCCCTGATCCAAGATCTGACAGGTAAATATTGATGTGCTCCTAATTTATTTATATCACCTTTTATGTCTAAATCATTTACTCATTCTGACCTAATTTTAGTTTATGGTGTATGTTAATTTATGCCTGGTTGCTACCAAATTGCTCTCCAGTTTTTCCAGAAATTATTGTAAAATGTGAATTCTTACCCTCAAAGCTTGAATCTTTGTGTTTATTAAACATAGATTACTAACTATTGTGATTTACTACTGTTACTGTGTTCTTAAACTACTCCACTAATCCACCATTCTATTTCCTAGATAGTACCAGATCGTTTTGATGTTTACTGATTTGCAATATAGCTTGAAATCTGGAACAACTAGGCCTCCTTCCTTCATATTGTTTGATTTCCTTAATTGATATTCTTGATCCTTTGTTCTTCCAAATGAATTTTGTTGTTTGTTTGTTTGTTTTGTAGCTCTATAAAATAATTCATTGATAGTTTGATTGGCATGGCTCTGAATAAGTTAATTTAGGTAAATTGTCATTTTTATTATATTGGTTCAGAAGGCTGAATGTTAAGTTGATAAGGCCTTGGTATCCTGGTGGATGACCAGATGGATGAGATACTGCATAGTCAGGGACTGACTAAATAGTAGATATGGGGAGTTTACATTTACCCACCACTCAGAACTGTTCAGCCCAAGGATAGAATTCTAAAACTGAGTAGATTTACTCCCGCATCAGGAAGGTAGCTACTTCAAGTGGAAAGCAGAGAGACAATGGCAAGATGACCAGGTAGGCCCCATTTTCTGGTAGCTGATTGAATGGGAGACTTAAATGAAAAGAAGTATTACCTTAAACCTTCTGAGGGGTCTTTGGCTCTGTCTTCCTAAGCTAGAGTCTGAGTCATTTTCAGAGACTGCAGCCCCTTTCCAATGAGGCATTTCTTTTGTAGGGATGCAGAGAAAGAATCTGAAATATCATTCTGTGAACCTTCCATCCAGGGTTCTTTAATGAAAGATTTCTAGCACCCTGATCAGGATAACAGGGACAAGCTGAGTAAGCCATGGTAAGTATGGTAACTACCTCACACTTCAGAGTACTTGTATACCTGACTTGTTAAATGTACCATTGGAGAAAGTGATCGGTATCAATCAGGGCCCTGGAATCCTTAGTCAGCCGAGCAATATAATATCTGGCAAGCAAGATAATATCAATTGCATGTGAAGTCATGCAAAACATTTCTATATTAACCGTGTTACAATTAAAAAGAAAAAACAAGAAACATAAAGTGAAAAAAGTATGCTTCAGTTCTCATTTAGAGTTCATCAGTTCTCACAAAGAAACAGGTAGAATTTTTCACCCTCATGGAGAGATGATGTGATCTCTGGAGATCCAGTCTGAACTGTGGCCAGAATACTCATAAAAAGATGAATGGATCTACTATCCATAAAACCGGAGCCCAGGAATGGGTATTAGGCAGGGAGATAGGGTTATCTCTCACCCTTGGGGAGCCCTCCATCAATATTTCTTCACTCTTACCTCTGAAGAGGAAAATGTTTTGGAGATATCCTTCTGTGATAGAGAAAGAGGACAGGGAAAGATTCACAAGAGATTAAAACTAGAAAAGATAATATTAGAGCATAGAACACAGGATTTCAGAACCCCCAAAAAGCTAATGGTGGGACAAACCATGATCCATGTAGAAAAGAGAATATTTTGGCACTATAAGAAATAATAAATATGAAGAATTTTTTCAAAATGTGAAGATTTACATGAAGAACTAAAGAACAAAGGAGAGAACAAAGGAGAGCAAGGTACATTATGACAATGATGTAAATAAAAAATACTAAAGGACACCAAATTTCAGATTTTACCTGAGGTGGAATCTTGACTCCAAAGAACTGAGGAGGAACTACACTTCTCTCCTCTTGGGATAAAGGGGCTGCCAGGCATAGTCTCTGGATAGGTTTGTTTGGGGCAGCAGTTTTGGAAGGTTTTTTCCTTTTTTTTTTTTCCTCAATAATATTTTATTTTTCCAAATATACATAAAGATAGTTTTCAACATTCATTTTTCTAAGATTTTGTATTCCAAATTTTTCTCCCTCCCTCTTTTACCCTTCCCCTTCCCAAGAAAACAAGCAATCTGATATGGGTTAATATTTGCAATTCTTTTAAATATATTTCCATATTTGTCATGTTGCATAAGAAAAATTGGACCAAAAGGGAAAAAGCATGAGGAAGGAAAAAAGCCAACAAAATATTATGTTGTGATCCACATTCAATCTCCATGGTTCTCTCTCTAGATGCAAACTGTATTTTCTATCCCAAGTCGATTAGAATTGCCTTGAATCACCGCATTGCTAAGAGCCAAGTTGATCAACACATATTCTTGTTGTAACTGTGTACAATGTTCTCTTGGTTCTGTCTACTTCACTTAGCATCAGTTCTTGTAAGTCCTTCCAGGCTTTTCTGAAATCAGCAGTTTTTCTGGTAAGAGAGTTCTGGAGTGGGGCAGGATACTGGGAAGAGGAAGATTATTGGGAATTGATTAGTGTAAACAAAAACAGTATCAACACTTAAAAAAAAAAAAACAAATAATACAGAGATGCATGGGTTCCAATGCCCAAGAGCTGCTCTTTTCAATTGTATCCTGCCCCAACCAGAACATATCTGGAGCACTCTATTCGGTCCTAAGCACCATATTTGATGAAGGACACTGACAAGCAACAGAGTGGCCATCACCAGAGTGGTCTTTTTTTTTTAATTGCCTCAAAACAAAACCATTCAAGGATGAGTGGTAGAACTAGGGGTCTCTACCTTCAGAGAGAAAACTAGTCATAGACCTAATAGAGACCTTGTTGTTTTTGTCATTCAGTCACATCCAATACTTCTTGACCCCATGGAGTATATTGTTCATGGTATCTTCTTGGCAAAGATACTGGAGTGATCTGCCATTCTTTCTCCAGTAGGTTAAGGCAAACAAGTTAAGGGACTTGCCCAGGATCACACAGCTAATAAATGTTTGGGGCCAGATTTGAACTCAGGTCTGATTCCAGGTCCAACCCTATCCACTGAGCCTGATCTATTTAGTTGCTTTTTAGATAATTCTTCTTTCAAATATTTGATGGGTTTTCACATGTGGAAGAGAGAGCAAATTTATTCTGTTTGGTCACAGAGGGTGGAACTGAGATCCAGTTCTCTTAGCAAGACTTTGAAGAAACATAATTAGGCTTGCAGTAAAGCATAACTTCCCAACCATGGAAGCTCTCCCAAAATGAAATGGGATGGCCATCTTTGAAGATGGGATGTGGTGAGTCTTCCATGGGGGTCATTAAGTGAAGATCGGTTTTGTGGAAGATTGCTGAACTAAATTACCTGGGAAAGCTCTCTTAAGATTCAGTGATTTTACGATCAGTTGACACCCTCATTATTCAGGTAGAGAAATGGAGGCCTCAAAAGGGATATGATTTGGCCCTTGTCCTCTGAAAATCCTCAGCATAAAGGAGGATACTGAGCCTCTGTCTTTGAAGAACCCTCAAATGAGTGAAGTATGGAGAGAGTGAAGTAGATAATCCCCATGTTCCTTATTAAAAGTAAAACTATGATCTCTAGAGAGATGAGAGATGTCATCTCCAATGACAAGAGAGATTGAGAGAGAAGGGGGTGGGGGGGGAGCAACCTCCTCTTCCTCCCTCTAAGCCTAAAAAGAGCAGCCAAAACTGTGGAAAGGAAGCTTCATCTTTGCTAGCAGGAGAGGGAACCCAGAGGTGCCATTAGCCCAAGTCTTTTTGTGAACAGGAAAAATCCCAGGCTATGTTACTTAACCCAGTTTTGAAGCTTCCTAGATTCCCCTGGAAGGCCAACATAGGGAGGTGTGGCCAAAGCCCTGGAGTCCAGAGGGGTCCAGCCATATGTAGCCCTAGCCTCAAGAACTCAGGGAGGCAGGCAAGCAGTAAAGTCACCAAAGCCTGAAAAATCATGGAAGGTCACAGCTGGAAAACACATATCACTGATGGAGAGCAAGTGGTTTCTAATGTTTCCAAATTCCAGGACCCCTTTTCAATGTCCAAAAATTCCAAAGGTACACATGATAGTACTTGTACCACTGGGACTCATTGATTGAGAAAACGCACAGTGACGAAAAACTCCAAAGTGAATTTACATTTTGTTAGTCATAGTAGCACCTACACACACACATTTGGAAAGTATTCATAAGTATACAAGCAAGATATTTCCTTTTTTTACTCTTATTTATAATGCCAGGCTGCATATTTTGTTGGAATTAAATTAAGATCAAAATGGGGCACCTCTGGATAAAGTTCCCATTTAACAGCTTTGAAGCTTCTCAGTCCACAAGAAACACTGATCCAAATATCATCCAATCACATGGGAAATAGTGGACCATCAGGCCTTTCTTCTCAGACTGGGGCTTTCCTATCCATTTAAGGAAGCAGGCCCAGCTGGGATTAATATCCCCATTCCATTTTTTGTTGTTAACTTTTGATACTTTAAAATAACCAGTGTTTTACTAGAGTGACACACCTTCCAATGACAAAGATCAAATTCTCGCTCATGATGTATCAACAAATGGTCTCCATGAGTTTTACCCTTGTGTTACCAAGGCTAATTATAGCTCAAATCTGTTAGGGGCCAGGACTTTCAAGATCCTTCAGATATAACCTAAAAGAGCACCTAGAAAAGGAATGCCCCAAAATAGTCATAACTTGGTTCGTGATATTTATTAGGAACTATGAGGAATGTGGACTGTTAGGGAAATTCTTAAGTCAATGATGACCATATTAATTTAAGCTGAAATCTGTTAAGTACATGAAATACCAGAAACTCAATGCAAACATTCAAATCTGCCAAAACATGACATGTCATAAAATAGAATCCTTAGTGACAATTGTAAAATGAGGAAGCATATAAAACCATACCAATATACTTTACTTCTCCTGGGTCTGGTTGGGCCTATGTTGACATGAGGTCCCAAAGACTTCCCAACCTTAAGTAGAAAGAGTGGAAAGAAGTAAAAAAAGAGAGAAAGAAAAGCCTCTAACCAACTTTTCTGTCCACCAGAAGAGTAGCTTTCAATAATCCCACCTACAGAGAAAGTATAGAATTACTCTGCTCTCTCCTGTTCCAAAAGAGAGGCGTAGATTTCCCAGAAGACCTGAGTCTTGAAGCTGTATTTCTACTATTGGTCAAATAACATCACATGTGCCTAATCATATTCCTTCTTTCTAGGTTCCATTGCCACTACTCCTTCTCTCATTCAGTTACCTTTTTTATCCTACATTCTAAGCTCTGTTGGCTCTGAAAGATAATGGAATCATCTTCTTTCCAAGAAAAGAATCAGTTTTGAAATAAGGTGGTCCTATCCCATTAATAAACAGAAACAGAGCAGCTAAAACTTTGGAAAAGGAGATTCATCCTGGATGGAAGGAGAGGAATTCTAGTAAGAGGAAAAAGAGGTAGAGAGAAGGGAGGAGAGATCACCAGCCCAGTTTTGAACATGATGAATTCAACATCTAGTTCAAAACATTCAAAGGACAGTTGGAAATGGGAATGTGGAGGTTAGAAGAGAGTTTCCAGCTGGATAGATAGCAGATGAAAACCATTAGCATAGAGATGATTGTTGAATCCATGAGGATTGATGAGATCACCAAGTGAAACAGGACAGAGGGAAAATAGGGCCCAGGACAGAACTTTGCTGGACATGGTTCATGTCCATGATCTGGATCAAAATCCAGCAAAAAAAAAAAAAAAAAATGAAGAAAGGGCAGTCTGATAGGTAGAAGGAGAAACAGGTCAAACAATGTCATTAAGATGTTGTAGGAGAAGAAGATGAGTGATTAAGGATGTCAAAGGTCAAGAAGGATGGGGATTGAGAAAAGGCCATTGGTTTTGGCAAGTACTGGGGCATTAGTAACTTTGGAGAGAGTACTTTCAGTTGAATAGTGAGGTCAGAAGCCAGGTGATAGAATTCAGAAAGGAGTGAGGAGAAAGGAAAGCAGAGCTTATAGGTGCCTCAAAAGGGAGAAGAGTGGGATGAGAGTGAGCAGATCGGCGGATCGAGTGAGGCTTGGGGTTAGGTTAGACCCGGCCATGTTTGTAGGCAGTAGGGTTTCTGACCCTGGTCTCCTGACGGGCTCCGGTGTGTTTTCCTACCATCGCAGATTGCCTCTGTCAGCGATAAGGGTAAGGTGAAGTTGATAAACCCTGGGGTTAAGTGAGGTGAACTGAGAGCCCCCTCAGAAGTCTCAGTAGCCCAGCCAGTCCTGGTCTCCCAAATCACTCCCATGACAGTCACTTGACCATGTGTGAGCTGTCATCTGGAAGGGCACATTCCTGCTCCGTCAGCTGTTGACAAGTATGAGTACCTCAGATGAGCTAGACTTATAGCATGGAGAACAAGGCCCCGAGGGGACACGGGACAGGACACTGTGAGCAGGGAAAGGAAGCTACAAGTTGGATTTAAGATTAATCTTCTGTTGTCTTAGTCTTAGTTTTCTGACTCCAGCCAGGTAAGCTGTAGCTCCCTCCACCTCTTTCCTGCATGAAGCCGGCCAGGATTTAAGCTCCAGAAAGCCCCTCTCTTTCCTAAAGACATCAGGACTGGAAGAACCTGCCTTCAGTGACAGCCCCAGCCTTTAGGCCCCACTAGGGCACATGGAGAAGGGAGCAGTAAACAGGTGTGGCCCGGCCTCCTTGCCTGGGCTGTGCCATCTGGGAGGGAGTGTGCCCGTGGATTATCTGTCCATACACACAAGGTCAAGTCTGTCCTCACAGGGCATGACAGCACGGTCCTTCATCAGGCCTCCCTAATGTAGCACGCACAGCCCCCCAACCACCAGCAGGTCAGCACTGTGTGAAACCCACCCAATAACCATTTCTTGCCTTGCACTGGAAAGCACTGGAGACATAAGACCACCCAAGCCACTTCTGGCTCAAGAGTCTTGTATTCTAAAGGAGGGAACTTACACATAAGCGAACAATCATATATGCAAAGCAATTGGAGGGGTACCGGCAACCAAGGAGATTAGAGAAAGCTGCCTGGGGGTGGCGGTCCCCGAGCCGAACTAGGAAGGAAGCTACGGATTCCAAGAGGTGAAGGAAGGCAAGCAAGGAGTACGTTCCGGGGATGGCGATGGTGCAGGGAGGGGGCAGCGTGCCAGGAGTGAGGAACGGCACAGAAACCAGTCTGCTTCGGAAACAACAGCCTGGGAGAGGAGGCCCGGGGTGCCACGGTGAAGGTTTTAAATACCCAACCGGAGGTGGGGGGCGAGGGGGGGGGGGCTTGTGCTCTGATCTAAGGGCAATAGAGGCACCTTGGAGTTTTCTGAGCAAGGGAATCGCAAAGGCAGACCTGGGCTTTAGGATATTAGTTCGGCTGCCATACAGAGAATGGATGGAAGGAGAGGGAACCCGGGGCTCCAAACCAATCAAGGGATGGTTGCAGGGGTCCAGGTAAGGGGAGATGAGGCCCTGAATCAGGTGATGGCTACTGCGAGCGGAGAGAAAGGGCTATAGATGCAAGAGTGGGGATGGGATTGACCAGAAGTCAGTAGTCGTATGTAGCACAGTGATAGTAGCCAATATAGTAACAGTAGTCGGTAGTAATAGCAGCACACCTACTATGCGCTAGGCACCATGCTAAGCCCTAGGGATACAAAGAAAAGTACAGTCTCTGCTCCCAGAACCGGTCAATGGATGCGGAGCTCATCGACAATGAGGTCACTGAACCCAGGGCAGCTGATGAGGTCATCGAGAGAGGTACCAGACCCCATCAAGTGCACATGAATTCAAAACAACAGGTAGTTAATGTAAACAGCAGCAAGCTAAGCAACAATACCTGATTCGGGCATTAAACGCTCCCTTCCCCCTTGGCCGACTGCTGCCTTTTTCTGTGTCTCCCCGGGAGCATTAATTACCTCTTTAGTTAATTCCTCTGGACCTTTAACCCACAGAAGAGTAATCTTGTGGTGGGGCCCTGGTTCTTATTCTTGTTCTTGTTTGTCTTTCCTTCTCAAAGACAGCAGGACATCAGGGAGGTGATACTGGGCCATGCAAGTGTTCGGTGAGAGAGGCTGTGAGAGGTCACCGGAGCACTTTCTCTTCCAGAGCCTTCTGGGTCCAGTGGCCAGGGGTGGATCAGGAGGACCAGGAATGGCTGGATGTAGTGGGAGACCTTGGCCTTTTTAAGCTAAGTCTTGAACAGGTCTCAGTTTGACTGAGGCAGCACCCATTCGTTGATTAAGGCAAAAGAAATGAGGCCAAAAGTGGCCTTTTTGAACCTAGTTTAAAAGAAAAAAAAAAAAAGGAATCAATATGGAAGAGTTTCTGGCCAAAACAACAATTACTCCTTAAATTTACTAACAAAAACCAAGTGGGTTTGGCCTGGGACCTTTTGCTGGCCAATCAACTAGAGGCAGAGTAATCTGGATTTAAGACAGTCCTTAAGAAAGCGATCTAGCCCAACAGAGGAGGAACCTGGTTTGAAGGCTCCAAAGCCCCTCTGCCAGTAAGCCTTCCCCTCTGTCTCAAGCAGGGCTGCAGGCTAGAGACCACTGACTCCTAGAGAAGCACTGAAGTCTTTTGTTCCAGGAACTGCAGCCATCATCACCATGGGATGCCAGCACGCAGGGCCCGGTGCCAAGGGCAATCCACTTGATCCTTTCTGCACAAAGCCACCCTTTCACACCTTCCTTTGAACTGAAGCCAACCAAACACTCCCAGCCAGGAGCACACAGAAGGTATTTCTTGTTTCCAGTGCCTCCCTCCTCTCTATCACCAGGGTACCCAGCACCCAGCCGCTTGCAGCACTTTTATACCTCTCGTGAGACAGCACATCTTCACCTAATGCCCACTGATGTCACCATGCTGTGGGCTGACACAGAGCCTACTGGGAAATGTAGTCTAAAGAAATTCTCCCCAGGAACAAGGTTTTTTCCCTCCTCAAACATTATGAGAAATGGGTCTATAAACACATCTGCATAAAAATGTGGTTCTAGACTGAACACAATACTCTGCTTAAGGTTTGACCATCACAAAGCACCCCCTTGGTCCTGGAAACCATGCCTATTAATGCAGCCTAAAATCGCTTTCCCACGTGGACTGCCATGAAGTCCTTTTGACCCGTACTTACATTATTATTCCCCTTATCTGTTTTCGGATAATCCCAATAGCTGACATTTACATAGCACTTGCTATGAGCCAGGCACTGTGCTGAGATCTTTGCAATTATTAATTCATTGATCCTTAAAACAACCCTGGGAGGTTGGTGCTATTATTACCCCCATTTCACAGAGGAGGAACATCTCATGGCATGTCCCACCTCCCCTTATACTTATGAAACTGATTTTTTGAATCCTAGTATAAGACTTTACATTGATCTCTATTAAATATCACTTTCTTAGATTCAGCTCAGCATTGTACCCTATTGAGATCTTGTTAGCTCTTGTCATCTAAAGAGTTAGCTTTGTGCTACCTGCAAATTTGCTACCATGCTAAATACATGTATATGCAAATATACATATAATCACATATACATATGTATGCACAATATAATCTGTGATTAATACAAATAATGGCTAATAATAAAAGCTAGCATTGAAATAGTGCTTTAAGATTTACAAAATGCATTAGAGTTATAATCTCATTTTATCCTCAGAACAATCCTGGGAGGTACATGCTGTTATTATCCTCATTTGACAGATGGGGACACTAAGGCAGACAGAGATAGATTGACCTGCCCAGTACCACTTAGCTAATAAGTATTTGAGGTCACATTTGAACTCAGGTCTTTCTGAATTCTTTGGGCAGTTAAATGACACAGAAGATAGAGTGCTGGGCCTAAAGTAAGCAAGATTCACTCACTCCCATGAGTTCAAATTTGGCTGCAGAAGCTTACTAACTGTGTGTCCCTAAATAAGTCACTTCACCCTGTTTGCCTTGATTTTTTTATCTGCAAAATGAGCTGGAGAAGGAAATGGCAAACATTCCAGTATCTTTGCCAAGAAAATCCCAAATAGGGTCACAAGAGTTGGGCAGGATTGAAATGCCTGAACAACAACTTCCCGAATCCATTTGGCTCTCTCACCATCCACCACCTGGCTGCCTATAAAAAGGAATATGTCACAGAACACAGGGTCAAGTACACATCCCTGGGCTTTCTCCTAGAAACCTCCCTCCACCCAAGTTGACACCAGTTTATTAACAATTACTCCTAAGGTCCAATCACTTACAATTCATAATCAGTCTGACCTTTAAATGGTTTAGCCCAGAGATATCAAATATAGAGTCCAGGCCACATAAACTAGCTGACTAAACTAGAATTAAAATGTAATGGAATCTGTGTGACCCTAGGCAAGTCGCTTAACCCCAATTGCCTCAGCAAAAAAAATAAATAAATAAAAATAATAATAAAATGTAATGGGAAAAGTTACCAAAATAAGTAAAAATATAATAAATAAAATTAAACTAAATATGTGAATATAAGTATAAAAATAAATATAAATATAAATATGTGATAAAATAAAATAAATACATACTAAAAACATAGATAATATTAATATGTGGTTTTCTGTGTCAACCTATGCCCACTGGGATCTCCGTAGATGATTTAGTACTCCTTGTTTCTTTCTAAATTTGACACTGATCAGCTCCAAAATCTCTAGCAGCAAAAAAAAAAAAAAAAAGTAAAAAAATCTCTAGCAGCCCATTCCCAGAAGCCCCTGGGGTTATCAGGAAGAAAGAATATATATATTGTTCTAGATTCTCTTCTCCCAGGATGCCTTTCTTTCCGGGTTTCCCAGACTTCCCTCCCCTCCTCTAGCATCTCACCAGCCTCCTTTTCTTTGATTAATTTCTGAGCTCCCCACCAGTGGTCATAGTGCAGTAGTGAGGAATTTGGAGCCAGAGGTGTAGGCTTTCAATTCCTATTCCTCTGCTTACTGCCCCATGAAGTGAGGAACTCTCTGAGGTTCATTTTTTTCTCATTAAAATGAGGAGGTGGGACTGGATGACCTCTACCTCTCTTACCTCTAACTACTTATCTCCACAGGATCATTTAATTCTGGAGCTGGAGATAATCTTTCAGGATTATCTAATCTAATCCGTTTTAATTTACAGACGGTCAAAGTGAGGCTCAAACAAAGGAAGGGATTTGTGCAAGTTCATACTTAGACATTACACCTTGCACATGTTTTTCCCCACCCCCAAGGTAAACAAGGTTAAGTGACTAGCCCAGGATCACAGGTAGTAAATGTCTAAGGCCGCATTTGGACTCCAGTCCTCCCCACCATCTAACTACCCCAAAGTTGCACGCTCTAAGAATCCTTCCCGCTCTGTCATTGTGTGCCCTGTGTTTCCTGAGCATCCTCTCCCTGCGCTCCCGCTGAATATAAGTGGAGGTGACCCCCCTCCCCCTTCCCCCCAGCACTATTTCTGTTACTCTTTGGCAGGGGTGGGGAGGGGGGTGCTGGTGTTGCACCACAGGATGTAAGCTCCTTGAGGAGCTCTTTCCATGGTGATCTGTGTAAGCCCAGCCCCCAGCACCCGGCCTGGCTCCTGGCAAGAGCCTGAAAAGTGCTTGTTGGTCTCTTTGATCCACCAGTTGTGTTACCTGGTACTTCCTTCTCTCCTCAGAACGTCTCCCTTCCCGCAGCCAGAACCCTGACCTTCCTGTGGACAGCTGCTGGGGTGTGTGTGTGTGTGTGTGTGTGTGTGTGTGTGTTCAATCACTTTTCAGTTGTGTCTGACTCTTTGTGACCCCACTTGAGGTTTTCTTGGTAGAGATCCTGGTTTGCCATCTCCTTCTCCAGCTCATTTTACAGATGAGGAAACTGAGGCAAATGGGGTTAAATAATTTGCCCAGGGTCACAGAGTTAAGTAAATAGGAGCTGGTGAGATGCTAGAGGATGGAAAGGAAGGCTGGAAAGGCATCCTGGGGAGAAGAGAATCCTGAACAGTAACTTTATTTTGGATAACCTGAGGCCTCTGGGGATGGGACGCTGGAGTGATGAATCTCAACATCAAAGGGTCTTCGGGTCCACAGAATCTGTCCCACGGAGGGAGGAGGGGGAGGAAAGAATGGAGGAGTCTTGTGACCACTCTTCTGAGCTATTTCACTCCACCCTCTGCCGCCTGATCTCACAACTTCCTCTCCTTCTTCCTGCCCTTTTCTCTGAAAAGGGATTGTCTGCTGCCTTCAAGTCTCTCTCCACCCCACCAAATTTAGTCTGAAAATCGGTGTTGTGTTTTTATTGTCCTTTTCCCTGTAAAGGGGAAGCTCGGGCCACCCCAGCCCCTCCGTTTCCAGCCATGGGCCGTCTATCTCCCGTAGCTGCCCCCAGATACCTGCCTCCCTCCCAGCTCCCCAGGAATCTTTGGAGAGAAACAACTGGCCTCCCTAGAGACTCCTCCCCTCCAGCCTGGCCTGTCTCCTGCCTCTGACCCCGCCTGACCCCTTGTCTGGCATCTGTCTGCCTCTTTGATGGTCCAGACTCGGGGTGAGGGGAAGGCTGTGAGGAACCTGTATAAAGTGACCTGGGAGGAAACTGGAAACACCCTGGGGGCCAAAGGAAGCTCGGTGTTCTCTCCCCCACCCCACCACTCCTCCTCTAGTCATCTCCTTCCCTTTCTAGAGCCTCTCTGTTCATTTTCTTTCAACATATTAAACACCTATTGGGCACGGCCAAGTAGCAAGGCCTGGGAACAAAAAAGTTCCTCCCCATTCCTTTAACAGCATAAGCCCTGGATTGGGACTTGAAGACCTGGATGCAAATCCCAGCTTGGCGTGGGATTTCAGACAAGCCATTCTTCCTCTCCAGGCCTCAGTTTCCCCATCTGTAAAACAAGAATGGGGCAGCTAGGTGGGGCAGTGACTAGAGAGCACCAAGCCCTCAGTCAGGAGGGCCTACATTCAAATCTGACCTCAAACACTTACTAGCTGTAACCCTGGGCAGGTCCTTCACCCCATTTGTCTCAGTTTCCTCATCTGTAAAAAGAAAAAAAATGAGCTGGAGAAGAAAATGGCAAATCACTCCAGTACCTCTGCCAAGAAAACCCTAAGTGGGCTCAGAGTCAGACAGGACCGAAGGACCGTGCGACCATTGATCCAGGTGACCTCTGAAGCCCATTCCACTCTCCAACGTTTCCTGGTGCCATCCTGGCTCTCCAGTCCTCTTTCTCCCCCAGAGCTCCCCCTCTACCGCACCTTTCTTTCTCCTCCTCTCCCCCAGGCTTCCCGGGGTCCAGGGCAGCGGCAGCAAGAGCACCTTCCCTCCCTGCTGGGGAGCACCTGGCGCTGTGCCAGCGGGACCTGCAGCCCAGAGCCCCGAGCACTGCTGCAGTAACAGGGGCAGCCCTGGCGGTAACAGTAATAACAACGACCCGTCCCAAGGAATCAGGAACGCTGACTTAGGCCCTGCCTAGCCGTCACTCAGCATCTCTCTGCCTCGGTCTCCTCACCTGTCAGTGGGGATGGTAATAGGTTCTCTCCCCCAGATTGGTGTGAGAGCAACCAAATGAGACAATATTTGTGAACGGCTTGGCCAACCTGAAGTCCTATCTAACGGCTTGCTAGTGTTATCCCAAGGCAGGCTGGGAGGGCGACAAGAGCCGGGCAGTGGGGAGCGGGCGAGGGGCGGGACTGTTAGGAGAACATGGCGGAGGCTGGAGGCCCGCTGCAGCTTCTTCTCCTCTGGCAGGGGAAAGAATAGGGAAGATAGATTTTCCTCTGCTGTGACTGAGCTGGGAAAGCCTGGCGGCCCTGCGGGGCCGGGAACGGGAAGAACGTGGGTTCTGAAAAGGACCTCAGTGAGCAAACGGGGGTGCCCGCTCTGCCGGACGGCACGGGAAGCAAGAGCTGAGAGCAAGCGTGCCCGTCTCATCCCCAGAGAGCGGCATCCTGGGTCACACCCCCATCAATCCGGAGCTTTCGGCAAAAGAGGAAAGAATTCCCCAGGATGTGTTGATGGGAATACCCCAACCTCCTTGTCTTTTATGGATACCCCATTTGAGACAATACTGAGTGTTACCGGACAAGGAGAAAAGTCATGTGTTCATAAAACTCGCCGGCAGAGTCCCTAGGGAGGACCCTCTCTGTGCTGCTACCCCGTTCCTCTGCCCTCACTTAGCCGTTAGTAAGATTAGTTAAGAGCCAATAATCCCTAAAAGAGGGCATGATGTCCTAACAGAAAACTGAAAACCCTTTGGACGGGCTTGATGCAGGGCTTGGCAGGAAACTCTGGCCATACAGATATTATGGGGAAGCACTTAGCCCTTCTTAGCCTCAGTTTCCACCTCTTTAAAATAGAAGTAATAATAAGTGCTGAACCCATCTCCCGGGTTGTTATCAGGCTTTACACATAAAGTGACTTATAAACTTTATAGACACTTATAAATTTTCCACAGCTACCTACATGGAGCTCCTGGAGCTGCTGGGGCTCTCGGAGAAGAACAAGATCGACTCTCCCGTTTCCCGAGGAGGAAACTTGCTTCCACTGATTTCAAACCCAGCTCCCCTGATTCCAAATCTGACACTTGCCCCACACGCGGTCTTTGTCTTTCAAGGCCTTTGTTTCCCTGGGGTGGGGCTGGGGGAAGGGGTCCCGGAGGGGAGGGGGCGGCCGCTGCTTCCCCGCGGGGCCAGGCTTTGGGGGAGGGCATGGAAGGGGGGAGGGGGCCTCCGAGTGCTTGGCTGTCGCCGACACCGAAGTCGCCGGGATTCCAGCCCCTGTCCCTTAGGTGGAACACGTGGCTGGCGTGCAAGCACGTGCCGTGGGGGTAAAAAGGTCAGGGCTTCCCAGGCTGGCCCGGGGGGAGGGGGGAGGGAATTTAATTCCGCCAAGTCATGTTCAGCCTGACTAGGGAGTCAGACTCTGGGAGGCGAGAGCTGATGTTCACCTGGAACTCAGGAATTCCAGCTCTGGAAATGGGGGAGGAGGGAGGACCCAGCGCTGGGCGGAGGGCCCTCCCGCCCCCTCAGAAGTTAAGGCAGCCCCGAAAGGCTGAGGTGACCCCGTCTGACCAGAAGATGGGAGCAGGGGAAGGGCCCTGAGGAGCAGGGTGGAGGAATCCCCGGAGAGGGAGGGAAGGCGCTAAAAATAGAAGGGGGAAAATTCCGTCACCTTCCCAAAATAGAAACAGACTCAATAACAAAAGACCGGGAGCATGACGTCAGGGCAAGGAGAATTCCGTGGGGGAGGGGAAGAGGGATGTCCCGAAGCAGCCCATTCTCCCCAGCCTTCCTGGGACCGTGCCCTGTCGGGTGGCCCATCCCCCACCACGGAACCGAGACCCAGATTCAAATCCCTTGGTCAGACTCCGATTCTGGGTGCGACTTTGGGCAAGTCCGCCACTCAGTTTTCTCATCTGTAAAACGGGCCTATCTATCCCCGCGTGGCAACCCGTTCTCCCCCTCCGCCCTCCCCCCCGCCCCAGCTGCTGGCTGGGAGTGAGGAAGGCCCTCTGCGAACCCCGGCGCCTTCGTCTGCCCAGAGCCAGCTGTGGGGATGGATGCGGGCCAGGAGGGAGAGCGGGGACACCCAGGGAGCTGCGGGAAGGAATGAAGTGGGCGGTGGGGGAGGGGCGCTGGGCCCGGAGAGCCCCTGGCCACTCTGGAAAAGCTGCTGACGAAAGGGAAGGGAACCCAAAGGGAGAAGCGGCCGCTAAAAATAGCACCTCCAGCTCCTCCCTGGGTTATTTTTAGCCTCTTGGCGGCTGGAGGGCCCTCCCCTGTGGCGTCAGCAGAAAGGAAACTGGGCACCTCGGAGACTCCGGGTTCCTCCTCCCTTTGCCCATCCCCCATCTCCAGGCCAGAGGGGGAGGGGAGGGAAAGGCCACGCCGGGAGCAGCTGCCCAGTGGGTCAGCCCTGGTGCCTGCGGGCACTCCCCTGTCCGGGCCCATCCTCCTTAGAGCCTCCCATCCCCAGCTCGCTGACGAGTGTCACCCGTGGCCTTTGGACCCTGCTTGGCTGCAGACTTGGGCATGGTCGGATATTCTGGAAAGAAGTCCTGGATACTAGCGTTAGCAGGCCGTTTTGTTCTAGGGCCGTTCTCTTCCGGGCTGGAACTCAGTTCTGTTATCTGTGAAATGGGAGCAATCACCCCTAGTGGGCCCAGGGCACTATGGAGGAAAAGCGGAAATCTGGCACTCACTAACTGGGCGACCCCTTGAGAGACCTCGACTTCCCCATTTGTAAAGTGGTTGCCTTGGACTAAATGACCCCTGAGACTCCTTCCAACTCTAATGCCCGGTGGTCCTTCAGGGGGATTGGGAAGATTCATGTAGGTGGAGGTGGTCACGATTTATTTTGGTTGTCATTGTTATCATGGCTCCCGTAGAGCAGGGAATCAGAAGACGTTGGCTGGATAATAGATTTGAGGGGCACTGAGTGCTGGGGAGGAGCCAAATCCACCCTGGAGGAGAGAGTGAGTCTGTGGGCACTTTGAGACAACACCCAGACTGATGTTTTTGTGCTCATCCGGAGCTGTCCGGGCCCAGGAACTTCCTTCTGGGGGCACCCCATGGGGGAATCCCTTTGGGGAGAGAACCCTCACCCTAATCTTCAAGCTTCTGCGCCAGTGAGATCATCCCCCCACCACCACCCCAATGGAAAGCAACAGGAAACCTGTGACGCCAGCCACGGAGCCACCCACAGCCACCAGTCTTGGAGTAAACCCAGCTGCAGCTTCCCTGTGCCCGAGCCTGCTGGGGACTCGAGGCTTCCGCTGCAGGGACTGGGGAGCAGGGACCCAGATCCGGGCAGGGGACCGAGCCCCGAGAAGGGCCTTCTCCTCCAATCCCTTCAATTTACAGGTGGCGAATCTCAGATCAGAAAAATGACATGAAGCTCGAGTCACTTGGTTTTTCCATAGCCCAATTCAAGGGCCACCCCAGCCAAACCTTGCCTCATCCCCCTGGGAATTTCCCTGTGAATATTTCGTCCATGCCCTGACAGAATGTAAGCTCCCGAGGGCAAGAACGGTTTCCAGTTTGTCTTTTTAGCCCCATTCCCCCCCCCCAACACCCAACCTGGCACAGAGGAGGCCCTTGATAAGTACTGTCCCACTTGAGTCAAGGGCTCTGACTCAATCCCAGACTGACCTGCCGGTGGGGGCCCTAGGTCTGGCCTGAGTCTGAGAGACAGAGTGACTGGGTCGGGGTGCCCCGAGACAACTGGGACACACATCTGGGCACTTGTGCTTGACTTGCTGTTCCTTCCTGAGACGAGGGTGGGGCTGCAGGGATGCTGGGCTCTACCAGGCCTGGCAGAAGAGGGGAGAGCACATATCCCAGCAACCACAGGCTGGAACAACCATAAATGCCATTTATAGAAGGTTTCCAGCACCTTCTCCCTCCCTCTTACAGGCAATAATGAGGCATGTTTAATATAATATTTTATGTTTTAGAGGCACTGTGTCATAGTGGGCAGAGCTGGCTTCAGAGCCAGGAAGTCCTTTGAGATGAGAGAGATGCTCTCTCCCTCATTAGATCGTATGCTCCTTGAGGTCTGGGATCATGTTGTTGCATTTCAACACGTCTGCCAGATTGAGGGAAAAAAGCACCTGGGTGTGGGAGAAAGCGCTCTGGATTGAGAAGCAGGTTCTCCCCCTGACATGCTGGGATCCCTAGCCTGTCTGCTTCCAGCAGGCTTCTCTTTGTGTCTGGGACATTCATGGAGCCTTCCTCAGAATCACAATTTTAAAAGTTTAAGATAAAATAGACAGGATTACAAAGAAAATCAAATATATTGAAAAACGGTTATCAAGAGTAAAAAAAAAATCTCCCAGATTTCAGGTAAAAATTCCTGCTTTTGGGCCAACTTTCAGAGAAGGTAGCAATCTGCACTGAAAGAAATTTTCTCACCTGGGAATTTCCTATACTCACAAAAACACATGTCCAAGCCCCATTCCTTCAAGTTTCACAACTCCACAGTCAGTGGTATGAGGGTCGCCATGGCTGTTTTAATATTGCCCACCTTCCAACTTGCGCCCACTCCTCACTCAGACCTGACCTGAGAGGCCTGCTCCCACGATAGCATCGCTTCCCTTTCCTCCTCCTCTGCACAGCCACCAGCAAACAGGAGACTTGGCCCCATTCTTCCAACAAATTTCCCCGAATCCTCCCCCAGTTCTACCCCGGAAGTGTCAGAATGAAACCAGTCACCTCCACCACGCTGATGCCATCGCATCCTCCTTCCTCACCTGCTTCTGAGACCAGCGCTGGGTAGGCAGTGTCTGCTCCAAAGGCAAGATCCTGGGGGGTGGAGGTCAGGACGCCTGGGTCCTCCTCCCAACTGCATCTTACCTCTGCAAGGCCTTTCTCCTCTTGCTTTAGGAGAGCGTCTCAGGTCCCTTCCAACTACAAGATGCCAACTCCAAAGCGCCAACTGGGCACTCCTCCATCTGTCGCCACCCTTCCTCTGTACACCAGCACGCTCAATCCCCAAGTAACACAGCCCTGTGTGTGTATTTGTGTGTCTTACCTCTAGGTGAGGGTGTGCATGTTGATGTTGATTTTGTGATGAGAGACAATGGTGTCTCCCCCATTAGATTGAAAGATCCTTGAGATCAGGGACCATGTTTTTGCCTTTCCACACTTATTTGCCAGTCAACACTTATTGACTGTTGACTATTGGTGTGAGAGAAAGGAAGAAAGATTGAGAGGCAGGATGGCCTGGATTTATTGCTTTTTTTTTTTTTAAGATAATTTAGATAATAAAATGAGATAAATAAGATAATTTAAGATAAATGAGACTTGCCCAGGGTCACACAGAAAGTGGCTGACACATTTGAACTCGAGTCCTCTGAATTCCAGGACTGTTCTCTATCCTCTGCAGCGTCTAGCTGCTTCCTCCTGGCTTTATTAAAACTCGCCTTAGTCATCTCCTAGCTGTGGCTAAATCATTCAGCCTTAATGATTCTCAGTTTTCTTCTTGAAAAGTGGGTATGACACCTGTCAGACTGGCTAGAGTGACAGGGAAAGACAATGAGGAATGTTGGAGGGGATGTGGGAAAACTGGGACACTGATACATTGTTGGTGGAATTGTGAACACATCCAGCCATTCTGGAGAGCAATTTGGAATTATGCTCAAAAAGGTATCAAATTGTGCATACCCTTTGATCCAGCAGTGTCTCTACTGGGCTTATACCCCAAAGAGATACTAAAGAAGGGAAAGGGACCTGTATGTGCAAGAATGTTTGTGGCAGCCCTGTTTGTAGTGGCTAGAAACTGGAAAATGAATGGATGCCCATCAATTGGAGAATGGTTGAGTAAATTGTGGTATATGAACGTTATGGAATATTATTGTACTGTAAGGAATGACCAGCAGGATGAATACAGAGAGGACTGGCAAGACTTACATGAACTGATGCTAAGTGAAATGAGCAGAACCAGGAGATCATTATATACCTCAACAATGATACTGTTTGAGGATGTATTCTGATGGAAGTGGATCTCTTCGATAAAGAGAACTAATTCAGTTTCAATTGCTCAAGGATGGACAATGTTATGCCACAGTTCTCTTTAACTGTCCTGACTCAGTTTCCCTGCACTAGTTTCCCTTGTCTCAGTTTCTTTAACTGTTCTGTCTCAATCCCCTAAGTAAACTTCTCCTCTGGTCCATTAAGACTGAGGACCATTTGCTCTAAGGTTATATATTGTTAGCAAGATAAACAAGAGAGTAGACTTCTTGACTCTTTTCTGTCCTCAAGAATTTACAATATCCCTCTAAAATATTCCAAGATATCTCACTGATATCTTTATTTCTTTGTATTCAGACATCCTGTCTCTGGGTTTTTTAGGATTTATGGCCTCCCCCATCCTGACAGAAGTTTTCCCTCGCTTCTCACACCTTCCTTTGTTTAGAGAAGAGGTATTTAAGAAGCTGGGGTTCCTCCCTTCATAGCTGGCAGCTGTATGCTGGACACTGGATTCTTTGAGATGACAGTCTCCTCCAGCCCTGGGACCATGATGGATTCCTTGGTCCCAGTATATCTTTATCTCTGTCTGACTGGATAATTTGAGACGAGAATCCTGTCCAGTCAATTATACTATCCCGATTAATAAAATATTAAAAACCTCTCTAATCTCTCTTCTGCCTCAGTTTCTCTGGCATTACAACAGAAGCAGCTACACCCAAAGAAAGAACACTGGGAAATGAATGTAAACTGCTTGCATTTTAGTTTTTCTTCCCGGGTTATTTCTACCTTCTGAATCCAATTCTCCCTGTGCAACAAGAGAACTGTTCGGTTCTGCACACATATATTGTATCTAGGATACACGGTGACATCTTTAACATGTAAAGGACTGCTTGCCATCTGGGGGAGGGGGTGGAAGGAGGGAGGGGAAAAATCGGAACAGAAGTGAGTGCAAGGGATAATGCTGTAAAAAATTACCCTGGCATGGGTTCTGTCAATAAAAAGTTATTATAATTTTTAAAAAACAAGAAAAAGAAAAGTGGTATGATAATAGTACCTTCCCAAGGGGTTGTTGTATGCAGGTTCATTATGATAAAGTGTACATAGCACTTTGCAGCTCTTATGGGTTAAATAGAAGCTATTGTAGTAGTAATATCATTAGACATTTTAACCCCTCTGGGGCTCAGTTTCCCCATGCATAAAATGGGGAGTAATCTTTTGTTCACCTGCCTTTCGCCATTCTTCCAAGAAAAATGTTTTCTTCACAAACTATAAAACATAGAAATGAGTTATTACAAGAACATGTCTGAGTCCCCACCTCTCTCTGAGAAATTAGCTGTCTTTCTGAGAATGAATATGACTGTATTCCAGTGGACTCTGGGAACTGAGGATCCCAAGGTCCATGGGAGGAGAAGAGGATGCAGGAGGGGCTGGAGCCACCCAAAGTCCTCCCCACCGCTCTTCTGCCCACCCCAGCCACTGTCTAATAGCCCTTTTCCTCCATCCTTTCCCCGAGTTTCCCAGGGTCATAATGGAGGGAGGCGGGGGAGAGTGCAGAGTTAGGGAAGGGGATTGCAATGAAGAGGAAGTCCCAGGAAGCATTTCTCCCCCTCCCCGCCATGAGCAGCTCCGCTCTGCTCCCCGGTCCCCCTGCCTGGGATGGTCTGCCCTGGCCACCCCCCCCCCCCACCAGCTCTGTCTGTCCATCCAGCAGCAGAGCCCGCCCCCCAAACAGCTTGGGGGGGGGAGTTTGTGCGCTCTGGCTGTGTGAGTGCGTGTGAACATCTGTCTCCGCACGCACACGTGTGTCTCCGTGTGTGTGTCTCGGTCTCCGTGGGTGGGTGTCTGCCTGACAGTGTGTGTGTGTGTCCGTCTGTCTCGGTGGGTGGCTGTCTGCCTGTCTGCCTCCCAGAGACACCTTCCCTCTGGCTGATCCTCCGCCCCCTCCCTGCGGACACGCCCCCACTCCTCTGTTCCCGTTCCAGGGCTCTGCCTGATGCTCCCGAGGACGGGGGATGGGCCCCGGCTCCCGCCCACCTCAGAGCGGGGCGGAAACCGGCTGAGGGCAGCGAGCGAAGGAGAAAGCCCGAAAGGACAGAGTCAGCCAACCCAGAGGCTTATGGGGGAAGGGGATGGAAAAGCATCCGAATAAAGGGTGGGGGCGGGGAAATGAGGAGAAGCCAAGTGAGGTTGGAGGCGGCGGTGAAAGGCCCCGGATCCCAGGCCCAGGGTTCGGATTTTCTCCTCCAGGAAACAGGGAGCCAAGGAAGGTCTTTGAGCAAAAGAAGGATCTGGTTGGAGTTGAACGACCCAGTGTAATTGGAAAGAGCCCCCTACGTGCAGTCGGAGAATGAAAACGTATTATTGTAAGTCTGGATTTGGAGCTGGGAGCGTCTGCAGGAACGATGACCAATGAACGCAAAAGCACCGGGGATGCAAAAGTAGTCCTTGCCCTCCGGGAGTGAGTGCTATTACCAATAACAGCCAGCCTGGATAGGGCCTTTTAAGGTTTGCAAAACACGCTCCAGATGTTGTCTCTCCGGATTCGTACCAAAGCTCTGTGACCGAGTGCTATTATCACCCGCGGTTTACGGACGAGAAAACCGAGGCTGAGAACAGTGAAGGAATCCCAGCAGTGATAATTAGCGTTTAGGGAGCCCTGTAAGGTCGACAGATGGTTTCTCACTCGATCATCACAACCACCCCGGGAGATGGGTACTTTTGGTGTTCCAATCTATAGATGGAGAAACTGAGGCTGAATGGTGCCCAGGATCACACAGCTAAGGTGGCAGGGTTAGGGCAGGATTCCAGCTGAAGTCTCTGCCAGCTAGCTGCTTCTTCTAAGGGACAGCCCGCCCAGGAGAGTCGTGCGGGGAAGGGGCACTCTGTCTCAGAAGGTTACAGGGCCCGGTTCTTCCCCCTTTCCCATGCTACCTTTCTAGCATCAGAGGCCCTTCTGTTCATATTATCTGTATGAATCTTGGGAAATCCCTTGGGGTCACAGCCATAAAGCTAGAAGGCACCTTAGGGACCACTGAGTCCAACTGTTTCATTTTGCAGATGAGTAAACTGGGACCCAGACAGGGGAAGTGAGAACCCAGGGTGACACATCTCAGGAGTGAAGGACTGAGGCAGGACTGTAACCCAGACCCCTGGCTACCTTCTGTCCTCCAGGACATTTATCTTTCCCACTAACTTCCTTGCCTTCTAAGATCTTAATCCTATAACTTTCACCCCTAAATTCAATGACCCTTGGTCAGACCGATCTGATATATCCATAGAGAAACTATTGTCACCTTGAGTAGGAGGCTCTAAGAGAGACGCGGGCTGCGGGAAGGAGGCTGCTTGCTCCTCCTGAGCTCTGGGCTTTGCCGGCTCCGGAGCCCCCCAGGAGGCGCAGGGCACTCTGGGAGGGCCTGGAGTCAGAGCATCTGGCCTCTGCCTGTCCCTGCCTTCCAGGCCCGGACCTCCCTGGGGGAAGCCGTGTAGGCCCCGAGGCTTGGCCCTCCGTGGACAGGGCAGAGGTGGAGAGGGCAGCAATGATCATCATCATCAAAATAGTTGTCCCTTTTCTGCGGCACCGTGAGGTACTTTTCCCCCAACTTACCTGGTTGGTGAATGGTACAAAAAGGCTTACCTCACTCTGCCTGGGACCAACGAGACTTGGTCATAGTCACATTGCTCACAACTTCCATCCTCTGTTTAAGCCCAGGTCTCTTGGCTCAAAGCCCACCCATCGATGCTGCGAGAGACAGCATGCAGGGGGGCAGATAGGGGGCGCAGTGCAGAGACCACCCCCCGGAAGTCAGCAGGACCTGAGTTCTCAAATCTCTCAGACACTTAACACTTCCCAGCTGTGTGACTCTGGGCAAGTCACTTAACCCCCATTGCCTCAGGGGAAAAAATGAAAGAAGAAAAAAAAGAGATAGCATGCAGTGTAAACGGCTCTGATATTGGAATCATGGAGGAGCTGTGTTCAAATCCTGCTTGAAGCTTCCTAGCTGTGTGCCCTGGACAAGTTACTTAACCCCAATTGCCTCAGCAAAAAAAAAAAAAAGAGAGAGAGAGAGAGAGAGAGATTGTGCAGGGAGAGCAGAGTTCAAATCCTGTTCCTAGCTGTGTGCCCTTGAGCAAATTACTTGGAGCCTCCGTTTCCTCACCTTCATTTAGAGGAAGAGCTCTGACTCAATGGCCTCCAAGCTTCCTTCTGAGCTGGAAGCGCTAAGTCTAGATTTATGAGTGGGTGGGGCAGAGGGGGAGGGGAGGAGGATGTCTCTTGGCCTGGGGTCCTTTGGGCCATTGGGGAACCTCAGGGAGTTGAGGCAGGGGAAGGACCAAGGACACAAACCTGTGTTTGTTGGCTAGGCCCAGGCTTGGAGCCAGGTTTTTTCCCTAAAACAGGGATTTTTAATCCTGTCTATACTGTCTCCGATAAAACCATATACAGGGGGGATGTCCTACAATTCCGTGTGTGCCCACAGGTGGCGCTGGCGTTGGGTGGGCATCGGTAAGTGCGCTGTCTCATCTGTTGGGTGCAGAGCAGGGACAGGCTTGAAGGTGAGCTCCCGAGTATGCGCGTGAGCCTGTCAGCGTGTGCCGCACCGGTCCGTGTGTATCTGCGCCCCGAGTGTGTGCCTGCGTGGGCCCCTGGGCATGCTGGGGAGCGGGCCGGCCCTCCTGCACTCTGGCATCGCCTTCCCTGCCCCACCTGCCCGAGAGTGCCCGGGGCCAGGTGGGGCCGGAAGACTGACTCAGCCGCTTGCTGTGCCCAGTTTCAGGGAAGCTGCCGTCTGGCGCCTGGCCCAGACAGCGCCTGCCTGTGCCCTCCCCCATTGCTCTGCAGCCTCAATGCCAGGTGGCTCCCTGGTTCTGCCTACCTGCCTCCCTTCCCCCCCCCTCCAGCCCCTAGCCTCCTCTCCTAAAGGGTAGAGGCTGCTCTGATTCAGAGAGGAAGGAGAGGGTACCAATGCAGGAGCCCTCCATCCCCCAGCCCCTTCCCTGAGGCAAAGAAAGGGAGCCCAGGGGTGCAAAAGCCAATTCCGTGCCCGCTGAAGGGAAGGCCCTTGAAAAACCAGGGTGTGTGCTTTTTGTTTGTTTGTTTGCTCGGGGTGGAGATGGGCAGGGGAAAGGCCCGGGCCAGGCCACTTTTGGGCAGTTGGGACAGCAGGGGTAAAATTAGCAATGTCTTCAGGTCAGGAATCTGGGGTGCCAGACATGCTGCAACTCATTTGCTCAGGGAAAATCATTTCACCTCTCTGGACCTCAGTTTCCTCATCTGTAAGAAGGAGGAGTGTGGGTGGGTCACCTGTAAGATCTAATCGCATTTTGATCAGTTTGAACCATGAGGTGTAGGTGCACCAGTGTATTTGCACAGGGCTCTCTCTAGTTTCTACATTTATAGTTTATGATTTTCCAAAGGAAATTTGGATTGTTTTCTAATCCAACAATCCTTGTCCCCATTTTCCAGGTGTGGTAAGTTAGTAATGTCTCCAGGTCAGGAATCTGGGGCGACAGACATCGATTGCAGCTCATTTGCTCAGGGAAAATCGTTTACCTCTGTGGACCTCAGTTTCCTCATCTGTAAAAAGGAGTCTGGGTAGATGACCCCTAAGATCTTTTGCCACTTTGATAAGTGAGACGTATTTGCGCTGAGAGAAACAGCTATAGTTTATGACTTTCCAAAGGAAATTTGGATTGTTTTCTAGTCCAACAATCCCGGCCCACATTGTCCAGGCGACCAAGTCGAGCTCAGGCCGAAGCCCCGCCCGGCCCTTCAGCCAGCCGTTGCTGAGCGGGCTCCTCCCGGCCGTCCCGGACCCGCGGCCTCGGACGTGCGCGCCCGCCCCGTTCGGATCTCCTTGTAAAGTGTGCGACGAGGACACGGCCTCCCCGGCCCGCAGATGTGCCCGGGGCGTGCTCCCGCCGAGGACGCCGGCACGTTGGCCCGCGAGCGTGCACGCCCGCAGGCCTGTGGCTCTGCCCCCGGGCTTTCTCCGCGGTGCCCAAGGCCCTGCCCAGGGCGGCTGCGGCCCGGAGAGTCCGCGGTGGGGTCAGGGCAGCCGCCTGGGCCCGGGCTCCCGGGTGGCGGGCGGGCAGGCTATTTTGGGGCCTGGCCCGGTGCCCGGCGGGGGCCTCCGAGTGCCGGGGCGGGCACTGCTCACAAAAGGCGGGTCTGTGCAGACGGCACCCCGCCCCCTCCTCTCGGGGAGGGGGAGCTGCAGGGCGGGGGAGCGGCCGGCCAGACGGCTCCCAGCGCTAGACAGGGGCCTCCCTCCAGCTGACTCCTCCGTCTGCCTGAGTCCTGCCCCAGCCGCAAGAAGTGGGGGGGGAGCCCCAGCCCTGGAGCTGCGGCTGGCGGGGCGCGGGGGGCCTGGCCCGGAGCCGGGACAACCCCAGGCCGAAGGGCCCGAGTGGGAGAGGGCGCGACTGTGGATAGAGACAGGGGTGCACGAGGCCCACCCATGCTGTACTCCCGCCTGCAGCCCCTAGAAAGGAGGGAGCACTGCTCGGGAGCTGACCCATGCGGGAGCCCCTCAGTCTCCATGCGCTCCTCCTGAAACTCCTAAAAAGAGGGGTGCACGCGGGCCTACCCCTGCGCGAGTGGGGGGGAGGGGTCCGCGTGCCTTCACCCCGGCCTGCAGTTTCTCGGAGAGGGGTGCAGGCGGGCTCATTCGAGCGGGAGAAAAGGGGACTCCTAGCACCCCCGCCTGCAGTCCCACTGGAGGTTAAAGTTTGTCCCCTTCTCCCACCCTTCCAGCTGCCCCAGCTAGGGACACTGCTGGGATCTGGCGGGCAGGAGGATCCCTCCCTTCTGCATCTCCTCCCATACCAACCCCTCTGCAGCCCCACTGGAGGTTAAAGTTTGCCCCCTTCTCCCACCCTTTCAGCTGCCCCAGCTAGGGTCGCGGCTGGGATCTGGCGGGCAGGAGGATCCCTCCCTTCTGCATCTCCTCCCATACCACCCCCTCTGCAGCCCCACTGGAGGTTAAAGTTTGCCCCCTTCTCCCACCCTTTCAGCTGCCCCAGCTAGGGACACTGCTGGGATCTGGCGGGCAGGAGGATCCCTCCCTTCTGCATCTTCCCGCCCCCCGCAATCCCCCTGGCACCTGGGGAGGAGTGGAACTCCAGGTGCCAAAGTGAGAGGTAGAAGGGGGGAGGAGGCAGGGAGAAAGGTTTTTCCCAGACTCTAGACACTTGGAAGTTGCACATACACACCCTCTGTCTCCAATTATCCAATTTGGGGAAGCAGGAGCTGGGATTCCCGCCGTCTGGGGAGGGAGCCGCGCAGCATTGGGGGGGGGGGGGTTGGCGGGACGCAAGGAGAGTCTGGATCCTGAGTCAGCTCCCCTCTCCTTTCCCGCCAGTCTTCAGCGGGGTTATCTGAGGTGGGAGGACGATCCCCCTCCTCTCCCCAGCCCTCACAAGGGAGGGAGCTGCGGACTGAGACGGGGGGCTGAGTCAGGGGCTAGTGACTGAGTCCCGAGTCTGTCTCGGAGTCTGGGATTGCGGAGGAGCTGAGTGGGGTGGGCGCGGGGCCAAAGGGATGTGTCAGTTTCTGTTTGAAGCTGGGAAAGGTAACCGGGCTGAGATCGCAAGGCCTGGGTTCAAGTTCGAGGCCGGCTCCTGGCTCGCGGCAAGAACTTGGAAAAGTCACTTCCTTCCCTTTCTCTTTTAGTGTTCTCAGGTTCAAAATGGGGTCGGCAATCCTGGCCTTGCCTTCCTCTCTGGCCGCCTGGAGAATTAAATGAGAGAATGGACGGGAAATCACTTAAAGAGGGATGCTAATTAACGATGATGGTAAATAGTCTTATTTCTGAGACTCCAGTATTTCCCAGCTTCTCACTTTCTCCAGGATGTTCCATCCAACTTCCCTGGGACTAAGGGCGGAAGCTGATGGAGAGCTCTCTTTTCTCTAAGGCCAAGGAATTGAGGTGGAGAGACCTGGAGGAAGAGGTACTTTCTGCCCAGAGCTGGAGACCGGCTAAGACTGGGAGACAGAGGGAACACCCAAATAGGGAGGCCCTGGGCAAGGACCTTGGTTCCGGAGTCCCAGCGGAACGTCAGCCCCCAAGCACTCTCCTCCTCGCCCCGCCCGCACCCAGCCACCCGGAAGGCACGGCTGTGGGGGAGAGGTCCTCGGGGCAGCCCAGAGTGCTCATGGCCAGCCCCCCAGCCCGTCCGAGGCAGGGTCATTGTGCGGCCCCTGGCCTGAGCCTCTGTGGTGGCGGAGCTGGGCGGCAGATGCCAGATCCCTGTGTGTGCTTGCGTCACTGTACGTGCGCCCTGCGCGCGTTCCCGGGAGAGAGTGCTAGTCTCCGTTCGCACATGGGTGGGGTGGGGCATGGGGGTCCCCATGTTTCAGAGAGAGAGAATTCATTCGCATCCTCCCTGGAACATACATACAACCCTAGAACACTTGAGACACGGAAGGATCCGCGGGAATCCAGCTACTTCATTGTAGGCAGTATGGCTTCAATGGGATCTGGAGACCTGTGTTCAAATCCTCCTCATGACCAATGTCCAGTGTTAGCCTCCCTGGGCCTAAGTGTCCCCCTGTGAGGGGTCGGGCTCGAGCTCTAAGGGACCTTCCAGGTCTAAATCTGCGATCCCTGAATCCGGGATGCCCTTGAGAGGAAATCCAGCCCCAGGTCCGTCAAGCAAAAGGAGGCAGCGGGAACAGTGGTTAGAGCCGGCCGGGAGGCGGCGGCCTGGATTCAAGCCCTTCCCCCACCCGGGCCAGCCAGGTGCTGCTGGGAAAAACACTCCCCGCCTCTGGGCCACCGTCCAACGTCTCAAGCTACACGTCACAGACAGTTGCCAGTTTATGTTGCTCACTCTGAGCTCCACATGGATGAAGTCACAGAAACAGACCCAAAAAATGTGCTGGTGAGCACGAGCATTCCACGCGGCGCCCTCCGCCCCGCCCCGTCCGCGCGCGGGCGCACACATTCCCACGGGTGCTCATCGCCGGGCAAGAACAAGCGCACATCCACACGTGCCCTCGCACCCTGCGCCTGCCCGCCCCCCGGCCCCCTTCCCAGGCCTGGGAACCAGCTGCGGCTGGGAGGGGGGCGGGGGGAGGTGCGTGGGAAACAATGGGGAACAATGAGCTCGGGGAAAGAACAAAGAGAATTCTGAACTGCCTGGGAGCTGGCCTGCTCCGGGGACCCTGGGAAAGGAAGCAGGGAGGGGGAGAGAGAGACAGAGACACGGGGGGAGAGAGAGAGAGAGAGAGGGAGAGACAGAGAGAGAGAGACACGGAGAGAGAGAGAGAGACAGAGACAGAGAGAGACAGAGACACGGGGAGAGAGAGAGAGAGAGAGAGGGAGAGAGGGAGGGAGAGAGAGAGAGAGAGGGAGAGACAGAGACAGAGAGAGGGAGAGACAGAGACAGAGAGAGAGGGAGAGACAGAGACAGAGAGAGGGAGAGACAGAAAGATAGTCAGAGAGACAGATAAAAGACTGGCAGAGAAAGGGAAAGAAAGGAGAGAGCCCTTAAAGATTCTGCTACCCAATAGCCTCATTGACTTCACAGGGAAACTGAGGCCCAAACAGGCCATCCACGACTTACCCAGAGTCACACACTTTTGTGCATCACACAGAAAGAGACGGGCAAGAGGCAATAGGAAGGCTCTTGGATTTGGAATTGGGGGGTTCTAATCCTGTTTCATCCTGAGCTGAGTGGCTTTGGGCAAGTCACTTGGATCCAACGGCCTCTGAGCCTCTAAGGTTCGTTTCAAGTGTAGTTCTTTGATCTTACTCATCCGTCTGTGCCCAATCTGGGTAGAAAGTCCCGGATTTAGCAGCCAGGAGGTCTGGGCTGCAATCTGTCGTCTCATCTGTCAAATGGGAAAAATCATCCTTGCTCTGCTTCCCTCCCAGAGGCGCTGCGGAGATCAAATGAGCTCGCAGACATGAAAGGCCTTTGTAGCCTGGAAACCGCGGTGCAGATGTGAGGGGCTGTTGGGAGTATCATGAAGTGTGTGCGGGGCCTGGGCCCCGGGCGGGGGCAGAACCTGGGGGGTTCCGGTGCTCCCTGCTGGTGACACTGCAATGGCCTCGGCGGGAGAAGCACAATGGGGGGAAATAGGAGACAAAGGAGGAGAGAAAACCCTTGTCTGGGCAAGGACCTTATGTTGGGGGGGCAGAAATGCCCAAGCCTGCTTCTCCTTCCTGCCCAAACAACCCCCGGCTCTCCCGTAGACCAGACTCTCTTTAATCATCCACCTCCCTCCCTCAGTCCCTCGCGTGCTGGTCAGACTCTGGGTTCTGGGTTCTGGTCTCTGGGTTCTTTGGGTGGGTTCTGGATTCTAGGGTCTGGGTCACTGATTAGCATTTGTTCCTCACTTGGCTTCTAGACCCTTCTGTGAGCTCATCCCTCTCAACCCCCAAAGCAGGGGCACAACGCCCAGGGCTCAAGCCCCTGATTTGTCGTCACCCCTTCCCTGGCCCTTGGGCAGGGCCTCCCCCCCCAGACCTGGGCCCCCAGCGGCAGCCTCCGAGTCTGGGCTCCTACATTCCATTGGGTTGAGGCAGCCCTTGGGGCTCCGGCTCCAACCGGCCGCCCAGACTACCTGGATAGGGCATCAAAGGGTTCAGGGCCCAGCCAGAGGCAGGACTGGTGCCCCATAAACCTGAGATTCAGGCCCGAGACGCCCTTCCCCCAGTCTCTTAGGCCAGGACCTAGGGAGGCCCATCATTAGGAGGAGAAGGAGCCGGGGTCCTCCAGGGAGTGCAGAATCAGAGGGAACCCCAACTTATCCTCCCCCAGAGAGAGCTAGCTAACGTTGCTCCCCCATTTCACAGAAGAGAAAAATCAAGGTCCAGGAAGTACCCGTCCGAGGGCACAAATAGTAAATGTCAGAGCCCAAACTTGAATCCTTGTCTTCTGACTTCAAGTCCACGGCCAGGACACAATGTCTCCTAAGCTGACATTCGGCTCCAAGGACACCGCCTCCTGGGGGCTCTCCCTGATTAACCTTACCCTGGTCCCTGGTACCAGGACCCCCTTAACAGTATTATTTGTGCCACTTGCTAGTGGCCCAGTGAATTTTGTCTTTTTTTTTAATCTCTGAGATTCAATGAGCCATACCTACTGTGTGCCAGTCACTGTGCTAAACACTGGGAAAACAAAGAAAGGCAATGTATGTTTGCTGTCCCCACTGGGCCTAGTATTGTGCGAGACACAAAGAATTCAGCTTTTCTGGCTAGAAAAGAACAAATTTAAAATGCCCAATTAAATACCAAATTAGAAATTCTGAAATTCAAAGGAGAGATTAATAAAATTGAAACTAAGAAAACTATTGACCTAATTAATAAAACTAGGAGCTGATTTTATTAAAAACCCAACAAAATAGGTTAATTTAATTAAAACAAGGAAAGAAAAAACCAAATTACCAGCATCGAAAATGAAAAAAGAAATTAAAGCAATAATTAAGAGCTATTTTGCCCAACTGTAGGCCAGCAAGTATGACGATCTAATTGAAATGGATCAATATTTACAAAAATAGAAATTGCCTAGATTAACAGAAGAGGAAATAACTACTTAAATAGTCCCATTCTAGAAAAAGAAATGCAACAAGCCACCAATGAATTCCCTAAGAAAAAATCTTCAGGACCTAAAGGATTCACCTTTTCCGCTCATTAACATGGCAGATCAAAGTTTAAGAAGTGGGAGGGGGTGGGTCTAGAGGATGCTATTTGGTTTGGGGTACATTGTTTTAAGAGATACAGATCTGGAACAGATCTAGAAAAAGATGATCTAGGCTGGAAACTATGTCGCATGAAGTTTACTTGAAGGAAATGGTGATTTTTAGCATAGAGGAAAGAAAACAGGATTGGGGTCTTTGAGCAGGTAGATTTCTGGGATGGCCAAATCTAGATCCATCAAGTAGCCCGGAGATCCTCCAGGTCAGGTGGAGACATTGAGAGGGCAAATAATTTATCTGAGTAATAATCACTACTGCAGACCTTACCAGCCACCCTGTAACTACACCCTCCAGGCCCTGGGGCTCTGCCATCTGCCCAGCTGATGCTCCCAAAGGCCCCTGAGCCTTGTTGTCCATCCCCTCTCCCTGAGGCACCCTCAAGACTACCAGGTATTTCCTTCTCCCCAATGGCTTATCTCCTTCAATCAGAGTGAGCAGGGACTCTCTTTTTCTCCTTTTGTTTATGGGGCACACAGGAAGAAGCGCTTGTTAAATGCTTTTTCCTTCATTCATTCCAAGTCACACAAGGGGAAAGTAGCAGAGCTGGAATTTGATGCTAGATTCTAATAATTAAAAACTCCACATAAACTGATTAGGCGGCTCATTGGGCACAGCACTGGACTAGGAGAGCTCAAGACCTGAGTTCTAGTCTTGCCTCAAACACTAACAAAGCACTTGCCTCAGTTTTCTCCCTCATAAAATGGGGATAATAATAACATTTACCTCCCAGGTTTGATGGGAGGATCAAGTGAGTTAACATGGGTAGAGAAGGGCTTTGCAAACCTATAAGTGTTACATAAATGCTAGCCAGGGGATGCAACCCCGTGCAAGGTCAGAGTCCCTGAGGAAAGGGAAGATGATTTGGGCCTAGAACTTGCCCTCCTGGCCCCACCTGCGACTGTGGCTCAGGGAACGGGCACTGGCTCAGACAAAATCTGGCTCCGAGAAGCAGAGCTCCCAGGGGAAGGAGCCCCAGTGGCCTCTGAGAGCTGGTGGGAAGCCGATCCTTAGTCCCCAAGGCCTCGGGCCAGGTGGGGGAATAGACAAGGCTGTTACAAATCCCCTCTGTCTCAGGGCTCGCTAGCCATCTGGACTAATGTACTTTTTGGACAATTTATTTTGACATTTCCACATGAAGTTGAGGGCAGGAAACAAGAATTTATTAAGTGCCATCTGGGTGCCAGGCGCTGTGCTAAGCGTTTTATAGCCATTGTCTCATTGGATCCTCACAACAATCCTGGGAGGTGGGTGCTCTTATAATCTCCATTTTACAGTTGAAGAAACTGAGGCAGATAAAGTTTGAGTGACTTGCCAGGGTCACCGAGCTAGTACATGTCTAAAGCAGGATGTGAATTCTGATCTTGACTGCAAATGATCCAGTGTTCTACCCACTGTGCCATCCAGCTGTTCTGTGGGTACCAACCTCTCTACCCCCATCAGTCAGCAAAGGCTATCGGACACCTACTGTGTACCAGGCATCCCTTCCCCGTCTTGATGAATCATAGATTCCTACAGACAGAAAATAAAATCCAGCTTTTAGTGAACTTCGGGGAACTTCCATCAGCCTGTGCACCCAGAGGGCTTTGGGTTTGGAGGGACCTGCCAGAGTTTGGGCCCTTCTACCTCAACCTGGGAGGGGCCCGACGGTGAGAAGATGTCCGAAAAAGACCTGGGGGAGATTAACGGGAACAGCGCACACCGTACAACTGTGCAGGGCAGGGGACGACGTCACGGAGCTCCCGAGTCTCCCACGTGTGGACGCAGTCAGGGTAATGACAATAATGACATCTGCATGAACTCATCCAACATGATGTCGGCACAGGAGCCTGTCAGACAGAGAGCTGAGTCACGCCGATTTGTTTACAGAAACAGGTTTATAAGAGCAGTTCAGCATGGGGTCAAGACCACCCCACATGCCAGAGGGATAATCCTAAAGAAGCCTGGATTTACTGACCGATGCAGATTATCAATCAATTCATCAACAAACATGATGAAGCTGTGACTCTTGCCACACACCGTGTTCAGCTCCGTGGATAAAAAGGAATGTTAAACGAGGGTCTGCAAGGGTTAATGGTGGAAAAGTGTCTGTGTATATGTTTTGAAAATAAAAAGCTTTGATAAAAAGGAAAAAAAAGGAAGGTTAAAAACAGGGCCTGCCCTCAAGAAGGTTATATTCTAATAATGTGGACAACATTGGGAAATATAGAGAGAGAGACAGACAGACGGACAGACAGACAGAGATTAATAGAGAATAGATGGAACTTGGCCACAGAGGAGACATTAACAGTCCGTGGGGACCAGGAAAAGCTTCTTACAGGAGCCCTTTAAAAAAAAAAATTCAATTTCATTTTTCTCTTGGTTCCAAATTTTCTCCGTTCTATCTCCGCCTCCCCCAGCCATTGATGAGCAAGAAAAACAAAACTCATTCCGAATATATCTAGTCAAGCAAAACAAATTCCCTCATTGGCCACGTCCCGGAGAAACAAACAAACAAGCAAAGGTAACAAAAACAAGAAAAGAAATTATGGTTCCACCTGCTCTCCGAGTCTACTTAATGAATGGTTATTGAATTGAATTATATCTATACAGATAGCCACAGGCAGATCCATGAGCTTAAAGAGTGCTTTGCAGTTGATAAAGGAGATCTCATCTAACGTGAGTTCTGGCAGAGGCCTAGAACTCATAGCCGCTTCTGGGCGCACAGGTCCCGGGCCCTTTGTCCCGTCGGCCATGTGTTCATTCAGCAAACATTTAACGAGCTCCTGCTGGGCTCACTGTGCTCCCCAGTGGGAAAGACCCAAAGTTTAGCTAGAATTCATTTTCTACCTTCACGCTGTTTACAATCTAGTGGAGGGAAAAGACCTAAATGACAGCTAACACTTAATTACAGTTATCCCTTCCACATCTCGACTTTCCCCATCGTGGCATATGAAATTAAATGGAAATTTGGGGAAGGGGGAGATTTTGGGGAAGGCAGCAGACAACACAGGGCCTATGACTAGATATTTAACCTTAACAATAAGGTACTGTAAACACCCCAGAAAAGAAAAAGAAAAAATTCAACTTCTTTGCTATGAAGGGCAGGTCAAAATTTTTCCCACAGATTTTCCAGATTGTGTGGATATATGCCCCCAACCCCCCCCCACACACACACAGAGAGAAAGAATAATTGTAATACTTTAATTCTGTAAAGAATTTTACATACAGTATCTCATTTAATCCCAAAGGCAAATGACGGTAGTCAGTTACCATCAATAATCATTTATTAAACACCTACTGTGTGCCAAGTATTACTAAGCCCAGCATAACACACAATATTACCTTAATGTTTTAGGAAACAGCAAAACAAAATGTTGTGGGAGATCTTGTGGGTGGGGTAGGATTATGACTAATCAAGGGAAACAGGAAGAAAGGATTCCTGGAGGAGGTAGCATTTGAATTGGGCTTTAAAGGATAGATCCGATTCAATAGGAAAAGAGGAAGAAGCAAGGCATTGCAGGCGCAGGCCTGAGTACCAGCGGAGGCCACTCTGAGGAGCAGCAAGGACCCCGGAGATGAGCCAGACAGTTGAGATCCTTGAACGCCAGGAGGAAAACTCTATTCTTTGGGCCCTAGGGAGCCATGGAGGGTTTTTGAGCCACAGCAAATGATCTATGCTTTAAAAAGGTTATTCTGATGGCAATCTGGAGGATTAACTAAAGCGGAGATGAGGGTTGGAGGGGAGGGAGATGGTGCAGGGCGGCCATGATGAGAGCCCGGGCCGGGCTGGTATCTGTAGGTCCTCTTCCTCTGTGCACATCTGTGTGTACCCGGCAAGGGTTTGGTCCCTCTCTGCCCCATATCTGAGCTCTAACTAAGGGGGGCTGACTGGGCTTTGTCTCTGGGGGCTGGAGTCCAGCCGTGCTATCAGCAGAGCCCCAGAGCCAGCTTCCTCCTCTCCAAGGGGTTGCAGCAGAGGGAGCTCCTCCTTGGTGGGGAGGGGGGGGCAACCTTGCCCATCGGAGCCCCATAGGAGGACCTATGGGCTAAGGGGCTCCTGGTCTATCCTAACCCTCCCTAACCAGTAGTGATGGGTCCTTCCACAACCCGGAAGCCAAGGACCCTTCCTTCCCCAGGGGTTGCCCCCATGTGCTCCTCACCCCCCCCACTCTCTTCCCTCTCCTTCCTCCCCTCTTCCCCCCTTTCCCTCCCCCTCACCGCACCTTATGGTGGCTCGGGCTGATGTTGCCCTTCCCTCCATCCCTGCACCCATGCCCCTCCAGCCCGGCCATCCTCCTCCTGGATTCCTGTTAGTTGTTGTCTGTTCTCTCCCTGGACTTGCTGTACCCTCCCGGCGGGTGCCTGGCAAAGTCCCTGGCTTACGATCTGGCTGACCGGCAGTCCCAATTCCCCCGGAGCTGCCATAAACACTGACCTGAGCCCAGGGGGTCAAATGCCCGCACTGAAGGTCTCTGTTGCCCCATCCCCTTTCTCAGTAAGCTGCAGGTGCCCGCTCGCCCCCGGAACCCAGTCTCTGGTTCCGAGCCGCCCCGATCTGTTGGGCCGCCAGGATTGCCTCCCAGCCGGCCCCGGGCACCACTGCCAGCCCTGTTCTCGGCCCCTGTCCCATGGCCCCACTCAGGCCCTCATCTCCCCAGCAGAGGGAGGGTGAGGACTCCGTGACCTGTCTCCGGGCACCTGGCACGGCCGGGGCAGGAAGCTGGCAAGGGAGGCTGTTTTCCCAGGGACAAGACAGTCTGTACCGAAAGCAGCTGTGGCCATTGACAAGTCCAGGTTATCATTAGCAGCTTAAGGCCAGGGCACGCCAGTCAGGGACAGAGCCCGCAGGAGAAGGGCAGGAGGTGCCCGCCGGGGGCAAGGGGACAGAGGTCGGAGCGGGCAGGCCCTGGGGAGCTCCGCCCCTTTTGTCCCTCAGAACCTTGTGTGGGCCTTTGCTGGGATGTCTCCAGGTCCTGGGAAAGCTGCGTGTCCTTGCATTTCGGTGCACACAGATAGGTGTCCGTGTAATTATGTACGTGCCTTCATATGTGTCTCTGTACTTGGGTGTAAGTGTTGTTTATATAGGGGCGCCTACGTGCAAGCCTTGTGCCACTGTACCATGTCTGTGCCCATGTGAGTTCTGTGCTTGCATACGATACAAAACGTCCTCGTGGAACTGTTTGTGTCCCTCTGCGTTTGTGAGTGTGGGTCACATTTGTTACGTTAAACATGGTAAATACATGTTAAACCCAACATATGTCTACATATTCCCACAGTTATCGCTGCACAAGAAAAATCAGATCAAAAAGAAAAATGAGAAAGAAAATAAAAAGCAAACAACAACAAAGAGTGAGAATGCTCTGTTGTGGTCCACACTGTTCCCACGGTCCTCTCTGGGTGTAGATGGCTCCCTTTATCACAAGATCATTGGAACTGATTTGGTTCCTCTCATTGTCGAAGAGATCCACGTCCATCAGAATACATCAGTATCGTTGTTGAAGTGTATAAGGATCTCCTGGCCCTGCTCGTTTCACTCAGCATCAGTTCATGTAGGTCTCTCCAGGTCTTTCTGAAATCATCCTGCTGATCATTTCTTACAGAACAATAATATTATATAACATTCATATACCGCAATTTACCCAACCATTCTCCAATTGATGGGCATCCATTCATTTTCCAGTTTCTAGCCACTACAAACAGGGCTGCCACAAACATTTTGGCACATACAGGTCCCTTTCCCTTCTTTAGTATCTCTTTGGGATATAAGCCCTGTAGTAGCACTGCTGGATCAAAGGGTATGCACAGTTTGACAGTTTGATCCCCCTGGATCCCCCCAGATCACCACCCATCTCACAGACGGCAGGACCCGCCCCCCCGGGTCTGCATCATGTACATGTGTGTGCATTCGGTGACTGTGCATTGGGCGCTTCTGTGTCAGTGTGAAAGAGACAGCGGGATGTGATCAGTTGATAAACGTTGTGAGATACCTACTATGCGCCGGACACTGATAAGCCACACGGAGAGCCAGCGGGTGACCCCGTCCTAGGAGAGCTCACCGTCTGCTGGGGAGGCTGCGAGCAAAAAGAGAGGTACAAAAAAAGGCCTTAGGCTGTGGTGGAGCAATGAGACAATTCTCGGACCCAGGTCCTTCTGTCTCCAAGACCCTCGGTCCCCCAGGTGCTGCCCCATACATACAGGTGTCCACACATGGGCTAACCACAGAGTGCAGGAAGCACCTCCTGAATGCAGGTCCGGGACCCTGGGAGTCGGGGCTCCTGCTGCCGTGGTCCGGGGGGAGACCACAGATAACCCCAACGGCCAGCCTTAAAGGTGAATGCATGGGGCAGCTGGAGTCGGAGGCCCTGGGTTCAAACCCTGCCTCCAATTTTACCTACTATCTGTGTAACCCTGGCCAGATACTTAGCGTCCCCGGGCCCGCCTCCTTCACCTGTTAAACGGTGTTGCTGTTCGGTCATACCCGACTCTTCATGGCCCCAGCCCATTCTCCGGCTCATTTGACAGACAAGGAAACTGAGGCAAACGGGGTGTAATGATTGGCCCAGAGTCTCCCGGCCAGTGTCCGAGGCCAGATTTGAATGGGGAGATGAACCTTCCCGACTCCGGGCCAGAACTCGATCCACTTCCCACCCGACCGGCCCCTGTGAAGTCAGGGATAATCTCGCCCCCTGCGACCACACACGGGGCTGGACACCCAGGCTGCTCTCTGCTCCTGAGCCCCACTGGAGATAAGTGACTTGCCCACGGTCACACAGCTAGTGAATACTGAATGTCTGAGGTAGGATTCGGACGCAGTTCCTCCCGACTGGGACACCTGAGCCCCAGCCCCTACGGAGGACAGGGAGGGGGAGTGTGGGTTAATCATTTCAGGCCGGCCCCATCCCCCGCCCCCCAGGCTGCCCCCAGGCCGAGGACAATGACTCCACCACTTGTTGGGGACTCCCTTTCTGAGGAAGCCTGAGGACTCTGCGGCAGGTCTGGGCTTGTTTACAAGGTCACCCTGGGGAAGAGCCCAGGGACAGGCGGCTGGACACATCTGGAAGCCCACAGCTGTCCGACATCCAGGTGGATGAATTTGTGGGCATCTATCTATATGTACGTGGATGATAATAACTGGCACCTAAATGATAACAAATCACATGTTTATACATATCTGGATGATAACTCACATATGTAAAATACACATAGATGTGGATGATAACAATAAATCACATATGTACATATATTTGAATGAAATAACTCACATATAATATATATATGGATGATAATAACTTTCTTTTCCCTAAAACAGGAATTTTTAACCTTGGCTTTGCTACCTTGTACCTCCTTAATAACAAATTTTTGATAATATTGTCTCCCTTTGTCATCCTCTGAATTTTATTTTATGATTTAAAGACTCTCTTCTCAGAAGGGCTTCCTTAGGTTTCCCCAGAAGCCTCTGACTGCCAAAGGGGTCTGTGAGCCGGGAACCCCACTGTGGGGCCTTGACACCCTAAAAAGTGATTCGTGTCAACTTCCCACCGAGAAACCCAAGGCCCAGAGAGGAGAGCTCTCACCCCTACTCTGCTGTCCTCGGTGGCGCCGCCCTGGCAGTGGCCCTGAAGCCCCACACTCACCCAAGGATGACGCCTTTCTGGTGGACATCAGTCTACTGAGAAGCTGTGTGTCAGTGAGAGAGAACTCAGGCTGAGAACCAGGAAGTTCTGAGTTCAAATCCATCCTGACTGTCTAACCCTTGATATCCAACAGACAAATTTCAAAGGTTCCAAGGAACAGAGTACAGGCTGCCTTACTTGGTGAGGGAAGTTCTCCATGTCAATGAAGTTACAGGTAGCTATAGTCCCTAAACTCCGTATTCATCCGGCTCTGGGTGTCTGTGAATGTGTGCAAGAAGGTCTGTGTGTTTGGGGGTGAGAGGCTGCCACAGCCAGGAGCAGACCCCGATAGGTCTCCAACTCTATTTAAAGGTAAACAGGAGTGGCAGGTGTCCAGATCATTTCTCCAAGAGACACAGAAGCCAGGTCAGACTAACACGGAAATATTTTAACTTGATTGTACACATATAACTTATATCATATTGCTTGTGGTCTTGGGGAGCAGAGGGGAAAAAATTGAAACTCAAAATCTCAAGAAAAGTGAATATCAAAACCTATCTTTACATATAATTGGGAAAAAAATAAAATACTGTTAAGTGAAAATAAGCTAATAGATAAATAGATAAATCCCTCTTCAGAAGGACCATCCATCAATCAATTCCTGAGTCTTTTCTAAAGCACTTTCCTTTTCTTTATTTGAACCTTTGCCCTGGCTGGTCCCATGATTGGCTTGGGAGCCCCTCCTTAGCAGCACCTCTTAGGATGCTTGATGCAAAATCATCTTTCTTGAGCATCGATTTGATTGTGCCATTGATGTACTCAAAAATTGGTGGCTCCCCATTGTTTCAGACAGTAAATTCCTTAAATTCCTTTGTCTGGCATTCGAAGCCCTTCCTAATCGAGTACCACTCATCTTTCCATCTTTATTTCATCTACTGCCTCTCTATGCTCTCTTATATGCCCCACAAACTAGTACAACTGGACAGCTTTCCACATGCCAAATAATTTAGCTTTCCTCTGGCTATGTCTGAGGTCTATCTTTCTCTCTCCCTTACTTTCCTTTCCTCCTCCTCCTGCTCCTCCTCCTCCTCCTCCTTATTCTTCTCTTACTCTTCCTTCTTTTTCTTCTCTCTCTCTCTCTCTCTCTCTCTCTCTCTCTCTCTCTCTCTCTCTATCCCCCCATCTCTGTCTCTGTCTCTCTTTTCCTTTTCATTCCTGCCCATCTCTTTAAACCCAGTTCCAGCAGGATGCCTTCCCTGCTCTGGTCTTACTGAACAGAATGGCCCTATTTGTGACTCTCAACTTCCCTTCTCTCTTGCAAACTCATGCATGGGAATAGCCTTGCGTGTGCCCTCCCCCTACAGGAACAGGAACTCTATTCAGGGAAGACTGTGTTTTCAAAATTTTTATCTCCTGGAGCACCTAGTCCAGCATTTGTCAGGGTTAATAAGCACTCAGAAGGCCTTAATAAGTGTTTGTTGTATTGTCTTGTATTCAAGGCAAAGGGCCCTGAATTTATATAGATCAGAAGATCTAGACTGAGGGCAGCCTTCCCTCCCGTGAGACTCAGTTTTGTCCTCTGTTAAATGGGATTGTAATCCCTGCCCAGGTTTGGCTCAGAGTGTTATTTTGAGGATCAGAAGAGCTGGATGAAATCCCCTTCTCATTGTTGTGGCTACTCTGTTGTCTGGAGGGAAGGGCAGCCTTCAGGCCAAGCTCCCAAGGGGCCTCTTTGATTATGAAACCAGACCAAAGGCCTGAGAGAGGGCGGGTTAGTATATACACAGACTCTCCAGAGTATGGGGGAGGGGAGAGACACAGTTCTTGCCCACAAAGTCCCTATAGTCTAGCTAGGAAGATATGGAGGTCACATGGAAGGCAATGTCTTACACAGATCCTATTAAGTCAAGTGTACCATGACCGAGCACAGGAAGGACTTCCTTCCGGGGGTGTGTCTTGAGGCAAGTCCACTTGCAATGACTTAATGGACAGAAACAAATGTAAGGCAATATGGCGTGATATACAGAACATTGGGCTCAAAGTCCGAAAAACCTGGTTCAAATTTTACTTCAGATACCTACAGCCCAGCAGGGTATGACCCTGAGCAAGTGATTTCACCTCCCTGCTGCCTCAGTTTCCTCATCTGTAGAATGCAAGGCTTGGAGTAAATGGCCTCTGAGGGCTTGTTCAGATCTAAATCTGTGGTCTTTTCATCCTAAATAGGAAGAGTAAAGGGAACTCCAAAAGGGAAACTCATGTCAAGGAATCAGGGAAGGCTGCTCACAAAAGGTGCTCTCGGGAACCGATGCTGAGTGAAATGAGCAGAACCAGGAGATCGTTGTACACTGCAACAACAAGACTATACGATGATCAGTTCTAATAGACGTGGCTCTCTTCAGCAATGAGAGGATCCAAACCAGTTCCACTTGTTCAGTGAAGAGAGTCATCTGCACCCAGAGAGAACTGAATGGGAACTGAATGTGGATCACAACATACATTGTCACTTCTTTTGTTGTTGTTTGCTTGAAGTTTATTTTCTTTCTCTTTTTTTTCCCTTTTGATCAGATTTTTCTTGTACAGCAAGATGATTGTATAAATACATATGCATATATTGGATTTACATATATATTAAACATATATATGCATATATATATATATATATACACACACACACATACACATATATATATATAAAAAACTGAAAAAAAAGTATTCTCTAAGCTTGGTTTTAGGGGCTGTGGGGTCAAAGGACCTTGCCAAAGAAGTGGCAAGAAGGAAGCTATGGGGCAGAGTGCAGGTTGTTAGCCCTCCAGAGGAGGGGAGTGCTCCAGGCATTGGCAAAGCCTTGTGGATGAATGGGATGAGCTGGTTTGGGAAGGAAGGAAGGAGAGATGACAGAAGAAAAGAGCATTCAATGTGTGTGTGTATATGTGTGTGTGTGTGTGTGCAAATGCACACGTACATGCATTGCATGTCTGCAGGTTCAAGAGGAAGGCAATTGTTGATGGGTAATGCACAGATTCACGAATCTTAGTCACCTTCTCCATGAAGCCTTCCTTATTTCTCTCTCCAGCTGAGCCCACCACCATTCCACAAGCTATCCTCTATTTCCCTCTTCCCTCGCAGGGCCACACTCCTAGAAAAGGACCTCAATTTTTATAGGTCCATAGATTTAGAACTGGAGTTAGATTCCAGCTCCCTCATAGAATAGATAAGGAACAGAGAGGGCAAAATGCCTTGCCAGGGGTCCCATGGCTCAGTTCCTTTCCAGTCACTCCTTAATTCTTTAGACTTTACCAGTGAATGTTCTTTTGAGTCATCTGGCTTCCTCTTCCACCACTCTACCAGAACCCTCTCCAAAGTTCCCAGGCCTTTTCACTTGCTTCAGATGATGGCTTCTTGTGAATCTTCATCCTTGACTTCTGAAGCACTTTGATGCTATTTTATTTTGTTTGACACACTTCTGAATACTCTTTCCTCTTGAGATTTCCTGATACTCTTTTCCCTTGGTTCTCCTATTATCTGGGTGACCCTTCTATACCTGACTGTGGATATGGGAGTGTTACATGGTTTTATCCCAGGCCTCAGTTCTCTCCACAATCTCATCAGCTCCCATGAGTTCAATTATCATCCCTATCAGATCTTGCTTCTGAACCCCAGGAGATAAGAAAATTATTATTTTGTTTCTCCATAAAATGGAATCTTCTGTATTCTGACAGCCTAGTACACAGCAGGCATTAAATAAGTGCTTCTTGAATAAATGAAAGGCTTAGGAAGGACATGATAACCATCTTCAATTTGAAGGGCTGTAATGAAAAAGAGGGACTTTAATAATTAATGTTTTCCCACTACCAAGTCTGTATCCTAAAGAGAGTAAACAAAAGGGAGAAAGACCTATTTGTAGTAGCTCTTTTTGTGATGGCAAAGAATTGGAAATCAAGAGGATGATCATCAATTGGGGAATGGCTGAACAAGCTGTGGTACATGAATGTGATGGATACTCTAGTGCTACAAGAAATGACAAGCAGGATGCTTTCTGAAAAACCTCAGAAGACTTAGCTGAACTGATGCAAAGGGAAGTGATTACCAGGAATCCTTGTATACGATTACTGCAATATTGTGTAGATGATCAAGACAATTCCCAAGGATTTATAATGAAAAATGCTACCTACCTCCAGAGCAAGAACTGATAAATTCCGAGTGCAGATTGAAATACATTTTTTTGACTTTCATTATTTCCCTTGGTTTGGTGGGGATTTTTTTCTTTTGCTACATGGCTAATATAGAAATATATTTTGTATGACTTCACATGTTAAAATCAATATCATATTGCTTGTCTTTTCAATGGAAGGGGAAGGAGGGAACAATAGAATTGGGAACTCAAGATTTTAAAAAATGAATGTTAAACTGTTTTAAAAGAAATTGGGAAATATTTAATGAAATAAATACACATATTAAAAAAAAAAACCATAATGTTACCTCTGAGTCTAGGGCAGGGCACCCTCTATACTAAAGGTCTTCTATTAAAGACTGTATGATCACTTTTTGAACATATTGAAAAATTCAGATACTAGTTGAACTAGATGGATTCTGGGGTCTCTTCCAATTCTGAAATTCTATGGTTCTATTATCTTTCTCTTTCTCCATGACTTCTTTATGGGATTTTATATGGATTTAACCTTTACACTTGTGATCCAATTTGTACTATAGCCCTGTTTTATATCTAGCTTAACTTCCTTTTTTAGACTACAAGCTCTTTAACAGTAAGATCCATGAATGACTTCATCTAGGAAGGCAAAGCACACAGAACTTACTGCAGGGCCTTCTATATAGGAAGTCACTCCTTCATTAATATTTGTTAAATCACATTGAGATACTTGGATGTCTCAGGCCGAAGACTATAAATTTGACATAACTGGCAGAACAAAATCTATGTGGATTCTTGAACCTGGAAATTCCACTAGCACCTCAAGTTCAACACTTTTACTATATTAGGTGGTGATCAAATGAAAAGGATACAAATGAAAAACAATTTGAGATGATACCCCTAAATTTACTAAAATATATATATACCTTTTGACGCATCAAGATCACTTCTAGGCCTAGAAATATACTCCAAAAGAGATTGAAGAAATAGGAAAAGGACCTATATGTCCATATATTTGTTGTCCTCTCTCTGTTTGGTGACAAAGGCCTGAAAATGGTGAAGATATTCATCAATTAACTGGGCAATGGCTGAACAAACTATGGTATACGAATACAATGAAATACTAATATAAGAAGTGATGAAGGGGATGATTTCAGAAAAACCTGGGAGGACTTACAAACTGATGCAAAGTAAAGAGAGCAGACTTTGGAGAACAATTACTGCAGAAACAATAATATTGTAAGGAAAATTAATCAGGAAAGACGTTAACTATGGTCAGCACAATGACCAATCACAATTCCAGAGGATGTATGACAAAACATTGTATCTGCTTCCAGAAAGAGAGTTGATGGATTCAGTGCAAATTGAAGCACATTTTCTTCTGTTTCTAACAAAAAACTGTATTTTTGCATGACCATGTATATTTCTAAAGGGTTCTATTTTTCTTGCCTTCTCAATAAATAGGAGGAGAGGAAAAGAATTTAGAACTAAAAACATAAATTAATTGGGGGGAAAAAGTTAGGTTATAGGAAAACCTATATGAACTGATGTAAAGTGAAATGAACAAAACTAGGAAAACAATTTATGCACTAACAACACTGTAAAAAAAAAAAAAAAAGACTCAAGAACTTTAGTCAGTGCGATGGGCTACTATGATTCCAGAAGATCAGTGATAAAAAAAATGCTACTTACCTCTTGACAGGGAGGAGGTAATGGATGAACTAACATATAAAACGAGACAAACATTTCTAGACATGGCCACTATGGGAATCAATTTTGTTTGACGCTGCATATTTATTGCAAGGGTTTTAGTTTTCTTTTCTCTTCAGTGTAGTGGAAGTGAAAAGTGGAAGTGAAGAAAAAGTAAATGCTTAATAATTAGGACAAAAAAAACCAAAGAGACCTGGGCTTGAATCAGGGAAAGCTTTGTAGAGAAGAGTTATTGGATGGGACCTTGAAGGATGGTGGTTTAATAAGTAGATTTGGGGATGGCAGTGTGAAAGCTAAAAGACTCAAGCTGTAGATCAGGGGAAAATCACAAGATCATCTAGTCCAATGCCCTCCTTTTACAAACAGAAAACTTGGGCTGGAAAAAGAAACTGGACTTGCCCAAGGTCACACATGCAGTAAATGAAAGAACCAAAATTTGAACTCTGGTCTCCTAACACCACATTTCACAAAGTTCCTTCTCCCAAGCTGTCTTCTGATTAATTTTCTTAGCTATAAACTAGAGAAGGGATGGGGTATTAGACTGGATTATCTCTAAGGTTCTTTGTAGTTTTAAATCAGGAATAAAGGTGTACAGGAAGGGTGAAGCCAGATTCTGGACAACCTTGAATTCCAGAATGAAAAGTTTGCATCTTTTTTTTTTTTTCATGGGAGCCATCAGATTCAAGCCTGCAACCAATGGCATAATGCACTTTAAAAGAATTCCCCCCCCCCCCCCATCCCTTCAAAATTAAAATAAACTGTTTGGGACCATGTGAGAGTCAGTCAGGATACAGTGGAAGGTTAGTGTACTGGACCTGAGGTGGAAGGTTTCAGATGCCCAGCTTCAGCATATATTACCCACATAGCCTCAGGCCAGTCTATTCTCCATTTTGGGCTCAATTGGACCATCTATAAAAGGATAGATTTGAATGAGATAGATGAGGAGCTCTCAACCAAGGATGGGTAACTTGCTATCTAAAAAACATTTTGAAGTTTTTATTTCAATTTAATTAGTTCTCTTTGTAGTTTTGTGTCTTTTAATTTATTCATTTAAAAACATGCTGCTGAAGAACCAGGAGATCATTATACAGGGCAACAATAAGATTATACAAATATCAATTTCAACATTGAGATGACTGAAGAATGATCTAGTGATAAAGAGAGCCATCTGCAACCAGAGAAAGGACTGTAGGGACTGAGTGTGGACCACAACAGAGTATTTTCACCTTTGTTTTTGTTGTTTGCTTGCATTTTGTTTTCTTTCTCATTTTTTCCCTTTTTGATCTGATTTTTCTTGTGCAGCATGATAATTGTGGAAATATGTATAGAAGAATTGCACGTTTAACATATATCGGATTACTTGCCATCTAGGCAAGGGGGTGGGGAGGAGGGGGGAAATTTGGAACACAAGGTTTTGCAAGGGTCAATGTTGAAAAATTATCCATGCATATGTTTTGAAAATAAAAAGCTTTGAGGCAGCAGATAGAGCACCAGCCCTGAAGTCAGGAGGTCCTGAGTTCAAATCTGAACTCAGACACTTAACACTTCCTACTTGTGTGACCCTGGGCAAGTCATTTAACCCCAATTGCCTCAGCAAAAAAAGAAAGGAAAGAAAGAAAAAAGCTTTAATAAAAAACAAACACGGTGCTGAGAAGAGGTCCATAGGCTTCACCAGACCTCCAAAAAAGTTCAAGACACAAATAGTAGCAGCAACAGCGGTAGCAGTAGCAGCTGTAGTAGCAGCGGCAGCAGCACTAACCACACAACGATACTGCTAGCTAGCATTTATAAACCTTTTGCAAGGAATTTTAGAAATATTTCTCCTTGGCTCCTCACAACAACCCTGGAAGGTAACGTGCTATTATTATCCCCACTTTACAGATGAGCAAACAAGGTGAAGAATCCCTGAGCTGGACGGTCCCTGAGGGCCCCTTAGCTCCAGATCCTCTGTTCTTATCTTTATTTACCCAAGTGTGGTCTCCTCTCCTCCCCCACAGCTGGAGGGCTCCCTGCCCCCACGCCCCATTTCCTGGGTTCCCGGGCTCGGCTTAGTTCCCACTCGCTGTTCTTGCTCTCCTCTCCTCGCTCCCCTCCCCCACCCAGAGTCCTGTTTCTTTGCTTCTCTGGGTCCCTGTCTTCGGAGTCTCCGGCTCTGCCTTTCTCCCCTTGGATGAGTCTGTCTCTGTCATCCTCGCTCGCTCTCCCCCCCCTCTGACTCCTCAGCCTTGGAGCCAAGCCGCATGTGTGCGTGGGCAGCTTTGGGAGAGCCGAGGAGGGACCCCGTGTTCTGAGTGGGGTGAGAGCTGCGGGGACGGCTCATTTGCATGTGACTCACGCGCGGGGGCTCCACTCTGGGGCTTTCCTCGGGGCGCCCACGGAGGGCTGAGTGAAAAGGTCGGGATGGAGACAAGAGGGAGGAGGGAAAGGTTACGTGCTACCAGGTGCCCTCTCGTCCCGCCTCTGGTCCTTTCCCTCCCCCTTCCCCCCATTCTAATCCCTCCACGGCGCTAACCCCTCCTGGAACTTCCCTGGGCTTTTCCCTGCCCTCCCGTGCAAAGAGAAGCGGGACCAGCTTAAGCTGTCTGGAACAAGGATAGCCTAGGCTGAAACCGAAGAGTCCCATAGACTCTGGAGACCCGGAAGCAGTTTTAGAAACCGTCAGATCCCACGGCTTCACTTGGCAGATGGGGAGAGCGACGCCCCAGAGGGGCCGCAAGCAGTGGCAGCCGCAGCCCGAGCCGCGGGGGCTCCGGTATACAGCGCTTGGAGAGCTACATGTTTTCCAAGGAAACACCGTGTTCCAGGACAGACTGGACAACCTACAGCCCTCGGCAAATAACAATAACAGTGATGACGATAACAATACCAAGCAGAGGAGCTATGGGAAGGCAGAGCACTGATTCTGAAGGCAAAAGACCGGGGTCCAAACTCTGGCTTGGCCGCTGATCCGTAGATCAGTCCGATTTGGGGCAAGCCACTTAACCTCATTTCATCGTAAATTTAGGAGGTCACACTAGATGTCTTCTAGGTCTCTTCCAGGTGTGTGGGAGGAGAGAGGATGGATCCCTGAGCGTGTTACAGGCAGGCAGAAGAGTAGTCAAGGGGTTGGGGTGCCTTTTGGAGCTGTCCTAAGTACCTTATTCCCACCCCAGGGCTCAGAGGAACTTCCAAAAATATGAGATTATGAGGATTGGAGGTGTGAAATAAATGGCTCTGAGAACATAGGGTGCCAGATCTAGGAGGGGCCCATTGGAACTTCTAAAAATATTAGGTTATTAGAATTTGAGGTGTGAAATAAATGGCTCTTAGAACACAAGGTGCCAGAGCTGGGAGGGTCCTTAGAACATTCCTGGTGATTCAGCTCCAGAACTCCTTTCTAGGACCTTTCTTGATTCTCCACCCCTCCCGGCTCACTTCATCCCCTCACGTCCTTACTGTACCACACCGACCTAGAACTGGTTTCCCTTCCCTCTCAGCCCCCACATCTCAAAACGGAATGTGCAATAGTCTGGAAGTGGGGAGTCCCCTCCCTCCCTTCGGGGTGTTTAACCTGTCTCTCTTTCTACAGGGCATACTGGGCATAAAAGGCATTCTGAAAAGGCCTCCAATGAAAGAGCCAGCAGCTGCAGGAGTTTGAGGAGGGGACAGGCAGAATCTGGAGGCCAGGACTGGTGGGGGAGTAAGGGGGAAATTAAGAAAAGTCCACACAAGCAGTTTCAGTTTCAGGGCCAGCTGAAAGTCCTCTAAACCCAGCCTCCCATCTCTCTGCACATGAGATTCTGCAGAATTGGGGGGGAGGGCTAGGAGGGACTGAATGCCTATCTCTCCACCCCCACGCAGCCTACCACCTGTGTGACCACGACTCTGGGTCATTTTCCCATCTGTAAACATCTGGACCAAGTGATCTCAGATCCAACGCCTTCCACTCCTAAGATCTCATGAAAAGATTGTGGATTTTTAGCCTCAGGTCTGCCCACTAATTCTGCTACCAGGCCTGGGCTGGGCAAGTCCCTTCCCCTCAGAGCTCGTTTCTCCATTTGCAAGCAAGGGAGATAAAGAAAGGGGGCGGGGAGGGGAGGGGGCAGTTGGGCTGTCTGCGGTAGATTTGCCACCTCTTCAATTTTGAGTTCTGCCTAATTGAGAATGGGGCAGACGCCAAAGGAGACAGTATATTCTAAGGCAGGACTCACGGGGCACACGCCACCGTGCAGAGTTGCTGAGTTTCGCAATAAACCGGTCTTTTAATTGCAGTGCTAAGGGGAGAGGGAGGGGAGAGAGAAGAGAGGAGGGGAAAAAAAAAGAGTTAGGCCTTTGTTATTAGTTTGAGGCCTTGGCGCCGACCACAGAAACTGCAGTGTTTTTGCAAACGCGCAGCAAGTTACTCCTGAAGTGGTTTTTAACAGGGAGTTAAGACTTCCTGGTCTAAGGCTGCAGGACAACATTCAGTTGAGCTCCCCATGGGGCAGCTCAGCCGTGAAAGAGACTGGGGGAGGGGATAGGAGAGCAGACAAGTACAGGAGCCAGTGTGCAGAAATTTATTACCAAACCAGCGTGAGACACACACACAAAAATATATAGAGATATATAGAAACTTGTCTTCTCTTCTCAAACGGCTCGATTAGTGCAATAACATAAAAATATATAATATATATATTGTTTGCAGACTGGGAGCTCTAAGTACACAGCAGCAGCAGCAGCCCGATGCGGGCTCCCGGCTCAGTAGGTCTCTCTCTCTAGACCTCCCACCATCAAGTCTCGGTTGCAAATGCCAACTCCCATTTGCAACAGTAAAAGGCCGTTGTGGCCGGCCGGAGGGGCAGCCCGGAGGGACAAGCTCATCTGGTCTCCATGCACAGTCCCTTCTCGGTGGGGGAAGGCAGGTCCTTCTGGCCAATTCCCCCACCTGGTCCCTGGACTCCAGGCCTCCCTGGGTTCCACAGCCCCATTGTCACCTTCTCGCTCTGGCCAGTGAATCTTCCTGAGGCCGACACAGTCCCACCTCTCAGCTCTGTCATTCCTGACCCCAGGTGACCTAGACCTCCCTAGGTCCTGACAGAGGTTCCAGGTGTTTCTTCTCCCCATTTCAGCCAGAACATTCTGTCCCTTACACCTCTTCCCGACAGTGGTCTTGATGGTTGGATTCTGGTGCGGTTTGGGAAGGGGGGGGTGTTTTTTTGTTTTTAAATGTGTCTGCAGGGCAGCAATTTTCCACGTTTGGGGAAGGCTATCAGCGCTCCTGGAGGGAGATGTTGGGGAGCCACTGGTTGTTCTCTCGGCTCTCCTCGCAGTAGCTAGCCACTTCTACCAGTCCATGGCTCTTCCATGAATCAGTATGAGGATTCTGAGGAGGGGGAAGGAAAAAAAAAGAGCATTAGGCTAAGGAGGCCCAAGTAAGCAGTACTCTTCCCCCCCTCCCCCATTCAGAAAAACAAGGCCCATCCCAAAATAGCACAGAGTTATGAGTTATGGGCCTGGCTGGGCGGGGATACCTGGGCACTGGCCCATGGGTGCCCGGAATAGCTCAGTGCTGAGCTGGCCAGGGCACGAGATGCCCTCTCTTCAAGCCAGATGGCAAGGCATGGAATTCTAAGCCCTGTCTCCCCACCTCCTTCTGCGAACCTTGTTGACAAACAAAATAACTTCTCTCTCACAGCAGGCCCTGCAGGTCTCTATCTGTTTGTCCGAGTTGCTAAGTAACCCCGGCCCAAGCTAGGGAGGGCTAAGTTCACCCACCGTGACCAGCAGGCAGTGCAGATCCCGCGTCTCCTCGCTCTCCTCCGTGGGCCCCGGCTCCCCTAGAAGCTCGGCCAGTCTCCTCATCCCAGACACCCGAACTATATCTATGTCGTTGTCACAGCAAAAGGCTTGGATCAACGTGAAATGGATCTGCAAGGCGATGTCATCCTCCTCATCCTCATCGATAGCCAAGAGGCAAAGGACCACGCTGTCTGGGTCCCTGAACATGGGGGGAGGAGAAAGGGGGAGAAAGGTGAGCAACCCTGAGAGTAAGGGAAGGAGCTCGCCAGCTTGGGGGCATGCTGCAAAACTCCCACTGCACATCCGTGGGCTGTGCACAAGGGAAAATCGGTCCCCCACCGCCCACCAGCCCCCCACCCTGGCAGTATGAAAAAGGCAGAAACTCACACATTCATCAGCTTAGCCGACTCATACACGCCCACTGTCAGGCGGTCTTGGCGCTGCGCCGCTACGAGCAACTCCTCCACCGCATTGCTCACCGTCTGCATTCTGGGGAGAAACCGAGGCACAGAGCGTAAGAGATGAGAAAAGATGGTGGGACAGAGAAGAGGGGGGCTATCGCATTGAGTTCTTTAGAAAGGCAGGGATCCCCTCCCCCGTGGACGCCGGAAGGAGGCAAAGGAATGGGTCCGAGGTCCCGCTCGGAGGCAAGGCAGCAACACCGAGAGCTCTTGGCCAGCCCAAGGAGGTCAACGGAGCCTGGGACATCTGCCCCACGGGACGCAAGGGAGCTCAGCCCCCGGCCGGACACTCACTTCTGAGCCGCACTCTCGCAAGCCACGACTTCTTCCAAGGTCATGGTGCAATTGTAATCCACAGTGGACGGAGCCCCTAAACCAGCCGGAAACTGAGGAGCCGAAACCTTGAAGCCCAAGTCGTCCGAGCCTGGAGCCAGCGGTCCCTCCGTCCCGAGAGAGGAGAAGGCGGCGGCAACGGTAGTGGCAGCCAGGAGTCCCGAGGCAGAAAATGCCGGAGCGATGATGAGAAAATTCCTCTCCCCAAAACAATTTTTGAAAAAGCCAGATCTCCGAGTCAATGCAATTAATCCCGCTAGCGAGCAACCCAGAAGCAGCAAATTCGGGCGGCGTTAAATCCAAGGTATCTACAAGACCGGCAACAGTTCCAAACCTCTACTCCCGCGACCGCCGCCGCGCCCTCCTTATATCGCCTTCGTCGGGAAAGGAGGCGTGGCCTCCCCGAGCCCTCGGCTGCATTCATTGGCCGCCGGATCAACGAAAACGAAGGCAGCTCTGACTGTGATTGGCTCGGTGTGCTGAGCGCAGGCGGCTTTGGGCGGACTCGGATCTCCCCCGGGTAACCCCACGTGGGGGCTCGAGGCGCGGGAGGGAAGGGGGGGGAGTAGCTGAGAACGTTTTTTTTTTTTTTTTTTTTAAAGAAAGAGGTTTCGAGTGAATTTCCCGGCAGCGGCTCCCAGTTTCTGCACGGGATTTCCACCGCGCGGCTAGTGCATGTGATTTTGCAGAAAGCTGCTTTCCGGAAGAAGAGAGTGTCTCAGTGACACCATTGCAGCCCTCCTGGCATGTCCCAGTTCCCCTCATTCCCTGCACCGGGCCAGAGTTTCCAAAAGCAGTTTGGGCCGGACTCCCCAGCCTGCTTCTGGCTTCTTGTTCCCGGGTCCGGGGGAACCCAGTGCGACCCAGCCAGTTCCTCTGCAAGGCGCCCTTCCCCACGCTGCAGCTAGAGTCTAAGCTCTAAGGTTGGAAATAAGCTTGCGCTTTAAGTTTATAAAGTTTATATAAGTTTATAAAGCTCTATCCTCGGCACAGTCCTAAATCCCCTCCCCCCCTTTTCTGTCCAAATGGGGTGGACTTCAAGGTTTGCAAAATAAAGCGCTTCTCCCCACACCAACCCGGGTCTACTTAGCAGTGCAAGTATGAGCGCCCCCATTTCACAGGCGAAGAAACTATCTCTGACAAGTGTCCTGCCAGTGATCACACAGAGTGTGTACACTCCAGAACTTATGCAACTGGTGTTTAGTTTCCTTTTACAATTGGGGAAACTGAGACTCAGGACAGGGAGCTGCTTGCCTGGAGTCAATAACAGAGCTGGCAGGGACTGAATCCAGGTTTCCTCTGGCACCGAGTCTGTTGCTCTTTCCACGATCACTTCAGGGTGCCTCCTAACTCTGGAGTCTGTGTGACCTGAAGCAAGTCCCTTCCCTTCTTCCAGACCCTTCTTCTGCAAAAGAAGTTGGATTAAATGATCTCTAACATCCCCTCTAGCTCTTAACCCCGGACTTCTGAATTGTTCGGTTGCAGTTTGTTTCAAGAAGAGAGGAGCCCAGGAATATCTTGCTGAGGTCCCCTAACTCATCCTAAACATAGGGCAGCTATCTGAAAAGGCCTCTTCTGGCATCCAAACGATCTAAAAATAATAGGTTTCTGAGGGAGGAGGGATTTTCACAGGACATCTAGCCTTGGAATAAATAGGATCTTTTCTGGGATCTCATTCAATAGTGCAGATGATTGTTTGGGTCGCCCAAGAAACAGTTTCCACCTCAAAGTCCCCCAAGGGAAGGAAAAAAGACTCCAAGGTTGCAGGAAAGAACATCGTACCTAGTATTAGGTTCCTGGTCAAGCCATTTATAGCTGAGTGACCTAGGAGGGCAAGAGAGACTCTTGAAGCCTTAGTTTTCTCTTCTGGAAAATGGGAACGATAACATGCAATCTATGCATAGTGAGGCAAAGTGGTGTAAATCTTAAGCTACCGAAACGATAGTTATACTGCACAGAGCAATGGGGGGGAAAGTATCTAAGTTGGGGTTCTTCGCTTCCCCTGGGTTGGTAGGAGTGGGACGAGATCGGAGCGGCTGCAGCCTTGGGGGCTGCTTTTCAGACTCTTTCTTACTGCCAGCCCGATCTCAGCCCACCGAGGCGCCCAGTAACGAAGGCGCACCCTCTGCGCAGCCACGATCTTGCCCACTCCACGGCTGGTGGGCACAGAGTGCCTGGGGGCGGAGAGTGGGGAAGGGAGGGCGAACAGGTGAAAGCACGCGGCAGCTCAGTCTGGGGAGATGGCGCCCTCTGCCGGTCCCTCTCTCCCCTCCAGCCGGCTTTCATAGCCCAGAGCCTGAGGGGAAGGAGGAGGGCGAGGGGAGTGGACGGCCAGGTCGTAGATGTCGGCGCTGGGATGGAGGAGGGAGAGAAGAGGGGGGCTTTAGAACGCAGAATCTGAGAACTGGGAAAATCCTCAAAACACGGGCTGTGAGAGGCGGGGGACTCCTAGAACAGAGGAGTCAGAGCTTGGAGGGGAGGGTCTTTAGGATGCGGAAAGCCGGAGCCGGAACGCAGAATGTCCGAGCTGGGAGGGCTTTTAGAACATAGCGTGTCAGAGCTGAGAGTCCCTTAGAACACAGGATGTCAGAACACGGGGGAAATGTCCTTAGAACACTGAAGTCAAAGGACAGTTAGCACAGTGGATAAGAGCCTCAGCCCTGGAATCCCGAGAACCTGAGTTCAAATCTGATCTCAGACACTTAACGCTAGCTATGTGACTCTGGGCAAGTCATTTAATTCCAATTGCCTTGCAAAAAAAGGGGCCATTAAGAACACTGAAGTCTGAGCTAGGAGTGTTCCTAAAATATAGAAAATTGAAAATACAAAAGATAGAATATGAGGGAAAAATTGAGCCCTGAGGGGTAAATTGATCAAGTCAAGTTCACAGCTCAAGCCAACATCAAATTCAAGATGCAACCCCAAATCTCACTAACTGGTGCTGACATTGCGAACCCCCAAGGTCCTTTCATGACCTTAGTTTCCCCCTTTCCCCATGCCTCAGTTTCTCCTCCCTGTAAAGTGGACAGGCTAAAGTCCTCAGCATTTGCAGGGAGGATAAAAGGTGCTCTGGTCTGGCAAGGAAGATGATTGAGTGACTAGAGAGCATCTAAATTCTGCTCTCTGACCTACCGATGAATTGATGTACTGCCACTTGGACAGTCATTTTCAGGGCCAGTTTTTTCTTCTGTAAAATGAACAAAGAAGGGGTGACAAACCACTCCAATATCTGTCATGAAAACCCCAAATTAGGTCACAAAGAGTCAGACATGACTGAAAAAATGACCGAATAGGACATTCACGTAATGCTTACTGTGTGCCAGGTACTGGACTAAGCACTTTATAATGATGATCTCATTTGATCTCACAACAGCCCCGGGAGGTAGGTGCTATTATTATCCCCATTTTACAGATGAGAAAACTGAGGGAAACAAAGGTCATGCAGCTAGGAAATGTTAGACCTTTCCGGTCTGGATTTCTCTCCCTGAGGGGTCTTTAGCTAAGTAGATAGGACACTTAACACTTCTTAGCTGTGTGACCCTGGACAAGTCACTTAACCCCAATTTCCTCACAAAAGAAAAAAAAAGATTTTAAAGAAAATACATATATACTGAGTTATCAATATAAGAAATGTTAGATTGGATGCCTGCTAAGGTGAACCAGGTTGGAACTGATGCCCTATGAAGTCTATTCTAACATCCATGACTAGATGTGAACATTGTGGAATAATAATTTTGAGATTGAAGACTTGAACTCAAATACCAGTTGCTATGCAACTGGATTCTCTGGGCCTCAGTTGATCCATATGTAAAATGGAAGGAGGTGAATATCTGACTGGATGATATATAAACTTCCTTCCTGTTCTGATTTTCTGTTTCTCAGCTCTCAAATTCAGAGGTTTTCATCCTTGAAGAGGGACTGCCCAGGCAGGAAATATGGTTCGCTATCACCATCTGTTGGCCAACATGAGCATTACCATCCTAGAGAAGAAAGAATATCTAATATGTAGGGGCCGAGCCCCCTGGGGAAGGGAGGGGAAGGGAGGGAGTCCTTTCTGTAGAGGAAGGAAAGAGAGGCTGGCCCAGCTCTGTCCAAGCCTGAGAGGGAGGACCGGAGGTGCCAAGGGAAATTCCAGTTGGTCATTTGGAGGCAAAAGGGAAGGGAGGGGAGGGAGGGCAAAGAGGGCAAGTGTCAAAGTTCAGTGATATGCTTGAGTGGGAGACAGAAATAATCACCTGGGCAGCAGCAGGACTGGGGAAACATTGTGGGATTATAGCTCTAGAGCAGGGGTGGAACCTTTTTTTTCTACCAAGGGCCATTGGGGTATTTATAACATCATTCATAGGCCATAGGACATTATCATCTTAGAAATTCAAGCATTGGGAGGTTGCTGTACCTAGCTTTCAGCTCGTGGTCATCTTCACTTGCCTTGGCAGGGCCAACCAAATGGTTTTTCCAGCCTTATACAGCTCTCGGGCCAGATGTTCCCTGCCCCTGCTCTAGAGCATCTCAGAGGATAGTGTTCCCCATTTTACAGATGGGCCCAGATTTTACACAGTTCCTAAGGATGCAAGATGGATGATTTCTGAGCCAGTTTCTCCTCTTTCCACTGTGTTTCCATTCTCACTCATCTCAGAGCAAATGACCCTCGACCCTCACTTCCTACTGTTCCTCTTCCCTTTCCACTTTCCAGACTAAGCCAAGCCACTAGATCAAGCTTCCTAAGGCTGGCTAGAATGCACTCCATCATCCTCCCCTCCCAAAAAAACCCATCCTCTGGATTTGGAGCCAGTCCGAGGATCTGGCTTGAGAACCTGATTGCCAACTTACTAAACAGGTGACCCTGAGTCAGTCACACAGTCACTAAGCCTTTCTGAGCTTCAGCTTGTCCTGGAATGAGGTGATTAGCCTGGAAATACTCAGTAAAAGCACAGTCATTCTTTGTGCAATGTTCTTAGGACCTTCAAAACTCTGCTCCTGCTAGCTGTGCAAATGAACCTGGCCCTGTCAACCCCTCAGCCCCCGGAAATGCATGCCTTCCCTCCTCTGTGAGAAAAAAAAAAAAAAAAAAAGCTTAGGCTGAGTAGGGATACTTCACTTGGGATCCCTGAACTTGGTTTGAAGATTGGATCACAATAGAATTGGATTCCTTTCTAATCGTATATGTTTGATTTCATACATTTACCAACTTCATTCTGAGAAGGGTTCTTTAGGTTTCAATGCATTACCAATGGGGTTTATTTTTAAAAAGCCAAGAACCTCTAGTCTAGGTGCTCTTTAAGGTCCCTTTTGCCTAGAACTTATAATTTGATTCAGCAACCATTTTAAAAATATGACTGTGTGACCCTAGACAAATCACTTTACCTTGTTTGCCTCAGTTTCCTCATCTGTAAAATGATGTGGAGAAGGAATAAGCAAATCACTCTAGTATCTTTGCCAAAAAAATCTCCAAATAGAGTACCATAGAGTTGGACACAACTAAACAACCCTATGTGTAATGTAGTTCTTCCTAGCTGCAGGTGCCCTTCCCATCCCACCCCAAATTACCTTGTATTTATTTTATATACATATGTTGTTTCCCCTGATAGATAATTAGTTCTCTGAAGACAGGAACTGTTTCCTTTTTGTCTTTAGTTCTGCAGGCTCCCAACATAATCCTTGGCACTGTCAACACTTGATGCTCATTAATTAATTATTATGCAGACTTTTCATTTTTATCCTATTCTTTCCCTTGAGTCATCCTTCCCCCCTCCTTTCTATAGGAAATGTTGAGTAGGCTTCCAGGCTTCTCTCTCCCCATGTACCCATACTGGATCTTCTAAGAATTGCCTGGGTGAGGCTTCCCAGAGACTAGTGGGGAAGAGGGGAGGGGATATAATCCTGGGGAAGTATTAAGAGAGTCACAGGTCTGGCAGCATAGGCAGACTGATCCCTCCTCCCCTAAAGAAGAAGTCGGAAGCAAATGAGACCTTGAGCTGAGTCTAGGAAATTGCCCAAGTCATTCTAGCCTCGCTAACAAACACATTTGGCCACAGCCACAAACATCCAAGCACGTATTCATGCTCAGAGATGGGAAGTACAAGACCCCTAAGAGGCTACCTAGTCTAACCCAACCTACTCCCCATTTTATAGATGAGAAACTCAAAGCAGATGGGGTTTAAGTGACTTGTCCAGGTGACACAACTATTAAGTGTACAAGGCAAAACTGGAAGTCAGGTCCAGTGTACTCTCCACTGGATTACCTAGCTGCCTCCCTATCCCATGTGTTCTCCCATTCTTCGTGTTGGAGAGGAGGCCTCAGGCCATTTAAGACTTGGAAAGTCTTCTCTATGACAGTTTTTAAAACTGCTTGAAAATATACATTAAGGGCAACCTGGGGCATGCTGGTAAATGTTTCACAACCAGCTCTCGGGTGGGTAGGTGGGTGGGGAAATGTGTACAAGTTTAATTTGCATCATTAACATTTTTCCATCACTTTCTTAAGTCTAGACAATCAATAAAACACAAACCAAGTCTTGATTTGTAGCATTCACCTGAAGTGAAGTGCTCACATGGAAAGTTTCACAAAAAGATTCTGGGAAGATGGTGGATGGGTCAGAGAATTCCAAGCTCTCCAGGTTTCCCCCACAAATAAAATAAAATTGTGCCTCAGAGTGAATATAGACTGGTGAAAAATAAATAAGACTTGGGGCATACAGGGATCCTCCAAGTATAAGCAGAGAGGACTGGAAGAAAGACCCCCAAATGGAGGTTTGTAAACATCCCCAGCAAGCGGAAAGCCCTGAACCTCACTGGGTTTGGAGGCAGCCTCAGCGCTAACCACAGGAAAGTGTGGAGAGTCAGGGTTTTGAGTTGGGTAAGACTGAGGGGACCTCTGCTGATAAGAAACGTCAGGGCTAGCTGTGCTGCTGAGACTGTCTGGGTGAGAAGGAACCAGCTCATCCCAGCACAGGAGTAGTGGGGTGACTGAAGACACAGAGGCGGAGTTCTGGTTTTGGATTCCAGGAGGGGAAGACTTAAGAAAGTATGATGAAAGACCTGAAACCAGAGGCACCTCCATCCCCACCCCGATTAGAGGTGATTACACTAACAAGGAAAGAAGAAGAAGAAGAAGAAGAAGAAGAAGAAGAAGAAGAAGAAGAAGAAGAAGAAGAAGAAGAAGAAGAAGAAGAAAAAGAAGAAGAAGAAGAAGAAGAAGAAGAAGAAGAAGAAGAAGAAGAAGAAGAAATAGAAGAAATAGAAGAAGAAGAAGAAGAAATAGAAGAAATAGAAGAAGAAGAAGAAGAAATAGAAGAAGAAGAAGGAAAAAGAAGAGAAGAAGGAAGAAGATGGCAAAGAAGAAGGAAAAAGAAGAGAAGAAGAAGAAGGAAGAAGAAGAAGAAGAAGAAGAAGAGAAGAAGAAGAAGAAGAAGAAGAAGAAAAAGAAGAAGAAGAAAAAGAAGAAGAAGAAGAAGAAGAAAGAATTCAACTCTAGAAAGTTACTAGGGGAATAGGGAAGATGAGGGTTAATCTTCAGAAGAGGATATTGGAGTAAAAGAAAAAAAAACCTCTCTCATCCCAAAGAGTAATATTAAATGGTTATCTATCCAAAAAGGATTCATAGAAGAACTCAAAAAATACCTTAAAAATCAAATGAGAGACACTGAAGAAAAAAAAAATTCTAAGAAAAACATGATTAAGAAAAGAAAGTTAACCAACTAGAGGAACTTGAGAAAAAAAAAATGACTCTTTGAAAATTAGAATTGACAAGGGTAAGCCAGTGAAGTTATAAGAGATCAAGAAATAGTAAAGAATGAAAAAATAGAAGAAAATGTGAGACATCTCATAAGAAGAATAACAGATCTAGAGAACAGATCAAGAAGAGAAAGAATAAGAATAACTGGACCACCTGAAAGCTATGACCAGAAAGATAACCTTGATATAATAATACAAGAAATAATCAAAGAAATTTGTCCTGAAAAAATTGAAAAAAAATTGTCCTGAACAAGAGTGGAAAGTAGAAATTAAAAGAAATCTACCCATGAGCACTTGAAAGAGATCCTATAAAGAAAACATTCAGGAACATCATTGCTAAATTTCCAAATCCCAGATTAAAGAGAACATTTTCCAAACAGTAATAATAACAAAACAATTCAAATGTGTTGGAACTACAATTAAAGTTACTCAAATCTTATCAGCAGCTACAATAAAAGATTGCAGATCCTGGAATAGTATATATTGACAATCAAAATAGTATATTTGACAATCAAAAAACTAGGATTGTGGATAAAAATATTATATCTCGCAAAATTAAGTATGAAATTGAATGGAAAAAAGGACATTTAGTGAACTCTCAGATTTCCAGGATTTTGTTAAAAACAAACCTAAAGTCAATAGAAAATTTAACATGCAAGAACCAATGTCAAAGATTAATTTCAAGGGACTCAATGAAGACAAACTGTTTATGTTTTATGTTACTCACATCAGGTATGGGTTAAAGAAGGAAAAATACATATATATCAATCTGTAAAGAAATAGGAGGCAGAGGGACTAGGATAAGGTAGGGTATAAAGAGGTTTATAAGCTAATGGGAAAAGGATACAGAGAGAGGGAAAAGACAGTGGAAGAGTGTACAGGAGGGATTCTTGGGTTATAAGGAGGCTAAGTAATAGCAAAGCAAGTTATTAGGTAGAAATAAAGTAGAAGAGTTAGCAGGGATTGGAAACAAGAGATGATGCATATGTATGTGTATGTGTATTTATACATGTGTATATGTGTGTATATATGAGTATATATACATGTATGTATACATGTGTATGTCATAAACATAATCTGTGCTTAACCGTACCTTGCTTGAAGGAGATGGGGGAAAGAAAGGGAAAAAATAATAAAGTAAAAAGTGCACAACAAAGAAAACTTACAAGGAAACAAAAAAAAGATGATCAGTTTTGAATAGGATGTGTTTTACTACTATATACTTTCTTGAAATAGAAACTTATTGTTACATGTTTTGAATCCTCTCATAAGCTAAGCTGTGTACATGGGAATGCATTTTCTTTTTCTCTTTTTTAATTTTCTATTTAAGTTTCTTTTTTTTTTTTTAAAGTTTAACAATCTGCTCATGAGCTGGTTTAAACTACCCCCAGCACACTCCATACCACCTGAGTCAATCCATTCCATTTTGTGGACCTTGGTAATCATTAGAAATGTTTTACTTATATCAAACCTACATCTGCTTTCCTACAACTTCAATGAGCATTTTCAACAAACATTGATTACTCTCTTTTATATGTTCCAGACACCTGGGAGAAGCTGGACTCTGACCATCCCCAAAGATGCTTGCCACACTCATCTCCCTGTTGAGAGAATTAATACCCTCAATTTGGGAACTGCCTTCCACCTGGAGGGTGAGTGAACCAATCTTAACTTCTGTCTAATTTGCTATTCCTAGGCAGCTCCACATCCCTTAGACTGGGCTTCCTTGATCCAACCCAGTAGCATCCACCTGAACACCTGGACCCAGCTAGTCCGGACATCCTGCCATATGCTGTTGGTCATGCTTCTTCCCCTATACACACACACAATTTTCACTTCTTGCTCAGAGTGTAATAATCAAATCATTACTTACTAAGGTAGGAAAAGGACAAAATAATTCAAACTGAATAATGAGAAAAAAAATTTTTTCCCCTGAGACAACTGAGGTTAAGTGACTTGCCTAGGGTCACACAGCAAAGAAGTGTTTAATGTCTGAGGCTAGATTTGAACTCAGGTCCTCCTGACTTCAGGGCTGGTACTCTATCCACTGCACCATCTAGCTGCTCCATGATGAGAAATCTTAATGACCAAATATGGTCTCAAAGAAGAACCACCTTTCTTCCTTTTTCCTTAAGGAAGAGTATGGAATTCTACTTGTAAAGTCAGACTTTCTCATATGTTGATTAGTTTTGGTAAGCTGGGCTTCTGTTTACCTTCCTCTTTTATTCTTTGTTGTAAAGGATTGGAGGGGAAAAAAGAAGGAATTCATTGGGAAATATAAATGAAATAAAAACAAAAGATCAATATATACGTATTTTGAAAAAAATCAATCTTGCCACCCTTCCTGGGAAGTCTTTGCAAATCTATTGCTCTCTGGTTCAGTTCATAATTCCTTGTGACTGGACCAATGATTTCTTCCTAAGCTATCATTCTCTAATATGTGGTGCCCCATCCCTTATTCTCAGTGGACGAAAAGGTCCTCAAAAGTAAGGACAGTCTCTTATATGTACCCCAACATTCAACATACTGGAACATAGTAACTTCTTAATAAATGTTTCCTGAAATGACAATTGCATCCAGAAAAACTGAATATGGAACCAAATATAGTTTGTCATTTTTTTCTTTCTCATGGTTTTTTAAATCTGATTTTAGTCTGATTTTTCTTGCACAACATGACAAATATGGAAATATCTTTAAAAGTATTATACAAATTTAGCCTATATCAGATTGTTTACTGTCTTGTGGAAGGGATGAGGTAAGGGAGAGGGAGAAAAATTTGCAACACAAACTCTTTACATGTCTTTGGAAAAATAAAATAGTATTAAAAAAAATTAAAGTTTCCTGATTAATTGACAGATTTTGTTGTTCAATCATTTCAGTCTTCATAAGCCCATTTGGGGTTTTCTTGGCAAAGATGGTGGAATGATTTGCCATTTCCTTCTCTAGCTCATTTTACAAATGAGGAAACTGAGGCAAATTTAGATGACTTCCCAGGTCACATAGCTAGTAAGTATCTGAGTTGAATTTGAACTCAGATCTTCTTGATTCCAGCCCTTGCACTCTTCCACTGGCCAACTGGTTGCTCTTGATGAAAGATACAAAGACAAAAATGAAACTCTCCCTTCCCTTAAGAAACATATTTTGTCTTTCACCCATTGCCCTCATTCTGTCCTCTGGCGCCAAGCAGGACAATTGTCATTTATCCCTTTTCCATTTGACTATCCTTCCAATACCTGAAGTCATTTCATCTGTCTCTTCTCCATATCAAAGACTTTGACTCCATCAGGAAGGTTTGTTACAGAAAATTCTCTCACCATCCTGTTTTTCCTCTTCTGTACATGTGCTAGATTATCTATTATCAAAGCTCTCTATTTTACAGAAGAGGTAACTGAGACTCAAAGGAGTGGGGGGCACCTGCCTACTCCTATGCCAGTTAGAAGATCCAGAAGAGAGAATTCTGGGCTTGGAGTCAGGATGATCTGAATTCAAATTTGATTTCACATTAATAAATACTTGTTCCCTTTCTCCTTCCCCTGCCCACAGAAATTCAGTGGCAGATCTGGAACATCCTCCCCAGTGCAATCTATTTGTAGAACATCAGAGCTGGACAGAATTGATGAGGAACCAGAAAGAACTCATTGGACAACTTTAGATTTTAAAAAAATTATTAATTTAATATTTTTCCCCAATGCCATAAAAATAATTTTAATATTCTTTTTCAAAATTTTGAAATTTTTTTGTTTCAAATTCTCTCCTTCCTTCCTCACCTCCCTCACTGAAAAGGCAAACAATTTGATATAGATTGTACATGTGTAGTCATACAAAATATATTTCCATATTAATCATGTTGTAAAAGACAACATAGACCATCCCCCCCCAAAAAAAAACAAGAAAAATAAAGTTTAAAAATGTATGTTTCATACTTTAACATATTTAACATGTATTGGTCAATCTGCGCTCTGGGGGAAGGAGGGGAAAAATTGGAACAGAAGGTTTTGCAATTGTCAATGCTGAAAAATTACCCATACATATATCTTGTAAATAAAAAGCTAGAATAAAAAAAAGTATGTTTCAATTTGTATTCAGACTCCATCTATTCTTTCTCTGGAGATGGATAGTATTTTCCATCACAAGAAGTCCTTCAGAGTTGTGTTGTATCATTGCATTGCTGAGAATAGCTAAAACACTCACAGTAAATCATTACACAATATTGTTTTTACCGTGTGCAGTATTCTTTCAGCTTTGCTCATTTCATTTTACATCGGTTCATGTAAGTCTTTCCAGGTTTTTCTATGAGTGTCCTGTTCATCATTTCTTGGAATCATAATCACATACTACAAGATGTTTGGCCACTCCCGACTGATAAGTATCCCTTCAATTTCCAACAACTCTTCCACTAGAAAAGTGATGCTATAAATATTTTTGTTCGTATTGATCCTTTTTTTGCTTTTTAAAAAATCTCTTTTGGGATGCAGACCTAGTAGTGGTATTGCTAGGTAAAGCATTTACATGGTTTTATAACTTTTTTGGGCATTATTGCAGATTGCTGTATATAATGGTTAAATGAGTTCACCACTCCACTAACAATACATTATTAGTGTTTCAATTTACCCACATCTTCAACATTTGTTATTTTCCTTTTCAGTTCTATTAACTAATCTAATAAGTATGAGGTGGTAGCTCAGAATTGTTTTAATTTACATTTTTACTCAAAAGTGATTTAAAGCATATTTTCATATGGCTACATATGAATAGCTTTCAGTTTGAACAGTTTTCACATGAAAACTGATTTCATATTTTTTTTATCTTTTACCAACTGGGAAATGGCTCTTATTTTTAGAAATTTGACTCAGTTTTCTACATATTGGAGAAATGAGGCCTTTTTCAGAGAAAATTGATTCAAAAATTTTCTCAGTTATAGTTGTTAACTCCCTTCTATTTCCCCCCATTTATTCTATTCTTTTTTCTTTCACCATGTCCCTCCTCAAAAAATGTTTTGCTTCTGAATATCCCCTGTCCTAATCTGCCTTCTCTTCTATCACCCCTCTTTTTTATTCCCTTTCCCTACTGTAGGGTAAAATAGATTTCTACATCCAATTAAGTGTGTGTTATTTTCTCTTTTAGCCAATTCTAATGAAAGTAAGGTTCACTCACTCCCTTTTACTTCCCCTCTTCCCTTCTACTGTAAAAACCTCTTTCTTGCCTCCTCAATCTGAGATAATTTATTCTACTTCTCCCTTTCCTTTTCTGCCAGTGTATTCCTCGTTCTTCATTTTATTTTTTTAGATAACATCTCATCATATTCAACTCATCACTGTGTCTTCTGTTTATATACAATATATATATATACTCCTTTTAATTGCCCTAATAATGAGAAGGTTCTTATGACCAACTTAGATTCCCCCCCCCAAGGGGTTAACCCAATTGGGGTTAAGTGACTTGCCCAGGGTCACACAGCCAGGAAGTATTAAGTGGCTGAGACCAGATTTGACTTCAGGTCCTCCTGACTTCAGGGCCAGTGCTCTATCCATTGAGCCATCTAGCTGCCCCCCAACTTAGATTTTTTAAGTTAATTATAAAAGGTGGGGGTAGGTACTGTTGATGGAAAAGGAACTCCAAAACACATAGTGGTCCTAGAAGTATCACGTCAGACCAGAACTGGCAACAACTGCAAAAGTCAAGAAGAAATAGTTTGGTCCAGTTGTGAACAGGAGATGGCTCAAAGAAAGAATGGAAGCTGGGGTCAGAGTAATGGAAAGAAGGAAGAATTCCAATCTTATTTTGCCTCCCAAGAAAAATATCACCAGCAAGATCCTGTTCCCAGGACCAGACAAACTATGTCACATATTACTGAAAAAAGGGACTGATGATTATGATCTTTGGAAGAGCATGAAGAATGGAAAAAGTACCACAGCCCTAGAAAGAAGTCAATGTTGCATCTGTTTTCCAAAAAAAGAGGAAGAGAGTGGAATCAACAAGTCATCAGATGGCGAGCTTGACTTCAATTCCTGTCAAAATTCTCAAATGCAACATCAAAGAACTGGTTTGTAAAAATTCAGAAAGGGAAGTGGTGACCACAGAGAGCCAGTGTGGTTCTTCTAGAGTAGGTCATAGCAAACAGCTCATTTCCGGGTTTTGTGTGAGGCGTATTAGACTTATAGATCAGGAGAAATACTCTACATGGAGCTGACCCAGTTTTCAGCAAAGCAGTTGGCAACTAATCAACCAACAAACCTTTATTAAGTGCCTACTACATAGTAGACACTATGCTCAGCACTAAAGATACAAAAAAGAGGCAAAAAGATAGTTCTTGCACTGGAAACTGAGAGGGAGCCCATCAGCTGGAGAATGGTTGGATAAGTTATGAAATATTATTGTTCTGTAAGAAATGATCAGCAAGATGATTTCAGAAAGGCCTGGAGAGACTGACATGAACTGATGCTGAGTGAAATGGGCAGAACCAGGAGATCATCACACATGGCAACAGCAAGATTATACAATGATCAATTCTGATGGACGTGGATCTTTTAAATAATGAGATTATTGAAACCAGTTCCAATGACCTTGTGATGGAGAGAGCCATCTGCACCCAGAGAGAGGCCAGTGGGAACTGAGTGTGAATCACGACATAGCAGTCTCACTCTTTTTGTTGCTGTTTGCTTGCATTTTGTTTTCTTTTTCAATTTTTTTCTTTTTGATCTGATTTTTCTTGTGCAGCAAGATAATTGCATAAATATGTATGCATATATTGCATTTAATGTATATTTCTACCATGTTTAACATATATTGGATTACTTGCCATCTAGGGGAGAGGATAGGGGGGAAGAAGGGAGGAAATTTGGAACATAAAGTTTTGCAAAGGTCAATGTTGAAAAATTGTCCGTCCATATGTTTTGAAAATAAAAAGTTTTACCTTCAGTAAATATTATCTGTAATGGGAATAAGCTAGAAGTCTTCCCCCATATAATCAGAGATGAAGCAGGGTTGTCTAATAGCGCCTCTTTTGTTTAAGATGGTACTAGAAATGTTAGCTATAACAATAAAAAATAAGAAAAAGAAATTAAAGGAATTGGAATAGGCAACGAGGAAGCAAAAACTATCACTCTTTCTGGCTGATATAATGTTATACTTAGAAAATCCCAAAAAATCAAGTAAAAACTATTTGAAATAACAATGTTAACAAAATTGCAGGATATAAGATACACCTACATGTATCATGAGCATTTCTATATATTACGAAGTCTAGCAGTAAAGGATAAACAGAGAAATACCATTAAAAAAGAAAAGAAAAGAAAAAGCTTTAATTAAAAAATACATATAGTTCTTGCCTTTATAGAGCTTACAATCTAATGAGGAGAGGGAACCTTTTCATCCATCCTTGGGGATGAGATAGAGATGTGGGCTAGAACACAGTACAGGACAGCACAGTCCAAAAATTTGGAATTTTTTGAATGACCAAAGTCACAAGAGTGGATGTCAATTATGAAAGAGCTTTCTGGTAGAGTGACCCCTGACATTTGACCTATGATTTACAGAAAAGTATAGATGACATATTTAATGCATTTGAGGTGACATGAAGCAATGAGGGATATCTAATGTACAAGATGGCAAGATCAAGATTCTAATCATCTTGGCAAGCTAGGCTGATGGGCCACAAGATGAAATTTAATGGGAATAAATGTGAAGTGATAAGATCACAGATTTACAACTGGGAGAGATTTTTACAGGTCACTGAATCCAACTCCCCATTTTACAGGTGAGAAAAGTAAGGTATCTAGAGTTTAAGTGACTTACCCAAAGCATACAACTAATAAGTCTTCAAGGTAAGGTATGAATTTACTTGACTCCAAGTCCAGTACTCTATCCACTGTTCCATGAAGCCTCCTGCAGTGTTGTGCCTGAGGTTTTTTGTTTTTTTTTAATTAACTTTGGAATATACATTTGGGGAGGGACATACGACTAGCCATGACAACTATTCATATGAAAAAGTTTTAGCCCCATCTGCTTCCAGGAAAACATGTGACATAATGCTAACAGTGCTTTGGGATAATACAATAGATCTCATGCCGTCCCTTGGGTTCTCCATCTCACAATGGCTGAAATGGTGCAAGAGGTCAAAGCTGCAAGACCAAAATGAGTCACTATGGCAGGCTAACGCTAAGGTGATCTTGGGCTACATGAAGGGAGCCTTACTGCCGGAACCAACCTAACCCTTTGTATCTGATGCGGTCAAACACACCCAGAAGACTGTGTCCAGTAGCAGATGCCACATATTAGGAAAGATATTGATGAGCTAGAGCATGTCCAGTTGTGGGGACTGGAGGCAACCTGTATATGAACTGAACAAAATGAGATGTATTAGCTTGGAGAAGAGATGTGACAAAACTTTTCAGGCATTTTTTCCCTGAGACAATTGGGGTCAAATGACTTGCCCAGGATTACACAACCAGGAAATGTTAAGTATCTGAGACCAGATTTGAACTTAGGACCTGAGTTCAAATTCCGCTTCAGAACCTTAACACTTCCTAGCTGTGTGACCCTGGACAAGTCACTTAACCCCAATTGCCTCAGCAAAAAAAAAAAAAAAAAAAAAAAAAAATACATACATACATACATACATATATATATATATACTTGCAGCAAAAAATATCATATGAATAAATTCAAATATATGCAAAGTCATTGAGTTCTTCATAGTTGGAGAGAGGGGGCACTAGCAGTTGAGGCAAGCAAGAAAAGCTCTGTACAGCTGCATCTTAAAGGAAGATACAGGCTTTCCAAGGCCTCCAAGGGGAGGGAGGAGGCCTGTGGGATGGCCAGTGCCGAGACTCAGAAACTGGACCTTGAGATGGAATGTCTAGTCTGAGACAGTGAGGAAGCCAACGTGGCAGGATCAAAGAGGGTAGAAAAGGAAGTAAGAACTGAGTTCAAATTCAGCCTCAAACACTTCTCAACTGTGTGACAATGGGCAGAGAATCATCTCTGTGTCCCTCAGTTTCCTTATCTGCAAAATGGGGATAATCATAGCACCTCGTTCTCATAGTTTGTTGTGAGGATCAAATGAGATGATATCTGTAAAATGCTGAACCTTAAGGTGCTATATAAATGCTAATTATTACACTTATCATTAGTTGATCTCTCAAGTTCCCTCAGACTGAAAATCTGTGCTGTCCTAGTGTTAGTCATCAGTGCCTCTCACAGGGCTGCCCTGAATGGGAGCACCCAAGGACAGTCGATGGGGCTGGGAAGGTATCTAGCAGAGAGTGGAAGATGCTTTCCCGGCTCTCCTCCCCCAGCTGTCCCCTGTTCAGCGCCGGCCACCTGTTTCTCCAGGGCCATAAAGGTGAGTCAGCAGGGAAGGTGCTTGAAACAACGCCCACAGGCAGCCAGCTCTGACGTTAATGCTGTGACCAGTACCAGGGCTGACTGGATGACACAGCCCAGGTTTGGACATACCGTTCTGCGGGGCCAGGGAGGGAAGGAAGCCGTTCCTCAGACCCCGCCAGTCATCCCTCCTGATGGGGCCTCGGATCATCTGAACACCTTAGGCTTGGTCCCCTGGCAGCAGTGGATGGTCCCAGGTGCCATGGCCAGTGGCCTCCCTCTCCAGTGGCCCAAGGCACAGGACCTTTAAGAGCATCCCAAAGGCTCATTCCCAAATTTATATTCTGAGTATCTTTATACTACTAAAAATTATGAAGAATATAAGCTTACTGAACATACATGTACAGATGTGTTTTTTTTTAATTGGCTTTCTTTTTTATTAAAACTTTTTAGTTACAAGTTATACGCATGGGTAATTTTACAGCATTGACAATTGCAAAACTTTCTGTTCCAACCTTTCCCCTCCTTCCCCCCATCCCCTCCCCCAGATGGCAGGTTGACCAATACATGTAAAATGTGTCAAAGTATAAGTTAAATACAATATATATATACATGTCCAAACAATTATTTTGCTGTACAAAAAGAATCGGACTTTGAAATAGTGTACAATTAGCCTGTGAAGGAAATCAAAAATGCAGGCGGACAAAAATAGAGGGATTGGGAATTCTATGTAGTGGTTCATAGTCATCTCCCAGAGTTCTTTCGCTGGATGTAGCTGGTTCAGTTCATTTCTGCTCCATTGGAACTGATTTGGTTCATCTCATTGCTGGAGATGGCCACGTCCATCAGAATTGATCATCATATAGTATTGTTATTTAAGTATATAATGATCTTCTGGTCCTGCTCATTTCACTCAGCATCAGTTCCTGTAAGTCTCTCTAGGCCTTTCTGAAATCATCCTGTTGGTCATTTCTTATAGAACAGTAATATTCCCTAATATTCATATACAACAGTTTATTCAGCCATTCTGGGCATCCACTCAGTTTCCAGTTTCTGGCCACTACAAACAGGGCTGCCACAAACATTCTTGCACATATAGGTCTTTTTCCCTTCTTAGAAATCTCTTTGGGATAAAGCCCAGTAGTAACTGGATCAAAGGATATGCACAGTTTGATAACTTTTTAAGCATAGTTCCAAACTGCTCTCCAGAATGGCTGGAGTACAGATGCATTCTTACTGAACATATTGGGTGAATACAAGCTTTGCTGAACATACATGTAAGGGTACATCATTACTAATTATCCATACATGGATTCATCCTTACTGTACATGTGTGAATGCATCTTTACTGAATATACATGTATAGATAAATCCTTGCTGAATATGAATTCAATATTCAACATATTGAATACAATATGTATGTGAATACAAGGTTACTGAACATACATGTAAGGGCACATAATTACTGAATATACATGTATATGGATTCCTCCTGACTAAATATACATGTGTGAATACATCCTTACTGAACACACTGTCTGGATACATCCTTATTGTTATTGTTGTTTGTCCTTTGTTTTCAAAGGAGATCAATAACATCATGGAGTGACGTCTTAACTTGCTCATGAATTGGATTTAAGCAAGGTAGAGTTGCACAAAGTTCTCAGGTTCACTCTCTCTTGCAGAATCATTGCTAAGCTGTATCTCTGGACACCATATGAATTCTAGTCATTGGAGAGGAGAGGTCAAGGAGAGTTATCACGGCTGCAGTAATGGGAGAAAGAGGATAAGACTTTATCACTTAATAGAGAAAAAGTATCTGCCATCTGCCAAAGGATTGTAGATATGGAGCTGGAGAGAGTGAAGAAGGCATCATGGGACGGGCAAATCTCAGTGAAATATCACAGAGGGAGAGAAGTAAGGGAAGCAATTCAAATTCCACCTTCCACATTTTAGCTTCTCAGTCCCTCTTAATTTCAGTGATTTTCTCTGTTTATTATTTCTTATTTATCCTGGAATAGTTTGTGCATATTGGCTTGTTTCTTATCTTTCTCATTAGATTGTGAGCTACTTGAGAGCAGGAATTCTTTTTCTTCTCTTTGTATCCCAGGATTTAGCATGGTACCTGGTATACAGTAGGCACTTAATAAATGCTAGTTGGTGCAGTGACTAGAATACTGAGCTAGGAGTCTGAGTTCAAATCCAGCTTCAGACACTTCCTAGTTTGTCATTCTGGGCAAGTCATTTAATCCTGTTTTCCTCATCTGTCAAATGAGCTGGAGAAGGGAATGGCAAACCATTGAAGTATCTTTGCCAAAACAAACAAAACAAATAACCGAAACAAAAAAACAAATGGGATCATATAGAGTCAGACAAGGCTAAAAAATGACTGAGCAAACAACAGTTGACTGATTAAGCCCTCTCTTTGAACCTAATTGAAAATATAGGGGTCACCAGTTTCCTAATCTTGTCACATTTTAGGACCTGAAATTCTATCCTCAGCAATTTATTTCCGTTAATGTAAATATGAAGGTCTCTTTAGCTTCCTTTTAAAAAATTCATCATGTTGGAGGGGATGCGGGAAAACTGGGACACTGATGCATTGTTGGTGGAGTTGTGAACGAATCCAACCATTCTGGAGAGCAATCTGGAACTATGCCCAAAAAGTTATCAAATTGTGCATACCCTTTGATCCAGCAGTGCTACTACTGGGCTTATATCCCAAAGAAATACTAAAGAAGGGAAAGGGACCTGTATGTGCCAAAATGTTTGTGGCAGCCCTGTTTGTAGTGGCTAGAAACTGGAAAATGAGTGGATGCCCATCAATTGGAGAATGGCTGGGTAAATTGTGGTATATGAATGTTATGGAATATTATTGTTCTGTAAGAAATGACCAACAAGATGAATACAGAGAGAACTGGCGAGACTTACATGAACTGATGCTAAGTGAAATGAGCAGAACCAGGAGATCATTATACACTTCGACAACGATATTGTATGAGGACATATTTTGATGGAAGTAGATTTCTTTGACAAAGAGACCTAACTGAGTTTCAATTGATAAATGACGGACAGAAGCAGCTACACCCAAAGAAAGAACACTGGGAGATGAATGTGAACTATCTGCATTTTTGTTTTTCTTTCCGGGTTACTTATACCTTCTGAATCCAATTCTCCCTGTGCAACAAAAGAACTGTTCGGTTCTGCACACATATATTGTATCTAGGATATACTGCAACATATCTAACATATATAAAACTGCTTGCCATCTAGGGGAGGGGGTGGAGGGAGGGAGGGGAAAAAATCAGAACAGAAACGAGTGCAAGGGATAATGTTGTAAAAAAAATTACCCTGGCATGGATTCTGTCAATATAAAGTAATTATTAAATAAAATTAAAAAAAAGAAAAGAAAAGAACCAAATCCATTATTAAAAAATAAATAAATAAATAAATAAAAATTAAAAATTCATCTACTTTTGTAAGAGAAAACCATTCAATACCTAATATCTCATTGTGAAATGAGTCATTATCCAGTGTTTTCCACCAATACCAATCATCCGTTAGTATTTCCTCAATATAATTTAACCAATTAGTACCAATTAACTTTTGCAAAGAAATATTTACTCAGAAGGCACCACAAGAACCAAATCCAACAACCTCCCAAACTGGGAGCATTTTCTCCCCTCTCCTCAATCCCTGGGAGAGCTGGTGCAAACTTATAGTTGTTAACAAAACTTTTGCCCCATCCAAGTTCACTTCTGGGAGTGACTTAGCCAGTGCATGAGTCACTCCCTTTCCTGAAAAACACAATATCTCAGCCTGGGTCTGGTCTGGGCCAAGCAGATAGCTCCTCAAGGCTGAAGAACTTGGTGGCTGCTACCTTTTGTCTGGTTTTGGAGGGAACCTTTGAAATTTCTTCTGACCTTATGAAGCTCATAACCTAACCCAACCCATCTCTAATAATCATCAAAGATCAGGACAAAATGAAACACAAGAGGGACAGAGGTCTAGCCATGTCATGTAATCACAATACCTGGTGGCTGGTTGTAAAGATAAAGCAGCCCCAGAAGTTGGACTCTGCCATAATTGCTGCTTCTCCTCTTACCTGGAGTCCCGCCTTCTTCCTCCTCCCAGGAAAGCCATCTGGGGAAGACACAGTTTATCGGGTCCAATTTTTTGTAGGCACACTCAGTTTCAGCTCACAGACTTTTCATCACCACATAGTAAGATGCTTATACATTCTCTGAAGCAGAGAAGGAAAGGGCTCCTACTTCCCCATCATGCATTTCTGGAAGCAGGATCACCAAAGCTCATTATGGGCTGGGAATAGGTAGAGACTATTTCAAATGTTCTCAGGGCTGGACCCTCCCTGACCAGTTCCCTGATTATATCAGCCTTCAGTTCAGGGTATATAGGAAGTACACAAAGAATGAATTTATAAGTGAGCAAATAGCTTTTTAGAGCAGCTTGATGGCAGTTGATAGGGCACAAGGCCTAAAATCTAGAAGGCTCATCTTCCTGAGTTCAAATCTGTCCTTAGATATTTCTTAGTTGTGTGATGCTAAGCAAGTCATTTCACTCTGCTTGCCTTAGTTTCCTCATCTGTAAAATTAACTAGAGAAGGAAGTAATTCTAGCATTTTTGCAAAACAAACATAATAAATTCTACTCCAATCCTTCCCCCAAAAAATCCAAACAGGGTCATGAAGAGTCAGACACAACTCAATAATATATGTTTTCTTGTCATCAAGGTAAAATGGTTTCGGTGGGCTAATTAGAACAAACAGTACATATTCAATCAGTTACATGTATTCTTATATACAGCAAAATTTTGAAGGATGTAGTAAAAAGGACATTGGACTTAGTATCAGGAGGGACTCCAATTATAGGAACGTTGGAGTTATAGATTTATAGCTGAAAAGTGAGAGAGTATTATGATAATAACTCAGTGAAATTGCTCCAAATGAAAAGAATACAGCCTGGTGATTATTTAGTGTCTGAAGCAGGATTTGAATCTTCCCTGGCATATTCTGTGAGCATGGACAAGTCTTTTAAACTTCTTGAACATTAATTTCTTCTATTAAATGGGTACAACATTAGTGACTACAAGAGAGCTCATCTGTCTCTCTCCTTTCCTCTTTTTCCTGGTCCCCATTTCCTTTATAGAGATGGACAATGGAAGCATCCTTGAATTCCTAGGGCATAATCTCCTCTTGCCATATAATGTGGACAATTTCAATCAGTTTTTGTATGAATGATGGTTCTCCCACCTTATAAATCTCAGCTGGAATAGAATCAGTACCAGGTGCTTTGCAACACAAAAGTAGGATAATGGAATGTGAAACTTTGTCCTCAGTTGTACCTTAGCTAGGGAGTGATTGATTTCAACCTGAGATAAATGGTCAAGGGCTTCAGCACTGATTGATGATGGTCTGTTGAAAACATTATAAAAGTGTTCAGATCGTCTCTCTAGGATCATGTCATTATCTCTAATCAATATGGCTCTAATCAGCACTGAGTAATTGAGATGTACTATAGATTTTTGGGCTTTAAAAACGTGCATAAAGTGTATCATAAAAACACTTTAGATTTGTATTATCAGCATAAAACTGAATTGCATCTGCCTTCTTACTGAGCCAAGAATTCTATATCTCTCTAAGTTTCTATTGTACTTTATTCTTGATGGAATTGAATGCTACCTTTTTAGAGATGGATGAACTATCCTGCTGGTACAGCCTGTGGAGTTCTCGTTTTTCATTTATCAGCTTCTGAATTTCCTCATCATTTCTGTCAAACCAATCCTGATGTTTGCAAGTATTCTGACCCAGATGAGCAAATGCAGTGCTGTACACCAAATCTCTAAAAGCTACTCACTCCTTTTCTGCTCCACTGTTGCCATGAGTTGACTCAATTTACTCTCCAAGTTAGCAACAAACTGTTCTCTCTCAAATGAATGCTCTACTCCGTTGACATTAATTCTTCTGGTGGTCTTTTTGCCTTGAGTCCACCACTTTTGTTGAATGCAAATATTCATCTTGAAGAGGATAAGTTTATGATCAATCCAGCACTCGGCACCACACGTTGCCTTCATCATTCTCACATCCTGTCTGTCTCTTCTGCTAGACAATCACATAGTCTATTAAATACCAATGTTTGTGGTGAAATTTTTTTTGCAGAAGATCATCTACCTGAAAGTCAATATAACTTCAAAAGGGGCCTGGGAATAGTTGATATAATGTTTGCTGCCTGACAACTCCAGGAGAAATGCCAGGAGCAGAACAGAGGTCCTTTTACAAATGTAGATCTGACCAAGGCCTTTGAAACTGTCGGCCATGAGGGTTTATGGAAAATTTTATCAAAAGTTGGCTGCCCCAATTAGTTCACAGAATAGTATGTCAATTTCACGATGGCTTGTCTAGGTTCTGGACGATGGACGATGCTCTGGAGCTTTCCCAGTCACCAGTGGAGTGAAACAAGGAAGTGTGCTTGCTCCCATGCTTTTTAGCATGATGTTTTCAGCCATGTCAACAAATACCTTCAATAAAATAAAATAAATAAATAAAAAAGCAAATACTTTCCATGAGGACAAACATGGCACCAAAATCAGCTACTGCACTAATTCTTCAACTTGAAAAAGCTACAAGCCAAAGCTAAAGTAGAGGGAGTGTTGGTGCATGATTTTTGTTTGCAGATGGTTGCGCTTTCAACGCAGCCTCTGAAGCTGAGATACAACAAAGTCCAGATTGATTCTCTGCTGCTTGTGCTAATTTTGGCTTAGCAGTTAACACCAAGAAGACACAGGTCCTCCATCATCCAGCACCACATCATCCATCTGTAGAACCATCAATTACAATTGGCTCCATGGAGTTGTGCTCTCTGTAGTAGAGTGGAATGCTTCCAGAATCTTCTTAAGACAATTCAAATGGAAGCAATTCAGTTTCCTGGTGTGGTGCTAGTAGACTGTCCAGGTTTCATAGACATGCAACAATCTATTCTCAAGTTCTTAAGAGAGACCTTGAAGAAGCAATATGCAGCGGAATTGGTTGTCTAACATGGGAGATACTGGCACAGGACCACCCAGAATGACGTGTCCTCATCAGAGAAGGTGTTGTGCTTTATGAATAAAGAGGGACTGAATTAACTCAAAAGATGCGTGAGATGAGCAAAGTTAGAGAATCCACCCCAAAACATTCATAGGCCTTATTTGGGTCCGATCTATGACAATGCGTTCCAGGCTTGTATTGGTCTCAGATACTGACTTTATTTTAAAGTTAAAATGTGTTTTAACAATTAAATTTAACAATTAAAAATTGACTTTAACATAGTGATGTCATTTTGATCTTCTTCAAGAACAAAAGGCAACAACCAACAGCCAATGACATTAGTAGTGTCTATGAAACTATTGTGGGAAGCAAATGAGATTGTGCACACTAATTGTTTTGTAAACCTTAAAAGTACTACATGAATATCATTTAATAATAGTAATAATGGTTGTTTTTGTCTGGAATTGTGATTACATTGGTATATGGTAGAGTTTTCCAAACAGTGAAAGACCTGCTATGGAACAAACAGAAGGCTGGGAGATAGCAACAACCAAATTATTTGCTATTTTTTAGTACAACACCCACACAAATATATTCACTTCTTCCAATGAAAACAAAACTCTAAGCTCACGTCAGTGAAAGCCAGAATAACAGCAAATTTTCTCCAAATAGAGTGAAGGCAGCCAGTGATTATTTAGTACAATATGCGCAAATGAGCACCTACAGATCTCAAAGTTCCTCATATAATCTGCTACCGTCCCCATGAGCTGACATAAGCTATTGACTCCAGAGAGCTGTGTCATTGTCTTGCTGCCTGCATGAAGATTTGAAGTTAAGCAGTCTTTGTCTGGAAGTTAAAAATATCAATCAACCTGTTATGTTTCTGAACATTATTCATTTTATTAAGCAGAATATGATGAGCTAATTTCTCATAGAACTGAAACATCAAAAATAGATTTAGCTCAAGAAAGATTACCATTTCTTGAAATGTTTAATAATTACATTAAACTAATATTTCAGCTCTATTGACAACTATGTCGTATCAATGCCCTGGACAAGAATTTCACCTCTGCCTGCCTTAGTTTCCTCCTTTGTAAACTGGGGGTAATAATAATACTTACCTCCCAGGGCTATTGTAAAATAACAATAAAAAAAACTGTAAATTGAGAAATTAATGCATTATTGATGGAGTTGCGAATTGGTCTGGCCATTCTGGAAGACAATGTGGAACCATATGCTAAGGGCTATAAAACTGTACATACCTTTTAACCCAGCAATACTAGTACCAGGTCTGTATTCCATAGAGATCAAAGAAAAGGGAAAAGGCCCTATCCATACAAAAATATTTATAACAGCTCTTTTCGTGGTGACAAAGAACTAGAAAGTGAGGGAATGGTATCTATCAACTGGGAAATGGCTGAATGAGTTGTGGTATATGATTGTGATGGAATATTATTGTGTTATAAGAAATGATGAGCAGAGCGACAGCTAGGTGGTACAGTGGACAAAGAACCAGCCCTGAAGTCAGGAGGACCTGAGTTCAAATCTGACCTCAGACATTTAACACTTCCTAGCTGTGTGACCCTGGGCAAGTCACTTAACCCCAATTGCCTCAGGGGGGGAAAAAAAGAAATGACAAGCAAGATGGCTTCAGAAAAACCTGGGAAGACTTATATAAACTGATGCAAAACGAAATGAATAAAGCCAGAAGAACATTGTACACAATAACAGCAATGATTCAACATCAATTGTGATTGACTTAACTACTTTGACCAATGTAATAATCCAAGATAATTCCAAATGATTCATAATGAAAAATACCATCCATCTCCAGAGAGAAAACTAATGAACTCTGAGGGCTGATTTAGGTATGTTTCATTTTCATTTTTTTGTCTTTCTTTTTTTGTAACATGGCTAATTTAGAAATATGTTTTGCATGATGTGTATAATAGATATCATAGTGCTTGTCTTTTCAGTGGGTGAGAGAGGGTGAGAGGAAGGGAGAGAATTCAGGACTCAAAATTTTCAATAAAATTAATGTTAATTTTTTTTTAATTGTAAAGCATTTTATAAATTTTCCCCCCTGAGGCAATTGGAGTTAAGTGACTTGGCCAGGGTCACATAGTTAGGAAATAGTGTCTGAGGCCAGAGTTGAACTCAGATTGTCCTGACATCAGGGCCAGTGCTGTATCCACCGTGCCATCTAGCTGCCTACATTTTATAAATATTAAAGTACTTTATAAATATTGTTTATGTAAATAATTATATTAAATGATTGTATTTTAATTAATTTATATTGTGTTTAATAATATAATATCATTAACATGATATATTAATATGATATCCATTATATACATAATGCAAAATATATGTCTAAATTAGCCATATTACAAAAAAAAAAAAGAAAACGATATATACGTCAATCAGTCCTCGGAGTTCATCAGTTTTCTCTCTGGAGATGGATGGTATTTTTCATTATGAATTATATGCAATAATGTAATAAAAAATAAATTGCTTACATTTAATTTATATGAAATGTTTAAAATTTATTATGATTTGCTAGAAATATAATATATAACTATATAGTTATAAAAATAATAATTTTTTAAATGAAAACAACATAACACGGGAGAATAGTATGGGAATCTACAACCTTATCTAGGACAGATTAAAACACAAATCTCTAAGCACTAGTTAAAAGTGTGATACTTCTTTCATAATAATATAAAATTGAATAACTTTTAAACAATAAAAAGATCATTGTAACTAAGAAAAAGGAAAGTAACAAACGGGTAAAAAAATTGCTGCATCAAATATGTCTTAAAGGGGCCTTGTATCCAAAATATGTGAAGTTAACATATTTATATGGGCATCTTAGTGGCTTAATAGAAAATTGAGCTGGGAATCAAGAAAGCTCGTCTTGATAACTTCAAATCCAGCCTCAGATATTAGCTGTATGACCCTGGGCAAGTCAGTTAACCCTGTGTGCCTCAATTTCCTCACCTGTAAAATGAATTAGAGAAGAAAATGTCAAACCACTACCGTATTTTACCAAGAAAATCCAAATGGAATTACAAAAAGACAGATATGATTGAAAAATGACTGAACTACAAAAAACGCATTTATAAGACCTTGAATTATACCACTAAAAAAGGAAAAAAGATATAAATCCATAGTTTTCAAAAATGATTAACACAGAAAAGAGTGATCCAGTTTATTATTACTAAGAGTAATACAAATCATAATAGCTCTTAAGTTTCCACTTTGTACTATGTAAACCGGCAAAGATAACAAATGATCTCAACAGCCAGTGTAGGAAGGGGTGCAGAAAAGTAGGCATACTTCTATCATCAATAAAGCTGTGTGAATGGTCCAAACATTCTGGAGAACAATTTGGAATAATGCTAAAACTATCAATAAACATTTCATAATTAAGTAATTAATAAAATTAAAACCAAAGTGCTAAAATTAGTTTAGTATAAAATATTATAATATTTTATAATGACAAAATACATAACATAGCTAAAATAGTTAAAATGTTCTTCCTTCTGACCCAGAGAGTTCATGGGAAAAAAGAAAGTCTTCAGAGAAATCAAAATATTCACAGCATCACTTTTTGTGGTAACAAAGAACTAGAATAAGGAAGATACTAATGGATTGGAGAATGGTTAAACAAATTGTGGTACACAAGTGTAAAGGCTGTTCATTGGGAAAGACCATTGTGCACAGAATGCTGTGCCTGTAATCTGGAAGACCTCAATTCCAATCCCTCTTCGAACACTTACCAGCTGTGTGACCATGGCCAAATCACTTCTCCCCTGTTTCAGTTTCCTCATCTCTAAAATGAGGATAATAACAGCACCCACCTTCCAGGATTGTTGTGAGCATCAAATGAGATAATAATTGTAAAGCACTTAACACAATATGGGGCATTGAATAAGTGCTTTACAAATAGCTGTTATTAAAGGAATAGTTGTGTCATAAGAAACAATAAATATGGTAATTCAGAGAAGCATGAGATCATAGATCTTGAGGGAGGATTCATGTGAACTGGTGCAGAGCACAATAAGCAGAACTAAGAAAATAATATAAAAATGACTGCCACGATGTACATCAGAAGAATAATCCCACGTTGGGTAATAACCATGATCAAACTTTATCCCCGGAGGAAAGATGAAAAATGTGTTTCCCTCCTTTCACTAGAGAAGTGGAAGACTATGGGTATGGAATATTATAAATGTTTTAAATGTGATTAATGTTCTTCATTGATTTTACTGAATTGTGTTTTCTTCTTTTTTAATCTTTGTCATAAGGAAAGGCTTGTTGGACAGGGAAGGGTAGAGGGATATATTCAGAAATGAATGTGAAGCAAAATGAATATAAAATAAAGGACATCAGCGGTGTTTTTGGTGAAGGGAGGGCTTAAGTGGGGAAAGGAGGCATCTTGTGCAATCTGGATACTTTACATGATCCATAGCCACTTGTTTCAGAAAATATATAAATATTTTAAAATGTTTTTTCTCAATATTTTTCGTTTTCGACATATATTTTTCCCAATAGTATTTTATTTTTCCAAGTACGTGCAAAGAGTTTTCAACATTTACCTTTGCAAAACCCTGTGTTCCAAATTTTTCTCCTTTTCTTCCCAAGACAGGAAGCAATCTGATATTGGTTAAACATGTGTAATTCTTCTAAATATATTTCCATATTCATCATGCTGTGCAAGAAAAATCAAATGAAAAAAGAAAAAAAAAAAACTATGAGAAAAAAAAAAACCAAGCAAACAAACAAGAACAAAAGAAAAAGTTGAAAATACCATACTTTGATCCACATTCAATCAATGTTCTCTCTCTGGATGTGGATGGCATTTTGCATCCCAAGTCTATTGGAATTGTCCTAAATCACCTCATTGCTGAAAAGAGCCAAATCCATCACAGTTGATCATCACATAATCTTGTTGTTAACTGTGTATATTGTTCTATTGGTTCTCCTAACTTTACTTAGTATCCATTCATGTAAGTCTTTCCAGGCTTTTTGGAAATCAGCCTGCTCATCATTTCTTATAGAACAGTAATATTCTGTTATATTCACATACCATAACTTATTCAGCCATTCCCCAGCTGATGGGCATCCACTCAGTTCTAGTTCCTTGCCATTACAAAAAGGACTGCTACAAACATTTTTGCTCAGGTGGGTCATTTTCCCTCTTTTATGATCTCTTTGGGATACAGACTCAGTAGTAACACTGCTGGATCAAAGGGTATGCACAGTTTGATAGCCCTTTGGGCATAGTTCCAAATTCTGTGCCTCTTTTAATAAGCTAAAGGGAGGAGCTTGATCTAAGGGACCTGACTCATCTGTGAAAGTAGAAGTTTGATGAGGATTATTAGAGTTTATAAGGCTAGTGATAGCTAGATAGAGTATTTAAATGCTTACTATGTGTGAGGAAAAAATGGAGAAGTTTCTTCTTTCAATCCAATACCCTTCAGAATACCCTGTCATGAGAAAGCCAGCCTGTTTTTTGATAACATAAAAATTCTTCATACTATGTCCCTTTACAAAGATCTTTCTTTTCTTGTATTTGTTATATTTATTTAATATTTTCCTCACTTATATTTAAAACATCTTTTTACATTTATTTTTATTTTTTTTGACTTCTAAGTTCTCTTCCTTTTCCCCACCCAAAATTACGAAACCACATGCAAAGTTATGCAAAACAATATCTTTCTTTTCAATGGATTTTAAAGTTGTTTCTTCTTATAAGTGGCAGATAGAGTGCAGGGTCTAGACATTTACTAGCTGTGTGATCCTAAACAAGACACTTAATCTCTATCTGCCTCAATTATCTCAACAGTAAAATGGGAACTGCAATAATAGCAGCCCCCCAGGGTAGTTGTGAAGATCCAATGAGATAATTATAAATAAAGCTATATATAAAGTTACATAAAGCATTTAGCACAATACTGGACACATAACAGGCACTTAATAAATGTTTATTCCTATCTTTCTTGTTAGCAACTTCAAAAATACATTTTATCAAACCATTCTGGAGAGCAATTTGGGCATAGTTCCTTCACTCTCCAGCTCCTTGAAAAACATGACGGGGTCCAGATCCTGGACTTCAGGTAGTCTCTAGCCTATATTTCAAAAGGTTACAGGGTCAGCACCATCACTAATATTTCTTCACCTAAAACATGAAAGAACAAACAGAGACAAAAAACAAAGTCTTGTAGTTACAAGACCTGAGGCCCAATTCCATCCAGAGATTTGTAAAGGGTCTTTCTTTCTAGTACAGCCAAGCAGAAAGAAGAAAGAAAAGGACTTCTTCTGGCTGGTCAGTGCATTTTGTAAGTGTCTGTTCTGGCTCATTAACTGTCTAATAATTCATCTGCTCACCATGTGGTTAGGTGATGGGATTCAGTTATAGAGTGTTTGCAGGTGATCTATAGCAGGCTCCCCCGTCTTCTAGTGGGCTGGAAGTAGACAGGGCATGCTGAGCATGCTCCAGAGATAGAGCTCACTGGTCATACCTCATCTACCTACCTACCTGTCTGTCTGTCTGTCTGTCTATGTGTTTACCTACTTATCTATCTCCTTTCACCTAACTATATAATCTACCTATTATCCACCATCATTATAATCTATTTACTTAACTATAATCTGTCTACATATTATCTATCTAGCTGTTCATCTATCCCTTGATCATATATTTGCCTATCTATCTACCTACCTATCATCTATTGGGATATATAGAGTGTTCAGGGAAGACTGACACCTCTAACACGAGGATTTGCTGAGTTCTTTCCTGGGCTACTTATCCATCTTTGGTGTCCATCGGATTCACCCAACTCTTACCTGCAGCTCCAAGAAGCTGTAGCATGCAATGGTCAAACCCTGGTAAAGTGTCTCAGGAGAGGGGCTAAGCCAGATTGAGAATAACCACGGGGTCTCAAACTCCCTAATGAATTAGGGGAATATCTACCTCAAGTCTATGAAATCTTCCCCCTGGCAGAATGGGTTGATGAGAACAATTTTTCCTATTGCCATAGTTGTTGAAATAGACACTTAATTGTAACTAATCTATATTTACCTATCATGTATTTATGTATCATCTCTCTATCTCCTATCTTCTATGTACCTAATACCAATCACCTACCTCCCAATCTGCCTATCTATGTATATCTAGGTATCTGTAGATTACCTACTTATCAAGTTATCTATAATTGATCTATCTCCTTATTAGTCATGTAATATTGTGCCGAAGTTTAGATTCTCCCCCAATGGCTTCCAGAAAGCCATTTAACCTCCCTCTTGGTGTTCTGCCATTTCCTCTGTGGGTGTGTCTGTGTGTGTAGAGGCTGTGAGCTCTCTGAAAATGCCAAGGAGCATTAGAATTAGTGTGATTTCTGCTATTTTTATCCCTCGATGGTACAGGATCCTCATGCCATCCCATGTGTGTCCACTAGGCGTCATGATTTTTCTAGGCTTCAGCCTGGAGTTTTAGAGAACTTGAGCTCTTTGTTAACAGAACTCACTCCTGTCCTCTGGAACCATTTGTCATTTCCCCCTTATCCCTTGTCTCCTCTCTGTGCCCATCTAGAAGGAAGATAAATCATTAGAGGAACCAACTATTGTCTCCTCCTCCTTTCAGTAAATCCTATTTATTCTCTCCAATTATATTGTGAGTTCCTTGAGAGCAGAGATTATATTTTATGTTTCTTTGTATCCCCAATGCTTAACACAATGCCTGACCTATAGTAGGTGATTAATCGATATTTATTGACTAACTGATATATTGAAAATATATAATACTATAATGTTATATAGAAATCCAACAGTAATAGAGTACCTGGCAAATAGCAAGTATTTCATAAATGCTTGACTGATTGATATATATATACATATATTAGCAAAACATTGAAAAAAATCGATAGATCCCAGCACTTCTGTTGCAGTGGAAAAAATGCTATACAGGGAGTCAGAAGACTTGAATTTCTTTTAAGGCTGTGTAACTTTATATATATATATATATATAAAATCTCTCTAACTTCATTTTTATTTTTTTAAATTTTTTTTAAAGCTTTTAATTTTCAAAATATATGCATGGATAGTTTTTCAACATTAACCATAGCAAAACCTTATGTTCCAATTTTCTCCCCCTTCTCCTATCTTCTCTAGATGGCGAGTAATCTAATATATGTTAAACATGGTAAAAATATGTCTAACTTCATTTTAGTTTGACTATATAGCTTTTACTCTGCAAAGTCTTCCTCTGCTGCTTCATCATGTCAGAGAGGTGACCCTGGATCTAGAAGCCTATGCTAGTAGAAAATAAGTCTGGTGATTTCTACCATGCTAAAAAAGCTTTGAGTAAGACCCTAGCAACAGACAGTCTACTTTTATAGTATCTGTCTAGCAAAAAGTTTCATCAGTAGAATAGTGACTTTATTTGATGATGCATTCTTTGAGCAGGCCAATCCATGGAATAAAAAGAGGTATTTTTCAGCCCCCTTTTATGTCTGCTATGATAATTGAGGTCTTACTTATGTAAGATGTGATTAGCAGAGGAATTGATCCCTAAGGCAAGCAGGCAGAAGGCACTGATAAAGATCAGTTTAGTTCAATAGTCCCACCCTCTGGAGAGACTGTTCAATATGAAATCCAAGTTATGTCAAACCCTTGAGACCCTAGGGATCTCAAGCAGTCTCACCTTGTGGTATCCTGTCAGAAATTCTAATTATGTCTCTGAGGTTAAATTTTCCCCATAAAATCTACTTATGGGCCATCCCATGGCTGCTGCCTTCCATTGGGTCAGTCCTCCACAGCAATCTGCCTCTTGGTGTTGTTCTCCTTTCCCTTCCCCCATCCACCTGGTATCTCTTTAAGCTCCACTATGCTTCCCAACCCCACTTCTCCTCCTTATGGCTAACAAAGTCTTTTAGGGTACTAAGTCCCTTTCAGGATATAGCCTGCCAGCTAAGGGCACACTCCAACCTCATGGTTGTTTCCTTTCTCCTGGGTAATTGTGAGTCCATTGAGGAATTTGTCTTTCATACGCTCTCCCAACTTTATTTCATTTTTCTTATTCTTGGTGTCTATGGTATCCCTTCATTTTGTCTGTAATCTCTTCCCTAAATAAATTCTCCTTTTGCCAAAGAGAATGGCCATTGTGAATTCTTCACATGATCAAACCTCAGTTTTTGGTGCCTGCAACATCTGGTGTCCCCACATCATCTTGGTCCTCGAACCACATCTTTTTGGTCAGAAATAATGACAGAATAGCATAAAGGGGACAAAGGAAATAGGAAATCACATAGTCTTCAGACTCCATTTACACTTTTATTAGGATGCTGGTAATCTAAATGTGAACTTCTTGTCCAGTCTTGCCCAAGTGGACATACTACCAGAGGAACTAAGAAACAAAACCGGAAGAAAAGAGAAAGCTACAGCCAAATGGATGAATGGCTCCCAGGTACTTTTTAGAGAAGCAAAGAAAGGAGTTGGTAGAGTTGGTTTTATTGTGTTCCCCAGAGCAATAAGAAATATGAATTCCTCTTGTTTCAGGGACACGGTCCTGTTGCTCTTTCTCCCACCAAACATTCCACTTCTTTATACCCTAGAATTATTTACCTCAGTTGTCTCAACTCTAAAATGAAGATAATAATAACACTTATGCCCCAGGATTGTTGTGAGGCTAAAATGAGATAAAATATGCAAAGTACTTAGCACAGGGCCTGGCACATAGATGCTTAATAAGTATTTATTTCCGTCCTTCTTTCATTAAATATTTGATCATTTCATATTGAAGCACCCATGATAGGTATTTACAAAAAGTACATCATGAAAATATATATAGATTGTGGAGGATGAAAGAATAAAGAAATTCTACAAAAACCTCAAAAAGACTCTTCAGAGAAATAAACATTGCAGCTCCTTTATGCCTTACTCTTCAGTTCTAACCTCTAACTCTTATTAAATTATAAGCTCCTTGGTGAGTCTTCTCCACATACATCATGCTATGTTACAGCACAAGAATCTTCTTTCCTTCACTTTCTATCTCTAGCTCTGTGGACAGAGAACAAATCCACACTACCATTTCTGGAAAGGGTTTGTTATTTTATTGCCCTGGGATTCCATTTACCATTCCTGTGACTTTCATATATAAAAATCCTCACCATTCTATAGGTCAAAGCTTCTTAAACTGTGGATCACAACTCCATATAAGGTCATGTAACTGAAAATGAGGGTCACAAAAAATTTGACAACAGTAAGAGGCACCAAATATTCTGCCAAGATTTAATGCTTTATGTAAAAATAAACAAGCACTTTCATCTCATTAGTATGCAAACTTGCTTTAATCTTTAATAAACAGTAAAATTATATATATACTTAAGAATTATTTTAAAATAAATTTCTTTATGATTTATTTTCAGTAAAAGTTTAATTTGTCAGTGCCTGGCACATAGTAGGTTCAAGGATTGTCTTACTTTTTGTATTTATTTCCTTAGCACTTAGGATAATGTTTGTCAATTAGTAATGATTATTTATCAAGAGCCTACCATGCATGTGTTCTGATTAGGTTGATATATAAGTGAAACAACATGCCAATAACCAAGAGCAAACAAGATATATATATATACATACATATATATGTATATATGTATATATATATATATATTTATTTATATTTAATATTTACACACACACACACACACACACACACACACACACACAGACCATAATTAAAGGAGTTTCTTGCAGAAGGAGGGACGAAGCCCCAGGCACAGAGGACAGCCAGCCAAGGAAAATTCCAGGGCATAAAGAAGTGGAATGTTTGGTGGGAGAAATAGCAAACAGGACCGTGTCCCTGAAACAAGAGTATATGGGGAAGGGTGAAAAAGGAAGTTTATGAGTAGTTAGGTGGTGAAGTGAAAGTACAGTCCTGGAGTCCAGAAAATCAAATTTTAAATTGGACTTCAGACTCTTACTAGCTGTATGATCTGGGACAAATCACTTAACCAGGATTGCCTCAAAAAAAAAAAAAAAAAAAGAATTGGATAGCAGCTGGACATGGTGAGCACCAAATAAAATCAAAATAAAATCACCAAAAAATGAAATTGAAGCTATTTTAACAGGCAATAATAGACTTGTAGTCATTCCAGAATTGGTGCAAGTATACAGTTAGACCACTGACTTGACAGAGCAAAGATCAGAATTAGTCAAAAGCTAAAAGAAAGAACAATAGTGAGAAAAAGATAAGGTATGTAATTGAAACAACTCAATCCTGAAGTATTTAAATGAGTAATTAATAATGAAAAATGAGTAATGGATAAGAAAAGTAGAATCAGTAAGTTACATATTTTCATCCAGAAGGTTAATGAGTATAAAACAATCAGCAGGGCAAGGTTACCAAAAGAACCTAAAAAAAATCTGATCAACATTTGGCACATTCCCCAAGAAGAGTGAGATAGATGGTGGCCAAGGTAATACCTGCTTAGAATCTGAGCAATAACAAAACAAAATCTCAGAGGAATGAACAATTTTTGCAAGGTACAAATGTACAACTTCCAGTCTTGTTTCTGCTGCAGTGCACAAATAGGCCATTCAGGGTGTGAGCCATTGAAGCTTTCATCCCCTTTACATATATAGTGAATTTTTGTTATTGTTGAGTTGTGTCCGACTCTTCATGACCTCATTTAAACAGAGTGAAGTTGATGCTGTCCTAGTGGTAGAGAATTGATGTGAGGATCCCCTCTTTGGTCGGAGGTGCAGATCTAATGTGAAAAGAATTCAAGAACCGAAAAGTTTGAATGGCAAAAGGGAAATTTATTGGCACTGAGAAGTCAGCTTTGCTAGGAAGGCAGACTTCTCAGTGGCAAAGTCCTGTTAGGGAAATAAAGGTTAGCCCTGAGAAGAGAATGTCTTCACAGCGGGCAAGAGTCCTGGTGGGCAGCCATATCAGGAGAAGTCCCTTGGCAAAAGCATAATTCCTACTTCAGACTTCTGCAAAGATTTGGAGTTCAGAATTATCCTATAGGCTAAGGCTTCCAGTTGAAAAGAGAGCCAATGTCCCCAGGCCTAGATTCTTATCTTAGAGTTTCAGCAACTCAATATCAGGCCCAGATCTCCAATTGAATGAAATTCCTGAAGATCTGGCTATCCAAAACATCAATGGGAGGTGATTTGTCTGAGATCTCCAGTTGAATGAAACCGCTTATTTTAGAACAAGTTTGTCTGGAAAGTATGCTTTCTCCTAGACTCTCTGGAATCTAGGAGACCCTGAATCAAAGGGGACACAATTTCAGAGTGAGTATTTTACAGATTAAAGGGGATACAATTTTCAGAGCTCACTCCTGTCAGAATGACTTGCCTAGGATCCCACAGCTAGGAAATATCTGTAGCATGGCTGGATTTGAGCTCAGGAAGATGAGTCTATCCACTCGGTAGTCCTGAAAACCTTCTAGGAAAGAGATGGGACATAAAAGCTAAGTACAGGAATTGAACCCAGGTCCTTTGAATTGCAGAGTCAGTATTTCTTTCTAGTGTACCATAAGTTAAGAAATGTCCAGGAAAAATTCTCAAACACTATGGTTAAAGGAATTCAGAGAAAGATGGGAAGACTTTTATGAACCAATCCTGAATGAAATACATCATATTGAGCTTAAATATGGCTTCAGACACTTCCTAACTGTGTAACTGTGGACAAGTCACTTCACCCTGTTTACCTCCGTTTCCTCATCTATAAAATGAGATAGAGAAGTAAATAGCAAAGCAATCCCATATCCCTGCCATGAAAACCCTTAATGAGGTCATAGAAAGTAAGACATGACTGAAAAAATGACTGAACAACAACAACAACAACATTATGCACAGTGACTGTGGCAAGTTAAAATAAAAGAAAGCCAAATTCTGAGGAACTGGAAAATCATGATGGTCTTGAAGGGATGAATCAGACCCTAGCAAAAAGACCCAGGTCTATGGCAGCCAGATAGACGATAGGAAGGAATGTTGACAGAAGAGTTTTGTTGAATTTAAGTGTAATTTAAGTGAACCTTGTGACAGTGGACCTTAGGAGAATTCCCAAAGTTACTCTCAGAAGAAAGTAGGAAGGAGCATGCACAGGATTATTTTGTTCTTAAGTGGATCTTATTATATTCCTCCCTCCCTTCTGTTGTGCTACAGTTTCCCTTTATTGTCCTGCCTCAGTTTTCCTAAATTGTCCTGCCTAATTTTCCCTAAATTGTTCTGCCTCAGTTCCTTGAATTGTTCTCTCAATCCCCTTGGTTGCAAACTCCACTCCCCACCCCCCTTCCTGACTATTAGGACTGATATAATTTAGGACTGGTTACTCTAAGGTTATAAATTGTAAATGTTTAATCTCAGATAAAGGGGAGACATCCTGGCTTCTAAATCCTCCTAAATTATCAGAATTTATGATCCTACCCTCAACCTGTTAGAACCTAATTGATGGTCCCTACCTGGAAATTCCTTCACTCACCAGTTTTTGGACTCCACCCCTTGCCTTTGTCTTCCTGATCTCTAGAGCCATATAAAAATCATTAGAATCTCAAATTTGATGCTGAATTCTTTGAGACCAAAGTCCAATTCAGCCCTGGGGCAAATAACGGATTCTAATCTGGCCCCCAGAAAATCTCTCCCTTTCAGAATTTCAAATAAAATGTTAAAAATGCTCTATCTTGCCTCAGTTAATTTCCGAAGGGGAGTTTAGCCATTACAAGGGGAAAGGATGCCATAATACGTAGAGGCTGGTTGGTTGTTATCCTTCCTTCTTAAAGAGGACCAAAATGACATCATTGTATTAGAGTTGAGTTATAATGTATCCAACTATGGCTGATCAAACCAATACATGCTCAGCATGCAGTTTCTCCAGCATTACACTTCCTCCCTTCTTTCCTCCCTCCCTCCCTTTCTCTCTCCTTTCCTTTCATCCTTCCTTTTTTCCTTCCTTCTTTCCTTTTGAGGTTTAACACATACCCCAAGATTTGGTCACCTGTACAAGGAACTCTAATATATTTGGGGAGAGGGTTCAGCACTTCTGCATTCTTGTATCCTACCAGTCTTGGAAAATCAAAAATGAAATCTATTCTACCTCATGACAGAGATGTGGGACTACTAGTGCCGAGTGATTTATACATTTGCACATATAGTCACTGTATTCAAAGTTTTTTGCTTACCTGTTCTTGTTTCAAGAGAAGATTCAATCTTGAAGAAATTTTTCCCAAAATGATTATTATATAATGACAAAAGACAACCATTATATATATATGTATATATTTTAATTTAAAAAACAGAATTGGAAATATTATGATCCAACTTCTTCATCAGTCATTAATCAATTGATAAGCATTTATTAAGCACTTTTGTACCAGACACAATCCAAATGCTGGAAGTTCCAAGAAAGGCAAAAAACAATCTGTGCTTTCATTGAGCTCAGGTCTAGGGGCAGCCCAGATGAGGGTCAGAGTGAGGTCTACATGCAAACAACTCTGTACAAGGCAGATAATTGCAGGATATATTGAGATAATGAACAGAAGGACCTTTGTTTTACAATTTACAAATTGTAATTGTAATCGATGTACAAACTGAATCCTGGAAATTGGGAAGTAATGAATTCTCCAAAGTCACTTGGTGATTGTGGCAAGTTTAGACTATAATATCAGTTCGTGGTTTCACTGGTTCTCACTGATTCCTCATGTGGTGGTTGTTCAGTCATGTCTGACTCTTATTGATCCCACACTGATAATATCATCCTATTTATGAGATTTTCTTGGCAAAGATACTGGAGTGTTTTACCATTGTTATTTTTTTTTTAATCTCATTTTTCAGTTGAGGAAACTGAGGCAGACAGGGTTAAGGGCCACACAATTGGTAAGTATCTGGGGCCAAATTTGAACTCGGGACTTCCTGGCTCCAGATCCAGTACTCTATACACTGAAATATCTAACTGCCCCAAAAGTATTCTCACTGTACCTCAAACCTGCTCTCCAGCCCTATCTGATGCAATCAAATCACTCAAATGGGAGGGAGGGCAGTTCTCAAAGTTCTCTCTGCTCGAAGCTCTCCCTAAATTTCAGAAAACAACGAAGTCTCCTCCCCGCAGTCTTCCTGATCCCCCACCCCCACCCCCAAGCTTGAAGAGTGAGGAGGCTTAAGGAGGCAACCCAGAGGGAGGAGGGAGATAACAGCCTTGTTCTTAGAGAAAAGATGGACCTTTGTAAAGTACTTTAAGGTTAATGATCATAAACTGAGCGCTTTAAAACTTAGGATTATCATCTCCATTTTACAAATCTGGAAACAGATGCTTCCTCCTTCATCCACGGCCCAGGGCTACTTCTCAGTCAGTAATGGGGCTGTATTCTCTTCCAGGAAGTCAAGAGTCCCTTCTTCCCCTGGGGGGAAGGGGGGAACCTGGGCAGATAGCCTGCAGCAGTTAAGACTGAGATTTGAAACTTTGGCGCCAAAAGCTCCCGCGTGGGAGTGGCCAGTTCCGGGCCGATGGCCAAGGATGATCTCATCAGGGGCGGGGGCTTCCAGCTTTATTCTGGCCCACACATATGGGGATCTCTGACCTCCTCCCCAGCCCTCTGGTCTAGGCTCTCCCTAAGGGAAGAGATGTGGGGCCCTGGATCTGGAGTCTGGGGCTGAGGGTGAGGGGGCGGGGCAGCTGTTCCTTACTGCCTTTGGGAACTTGGAGAATTCACTTTCAAACGGAGTGCTCAGTCCCGGACCCCTGGAACTCCTTTCTGACTAGAGACGCGAGACACGCACATAAATAACTAACTATCCGAGAGGAGAGAATCATGATCCACATTTCCTCAGAGTTTTCAAGGTTTGCTAACTATTGTCTCTCAACAAATCTGTAGAATAATAAGAACCCATTTTACAAATGAGAAAACTGAGACTTAGACAACTGAAATGACAGCCATTCATCCATCACACATTAATGAGGATGTGTGGATAGATTTCAGGAAGGTCCCTAAACTTGGAAAGGAAAAAAAAGCCCGTCCCCCTAAACTCTAGTTGAAATCGATCGTAATCTTTTTTATTTCTGACATCTGACATGATTCTGAGGAACATCTAGCTGCGCCAGATTGCCAGAGCAGAGAGGGTCACAGCATAAAAAAGATTTAGCATTTCTGGCCTATTTTGTGCAAAGCACTGGGGATGCTACTGCCAGAAGGCAGATCAAATGTTCAGAGCTTCAGAGGAAGGGGAGGTCACAGCTGGCTGAGGAGGAGAGGGGCTAGTGCAGAGAAGCTCCCTGGAAGAGGTAGGTTTAAATTAAGTCTTGCAGGTAGGACAAGAAGAGATCAGAAATGGAAGGAAAAGGCATGGGAAGTATATTGCAAAGGCAGGTTCTGATGGAGAGTTGACCTATGGAGGAACATCTTGATCTTAGTCCTTCAGAGACAAGTCAAATTCTCAATGATGTCCTAAACAAGTCTCTAAGAAGGGGCAGAGTGGCTGCTGATGACCTTTACTAGATGGAGATTCCTCAAGGAACTTCTCTGTCCAATGATCCTAGGGGTCCTTAAAAAAAAAAAAAAAAAAAAAAAAAAAGGAGGGGGAAGCTGGTGGGAGAAAGGCAATCCCAGGCCCTAGCACTAACCTAGGTTGTGCCTGAACATCAGTCCCATCTGACCTCCATATCTATATGATCAAACTTTGGTTCAGACAGCCTTGCTTTCCTCCCACATTAAATACATCTCCTTTCTGTTTCCAGGAAATTTAAGCTCCTTTGCTTTGATTTAAAGTTCTTCACAAGAGATGGGGTTCTATGAATGTGGAACATTGTATATAATATCAGATTTTTTTCAATGTGTTGATTGGTCTTGATAAATTTTTTTCTCTTCCCCTTTAAAATTTTTTTTATATATGTTAACAGTTTAATAATGATGTCTATTGCATTTTTAATGTACTTCAGGAAAGTAAATAAAATTCCATTAATGAAAAAAATTTTTAAAAATAATTTTTTTTAATAATTTAAATTTTCAACATCTTTACACATATTTGGAAAAATAAAATACTACTGAGAAAAGGAAAGAAAGAAATCACTATAAAAGTAATGTTTTTGAAAAAAAAATTAATTTTCAATTCAGTTCAGTTCTCTCCAATTCCTCCCCTACCCATTGTTTCCTCTTTATTTATATATCTATTTATCTAGCTACCTATTTATTGTTGTTGTTTTAAGAGATGGTCCTCTAGGAAGAGGAAGAGGAATACAGGGCTTCCCTCCTCTCCTGGCTTTCTGATGTGTTTGGGGATCAGCACCAGATGTTGGGGGTCAGTCATGTGAAGAATTTACAATGGCTTTTCTCTTTGACAAAAAGTAGGTTTATTTATGAGAAGAGGTTACAGACAAAGTGAAGAGTTAGAAAAGACACCAGGAGTGGTAAATATGAAATAGAGTTGGAAGAGCATATAATTAGACACCATGAGGTTTGGGGCTGGAGGGGGAAGAATGGAGTAAGGAAAAAGACACCACAAAGCATGGTGGAGGGACGAGGAAAGAAACCATGAGGTCTGGGTGAGGAGTGGGGAGAAAGATGTTATGAGGCAGAATGTAGGTGGTGGCTAACTCCAAAAGGGATTCAGCAAAGATGGTGTGGGCTATAGGCAGATTTATAGGGGAAATTTAACCTCAGGGATTTGACATATCTTGGACTGGACACAGCAAATTAGGGCTACCTAAGACCTTCACAGAACTGATCCCTACTAGTGCTGTTCCCTGCTTGCCTCAAGGAATAATCTTATCAATACTTCAGACTTTCTCTACCAAGCCAACTAGTAACCCAATTAGTTACCTAGGACTTTATCATTTCCCCTATGTTTTTTGTTAGCTAGAACTTATGATGTCCTTGACACCGAAAGTTTCCCACGTTGGTGATATTAAAACAAATAAACAAAAAAAAGACAAAATATCAATATAAATCTAATTTTTTAAATGTCTCTGTAGACCACTCTAGTTTTTCTATACATTATTCTGCTCTACCCATAATGATCTATTTTTCTGCTTCTTAAACTGTGATTCACAACCAAACAAGGGGGAGTCATGAAGTTATAATTTATTATCAGTAAATGTTTGGTTTGTACACCTATTTTATATATTTATATAGTCAAGCCAATTTTTTTCACATAAAAAATTTTCAGGTGAAAAGGAGTTGTGAATGAAAAAAGTTTGAAAAGTCCCAATCTATTTGATATTCCTCACAGACCACCCTTCATCTCTGGTCTTTTTTTTCCTATTCATTCATTTCGGTCCTGTCTGATTCTTCATTGACCCCATATTGGGATTTCCTGGTAAAGATCCTTCGTGATTTGTCATTTCCTTCTCCAGTTCATTTCACAGATGAGGAAACTGGGGCAGACAGGATGAAGTGATTTACATAGGATCACACAGCCAGGAAGTGTCTGAGGCTGGATTTGAACTCAGAAAGATGAGCCATTCCAATTCCAGAATCTTGCAGTTCTTCTTTCATAATTAACTCCTCCTTTTATTCCAATACCCTGTGGTCATTTTTGGATCTTAATTTGAGTCTCAATCTATTATTGTAATTTGTATTTCCATCATAGGACCTTTATAACCACCCATTTAACTCAAATACAACCTCACCTTCCACCCCAGTTATTGTAGTTCAGTCACTCTTCAAGTTGCCATTTGGGATTTTCTTAGTAAAAATAATAGAATGGCTTGCTTTTTCTTTCTCCAGCTCATTTTACAAATGAAGAAGTTGAGGTAAACAGGATTAAGTGACTTGATTACAGTCAACCAGCTAGTGTCTGAGGTCAGATTTGATCTCCTTCCATTCAACTACCCACTCAACCCAAATTCTAAGAAAGTCAACCAAATCTTCTGCAAACTAACCCCATAGGCTGCTGTACAAAAAGGGACAATGTAACTTGGAAGTGTTAGGGGTGAGACAGATGTTTTAATCATTTTTATTTCTATCTCTTCAAAATAAATATCTCTATGATAAATGTTGGAGGGGATGTGGGAAAACTGGGACATTAATACATTGCTGGTGGAATTATGAACTGATTTCCATCATTCTGGAGAGCCATATGGAGCCCTGCCCAAAGGGTCTCAAACTATGCTTTGATCCAGCAATGTCTCTATTAAGTTGGTATCCCAAAGAGATTAAAAAAAAAAAAAAAAGGAGAGAGATCCATATGTGCAAAAATGTTTGTAGCAGCTCCTTTTGTGTTGGCAAGGAATTAAAAACTGAGTGGAACCCATCAACTGGGGAATGAGTGACTAAGTTATGATATATGAATGTAATGAAATATTATTATTGTTCTATTAGAAATGACTAGCTAGGATGATTTCAGAAAGGTCTGGAGAGACTTACATGAACTGATGCTAAGGGAAGTGAGTAGTGTTATGCCCTGAATAAAAAAATTATGGCCACTCCCCCCTCCCCCTTCCTTGACATTAGGATTGGGAGAACTGAGTCAGGAAAAACCTTGGAGCTCCATCACTTTTACATGCCACTGCATCATAAAATCCAGGTGCATTATCTCGATCCTTGTTATGATAACTCCCCTTCTGTTTGAGTATTGCCCCTCGCCTCAATGGCTCCTGCCCTCAACTTTCTTATTTTAACTCCTATCCTGTCAGGTTTAAGTTACAATCCTTTCCTGGAATTATGGCTTGTCCATCCACTCAGTGTCCTTGCCCCCCTTATCTGCCTTTTTCCCCCCTATAAGATTGTATATTCGGGTTATGTATTTTATTTGCAAACCCTAGTTAGCTAAAACCCTATATAAGTTCCCTGCCTCCGTTCCTCTGGGCTGGAATGATTTTTGGACATGATCCTATGGTCCCAGGTTGGCTAGCCTAAAATTTTCCATGTTAAAAGATTAAAAACCAATCTCTGTCTTGCCTCAGTTTCTCTGGCATTACAGAAAACCAAAAGAATATTGTACACAACAAGAAGAGCACACTATGTGATGATCAATTCTGATGGACTTGACTTTTCACAGGTAATTCAGACCAATTCTAATAGATTTGTGATGGAGAGAGCCATCTGCATCCAAAAAGAAGATCAAGGGGACTGAATGTGGATCACAACATAATATTTTCACCTTTTTTTGTTGTTTGCTTACTTTTTTTTTTCATTTTTTCCCTTTTTAACCTGATTTGTGTATGTGTGTGTGCAGCATGATAAATATGGAAATATGTTTAGAAGTATTGTATATGTTTAACTTGCAATCTAGGGGAGAAGTCGGGGGAAGGTAGGGAGAAAAATCCAAAATACAAGGTTTTGCAAGGATGAATATTGAAAAGTATCCTTGCATGTATTTTGAAAATAAAAAGCTACTATTAATTTTTTTTAAATTAAAACATTAAAAAATAAATACAAATCCCTTTGTAGGAACTAATTGATGGTTAGTAGTGAAATGGGGTGCTAGTTATTGGCACCTAATATCTGGAAGAAACAAAGCTGGCAGAGGCTGGAGCAGCTAGTATTAGGGAAGAGATAGTCTAAACCTCCAGGGTACCCCTAGAACCCTGAGGAAGCAGAGGTAGCCAATTTTGTGAATGGGACCAGAGCATACTTGCTACAAATGTATCTCTCTGTATCTACTTGTTATATGAGCAATTTAGAATGTAAACTCCTTGAGGGCAGAGACCATTTCTAGCTTTCCTCTGTTTCCTGGGCACTTAGCCTAGCCAAGTGCCTCAAACCAAGTTAGTACTTAATGCTTGTTAATGGACAAATCCATTCCAATCTCTGCCTCTCTAAACTTCCTTCCCCAGGCTGCTGCCAAATAATCTTCTTAAAACTGAGGGTGATGTTGCCTTATTTATCCCCGTTCAAAGGCAGTATGGCAACGGGACCTGGCTCCAGTCTCCTTTAAAATTACATCTTCCTCACATGGTTGGATTTTCCAATCAAACTAGTCCGTTAGCTTTCCTGGAACATTCTGTTTCTATCTCTTCGCCTTGCACAAGCAGACTCCAATGCTTGGAATGTACTCCCTTTTTCCTAGTGTGTCTTGGAGTACCTAAAATCCTTCTAGATTCAGTTCAAACAAGCATTTTATTATGGGCCTACTGTGTTCCAGGCACTGTGCTAATCAACTAGGGATAAAAAAAAGTGGGGGACAGAGTAGGAATCAAGGCAAGAATAAAAAGGTTCCTGACTTTTAGGAGCTTGAATTCTAATAAAGGTGGGGGGCAAGTAGGTGGTTCAGTGGATAGAGTACCAGACCTTTGATCAGAAAGATTCCTTCTCCTGAGTTATAACCTAGCCTCAGACACTTACTAGTCACTTCACCCTGTTTGCCTCAGTTTCCTCATCTGTAAAATGAGCTGGAGGAGGAAATGGCAAAGCACTCCAATAACTTTGCCATGAAAATCCCAAATGGGGTCATAAAAAGTCTGAAATTGACTGAATAACAACATTCTAATGGTGAAGACAAGATGTATGTAAAAGATATGTGCAATATCAATGGGAGGTGATCTCAGAAAGGAGCTTGCAAGGGGTGGAAGGGATAGGGAAAGGATTCCTGCATCTTAGAGTCTATTTCTAATGCCTAATACAGATCTTTGCACTTGGGGAACCTTCTTTATTGCTACATAAGGTACCAACGTCTCTCCCATCCACAAAATATACCTTCAGTTCAGCCTACTTTGCTTCAAGTTGTCCTTCTTTATTTCTTATATCTTTCACAGACTAAGTTCTAAGGGGGAGGAGTTGGACCCCAAAATTATACTGGGGTCTTGGGCCAGTGTTACGAGGTATCTCAAAAGAGCTTAGATCTTCTCCAAATCAAGAGGCAAAGGTTTTATTACACGGCTGACAGCAGGCCAATTTTTGAAAGGGAGTTTTAGCCATTAATAAGACGAAAGATGCCATAATAAAGAGGGAAGCCATGTTCTTAAAGAACTTACAGCCAAAATGGGGGTAGTTCCATGGTTCCTCATGAACTCAAAAAATTGGGGAATTCCACCAGTCATTTTAACACTAAAAGGATTTAGGATCCTAATAGAAATTAGCAAGGAAGTGAAGGGCAGGTAGGTTGGAGAGAAATTAGAAAGAAATAACCTGGGGAGGGGGGGAGGTAGACATCATAACTTGGTCTGCTGATTGGATACAGTAAACTGTGGGATCTTGAGGATTTTGTTCATTTGGAGGAATTCCATAAGGAATGAGATGGGCTCATTTTGGCAATTCCTGAAAATAAGCTGGTTTAGAATTCACAAGTGGTTTAGAGTTTACATCATTGACACTGTTAATTATGCACTTCTCCTTAATATTCTCTTCTTTCGATTTTATACTATTCTCTCTTCAATCTGTCTGACTTCTCCTTGGTTTCCTTCACTGGGTTTTCATTTAGGTCATGCCCACTACTAAATCAGGCCTTCTCTTCTTTTTCTTTACTCTGTTTTGGTTATTTCATTAGCTCCCATGGGATGAATTATCATCTTTATCCAGATCAACCCCAAATCTATATATTTTGTCCAAGATTCTATCCTGTATTTTAGCTCCATTCTTCCCCCCATTCTGCCCTAATCACCAGCAAGTCATTATTCGACATTTCCAATTTGAGTTGATATCTATAGATATTTCAAAATCCACATCTAAACTAGAACTCATTATCTTTCCCCTCAAACCCATCCCTTCTTGACTTCCTTATGTAATGGGGAACTGGTATATACTAGACCCTATCACGCTCCTTGGCCAATACCCCGTCTCCACTTGGAAGATGCTAGGGGGTTGTTTTCAGGAGAATGACAATGAAGGATGAGGGACACGCCTTGGAGAGATTGGGTCATGTGTGAACATTCTGCAGCCTGTTCCTGTTGGCTAATTATGTGGTTAGGAGAAGCCTTTTTTGTTGGCTTCTGGAGTCTTCAAAAGGATCTGTCTTTTTCAGTCATGGCCTGTCTTTTAACTTCCTTCAGTGACTCTTCAGCTCTGGCTTCTGATGAGAAACCACACTGAAAGGGTGGGACCGTTTTACCACACTGTAAGCCTTAGGACCTGCTTCCCTCTTAAGCTCCAGGAGCTTCCTCTCTATTCCCCACCCCCTGGGTGATGAGATTCAGAACCTCATCTTCTAGTGAGTTCAAAATGTTGGCTTGAAGACTCCCTAGGGATGTGATACTCAAAATCAGGCGATACAGCCAGCTCAGCATCAATGTCCTGAGGAACAAAAAACGACTGACCTTCTGGACCCTTGCAGCAGTAGATGAAACGAAAAATCATTGAGCAACAATGCTACCTTTGGATCTGAATCTGTTAGGAACAATGCTATGAAGAAACTGAGCTAAGTTTTGAGCCTGCACTTTGAAAAACCAGATGCTCCCATGTGTGGGGAAGATTGTGCCCCTGAGGGTTTGGGGAAAATGCCAGTGCATTTTTTCTAGCTATATCTTTGAAGTAAATGTCCTTTTGTAAATATTACACAAAGTGGCTAACCAGGAGGAGTGTGTGTGTGTGTGTGTGTGTGTGTGTGTGTGTGTGTGTGTATGTAGGTTTTTAGTCACTGGCCTCTAACAATGAGGGGGAAGAGAAACAGTAATGATCAGCTGATGAAATATATGAGATATCCCAAACCCCTCTTACTCCAGAACCCTGACAGGTCTCAGAGGTAGGCTGCTTAGCCCAGAGAGGGGGCTGGAACATATTCATTACATCTATTTTTATTGAGGGCATCATTATCTTTTCTACTACCAAGTTTACTACCCCAGAATCACACTCAACTCTTACTTTCCCTCAATCCTCAAGTTCAAATTGTCAGATCTTATTATTTCTACATCATATATATATATATATTTGCATTTACTTTAAATATATATAGTTTGTTTCCCTTAGAAATGAAATCTCCTTGAGGGCAGGCACTTTCAATTTCTAGGTTTCCATTCCTAGAGTTCAGGGCAACACACAATGCTCCATAGTCATCCTTTAATGTCTGTAGGTTGAATTGAAGAGAGGGAATAGATATGGTTTTGGGACTTGGAAATAGAGCCAGTAAAAGGATGAAATAAAGTGGTCCTGGCCACTCCGTGGAGAGGGGGATATAGGAAAATCGTGGATTCCTAGAACTGAAAAAGAATATCAGCCTCGCAGTGAACAAAAGACGAAGCCGAGGATTTAGAGAGAACTAATTTGCCCAAGGTCAAAGGTTAGTTTGAAAAGGAAAAGCAGGATGTAAATCCAAGCGGCTGTCTCCCAGGGCCTGGGGGGTTTTGGAGGCCGGAGCGGGATGAGAGGGAGCAGGTGCAAAGTCGGGCATGGAAACCAGGAGAGCTGGCCGAGATGTGGAAAGGCTGGGCAGTATGGTTAGGTAACAGGCAAGGTTGCTTCTGGAAATCCCGATTTCTTTCACTAACAATTTGTGTGAAATTGTGCCTCTGTTTCCCTGTCTGCAAAAGGAGGGTGCTGAATTAGCTGATTCTCAAGAGCCCTTTCGCCCTCAGCGGCTGTGACTGTCCAAGTCCCCTATGGTGCAGGGCAGTGGAAGAAGGGGCCTCTTCTCCCCCTCCCCCACCAGCCGCAGCTGCCTTTCTCCCGGGCCCCAAGCCAGGTCGGGGCGGGCGGTCGGGCGGGCGGGCCCCGCGCAGCTGTTACTCCCGAGCTGGGATAGGCAGCGCCAAAATTCAAAAAGTGCTCGAGCTTTGCGAGCAGGAGAAACAAACAAGGGGTGTGTGTGTAGTGTGTAGGAAAGGGAGGGGGTTATAGGGCGGGCGGAGAGGGCCACGGCGGGAGGGGGGCCCAGGAGGCGGATCCTTTTGGGGATCTGGGACTTGTAGTTCTCCTCCCCTTTCCAGGGTTGGCCGCCCGCCGCTCTGGCTCGGGGCCTGAGGCTGGAAATCTGGATGTGAAAGAAAGGGTGGAGGCAGGGTTTGTGCCCAGAAGTGAAATTAGGGAGTGTTTGATTGCCAAACAGCCACACCTTCTTAGCGAGACCCTTCCCTGACCTCCCCAGCCCCCACTCAGTTTAGATCCTGGATTTCGCAGCTGGAAAGCACAGTAGAGACCCCTCTGGTCTGGGAACTTCCAAACGATCTTGTGTGTTTCAGATGCCTGGAGATCAGGGTTTATGAAAGTTATTAAATGAACCAAAAACCCTTCCCCGCTAGGATCTAAAGGAAATAATTCATATTGGAATGTACAGTTACCAAACTATTATTTTTCTAAAAGTTTACAGACCTCAGGTTAAGAACTCCTGATTATATTTAACCTTCATTTTGCAGTTAAGGCAAACAATCCTTCTCACTTTACAGGTACAAAAACTCTGGGTCAGAGTTACTGGTTTGGGGCTACATAGTGAGGTGTTCCTTGGCAGGTCCGACCGGAGAGCTGCTTTCTTCAAGTTCCATTCCCGTTCTTATCAGTTCCTATAAATTCAGCTAGATAGAGTGCTGGACTTTGAAGTAAGAATACCTAGGTTCAAATGCCATTTAAAACATGTACTAGCTTTGTGACTGCTCAAGGAACTCTGAAGCCTCTCGGGGCTTCAGTTTCCTCACTTGTAAAATGAGGAAAGGAATGTATTGGATTGGACGATGACCTCAGAGGTCCCTTTTAGCCCTAAATCCTATTATCTCTATAGTGAGGATTCCTAATCCACAAACATTTATTAAACACTTAACAAGTGGCTGGCATGCTTCACGCTAAATGCTGGGCATAGGGAGGTGACTTTTCTTTTTCTTTTTTTTCCCAGAAATCACTTTTTAAAAATGTATATTAAATTTAATTTTCTATGTGCCTTTTCATCCAGACTTATTCTGAATAGATACTTAGTAAATAGTCAAAGAACTCAGCTCTAGGAATTGATGCAACAAGTTAGTCAAAAATTCTTTACCATTCTTCCTCCTTCCCTGGAACTTTGCATTTGCTTCTGTGGCCCCTTCCTCTCATCTATTCCTCCTAGAATCTCTATTTTAAGAAACGTGACCAAGCAGGCCAACTCTAATTCTTCCTTCCTCTCTGGGCTTCACTCTTGATTCTCAAGATTTGTTTTTCCATTATAATTCAATATCCATCTCTCCCCAGAAAATCACTTCTTTTTCCATCACTCACCCAGGGGGGCTCCCTACCTCACACCTTTCAGCTGCTTTTTATGTGGGGTCTTATGGAGAGCTGGAGCTGTCTTTTCTTTTTTCTTTATATTTGTGTTTGTTTTTGCATATTTGTAGCATGATATCTGGTATGTAGTAAGTGTCTAATACATTTTGTTGACTTTTTATTAAGATTTATTCAGAAGATATAAAAAAGAAGAGAAACACAAAGCATCTAAAATTGGTACTCTGTTCTCTATTACTTTGGTCTTAGTTAACTCAAATTTAAAGTATTGACTCACTAAGTTGTTATATGGCTTGATACTGAATAATCAATCAGAGGAAAGGCAAATATGATTTTCCAGGGAAGGATGAGAAATAGTATAGTATGTTGCACATAACCACTCTCTTCATTATAGGTCCTTATTCTTATTTCAATATTCTTTTAAAACTTAACTCAGTCCTCTGAAGGGGAAAGATCCTTTTCTTAGACCTAACGTAATACTTAAGGATTTAATATAAGTATTAGTTTAAGTACCTAATAAATACCTAACATTGGATCATCCAGCAGGTAGGTGGCTCAGTGGATAGGGTACCTGGACTGGAGTCATAAAGAACTGAGTTTAAATTTAAATGTGACTCTGGACAAGTCACATCACCCTGTTTGCCTCAGTTTCCTCTTTTGTAAAATGAGCTGGAAAAGGAAATGGCAAACTATTCTAGTATCTTTGCCAAGATTGCTCTAAATGTGTCATGAACACTCATTCATACATGATAGAAACAACTGAATAACAATAACATGGCATCACAGATTTCAAAATGAAAGGGACCTTAGAGGTCATCTAGTCCATTAGTGTCAAACTCAAATATAAAGGAGAAGCCACTAATCCATGGGCTGCATGTGGCTTAGTTTTAAAATGTAAAATTATCTATGTTTTATTGTATTTTTACATATTTTCTTAAATTTTCCTAGTTTTCTTTCAGATTTTTAATTTTTATTTATTAATTTTCAACATTTACTTTTATAATATTTTTATTTCCATCCTTTTTCTCCCTCCCTCTCTCCTTTCCCTCCTCCCCAAGATGATGATCAATCTTGACGTAGATCATACATGTCCAATTACATTTTAATCTAGTTTGATGCCACTGGGAGTATTGTGGGATCCTATATATCCCTTGGGTGGCATATTTGACATCTCTGACCTAGTCCAGCTCTTTCATTTTACAGATGAGGAAAGTGAGATCCTAAGAGGTTATGGAACTTTTCTAAGATCACAGAGTCTGTACCAGAAGAGGGATTTATCCAAATCCTCTAACTCTAAATTCGATGCATTTGGCACCTTCTCACACTTCCCTTTGGTTGCTCACTCTCAGATTCCTGGTTTTCTTAGTTAGAATTTGGTCTAGTATTCTTTTAGGTCATTGTCTATCTTGACTCAGTCTCTTGGATATACTTTAAATGAGGAGTTGGATCGGGACCAAATCTAGCCACTACTTGTCTTTGTGTGGCTTGTAAGCTAAGGATGGTTAAACCAAACAGTTGTACAACCTGCTTGCTAATGATGGTTTGGGGTTTAACTATTCTTAGCTCATGGGTCATACAAAACCAGATGGTAAGCTGTATTTGACCCATGGGTCATAATTTTCAGACTTTTGCTCTGCATCTAAGATTTAGAGTTAGAGGAGACCTTGAAAGATATGTACTCCAAATCTCCGATTTTCTCATTGAGGAGACTGAAGTACAAAGCAAAAGTAAGAATTAGGTTTCAAATCTTAAGCCATCCATTTTTTATTTTTACCATATTGCTGTGTATTTTCAATGATGCTAAATTTTGCCCTGAAAGCATTATACCTGTATTCTTCCAGTGAGGCTATATGTCGGTGAATGATAGAATGCCAGATTTTCCAAAGAATACCAATTGTTCCACAGTATCTAGAAGTATAAACATGTTGCAGCATATTAAAGACCTATCTTAGAGATATTTTGCATTAGATTCTAGACTATCCAACAAAGCAAATATTGTAATATTGAGTCACATGAAATTTTTTGTTTCCCAGTGCCTATAAAAGTAATATTTATATCATACTGTAGTCTGTTAAGTATGTAATAATATCACATCTAAAACAATATACATTAATTAAAAATACTTTATTGCTTAAAAAAATGCCAACCTTCTTCTGAGCTTTCAGTGATTCATAATCTTTTTGCTCATGAAGAATCTTGCCTCCATGTTGATGGCTGTTGACTGTTCAGGGCAATGGTTGCTAAAGATTGGGATGATTGTGGCAATTTCTTAAAATAAGACAACAATGAAATGTGCAACATTGATTGTCTTTTCCTTTCACAAAAGATTTCTTTGTAGCATTGCATGTTGTTTGAAGCGTTTTACCTACAGTAGACTTTTCACAGAATTAGTTCTCTCTAATGCTGCCCCTGATTTTATGTAATAATCTTCAATATTGTTTTGTCTCTGGGAATCGGAATGTCTGCGGAACAGGAGAGAGATGGGAAATGGAGTGGAACAATAAGAACATTTATCAATTAAATTCTCCATTTTATATGGACCGGGTACATGATGGATCCAATATAATTACAATAGTAGATCATCAATCATGATCACCATAACGGATATGATAATAAGGAAAAAACTTGAAATATTGAATTGCCAAAATGTGACACAAAAACATAATGTGAACATATTTTGTTGGAAAAACAGCACCAATAGATTTGTTCAACAAACCTTCAGTTTGTAAAATAAACAAATCACCTCCCCAATATCTGTGAAGTTTAATAAAAAGAAATGCAATAAACAAATATGCTTGTACCCTCATCTTGTACTTGCCTGCATTATTTGGAATTTCTTGGTTGATGTCTCCCCCATGTCCTGGGAAGCACATTATTAAGATGACATTCTGTAAAATTATAATACTTTTATTTTCTCTGTTTGAAGAGTGGAATCATGAACTCTAAACCTCCACTTAAGGAGACAATACAATTTAACCATCTCTTTTATTTCTGATCTGGCAGCTCTATGTAGATTTGAATTTTTCTTACTTTCTCCTTCGTTTCCTTCCTTCTACCATTTTTCAGCTTTCTTTTGGGTTTTATTTCTCCCAATTAGACTGTGAGGCCCTTCAGGGCTGGGACTTTTTTTTTCTTACTTGTATTCTGAGCTATTAACATAGTGCCTGATACATAGTAGGTGCTTAATAGTAGGTGGCAGTTGTAAATGATGTTAGAAAAAGCTTCCTAACAATTAGAGCTGTCCAAGTATGAAGGTGTTTGCTTCAAAAGGTCTCTTTTGAGTTCTTTAAGGAAAGGCTGGATGACTTATCCATTTGGTATGTTTGTTTGGATACAGGTTAGACTAGTTAGCCTCTCAGATCCCTTCTAACTCTGAGATTCATGTATTATGAAAAAGACCTAGGCAGGGGTTCCTCACCTTTTTTTTTCTTCCCCCCCCCTTTTTTTACTGCCATGAATCCCTTTGCCAGGCAATTAAAAAAAAAAATGTCGCACCTCTTCTCAGAACCATGGTTGTTTGCCTACATTTATAGCTAAATGAAATGCTAAGTTTTAGTTAGAAAATAGTGAAAAATCAATGTCATTTTAAAAAATTCTATTCGATGGCTAGAGCCCCCTAAAATCTCTCCAGGAGCCCCTCCGGGTTAAGAACCATTAGTTCTAGTTAAGTGGAAGCCCTATGCAGAATTTTTGGGCTAGAATCTGCAGGATGAGAATGCCTAGTTGGATTTCCTTCAAAAGTCAGTTCAAGTACTACTTCCTACTTGAGACTCTTCTTGATCCCTGCTGCTGCTGGTGGTATCTCTCTGAAATGACATTGTGTGTAATTTCTATCACCTTACATTCATAAATGTTGCCCTTTCTGGTTAAGCTCCTCAAGGTAATAGTAGTTTTGTTTTTTTGTATCCCTGAAACATAGTCCAAGCTTAAGAAATCTTGTTAATTTATTGATTTCCAGTAATGGAATTGGGTGTTCTTTGAGGATAAGATGAGATCTGGAATCTATTGAAGCACTGGAGACAGGTGGGTGACTCCTGAGATGAGAGCTATACTGGAGTTAGGAAGAACAAGAGCTGGATCCCATTTTCTTTTTTTATATATTTTTTATTATAGCTTTTTATTTACAAGATATATGCATGGGTAATTTTTCAGCATTGATCCTTGTAAAACCTTCTGTTTCAACTTTTCCCCTCCTTCCCCCCCGCCCTCTCCCCCAGATGGAAGGTAGACCAATACATCTTAAATATTTTAAAGTATATATTAAATACAATATATGTATACATATCCATAGTTATTTTGCTGCACAAGAAGAATCGGACTTTGAAATAAGGTAAAATTAACCTGAGAAGGAAATAAAAAATGCAAGCGGTTAAAAGCAGAGGGATTGGAAATGCTATGTACTGGTTTACACTCATTTCCCAGAGTTCTTTCACTGGTGTAGTTGGTTCTATTTATTATTGAACAAATGGAACTGATTTGGTTCATCTCATTGTTGAAGAGGGCCAGGTCCATCAGAATTGATCATCATGTAGTATTGTTGTTGAAGTATATAATGATCTCCTGGTCCTGCTCATTTCACTTAGCCTCAATTCATGTAGGTCTCTTGAGGCCTTTCTGAAATCTTCCTGCTGGTTGTTTCTTACAGAACAATAATATTCCATAACATTCATATACCACAATTTACCCAGCCATTCTCCAATTGATGGGCATCCATTCAATTTCCAGTTTCTAGCCACTACAAAAAGGGCTGCCACAAACATTTTTGCATATGTGGGTCTCTTTCCCTCTTTTAAGATCTCTTTGGGATATAAGCCCAGTAGTAACACTGCTGGATCAAAGGGTATGCACAGTTTGATAACTTTTTGAGCATAGTTCCAAATTGCTCTCCAGAATGGCTGGATGTGTTCACAATTCTATCAACAATGTATCAGTGTCCCTGTTTTCCCACATCCCCTCCAACATTCTGCATTATCTTTACCTGTCATCCTAGCCAATCTGAGAGATGTATAGTGGTATCTCAGAGTTGTCTTGATTTGCATTTCTCTGATTAATAATGACTTGGAGCATCTTTTCATATGGCTAGAAAGAGTTTCAATTTCTTCATCTGAAAATTATCTGTTCATCTCCTTTGACCATTTATCAGCTGGAGAATGGCTTGATTTCTTATAGAATCAATTCTCTATATATTTTGGAAATGAGGCCTTTATTAGAACCTTTGTAAAAATGTTTTCCCAGTTTATTGTTTCCCTTCTAATCTTGTCTACATTAGTTTTGTTTGTACAAAAGCTTTTTAATTTGATATAATCAAAAGTTTTTATTTTGTGAGCAATTATGTGGATCCCATTTTAGACACAGTGTTACCCTGGGCAATTGCCTGACAACTCCATTTTTTTTTAAAATCTGTAAATGGCTGTGATAAATTAAATGCCTTCTTCAGAAGATTACTGTACCAAATGAAATATTAAAAACTATTTGCAAACTTTAAGTGCTACATAAATGGTATATTATTCTTGAATATTTGGGTATTCTAGTTGGCTGTATTTGTATTGTTTCTCTGCTAGCCTGGAGGCTGTCTCAGTGCTCAGCATAGGCTTGGAACATGGTGGGCATTTAAATGTTGTTTGTTGAATAAATAGGAATTATGCAACTTCTAATCTTGTTCCTGTTATTGATTTTGTGACTGTGGGCAAGCCTCTTCTTTCTGAGTCTATTTTCCTCCATTGGAACATGAGAGGTGAAATCAATGGTACATGAAATCCTTCCTAGCTCTTCATTAAACTTAAAAAAAAAAAAGTGTTTTATTTTACCTTCATTTCCAAATATTTCTTTCTTTCTCCTCCCAGAGAGCCATCCATTATGACAAAGAATACAGTTGGGACCAGTTCAACAAACTAATTTATTGACTCTGACAGAATATTCAGTCTTCCACACCTTGACTATCTCTGCAAGATGCATTTTCCATTCATTACTTCTGGGCCATACTTAGCCATTATAATTACAGTGTTTAGTTCTAGCTTTTTTTTCCTTTTAATTTACATTGTTACAATAATTGGGTATATTGTTTATTATTGGTAATTTCACTTTGCATCAATTCATATAAGTCTTTCTGTACTTCATATTCTTCCTATTCATTATTAGTCTATCATTTAACCTAGTATGTGCTAAATGATGAGGATACAAAACAAAGTTGAAGACCAACTATCAAGGAGCTCACAGTTTAATAAGGGAGATAACATAGAAACAGCTACAAATGAGAGATATAAAATGATAAATTGAAAGGTAATCAAGAGAGGGAAAGTTCTCATATTATTATTTAGAGTACAGTTATTTGCCATTGCATTCACATACCACAGTTGGTTTAGCTATTCCTAATATGGGAATCTACATTGTTTCAAATTCTTTGCTTTTATAAAAAATATTGCTCTGAATATTTTGCAGTATATTTGTGGATGGGAAACTGGGGATAGTGGGGGTGTGTAGGATTTCCACCTTGATCTCCTTGGCATATAGGGATCTCTGGGTCAACAGACATAAGTATTTTAGATACCTTCTTAGCAAATTCCATAATGCTTTTCAATTTTCTCTTCCACCAATGTTGGACTAGTGTGCCTTTCTTTCCTCTCAGCATCTTTATTCATCTTAAGACAAGCTCACATATGGCCTCAGTTGGCTGTGTGAGTCATTTAATCAACGTATGCCTCAGTTTCTTCATCCATAAAATGGGAGTAATAGCACCCATCTCCTAGGATTCTTGTAAGGATCAAATGATAACCATATAAAGCGTTTGGCACAGTGCTTGGCACTATATGAATGTTAGCTAATATTATTCTCTGTACTTATATCCACAGGGCCTGGCACAGAGTAGGCACTTATATATCTAAAGATTGGCTAGCATTACCAGAATTATCCCTTGGGAGCTGAAACAGGAACTGTTTTGATTTGAATTTTGCTTATTTTTATTCGCGGATTGAGACGTTCTTTCCTAAGGTCGTTACTAGTTTGCAGTTCCTCTACCGAGAGTTGTTTGTCCCGGCTTTGGGCCTCCTCCACTGGGAAGTGAGCGTCTCCGTTGGGTACGTTAAAGTCTGACTTCCCAAGCTCCATTGAATGAAATGATCTCCCGCCCTCTGCCAGCCCGCTCACAAAAGGCCGCGCCCCTCCCTCCCTCCCGCGCTGAGATTTGTTCAGGGAAACTACCGTTCCCAGAGTGCCCCGCGGCGCGGCGCCGCCATTTGGCGGCCGTTAGTGAGTTAGGCGCTAGCTGAGGGACTCCATGTCCCAGGCTGCTCGGCGGCACGGCAGCGGCGGGGAGCAGCCGCCATCTTGGCAGTCCGGTCTCCCGCCGGATTGAATGAGCCCGCGGAGCCCGCCCGCGCCGCAGCCTTCACTTCAGTGAGGGAGCTCGAGGCAGGCAGCCGGCCCTCGTCCCATTATGGCCACGCCGCTGTCCAGCCGCAGTTCGGCCTCGGGCCTCGGGCCCGGGACACCTCTGTCGCCCGCGCGCATCTCCCGGCTGCAGGAGAAAGAGGAGCTGCGCGAGCTCAACGACCGCCTGGCGCATTACATAGACCGCGTGCGCGCGCTGGAACTCGAGAACGACCGGCTACTGCTGCAGGTGTCCGAGAAGGAGGAGGTCACCACGCGAGAGGTGCGTGCGCCAGGCCGGGGTCGCGTCGCTTCGGGGGCCGGGGGTGGGGGGAAGGGCAGTGGACCGCGCGCTAGAGGCCGGGGGGAGGGGTGGGCCACGCGGGGGGACGGGGAGGGGGGCGCTGCGCACGAAGTTCGTCGAAAGGGCACCACGCGAGACGTGCGTGAGGTTGGAGTCACGCCCGAGATGCGGCGCGGGGGCCGTGAGCGAGGACACGGCGCGGGGTGGTGTGGGGCAAAACGGAATAGGTTTGAGTTGCAGCGGTCCCGGGGAAAGAAGGGGCGCGTGGGAAGTGGAGTGGGCTGAGGGTATGGGGGGGAGTTGGGGAGCCTGCTACCCGTGAGGAGCTGCCGGGGGTGTGGGTGGATGGAGCTAACCACGCGCGAGATGGAGGCGGCAGCCCGAGTAAGGGGGCACTGACTGAGGTAGGGCTCCCGCGGAGGAAGTGGTTGGGAACCACTAACGAGCGAGATTCACTAGCGTGTTCTCCCCCCCCCCCTTGTGGAATTCTCCATGAACTGGATTTGACATCCCCTCCTCAGCCCCCTTCCCAGTTCTGTAAGGGCACGGCTCAAGTGGAGGTTCCATCAGTGGACCCAATGGGTCGTGCCGTTGCGACGCCTTGGGGGGCTGTCTGAGCTCGCGGATCCTTCTTGGGGGCCTGAATAAGAGGAGGACCTGAAGGCACTCTTTGGAGGTCCTCAGCTCTTAGTAAGACTTTTGGGAAGTCGAGATCCCTTTGGAAGAAGAGTAACTTCTTTCGTGAGGAAGGGAGACCTGTCTGAAGTGTCTCCTAGAGAGGGGTTTCCTTTGGGAGGGGAAATCCCCTGCGGGGTGTCTGCCGAGGAAAAAGAACTGAACTGGCGAGCACTGAATGAGGACTGTGCACTTAGAGAATTTAGTTCTTAACCTAGGAATAAGTGGGAGTTGTCCAAAGCCAGCCAGTTTCCGTTCTAGATGGATCAGTCTTCACTGTAAATGAGAAAAGTACACGGTGGCTGTCTTAACATTCCGTGAAACTCTTGGAGTTCACAATGTTAATCCTCTTTAAAAACAAAACAAAACAAAACAAAAAAACAAAACCGAGGACTTAGTTATTCAGGTCAATTTTGTGGAGGAGTGAGTGCCTGTGGGAAGTGCCAATTATACTGGTGAAGTTTAGCCATTTCAAAGCCGATGGATGTCTCTTAGATTCGTAAAATACTAGGCTTTTGAAAGGGCTAAAACTGCATCCTTTTATTTACTAGAATTTGGAAGCTCTTGGAAATGAGGGGTAACAGTCTCAAAGTGGGGAAAGTAATTGGGGAGGGAAGGGAGTGAAGGATGTTACTAGTTAGTCAGGATTAGAATTTTGTCAATAGCTGGTATTTATGTGGCATTTTAAGGTTTGGAGAGTGGTGTGTTAACTCCGTTTAACTGGGTTAAATCTCTTCTTGTAGGGTCACACCCAATAGTAAATGTCTGAGGCAGGATTTGAACTGAGGTCTTGTCTTCAGATCCATCTGTCCTGGTGCCCCTTAGCTGCATCAGTTTTTTTAACTGCTTTGTTTCCTCATCTGTCAGCTAAATTAAAGGGGTTGAGATATGGTGTACCTCTCCCAAACTGTAAAAAGCTAAGGTCCTGAGATTGACTTATATAAGACACAATGAATCAAAAGTATCAACTGTATCAAGTTTATCTGTTATTTAAAAACTAAATGTAACTCGACTTTGAAAGTAGAGGAAATTCTCCATCATAAATGCTTCATAAATGCAAATGATTCTTCAGTGTCCCTTGTGTTTTGAGAAGTATCTGTATAAAGTAGTTTATACTTAAAGTCAAGTGTCAAAGTAACACATGGAGTTTCTTTGTGTTACTAAGTATTAATTATTGCAACAAATTCATTCAACAAAGTTCCTCCTCTGTTAGCCACCAGCATACAAAAGTTATGGAAACATTGGTTCAGATAATTTATCAGGTTTAGTTGGAGGCATTAGGAATATATAATAAAAGAAACTAGGTGTTTTCAGGGTAGGTTGGGTGGGGTTCAGTAGAGGAAGAAGTTACTTCCTGGCCAGAAAGACCAGAGAAGGTTCTTTTGAGGAGATGGTATTTGAATTGAGCCATGAAGGACAGATGAGATTTCAGATGATCAAGTTGAGAAGAGTAGGTTTTTAGCAGAGACAGGAAAATTCTAGATCTTATCTGGGATCCTATGCTATCTAATTTGACTAGGACAGAGAAAAGGGAAAAGTGCAACTAGACTGTAAAATTAGGTTTCAGATTGGATTTATAAAAGGTATCTTTAAAACTGGACCTTTATGAGAGATGACTGATTGCAGGGGTTGTTTGAAGACTGGAAGTTGACTAATGTGGAAACTAAGGGAAAAATCACATTTTTTGAATAAACAAGATTGGGTTAAATGAATTTGATGTTGCCACCTGACTCAGAAGCATTTTTGCATTCATTTTCTCAACTTTTCTGTTTGCAAAATGCACAAATGCCAAAGACTCATGTGAGATTTCCTGGCTGGAACAATTTATGTATTGTCAATTTTAAAATTTAGTTCAACATGGAATATGTATCTTCTACGGGCAGTTCCTGTTCTTAAAGAATGCGCACATTAAGGAAGAAAGAAAGAAATTTAATTTGAAGCAGATAAAGTAACCTGCAAGCAATTCTTTCCTGTCTAGCCCACCCTAAAAAAGTATAGGCTGTTTTTTCCTATTCTTTTGGGATGCTTTTGTGACACCAAGGAAAGGAGGAAACTGGAGAAGGGTCAGTTTCATGATGGGGCTGATGTGCCTGGCAGTGTGTCCTAGAGTAGTATAAACCCATCTGAGTATTGGAGAAAGAGCAAGTCATTTGGAGATAGTGGGTCCAGTGGCATAGAAAGAAATTGTCTCCTGTAGACATTAGTATAAAAGTACATGAAAGGGACCCCTCTCTCCCACATCAGTCTAATGCATTCCTATAGAGATACCCCCTCCTACCCCCACTTTCTTTTTCCCCCCTGTGGCATATGAACTGAGAGGGACTTTAGCAGGTGCAGTAATGCAACAGTAATAAAGGCAGTTGACATTTACTTGGGCCATTATCTCATTTGACTGTAGTGGGGCTGGTAAGGGACCTTAGACATCATCTAATGTCATTCTTGCTCATTAACTATGTGCTTGGTACAGATGAAGAATAATCAGGCCCAAAGAGTTAAACGACAACAAAAAAAAGCATTTTTTATCCTTTATCGTCTTTGAACTTCCCAGCAGACATGTGGACTATTGCAAATATCATTCCCATTTTACAGATGAGGACACAGAGGCTGAGATCATATTGCCATGGGAAGAGATTGTGTTGAAAGTAGTGAGAAAAAGGCTAAAAGAGGGAGCATTTAGGACAAAGTTATTGAATGCCTGACTAAGGAGATTGGCTTTTAGTGTTTTCATTTTTGAATTGAGGGAGCTGGATTAAGGGCTTTCTAAGGGCCCTTGTAGCTCTTTCAGGATTTTCTGTTCTTATCTTGTACGCAGCAGGAAGCACTGAAAAAAATTTTAACCTGGGAAGGAATTAGGGGATCCTTGCAAGCTTTGGAAGAGGAGAGACCCAAGTTGTGAGGCTCTTTTCCAGGAAAGCCTTGGGACCCTCTCCTGTGAGAGGACAGTGGAGTGGGAAGAGCTCTACTATAAGTGTGAAAGCTCCTTAAGGGCTTGTATTTTAAAAACTTGTTTTTCTATCCCTTATAGCATTTAGCATGACCTAGGAGTCCACTAGTAGATTAAAGAAAACTGGAAAGTTTTTGTTTGATTATAAAGGGCTGGCAGCAGGGAGTAGGGAAAAGACCAAATAGGAGATGCTAATAAATATTTGAATGAATGAATGAATGGCTATGGAGGAATGAGATTGGAAGTTTTTTTCTCTTCCTTGGTGTTTAGATGAGTTTGACATGTATTCCACAGACTGAAGTTTCTGGTTCTTTTCTTCCCTTGAGGAAGGGGGTAGCGGTGTATTTTAGCTGTCAGGGAATGTTTGTGTGGCCCATGGCACATGCATGTGGCTACACGTTTCCTGTGGGTTTGTTCCTCATACCTGTTTGCCGTTGTCATGCTTTCAAATAAAAACAGTTTACCTTTTGTCAGCAGTTTACTGTAGTGCCCCCTGGAGCATTTTTCATGAAAAAAACCTTTAGTGGAAAAAGATAAGAATGTTTGGCCACTTATTTGTTGTACATAAAATTTGAATAACAAAGTTGGAGGGTCTTTTTGGCAAGTCATTTGGCTAACTTGAAACACTTGTGGAACAGAGATTCCCATGGCCCTGGGACATGGACTTGGTTTCTAATTCTAGACTTGTCACTAACTTAAGAAGTCACTTCATTGCTCTGGGTTTTGGTTTCGATATATGTAAAGTCATGATATTCCAGATGTGACAAGGCAAAAGCCCAGTGACAGATATGTCTTGTTTGAGCAGGAGGTTGACCATCAGGGCTAGATTGTAGAGGATTTGCAAGGGTAGAAGTGTTTAACATTTAAAGAAATTTAAGTTTTGTCCTGGAAGTAATAGGGAGTCAAGCTGTTTATTTAGTAGGGGATGGCATGGATACACTTGTCTTTTAGGAAAATTCATTTTGGAAGCTAAAATAAAGAGGCTATTTCCAGGTGAGAAGTGATGAGAACTGAAGTAGGATGTATTTGGCTGAGTGGAAAGAAGGGAATGTGTGAAATCTTGTGGAGGTAGAAACACTAAGATTTAACATCTGATGTTTTAGAAATGTGGAATGAATGAGCCTGAGCTGTTGAGGATGGTGGCCAAGGCCAGGAATCAGGATGATTGCAAGGACAGGGGTATCAGTGTTATGAACACATGCATAGGAGGAATGGTTTGGGAGAAAAAGATAATGAACTCTCTTTTGGACAAGTTGACTACAGGATGTCCTGCTTGAAATGAAATGTCTAGTAAGCAGTTGATGATATAGGCTTATCTAAGGAAAGAAATCAGGGATGAATTAAGCATTTATTAAGTACCTGCTCTATGCCAGGCACTGTGCTAAAACTGGGGAAACAAAGAGAAGACAATAGAGGAAATGATTTGTACAACTTTGTACAAGTGAGCTCTCTCTCTATATGGCTCTATGCAGGGAGGCACCAGGATTAAGGAGTGTGGAAAGGCTTCCTATGGAAGGTGGAGATGAAGATGAGGAAGGAAAGCCCACCAGGCTTCAGGGATAGCTAGGAAAAATTCTAGGAAATAGAGTGCATTGATTGTATTGGAGTAATAGTAGAGGCCAGTGTTATTAGATTGCAGAGTCTGTGGAGAGTAGTAAGATAGAAAAGGTAGAAAGGGGTCAGGTTTTGAAGGGCTTTAAAAGTCAAACTAGATTATATAATAATATATGATATATTATAATTATAATTAATATTGGAGGGGTTTATTGGAGGGGAAGATATGATCTGAGCTGCATTTTAGGAAGATCATTTTGACAAGTATGCATTTGGGAGTCCAACATAGACCTAAGGACAGGGATTTCATTGATTTGGGGGTATTCTGGAATAAAGAAACGTTTTACCCATGCTGATCAGCAGTGTCTTGGCAATTTACAGTCTTGGAGAGCTACGTAGAACAGTAGGAGGTTGAGGGATTTACCTGCATTTTGTAATGTGTGTTACACGTAGGGCTGGAGCTCAGCTCTTCTTGCCTTCAGGATTAATTCACTCTTCATTGCATCATGCTTCCTCTATCTTCTGTATAGAGATAATAATTAAGACACAGGAGTGATAGGACACCTAGATAGAGTGTAGAGGGTAGAAGAGGACACAGAACAAAGCCTTAGGGTGCTCCTACTGTTAATGGGTGTGAAATAAATGATGATGATAAAGGAAACCTAGAAAGATTAGCTGGACTAGCAGAGCCTAGGGGATAGCAGCTTGGAGAGGGCAGAGTATCCAGGTGATCAGCAGTGTCAAATGCTGCAGGGAGGTCCAGAAGGAAGAGAATTAAAACTTATTTTAAAAAAAAAGTATATATATATGAGAATCATTTTGAATATCTTAATTGTATGTTTAATATTTGAGGGGGAATTATTTTCGGTGTTGACATCTTTAACCAGCAAGCATTTATTAAGTACTCTGTGCCTAGCACTGTGTTAAGTGCCTAGAGATACAAAGAAAGGCATAAGCAAACAGAACACTCCCTGCCAGCAGAATGCTTAAACTCCTAATGGAGAGCCAGCCAGAACCACCCCACTGGTGTTGTACACAATCCAATTTGGGAAGCGACCAATGTAGTTCAATACAGAGCGTCCTAGTAGGAAAAGAAACATTCCTTGTGTCACTTTGTAATGTAGGGCAGAAATTCCTCTAAAATCTTCTCCTTCCCTGACCACATTCCATTCCGCATGTCTTTTTTTTTCTTCCCTAGGGTAATTCATGTAGTCATCAAAAGATAGAGACATCTGTTCTGTGTGTGGAGGTTTGTTTGCTTACAGGATATGGGTGGGGGGCCAGGCCTTAGGGGTCTCTTTGCAGTGAATGTGGGTGTGGGTGCTTTTTTTGTCCTAAGGAATGGGAGGGAAGGGCTGAGTTTATCTCTGAACCACCTTTAGCAGCCTTGGAAAAATCAGTTGATGTGTGAGCTGCTCATCTCTCTAGATGTGCCTGGGGACATGGCTCACACTTTGGGAGCACAGCTGGGCTAGAACAGCCAATTTTCTTGGACCTGACCAGCCAAAAATCTGACCGACCATGTTAGTTTTACAATTTGTAGGCAGCTTTCCACCTAAATTATGAAGTCAGCTGTGTATTATCCCTAATCTACAAGAGAGGAGACTGAAGTTTAGAGCTGGAAAGGGTCTTGGTGTATAATGTGAAAGTCTGATGTGAACCTAGATTTCTTGATGAGAAGTTCAGTGTACCTCCACCATGGCACACTGCTTCTCATTTTATAGATGAGGAACTAAGTCTTAAGAGAGACTTAGCGATTGATTTAGCTAAGGGGCAGAGCCGGGACAGGTGTCCAGAGATTCTGACCCAAAGGTCCCACCATGATCTTGTTGGCTGACATCCACTATGAAGAGATCTATGTGGTTTGTACCTTGGTTAAGGTCAGGTTGTTGACCTCCCAGACCTCCTGCCACATGGAGTTGGTCAGCTCAGTCTCCTAGTGTATCTTCTTCAGTTGTGCAGTAACCATCTGTTCTCTTGGGCTTCTCTTTTATGTTTTCAATCACCTGGTGGTCTTTGAATCCTGAGCAGAAACCTGACCCTTTGAGAAGTGGGGTGGGGGTGTTGAGGGTGGGAAAGAGACAAATGAAACTTCTAGGAGGTCATACTATTAATTGTGAAGAGTAATAAGTAACAGGGCAGGCACATGTGCAGAGTCAGAGGCTCAACCAGTGTCATTTTGGGCTATAAGTATAGGTTGGGAGTAAGAAATGGATCAACCATGATTGCTAGGGGACAGTGAATACAGGCCCCCATATCAAGTGTTCCTTCTTAGGAGATGCTTCACCCTTTTATCCTCTCTACTTAAATGTCTTTCCACAGCTCTGGGACTGGATCTCCGTTATGATTCTGTTTGGGAGAGAAATCATTTATTCTGATGATTCTCTTTGGAAAATGTACTTGCTAGAACCTAGGGTTTATTCTTTTTATTGGCACTCTCTTTTTACAGTGCCTGGGACTTGAGTATGAAAAGATCAATTTGATGAGATCCCTGTCCTTACAGAGCTCATAATGGGGGAAATTAGACATATTACACATAACATTTCAAGTACTGATAAAGCTTTAAAACTATACCAAGACTTTTGAGACTCAATGTGCGTGTACCCATACATACATGAACATGTATCTATTCACTGGATTTTGAAGTTCAGAATCCTGGGCTGTTCCAATCCTCCTGTTGAAATCTTGCTTATATGGCTCGAGGCAAGTCATTAACCTCTATCTACCTTGGTTCCATTTTCTGTAAAGTGGGAATAATAATGGCATCTGTCTCCCAGTGAGGTTATAAAGATAAAAGGAGGTAATATTTGTATTTTGTAAACCTTAAAGACTATAAATTCTAGCTATTATTATTTCTAAAACATAGATACTGTATAGATTTTCTTGTATATAGAGATAAAATCACACTATCTTTTACCATAACCTAGATTGTAGAACAGATTCATCCTTGAAAAAGAAATGGACAGTGAAACAAAACAAATGAACATGATTGCCTCTGACTGTGAGCTTCTTTTCAAATATCTGTAGCCTTCTCTATTCCTGAGGAAAGGACAGAAGCATTCTGCCTCTGACCCTTTGGGTTACACTCAGGATGTCACCATTTGGGCCAAACAATCTGGTTTAAATATCTAATTCTGGGGTTCCTGGCTTCCTGAGAACAGACAGCATCGTGTGTGGCTGTATTTAAAAACTTAGCCAGAAAACAGGATACTTTATATTTTCTGATGGGTTTCTGAGGTTGTGCTGATTATTTGGATTGGAATTGTAGAGAAGCAGATCCTGAGTTCTAGGATCTTTCATTTTGTGGAAAAGGAGGAACTATAGGATCATGGTGATCCTAGCTCTAGAAAGATTTGTATAATGAGGTGTACCTAGCTCACCGAAGACCCCTGTGAACTTCCTCAATTCAGTTTTTCTTGATTATCTTTTTCCCCAAAGGCATCTTCTGTGTGCTTTCTGTTTAGGATTTCTTTCTTTCCTTTCAGGTAAGCGGAATCAAGGTCCTTTATGAGTCCGAGTTGGCTGATGCCCGAAGAGTTTTGGATGAAACTGCCAGGGAAAGAGCCAAGCTTCAGATTGAAATAGGAAAATTAAGAGCAGAACTTGATGAGGTCAATAAAAAGTAAGTGGTTTTGACTTGGTATAATTTAGAACTAATTAAAGCAACCACAATGCTGACAGGCCTGCCATGGCAAGAAACCCTCTGGTCTACTTAACTCTGTGGGAGGACTTCACGTCCATTCGATGGCTTAACTTTATATAGAGGGCTCCATGTTAAGAAGATCCATGCTTAGAAAACATCAATTAGGAGGGTGGAGGGCAATTCCATAGGATTAGATTATTTTTTTCCTTTCCTTCAGTAGCTTTTTTCCCCCCAAAACATGTAAAGATAGTTTTCATCATTCATTTTTGTAAGACTGATTCATATATTTTCTCCCACCCTCTCTTATCTCCTCTCTCTCCAAGATAGCATGCAGTGTGATATGGGTTAAACATGTATAATCCTTTTAAACATTTCCATATTTATCATGTTGTACAAGAAAAATCAGACCAAAATGGAAAAAATACAAGAAAGAAAAAGGAAGCAAACAAAGTAAAAGATGAAAGTACCATGTTGTAAAAGAAAAATCAGAACAAAAAGGAAAAAACCACAAGAATGAAAAAACAAAAAACAATAAAAGTGAAAATCGTATGCTTTGATCTGCATTCAGACGCCACAGTTTTCTCTCGGATGTGGAAAGCATTTTGCATCCCAAGTCTATTGGAATTGTCTTGAATCATTGCATTGCTGAGAAGAGTTAAGTTTTTTTTTAGTTAATCGTCACATAAACTTGTTGTTACTGTGGGCAATGTTTTCTTGGTTCTGCTCACTTCACTCAGTTCATGTAAGTCTTTCCAGACTTTTCTGAAATCAACCTGCTTGTCATTTTATATAGAACAGTAATATTCCTTTATATTCATACACCATAACTTATTCAGCCATTACCCAACTGATAGGCATCTTCTCAATTTAGGATTAGAGTCTCAAAAGTTGGCTCAGTTCTGATGTAACAACATATATATTCTCCAAAAATATATTACTATGCAACATCATGCAATAAAAACCACAGAGCTTATGGGGAAATGAGGGTGGGGTGCAATACTCAGAAAAAAAAGCCATCAGTGACATCAAAAAAGATAGGAGCCTAATAAAAAGTGGCCATAGTTTTATATATGTTAAATAATTAAGCTAGGAGGCTCTGAGGATTGGGAATGGATGGGTCAGTCCCCTTCTCACAGCTCCTGCTGCACCTGAAGATTGAATGTACAATAGCACTTTACTTTGATAAAGACCTGTAAGTCCCTTTTGGAAGTGGGCATCCCTAGAGTTGCAGTTTGAGTCATTGTGAAATGCTGCCTTTTGCTGCACTGTGTCTGAAGAAGAAATTGTGCAGAAACAAACTACAGTTGTGCTCAAAATGTTCTCTAATAACAATTTTTTGGAACAAATTTGTGTTTTTTGAAAGATGTATTATAGCTTATAGCAGAATTGACTGTACTTTTAAGGGAGGATATACCCTATTACTTACATAAAATAAGATCAATCCTGCTTGACTTCAGGCATGAAAACAACAATGTTTAGAAATGTAAACACCAATTTTCTTAAATGCTATGGGGGGGGGTGCAGGGGGCGCGCAATGTGGAAAACTTTTCTATCTGTAGCTTCAGCACAGTATATCTCACAAATAATTTTTGTTAATTCATCCACATATGAAGCTTAATTTCTTTAGCTTGGTAGAAAATTCTTTCCTAGACCCACCATTAAAGATCTCCTTTGAATCATGCCTCATCCTGTGTGGAGGTGACCCTTGCATCTTTAGATTTTTCCAGGGGACTAGAAATTCTGACTGGATTTTCTCATTTGCCTGGATGCACAGCAGAGAACTGAGGACAGTCATAAACCCATTCATCACCTGAAGACTGGCCACCAGGGAGTGTTGAGAGTATTTTGGGGCCACTGCACCTCATAAAAGTGCCTACTGTGATATAAAGGGACGTGTGATCTTTAGCAGTGAAGGGATTATAGGCCTTTTTAAGTTCAAGGTAAAGGGTAGTATTGAACTAGTAAACACAGTGGTGGAGCTTTTAATACTTATGTCTTAAATGTAGTGAGCAACTTCTCTGTCAAAGTCAGAGTATACTCAGGATATACAAAGAATCAAAGGGACTCATGGGCACTAGTGTAGTTCAAGAAAATAAAATTGAGTTGTCTTGAAGGAAGACAAGGTTTCTGAGGCAGATGAAGAAGGAGCACATTCCACCATGGAACAGCTTGTTTCAATGCCCAGAGAAAGGCAGGAGATAGAGTTCCCAGTCATCATATCTTTTGGTCCAGAAATTTGTCTGACCTTATCTCATTCTACAGGCAAGCTGACTTTCTCTCCTCTATACTTCTCTCATCTTCATTTCTATATGTCTGGCTTCTTAAAGAATGGATAAAATGGAGGCTTGATCAGCCATTTAGAGTAAATCATTCTGTGAATGACCCCTGGAAATCCTCTAAACATCAAGAATCTAGTTCAGTTTCCTCATTTAACAAATAGGGAACCTGAACTGAAGGGCAGAGGAAAAGTGAATTGCCTGAGGTTGTGACCTCAGCTGTGTGGAACAAAAAAAATTAGGTATTTAATTTTGCTAGACAATTTACTATTGAAAGATTGGATTTGAACTTGGGTCTAGCTGTGTGATCCTGGGCAAATGACTCAACCATGATGAGAGGAGGGAAAGGAGAGAAATAGAGTTCTTTGCCAAAAAGTTTCCTTTTGGGGTTTGAAATATGTTTCTGCAACTAGATAGCAGAATCAAACTTTAGGCCCCTCTGGTCAGTTCTTGATTTGCTGATACTTTAGCTCTCAAAGTATCCTCCTGGCAGCAATTAAATCCCCTACCACATTGATCTAAGGAATGCATGTGCCCTGCTGTTCCTGGGATGCTGCTGGGGTCCTTTAATTCAGAAGGCATTTTGTGATGCCCCTAAAAAAAACTTTTCCTGGAAGTTGCCTTCTGTGTGAGGCTCTGCAGTGTAGGGCAGCATGTTAGTGGGGGCAGCATTGTATTAGGGAGTGAAGAGACCTGGGCTGTATGCCTGAGCTGTGTGATTGTGAGGGGCCCCAAGAAAGCTCTTTTTTTTTTTTTAATAGCTTTTTATTTACAAGTTATATATGTATGGGTAATTTTATAGCATTGACAATTGCCAAACCTTTTGTTCCGATTTTTCCCCTCCTTCCCCCCACCCCCTCCCCTAGATGGCAGGATGACCAATAGATGTTAAATATATTAAAGTATAAATTAGATACACAATAAGTATACATTACCAAACTGTTATTTTGCTGTACAAAAAGAATCGGACTCTGAAATATTGTACAGTTAGACTGTGAAGGAAATCCAAAATGCAGGCAGGCAAAAATATAGGGATTGGGAATTCAATGTAATGGTTCTTAGTCATCTCTCAGAGTTCTTTCGCTGGGCGTAGCTGGTTCAGTTCATTACTGCTCTATTGGAACTGATTTGGTTCATCTCATTGCTGAGGATGGTCAGGTCCATCAGAATTGATCATCATATAGTATTGTTGTTGAAGTATATAATGATCTCCTGGCCCTGCTTGTTTCACTCAGCATCAGTTCTTGTAAGTCTCTCCAGGCCTTTCTGAAATCATCCTGCTGGTCATTTCTTACCGAACAATAATATTCCATAATATTCATATACCACAATTTATTCAGCCATTCTCCAATTGATGGGCATCTACTCAGTTTCCAGTTTCTGGCCTCTACAAAGAGGGCTGCCATAAACATTCGTGTACATACAGATCCCTTTCCCTTCTTTATGATCTCTTTGGGATATAAGCTCAGTAGTAACACTGCTGGATCAAAGGGTATGCACAGTTTGATAACTTTTTTTTTTAATGACTTTTTATTGATAGAACCCATGCCAGGGTAATTTTTTACAGTATTATCTCTTGCATTCACTTCTGTTCTGATTTTCCCCCTCCCTTCCTCCACCCCCTCCCCCAGATGGCAAGCAGGTCCTTTACTTGTTGAATAGGTTACAGTATATCCTAGATACAATATATGTGTGCAGAACCGAACAGTTTTCTTGTTGCACAGGGAGAATTGGATTCAGAAGGTAGAAATAACCTGGGAAGAAAAACAAAAATGCAAGCAGTTTATATTCATTTCCCAGTGTTCTTTCTTTGGGTGTAGCTGCTTTTGTCCATCCTTGATCAATTGAAACTGAATTGGCTCTCTTTAGTTTGATAACTTTTTGAGCATAGTTCCAAATTACTCTCCAGAATGGTTGGATGTATTCACAATTCCACCAACAATGTATCAGTGTCCCTGTTTTCCTACATCCCCTCCAACATTCTGCTTTATCTTTCCCTGTCATTCTAGCCAATCTGACAGGTGTGTAGTGGTATCTCAGAGTTGTCTTAATGTGCATTTCTCTGACTAAGAAAGCTCTTGATTAGTCTGGCCTGTACCAGAGCAAAAATTGAACAGTGAGGGCAAAAACCTCTATCTTTTGATCTAGTGCCAAAGATTTAGAGTTAGGAGGAGCTTAGAGATTGTTGATTTTAACCTTCTCAGATGCCCGCATAGAGCCTGAAATCTCACAGGTAGTAGTAAGAGGGTAGTTGATCAAGGCTTGGAAAATAAGAACTGTCATTTTAAGTCTGGTCCTCTTTGCTCTCTATCATTTTTGTCTCATCTTTTGAACTTGGTTTGTATCCTACAAAACCTCCAGGAGATGTGAGCAGCCATGATCTGGTAATGATCTTCAGTCCTTAGACATCAATGTGGCACTAGGGGAAGCTATGGAAAGCCTTATGACTGCTCTCCTTTGGATGGAGATTGCTTGGCCAGGACTGCCCTTCCCATTGAAGGGCTGCTTATCTAGCGGTCATTATTCTGTTCAAAGGCCAGTATTTGGCAATAGTTCTGCTGAAACTGGGAAGCTGCCCTGGGGCCCTTTTGGAAGCCCTTGCCCTGTTGGATGTGGGATGTTCATCTGGGATAATTTAATGTTGGTGGGGGAGGGAGTGGAACTTGGAATCAGAAAGGTATGGGTGGGTGCCCAGGCTGAGATGTGTAACCTAGGTGGAACAGGCTACTTTACTTGGAGATTTTTTTTTTCTTTTTACCAAATGGGATGAGTTTCACCAACCATGAAGCTGATTGAGTCCTAGGTCGAGAATTGTTCTTTCCAGCCCCTGTGGTCTACAATTTTTACCTAGGGATCTTATGGGAAGCTTCTCTCTGTACTTTAATGTCCTTCCCCTGTGCCTCTAATCCCTTTCCCATATAGGGATCCACCTACTGACCTGGGGATCCACCTACTGACCAGGGAATCCCAGAGCTGATGGGTTCCTGTAGAATAACAAGGCCAGAGCTTTGCCTTCAGGCAGGTTAGGCTTTCCTTTGATCACTTGGGAAGGTAGGCTCTTTACTGGATTTGCCAAAAGCTGGACAAGTTACTACTAGTTCTACCTCAGAGCCTGTGGGAGTTTTGACCTAGATTATTTTATGATGAGGCCTATTGCCCCCTGCTGGTGGGACCGGGGATAATTCTTTTTGGGCTTGTGTAACAGTAGTGTTACTAGTAGGTATAGTGGTCTTTAGGCCTCCAACCTCTCCATATTCTTTAAGAGGGTGATTCCTGAGGTGTACTAACCTATCTGTGCCTTATCTCTACTAGGCCAGGCCCTTCTGCAGGGTACCAGATCTTCTTTCTTACCTAGATTCTTCCTGTGATTGGTCAGACCATTCATACTGGCCTCCTGGGACCTCCTAAAGAGCTGATGGGAAGCTTTGCAAAGCTGGAGCTGTTACAGGAGATGCTGTCAAAGGGAATCCTACCACGCCAATATGCTTTTTCAGGAAGAAATATGTTAGGTTCAATGTGAACTTGAATGTAGCCAGCCTCGTCAATTAAGTTTAGAATCGGTCCCCCTCCCTTTTCCTCAGAGTTCTTAAAATGTCATTGAATGGGGTGGACAGGGACTCAGATCATGGAATAAGATGGGACCTCAGATAAACTGGTCTAAAAGAAACCTAGAAAACATTGAAGGGACTTGTCCAAGGTCATACAGGTGGTAAGGTGTGATGTTTGTGTTAACACCCTGGATACTTTAGAATCAGCAAAAATCCTTGATCTTTATTCTTTGTGGATGTGAACAGAATGGTGATACTAAGTGAGAAGAATCGAGACATGACTCCGGCCAGGAGTGACTCTGGTTTTCTCATTCCACCCACCAATCTCCTATACAACAGATCATTCCTGCAGTGCAGTGGGCAGGGCCATTCTTTCTCCAAGCATATACTGATAGAGTACTGTCCAGTTGGTAATTAGCCATAAGTGCTTGGACCTCAGTGCATCAACTCAGCTTCAGCCCATTACAGTAAGAAGCAGAAGTTATTAGGAGATTCTCATTCTCACTGATCTTAGAAGTTCTCTTTGGAGAGAGTCATGTTTTCTCTACTTGAAGTAGGGGCTTAAAGATGTTCTTTTGGCTCTTGCCTTAACTGACATGACCGAAAAGAACTTTACTTTGGATACTTGCTATATGTCCATTTGGAGAGGCTCAACAAAAGCCTATCTGGGCACTTAGTGAATAAAATAATGTACTTATTGCAAACATTTCCAATTGGGTATTTGCTAAAATCTCCATTTTTCTCTCAATCTTTATTGCCTTTTGTGTGGTACTAAGCCCAAAGACATTTTAAAAGCTCAATAACAACATATGTATTTAATCTTGGTGTTTTTAAATTGGGCAAACAACTTTCCATTTTACATAGAGTTGAGGTATAGAGAAGAGAAGTAATGAGTCTATTGTGGCATTCAGATAATGGTAGAGCTAAACTAGAATCTGGGGTGCTTGACTCCCAATTCACAGCAGAGTTATTGCCTCATGTGATCATTAGGCTAGACTGTGATGAAGTCTATGACTGTCTCTCTCCTTTACTCACCCAAGTATTTTTGCTTCACTTTTAGCTGTAAGAAGAAGGATGGAGATCTGACTGTTGCCCAGGGCCGTGTGAAGGACCTTGAGTCCTTGTTTCATCGGAGTGAGGCTGAGCTTTCTGCTGCCCTGAGTGACAAACGGAATCTGGAAAGTGATGTTGCCGAGCTCCGGGCCCAGCTTGCTAAGGTAGAAGCATGAACTTGCTTGTGAGCAAGTGATCAGTGGTCCTGGAATGGCAACTTTTCTGCCACTGAATGGGCTTGGCTGCCTATGGCAGTATTCTGGGCCACTCTTTTCTACTTTCTCTCCTTGTCATTAAATCTTAACTCTTTATTCCCTGTCTTGGGAGGCATCCAAGTGAGGTTGGAAGGCCCTACTTAGGATTCCAGGCAGCCTCATCAGTAGGAAGAAAGTGGGAATTTGGGACTATATGCATATGGTTGCTGTGCCAAGGATGGGTGAATGGCCTTGGGATGAGATAATTCTGTTTATGCAAAGTCAGAGTATGACTCCAATGATTGCAGCCATGTGAATTGCCATGTCTTTAGTAACACTTTAATTGTCTCAAAATGCGAACAATTGACTTGAATGGAATACTCACTATTAACCAAGAATCTATTATCCTAGTTTGGCTCTTAACAACCCATCAAGTAGGTGGTTTAAGAGTTCTTGTCCTCATACAAATAAGGAAACAGAGGTGGAGGGATTTGGCTTGATCACATAAATAAAAAGTTCTAGTTTGGGATTCCAACCCATTTTGGGTGACTGCACATTAAGGGTTCTTTCTACTACATTTTCCAGGTTTGAGGTTTGCTTGCTCTCTGACCTAACTTGTGGATGCCTGTCATTAAAACCTAAAAGTCCCAAGAAAGTTTGGGTTAAGAAGGGGGTTGGGGAGTAGGAGGAAGGAACCTGAGCATGTTGGATTCTAACCCTTAATATCAGGCAGAAGATGGTCATGCTGTGGCAAAAAAGCAGTTGGAGAAGGAGACGCTGATGCGGGTGGACTTGGAGAATCGCTATCAGAGCTTGCAGGAAGAGCTAGACTTCCGGAAGAACATATTTGAAGAGGTATTTTAGACCTGTTACCTTGTTGTGAAGAAAGGGTCCTCAGGGTGGGGAGGTATAGAGTTCCAAAATGGTAATGTCTTCTACTTCTCCTTGGCACCCAGACAAGAGCTAGGATAGCTTTCAACATATTGTGAAGGAGTCAGAGACCTTCCCCCTTGACCGCCCATTGCCTCACCAAGATCCTCAAATATCCTGTCCTCTTGGAACTGGCTGCCTGTTTTGTCCTAAGGGAGTCCTCTTCTCCACTCTCTCAGGGCTCCCAGTATCTTTAGAAATTAGGCAGTGTGGACAGGCTTTGGGTCCAAATAGCCTCACTCAACTGGAGTTTTAAGACCTGACTTGGGTTGATTGCTATGTTCTTTCTAAACTGTCTCCATCAGCATCTGACATCTAGTATTTTTGTACATGTTAAGTGGATTAAAAAAGAAATCCAAAGTTGTGTCCAAACGAGACATAAGCAGGAAAGTGACAGCTTTGTCCACTCAAAGTAAATATGGGCAGCTCTTGTGGCCTTTAATTGTCAGTGACTTAAAGTGGCTTAAAAGACTTCCTAATATTTTTTCTCTTTCTTGTTATTTACATCTGTGATGAAACAGGGATCCTCGATAGAAGTTTGGGTCAGTTCACCTTCTCATTCACTCTCTTGATGCTGTTTAGGAGAGAAAACTATAGCAAGAAAGCTTCCAGCTTTCCACCTTTCTGCTGAGGAGTACACAAATGATATCTAGTAATTCCTCTTCTTTTTCGGACCAGGAGGTACGAGAGACTCGGAAAAGCCACGAACGCCGTTTGGTAGAGGTTGATAGCAGCCGTCAGCAGGAATATGAATTCAAGATGGCACAGGCCTTAGAGGACCTTCGTAATCAGCATGATGAGCAAGTGAGGCTCTACAAGTTGGAGCTGGAACAGACCTACCAGGCCAAGGTATGAGCAAGAGGGTCTGCTATTCCAGAGGAGTTCATAGCATCTCAGCAATCCTCATTTTATTGAAGTCAGGCTAAAATGAGCATCTAGGGCAGCCTGAGAATGTAAAGGCTCCTATGTTCTGTAACTGTGGTGCTAATGGTCCCTGCAGCCACATCTGACCATTCTCATGGATTGTGGGAGCTGGGTCCTCCTGCTCTCCTATCCCCCATGTCCATATCAAGGCCTGTGGGGTGTAGATGCTTGCCTTCCATTTGCAGAGGCCAGGTAGTTAGTGGGAAAAGCTGTGAGCTTCCCTCTAAGTGCTTTGTCCCACCATGTCTTCCTTCCTTTCCTCTTCCAGCTGGAGAACGCCAAACTGTGCTCTGACCAAAATGACAAAGCAGCTAGCGCAGCTCGGGAGGAGCTAAAGGAAGCCCGCATGAGAGTGGAGTCCCTCAGCTACCAACTCTCCAGCCTCCAGAAACAGGTGAGGCCTTGGGCCCCTCTGCCTTTTTTGGGTTCCTTACTGAATTTTATCAGAGACATTTAAACATGTACTTTGTGCTCTTGGAGAGCTGTCCATCCATCCACATGCTACCAGGCCTCATACAACATTGATGCCTTTCTCATTCTCATTTAGCTCAGAGAAACTGTTTTTCTAGCTTCAAATCTCATAAGAATAATTGAAATGCTCATAATTTTGTATAGTACTTTGGCTGACAAAGCACTGTCCTGAAAACAAGTGTCACTTTGCATTTTACCTGTGAAGAATATTGGGCTTAGGAATATGAAGGGCTTGACTCAGCCTCCTAACCCATTTTTCTGACTCAATTCAAATTGCTCTTCTAGTTCATTCATTCAGTAGTTACCATTCACTGAGTATAGGCAGTGCTTTGAAGAATAGAGTAGTTTAGATTAGACATAGATCCTGCCCACATGGAATTTATGGGCTTTTAGGGAGACAAAACTCAAATCTACACTAGAATACAGTGTTCCATAGTGAGATTGAAGGACTGTGTGAAGCCTGAAGGATACTTGATGCCAGGGGTTTTTGAATTATAAAGGGCCCCTTTACACTCTTAAAAGTGATTGAGGGTCCCAAAGAGCTTTTTTGTGTTATGGGTTAGAGCTATCGCTGTTCACTGTATTAGAAATAAAACCGATAGATACATTATAAAAATATTCATTTAAAAATAATAAACACTTTATATGTTGTTAAAAAATAGTTTTTCCAGAATAAAAATTAGTGAGAATTGCATTACTTTATATATTTTCACAGATCTCATGAATTTTTGACTTAAAAATAGAAACTGAATTCTCATAACCTCTGCTGTCTTCAGTCTGTTACTTAGCACAGTGTGTACTGACACATTATAGGCATTTAATCAGTGTTTATTGGTATTGTGATAGCTTTTTTTGGTTGAGGTACATGAAGAAAATATCCAACCTTACACAAATAGGTTGTTGGAAAAGGGAGGAATGGTTAGTTGAGTAGTCAGATAACATCTTAGACCATTGTGAGAACAATTGATCTCAGACCAAACTTTAAGAAGTGCTGCCCTAGGCATATGAGACAAAAGATACCAAGAAAAAACAAGGTCATGGTGTGTTTGAGGGACAGGAAGACAAAAAAGATTTTGGAGGGGATAATGTGATATGGTATAAGCCACATTACAGAGGGCCTTGAATGCCATGCAGAAAAGCTTTGATTTTTTTTGTGTCTATTTATAGACCAAAGGGAGCTGAGCCCTGGTGAGTTCCAAACAGGGAGTAGTCTTTGTATAAGAAGGATTATTTCTGCCAGTCATGAAAAATAGCAGAGAGGCTGTGAGCCTGGGGGCCAGGCTATGGAGTGGTGGGGTAACAATGCAGAGAGATTATAGAGAGGAAGTAGATCTGTGAGGATGAATGTTTGGGTGTGAGAGGTTAGGACAAGGAGGACTCAGAACACCAATAGTGAGGAAGCTCTTCCCTGGTTTTGAAGCTGATCTCTTCCTGTAAGCAAGTATGGTGTAAGACACTTAGGGGAGAAGAACATGGCTTCTTTCCCATCCACTTCTTTGGCTCATGCCTCACTTTTGGGATTAGTTTTTTTCCTCCTCTGCTGCCTGGTTTGGGCTCTCAGGTTCCTTGGATGATAATGGAGTCTGAGCAGTTGGATTAACCACATTCTGTGAAACTGTAGGCCAGTGCAGCAGAAGATCGAATCCGTGAGCTGGAGGAGATTTTGAGTGGGGAGCGGGAGAAGTTCCGAAAGATGCTGGATGCCAAGGAGCGGGAAATGACAGAGATGAGGGACCAGATGCAGCAGCAGCTGACTGAGTATCAGGAACTGCTTGATGTGAAGCTTGCCTTGGACATGGAAATCAATGCCTATCGAAAACTCTTGGAAGGGGAGGAGGAGAGGTAAGGGAAGCTGGTTGCCCTCTTAGCTTCAATAATATTTCAGGAGGGAGGAATAGAGCTCCTGGGGCCCTCACTGACAATTACAGCAATACTTCATTTGTCCAGCATTATTAGGATTGTATTCTATAGAAATTGTTTTAGAGACCTGAAGCAAATTCCTTTTAAGAATCGGATCCTTTTTGTGGTTTGAACCAGTTCTTGGGGTAGATGTCTAAAATGTATCATACTCTTTCCTGGCTATTTCAGGGAGACACTGTACATAATGTTACATTTTTGAGAATGATCCTTCAGTGTTTGTATGTGGAGATCTTCTGCACATTCAGCCCCTGTGATGCTGGTCTTCCAGTTTTCCTGTGTCTGTTTCTTGCCTTTTTCCTGTCTATTCCTCACTGCCAGACTATCAATTCTTACCTGACTGTTCCCCTTAGCAATGCTCTCCCTTAACCCTATCGATACTACTTTTGATTGGGAAACCAGATAACCTTGTCTTATTTAAATTTTGTATAAAGAATCAGATTTTTTGGGATAATCCTCTGGAAAATAATGTCTATACTTGAGTTCCTGAACATGTGTCACAGTTTTTGGCTAATTGGGTAACATTTATTGAATTACTTTGTTTTTACATCAATGAGTTTCAGCTACAACCCCTATGCCTCTTCCCCCACCCCAACCTCACCTTGACCCAAATACAGCTGAGCCCACACTTGCTGTCTGGCTTTAGGTGGGAAGGAAATTGCTATCTCTTCTGATCCTGATCAGTCAGAATTATATCACCTTTGACCTTTATTTTTTTGTTCTCTTTATTTTGCTCACTTCCCTTTGCAAACATAAATTAGTTCATACATGTCTTCTCATGTTCCCCTAAAATCTTCATTTGTTGTTTATTATAACACAATGGTATTCCATTGCAATTGCTTGAAAGACTTCTGTATAATTCTATTGGGTTCTGTATAATTGACATTTCTAAATGATTGACATCTATGTGAGTTATTGCTATTGATTGATGATCAACAATTCATTTGCTTAACTAATCATCACTGTTGAAGTTGCCTGAGCTGTGGGATAGTAAGACAAACTTCAATTCAGTTATCATTTATTGAGCACTTGTGCCAAGTGCTATAAAGGACTTGTCTTCACAAACTTTGTCTTGTTAGGTGGGGGGAACGATTACATTAGCCTAAAATCTTCAGTCTCCAAATTGGAAAGGGCCTCAACATCTCATCCAAGCTATTCCCGAGCAGGCAGGTTCATTTCACTTTTGGGTGACTCATTTTTAGAGAGTTCTCACCTGAGGCTAAATCTCCTTTATAACAGCCTTTTTAATTTTTGGCCATGGCTCTGTTCAATGTGATAGAGAAGGCTCTTAAGTTTGCTCTTTTTCTGGCATATACAGAAGAATAGAGTTGCCATTATGATAATGTGAGGATTTTGCAAAAAGGGTAAATGAGATTCTGCTATTTTGTTCGGCAGAACCCTTGAGGTTCATCTAAGCTCTGCTTTTTCATTACTTGTTAAAATGTAGCGTTGTTATTTTTTGTTTTCCATATCATTGGTATCTAAAAAACAAATGAAAACCAAGCCTTTGGCATAGGTGTGAAATCTGGACGCTGTTGCCATCTGTATATCTCTGTCATGTAGAGGATTTCTTTCCCTGTATTGTCTCAGTGGGCAAGTCTGCTGGAACTTCTCATGGACCTTGCTCAGTTCATCTCTAAGCAGCTGTTTTGCCATTCTTGTTGTACCTGACTTTTTTCCTGGGAACCTAAATTAGAGCTGAAATTATCTGGCTTGAACAATGCAGATAAGGTTTGGCTCATTGATAGAAGGAGCCTGGAGGCCAGAATTTTGTCTTCTGGACTTAATTGCAGCCCTTCTGAAACTACATGAAAGCAGGAATCTAATTGAGCCTTTAGTCTGGATTCTCTTATATATACACAGATAACACCTACTACCTTCCCCCTCCTTGTTCCTTTGCTTCAGCCAAGCTGCTCCCTAGATTTCCTTAGGAAACCTCCAAAATGCTTTTATGAGTCAGTGATGAGTAATCTGTCCAGCCTAGCCTCCTGTTCCTGAAGACAGCACTATGGGCCAACTCCCATCCCTGGAGTTATATATATCATCCCCCTGAAAAAGTGTCACCTGATAGGAATTTCTGCCAACCTTCCTTGAACCTTTTTTTTTTTCTTTTTGGTTTGCAGGTTAAAACTGTCTCCTAGCCCATCCTCCCGAGTCACAGTGTCTAGAGCCACCTCAAGCAGCAGTAGCAGCAGCACATCTGCAATCCGTTCTTCTCGAAGCAAGAGGAAGCGAGTAGAGCTGGAGGAGCATTCAGGCAGTGGCACCAGTGGCATCGGCACTGGCAGTAGTGCCAGCAGTGCCAGCAGTAGCAGTTTTCAGCTGTCACAGCAAGCCTCTACCACAGGGAGCATCAGCATAGAGGAGATTGATCTGGAGGGAAAATTTGTGCAACTCAAGAACAGCTCTGATAAAGTGAGAATGGGGCAAACCCATGCCTTGAGATGGGCAAAAGTGGAGGACTAGAGGTGGGGAGAAAGCTTTCAATTCAAATCAGCAGCTTGGTGGGATAGAGCCAGGCAACCTGAGGATTCACGTCAATTTAAGGTTATGTAGAAATCAAGAGATAATGAAAATGTGTTAAGTTATGGTTTGGGGTTGTGATAGTCAAAAGTTAATTTCTTCCTTGACCACTTTTTTAAGGATTGTAAGGGATATTCTCCCATTGATCAATATAGAAAATTCTTTCTGAGTAATGGTAAAGGGTGGGGGGGGTGATAGGCTAATATCTTCTGGGGATGAGGAAATTGTATTTTTTTCTCCCCAAACTTTAGTATCCTGTGGGGCAATGGATAGAACACTGACCCTAGAGTTAGGGTTAGTGTCTAAAGTTCCTAGAGTTAGGAATACAAATTCAAATCCAGCCTCAGACATTTACTACTTGTGTGACTCTGGGCAAATCATTTACTCTCCCCATTGCTTCGAAAAAAATAAACCAAACAATCCTAAAGCTTTGGTATACCTTCATCCATTTCCTTTAAGAAAAGGCCTGGGGCAGCTAGAAAGCACAGAGGATAGAGTACCAGCCCTGAAGTCAGGACTATTTGAGTTCAAATCTGGCCTCAGATACTTAACACTTCCTAGTTGTGTGGTGCTGGGCAAGCCACTTAACCCCAATTGCCTCAAACCCCCCCCCCCCAAAAAAAAAAAAAAAGAAAGAAAGAAAGACTTAGTCCTTAACATATTACCCACATTTTGGGGAGGAGAGGGGGGGTGATGAAAGTGTAAGGCAAATACAAATTTGGAAAAGACTTGTGGACCAGAGAAACGTTACTTAAAATTTCCAAATGAACCAAAAGGAAAGTTTTAATTATATCTTTACATGGAAAACAAGGTTTTAGAAAAAAAGTACTTTCTAAAAAACATCATGTGTTATAGAAAACTAGGAGCTTCCAGAGCTTTGTCTTGCTTGGCTAACCTGGCTTCTTTTGTGTTTTCTCTAGGATCAGTCTCTGGGTAATTGGAGGCTAAAGAGACAGATTGGAGAAGGTGAAGAAATTGCTTATAAATTTACTCCCAAGTATGTTCTTCGGGCTGGGCAAACTGTAACGGTAAGTTAGAGAGGACTAATTGTTGAGGCTATTGGGCTAGAACTGGGGGGGGAGGGGGGAAGAGAAGGAGGGGAAAGGAGAGGGGAGAGAAGGGGTCTTGCTCCACTCCTGTCATGGGTGCCAGGAGAATTGAAGCAGACTTTCTAGTTTGAGAAGGAAGGGAAGAGGGCCAATGATCCTTCTCCACCCTTGAAACTTTCAGGAAGCAACAGTTAGAGTTATATAGAATTCTTATCACATCACTTTTCTTGGGTCAGGAGCCAGGTAGAAGGAGATCTCAGAACTTATATTGGAGGGGAAGATGGGGTAGACAGGTCTAAGTTTTAGTTAAATCATCTGGGATTGGATTAGGAGGTGGGTGAGGTGGGAGAATACTTTAAAAGCCCTGTGGACAAGGAAGAAACACGTGATGCTTTTCTTTTTCCTCTGAAGAAAGGGACTGATCTCCTAACTGGCTGGTATCTCTTATAAGGCAATTAGAAGAGAGGGTAGAGAGGCATCTTCTGATTGGAGACTTCAGATGTTTGTGACACAGGTACTTTGGATGTGAGTAACTAGGAACAATGTAGAAGAAGCTCTCACTGTGTTTTTTTTCTCAGATCTGGGCAGCAGATGCTGGTGTGACTCATAGCCCACCATCTGTTCTTGTATGGAAGAACCAGAGCAGCTGGGGCACTGGTGGAAATTTTCGGACGTACCTGGTCAACGCAGATGGAGAGGTATTTATTTAGGCTTGGTTGAGGCTAACTGGCTTGTAGTTGCAGTACCCTCAGCTCTTTGCCCTCAAAAGACAGCATCCATATTTGCCTTATCTTCCATGCATTCTTTGGGTTACCAGCTAGTTGACAGGGTCCCCTCAGAAAATCTATCAGGACTAGGGGCTTTCTATAGAAACAGGCTCATACTGAGCCCTCTATTCCACATGATTAAAACTTTCCTATTACCCCAGAAAGCCCCTGGAGCATTTGGGGGCAATGCCATGTGCTACAAAAAGAGGCAACTCTATGCATGTAGTACATGAAATTTAGCATTTAGGCAAAAGATAAAAAGTAAATTTCGACCCCCAAAATTCTGTCCTGTTAAAATTAAAGGTGCAGTTATGTTAGCTTATACATATTTTATTATTATTTGCTGAGGCAATTGGGGTTAAGTAACTTGCTCAGGATCACACAGGAAGTGTTAAGTGTCTCAGGTCAGATTTGAACTCAGGTCCTCCTGACTTCAGGGTTGGTGTTCTATCCACTGCGCCACTTCACTACCCCATCTAGAGTTCTTGTACCAGTAGTTACCTTATTTGATCCTTGAATCATCTCTGTGTGCTAGGCATCAAAGGGAGCTGAAATGCAGAGAGAGTATTTTCTTATGCAAGGACATAGCTAGGCTAGGAACAATGCTCCCAATAGATCTTCTGGGACCTTGAGGGGAAGAGGACTCTACTCTTCTTCTCCCCTCCCCCAACATGGACAACTTGCTTAGTGTGGCCCTGTTTGCTTTGCCTAGGAAGTGGCTGTGAGAACAGTGACTCAGTCACTAGTTGTGCAAGAGAATGGGGAAGAAGAGGAGGAGGAAGAAGCAGACTTTGGTGAAGAAGATCTTTTCCACCAACAGGTAAATGTCCATCTTGTCTTTCTGGGTCTTTGTCCACAGAGTAGTTTGGGTATGTTCATTGGAGTCTTACTGGACTACGAGTTCATCTGGTCCTTGTGTTTCCTACTGACTTACACCAACCTGATTGTCACAAGGCTTTTGTGTTTTAAAACATCAGATGCTTGGTGAAATCAGAGCCAGCTGATCCTCTGAAATGCCTTCTTTATTGATCTGGGTTAAGGGTATGTGGAGACACATAGGTGTTATTGGTGACAATACATTTCTAGCTGTGCTAATTAGAAGTTGGAGGAAGGTTCATGTTGGTCTGCCTTGATTAGTATTAGAATATCATTGTGATCACAGGCCTAAGAAAATGTGCATAATTTAGTTATACTCTCAAGCTTCCTTGTATGTGAGTAATAATTAGTAGCTACTTAGTACCCCAGTTTGCACCTGCATAATCCTACTGGTAAAGTATCAGATTGAAACTTGGGTCTTCCTGACTCCAGATCTGGCATTCTGTGCCACCACAGCACACTTTTCAGACAATTTTGAAGCCTGAAAATTGATAACAGGAGCAGAAAGAGATTAACTTCTACACAAGTTTTCTAAGAATGTCCAGTACTTCAATGTGGGGATTGCCTTTGATAGTCTAGAGTAGGTCAAATACCAATAGAAATGGGGCCCTTAATTCATATATAAGGATCCCTGTGGGCTGTATATTTTTAAAAATAGAATGTATTAATAAATAAAAAATAAAATTAAAAACTGATATCAGGAAGACTGTTCTCAAATGTGGCTCAGAGACTTCCTAGCTGTGTAACGCTGGGCACGTCACTTCACCCTGTTTGCTTTAGTTTCCTCATCTGTAAAATGAATTGGAGAACGAAATGACTGACTACTCCAATATCTTTTCCGAGAAAACTCCTATTGAGATCAGAAAGAATTGGACGTGACAGAAAAATAACTGAAAGCTCTTGACCTTCTTATCAAAACTGGTCTTTCTAAGGAGTCTACAAATTTATGTAGAGCCCTAGATTTGCCGAGTTGGAAGGGTCCCCAGAAACCAACTTATGTGAAATATGAATTCCCTTCCCCCAAGAAACAACAACTTTGTATGAGATGCTCTCTTTGAGAGCTGTTTTTGCAGTCACTTCAATAGAATGTCCTTAGTGCAGAAGGCTTCCTGGCTTCGCAGGACTGATCATCCCTTGTATTTCTGAACAGCATTTACTGTTAGAACATTTTTAGACAGTTCAAATCTGCTCCACTCTAATTTTTACTTATCAGTCCTAGTTTTGCTTTCTTGAGCTAAGTAGAATAAATGGCAGCCATTTTTCATGAGTCATTTAGGTCTTTAAAGAACAGTTAGGTTTTTCATAATCTGCCTTTATGCACAAAGATATTTAAAGTGTCCTGAATTGAACATACCCCAAATGCCTTCCTTTCACCCTTTTGAGTTGGCTGAAAAAGACAAATCACTAAATGGGTAGATAGGCCAGGTTCCACTGAAGTTGTATATTCACCCTCCTGAACTTGGATGAGCTTCTGATAACTATTTCTTCTATTGGCAAGTAACTCTTATTGGCAAGTAACTCTCCCTGACTCCTGATTTCTCTTTCAGGGAGACCCCCGGACGACCTCCAGAGGCTGTTCAGTGATGTGAGTGTCTACCACTCACTTTCCTTACCCAGCTCCTGCCTTTCCTCAGAGCCGCTGAAAACTATTTTTGTATCATTGGATTTCTTTATTCCTTGTTACATTTCTAGAGATTTTTTAACCAAACTGCCAGAATTTTTGAATGGATTTCTCCTCTCCTCTCTTCCTCCTTGGGTTGGGTGTCTCTCTCCCCTCCCCCCTGAACTTTAGGACTCCCTTCAACACTACTGTCCAATTACTGCATTTCCCCCATTTTAGCATTGAGTGAATTAGAAATTTTCAGATCAGTAAATCTTACCAAAATTTCTGAAAGTAGGCTTTTTTGGGGGGAATTAGGGGTGGAGGGTATAGATTATAAACTTGAGTTACTGTTCCAGAAATTATTCCCTGATGATGGCTGGATTCCCTGGGAAGGAATCATGAAGTGAGAAATTACTTCCACCCCTACACACATACCCCAGGATCCTTCCCAGAATAGCCACTAGTTGTGAAGAGGGCACAGGATAATATTTTTTAGTGTTTTCTATCAAATCTAAAGTTGAGGTTGCCATGTTGCCTTGGTGGTTGGGGCCTGCAGATGCAGGCTTTTGCAACATGACCCATTGTGTACAAAATTAGGAGAATAGAATATTGAAACAAATTTGTCTTTCTTTTCTTTTTTTTTTTTTTTTTTAAATTTCCTTGAGGGGAATTAGGATGGATCACCTGATGGGGATTTGATGTGTGATCTGCCCTGCATAAAATGTTTATAATAACTTCTGCCAAGTGCGGTTTAGTCTCAGGCTTCCTCTATCATGTTTCAGTGAATATCAGAAACTGACATTTGCATCTATCTAAGCAACACAAAGCATTGTGACTCCCTGATAACAAATTCAGTTTTTTTTTTTTTTTTTGGTTTTGTTTTGTTTTTTAAACTCTTCAGGGCATTTGGATTCTTTTCACAGGCCAGCCTGGCACTAGTCTTTTGTAAATTTTGCTCTTGAACTACTCATGAACTCTGTTGGTATGGCCTGAAGTTCTTGAGAGGATGTTGTGGTTCTTGGATGTTCCCTGATTGCTTGCTACTGCTAGTCCTTGCAGGTCTGGCTAATGGCATTTACCTTTGTGACTTAGCCTGTAGTGCAACAGGGCTGAAAATTAAGATTTCAAAAAACTTGGTTCTTAACCACTCAGCAAGGTTATTATGTCTCCACAACCTCAAATAACTTTAGTGTCAAGGAGCAAGTCATTGTGGGCTGATTAGATCAGGTTTACAAATACTCTTTGCTACAAGATAAAAAGCTAGCCAAATGTAGTGTCTGGGGTGGAAAGTATCAAAAGCCATTCAGTTGATTGGACTAATTAGCACTTAGATTAAAAGAAGAAAAATATTGATGGTGCAGATGAGTCTTAACAAATGTCTTCCTCTGAAGGGGGCTGTTAACGTGGAGTCTGAGCTGCTCCCTTTATGTATAATGCAGCCTATTTCACTCCTGATGGCAGTATCAGGGTGTGGGCATTTTTAGAGTAATAGGTGGCTACTTTGGATAATGTTGACTTTTTCCCTTGAATTTGACTGACTTTTCTGTTACTCCTGCTCTTTGTATGGGGGGGGATAACAAAATATGTAGTAAAATCATACCTATCTTTGTCAAATATATATGCACCTATCTATATCTATCTATATATACATATATCTTCTTGCTGAAATTATGTTTCTCAGACAAAACATGCAAATGCAAATTAACCTTTCCTAGACTGATAATTTAAAAATCATGCAGTCCACCTTCCAGCTGCCGAGGCCCAAGTCTCTCCTGCTAACTTGCTGTGTTTACATGCCCTCCTACCTGTATACATAGAAGTTATTTTTTTTAAATGGATATTTATTTTTTTATGTTGGCCAGTATGCAGATAGCTTCATCTGGCCTGGGGAGCTCTTATACTAGTGGCTGGAACCTTGTTACAGGCTGGATCAACACTGGGATGGTGCTCAGCTCCATGTCCCCGCCTGGGCTCATTTTGCTCTCTCTGTTTACTTGGTATTTTCTCCCTCTACATTGAGCAGTCATAGCTCCCTCAGTTGTTATTGTTTGTTTGTTTTTTTTTTTTAAGGTGAATTCCCTTGTGTACAAGTAGCTTGAATTAGATTTCAAATTATCTGAGCCATTGACTGTTTTCTGCCTGACTGAGTGAAACAGGTTCCTTTCCCAAACTCTAGAAAATAGGTTGCTTCCTATAGAGCTAGGTGGGTGGATTAAACTAGAGTTTATGCAAATCCCATGTTTCACTCCTAAGTGTAGAAATAGTCATTGTTTTCCCTCTACTACTGTGTGTACCACATGTGACTTGCTTTCTTTAGGGAATTGTGTGTCAGGAACTGAAGTGTCTATCAGTTTGGCTTTGATTAAGCTTTCCTCTTGGAGCCTCTGGGTATGTCCTACCTTTCTGAAGAAACATTCCCAAAAGCAGGGTCCAAGAAGGTTATATCATGACAACTTTACGTCTTATCTACCAAAAAACAATGTTGCTCAAAGACTAGACTGTCCTCTCTCCAGAGTCAAGGCAGCCTTTGTTGTCATGTTCTTAAAGAGATCACTGCTACCCAAACACTTTTAAAAGGCAATTCCTGATTTTTAAGTAGAGACACATATAAACTACTGTATTCCTTCCACTAGCTGTTCAAAACTAAATGACCAGAGACGTTTGTCTTTTACCTTTCTAAATCATGTGGAATTTGCTGGGGAACATGCCGGCCGTATCAGTTATAACCAGGCTTGGGCAACATTAAATTTAATTAGGTTAAGGAGATTTTAAAGTGAGGGAGGAGTTGGAAGGATTTAGGCTCGCCTGGTTTGTCGTCGTTCTCAGTAAGCTCTTGAAATTTTGAGCTGAGGGGTTTGGTCCTCTCCATTGATCTCCTTTTGAATGACAGAGTGTCTTTGGAATTAATTGTCCAGCTGTCTGATTGCAGGTATGATTTTGTTTTACACCTGAAGAGGTGAAAAGAGGCAGTAATGGCCAAATTTCAGTTAAACCCAGGGAAGCAGCCATTGGCCATTCCAATCATTTAACAAAATATGCCTTGTAGACAGAATGAGATGGTAGAAGGTGGCTGTATGTGCTAATATGCTTGCCATGTAGAAGCTTTAGGGAGGGATTCCAGAAATAGCTGAGCTGTGCAGCAAACCCCTTCTTTCCTTGTAGTCTCATCTTCTCCCAAAGCAAATGGAGGAAAAATACCTCCAGGGAATCAGCTATTTGTTTTTCTGGAGGGAGCCCACTTGATGGGTTTCACATAAAGTAGGCAGCTAGTCACCTGCATGCAGCAAATAATGAGGTGCCAGAGCATCTCTGGTCATTATCACAATGTGAATAATATTAACTGTGAAGGGGCATTCCCTCTGTACTTAGCCTTCTGACCCAGGGTTTTAAGAAGGCCCAATTATCCCAATCAAACAGGAAAGGAGCGGCATTCATTCCTATTTGGATTAAACCATAAAAGTATCAAGTGGAAGCTGAGGAACTGGAGATAGTTTCTTGGTGACTCTTGTTCCATGTGTTGGGAAAAAGTGATTAAACAATTTCTTATTCAATTTCTTTGCTGCCCAGGAAAGAACTTTTTTCAATCAAGGTGTCCTTGGAGACTAGGGCAGGTCCAGGAGCTAAGTTTGCTCCACAGTCTTGAGCCCTTTTCCTAGTTCTCTGTTGTCTTTTTAGAACTGGTTTTAGGCTTATGTTGGGAGGCTCTTGGCTGGAAGGTTTACTGTTTGGTGGCTGCATGTTAGCCCATAATGGAAAATGGAAATAGAGTATTTGGAAACATTGAGCAGCATGAACCTTTTTAATGCTGAACATGGCCTGGGAAACAGAATTTTTACTTGCCCTCAAATATGCTTAGCTTTATACCACTTTAAAATAACTCAGAGGTGATTTTTTTTTCTTGTTTTGTATAAGCCCACATTTACATACAATTATTCTTTGTAAACATAATGCCTTTTTTCTTGAAATGCTAAGGTCTAGATGAAAAAAATGGTTAGGTGAGAGTAGCAGTGATGACCCTAGAAAAGCATGTGTTGAAGCCTGACTTGATCCTTTGAGTAAAATAAATCCTAGAACTGGGAAAGGGTAGGGTGGGGTGGGGAGGGGGGATTACTTTTGTGAAAGGTATTAGTGCAACTCAAAAGATCATGAAAACTTGATTCTTTAGTGATTGGGCAGGACCAACATTCCTCCCCAGGTTATCCTACTAAAGTTGTAAGCAATAAACTGTTAAAAGAAGAGCAAGGCCCAAAAGCCTGCAAATGACTGAGATCACTTTCCACATCATACTATTTTCATAAAGATAATGACTTTTGACTTGAATGGTAGTTTTAACCATACAACTTTTAGATAGCTTTGTTCTATTTATATAGTGACCATTGATCATTATGGATGTATTCTTTATGAACACTGCTGTAAAAAGAAAAAAAAAAAAGGTTTTAATGACTTACTGAGTTGAATAGTTATCATGGCAAAACCCACAAACTTCAATAGAGATAATGGATCATCATGCAGAGCATCTGAGAACTATGTGATAATCTAGACTTTATCATTTCAAAAATGTTTTTTTTTTTAAAGAATATACATGCATGCCAAATGTCTTTTTCAATGATTTGTAATATACGTTTTATGACTGGAACCTTTTTTGTACAAGACACTTCAATAAATGTTTTGACTTAATAGTTGGGTCTGAATTTGTTTGGGCTTTTAAAACAAATACTATTGCTATTTGTGGGAGACCCCGATACTCACCCTGTAGTGCTGGAGAAACTGAGACAAGATAAGTTTTTAATAGTTTATTTGGATTTCTGATAGGGAGAGATTTACTGGGATCAAAAGAAAAGATTTTTGATCCCAGGGCTGAATGAGACTATTGTCTCCAAGAATCCAGCAGTCAATGGGAGTTCTCAATGACATATAGCTCTGAGCTCTGGTAGCTAAACAAAGGTGGTGGGGGGTCTGGAGTCCAAACTCTGGTGAACAGGAATCTCCAGGCAGGGACCATCAATCCAGTTCTGACAGATTGGGGGGTAGGACCATAAATTCTAACAAATTGGGAGTTAAGGAGGTGTCCAACTAGAGCCAGGAAGTGTGGACTTGGAGATATAGACAATACCAATTAGGTATCTGAGATAGGACATCTGGAGTCTAATGGAATGCCAGAGCTCCACAGTCCTAATCATCTTAGTTCTAATGAGCAGAAAAGCCGGGTTGCAACCAGGGGGATTGAGGAGAACAATTTAGGGAAACTGAGGCAGAACAATTGGAAGGGAACTGTGGCACAACAATTCAACACAGCTTTGTCAGCATTTTGCTGGTAGAACTGTTGAGGTCCCTCAGTTTTATTTGTCAAAAAGGAATTAATAGTGTATCCACCTTTGTGTTTTAACTCATGGTATCTGTCATCCATTTCAGTTATCATATACTGATCTCTCCCACCTAGATTTGTAGTAGGAACAAATGAATGAATAAAAAGCTTAACATTTAATCCTGGTTCTGGTGAGCACTGAGTCTGGAGTCAGAAAATCTCAATCCACATCAAACCTCAAGATAAACTTGTTAGTTCACTTTTGAGGAGGGACCAGGTGAAAGGAAAGAGTAAACAGGGAAATAGCATGTAATTATATATGTAATTATGAAAACAGTATATAATTATGTGGTATGCATGAAAAATTTGAAGCAAGTTTCTCTGATGAAAGCCTCATTTCTCAAATAGATGAAGAACTGAGTCAAATTTACAAAAATCAGTACAAAAATATTGCAGATCTTAGGCCAAAAAACTGAAATTGAGAGTATTATGAATTGGGGAATTGCTAAATTGTGGTATGTGGTTGTGATTGAATATTATAGTTCTATAAGATAGGACGTGCAGGATGCTCTCAGCAAAACCTGGAAAATCATGAGCTTAAGCAAAGAAATCTATTGTGTACAAATTAATAACAATGTGGGATAATCAGCTATGAATAATTTTGCTATTCTGAGATATACAATGATCCAAGACTACTCTGAAGGACTTAATGATAAAAAATGCTATCCATAATCAAGAGAAAGAACTGATTGTATCTGAACATAGTCTGAAGCACATATATATGTATGTGTATTTTTTCTTGAGAGTTTGACCTATGTTTTCTTTTGCAACATTATGAGTGTTTTGCAAGGAATGGGGAGGAATGAAGAGTATTTTGAACTCAAAAGTTTTAAAAACATGTAAATTGTTTTATATGTAACTAAGGAAAATTAAAAATATTAAAGATACTTGTTAGCTGTGTGGCCCTGGATAAGGTAGACACATCCTTTGACTGCTTATTAGTTCTGCCAACTGTAAAATGGGTATAACAGTTTCACGGCATTGTTGTGAGGATCAAATAATAATTGCAAAGCACTTTAGTGCTTAATAGTAGGTGCTTAATAAATGCTTATTCTCTTACCTGTTATAAGCACCAGTGTCCATAAGAGGGCTCTGGGACCAGTGGATTTGAGGCTCAATTGTGGTAATTTATAGCAAATTGATTAGTATTACGATTGGCCAGGATGGGTATACCTGAGCTCCTTTTCGACATTCTTAATTCATTATCTAAGGAGTTTCAGATTATCCAATGACCAAATGCTTCCCCCAACCTGTACCTAGAAGGTTGACTTTTTGAAACTAAGTTGAACACTTAAATTACTCCAGTGGATCTGTAGTCTCACCAGTGACCTTCAAGTGATGGAGATAATAATCCAACTGGATTTAGATTTATGCCTTCCTATCCTTCATCTCTTCCCATTCCTTCCCGTAAATTTCCCATAGAGTCTATCTGTATTACTTGGAAGTTTTAAAGTTTCAATTCATGAAACTTAACATTTATCCCTATTAGATTTTGCCTGTGTTCTAAATGAACATCTAAATGATATGAAAAGAAAAACTTAAGGATCCATTAATAGGTACTGTTGCCACTCATATCAATATCAAAATATTTTTATAACATGCTCAGTGTTGTCTCACAGAATACAAAAAATCAGTAGATTCTAAGCCTCAGTTTGAGGAGGCTTTTATAGGTCTTAGTCACAAAAGAGGAAGGTAAAGAACAGGTAACAGGAAAGAAAGGAAACTAGTAAATATTAGAGATAAAGCTGGAATTAGCAGGCTAACCAGAGCTTACTCATTTGGTGTCTCCCCCAAATTCTGTAAGCCCTGTCTAGCTAGGGCTTTCTTAAGTAAATGACAGTGATAGTGTCAAATCAGATGACAGTCCTCTACAAAAATCTTTTGGAATACTGTTGTTAAGCTATTACTCTTAGCTTTGTGTGTGTCCATCCACTCTGCAAATTTGATAAGCATATCATTTATAGTAGCATTTAAAAGATGGTTTGTAGTTCTTCACAGATATTCATTTTTTCTTTTTTTCCAAAAGATATGTAAAAATAATTTGCAATAGTATTTTTCTAAGATTTTGTGTTCCAAATTTTTTCTCTCCTTTTCCTCCCCTCTCTCCAAGACAGCATGTACAATCCTTTGAAACATTTTCATATTTATCATGTTCTGCAAGAAAAATCAGACTAAAAAGGGGGGGAGGGCAGAAACACAAGAAAAAAAACATTGTCTCCATAGAATGTGACTGGCATTTTACATTCCAAGTCTATTGGAATTGTCTTGGATCACTGCATTGAGAGAAGAGCTTAGTTTATCATAGTTGATCACATAAATTTTGCTGTTACTGTTTACAATGATCTGGTTCTCTCATTTCACTCAGCATTAGTCCATGCATGTCTTTCCAGGCTTTTCTGAAAGCAGCCTGGTCATCCTTTCTTATAAAACAGAAATATTCCATTACATTCATATACCATAACTTATTTAGCCAGTCTTTCAATTGATAAGCATCCTCTCAATTTCCAGTTCCTTGGCACTACAAAACGTTTCCACAACCTTTTTGCACGTGTGGGTCCTTTTCCCTATTTTATGAACAGATAGTCATTTTCATTTCCAAATGACTCATAAAAATGCTATCCAATTCATAAAAGTGTTGAGTGCAGATTGAAGCCTATTTCACTGTATTTTCCTGCAACATGGCTAATGTGGAAATATTTTTTGCATGACCACATGTCTAACAAGCATAATATTGCTTGCCTTCTTAATGGGTGGAGGAGTGACTGGAGGAACAGTTTCAAACTCAATTTTTTTTAATGTCAGAAACAAAAAAAATTGTTCTGCTCAGTACAGCCGCCAGAGGTTAGTGCTGTAGAATAATCCCCATTTTACAGATGAGGAAATTGAGGTAGATTCACATGATTAGTGTATGGGCTGGCTTTGAATCTAGGTGTTGGCGACTCCAGATCCGGCGCTATCTCTTGTGTCCACCTAGCAGCCTTTATTTAAAGCCTAGAGTTTTTTCAGGCTGACAGTGACCTTATGTGTTTGCTAAAACCCAGGGAAAGTCTAGTTGTGGCGTGGAAAGTCTAGTAGCTGATCTACTGTCCTGGTAGAATAGGAAGTGAAAGGATCTGGTTCAAATCTCAGCTCTCGCGGTACTCCACCTCCATGTGCCTCAGTTTCCCGACTCGAACTTCCTTCTGAAGTTTACCACTAGAACGGGCGGACTGCGGTTTGATGGGGAGAGGGGTTGAATCACAGGAACAGGAACGCGGGAAGGAGAGCAGGGGAAGGGAGGGAAGGTAAGAGAGAGATCCTGGGCACCTGCGTGCGGAGCAGCCGTGAAGGGGTCACATTGTACGGGTCTGGACACTTGCGCAAAGGTAAAGTTGGTGGATTGGCGCAAGGTTTGGCGCCTGCGCACTGAGAGTCTGTTCTCGCCTGGCCACGGCGCCTGCGGGCGGGGCTGGGCCGATACTATTCCTTTGTGTTTTCATGTTGGGGAGTTGGGAGATGTCCCAGCTTGCATTGCGCGGTAGCGCAGGGACGGGGGAGGAACCTACTCATCTAAGGGGAAGAAGGTTGCGGACTGCCAGTACGTTTACCGTTCTCCTAGGAGCGCCCAGTATGGGTGGGGCGGAGCCGGGAGGTCTTAGTGATGTCACAACCCCTTGAACTAACTGGCTCGAGGCAGTTTACGAGCTGCGCAAGCGCAAAGAGCAGGGTCACCTAACGACCCACGGTCTCGCCTTACGTGAACCACTTCAGAGAGCGCGACTCGTGGCGCGTGGCTTTGTGGGCACTGTAGTTTTTTCTTTTCTCGCCGGCTCTTCCCTATCTTTTCAGTTTTTGATTCCTCTGGGACTCCGTTTCCCGTGGTGCGCCGGGGCCGGCTTCCGGTGCGGGTACGGGTCGGTGCACGCGGCGGCAGTGGCGGCGCCCTGGTGACATTGCTTGGGGGCCATGGAGGGCAGCTTCGGTTCGGATTTCGGGAGTGCGGCGGGGGCCGGGGGCGGGAAGCTGGACCCAGGGCTCATCATGGAGCAGGTGAAGGTGCAGATTGCCGTGGCCAACGCGCAGGAGCTGCTGCAGGTGCGGGGCCGGGGCGCGGGGGCGACGCCGGGGCTGGGGACCAGGGCCTGGGGCCAGGGTCGGGCCGAGGGTCCCCTTGCGCGGGGTTCATTGTGTCTCCCTGTCCCCTCCAGAGGATGACGAACAAGTGTTTCCGGAAGTGCATTGGGAAACCCGGCAGCTCCTTGGATAACTCCGAGCAGGTGAGGGCACCTCGCGGGAGGAGGGGGAGGACTCGGACTCGGTGGCCCCACGCGGGGCGTCGGGCCGGCACTTCCCCGCCCCTCTATCAGGGGATGTGGAGTTGCGGACTGCCCTCTTGCCGCTGGGGCGAATCTCGGGCAAAATCTCCCTGGCTATAACCCTGAGTCATACCTAGTCCCCGAGGTAGCCCTTAAAATTGAATCACGTGGAGCCTGGGGAGACTGGCAATGAACCTGGTTTGCAGACCCCGAGCTGGGTGGGCAAATGTGATCCTTCCCCCTGTCCTCCCTGCATGACACATGCCCTAAGAAGTTGCACCCACAGACTAGGAGTAAGATACAGGGAGGCTGGAGGGGCTAGTTGGCCTGTGGGAATATTCCAGGAGGGAGGAGGGGGCAAGAACTGGTTACTTTGGGGGGACCCCGAGAATAGGGACTGAAAGAAGCAACCCAGTTATTACGGGACTGGGTGTCTAAGGTGTGAGGTGCTGTCCTCTGTCTAAGAGGTTATGTCCAGAGAAATCTTGAGTGAAATACAAAGAATGCTAGTTTTGGAGTTGGAACATGTGATGTTCCATCATATTTATTTTAGACTTGCCTAAGTATGAGCTTTTTGGGGGTGGAACTTGTTTTTTTTTTTTTTTTTTGCTTTTCTTTAAATTTCTTGTTTGTCCTTCAATTTCAAAGACTACTGTGACATCAGGGAGGTGGTGCCATGACAGGCAAAGGAATTGGATTTAAGTGAGGGCTGTGCGAACTCACCGGCCTCACTTTCCCCTCCAGAGCCATCTGGGTCCAGTGGCCAAATAGAGATCAAGAGGACTGGGGATGGCCCTGGCTGCAGTGGGGGACCCTTAATAGGTCTCAGTGTGACTGAAGCAACTACCCACTCAGTGTTTAAGGCTGGATGAGAAGAAATGCTGCAGAGAAAGACCTGGGAAGACCCCCAGGAACAAGTTTTTACTGGCCCTAAGCAGCTACAATTGTTATTTACATTCACTCTAAGGAATTCTGGCCTAAAGGAGACCAGGAGGGATTGGCCTGAGATTTATTGTTGGCAATCTGTGAAAGCTTGAGGATTTGGGTTTGGAGGAAGGTAGCTTGCCTACTATTGGAGTGCAGCATGAACTACTTAGAAAGATAGGAGAAAGCAACCCTTGGGTTCATGGGCATTGGCCATACTTGGCAGTCTCCTTGTTGACTATCTGAAGATGAAGAAGAATTTGTTTTCAGGCATTTTGTTTGTGATCCCATTTGGGTTTTTCTTGGCAAAGATGCTGAAGTGGCTTTTCAATTCCTTCTCCAGCTCATTTTATAAATGAGGAAATTGAGGCAACCAGGGTTAAGTGACTTGCCAGGAGTCATACAGGTAGTTTGTCTGAGGCCATATTTGAATTTAGGTCTTTGTGACTCCAGGCCTGGAACTCTAGGCAATATTGTACTAGATCCATGTAGGATCTAGGGCAGTTAGAGCAGAGTACTGAGTCCCTTCTTCCCCGTCTGTTTCCTCTTTAGAAGTGCATTGCAATGTGCATGGATCGCTACATGGATGCCTGGAATACAGTGTCCCGCGCCTACAACTCTAGATTGCAGCGGGAGCGAGCCAACATGTGAGGCATGTGCTTTTGGAGTGGACATCCAGGAGCGCTGGCTCTGTTGTCCAGAGTGGCCGACTCTGGACACAGCCAGGGAGCTCATCCTCCTCCCATCCTCCCTTCTGACAAGGTGCTTTGAGAATGAAAGGAATAAGGCAGGGGCAGGGGAGGATTCCTGAAATTTGGCTCCATTCCTTGGTGATTCCCCAGCCCATAATGAGCACACTAATAAAAGCCCTGTTTGTGGAGCCTGGATCTCTGCCCTTCTCTAAGGGCTCAGTTCTCCCCTTCTCTGCTGTGGTTACAGCTTATAGGTGAAGGATTGGGCTATTGGAGGTCCTCCTGCAGGCTGGGAAGCTCCTGGCCCCCTCCTGACGGAATCTGACATTACTGGCTCCAAGCATATACTGATTCTGAACTGGGTCTGTGGCTATTCCCCGGGAAAGGCTTGTTTGGCACTTCTGAGTTGGGGATGCCCAGCTCACGAGCAAGGGTCTATGTCGTCACTGCCTGTTATGTATCCAGAAAACAGTAAATTCCTGTCTGTGACACCAGAACTACTTATTTTATCCATCTTCTGAGCAAAGAAAAGTATGGATTTTTCTTTGAAAGGTTTGTGCCTCTGAGCTGGGAGATGTTCTTTTGGTTGAGAGTGGGCTGAATGGAATGTCCTGCCCTGCCTGGCCCAGCTGTGTGGGGGATACGGATCTGCATTTGGAGTCACTGGCACCCATGTGACCTTGGGCAAGTCACATAATGACTGGGAGGTCTCTTTTCAAATTTTAGCATAATAGTGTGGTTTAGAATGTCTTCTTTTGCTATAAGAAGCACTTCTCTTTGGTATAATGGGGCTGTGACGACCCAGATGGTTATGAAGAAAACAGCTTTTTGAGGTCTCTAGCTGAAGCTGCCTTGAGGAGGAATAATAATAGTAATTTATGTAGATGTGCTTAAATCTTATTGTCACTGTTCTAAGTGCTTTACAACTTCCTTATTCGATTCTCACAATGATCCTGTAATGTAGGTGCTATTATTCCCATTTTATGGTTGAGGAAATGGAGGCAAGTGGGCAAAGTGAATTGCCCAGAGCTTCAAGCTGTCTGTGGCTTCCTGATTCCCAGCCTGGTGTCCTATCTGTTGTACCACGTAGCCATCAAGGATGCTGTTTTGTATTTTCAAGGTTGGCTTGGGTTCCTCCTGACTTTACTTAGGTCTGGTGGTCCAATTGGCTGGTGCCACAGGGATTCAGGAGGTCTTGGACTGAATGCTGAGATGCCAGTAACACATCATCTTGATGTATGTCTCAGCACAGCTAAGCATCTCATCCTGTGAGGGTCATTTCTGATTATGGGTGGGGAATAATGATGATTGAAATAATTCACAAAAATACCTATAGCACTTGAAGGGTGACAATGCAGTTTTGTAAAGTGTAACAGGTAGTGTGAAGTATTAAAATTCTAGCTCCACTTTATAGATGAATAAACTGAATCTCCAAGAGGTGAAATGATTAGCCCTTGGTCACCCAAGTTGTAGAGTAAAATTCAGCAAACATTTATTCAGTGCTGACTAATATGTTCAAGATTCCCTGTCCTCAATCCCGGGTAGACAGAGGCACAGAATTCCAACATTGACTGCCTGTGACTAGTGCTAGTAAATAATGGGTTTTGTCCCAGCAGTCTTACTCCTGGACTAAGGGTGGCCCTAAGGGGGTGGGGGGAGGGCTCAGTCATTCACTTGTCCCCCACAAGCTAGAGTCTGAAACAGGTTGTGTTTACTTGTATAAAATAGTCTAATAAAATTGCACCATGTTAATGCAACTGCCCTCCCCTCCCCTGCCCTAAATCCATCCCGGTGGCAGAGCTCGCCATTCCATCAGTTACCACTAGGGATGGTTCTTGGCTTTCAGGCTATCGCTGCTGTTCAACATAAGGAGCCAGGATGCTCCTTAGGGTCAGCAGCCACTGCCTGCTTCAGGTTGACTCCTGAAGCCAGGGGAGTCTTCAGGCTGGCCACGTGCCTCCTGATCTTCCTGGCCAATCACAGTCTGATGTTCTGCCTGATCCAGCCCCTCACAGCCGTCACCTTGGAGTAGACACCCGGGAAGTATGGCCTGGCACAGCCGTATCCCCAGCTGGTGACCCCAGCAAGAAACCATCTCCCGGCGGGCTCCTTGCAAGCCAGCGGTCCCCCGGCATCACCCTGGAAGGATGAGAGCAGCAAAGAGGGTCACAGAGCTGAGCTGGCAGGGCCTGGAGAAGACAGACCACCCTCTGCGGCTCCCAAGAACAAGGGGGGGTCACTGCTCGCGAGATGCATAGGAATTGGGAGTTTGAGGCAGCAGTCCTAGCTCAACCACTAGCTGGTTGTGTCACCAATCTAAAATGAGAATGATACCTACTCTGCCTTCTATATAAGTTGGGTAAACTATTCTGAAGGCTTATAGAGCCCTTTCCCCATAAGAAATGTGAGTAAATATTGTAATTTTACAAATGAAAATAGGTGTGAATGTGCCTCCAGTTAAACATGGTATACCTGTAAAGTGTGGTGGGATGGTGTCTGTGTGGAGTGCTGGTTACGGATGGAGCTGCCTCTGGAGCCTGGGGACAGTGCGGGAAAGGGGGGAACCTGGGCTGGGGCTCACCGAGCAGCTGTCCACACCTCCCTGGGCGAAGCCGGCACACAGCATTCTGTTACTGATCTGGATGGGGTAGAACTTCCTGCAGGTCTCTTCTCCAATGATGTTCACCACGGCTTTCTGCAGGTGCCTCACCATCAGCCCTGTTCAACATAATGGAGTTAGCAAGGCCTCCTGGAGGGACTCGAGCATCTTTTGGACAAGTGCTAGTTTTTCTTTGTAGCCCCCAAAGTCTGCCTTTCCACAGGTTAGGCTTTTGTTGCTTTTTTGCAGAATGAGTCCATCTCATATTTGAAATCATGTGTCGTGCTCTGCTCAAATCTTTAACTCTCTTCTAGCTCCTTAAAGTGCTCCAATTCCTTCCTAAAAAAACATTTCACACTTGGAATTCAAAACCCTTCACAGTCATGGTGACATGTAGACTCGTTCTCCTTCCTAAAATGTGTCTGGGTTTAACTAATAGGTCAGCTACAGCTGGTCACCGATGGCAGAGGAACTGATTTCATTGAGGGCTATGTGCTGCCCCTTGTGTTGGCAGCCAGTTACAGTCACATAGGGGTTGGGGATGATGAGACATCAGAGAAGTGGGGCTTTGGAGGTCATTTCGTCACCAGCCTCATTACACATGAGCAAACAGGCTTGGTCAAGGGCAGTGACTTGTCCAAGCTGTGATTCCGACCCACATATTCAGACGTTAACTTTAGAGCTCATTGGGCTTAGCCTATGGGAACAAGACATGATTGGAGACCTACGAGATTTCCCCCTCATTACCAAAAATAATTGTAAGTGCTCAGCATGGTCTGGAACGTTTTGTGGCTGGATCTCACTCTTCCTGACCCCATTAGGGGTTATCTTGGCAAAGAGTGGCTTGTTGACTCAGTTCATTTTACAGATGAGGAAACTGAGTTGTGTCTTGTCCATGTTCATACAGTGAGATGGGATTTGAAGCTGAGATGATGTGTCTTCCGCTGCCCCCCATCTGCCCCTTTTCAGAATGTAGGTGTTTAATAAATGCTTGTTCTCCCCATTCCCACTCCTTGTTCTCATTTCCCCCCCTTTCCAGAGTGTGTTGGATTTAAAGTCAGGGGACAGGGCCAGTCAGGAACATAGGCCAATCATTCTGTAGAGCTTATTAGTAAACTGGGCTTGGTTTAGTCTGCCTAGCTGAGCCTTGGATTAGAGGGGCTGCAGTGGGGTGGATAGGGTGGTGTGAGCTGTAGGCGACTCAAGGACTTTCAGAGGGGTCATTTCCCTACCTCCTTCCCGGATGGATCCCCAGCCTGTGATGAAACACTTGGTGCCTTCAGTGAAGAGATGAGAGTGGTCTGGGAGGCAGATGGGCTTGATGACACTGTTGTATTTCACAGGGGCAGAGAGTTCTAGGAGGGCTACATCATAGTCCAAGGTGTAGATGTTGTAGAATGGGTGCTTGTAGATGCGGTACACCTTCTCAACCTTCCCATCCATACCACTCAGGGAGGCTGTCCCCAGGAAGGCCACCCACAGGTTGGGGTCACTGTAACTGAAACAATGAAGAGAATTTCACTACTACATTTTGTCAACAACTACCAATCTTATTAAGCATTTTCATACGGTAGCAAGTGAACTGCAAATACCTTCATTTTGCAGCTGAGCAAAATGAGGCTCAGATTAAGTCACCTGCTCATGGTCTGCCCTGACTCCTAATTTCCAGGACATAGAAGCTTCTTCCACCCCCAATAAGAAGCTATTCTGCACAATTTACTTCTGAGAATTATTAGAGATGGAAAAAAGAAACCAATTGAGATTGAATATCCTCAAGGGATTTAATTGAAGGAGAAAAAGCTAGGATTTAAGAGTCAGAAGAGGTCAAAGAGATTTATCTGATTCAACCTCATCAGAAAGAGGAACTGACTTGCCCAAGATGCCAAATAGTAGAGCTGGGGCTGAAATCCAAGGAGCCCTTGAGCAAAGCAAGTTCTTTTCCCACAATGCATAGGGCAGGCGGGGAAGGCTTCTTTGAGGAGGTGGCAGTTGAGTGGATCCCAAACATACGCAGCTGACAGGAGAGCAGCAGCCTTGGAAGTTTATGGTCTCCACTAGATCATCCCTGGCAAAGCACAAGCAGCACTTTCTGCCCTAAATGCAGAAACCTAATTTTGAATGCTCTATGAATTGACTCTCATTTCCTGTAGAGGGCATTCAGCAATCACATTAGTTAATCATCTGAAAGGTAGTGGAAAGAATGTGACCAGCTAGAAGACCTGAGTCCAAGGTTTAATTTTATTACTCAATTGAGCTTCAGTTTCCTCTTCTATAAAGTGGATATCATCATCTTTGTACGCCACAGGCTATGTCTGAATCTTAGAGGAGATGATACTGATAAGTACTTCAGCAAATGTAACCTCTCCTTCCAGTGGAACCAAGGGCCCCATTTTCACTACATGTGGCAAACCCAGGGGAAGGAGTGGGGGAAGGGGAGACCGCTAGAGTGAACCAGCAGGAGGAGAATTTCTAAGAGTCAAGATCAAAGGGTCCACCAAGAAGCTGATTAAATAATTTCAGGAAGACAACATCAGTAGCAGGGTGGGAAAGAGGGAGGGTTAGCAGAAACGAGGCTCAGAGTTAATCCCACTGTACTACTTCAAGGATGACCAAGCACACTGCACCAAAGCTCTGAAAGATATTCTGTAAGAATTGCTCTCTGAAGCTCTAATAGGGGATGGAACTTGAACCAGTTATAAAGCCTCCCAGAAGTATGTCCACATTTCAGAGGCTATGCTGTAAAAAAGGTCCAGAATCTTTGGAATCAGAGGATTTGGGTTCAAATTCTACCTCACAAATCATTTACTTCTCTGGCCTGTTTCTCTGGTCTCTGGAGGCTCCTCTAGTCCCAGATCCAAGATTCTGAGCTCTGTTCTCCCTCTCAGTCTGTGATTCTAAGAAAATATGCAACAGCTTCTGGACTGAAACTACATCTGAGCTTTGGTGAAAACACTTCTTTAGGTTTTTAACTATTCTTTTGGGAAATTATAGGGAATCATTAAAATGTTTTAGTTCCAGGGTGATTTTTCCCTTGTTATCTTAAAAGTTATTACTCCCACTCATAACTAATATTTATATCAATTTTAAGGTATTCAAAGCTCTTTCCGTAGATTATTTCCTTTGATCCTCAGAACAACCGGGAGGAAGGTGCACGTTATCCCCATTGTACAGATGAGGAAACGAGCTGAGAGTTTTAGTGATTTAATCAGGCAAGTTATTTATCAGGAAGTTTAATCAGCCTGATTACACGCCTGAGACAAGATTCAAACTCCCGTTCCGATTCCAAATGCAGCATTTCAGGCACTCCGTCAAGGAGCCGGCTCTCAGGTAGTGGGGATGAGGAGGAATAGGGGTATGTTTCTGCTTGTCAAAGATCAGCTCAGAAACTAGCGGCTGTTGAGCATCTTCGGAGCCGGCACTTTGCTGAGCCTAGCAGCAGCAGCAGAGGGAGCCAGAGAACTTTCATGAACTTTTTTTTCAGACCTTTCATATGAATAAATGTGGCGTCTTCGTTCCCAGAGGAGGGACTAGAGGAAGGATACATTGTTGCTGCATTTGGAATTAGACCCGGGTTTGAATTTTCAGTAGCCGAGTCACCAAGTGACTCGAGTCACACGCCAGTTTCATTCTCCTGTAGGTAAAATGTAAATTCCTTTCCAGCTCTTTTTCTTTTTAAATTTTTTAAAAAAAGTATTAATATTCTCCTATTCTCACCCACCTCCATTGGAAAAACAACATCTACCCCCTCTCCCCCTTTTTTTTTTGCTGAGGGAATTGGGGTTAAGTAACTTGGCCAGGAAGTGTCTGCAGATTTGAACTCAGGTCTTCCTGACTTCAGGGCCGGTACTCTATCCACTGCGCCATCTAACTGTGCTACCCTCCTCCCCTTTTTTTAAACAAACAAGCTTAGGCAAACAAAACACATTTCCACATCTTCCAGGTCCAAAAATACATCACATTCTGCACCTTCAATCCACCAGCTCTCTCAAGAGCTGCTTAATCACTTAGGAAGCTGGGCTTCTACAATATGATTGGTCATTACAGTGACGATAGGGACTGACTCCTGCCTCTTTTTGTATTCCTGGCACTTACCACAGTGCCTGGCCCATAGTGGGTGCTTAATAAGTGTTTCCTGAATTCACTTGAAGTGCAAAAACTGAAGACCAATTTTCTCAGGGAAACTTCTTAAATCTAATGGAACTTCATGTTGAACACTTGTTTTCAGGGTGTCCAAGATACCCATTTGGAAATATCCTCTTCCTCATCCATTTTCTTGATAATATTTTGCTTTTGGACATGACTACATTTACATCCAGCTATTCTGACTTAAAACAAAGAGGGAAGGCTCTCCCGGGGAGGGTAGTCAAGAAAGGCTTCTTTGAGGAGATACTTCTGACAAAGTAACACACATTTACTGAGTGCCTACTGTATGCAAGATCCTATGGTTGTCAGGGGACATACAAACATAAATAAAACATAGTCCCTGTTCTCAAGAAGCTTTCTAAGAGGGATGTACAATACAAAAAAGGAAGCTAAATAGTACCATAGTACATAAAGTGCCAGGCCTAGGGTCATGAAAATTCATCTTCCCGAGTTCAAATCTAGCCTCAGACACCTGTTATGTTAAGTTGGGCAAGTCACTTAATCCCATTTGCCTCAGTTTCCTCATTTAGTAAATGTTCTGGAGAAGGAAACAGCAAACCACTCCAGTAACTTTGCCAGGAAAGCCTCAAATGGGATCATGAAGAATCAGTCATCTAAAACTTCTGAACACAAAGAAATAACTATAATACAAAACAAACCAGGGCAAGGAATTGAAAGAGGCCTTCTAGAACAGGTGAACAAACCCTGGACTTGAAATTCAGAGTCCTGGAATTGAATCCTGTCTCTGCCTAGAGCTGGATGACTGATCAAGTCACTTCCCCTTTGAGCCTGTTTCTCCATCTGCAAAAGAGGTGGCACCTAGGTAGAAAAGCTGTGAGGAAAGATAATGGGTTTAAAGATTAGGTAGAAACTCCTTACACTTAAGATGCCTCTCAAGAAGATGTCTGTTGTTCTTCTTGTTACTTTGTGGTGGGTTTTAAAGAGAATGGGGTTCCACGAGGACATTCAATACTCTACCACGTTCATTCTGTCAAATCTGTTTTTAAAATTCACAGCACACAGTGTGGCTCCTAAGTGTAAGTGAGTACAAGTTGTAAGGCTGGAACTGAGTCTAGAGTTCCTGTTTATCATTCAAGAGAATGTCAAAATTATGGTGCTTTGAGAGGCTCTGTTCAACAATGACCATTAGGATAATTTGGATGCTCTTTCTGCTCCTGGCCCTTTTGAGATCCCCTCTTAAGTGATAGTGAGTAGGGCTTGTTTTAGTCTTTGTATCACCACTAACTAGCACAGTGTCTGGCCCATGGGAAGTTCTTAATAACTTGTTGATTGATTGACACAGGTTGTGAGTACTTAGTGTAAAATACATAAGCACATATTTGGAGGTCTGTATTTGGAGGGGTCATTGGCATTCTCATCTTTGATTAATCTAAGAGCTTCCTGTGTGCCAGGTACTGTGTTAGGTGGTGGTGATACAATGACTTTAACTAACAGAGATGGGAGTCAAGAGAGGGCGATCTAGGGATGGAAGATCAAAGGACACATACAGATCAGATCGGTCCAGTTTGGACCAGACTAGAAAGGTGCCCCTTTCACAAAGACTTGTATGTTGTTAATCCTGCTGCTACAGGAAATGATCTCCTGTCAGTTCTTTGGTTTCCCTAGTTTCCTTTAAAAATAGCATTTGTCTGAAGAAACTGATATAGATGTAAAGGGAACTCAATTAACTTACTTATATTTGAAAAAGAAATGTCCAAGTGGTAGAAGCAAGGCCAAAACACAGAAGATGAATATAATACCTTGGCATGAAATCCTATAAAAATAGTGTTAGGAGAGCTAATGCTCAAAATGAGCTAAGACTGGTCAGGGAAGCTAAGGACAACAGAAAGAGTTTGGGGCTCATTTTTTGGTTATTTTGTCTTATTAGGAGACAGAGTAGAAACCAAGAAGGGATAAGACCCTTGCTCTTGGGGAAAATAGGGTAATGAGAACTGACAACAGAGAGAGTAGACCTGCCCATTTCTTTATTTTGCTTCCATTTTCTCTGACAAGAAGGACCTTCATTCTGGAAAGGACAGAACAAAGATGGCTAACAGGACAAGTGCAGCTAACAGGACAGGATAAGTGAGGAGATAGGAACAGAGCACCTGGTGACTCTTGATGAATTCAAGTCACTAGGACTAGAAAATGACAACTTTGGGTATGGAGAAAGCTGGATCATTGTCAGCAACCTGGAAATGATCATGGAGACTGAGGGAAGTACCACATGTCTGGAGAAGATTAAATGTCAGCACCTGGAAGGGAATGAAATCTAAAAAGTCTTGCCTATGAGTTTATGTTGATTCTTGGGGAAATTCTAGAAAGACTCCCATATCTAGAGAGACTTCATCAAACATAGGCCATGCCAGTCTAAAACTTGTTGCTTTTTGGGGGGACAGGATACATGGAACAGAAATTTAGAGCTGGAAGGTTCTTCCAGGCTATTTTTTGAGACTATTGAGATCAACCCCTTAATTTTACAGATGAAGGACTGCAGCCAAGAGTGTTTCTTCTGTCTTAACTATTTTGGTGTTCCCATAAATGTTTATTGAATTGAATCAAAAAGAGAAACAGGCACCGGAGGTGATTCAGACCCAGGAGGTGAGAGGGGAAGGTGCAGGCCTACTAGGCAGATCTAGGAAACAGTGAAGAAAGTCAGCTAGTATGGAGATACCTCAGGACTTTCCTGGGGTCTCCTCACTTCCCTCTTCATTGATGAACTATAGCCATTGGGACCATTTGACTTATTTCTTTGCTTATCCATGGAACCCCTGAGCTCCAAAGGAGAGAATGTTGCTGCTAGGTGCTACCAGAGAGGCAGAGGGAATGCTCCTAGAAGAAGCCAGAAGTTGTGACTTGCAGACTCCCCCTGCCCCCCACTCATTTTCCAGATGAGGAAACTGAATTCCCCCTCCCACCCTTCTCCCCCAAACTGCGCTTGGTCCCATCACATGGACTTACACGTCAAAACAGTGAGCGGCAGTGAGCAGCCACCTGTCCGCAATCAGCACCGCCCCGCACTTGTGTTCCTTCCTCCTCAGCCAGAGACTGACCTGCCAGGGCCATTCCCCACGGCTGGCAGCGCTGCCACCCACAATCTTGGTGAGGGTGCCCACCGCAGAGACACCGCAGTCTGGAGAAGAGGGTAGAGGGCAGAGATAGAATGCATGGGGACCCTAGCAGCCAGCTGCCCTCCTAGCCCTCCCCCCTCCTCCTCACACCATGGGGAAGCAGAGAAAAGAGCTGAGCTTCCGCAGAGAGAGTAATTCTAGGCTGCCATCGGGAAGAAGGGTCACAATGGTGCCGGGTGGCTCAGGAGAGAGCACTTGGACCAGTGGGTGGTTGTCAGTTAGTGAAAGGCTAAATTCGGCTTTATAGAAAGGAGAGCCTTTGAATGAGCTTCTCTTAAAATGGAATGGGCTGCCTGGGGAGACAGCAAAGCCTGTCATTAGCAGAAGAGTCATTTGTCAGGAATATTCATAAAATCACTGGGAGTCAAGTCTAAAAGCAACCTGAGAATGTCTTTTTGTAGCGAGCTGTGTGAAGTGTTTTTTTTTTTTTTTTTTTTTTTTTTGCTGAGGCAGTTGGGGTTAAGTGACTTGCCCAGGGTCACACAGCTAGGAAGTGTTAAGTGTTTAAGACCATTAGTTGCCCTGGCAATAAAGTCTTAGACCTAGAATCAGGGAGACCTGAGTGCAGATCCTCCCTCAAACACTTATTAGTAATGTGAACACAAACATGTTCCTGTTCCTTCTTCATTTGTAAAATGGGGATTAAAAAAAACCAAGAAAACCAAAATCACCTACATCCCAGTGTGGTTGTGAAAATCACATGAGATATTTATAATATACTTTGCAAAAATTAGTGTATTATTATCTTTTAGTGTAAAGAGCACTGAATTTGGAGTCAAGAGGCAGGGGAAAGGGTGCAAGATTTAAAAAGAACCAAGGTTCAAATCTCAGCTCTTCCTTGTGCTATTTTATGTAATATCGGACATCATTTAATCTCTCTGGATCTGTTTCTTCATCTATAAAAGGAGGGAAAAAAATAAGATGACCATTAGGGTAAGGCCCTTTCCAGCTAGAAATCAACCCACAATCTGGCTCTGAAAGTTACTTTTGGAGTGACCAAGGCACTACCTGCTTCTCTGATGACTTGGGGGAAAGTGCCTTATTAATAATGATAATGATACTAATACAACCTTATTTCATAGTGAGGAAACTGGAGTCCAGTGAGGCTCAATCATGACCCCCTAAGGTCCCTTCCCTTTCCATTCAGAATTCTATGAAATGAACAAGATTTTATTTTGCGATCATAAAGATCAACCCAAGGACCATTTGTTGACATGGATTATGGCTGATCTCTGTTGACCGTTAGCCAGTTTCCCAAGCTTGGTCAGGCCCTCTGAGGATTCCCTAAATGGACATCTTTATTTTTGTATTGATTTTCTCCACTTGGCTTTTGGAAGGAATGTAAAGTCAGCCAGGAATGATTGACTCTGAACAAGATGGAGGGCATCCAGGGAAGGGCATCAGGGAAAAGAGAGGACTGTAGACCATCTAATAGGAAGGTTAGTAGAAGAAACTGGGGATGGTTAGTTTGAAGGAGAGAAGATCTAAGGCAGACATTATCAATATATGTAAGTGTTTTTCAATCTTCAAGTCCCTATATACATGTCAATTGTGATAACCATTTATTACTCTAGAACCTATTGGATTATCACATATGGAAGAGGGTTTAGGTTTATTTTGCTAATAGAATCATTATAGGAAATGTGAAGAGAAGCATATTCAGTTTCAGTAAAAAGGGAAGTTGCCTGACTTTTGGAACTTACCCCAAAGTGGATAAGCTGCTTCCATAGGTAGTGAGTTTTTCACCAGTGGAGGTCTTTGAGTAGAGAGAGTGGATGGCCATTTATTAGTGATATTACAGGAAGGATTCCTACTCAGATATAGAGTGAACTAACAGCTCTTGAATCATATAATTTTTGAGTTGGATCTAGTCTAAAATACCCCAAAGACTTATCTCTTCCACAAAATACCCACTAAGTGGCTATCTGGCTTCTAGTTGAAGAAGGTCTGAGAAGGGGGAGCTCACTACTCCTCACGGCTTCCATTTTGGAACTATTCTAATTAGTAGGAAATTTTTTCTTATATCACAGACAGATACGATGATCACATCTATCAAAGCTAATCACTCTACCCATACAGTTAAACCAAACAAATTTAGTCCCTCTTGGATCTGTCAACTTTTCAGGTACTTAGAGACAGTTGTCATGTGGTTCCTGAGTCTTCCCTAGGCTAATAACCACTATTCTTTTAACTAATCATCCTATGGTCTGGGCTCAAGAGTCTTCACTTCTAAGAATCATAGATCTAAAGCTATGAGGTAGAGGAAAAAGTCCAGGAATAAGCATTTATAGAGCACTTACTATATACCAGGGAGTGCACTAAGTACTTTATAAATATCTCATTTCATCTACACAACCACATTGTACAGGTAGATAGAAGAAGCTCAAAAGTCATCTCATCCAATTTCCTCATTGTACAGTTGATGAACCTGAGGCCCTAGGACAGGGGTCCTCAAACTTTTTAAATAGGCAGCATTCAGACTGTTGGAGGGCCGGACTATAGTAAAAACAAAAACTTTGTTTTGTGGGTCTTTAAATAAACTTCATAGCCCTGGGTGAGGGGGATAAACGTCCTCAGCTGCTGCATCTGGCCCGTGGGCCGTAGTTTGAGAACCCCTGCAAGGTTCAGTGACTTTCCTAATAGCACACAGGTAGGAATCAGAGATAAGATCTGCACCCACTTTTTTACGTGATTTTATCATTCTGGTTGGTCTTCCATCTTATCTGAACTGGGATGCTCAGTCTAAACATAGTTTTGGTCTGACCAAGACAAAGTAAAGTTGCCCTCTGGAAGGGAAGCCGCTCAGTGCAGACCATGATCTCATTGGCTATTTGGGGTACTGTGTTCTCGGCTGCCTTTTACTGAGCTGTGGTGTTCGATCATTGTTCAGTTGTTATCTCACTCTCCATGACTCCATTTGGGGTTTTCTTGGCAGAGATACTAGCGCAAACTACTCTTGCAGTTCATCTTACAGATGAGGAAACTGAGGCAAACATGGGTCAGTGATTTGCTCAGGGTCACTTGGCCAGTAGCCATCTGAGACTCAGAAAGATGAGTTTCCCTGACTCTGAAGCTGGCATTATGTTATATGGCACTTCTAGCTGCCCCCATATTGAGCCTGCAATCTTCTAAAACTCAGGTTTCTTTCATCTTATACTTGAAAATCCAGCCTCAGACACTTACATACTAGACAAGTCACTTAACCCTGTGTGCCTCAGATTATTCACTCGTAAAAATGGGGAAAGTACCAGAACCTACTTTCCAGGGTTGTTGTCAGGATCAAATGAGATAGTAATTGTAAAGGATTTTGCACAATGATGATGATGATGATGATGATTATGATGATGTTGATGAGCTGAATTCAAATCTTACCTTGAATATTTACTAGTTGTGTGATCCTGAGTAAATCACATTATCTTTTTCTGATTCAATTTCCTTTTCTATAAAAGAAGGATGATTACAGTTCCCTATCTGCAAGGGCCATTGTGAGAATCCAATGAAATACTACATATGTAAAATACTTGGTAAACCTTAAAGAGCCATAGCCATGTTAGATTCAAATGATTGAGAAAGTTGATCAACAGAACAGAAGCAAACCTGACTCAAGAATGAGAAAACTGCTGTCCAGCAAAGGATCAGAAGTGGCTTCCCCTTCTAGCCCAGGCCCCCTCCACTTAGGGGATTCCTGTCAAATATCCCACTTAATCTTGGTTTTATACAGTCAGTGCTTGCCAAACTGGGGTTCTCTCACTTTTTCAGTGGATGAATGAAGATAGGTAACTTATTGTCATGGAAAGCATGCTGGCTAAGAGCACTTGAAATTCAATTTAAACTCTAATCTATATTCCCTGTGAGACCCAGTTACCCTAGGTAACTGAACCTCTGACTCAGTCTCTCATCTGTAAAAGGAGGGAGTTAGATTAGATGATCTCTAAGATCCCTTCCAGGTCTAGGTCTGTGTCCCTAAGAATTGAGTTGCCATGATTTGTGAGCCCAGAATAGAAGTAAGTGAACATCCCTTGTTAGGTGCGACTCACTGAAGGTGACCTCTAACTGGTATGATTGATACTGTCTGAGAATGGTAATGGTCCACAAGATCATGCACCCAAACTAATTTTTCCATACTGTGACTGTACCTGGAAGCTGAATGGGTGTGGCTGGTTGGTGGGTTTGTGCTGGAGTGGGCAGCTTACTACTGGTGGTCCTGATTGTTGGGATGACCACACTGGTAGACCATCTAGGCGTAGTTTCGGTGGTAGCTTGTGGGGTAGTTTTGCTTATCAAGGGTCCGCTAGTCGTCTTCAGAGTGGTCTTGCTGGTAGGCTGACTGGTAGGTTTGCTGGTGGCCTGAAGGGTGGTTTTGCTGGTCAGTTTGGGGGTGGTTTTGCTAGTTGGTTGAGGAGTCAGTTTGCTGGTGGTCACACTTGTGATAGTTAAAGTTCCTCCTAGAGGATGGCTGGTAATGATAGATGTTTTCTCAGGTGAAAGGGTGGAGGCAGCCTGCAGGCCAGATGAAATGGTATCCACTATCCAGTCCTTGAGTCTGGTCATCCGGGAGTACACTCCTGGCTTTTTAGCCTGAGCACATCCAATCCCCCAGCTCACAACTCCTGCCAGATAAAATACTCCTGGAGTTTCTTCACAGGCTAGTGGCCCCCCAGAGTCACCCTAGGGAAGAAACACAGAAAGCTGAGGATCCTAAAGCACTATGCAGAAGGAGGATTGCACTTAACTGGATAAGGGAATGATTAAGTCATGGCTTGTGGGATTTTTTTTAGCATCCCCCATTGTTCTAGACCCTCTTGTCCTTCTTTCTGGACTCTTTAGAAGAAGGAGCTTGATTTAATGGTGCCTCCCATTTGAATTGATGGTCTTTCATGTACTTAGCTGTGTTAGACTGTAAAGGACAAAGCCTATTGCTGTTTTTTTTTTTTTTTTTTTTTTTTTTTTTTGTATCTTTAACATTTGGTGCCTGGTACCTTGTAGATACTTAATAAGTATGTTTGCTCACTATGCTCATGACTGTATAACCTTGCACAAATCTTTGTTTTTTTCACAAATCTTTTTACTCTATGAGCCCTAGTTTCCTCATGGAGATAACTTTCTTGGAGCATTCTCTGCTGAGAAAGTACTTCGAAAACCTTAAAGCATCATAGAAAAATGTGGTGATGATTAGGAACCTCTTTTCAATTTATAATTCTGGAGAACTGCTCAGTTAAACAGACCAAAAATAGAGTGTTTGGTCTAAACATTCATAGGAGCATGGGATTTAGAATTGGGAGAACATTTAGAACAGAGGATGTCAGGAAGCTGGGCCCTTAGAACACAGGATGTCAGAGTTGGGAGGCTCCTTAGAATACAGGAGGTCAGAGCAGAGAGGGCCCTTAGAACTCAGGATGTCAGAGCTGGGAGGGCCCTTACTTAGAACATAGGATGGCAGAGTTGGGACAGCCTTTAGAACTTAGAACTGGGGCCCTTAGAACATGGGCTGTCAGAACTGGGAGGACCCTTAGAACATAGAATAACAAGGCTGGCAGGGCTCTTAGAACTGGTAGGGTCAGAACTGAGAAATATTTCATAATACAAAATAACCCCTTCATTTGACAGATGAATCATCAGGCCCACAAAAGTAAGCGACTGTCTTAAGAGCATCCAGGTAGTAGTAGGAGAGCTGAGATTCAAACCACTTTCTTGAAAGAAAGAATACTAGAACTGCCAAGAGCATCACGCTTGATGAGTTCACTCTCTGCATTATGCAATGACTTCTGTTTCGTTGAAAGGCATCAGATTTGGGGTCAAAAGGCCTCAACCCTATCATTTAGGGTATTTGTGATTATTCACAAGTTCATTACTGTTTCTAGGTCATGGTTTCTCCAATAGGCACATAAAAGGTTGGACCAGATAGTATTGTGTAGTGGGCTGGGAGTCCATAAGACCCAGTCTCAGATTCTGTCCCGGAACTTCATAGCTGTTGAATGTGAGCAGTCTTAAACCTCTTTGGGTCTCAGTTTCATCTTCCTTTGGGCTGTTCTTCTCTCGACTGTCACCCATTGCTTCACAGCCCCCTAAATATTTGGAGAGCCAAACTGGTCTGTGACTCCAGCATAAGAGCTGGGCTCAAACCAACTAACCTGGGAGCAAGCACCAATGGAGAACATATACCAATCAAGATGGTGGAGTGGGCAGGAGTCAGATAGGAAAGATGGAGCCTTTGCTTTGTACAAAACCTATTCCTACCTCAAAGGGATTTACTTAGTTTTCCTTAAATAGCAAAATCCCTCCTCTGGCTGTCTGCAAATTAAGTGAATTCATGTAGGAAGATTCAACATATATCCAACTCTTTAGGAATTTTTAAAATCTTTCTCTTCCTTCAAGGGTTAATGCAAGTACACTGACCTCCATGAAGCCTTCCCCGATTTCCTCTATCCAGTATGAAAGAGTTCTCTCTCCTTCAAATGCTCTTGAATCACCTTTTCTGGCCCTCTCTTTTGTCCCCCAGGATGCTTTCTCCCCTGTTGTAGCTCACTGTTGAAATGTCATATCTGCCTTCTCCCAATAAGCTCCTTGAGCCCAGGACTGTGCCATTTTATTCATCTTTATGTCTCCAGTATAGAGTAGATGTTCAGTAACTTTGGTGAATTGAATTAGTCTGTACTTTGTTACATTAATGTAATTATTTTCTTACTTGTACTGTCTTCAATCCTGTTAATATATCTATGATTCTACTGGCAGACAACTAGGCTTCAGTCACATGGTTTTCATGTGCCATCCAGTCAGGAAATGCATGTCCCTGTGGCCAACTTTTGACACGTTCTCTAAACTGAGCTCAGCTGGTCCTTAGATGAGTGCCCAGAGTTTGTTAGACAGTAGTTCTTTCCCAGCCTTCCTAGCTTGGGAAAGTTTCCCAAGTCTTGTGCTGTGCTGACCCCTGGGTCTCTGAGAAATGGTCAGCTACCTCCTGGGGAGGCCCATGTGTTAGTTAGCCTTTAAAAAACCAAGAGCTGAGTTCAGGTTCTAAGCTGCTGAAAATCAGACTCTGAGTCTCAGTTTCATAAACATAGAGATGTTACTTTAAATTAAAGGGAAATAAAAATAAATAAAATAAGGTGAGATAGAGGCAGTTTGCTGATGTAGATGGATTGAGCCATAGTGGGAAAAGGATGTTAGACATTTTACAACTTCTGGGTCTGCATTCTCAAACTGCAATGTCTTTGTGTTATATTCTAAGATATTTTGCCTGGTGAAATAAAAATGGGCTTGTCCATGGTGGAGTGGGTTGTGCTTCTCTTAGTGCTCATAATTTCTGCCATATTGTTTCAGTTTATCATTGGACAGAAATCCCAGCGATGGCTAATGCTCAGAAGTTCTGCAATGGCCATACGTGAGTTAGAATAAAAGGGCTTTTCTCCAGGTAGCAGAATCTGCCCTCCAAATGGCAAGCTTGGCTTGCCAGGGCAGAAGCAACCCTGACAGTGTGAGTAGTGCAAAGCTGGATAGTCAGGCCGCACTGCAGCACCTCTTCCCTCACTCATCAGGATTCTCCCTCTCTGTCTTCATTTGAACTGGTAGCTCTGAATGTAGCCTCTTCAGCTTTATGTTGAATGACACTGACCACAGGGAGGAAGGTAAGGGTGGTTACATCCCGGAATGGGCTAACAGAGTAGGAGGCTATCTTATCTCTTCCTGCCTTATAGGTCTTTGGAACCCATCTATCCAGGAGGGTTTAGATGCAGTCAGTCTTGTTTGAAGGTAAGAAGTTGGACCTTAAAGAGAACATTAGCAATCACTGGGTCCCTAACCATTACCCTGGAGTGAAAGAAGTTTTGGATTTGGAATCATGTCTGGGTTAGAATCTTAACTCTGAGAATGACCATAACCAAGTTTTATTTTTCTCATCTGTAAAATGGGGATGATATCTAACATGCAGAGTTCTTGTGAAAAAAGCATTTTATAAATATCAGTGTTATATAAATATGAGTTGTTATTTTTATTACTATTAGTATTTTAGACTAATCCTGGGGGGTGGGTTTCAGATCTAGGTATAGATGTACTGAAAGCTCTTTCAGTCTACCCTCATTTAAAAAATATTATTTTATTTTTTTCCCTATTACATATAAAGCTCACCCTCATTCTTACTCCTGGGTCTAGGCTAAAGTCATCCTATTTTCTGGGATTAAAAAGAGTACATGGACTATTAAATGCCAATTATGGACAATTTCTTAGGGAAAAAGATGAAAAATGACACAGTCTCTGCCTTCAAGGAATTGATAATCTAGTACAGAAATGAATTGTATACACAAATAAATGTAAATGAGAATGAAATAAATGCACAGAAAAGGCCAAATAGGCCAGAAGAATTCAGAAGAAGAGGAATCATTTCTAGCTAGAGAAGACTCACGGAAGGTCTCCTGAGGAAGATGGCATTAGAATAAATCTTGGAAAGAATGGGAAGGTTTCATCATTTAGAGATGTCTAAACTCTATAATATATAATTCCATGGAAGGAGTTGGCTTGAAGCATACATAGAAGTGCAGGAGTAAGAGAAAGCTTAGGAAATTTCATTGAAAGACCTCCGTCTTGTCTTTGGATTGGACTCTTTCCTTCAGAGGGCCATCCATCTGTCTCCATGATTGGGCTTTACCTTGCTTTACCATGAATTGGCTTTCTGCTAGTTAAGATGGCAGCAGGACTTGCATATGCTTACCTGACATGAATCTGTTTTCCCTTCCAGAAAACCAGCGCATATCATGCGATCAGTAAGAGAGAAATTGTAGAGAACGCTACATGTTTTTTGATCAATGATACCCACAGATGCCTTCTGCAGAATCTCGGGTTTAGTTGCTGGGAGGGAAAAAGAATGGGTTAATACTGGTGATAATGTTAGTTAGATAAATTACCCAAAATTCCAGGGAAAGGACCTATCCAATAAGCCTGAGAGGGAAGTCTTGGAGGGAGACTCTTGAGATTTTATTCAATCACAGCATTTCACCATTAGCAGGGACCCCAGAGCTGCTGTGCCTGACCCACATTTTCATCTGCCTCCAAATAGATGAAATATGTCATCATTTAATGGAAATGGGACTGGATTTGGAGTCAGAAAATTGAAGTTTATACCCTCACGACTTGTGTGACTTTGGAGAAATAAATCCCTTCCTCTCTGAGTTGCACAGTTGAGAGGTTAAAATAGATAATCCATAAGGTTCCTTCCAGGTCTAAACACTATAGACTTAGGAGCCTTCATTCATTCCTGTCATGCCTTTTTCTTGTTGGAACATCCAAGTCCTGAATGGCGAAAATCATGTAAAACTCACTGGCATGATGCCGGGGAGGCTGGGCGGCCAGTAAGCCAGTAACAGAACTAGATGAGCTCTGAGGTCCTTTTCTAGCTAGGGGGAACCACCCCCTGGCAGAGCTCACCATTGCCTTCCTGGGTGTTCCCCCACCCAGAAATCATGCACTTGCGGCCCACAGGGAACTTCTGGATGGCCAGTGGGAGGCAGACTGGCTGGATGTACTTGTTGAAGAGGAGCGGGCTGGCCAGCTCCAGTACGGCCACATCAAAGTCCAGTATGACAGGGTTGTAGGAGGGATGGAGCACCACACTCTTGATGCTGACTTTCACAGTGCTGCCATCTGCTCCCGTGAGGGATGTTGTCCCCAAATATGCTTTCACAAAATCCATCTTTGTGCTGCAGAGACAAAAGCCCACACAGACATCCCCAACCCATCCTCATTACCAAGCTCTTGGGAGGTGGTTAGACTGTCCACCTTGAAAGAAAGACGGAGTGTCTAGTCGCTTAGCCCATCATCTCCTGGGATAAGGAACTGTAAGTAGGGTGAGAGAATCAGGAGGTTCTTCTAGGAAGTGGCGTTAAGACTCTCCTCATTGGTGAAGAGAATGAGGCAAATACACTGGTTTGCACCCTGGATGACAAGTGAGTTCATTATAATAAGTGACAATCATTTAGAGATTTTAAAGAATTTTCTTATGTTTCATCCTGGAATCTCTGCCCTCAAAGGTACTCTCCATTTGTCACTTCCCTACCTTTGCTACAGAGAGAGAGAGAGAGAGAGAAGAGAGAGAGAGAGAGAGAGAGAGAGAGACAGAGATAGATAGAGAGAGAGAGAGAGAGAGATGAGAGACAGAGAGAGAGAGAGAGACAGACAGAGAGAGAGAGAGAGAGAGACAGAGAGAGAGAGAGAGACAGACAGAGAGAGAGAGAGAAAGAGAGAGAGAGAGAGGGAGAGAGAGAAGATCCCTAAACATCTTAACAAGCTAAAATTCAGGACAGGGCTGGAAAGAAAAACCAATGACACCCAAAAGGGTTTGGTTTTGGTTTTGAAGCAAGAAAGGGAAAACAGGAAGTTTATGGGAAGGATAGAACAAGTGGTCAGGGTGGAGAGATGATGATTAGGGATCAAGGAAAGAGGGTGATTTTTTTTTTTTGGTTTTGTTTTCTGGGATAATTAGAATACTCTATGGACTAGAAAAGACAAAATATAACGTGATACTAAGGAGGTGATGGTCAAGAGAAAGTGTGTAGTCAGACAGCAGCTATTTCTATCCTTGGTGAGTTCAGGTCCCTAAGCTCAGATGAGCTATATTGCAATCATCCACAAACAGTTATTAAGCACTACAGCCTGCCAGGGACTGTGCTAAGCATGAAGAGGCATTGTACCAACAGAAATGTCAGTGGTAGTTGTCGGGTCATTATAATCCTTGGAAGAGCTTGGTGAAAGGGGAGGCCCTGCAAGTTTGGAAAAGAGCAAATGTCCTGATTTTCAAAAAAGGGAAGGAAACAGAATTCGCCTCATAAGCTTGAATTAGATTCCTAGTGGAATTGTCTTTGGTATTGTTTTTGGTTTTTTAATTTAGTTTTTTTATTTGCCTATTTAAGGTCTTTTTTAAAAAATCGGTCATTTTCAGATATTTCCTTTTCCTCCACCCAAAGAGTTTTCCATTATTACAAAGAAAAAGAAAAAAAAAAACTGATTCAGGATTGGCATCTGGTAGTATGTATAATGTCTCACATCCATAAACCTGCTACCTCTCAATTGAAAAATATACTTTATTATCTATTCTCTGAGCTAAGATTGGTCATTATAATCAATATTATGTTATCACTATCATGTTATTGACCAGTCTTAGCCAATAACATTAATTTATTAATCTTAGAACAGTTAGGTGGTGCTATAATGGATGAAGTGTCAAGTCTGGAGTTAGAGAGACTTCCAGAGTTCAAATTCAGCCTCAGATACTTCCTAGCTGTGTGATCCTGAGCAAGTGACTTTACCTGTTTGCCTCAGTTTCCTCATCTGTAAAAGGAGCTGGAGAAGGAAATGGCAGACTATTCCAGTATCTTTGCCAAGAAAACCCCAAAATGGGATCACAAAGAGTTTGAATATGACTGAAAAATGATTAAAAAACTTCCTAACATAAGCAATCTCAAAGTGCCTGAGGAGATAATAGTTTTCCTTTCCCTGGAGGATGCTGAGCAAAGATCATTTTGTGTTCTAATGGGATTCTTGTTGAGATATGGGAAGACCTCTGAGGTTCTTTTCTACTCATTGATTCTATGATTTTGTGATGTTTAAACATTGTCTTTTTTCCATCAGTATCTACTTAAAATTGGGCTGTGCATACAGTTGACATTTAATTAATGTTTGTTGGATGGATGGATGGATGGATGAATAAATGAGTGAGACTGGGTTGGGGATACACATTCTGACTGACTGAATTTTAACCTGAATATGGGTAAAGCTATATTGATAGGTGAAAACCCCAGAGCCATCAGAGAAGCCGAATCCCTGCCACATTTCCCAGGTGGGTGAGGCGGGTTCTTACTGATTGAAGCAGTGGGCTGCAGACACCAGCCATCGTTCTCCCACCACTGTGGCTCCACAGAAGTGTCGAGACCCTTCCTTCAGGCTGACCTGCCACGGAATCTCACCCTTGATGGCATCAAATCCCCCGATGATTTTGCTGGGTTTGGGCATCCCGGGTCTCCCCCCACACTCTGCAGAGAAGCAAAGAAGAAAGTGTCCAACTTGTCAGAGACTTTTCAAAAACTAGAGGGGAATATAGTGAGCCGAGTTTTCAAACTATCCAGCTGGGCTCCTGAATTTGCGGTGGAGCAGAAGAATACAAAGAGGCCTAGGAGCAGGCAGAATGCCAGGCCCAGCTCTGCCCACCTGGGTGACGTTGGGTAAATCAGTTAGTCCCTCTGACTTCCGCTCACCTTTCAGATAAAGTCGTTGGATCAGATAATTTCTGAAGTCTTTTCTACATTGTATTTATAACCTAAGCATAAGAAATCAACCCACCAATTGATAATCAATCACACTAGCCCAGACAGGCCTTCATTCCCTTCCTGGCCCTATCCCTGGCTCCCAGACCATGCTTCTCATTCTGAAATTTCTTTCAGCAAGTCGAGCCTTCTCATCCTGGAATATACAAACTCACCTGTGGCCTTCTCAGTATCTCTGTATAAGGCCCATCCCCCTTCTCTCAGTGGTGATTGCCTCCTAGAAGCTCCATCTTATGCAGGGGCTCAGCCAACCTTCAATCCCTTCCCAGACCTATTCTTGACTTTTGGACCTTAAAACTGTCTCATTTTTCAGCTCTCCTTTGCATATTTTCTTCCTCCAATAGAATGTAAGCTCCTTGAGGGCAGGGATTATCTTTCCCCCTCCCTTTTTTTTTGTATCCCAAGTTTAGAATATGGCCCTGGCCTCTAGTAACCAAATGAGATAATATTTGTAAATTGCTTAGCACTTAATAAATGTTTATTCACTTCCCATCTAGCCAAGAAACTGAGTGCTTATTTTCTTCTTGAACAATGTCCACAAGAGGATGTTTCACAAATTCTTTCTTCAGTATATTTTTGTGGGATTTTTTTTGTTTGCATATGAGAAGAAGCACAGTGCATGTGAGAAAGAATGCAGAATTGCTCTTAACCTTTTTATGTGTCATGGGCCCCTTTGGGGTTCAATCTGGTAAAGCCAGTGGGCTCCTCAGAAAAGTTTTTAAATGCATAAAATAAAATACATAATGTGTGATCCTGAGCAAGTCACTTAATCTCAATTGCCTCAGCAAAAATTAAATAAAATATATAGGAAACTGATTATACTAAAATACAATTTTAAATATATATATATGTACATATATATATATATATATATATATATATTTTTTAATGGGCTACTGGACCCCAGGCTAAGCATTGTTCCTCTGGACAGCTCCTTAAGGCTTAAAGTTTCTGTGGCAGAGTGCTAAGCTACATTAATGCAGGGAGTTCCTCCTTTGGGAGGCCCCTCTACCAGCAGAGACACAAATCCATTCTTTATCCCTAGTAATTATTATTATTGTAAAGACACATTTCTATTGGGAGGGTTGTTAGGATTCCTGTAGCTGTTATAGAGCCCTTGTTCCAGATTAGCACCTGTAAATTACCTTGTGGCCTGGAGGTGGTGCTTGGGTAGAGAGATGCTGCCTCTGGATCTGTGCTGGGGACCAGCTTGGGCTTGGTGGTGATACTGGTCATGTGTTTCTCTGTAGTCAAAAGCCAGTCACTGCTGGTGGTGGAGGAGTCAGGAAAGATGGCTGGTGCGCTGACAGTGGGTGCTGTTGAGATGATCTCCATAATCCAGTCTCGAACTCTGGTCACACGAACATAGACCCCGGCCTCCGAGCTTCAGCACAGCCGATGCCCCAGCTTACAATGCCAGCAAGGAAGAACCTCCCTGAGGGCTCGTCACAGACCAGTGGTCCTCCCGAGTCACCCTGTGGACAGAAGCCACAGATTTAGAACCCTGTGGGTCCCAAGTGGCTTCTGTGATCAGCTCAAAAACCAACTCGGTTGAGCCCCGATTAGGAAATCACCTTCCACTCACCACTTTGGGTTTTCCCATGCAGGGGACCTATGGAAGCACTTGTGTTGGGTGAGAGGTACCACCCATCACAGAGATAAAGATGCCATTTTAGGGATGTGTGAAGTGATTTCTTGGTTCAGATGCTGCTATATGGGTGTACATTCCCTCTCAAATGCAAACTTTTTTTTTTTTTTTACATGAAGCCAGGAGAAATTTCATCCTGCTCAGCCAAAATCAAATCCCACACCATCCTGTTTGTGTAGAAGGCTGAAACTCTTTATCAGTCTCTATTGTCTAGAAAGAACTTCAACCTCTGAGACTGTCTAGTTAGCATCTTTTTTTTTAAATAGCATTTTATTTTTCCAAATACATGCAAAGATAATTTTCAACATTCACCTTTGCAAAACCTTGTGTTCCAAATTTTTCTCTCTCCTCCTCTCTCCAAGACAGCAAACAATATGATATAGGTTAAACATATACAATTTTCCCAAACATATTTCTATATTCATCATGCTGTACAAAAAAGAGATCAAAAGGGAAAATACACAAGAAAGAAAAATAACAAGCAAACAAAAATAAAAGAAAAAGGTAAAAATACTATACTTTCATCCACTTTCACTCTCCATAGTTTTCTCTCTGGATGTGGATGGCACTTTCTATCACAAGTCTATTGTAATTGCCTTAAATCACTTCATTATTAAAAAGATCCAAGTTCATCACAGTTGATCATCACATAATCTTGTTATTACTGTGTATAACATTCTCTTAGTTCTGCTTACTTCACTTAGCATCAGTTCATATAAGTCTTTTCAGACCTTTCAGAAATCAGGCTGCTCATCATTTCTTACAGAACAATAATATTCCATAATATGTTAAGCCATTTCCCAACTGATGGGCATCCATTCAATTTCCAGTTCCTTGCCACTATAAAAAGGGCTGCCACAAATATTTCTGCACATGTGGATCCTTTCCTCTTTTTTATGGTCTCTTTGGATACAGACAGACCAGGAGACCCTGGAGTGTCTCCAGGAGAGACATTGCTGGATCAAAGGATATGCACAGTTTTATAGCCCTTTCATCACAGTTCCAAATTGCTCTCCAGAGTAGTTGGATCATTTCATAAGTCCACAACAATACATTAGTGTCCCAGTTTTTCCACATCCTCTTCAACATTCATTATTATCTTTTCCTGACCTCTTAGCCAATTTGAGAGATGTTCTGCAGAATTTTTTTTCTTTTTTTTTTTAACAGAATTTTCTTAATTTGTATTTTTTTAATCATTAGTGATTTGGAGCATTTTTCATTTGACTAGAAATGGCTTTAATTTCTTCATCTGAAAATTTTTTGACCATTTATCTTTAAACAATCTTTATGAAATCTGGATGGGAACCAAGTTTTCCTAGACTATCTTTAAGACAGTCTCAATACACATTATTTATCTCCCCAACTCCTCTCAGGTTTCTCCTCTTATTCCCTAGATCCTGCATCTTCCACTGCTTCTTTCTCCCTGAGCTATAAATGATTGTGTTTCCCCAAATCAAATTGTTCATTCAATATGACTGCCTTCTGTGTTGTATCTGCTTGAGCCTCTGACGCTATTTTCATGTAAAATAGCAAACCTTTGTAATCTGTGATGGAAGTCTTGTCATAGTTGCTTTATGTTGTGAACCAAATCTCTATTATATATAATATTCTTTTACAATTATGCTCTCTAAATAAAATCTATTACTGTCCTAAATCTATTTACCCCTCATTGTGCCTCATTTTTATCTCGTCAGTATGTTGTTTTTTTAGGGGAGGAAAAGGAGGATAAAGAGGAGTAGGAAGGGATAGGGGATAAAAAGGGGTAGGAATATATATCACATATTCTTACTACATCACCTTAATAAAATATGTTTGCTAAAAAACTAAATGAAATCTAGCTGATTTTCAGTGAAGAGTACACCTGTGGGGGCTTATGAATGATAGTGTCAGAAATTAAGCTTTTTCAGGGTTATTTCTAGAAGTGGGGAAAAAAATGAATCTGGGTTTAAGATTTACCAGTTTGGATGGGATTTGGGAAATTATCCTGAGTACAATTGCTACACTAATCTCTTTGAAACTAAAGGATTTGTTCCTTTTTTTTTTTTTTTCAAATTAATGTAGACTGGAAATTAAAAAAAAACAACAACAAAGAAGCTGGTTTTAGTTCCTAGCTCTGTCACTAACTAGTTGTGATGGAGTTGGGTTTCCCTTTTTTAGATCCCAGTTTTCCTATCTATAAAATGAAGGAGTGAACTAGAAGATTCTTTCCTAATTCAGAAATTTTTCATTTTCTGTCCCTCTAAGCTCTGTCATTCTGTGTTCTAAGTTCAACATTATCATGCCTTAAACACTGACTGGCAAGAGTAAGTTAATCCACCTTCCTATAAGGGAGTAGGTTAAGCACAAAGGAGTGAATCTTTACAGAGCAGATGACAATAATTATTATAAGAGATGCTGAGACTTGGTGGACAAAGGGCCATCCTTGGAGTCAGGAAAGGAATAAGCATTTCTACAGCAACTACTATGTGCCAGGCATTTTACAAATATTATCTCATTTTATTTTCACAACAACCCTGAGGTAAGTGCTGTTATTATCTTCATTTTATAGATAAGGAAAGTGAGGCAAAGAGGGTGACTTGTCCAGGATTACACAGCTGGTAAATGTCTAAAGCTGAATTTGAACTTAAATCTCCTTGATTCCAGGCCCACATCACAATTCACTGCCTTGCTGCCTCCAGATAGACTTGGATTCAAGTGCTATCTCTGATCTTCCTCACAAGTCATTTACCCTGTGCTGTTCCCAAAGTTCAAAAGCTTTAAACTAGAGATTAGTTTCCTGTCTGTTTTGGTGGAGGGGATTTTCACGATAGGAATTCATTAATCAATAAAGTTAAGGTCCAAACCAATTTTTGTTTAAAATATACTTCTCATTTTTATAGTGTTCTATAGATCACAAAAAGCTTTCCTTAAAACATTTTTCTGAGGTCAGCATTACAGATAAAATTATCTGTGTTTTACAGATGAGGGTACTGAAGTTCAGAGTGGATGAGATTGGCAGAGGTCACTCAGCTGTTTAGTGTCAGAGCTAAAATTCAAACTCAGGTGTTTGGAAAACCTTCCAAGATAGCACATTGCCTTTCAATGCAGATGCATTAAGCATTTCAACTGGTCACCAGTACTTTAGGAACACAGAGGCAGCTGGGTGGAGCAGGGGTGTACTTAGAGTCAGGAACAACTTGAATTCAAATCTGGTTTCATACATTCACTAGCTGTGTGACCCTGGGCCAGTCACTTAAATCTCTGTCTCATTTTCCTTATCTGTAAAATCTGGATAATAATAGCACCTCCCTTTATTGTGAGGATCCAATGAATTAACCTATAGAAAAAAAGTATTTGAACATTTTAAAAGTGCTATAGAAATGATAGTTATGTTATTAGTTTTCTCATCTGTAACATAGGTTTAATAATAGCACAATCAAGTTGACAAACATTTATTAAATACCTACTATTGGATATACTAGGGCAGTTAGACAGCTTAGTGAATAGAGACAGGGAGATCTGAGTTCAAATCTAGCCTCAGACACTTCCTAGCTATGTGACCTTGGGCACTTTGTTTTGCCTTAATCCTTTGGAGAAAGAAATGGGAAACTACTCTAATATCTTTGCCAAGAAAACCCCACGAACATGTTGGCGTGCTTTGGTGCAAGTGGTCACAAAGAGTTGGACACAACTGAAAAATAGCATGTGACTTACTAACTGTTAAGTGCTGGAGATACAATGAAAGACAAAAAGATCAGATGCTATCACATGTAAAGTACTTTGCAGTCCTTAAAAATGCTCCATAAATGCTAGTTATTATTATTATTATTAATTATTGTTATTAGCTAGGCAACTAGTATACCCTGAGAAAATAAGTGTGGATTACAATGTGAGCTCCTTGAGGATAGAACTATCTCTTGTTTCTCTCCTCAGAACTTAGCACATAGTAGGTGCTTAATAAATCTTTATTGACTGATTGGTATAGAGAGGCTCACCTACTAGCTATTGTCTTATAATAATAGCAGATGGTTTATAGGAGTTCCTAACCATTTCTTGGGATTTGAAGAGGCAGGTCCCTGATTCCCGGGAAGGAGGGCTAGGACCTGTACCCTCACCTGGCAGGAATCCACCTTCCCATCCAGGTAGCCAGCACACACCATCCGGTCCGTGAGTGAGTTGCTATAGAGGCTTGCACACAGCGCCTGGTCTAGGAGTTCCACTGTTGCCTTCTGGAGGACCTCGGGTTTCACCACTAAGGAGGAAAGAGAAAGCAGAAAAATGGTCTCGGGAACACCTTCCCAACCTCATCTGGGCTCGGATTCTGCAGCCATTCCCAGCAGTGCTTACGGAAGTCTTCCTTAAGATAGCCCCAGCCAGAGATGAGACATTTCTTCCTGGGAGGGAAGATGTGAGTAGCCGAGGGGAGGCACACTGGCTGGATGTGGCTGGTGAAAGGCAGGGGGCTGCCCAGCTCTAGGACAGCCACGTCAAAGTCTGCTGTGTCTGAGTTGTAGAAAGGATGCTTGATGATCTGGGCGATTCGAACCTTCACAGTGCCGCTGTCAGAGCCGCTGAGAAAGGTGGTTCCAGCATAGGCCATCCAGACTGTGGGGTCCTGGAATCTAGGGGAGCAAACAATCAGACTGCCCTCAGATTGATCTTCTGGGTACTTCAGGCACTCTACAACTTTGGAGAAATGTGCTTTTCGGATTTGGAATCATACTCTCAAAGCTATTAGACTGCTTCTCTCTTACCCTTCGCCCATACCTCCAACAAGATCAAAGAAAGAAGGGATCCAGGTGCACAAAAATATTTATAGCAGCTCTTTTTATTGTAGCAAAGAACTGGAAATTGGGGTGAGGGGTTACCTTTAAAGTGGAGAATGGCTCATCTTATTAGGGGACATGCATGCAGTAGAATACTTTTGTGCTGTAAAAAATAGTGAAGGTTGTGCAGTGTATAGAGCATCTCCACTGAAATCAGGAGGACCTGAGTTCAAATGTGATCTCAGAAACTGGAGATTTTACTAGATGTGTGGCCCTAGGTAAGTCACTTAACCCTGATTAGCCTGCAAAAAAAAAAAAAAAGGAAGAATGAATGAAAAGTTTCAGAGAAACCTGAGAAGACTTGTCAGAAATGATGCAAAGTGAAGTGAGCAAAATCAAGAGAACAATTTATACAACAACCATATTGTAAAAACAAACAATTCTGTAAGACTAATCTTTATCAGTATATGAAATTTATTTCCTAGATTCACTGAAAGCCTCTAGTCTCTATTCTTCCCAGTTATACTTTAAGAATTTTATACTTGTCAAATTCAAATTATATTTTTATATTGTTGAGAAAGTTTTGATGTAATGAAAATATGCTTTTCAGTGGAGTGATATAATGATGTTGAGTAGTTATTTTCAGTCCTGCTAAACTCTTTGAGGTACCATTAAAAGTTTTTTTGGGGGAAGAGAAAATGGAGTACCATTTTCTTTTTCAGTTCATTTTGCAGATGAGGAAACTGAAGCAAACAGAACAAAGTGACGGGCCTGAGATTATATAGCTAGTAAGTGTCTAAGTCTGGAAACTGAGACAAACAGAGCAAAGTGATGGGCCTGAGGTTACACAGTAAGAATTTGAAGCTGGATTTGAACTCCCCAAGATGAACTTGAACTCCAGATCTAGCACTCTATCCATGGTGTCATCTAGACCAAGATATAATGATCATATCCATGTAAATCAAGGAGTTAATATAATAATTTCTCTTGTTCCTTTTCAGATTTAAGCAACTCCTCAATCTTCACTCATTTCATCTAATATGGATTTAGAAATGAAGTGATTATGATGATGACAAAGATGAAGATGGTACTTTAAAGTCTAATGTGTTTTCGTCACAATTGCCTATGTAAAGTGAGTGAAGGCATTATTGTTCCCATTTTGCAGATGAGCAGAGACTCATACATGTTAAGTGATTTGTCCCAAATCTCATAATTAATAAGTGTCAAAGTTAGGATTTTGAATCCACATGCTGCCCCATTCCACTTCAACTATTAGTACAAAAACATCTTTTTAAACAAATCCGTTTTACTTCATTTTCTCTCTTTCTTTGAACTTCATTCTTTCTCTTTCTCTTTCTCTGGCTTAGGACCGAAGATCTGCCTTCTGTTGTGATTTTCTCTCTCTTTCCATTTAGTCATTTTGACTAATGTGGCCAATTGGCCTGGGTATTTGTGTCAGATTGCCCAGGATTGAGGCAATGGCAGTTCGTGACAGTTTTGATGCATCCTGACATCTTTGACTTCCCTTACCCAACTAACTTTGCCCCATATGTTGGGATTCCCAATTAGGGACCTGTCTAGTGGTTCTGTTATCCATCCACAATCAGTAGATAACATAACTCTTCCAAGCCCCTGATAAGTGCTCTGGAGATCTGAAGATAAGACAACTCGTTATTTTTTACATCTGAAACCTATGTAAGAGTTAAGGAAGTGGGACATTTGTGTGTGTGTGTTTGTGTGTGTGTGTGTGTGTGTGGGCTCTGTATGTTTGACATGCCTCCAGGAAGGTTTTACTACTGAAACTTTGAGTCTCTAAGTACCCATTCTAGTGCTCTCCACACATCTGGGAACAAGAGACACACACAAAACACAAGAACACAAGAGATAATTTCACACTCATACTATTGTTTACACAGGCCTACCCAAAACCATTTGCAGAGTGGGGGAGAGAGAGCTGTTTTTCCTGCTGCTTACCTTCTGTAGGAGTAGAAATATACTTGTACAGCCATACTCTTTGGACACAGACATGTTCATCAAATTGACAAAAGAGAATTTCCCTGAATGGATCTCCCTTAAATACTGAATTCTGGCCAATGGCAAATTGACTATAAGGTGGCAAGAATACAATGATAACTGACACTTTTAGATTTGAAAAATCCAATATATTTATTATCTCATTTAAGCTTCACAATAATCCATTATTATTTTCATCTAATGTCTTGTGGCCATCAACAACACTAGTAGAATGCAGTTTTTTTTTTTAAAGGCTTTTGTTGCCAGAAGGCATTTTGAAGTTTTCCTAAGACAATCTAGCCCCTTCCCTTTCTGGTTTAAGTCTGGTCTAGTGTCTATTTTACTGTTTGTCCTGATATAGGATATCCCAAAAGTTTCCCCTGTACATAGTGATGGATAAACTCTATAGGTTGTCAATTCAACTGTATGTCATAATCCAAACAATAGACATTATTTATCCATTTGGTCCTTTCTTGTGGCCAGTCAGGCAAAACTTTGGAACAGTTACAGATCTTTTCTGGGAGGTTTCAGAGTGTTCTGGGGTTTGATACAATGAATATGCCATCTATAGCAGGAACATCTAGTTGACTTCCCTATCTACAAGTGACAAAGACATCTCAGATGTCTACCCTGGATTCTACCCTGGATTTCCTCCAAGTGCAATGAACGCTCCTAGTGAGCTTGCATCTCCTGTTTTGTGTTTTTGTTATTGTTCAGCTGTGTGGCTCTTTGTGACCCCCTTTTGGAGTTTTTTGGGCAAAGAAATTGGGGTGGTTTTTCAATTCCATTTCTAGTTTATTTTACAGATGAGGAACTGAGGCAAATAGTGTGAAGTGACTAGTTCAAGGTCACATAGTAAGTGTCTGAGGTTGTATTTGAACTCCAGAAGATAAGTCTTCCTGACTCCAGGCCTGGCACTAGGCATTATGTCGCTGTCTAGTGACCCATTTTATATTTTAGTTAATGTTTATGGTGAGATTTTTTTGAACAATTATTTCTATTCCATCTTTTAAAGAATCTTGAGTGATTTTTATGTAAGGAAGGTAGATGCCTTGTTGGAGGAAACCCTTTAAATTAGTTATTTCTCCAAATCAAAAGCTTTTTCATAATCAATGAACAATAAGTATAGTGGGCTATTGCATTCCTCTCCATCTCTTAGTCAGTTGAAAAATGGCAAAGATATAATGATTATAGAATATCCCTTGTGAAAGTCTATTTTTTATAAATACCCTCATTAATTTGTGTGTAGATGAGTGTAGATATATATTTTCAAAATCTTTATGAGTATTTGTTGGTATTGTACCAAGTGCTTTTGGGGAATATTAGGAAGTAAGAGACTTTTTTCATGTCTTTGATAGCCTCCCCTTCCCCAAATCAGTCTATGGATACCCTCCTCACAATTGCAATACCTCCAACATGGATGGATCTCTTCTATGTATACTTGGTAGAATCTGGCTGCTTTTCCTATCTTTGTTCTGCTGCTATTTCTACTTATCTCATAAAGCATGTCTAGGATTCTAATGTTAGAGTTTAATGTAATGACTTAAGGTGAAACCCAATTGTACCTATAAACAGATTGATATTAAGTAAAATCTTTGCAGATCTTTTCCATTTTTCTTTTGTATGTTATCCTTTTGTTTTCATTCTTATATAACCTCAGAATGACTTTAGTTGGATCTCTTGACAAAACCCTTTAAACAAATATTCACCATTACTAGGCTACTATATTGCCTCAAAAAACAGAGAAACAATGGAGGGGGAAATAACAAAAATTAATAAAATAACATTTATAATGATAGCTTTTATATAACTTTAAGATTTATCAAATAAGATTTGCATTGTCACAGCAAACTCTGTGAGTTTATAAGCATTATATTATAAGCGTTATGATCTTCATTTCACAAGTGGGGAAATAGAAACTCAGAGAGGCCTAATAATAAGAGCAAAAACAGCAATAATAATGATCACAATGTACATGTGCTATAAGGTATATAGAATACTTTGAGTAAGTAATACAAGTATTGTTATCTTTCGACATTATTATAAGCTCCTTAAAAGTAGAAATTATGCTTGTCTACACCTTATTATACTTCTTTCACATACTTTCTGCTAAATGTTTGTTGAATTTGAATCCCTATTTTTACATGTGGGAAAACAGGATCAGAGCGTCTCATACTTACCTTTGGTCCCAGAGCTAGAAAGTAGAGGAGATAAGTTTCAAACTCAGATCTTCTGAATGTAGAACTAAGCCAATTCCCACTCTACCATACTACCTCTTTAGGTCATACATGTTGTAAGTGACAGAACCAAAAGTCAAACCCTGTTCTTCTGATTCTATGGGATATTCACTCTCGTACACTACAATACAGAAGCCAATCTTCAGCAATGAGAGGATCCAATTCAGTCCTAATTGATCAGTAATGAGCAGAACCAGCTACACCCAGTGAAAGAATTCTGGGAAATGAGTGTGAATCACAACATAACATTTCCACTCTTTCTGTTATTGTTCGCCTGCATTTTCAGGCAAACAAACAATTTCTCAGGTTATTTTTACCTTCTTTCTAAATCCAATCTTTCTTTCTTTCTTCTTCTTTTTTTTTTTTTTAATAACTTTTTATTGACAGAATCCATGCCAGGGTAATTTTTTACAACATTATCCCTTGCACTTACTTCTGTTCCGATTTTTCCCCTCTCTCCCCCTACCCCCTCCCTCAGATGGCAAGTAATCCTTTACATGTTGAATAGGTTACGTATATCCTAGATACAATATATGTGTGCAGAACCAAACAGTCCTCTTGTTGTACAGGAAGAATTGGATTCAGAAGGTAAAAATAACCCGGGAAGAAAAACAAAAATGCAAGCAGTTTATATTCATTTCCCAGTGTTCTTTCTTTGGGTATAACTGCTTCTGTCCGTCCTTGATCCATTGAAACTGAGTTAGATGTCTTTGTCAAAGAAATCCACTTCCATCAGAATACATCCTCAAACGGTATCCTTGTTGAGGTATATAATGATCTCCTGGTGCTGCTCATTTCACTTAGCATCAGTTCATGTAAGTCTCTCCAATCCTCTCTGTATTCATCCTGCTGGTCATTTCTTACAGAACAATAATATTCCATAACGTTCATATACCACAATTTACTCAACCATTCTCCAATTGATGGGCATCCATCCATTTTCCAGTTTCTAGCCACTACAAACAGGGCTGCCACAAACATTTTGGCACATACAGGTCCCTTTCCCTTCTTTAGTATCTCTTTGGGGTATAAGTCCAGTAGAAACACTGCTGGATCAAAGGGTATGCACCGTTTGATAACTTTTTGAGCATAGTTCCAAATCGCTCTCCAGAATGGCTGGATGTGTTCACAATTCCACCAACAATGTATCAGTGTCTCTGTTTTCCCACATCCCCTCCAACATTCTGCATCATCTTTCCCTGTCATTCTAGCCAATCTGACAGGTGTGAAGTGGTATCTCAGAATTGTCTTAATTTGCATTTCTCTGATTAATAATGATTTGGAGCATATTTTCATATGGCTAGAAATAGTTTCAATTTCTTCATCTGAGAATTGTCTGTTCATATCCTTTGACCATTTATTAAATCCAATCTTTCTTGTGCAGCAAGAAAACTGTATAAATATGTATACATATATTGTATTTAACATGTACTTTAACATATTTAACATGTATGGGACTACTTGCCATCTAGGGGAGGGGGTGGGAGGAAGGAGGGGAAAAGTTGGAACAGAAGGTTTTGCAAGCGTCAATGTTGAAAAATTACCCATGCATATGTTTTGTATATAAAAAGCTATAATAAAATAAAGAGAAAACAAGGAAAAAAAAACAATACAGAAGCCATATGGGACAGACTACACACTGTAAGGCAATACAATAAACACATTATTCACAGAGTGTTATTGGAAGAAGGGTCTGTAAAGATTATCTAATTCAGAAATCCCATTTTGCAGATGAGACAAGGTCTCATACCTAGAAATTAACCATTGGAATCTGAATCTATATCATTTGATTATAAAGTCAGTGCTTCTTCCTCACTACCTCCCCATCTTCTAGTGCCACACCTTGATTCAATATGGTAAAGAGAAATTTTTTTCAGCTTGCCTTTAGTGGGACATGGCAGCCAGAATGGCCCATTTGAGAGATGGATAGATGAGGTGAGACGGATAGATGAGGAACTGGTGATGATTAGAGAACTTACTCATTGAAGCAGTGAGCTGCAGATACCAGCCATTTGGCACTGAGGATGGCTGCCCCACAAAAGTGTTCATTGTTTTCTCGAAGACTGACTTGCCATGGAAACTCTCCTCTGGCAGCCTCCATTCCTCCTACAATCCTGTTGGCTGATTTCAAGGCAGGCCGGCCTCCACACTCTAAAAGAGACAGTACCTTGGACTTTCATCATCAAGAATCTGTTATTGAAATACCCTGTTACTGAGATAACCTGTTATTGGGAAGATCCCACAAAATCAAAGATTTGGAAGAGATGTTAGAGACCATGTTGTGCAATTCATCTCTGAGAAGAAAATGACCTCCCCAAATAGTCTAGTTTCTGTGTGAAGAACTCAACTCAAATGTCCTAATATTTGACCCATTTGTCCATGAGAATCACAGAATCACAAAATGGTAAAATTGGAAAGGACCTTCTTGTCTGAGTTCAAGCCACCCCCAAAAGAATCCCCATGAGTCCATAGCTGAGAAGTGATTATCTATTCTCTACTTGAAGACCTTTAGTGAGGGAAACCCGCTCTCTCCAAGGCAGGCTCTTTCACCTTTGGATAGTTCTAAGTGTGTGGGAGTTTCCCCTGAGATCCAGTCTAGATCTGTCTCTTTTCAGCTTTTGCCCATTATTTCTAGTTCTGCCCCCAAGGTCAAATGGGACAAACCCATATAGGGTACACAGTGTGAAAAGCACAGAAGTTGGATTTGAATCTCAGCCTTGCCATTTACTATCTATGTGACCTTGAGGCCTCAAGTAGAACATAGTGGGACTATTGCCTCCTTAAGTTTTACCCCTCATTGCAACATACATTTGTCGTTGTTTTGGCTGCTATGTCACATTGTTGATGCCTGTTAAATTTGTGTCCACTAAAACTCAATGTTTTTCAGACCAGTTATTCTCTTAACCATCCCTCCCTCATCTTATACAATGTATGAAGTCTTATTTTCTAAATGCAAGCTTGAATTTAGATTTATCCTTATTACATTTCAACATAAACATGAGAAGCATTTACATAAAACCCATGGCCAGTTGTATGAATTCCATCCTCTACTGGGCTCCTCTTTACCTCAAGCGTATCTTTGTCTCTACCTCTATCCTCATTCCATTTCCCTGGTTTTGGAGGGAGAAGTGTGCTTCCTCCTTCATACCAATCCTTCCTCATGTACATTAGTTACTATTCCTTTCTATTTCCTTTGTTTATTTTTTAATACACATTGCTTTGTGAATCTTGTTGGGAGAGAAAAATCAAAACAAAATGGAAAAACCATGAGAGAGGAAAAAAAACAGAACAGAAAAAGAACATAACATGTGTTCATTTACATTCAATGTCCATAATTCTTTTTCTGGATGCCTTTTTTTTTGCATGCCCTCTTCGTCGTCTTCTTCTTCTTCTTTCCTTCTTTCTTCTACTTTCTTTCCTTCTTCTTCTTCTTCCTTCTTCTTGTTGTTCTTGTTCTTGTTCTTGTTGTTCTTGTTCTTGTTGTTTTTTGTTGTTGTTGTTGTTGTTGTTGTTGTTGTTGTTGTTGTTGTTGTTGTTGTTGTTCTTCTTCTTCTTCTTTTTCTTCTTCTTCTTCTTCTTCTTCTTCTTCTTCTTCTTCTTCTCTCGGTGTGAGAACTCCCTTCACTGATGCAGATCACAATCTAAGAGGGCCTTGAAGCTTAGAGAGCTTAGACTGACTACTAAACTGAAGGTCTATAGAGCTGTTGTGCTGACCTCATTGTTACATGCTTATGAAACTTGGACAGTCTACCAGCGCCATGCCAGGACACTGAATTGTTTACATTTGAATTGTCTTAGGAAGATTCTGAAGATCACAAAAATAAGATACCAGACACTGAGATCCTTTCTCGAGCTAAACTACTGAGTATTCCAACTCTACTGCAGGGAGCACAACTCTGTTGGACTGACCTTATTGTTCAAATGCCAAATGTATGCTCACCAATATATATTCTACACTGGTGCCCTGTGTTTCTGTGAGATTTAATAATCTCTTCCACGTTGATAGCACTTTGCTCACAAAAGCTCTGTGAGGTAGATAGTACAGCATTATTATTCCTATTGTACAGATGAAAAAAACTGAGAAAGAGGTGTAAAAAGCCCAGGATTTGGAGGCAGAAACCTGTATTTAGTCTCAGTTTTGCCACTTACTCTCTATATGGCCTTAAGCAAGTCTCTTCAATCCTTTAACTCATTTGTAAAATATCTTTCATTTAAATATTTTGTATTTATTAATTGCATATTTTAATGTGACATTTATTTATATTTGTATCTAGCTACTTTATATGTATTAAGTATATTTTATATAACATTTATTTATAACTTTATATACTTGTATCTAGCTACTTTATATTTATTAAGTATATATTTTATATAACATTTATAACTTTATATACTTGTATCTAATTACTTTGTATTGAATAAATGTATATTTTATTTAGCATTTAATTTATAACTTTATATACTTGTATCTAGCTACTTTGTATTAAGTATATATTTTAGGTGACATTTATATACTTGTATCTAGCTATTTTGAATTTATATTTTATATAGCACTTATTTTACAATTTTATGTACTTTTATCTAGCTACTTTGTATTTATTAAATATATTGTATATAGCATTTCTTTTATAACTTTATATACTTGTATTTAGCTACTTTGTGTTGATTAAGTATATGTTTTATGTGACATTGATTTATAAATTTATATACTTGCATCTAGCTAGTTTGTACTTCTATTTTATATGGCATTTATTTTATAATTTTATATATTTTATCTAGATATTTTGTATTTATTAAGTGTATTTTTATATACCATTTATTTATAACTTTATATACTTGTATCTAGCAACTTTATATTAAGTGTTTATTTTAGGTGACATTTTATTTATAAATTTACGTACTTGCATCTAGCTATTTTGTATTTATATTTTATATAGCATTTATTTTATAATTTTATACACTTTTATCTAGATACTTTGTTTTCATTAAGTGTATATTTTATATAACATTTATATGTAACTATATATTTAGCTACTTTGTATTTGTTAAGGGTATATTTTTATATCACATTTATTTGTAAATTCATACACAAAGTGTCTCCAAATTCTTAGTGCAATTTTAGGCTTGAACAGCTTAAAACTGCACTAAGACTTTTGGAAAATGTATATGATAACTGATTTTATTTTATGATTACTTTTTGTCTCCCCCATTAGAATGTAAGCTCTTTCAGAATAGAGATTCTTTCATTTTTGTCTTATCTTTGTAATAGTTGCTGACTAAATGCTGATTGATTGCTGATTGGCCTGTAGTCTCTTTCAGCTCTAACCAAGTTCTCCTAAGTCAGGGTTTCTTAAAATTTTTCTGTTTGTGACCTCTTCTCACCTGAGAAATTTTCATATGATCCTGGTATATAAATATATGAAAAAATTATACAAATCAAGTATTTACTGATAATAAATCATAAGGAAATTTATTTTAAAGCAATTCTTTGGTATACATATAATTTTATCACTTATTAAACACAATGAAAGCAAATTTGCACACTAATGAGATGAATGTGCTTGTTTATTTTACATAAAGAATGAAATCTTGGTGGAATATTTGATATCTTTTATTATTGCCAAACTTTTCATGACCTCCCCACCACATTCAGTGACATGACTCCATATGGGATTATGATCCATAGTTGAAGAAACTGCTCTAAGTGATTTGTCCAAGCCCACACAGCTGCTAGGTGACAGAAATGAAAATTGAATCTAGTCCTCCAGTGTTTCAATATGAACCACTATCATGACTAAGTCCATGGGCCAATAGTCTGGCCATGCTAAGAGTCTCTTTTCTTACTCTTTGCAGATACCATGGTTAGAATTCTGAGTCTGTCAGGAAGACCTAATTCAGATCTTAGCTCAGACACTCACTATTTATGTGATCCTGCAGAAGTCATTTAACCTCAATCTATCTCAAATTTCTCATCCATAAAATGGGGATAATAATAGTCTCTTCTGATGGGTCAAAACCCAGGGTCTATGGAGAACTGCCTGCCTGAGGAATCAGAACAATAACCTCTTATCTGTTGCTCCAAATGTCTTCAGTAAAATTCTCATCCAGACTTCTTATCTTCTTACTTGAGTAACAATACTTTGCTAAAAGACACATTTTGATTTCTTCCTTCTTTCCCACTTGTAGACTAGGTTCCTCATTAGGAACTTCTATTAGACTGCTGAATGAAGCCCAACATTTCAGTATATAAAACTCTCTCAGACTTTTATTAGATTCCATTCAGAGAATTTAGCCTGTTTCACTTTTGTGTTAATAAAGTCTTTTGTAACTTTAAGAGAATCTCTGAATTCTTTCAAACTGACTATATGTAATGCCCTGAATAAAATTATTAAAGCCTCCTCCCCTTTTCCTTGTCATTGGGACTAGGAGAAATTGAGTCAGAAAAAAAAACCCAACCTTAAAGCTCTGGCCAACTTTACATTCTATTGAATCATAAAACTCTAGGTGCCTTATCTCAGTCCTTGCTGGGATAATTCCCCTTCCTTTTGAGTATTGTCACTCGCCTGACTGTCTCCTGCCCTTGACCTTTTTATCTTGACTCTTATCCTGTCAGGACTAAGTTATGATCCTTTCCTGGAACTATGGCTTGTCCACTCACCTAGTGTCCTCACCCCCTTTTGCTGCCTTTGTTTCCCCTATTAAGATTGTAATTATTTAAGTTCTCTGCCTTAAATAATTGTAATTATTTAAGTTGCTCTCAGCTGAATGCTTTGGATAAGAGTCCCATACAGCCGGCTAGCCCCAAACTCAGCTAGTCTAAAATTCTTCACTTTAAAAAGATTAAAAAACAATCTCTGTCTTGCCTCAGTTTCTCTGGCATTACATATGAATCCAGACTCTGGAACATAACATTCCCTCTAAGAGTTGTGGTGAGACTCAAATGAAATACCATTTGCAGTGTTTTGCAATAAGTACAATGTATATGGTACTTATTATTATTATTATATGGAGATATTTCCTAAGGTTAAATTTTAGTTCCTTTTCTCTTCCTTAAGTCTTCATTGCAGTGGGCCTTTCCCAATTCCTCCTATCTACTTTTCTCTCAGGTTATCTTATCTATTTACATGTTGTTTCCCCATTAGAACATGAGCTCTGAGAGAGCAGGAGCTGTTGATATTTTCTCCAACTCCAAATATCAGCTTTATGCAGCTGATTGTGACATCTGGACACCCAAGACTGACCCGAACTCCAATCTTTTCCCTCCCCATGTCCTCACCATTTCTCCATGGGCTTAGCTGACCTTTCCCTTGTTCCAGACCAGAATATCTCCTGGAGTGGGATGTGGGGACCCAAGCTGTTTATCAAAAAAAGCCCTGAAACTGTGGCCTCCTCCCCTACTAATCCCCCTATTAGGAAAAAAGGCAGTGGGCATCAACTCACCGCAGTGAGCTTCATCAGAACCATCGGAGCAGTCCACTTTGCCGTCACATTCGGGATTCACTTTGGACACACACTGGTTACTCTGGCAGGTGAATGCATTCCCTGGACAGTGCCCTGGGAATGGAGAAGAACCCAATCTCATTTCCTTTCATCACTGGTATGTCATCCAGGCCTACAAAGTTCCCTGTCCCCTAGGGCCTCTCTCTCCCTGTAGGAAACAGCTCAGGTGCCATCTTGTCCTGGAGCCCAGTCTGACTCCTTTGCCCCAGCTGCCCCCCCAACTGCCTTGAATTTCATTACTGTGTGCGCATTAACTCACTTTAGCTTTTTGCTGTATGTGCACTTATTCCCTCATTGGAATATAAGATCCTGGGGGCAAGGATCTTCTCATTCTTTGTACTTGCATCCTCATTGCCTTGCAAATTGCCTGGAATATAGTAGATGATAATTAAGAAATAGCTGTTGATTGATTGACTATTCTCCTTTCTTCTGTCCACCTTCTACATGTCTGCCAAAATCATCTTCCTACAGTACACACCTGACTATGTCACTCCCCTGTTCCTTAATCTTCTGCTATAGGAACTACAAATTCCTCTTTGACATTTAGAGTCCTCCCCAATTTGTCTCCAACCTACCTTACTTTGCATTATTCCCTTTCATGCACCCTTATATTCCAGCCAAAATAGACTACTTGCTATTTCCTAAACTTGGCCCTGTTTCCCACCTCTATATTTTTGCACAGGCTGTGTCTCATATCTGCGTGCACTCCTTCCCTCCTCACTGCCCCTTTTTAGAATGCTCTAGGGTCTTTCAAGGCTCATTCTGATGTCACTTCCTACAAGAAGCAGTTCCAGACTCTGTTAATTCTATTCTTTCTCAAATACTTTGTATTTACTTTTCAGTAAATAGGCCATATCTTCTTGCATATTCTTAAATTTTCTCAGTGCAAAGACTAATTTGTCTTTTATCTCCAGGACTTAGCAAATTGCTATGCACACAATAGCATAAGAAGTATTTGTTGGATTGAATTAAAAATGTGTGATTAGACATCCTAGAGCTTTTTATTCCATGGAACTTAAATACTGAGGGCCTCCTGAACCTAGAACCCTAAAGGACACGGAATGTTCTTGCCATCTTTTTGTCTTTTTGCTTCTTTTTAGCTGTTGCTGAGATAACTTATTGCTTCCCCATTAAAATCCTGCACTGATGTCTTATGAGAGCATGAAGGTCAGTTTCCAAAAGCTTTCTGGCAGATTGTAAGAAATAGCCAAATAAGAAACCTATTCACCACCAGTTTTCCAGTCTTCATACATTAAATGCTTTTCCCCTCCCAACGTACCCTTGGCTACAAGGACACTGTTCTTGCAATTCCTCAGATCAGATAGTCTGTCTTCTAACTTTGGACATACTCATTGGCTGCCCCCCATGCTTGGAATTCTTTCCCTCCTCATTTCCAACTTCTTGGCTTCCCTGGCTTCCTTCCCAGCTAAAACTTGTTTCTACAAGAAACCTTTCCCAGTCCTTCTTAATGTTAGTCATTTTACTCTGTTGATTATTTTCAGTTTATCTTGTATGTAGCTTGTTTGTACAGAGTTATTGCATATTCTTCCCCTTCATTAGCCTGTGAGCTCCCTGAAGGCAGGGACTATGCTCAGAATGGTACCTGGGATAATTGCTGTCATTACTGTTGTTCTATTGTGTCTGTGACCCAATTTGGAGTTTTCTCGGCAAGGGTGCTGGAGTGGTTTTCCATTTCCTTCACCAATCCATTCTACAGATGAGGAAACTGAGGCAAAGTTAAGTGACTTATCTAGGGTCATACAGCTACTATGAGCCTAAAGTTGAGTTTGAACTCAGTTCTTCCTGATCCCAGGCTAGGTGCTCTATTCCACTATACCATGTAGCTGCTGCTTGGCATATGTTATTGTTCTTTAGTCATTGTTGTGTCATATCTAATTTTTTGTGACTTCTTTTGAGGTTTTCTTGGCAAGATATGGAGTGGTTATGGCATATAGTAGGCATTTAACAAATGTTTATTGATTGATTGTTATACAACTCCAGCCTAGCTAATTCAATTCAGTTAAATTCAACAAATATATGAAATGCAGCTGGGGACACAAAAATGAAAAATTACCAAGTTCTTCAGGTCTCAAAAAATTTCTATCCTTTCCAAGATACATGTGAGTTGTATATAGTCATGTTATACACCACAACATCTGAGTGCATTTCATTTCCCAAAGGCAATGTTATAGCTTACTTGAAGGGCTGTGTTTAAACGTCCATTTTTCCACACCATATACTCTTAGATGTACCTAGATCTGCAAATCCACTGGGCACAATAAACTGAGGCAGAAGACATCCTAGGGCCTTCTCTCTAAACCAGAGGCAGTGCCCTTAGCCTTCAGGTGGGGAGCTGGTAGTGCCCATGTAAGGCTGGCATGATGATGCTAATGTCATGTTAGTCTCTAAGATTACTTCTTTCATTTTAACCTCATTGCCTAAGTCTTCATTTAGTTATTATTCTGCTGGACCTGGTGTGACTTTTTAGGTATCTATTCATTCACTTCCTAAGAAAGAAACAAAGGTTGGTTTGTTTTTTTTAATACATTAGTATAAAAATAAAATTTTGTTTTTATTAATATCCATTACTGTGGAATATAGTGTTGGAAAGGAGCTCAGAGAGCTGAAGAAGAATCTTAAAACATCCTTGAGAAGTAATCCTCCAGCCTCTCCACTTGAAAATCTCTAGTGATGTGAAATCCTTTCCTTCCCAGGACATCCCATTCCATGTCTGAATAGCTTCAGAGTTAGGAAATTTAGCTTCTATATAAATCCTATATAATTATATATATATATATCCTATAAAATTCTATTATAAATCCATCACTTTGGAACTTAGAACAGTCTGATTTCTATTTCATATGATAATCTCAGATACCTGAAGGCAGTTGTCTCGTTCTCCTAAATCTTCTCTTCCACAAAATAAACATTCCTAACTTCTTTAACTCATACTTGAACATTATAAACTCCTCTCCATCCCTAAACACATCCTAAAACTCTGAATCAATCAGTCTACAAGCCTTTATTAAGCACAATGTACCAAGAACTATGCTAAGTACTTGAGATACAAAGAAAAAGCAAAAATAGTCTTTGTTTTAAAAAAAAAATTCACACTTTAATGAGGAACACAACATGTAAACAACTATAGATGATCAAGCCACAGAATAAACTGGAGATAATTAACAGAGGGAAGGCACTAAAATAAGGGGGATTGGAAAAGACTTGTTGCAGAAGATGGAATTTTAGCTAAGACTTGAAGGAAGCCAAGAGGGAGAGATGAGGATGGAGAAAATTCCAAGTTTGGGAGACAGTAAAAATGCCCCAGAGTTGGGAGGACTGTTGTGTGGAAGAAATAGCAAGGAGGATCATGTTGATTGCCGAATATATGGGGGTAAGGTGTAAAAACTTAGGGGTTCTTTTGGACCTAAGGTTTATAGTTCATGGATGGATTTTTGGGGGGATATCTGAAGTTGGATGGGAAAAATTACATCTTTTTATTTTTTTAATTACTGAATTAAAAATAATTACTGAAATTAATATTTCCTTCAATTTTAAATTTTAAAACCATATTATTCTAAAAATGAGATAATATTTGCAAAGCAATAGGTACATCTTAAAGTGCTATATAAGCATTAGCTATTAGCTTTTCTAAGCTATTGGAAAGAATCTACAGGCTTCACCAGATTGGTTGTCAAAGACATCCATGTTGTCAACATCCTTCCTAAAACATGGCTCCCAGAACTGAACCCAACATGGAATCAGAGCAGCCTGAGTTGACATGGTGTTTAGGACTAGGAAGATGATAGCCTGCTTTTCTCTGCCTTGATCCAAAAGATTGTTGCATTGTATTCTGGGGGCCATTTTAGGAAGGACATTGACAAGATAGAGAACACTCAGCTGGTATGGTGAAGGGATTTGGAGTCCTGCCCATATAAGGATTTTTAAAGAATCTGGGGATAAAGGGCAGCTAGGTGGTGCAGTGGATCGAGAACCAGCCCTAAAATCAGGAGGACCTGAGTTCAAATTTGACCTCAGACACTTAACACTTCCCAGCTGTGTGACCCTGGGCAAAGTCATTGCCTCAAAAAAAAAAAAAAAAAAAAATCTGGGGATATTTAATTTGGGAACATGAGAGTTCTATCAAGTCCCAAAGGCAGAAACAATGGGTAAAATTTACAGAGAGGCAAGCACCACAAGGAAAAGAACAAACTTAAATATTAGAGCTGTCCAAAATAGAAATAGTCTGCCTTGGGAGACAAAGTGTCCTCCAGTTTTAAGGAAAGGCTACACATCAGTTTTGAAGCCATTATTTAGTACTGTGCTTGGCACATAGTAGACCCCTGCCATTCTTGTGTTGTCACCTCCATGCCTTGGTCTCTATCTCACTTTTAATGCAGTTTAAGATCAGGGTAGACTTTCTGAATGCCATGTTATCTTGTTGATTTATGCAGAGTTTTTGGTCCAGGAAACCCCCTAATATCTTTTTTATAAAAATGCTTGTTAAATTATATTTTCTTTAATATTGACTTTGCAATTGACTTTTTGGGCTTAAGTATGAGACTTTATATTTATTCTCGTAAATTCTCATTTAACCTCATAAGGTTATTAAATTAACCTTAACCCTACTTTTTCTAGTCTGGCAAATCCATTTCCCCAGTGATTTGATAATCCTAAGAGGGGCACTGGCCAGTTCTAAGTTGTTCAGTGGCAGCTAAGTGGCACAGTGAATAGAGTGCCAGTGTTGGAGTCAAGAAGACTCATCTTCAAGAGTTCAAATCTGGCCCCCAGATACTTAATAGCTCTGTGACTCTGGGCAAGTCATTCTACCCTAAATGCGTGCTTCCTCACCTATAAAGTGAACTGGAAAAGAAAATGGAAAACCACACCAGTATCTTTGCCAAGAAAACCCCAAATGGGAACATAAAGAATTGGATATGACAACAGCAACAGAGTTCCATTTGCTCATTTGGAAGAAGAAATGGAAAAACCACAGGAAATAGTTGTCACCAGAACAAAGAGCTCCTCCCCCAAAAAAGAGGCTCACCTGACTTCAGCTCTATTTCTGTGGCAAGCTGCTCCTTATTCCCTGCAATGACAATGAGAAGGCAGAAAACCAAAGGCATTAGCCATGAAATGCATCTTGACACCATGATGTAGGTTTATGGTCATAGAGATCACAGAAATGGAAGGAAGACTTTAACTAGGGAAGGAAAAAAAACCCAGAAATTCCAGAATATAATGGGAGGTCTTGGAAGATTTACAGGTACTACTTGACAACACAGCTGCACTGATGTTGCCCTGCTCTCAAATATACCAGGCCTAGAAAAGTTTCTCTTGAGTGTGTAAGAGCTTTTATTTTATTTTTGGCAAAGAGAGAGGTGATTTTGAAAGTGAAATTAAATGCAACCTTTTTTAAAAATCAGAAAATTGCTTCTTCCCTCTCTCCCCACAAGCTACACTTGAAAACAAAACAAAACATAGTCCTTAGGAGTGTTCTTGCTTCTGAAGTTTTCCTTGGGCCTGTCATCTTCTCGGCTTACACTATCAGGGCTCACCTGTGAGTGCAGCAGAATAGATGGTTCCATAGGTGGGCAGGGGGATGCTGTGCTCACGGAACCTCATGCTCAGACCTTGCCGGAGCGTTTCCTCCTCCAATCCAGGGGTCAGAGACCAGAGGGTTTGAGACACAAAGTGTAGGCGGAAACGGACCAGAACACTGGAATTCCCATCCCTAAGGTTAAAGAAAAAAGCAGCAGAAACAAATAGACAGAGGCGGACATTGCCAAATTTCCATATGTCCTTTTTTCTAGTTGTTTTCTAAGTTTTCTTCTTCCTTCCTAATACACTAAAGCTTCTTAAACTATGAGTTGCGACCTCATATATGGTCATGTAACTGAATGTGGGAATCATGAAAAATATGACAACAGTAAAAGCTATCAAATATTTCACCAAGATTTAGTTCTTTATGTAAAAATAAACAAGCACATTCATCTCATTATTGTGTAAATTTATTTTTATCTTCAATAAATGATAAATTTATATGTATATCAAAGAATTGTTTTAAAATAAATTTCTTTATGCTTTATTCTCAGTAAATGTTTGGTTTGTAGTTTTTCATATACATATATGCTCAGGGTCATGTAAAAATTTTTGAATAAAAAGGGGCTACAAGTGGAAAAAGTTTAAGAAGCTTTGAATTACCTCAAAAGAGGAGGAATAGGAGCAGGGAAGGAAGGGGAAACTTACCTGTAACTCAGCACAGTGCAGCCAACACAGCTCTCCTCTAGCTTTGTCTTCTGAAAGCTACTTACAAACTGCAAAAGAACAAATGGGGAGATTGTAAGGATCGTCAACTTCCTTCTGCTTGCTTTATATCTTCACCCTTCTAGTAAGGAAGTATCATGGATGAATATAGTCTATAGAAGAGGTACTGGGAAGATTTTCTGTTTCTTTTGAAATTATGGGACATCATTATTTTCTTCTAAGAGTCTTTAAATACTAGAACATAGAAGAGGAAAGCTGGAATAAAACTTAGATACCATCTAGTCCAGTCTATTTCTTCATATAGATAAAGATATTGAGGGAAGTGATTTGCCTGAAGTCCTATAACATGGTAGGGTCAAAGCTGGAACCAGAATTCAATTCTCTTGCCTCCTAATCTGACATTCTTTTTTCTATATTTTGCTGCACCCTAAATCAAAAGGCTTTTTGCCCTAAGAAGAAGGAAAAATGGGAGGGGAAAGACCTTTCCCAGAGAACTAAACATAGAAAAGGCAGCAAGAATCAAGATGATGTGTTAAATCCCTCACCCAAAAAATCACCAAGTGTCTAAAAGTGTTCCTACGTAGCATGAATGTGAATTCTAAGAATTCTATGTAATGTACACATACCACACACACACAAGCCTTCTCTCACAGACAAAATTCAGACATATAACTTTACTACATGAATAATATATAAATCTACCTAGAGAACACAAATACACAAAAATACATATATGCTCATGCACACAGATGCACCTTCTAGAGATGAAGGAAACCCAGAGATCTAAGTCTAAACTACATCAGAAGAAGAAACCATTAAATATAAATTGCTTTTACACATTGCATAGTTTTCAGACTCTCTCACTGTATTGATCAGTTATGCTAGGATTTTTTTCCTCTCTAAAAATATACTATTTGTCATGAGCATGGCTTTCAAGGAAAGCTGGGGGATGGATACATGGGATACTCTAATAATAAAAAAAAACAGGAAACGTCAATTTTTAAAAGTGCCTAAAATGTTGTTTTAAGACTAGCAGAATTGGGGTAGCCAGATGGTACAGTGGATAGAGTACTGGCCCTGAAGTCAGGATGATCTGAGTTTAAATCCAGCTTTAGACATTATCACTTACTAGCTATGTGGCTCTGGGCAAGTTACTTAATCACAATTGCCTCATTAAAAACAAACAAACAAATGAAAAAGGCTGATAGAGTTTATAAGAATTTTGTAGGGTTTACCTTACCCTAGTTAGAAACCTTTATGGTGAATTAGAGAGCTGTCTATCCCAATCATGTAAAGACTTCCCTGGTAGAATGGGTAAATGAGAACAATTTGTTTCAATGGCCGTGAAGGCAGGTGAAGGAAGTGCAGTGGAGTATTTAGGGCTTGGCTGGACAAGGTCATATACTACATGTTGAGTTGTTGCCCGCCATCTTGATTCTGTCCTGTCACTGGACAGTGGTGGCTTTAGAATATATAGTGAGGTTGATAACTTAGTGCAACTCTGTCTCACTTAAATCCAATTTATACATGAATCAAAAGACATCAAGAAACCATTTTTACTCTCAAAGCTCTGTGGTAATGAACAAATGATGAAGAAGCAGATGCAAATACACTAGGAGCTGTAGTCACAATCCTGAACATGGGCAGCTCAGGCCGAGGGTTGTCTTCTCACTGGAAGCAGCAGTGGGATTTGGCAACCCCTGCATGATCTTTTTAGAATGGAACTGCTCATTCCATATGTAAGGAAGGGTCTAGAAAAGGTGCCCTAAAATTGTTTGCTTACTTAACCCTGAATTGCTTACCACAGCAGTAGAGGATTCCACCCTGCAGTCAAGACACTAAAAAAATTTACAAAAACTTCTGAAAAATTGATTCTGCTCACCATTGGTACATGGAATGTACATGCAATTATAGACAACACAAAATCCAGTAGATCTGAAAGAACAGCTATTGATGTGAGAGAAGTCAACAGATATTGCATTCAAATAGCAATTCTGAGTGAAATAAGGCTGGTAAATGAAGGCTGGTAAATGAAAGCTTACTGAAGTAGGAACTGGATACACCTTTGTCTGGTGTGGTTACAGTGAAAGGGAGTGCTGTGAAGCTGGTGTAGGTTTTGCCATCAAAACTAATCTAGAAAACAAGCTTACATGACTTCCAAAAGGAGTGAACGACAGGCTTGTGACAATATGATTGCCACTTGCAGGAAAATCCCATGTGTTTATACTCATGGCGATCATCATGATGAGCTCTGATGAAGTCCAAGAAAAATTTTATAAAAACCTGGAGAGTCTTATCATCAATGTTCCAAAAAAGGACAAATGTATAATTCTGCATGACTTTAATACTAGAGACATGGCAGGGAGTCCTTGGGAGACACAGAGATGGAAACAGCAACAGCAATGGTCACTTACTACTGAAGACTTGTGTATCTTATGATCTTCTCATTACTAACACTGTATTCTATTTAACTAAATGCAATAAAACTTCATGGATGCACCCTCATAGCAAACACTGGTAATTACTAAATTATATGATTGTAAGGAGAAGAAACAGACAGGATATGAGAGTGACCAAAGCAATGTGTGGTGCAGAGTGCTGGACTGATCATAAACTTATCCTCTCTAAGCTGAATATTCATATTTAACAAAAGTCGCAGCTCTAAGGCAAAAAGACTAGGAGAACAATGAATGTCAGCAGATTAGAGTGCTTCTCTGAGAGGCAACAGTTTATAACCAACTTGGAGGGGAAGTTGAGCCAACACACAGTTGGCAACAATGGAGCAGAAAAGGATTGGGCAACTTTCAGAGGTCTGGTGTACACCATTGCATTTGTTCATCTGGGTTAGAACACTCGCAAACATCAAGACTAGTTGGACAGAAATGATGGGGAAATTCAGAAGCTGCTAAATGAAAAACAAGAACTCCATATGGTATGGTATACCATGCTAGCAGGATAGTTCATCCTTCTCTAGGAAGGTATCATCAAAAGTAAAGTACAATTGAAACTTAAGAGAAATGCAGGATTCTTGGATCTTTAAGAAGACAGATGAAACGCAGTTTTATGCTGATAGTACCAATCCAAAGTACCAAACCACAGGAATAGATTGTCTTGTGACAATCACAGAGATGTCTCTCTCTTAGTTATTGCTGGCAAGATTCTTGCCAGAGTCATCCTTAATAGGCTGATTCTACACCTAGAAAAATATCATCTAGCTGAGAGCCAGTGGGGCTTCAGAAAGGGCTGAGGAACAGTTGATATGGGGTTTGCTGCCTGACAACTAAAGGAAAAATTCCAAGAGCAGAACAGAAGTCTGTATACAACATTTGTAGATCTGACTATGGCCTTTGATACTGTCAGTCATGAGGATTTATGGGAAATTATGTGAAAATTTGGTGGCCCAGAAAAGCTCATCAGTATATAGAAGATCATCGATTTCATGATGGCGTGATTACCCAAGTTCTGGACAATGAACGATGCTCTCGAGCTTTCTAAGTCACCAGTGGAGTGGAATAAGTCAGTGTGCTTTTTAGCATGATGTTGTCAAACGCCTTCAATGAGGACAAATGTGGAATCAAAGTCAGCTACTGCACTGACCATAAATTCTTCAACCTGCGATACAAGCCCAAGTGGAGGGAGTGTTGGTGCCTGATTTTATGTTTGCAGATAATTGTGCACTAAGTGCAGCCTCCAAAGATGAGATGCAACAAGATGTGGCTCAATTCTCTGCTGCTTATGTTAATTTGGCTTAACAATTAACTCCAAGAAAACATAAGTTCTCCATCATCCAGCACCACACCATCCATATGTGGAACCCTCAGTTTGGAATGCTGAGAATAAGTTCTCTTAGCTTAGCAGTACACTTTCCAGGGATGTCCACACTGATGATGACATTGACACAAGCGTTGCCAGTTTGGGGAGATTCCAAAGTAAAGTGTGAGAAAGAAGGATTAGATTGTCTACCTAACTGAAGGTCTACAGAGCTGTTGTGCTGACCTCACTGTTGTATGCCTGGGAAACCTGGACAGTCTATCACCTCCATGCTGGGACACTTATTTGCTTCCATTTGAATTGTCTTAGGAAGATTCTGAAGATCACCTGGCAGGATAAGATGGGATTGAAGTCCTTTCTCAAACTAAACTGCCAACCATTCCAACTCTGCTGCAGAAAGCACTACTCTGTGGGACAAATGCATGCTTGCCAAAAAGATTATTTTATGGAGAACTCACACAAGGGCAAGCACTCAAAAGGTGGTCAGAAAAAGTGACATAAGGACACTCTCAAGATCTCTCTTAAGAACTTAATTGATTGTATGACACAGCATTGGAGTAGGACCTCCCAGCATGGCATGCCCTCGTCAGAGAAGGTATTTGAAGCCATTTACAATGGGGTTTTCACTTAAAAGAAAAGCCTAGAAAGACTTAATATGAACTGTTAAGTTAGGTGAGCAGAACCAAGAGAACATTGTACACAGCAACAAGAAGATTATGTTGTTATCAACTGTTATGCACTGGGCTCTTTTCAATAATGAGACCAATAGACTTGTTATGGAGCATCATGTGCATATTGAGAAAAAACTATGAATATTGAATGTGGATCAAAGCATAGTATTTTCACCTTTTGGTTCTTTGTTTGCTATCCCTCTTTTGATCTTTGTTATTTGTGACCTTATTGTTTATTTTCATTATATTTATTATATTTTATACTATTCTCTTTATATAGTATATAATTTATTTTTTATTATATATGATTTCCCTTTTCAGTATTTGGTCTAGCCAATTGGCCTGCCTACTGTTTCTCATACATGGCATCTCATTTCCATCTCCATGCCTTTGTATGTTATTTACTTTTTATTTATTTATGTGCGAACAAGTTGCCCTGCCCAATAACATAAGTACCAGGAGGGTAGGGACTGTTTTTCTTGGTTCTTGTGTTTCTTAAATGCAGCGTACATAGCATTTGGCATATGGTAGACTCTTCTCCCTATCTTCTATGCCAAGCTTGTACCACGCTGGAAAAACCTCCCCCCTGTAGCCTGTCTCTCCTGACTAGTGACTGCCTGTCTAACCACTGTTCAAGGATGGGTCCAACCATGCTTCACGTCACTTTCCAAACTTCTTTCTCTCCCTTGGCTTTCCGTCTTTCTCTTTGTAATTCCCCTTTATTATATTAATTTCCCTGCATTGTATTCTCCCAATTGTATTAATTCTCTTAACAAAATGAAAGTTCTCTGACGACAGGTACTGTCTTATTTGTTTAGATCTGTATTCCCTGGACAAGTTGTTAAATGCTTTTTAAAAAATGCTTCATTTTAGCTAGATATTTCATAAATGCTTATTGTTAGGTTAGAGAATCCCCTGGAATACTGAGAAAAAATGACTTATTCAGTCACAAGGACAGGAGGTGTCAGAGGAAAGACTTATGTTCCTCTTGGCTCCAAGACCAACTAACTATCTACAAAGCTATGCCGTCTCCCTCTGCCATTTTGGAGAAGTCATGGTATGTATGCTCTTTTGACCTTTCAATCCCTGGATTAAATGGTTCAAAGAAGATCCTGGGATGGTTTTTCAGAGCCACATGGAACCCGAGTTGCTACCCTGACTGAAGACTTTGCCCCATGGGGAGCAGGGATAGGGATCTGCAATGTTTAATATGGAGAAGAGAAGGCTTGGAAGGGATGTTTGGGGCTCACAAGTCAATCAATAAGACGATTCTTCTTGTCTCTATCTCCCAGCTTCCCTGGCTTCCTTCTAGTCTCAAAGGAGATCCTGCCTTCTGCAAGAATTCTCTCTCTCTCTCTCTCTCTCTCTCTGTTTCTTTCTCTCTGTCTCTGTCTCTCTCTGTTTCTCTCTCTCTCTCTCCTCTCTCTCTCTCTCTCTCTCTCTGTTTCTTTCTCTCTGTCTCTGTCTCTCTCTGTTTCTCTCTCTCTCTCTCTCTCTCTCTCTCTCTCTCTCTCTCTCTCTCTGTTCTCTTTAAAGTCTTTGCCTTGCTCTGAGACTATTCCCAATTTATTCTGCATATGTCTTGTTTGGATTTAGTCACTTAAGTGTCTCTCCCCACCCCCTCTTAGACTGTGATATCATTGATAGAAAGGACTTTTTTCCTTTTCATTATATCCTTAACCTTTGGCAAAGTGCTTGGTATATAGGAGGCTTGGCTTGACTTGGCATGTGGGTGAGGTACAGATACAGACTGGAGAGAAGCAAGGATTGCTGGGAACAAGAAAACAAGCCCCGTGTGTGTGGGAGGGTAGAAGTCTAACCCTGAATGACTTTAAGAATGATGGTGCCCTTGATTGAAACAAGGAAGTTGGGAGGAGGGCTGGGTTTAGGGGGAAACATAATGAGTTCTATTTTGGTCCTATTGAGTTTGAGATACCTATGGGAAACCAGATGGAGATTTCTGGAAGGCAGCTGAAGATCGGGGACTGGGACTCAGGGAGACGGCTGGAAATTGATGTTTGTGAATTATCTGCATAGACCCTCTTCCCTCAGTCCTACCCCATGGGGTGTTAATGCATTCAGTTTGGGGAATCACCCAGTGGCAAAGCTGCTTAGCTTGGAGAGTGGGTGAGTTGATACTAACATCAACCTTCTATTTCTGACCAGTCTCGGATCCTTCCCTCCGTTGCAATCCTTTATCCCATATGCCCATCTCCAACATCCCTCCCCCTTCCACTTTCAGCTCTTGCTTAGGGAACAATAATCAAATCTATTTTTACCATCGCTACTGGAAGGGATGTAGCAATGAAAGTATCTTTGGCTCCATTTACAATTCCCGTGATTGGCCAGGCTAAGATTCTTCACCTGGGGGCTGTAAATGGGTTTAAATAAATTTTCTGATAGCTAATTTCAGTTCAGTGTATTTATTTATAATGCTACCTTTTATTTTGTGCATCATTTTGATAAGTTTTCTATAGGCTTACCCACTATTAAGAACACTTGGCTTCAGAAAGCTAGTTGGTGCAGTGGAGAGAACAGTGACCCTGGAATCAGGAAGACTTGAGTTCAGATCCAGCCTCAGACAATACTTTCTAATTGTGTGACCCCAGGCAAGTCATTGAAGCCCAATTGCATTGCAAAAACATTTTTAAAAAGAATGTTTTGGTTCACCCAAGTCTCCCTACTCTTGTCACTGCACTAAGATATATCCCCTTAAGAATTTATAAACTCTTTGACAGTAGAATCCCTAGAACTCTGCACAGTGTCTGGCACATAGTAGGTACTTAATGAATGTTTATTGATTGCTTAATTGATCCACGGGAGCTGACAGGAAGAGAGAAGAGACAGAAAAGAGGAGAACCCTGAAGTATCCTCATACATAAGGTACCCAACTTGGCTGATGATCCTGTAAAGAAGATAGAGAAGGATTGATCAGACATAGAGAAAAGAACCTCAACTGAGATGTGTCAATAGTTTCAAAGTTATAAGAGAGGTCAATAATTACCATTGGTAAAGCATTTTATATGTCTTATTTCATTTGATGCTCAAAACATCCCTGTAAGGGAGATGCAACATTTTAAAGACGAGGAGACTGAGGTTTGGGATATTTAAAATGGCTTGCCTCAGTTTATATAGCTAAGTAAGTATCTGAGGCAGGATTTGAACTCATATCTTTTTTTTAAAAAATATATTTATTTTATTAAATATTTCCTAATCACATCTAAAATTTAAATTTTTAAAAATTTCGAGTTCTAAATTCTTTTCCTCTCTCCCCTTCCCTGCCTCTTGAGAAAGCAAGCAATATGATATCAACTACATGAAAACATTTCCATGTTAACCATATTGCAAAAGAAAGGAACTCACCTCTTTGCAACTGTAAGTTCTACCTACAACACCTAACACAAAACACAAAAACACACAATACACAAAACAAAAGAAAAAGAAGCATAGAGAAAATGATATTGGATCTAGCAATAGAGAAATCTCTGGTGACCTTGGAGGAAAGTCTTGCAATGGAATGGTGGTGGCTAGAGCCAGATTACAAGGATGGACTCCTGGGAAGTGGGCAGTGAGAAAGCCAAAGTAACGAGTGCAGAAGCTTGGCTGTGAAAGAAAGGAAAACACAATTTGTACATTAAGGATGGGGATGATCTGGGCAGTGAGCTGGTGTGAGATTGAAAGGACAGAAGCAATGGCACAATGCAGAGAGGAGAGCTCTGGCAAAGAAAAGGGTCAGCTTTTGTCTGAGACTGTAAAAAAGAAAAACAATGGGAAAGTGGTAGGAGGGAGGTTATTGGAGGAAGGAAGATGGAGGCAAGAGGGAGGATAGAAGAAGAAGAAGAAAGAAAGTGACAGGATAGGGATGGAAAAGGGAAGGAGGAAGAACAAGGGAAACGAATACTTTCTGAGAACCTCTTCTTTTTCCTCCTTCACAGAAGTTCAAGAATGCTCCCCCAAACTTCCTCAAATTTGCTCGGACCCCTCACCACCATCCCTGCCTGCATCAGGGCTATAGGTCCTTCCTTTCAACCCAATATGGAGCACCAGTCATTTATCTGTACAATTTCATCATCTTGAGATGAAGAGAGAGGATAGATTTCAGACCTAGATGGGGGCTGCTACAACTTAACTTTATCTATCAGGCCTCTCTTCAAGTTCCCACAGCCCCTTAATCTAGACATCCCATAATGGGACCTGGCCCAATGCTCCCTGGGGGTACCCCCATCATTCACCTGTGGCTTATCTGCCTCAGAATGCAACCTACACTCACCAGCATCTCCAGAGTGGGAGTCAAAGCTCTGTAATAACTGGAAGTCTCCTGCTGCAAGCTGCTGTCATAGAGGATTCCTTTGAGTTCAGCCGAGTGCTCAAAACTGACGTCCTGTGTGTAGAGGGAGGCTGTGGGCAGAGACCAGTGCCCCATGAGAGAGCCCAACTCTAGGGACTCATTGCTTGGCTAAGCCTGGGACCCTGGGCCCAATTTCAGGCTTGGAACAACCTATTTGATTAATAATAACAACACAAGAAGTTATTTTTATAAAATACTTTGAGGTTTGCTAAGCCCTTTACCTAAAAAAAAAGAGCCTTCCAACAATCCTAGGAGACAGGTTTAGACCTATTATTAATCCACTTTATAGAAAAGAAACTAAAGCTTAGAAAAGTAGCATCATCTGGAAGTAGGTTCTCTGTTTCTCAAAATTAGAGAAAATCGTAATATCTCATAAGTCTCAGACATCATCAGATTTCTCTGTGAAGGAAATTTTAGAATTTATCTATTTGAATATTTCATTTTATAGTTGAGCTAACTAATTAGGGTTCAGAATAGTGAAGGGACTTGTCAAGAAGATCATAGAATCACTGGACTTTATTTTTCAAAAGCAAACCTAAGGTTCAGAGATGGGGGAGAGGTGGTGTGAAATAGGGAGAAGGAGACTGGCCTTGTTATCAAGAGAGACATGGATTTGAATTCTAATTCCAATAGTCATTAGTGTTAAACCTAGGGGAGCCCATACTTACTCACTTCTTAAAGTCTCGGTTTTTTCATCCATAAAATGGAGGTGATAATACTCAGCACTATCAACATCACAGGATTGTTGTGTGAGGAAAATGCTTTGTAAACCATACAGCATTTTGAATACATCAGTCCTTGGTAGCAGAACCAGAATTTGAACTCAGATCTCCTGCTACCCAGGCCAAGGAATTTTACTGAGGCAGTTAAGTGGCTCAGTGGACAGAAGACTAGGCCTAGAGTTAGGAAGACCTGAATTAAAATCTGACCTCAGACACTCATGAACTATGTCACTCTGAGCAAGTCATTTAACCTGTTTCTCTTAATTCACTAGAGAAGGAAATGGCAAATATTCTAATATCTTTGCCAAAAACAAAACAAAACAAAACAAAAAACTATACAAGCCACAAGTGTGTCAGACACACAGCCGAATGACTGAAAAACCACAATAAATGAGGTCTCTAAGGCACTTTCCTCATAACAGTCTCGTAAGATCGGTGGTAAATATGTCAAGCTCCTGTGCTCTCAACTTGTAGATCCCAACGAGCTTATTCTGAACCCAGGTTTCCCTGACCCTTGGGGTCCATCACTCTACTCTCTACACCACAATATCTTTCTGAGGAGGTGGGGAAAATCCCATTTTAGAGATGGGGAAACTGATGGACTGGGGAGATCAAGGGACTTGCCCACTGTCATAGAGCTAATTGGTGTCTGAGAATAAATCCTTCTCCATCCAACTCCGGCCTTCTCTCCAGCCTAAGACATTGCTATCATCATATAGACTTTCCATCCTGTTAAAATTCACACCACTCACCCAGAAGAAGCCCTAAGAAAATGACAGCTATGGCACTGGCTAGGACGGTGGCCAGGGTCACCTTCCAGCAGGCCGTGTCTGCAGCCAGCTGTGACTTTGCATTACTAGGCGTGGGATCCAAATTGGCAACTGCAGCTTCCATGGTTCTTCGAAGCATTCGCCGACAGCCCACAAGTGAGCCTGGGTGCGGACGAGAGAAAAACAAAAAAGGGAAATTGGGTTAGACCATCAGAGGGATGCTATCTGCCTAGCAGGGGCCCGAGCTCTGTGGGGCAACCACAGGGACTGGCCTTTAGGAGGCAGTGACGCTTTGGCAGAGAAGAAGCCGACCCGAGTGGGGCCGTGTGGGAGGGCCAAGCAGCTGCCCCCATTTGCTGCTCCAGTGGGTTTTGAGAATAGCCATGAATAAATTGATGAGGAGAGATATGCTCAAACCACTGAGGAGCCTGGAGAGTTCTGCCTGACCTATTTTGAGTTCCCATTCTACTTTCATTTATCAGACATTTTTTGTCCTTTGCTCCTTCTCTCTCTGTCCCTCTAGTCAGTCTGCCAAGTCACCTGGCATTAGTAAGCACCTACTATGTGCCAGGCATTGTGTTAAGTGTCAAGGATACAAGGATACAAAGAAAGGCAAAACCAGCTGCTGCTATCAAGTATCCCACAGTCTGATGGGGGGAAACATGCAAACAATTACATACAAATAAGCTATATACAGGATAAAAAAATGGCAGAGGAAAAGCATTACTAGCATTAAGGGGGATTAGGAAAGCTTCTTGTAGAAGGGGGGGACCCGAAGGAAGCCGGGGAAGGCAGGAGCTAGAGATGAAGAGCTAGGGGAGCCATGCAAAGGCCTGGAATCCAGGTGAGATAGAGTGACACAGGTAATGAAGGGACCAGTGTCCCTATATCCCAGAGTTCATGAATGGGACTAAGGTGTGAGAAGATGGGAGAGGTATGAGTGAGGTGGGAAGGGCAGGTTAAGAAGAATTATGAAAAGCTAAAGAGAGGACTTTATATTTGCTCCTGTAGGTCATGGAAAGCTCCTAGAGTTGGGTGAATAGAGTGTGACGTGGTCAGACTTGCATTTTAGGAAGATCAAGCTGATAGCTAAGCAGGAGATTGGATTGGAGTGGGGAAAAACTGGAGACAGGCAGAACAACCAGCAGGCTATTGTAGTAGTCCAAATGTGAGGTTTTGAGAGTCTGTGCCCCCAAGGTGCAAGCTATGGCAGCGGAGAGACTTGTTAGGAAGGCAGAAACAAGAGAATTTAACAATTGATCAGATGTGGAGAGGGTAAGAGATTGAGGAGTTAAGAATGACTCCTAGGTTGAGAGAGGGAAGGTGGTGGTACTCTGAACTGTAATAACAAAATTAGGAAGAGGGGAAGGTTTGGAAGCAAAGATGATTAATTCAGTTTTGGACATACTAAGTTTAAGATGTCTATGATAAAGTTTCTTAAAGTGTGGCTCATGACTCCATATGGGGGTCACATGACTGAATGGAGGGTCATGAAATTATAATTTATTACCAGTAAATGTTTGATTTTTATACTTATTTTATATAACTATATATCCAGGGTCACAATTGTTCAGACAAAAAAGGGTTGCAAGTAGAAAAAGTTTAAAAAGTCTTGGTCTAAGGGAGATTTATTTATTTATTTTTATTAGAGCTTTTTATTTTCAAAACATAGGCATGGATAATTCTCAACATTCACCCTTGCAAAACTTTGTGTTCCAAATTTTTTCCCTCTCTTCCTCCCAGCCTTTCCCCCAGATGGCAAATAATTCAATATATGTTAGCATGTGCAATTCTTCTATACATATTTCCATAATTACCATATTACACAAGAAAAATCAGATCAAAAAGAAAAAAAATGAGGAAGAAAACAAGATGCAAGCAAATAAAAAGAGTGAAAATCCTATGTTGTGGTCCACACTCAGTTCCCACAATCCTCTCTCTGGGTGCAGATGTCTCTCTTCATCACAAAACCATTGGAAATGGCTTGAATCATCTCATTGTTGAAATGTCCTCTATGGCACATTTAGTTTGAGATATCCAATAAGCAGTTGGAATGTGAGAGAGGTCAAGAAGTCTTCAGGTCAAGAGAGATGTTAGGGCTGGACAATTAGGGCTGAGAATCATCAACATGGAAATGATAATTCAAACTATGAGACCTACTCAGATCACCAAATGAAACAGTCTAGAGAGAGAAGAGGGGGAAAAAGGGAACTCAGAAAAGAGTCTTGAAGAACCTCCACTGTTAGTGGGAATGACCTAGATAAAGATTTAGCAAAGAAGATAGAGGAAAAATCAGAAAAATTGAATGAGATTATAAAGGGATCAATATGACAGAAATGTAGAGAAAGAGAGTATCAAGGAGAAAAGGATGACCCACAGTCTGCAGAGAGGTTGAGAAGTCTGCAGAGATCGAGAAGAATGAGAATTCAGAAAAAGCCACTGGAATCAACAGTTAAGAGATCACTGGCAACTTTAGAGAGAATAGTTTTCACTGAATGATGAGATTGAAAACCAGACTGCAATGAGATACAAGAATGAGAAGAAAGGAAGTAGAGACACCTAATGTAGATGGTCTTCTCAAGGAGTTTGGCCAAGAAAAGGAAAAGAGCTATGGGATGATGGAAAGATGGATGGGTTATTTTTTGTTGTTGTTATTGTTTTTGAGGATGGGGGAGTAGTGGGCAATAGGAAAGCTTCCAGTAGACAGGAATTGAAGATGAGTAAAGATGATTTCTAGTTTTTTATCCTTAGCTGTCTGTGTATATTTGTCCTGGCACATAACTGAATATGTAAGGCAAAGGATGGCAAATTCTGAAATTGGAAAAATCCTCATAGGGAGCTTAAAACACAATACCAGTGTTAGGCTTTAAAGCAAGTCACCTTACTAACCCTCATGTGAAGCATGGATATGACCTCAGGTAAATCTCATTTTCCTTTTTTCCCCCTTAGCCTCAGTTTCCTCATTTGTAAAATAGAGGAATTGGACAAAAAGTACTCTACTCCTCTAGGACCAACCTATGAACCATGGAATTTCTGTCAAATGGCTATCCAGTTGAAAAACTTCCAGTTTGGGGAAACTCACTAACTGGTTTGTGACCTTAACACAATAGGTGTAGGATTAAAAGGAACATTAGAAATAATCTAATCTAGTCACCTCATTTGATAGTTGGGAATACTGAGATCCAGATAGGTTCAGTGAATTGATCAATGCCACATAGGGGAATGACATGACTTGAATCCCAACCTCCTAATTCCTAGTTTCTTGCCTTTTCTACTGCACCATCCTTTTCTGCCTCCCAAACAAAAGTAGAAATAGAAGAAACTTTAAGATCACTTATTCCAAGGGATCTTAATCTTGTTTGTTTTCTTAAATTAATCAGGCTGCTGAAGTCTATGAACTCCTTACAAGAATCATGTTTTTAATCACACAAAGTGAAATGTATAAACTATAATAGAAAACTAAAAGTTTTTGAAAATAAAGGTTTTTTTCCCTATTCAAGTTCATAGAACTACCTGAAATCTATTCACCAGAAATCTTGGAGGTCTGTGGACCCCATATTAAGAACATTTGACCCAGCCTGGTCTCTTATTTTATATTTGTGGAAACTGGAAGCCCAGAGAGATTCAATGATATGTCCAAACCCATACAGCTAATTCATCAAATCTTCAGTATTTCATTTTGGAAGATAGCTCAAGGCTGTGAGAAAAACAGCTCAGAGGGTAAATCATTAAGTGGAGATAAGAAGGTAAGCTCTTGGAAGGCAAAGACTATTTTAAAATTTCTGTATATATATATATATATATATATATATATATATATAGAGAGAGAGAGAGAAGAGAGAGAGAGAGAGAGAGAGAGAGAGAGAGAGGAGAGAGAGAGAGAGAGAGAGAGAGAGAGAGAGAGAACACTTGGCATGAATCCCTGGATATTTTGCTGTTTTTCAGTCATGTCTGACTCTTTGAGACCCCATGTGGGATTTTCTTCACAAAGATACTGGAGGGGTTTTACACACACACACACACACACACACACACACACACACACACACACACAGCATAGAAAGTCAGAGAGAGACACATACACAGAGACAGAGATACACACACACAGATAGATACAAAGACAGAGACACAGAGAGAGACAAGACACACACACATACAGAGAGAGAGAGAGAGAAAGAGAGAGAGAGAGAGAGAGAGAGAGAGAGAGAGAGAGAGAGAGCTCAAAGAAAATTTGAGAAAGAAAATGAAGCTAATTCATGGGTGAATGAAGGATGAGAGGATAAAGATTTTATGATCAAAGTGATATCTAAGCTGACCTTGAAGGAAGTATCTTCCCAATGTTCTTACACACACTATCCCATACCTGGAATGCTCTCTCTCATCCCTTCTGTGTCTTGGAATCCCTGATTTCTTTCAAGACTCAGCTCAATTACCATCCTGGTCTTTTCTTCACCCCTTCCTTCCAGTGCTAATGTGCATTCCCTTGGAATTATGGTTAGTTGTTGTGTTGATCAGAATTCTTAAATCTTTCAAAATTAATAGATTTTACAATGGTATTGTTATTGTCTATATTGTTCTCCTGGTTCTTTTCACTTCATTGTGCATCAGTTCACACGGTTCTTCCCAAGTTTCTCTGAATCCATTCCCTTCATCATTTCTTACAATATAGTAGTACCCTATTGCATTCAATGGCTTGTCTAGTCATTCCTCACTTGATGAGCATTCCATCAGTTCCCAGTGCTTTGCATTCACAAAAAAAAGGTAATAGTTCCCGTTCTTTAGCACTCTTAAGTTTACAAAATGCTTTCCCCATAGCACCTTCATAAAATAACCAATAAAGAATTTCTATTCTCCTGTTAAAATTGTAGACACTGAAGTTCAGAGTAGGGCTAGGAAAATTGTCACATTCTGCTTTCCTTGATCATTGTGAATTTGCTCAACTGTAGATGCAGGTGAGGTGTGTAGAACTAAGTGACCTCAAAATTGCTTTCCAAAGCTGAGGCTCTATGATTCTAGGATAACAATAATTTGGGGTGTCAAAATAGAATAATAGAATATTGATTCTTCAATAAAGATCTTGACATTGCAAAATGTCCCAGTCCAATATTGGACTCTGATCAAGAGTTGCTTAGCACAAGAAAGGCTGGCCATCAGCAATATGAAATCTACTGAGGATTGCCAGTGAACCTGAGTCCAATAAGGAGAATCTTGCCTCTCTTCCCCCATCCCTCGCCAAATCTTTTATCCCTGACTTTTATCCTCTCCTCTATTCCTTTATAAGCCATGGGAGTATCTCAAATTTGGAATTTAAATCCAGGTCTCCCAGATTCAAGTTCAAAATTCCCCATTATACCGCAGTAATAAATTTTAAATTGAAATTGGACGTAAGCATGGACCAGAATTATCAACCTATTGAGCCCTCTCAGAGTCCAAAGGCTCCTTCAGAATCTCAGGCGTCTCCATCAGCCTCTTTGTCCACTTTCTTTAATGAAACCTGCTTTTCCCAAAGCACTAGCATTTGGGAGCAATAGAAGTCTATAATTAGCACTGCCAAAGTGCTACTTCTGACTATTTCTCAAAATGGAAAATATATCCAATTTCACTTCATTGGGTGGTGGAGGGGAGGTGAAACATTTTGGCACCAAAGAAGCCAACTCCTACTAAAAACGTAATTTCTCTGTGTAAAATGCATTCAAAGTTTCAAAGTAACTGACCTTTCACCCCAAGCAAATGAACCTCCAGAATACCCCTTATGTTTTGTGTGATATCTTTATCTTTATTAACATGTTACTTAATGGAAAAAAACAGACAAAAATTTATTCTACCAAAGATATTCATGGCTGACTAGCCTTGTCATTTTTACTCCTGTCTAGGACCTACTAGAAAGATAGGAGAATGTTTCCAAGAACCCACTCCCATGGTGTATAGGGGCAACTGGGTGGCGCAGTGGATAGAGCATCAGCTCTGAAGTCAGGAGGACCTGAGTTCAAATATGACCTCAGACACTTAACACTTCCTAGCTGTGGGACCCTGGGCAAGTCACTTAGCCCCAGTTGCCTCAGCAATAAACAAACAAACAAACAAATAAATAAAAGAAAGGGGAGGGTTCTTGTTTCTCATCCAGATCAGGGATAAAAGATTAGAGGAAGAGACAAGAATCCACCACCTTATTTGCTGGCAGTTCTCAGGAGATTTCTCATATTGCTGATGGCCAACCTTCCTTGTGCTATGCTCCCTGGTCAGCAATTCCTGATCCAATTTTCATGATATATAGGATATCACAGTGTGATAGTTTTCCAAGTCAAATCAAGAAACATTTATTATGCACTTGCTGTATACAAAGTACTGTGTAAATTCTGGGAATATAAAGAAAGACAACTTCTGCTGTTCAGGAATTCACAGTCTAGTGGAGGAGACAATGTGCAAACAACAATGGACAGACATAGACAACTCGTAGATACATATGTAAATGTATGAATGTAAAACACATTATATGTGTATATAATTGTAGATTATCAACAGAGGGAAAATTCTAAAATTAAAGCTTATTACGAAAATCTGCTTGTAAAAGGTGAGATTTTAGCTGGGATTTGAAACAAGCCAGGGAAGCCAGGAGGCAGAGATGAGGAGAGAAAACCTTCCAAGATTGGGGGATGGCCAGAGAAAATGTCGAGAGCTGAGAGATGCAGTGCCTCGTGCAGAGAATGGTGAGAAAGCAGCTAGTGCTAATGGATGGGAGAGCATGTGGTAGGATGGGAGATGTGAGAAAACTGGGAAGTAGGAAGGGGCCAGATTGTGAAGGGCTTTAAAAGCCACGCATAGGATGTTATATTTGGACGCAGAGTTTGCTGAAGTGGGGATGGTTATATAGGCAGTACTGAGCTTTAGGAATATTAGGAAATGGATTGTAGTGGGAAAGGACTTGAGGCAGGGAGACCAACAAATAAGCCATTTTGATAGTCCTGGCATTATCAGCCAAGTCCGTTAATCACACGGAACCTCACAGTGTTCATCTCTCCCACTCAGAATCTCTCAGATTCTAAGCCACTGTCTCCTAGAATCCCATGTTCTCTGAGTTTAACGCACAGTTTAAGCACTGCTTCCCATAGCTTCCTGTTATTATTTGACATTTTCAGTTGTGTCTAACTCTTCATTTGGGGTTTTCTTGGCAAAGACACTGCAGTGTTTGCTATTTCCTCCTCTTGTTTGTTTTAGAAGTGAAGAAAAGGAAGTAAAGATTAAGTGACTTGCCCAGGATCACACAGTTAGTACATGTCTGAGGCTGGATATGAATCCCTGATAGTCTATCCACCTAGCACCTGACCACCTCCACCAGCTCCTAATTCTCCCCTCCAAATGTTTCCTTGAAATCATTTTGTATAGACTTATCCATGTACATGAGCAGCTAGATGGCAGAATAGCTAAAAGCGCCAATCCTGGAATCAGGGTCTGCCTCGGTTTCCTCATCTGTAAAATGAGCTAGAGAAGGAAATGGCAAACCACTCCAGGTCTCCACCAAAAAAACTCCAAATGGAGTCATGAGGGTCCAATATGACCGAACAACAGCAGCAACAATTCACATACAGGCTGTCTCTTCCAATAGAATTTGAAGTTCTTGAGGGTGGGGGCTGTTTCATTATTTATTATTTTTCTATCTCTAGTGCCCAGCACAATGTCTTATCAAATGCTTATTGCTTCATCAATCAATTAAATGCAGAGTGCACTGAAATGGAATGAAAAAGAAAAAGGCAAAGAAAAGGGGAATTTAGCAAGAGTACAATATTTCTAAGTGAGAAAAAGGGAGCTGATAGAAAGATGCTTTTTTCCTTTGCCAACCACTGGGTGACATATTTTTCTTATGTTTCTGGCAAGAAAGACAGAAAGCTCCCAGATGGAAGAGGCTCCTACTTAATATCCAATTGGCAAAAAAGAATGCAATTACATGAAAAAGACATGAGAGTACTCCTAGCAGAACACAAAACACTGGAAGTGGGTAGGATGCAAATGCTATCCATATTCCTAGGAAGGCTTGGCCAGGAAGGCTCCATGCAATGGTAGGTGATGTAGACCTCAGCATTTGCCACAGCAGATTGCCAACAGTGACATGAGGAACAGACAGAGGCTCAAAGAGATCCTCAAGGACACATGCACTTAGGGCAGCAAGTGAGAGCAGAGGTTATCAGTGTTTCTGGGGCCTTGATGAAATATTAAAAGATGGAGAAATGCCCTGAATGCATTAGGTAGATAAATAGGATTTAACCAGGGGCCTTGGGCAGCACAAGAGGGCATGGGAAGACTCTTTAATCCAATGAGAGCTAAAGCTGTGGCAAGGCAGTCCCAACATCTAAGGCCATCTTGGGCTGCATTAATACATGGAGGCACTGGGTAGTGTAGCAAATAGCATGTTGAACCTGGAATCAGGAAGACCACAAGTTCAAATCTTGTCCCAGATCCTAACTGTGTGACTCTGAACTGGGCAAACCATTGATCCAATCTGTGCCTCAGTTTCCTTATCTGTAAATTGTTATTGTTTGGCCATTTTCAGTCACATCTGAATCTTTGTGATTCCATTTGGGGTTCTCTTGGCAAAGATACTAATGTGGTTTGCCATTTCCTTCTCCAAGGCAGTTTGTAGATGAGGAAACTGAGGTAAAACGACTTTCTCAGGGTCATACAGCTAGTACGTGTCTGAGGCTGGATTTGAACTCAGGAAGATGAGTCCTCCTGACTTCAGGTCCTGTACTGTATGCAGTATAGTGCTTCCCCCACAGCTGCCCCATCTGTACCATGGGGACAATGATACCACCTATCTCCAACAGTTGTGATGAGCATCTCAGAGATAATATAAATAATAACTAGCAATTTTCATTCTAGCTCCAGCATTCTAGTCAATGCACCACCCAGGTGCTTCTGACTCTATATATACATACACAGACACACATGCACTCACACACTACAAATCTTAAGAGTTCTCTATAAATGCAAGCCAGGAGCTAATACAATATATGCTTTCAGGGAACAGTCACGGCGGCTTAGAGATGAGAGGGACCTTGGAGCTCACCTACTCTAGGCTGTGGGTGAACTGTTTGATCAAAGGTAACCAGCTGCAGAATCTCTGATGATCAGGACAATCACTTGGTTGGTGATTCAGATTCTGTCCCAGGGGGTTTTATGCTGGCTGTTTTCCAGCATTCTTAAGTTCAGAGACCCAAGCAGAACATTTAAGTACCTTTGAGTTGCTGCCATGGATCATTGCACCCAGCATCAAGCTGTATTATTTTATGCCTCAAACGATCTGTGTTTTCATCCAGAGAAAGAACTGGTGGAGTCTGAATATAGACTGAAGGATACTATCTTCATTTCTTTAATTTTTCATAGCTTTTTCCTTTTGTTCTGTTTCTTATGTAACATGATGAAAATGGAAATATGTTTTACCTGATTGCACATCTATAACCTATATCAAATTATTTACTATCTTAGAGAGGAATAGGGGGAAAGAGGAAAAGGGAGAAAATTTGAAACTCAATTTTATTAAAAAATGAAAAATGGTCTTTACATGTAATTGGAAAAAATAAAATGCTACTTAAAAGAAACTAACAACTCCCTCTTCCCTGCCAAAATGATCTGTGTTTCATGAGTGTTGGTGTTCCCACTACTAACATGTTGTAACTAATCCATTGATGCTGATTGTGATTTCTAATGCCTTAACAGTTGCTTTTGAAGTCCTGAGACCGAAAGAAATGGCCCCGTGGCCAACTCTTGGGTGATAATCTTCTCTGAATTGAGCTGGCTTGGTCAGGCCCATATTTGGAGCCTTTCCTGTCCTGTAGGACCTAGCAGGATATGTTCTATTAACATTGCAAAAACAAAGACAGGACCTACCCTCACAGATCATTTATTTTAATGGGAGAAAAATAACACATAAAATGGAAGTGGAGCAAGGGGAAAGAGAGGAAGGAGTGGGCTACACTTTCCCTCAGCTTTCCCTCCGAGATCAGCAAAAGCTATAAATCAGGGATTGGCTTACTGTTTGCTTGATTGTCTATATTTAAGAAAGTGTTAGTAATGCAGATTAAATTAAAAAGTTTGTGTGCTACATGTATGATCTAGTTCAAATTGCTTATTACCTTCTCAAGGAGATGGGAGGGCAGAAAATTTGGAACTTTCAACTTTAAAAAAACCCAAATGTTAAAAAAGTTTTTGTTTTTTACATGTAATTGAAAAAAAAATTAAATGAAAAAAAAGCGTGTTCTACTTTCTGGAGAGCCTAGTTATAAACATTTATCAACATAACCCTAGATGGTTTTGAGTTGTTCTTACTGGTCCTAGAGGTTAAAAATGGCAGCAATGGGAGAGATGTGCAGAGAGCTGGATTTAGGCTTGATGAAGAGTTAAAAATCCTCCCAATGAAAGCTATCTAACAGTGAAATGGAAAAGAACCTGATATTGGGAAAGATGGAAGACAAAAGGATCAAAAATAAGATGGATAGGAAATGTCATGGAAGAAATGACCGTGAACTTGGACATTCTTCAGAGATAGTGGAGGATAGAAGGGGTCGGTGTGCTATGGTCCATGAGGTCACAAGAATTGGACACGACTGAACAACAACAACAATGGAACAGACTGCATCTGAGGCAATGGACTCCCCATGGCCAGAGATCTTCAAGAACAAAACGGACGGCCATTTGTCAGGTGTGTTGCAGAGAGGATTCTAGGTTCAGGTGCAGGTTGGATTAAATTGATTCTGAGGTTCCTGCAACATCCAGTCTGAGATGTTCTGCCTCTCTGTCTGTCTCTCAATTTCCTTATGTAATGTCAAATGCTTCAATTCTCAAATTAATTGGTCTAGAATGATTTCCAAGTTCCCTTCTAGCTCTGGCATTCTGTGATTCATATTTAGACTTCATATTTATTTCCCAATTATGAGATGGCCTTTATATCCATGTGACCATTTAAGGCATCTTTTCTCCTCTCTACCCCAAGTAAACCTTCTCCCTCCGAATGGATGTCATTAGCTTTTAGATGAGTCCTATTCCCCAAGGAGGGAACCAACCTTTTATATTTTATACAAGGTGCATCTCATTACCAGATACTTCATCTCAATTGTTCCCTGCTGGAGGCAGCTGCATTTAATCCGTGGGTGTAGTGATTCATGCCTTCTCCTGTGATACATTTTTCTCCACAAAAAAAGAAAATTGAGAATGACGCTAGGGAACAATTCCCTTCTGTTTCCACAGATTGGGCTCTGCAGAAGTGCTCGGCTCCACTCGGTGAGATAGCCCCTCCGGATGCGTTCCTCCTGAAGTCAGGGCAGGTGATGAGAGAGGCCGCTCGGCTGGAGCCCAGCCAGGACGCGCTCTCTTGGCACTGACTGCCAGGGATGAGCGTCATGGATGATAAAGGCTTCTCTGCATCTCCATGCTGGTATCAAAGGGTTATGAGGCAGAAAGGAGAGACACGCTGGGGAATAGAGGGGGACGGCTGCTGGGGGAACACTTGCTCCTTTATGCTTATTATTATTATTTTTAAAGGGCATCTGTGCTTGGACTGAGATGGAGGTGTGACCTGGTAACATTATCCTCCCATTCCAAGAGATGATTCGGGAATAAAAGACATCAAGGCTGGCTAATCAAATTGTATCTTTTAAACTCAAGATTAACAAAGGCAACCCTGGAAAAAGACTGATCTTATAAGGGAGAAAACCTGGGTTTAAGTTCCCGCTCTGACACATGAGCTGTGTGTTTCTGAGAAAGTCATTGAATTTTTCTGTGCCTTAGTTTCTCTTTTTTGTGTGTGAGGCAACTGGGGTTAAGTGAATTGCCCAGTGCTAAGTTTGTAAGGCTGGATTTGAACTCAGGTCCTCCTGACTCCAGAGCCAATGGTCTATCCACTTCGCCTATTCACTATAAAGGGAGAATAATAGAACTTGTATTCTCTATCTTTTTTTTTAATAACTTTTTATTGATAGAACTCATGCAGGGTAATTTTTTACAACATTATCCCTTGCATTCACTTCTGTTCCGATTTTTCCCCTCCCTCCCTCCACCCCCTCCTCCAGATGGCAAGCAATCCTTTACATGTTGTATAAGTTACATTATATCCTGGATTATATTCTCTATCTTACTGTCATGTCAACAAGCATTTATTATCTGCCTACTGCATGTGAAGTAAGCGTGTCAGTGACAATTTTGTTGTAAGGAAAGCACTTTTATTCAAATTAAGTGCTTCATCATGTGAGTATCTATTGATTGTTTTCTTTCATACCCATATTTGGTAGCTTTGAATTTTGGAACATAACTTTTCCAGATGTTCTATTTCCATCTAGCTGCTCTTTGTTTCCTCACCTGTAAAGGGAGGATAATAAAACTTGTATTCTCTATCTTACCATCATGTCAACAAGCATTTATTATCTGCCTACTGCATGCTAAGTAAGAGTGTCAGTGACAATTTTGTCATAAGGAAAGCACTTATAGTAAAATCAAGTGCTTCATCCATATGCCAATATTTGGTAGCTTTGAATCTTGCAACACAAGGATCTCAGGGGAATCAAATTTCCTGATGACCCCAAAATCAATGCAAGGGCACATGGTGGCAGGATGTGGCAGGACGATGCAGTTTATTGCTGCTGATGGCTTATGCATGAGAAACATCCTATATGTGATGTCACCAGGGATATACACGACTGGTGTATGAATGAGGGCAATAGCTAGATAAACAACATACAGGTATTTGGGAAATATCAAAAGAACCAGGGGAAAAGAGTCATTTGGGGAAATGGATGAACTTTCTATGGAGGATTTATAGACAGACATGGACAAAGTTGAACAGAAGGAGAAGGCAGATGTTGTTTATAATTTTTGCCTATACAAGGAGATTCACATTGATGAAATCATGGACTCATGCAATTATGTGCAGTATATTGTGGGTGTGTATAAAATGTGTTGTTTGTCTTTCATTCAGAACAGTGATGTCCTGATGTGCAAGTGAATTGAATTAAAGTGAGGGAGGGCTGTGCAAAGATATAAATCAGGATGAGGGGAGAAGCATTTATTAAGCATTGTTGTGTTGTTAGCCCTGGGGGTACAAAAAAAGGCAAAAGGTAATCCCTGACTGCAAAGGGTTCACAGTCTAAAAAAAGGAGATAATGTCCAACCAACTATGTACAAATAAGATCCATATAGAATAAACTGGAGATTAGCATAGGAGGGAAGGCACTAGCAGTATGAGGGATTAAGAAAGGCTTCCTATTGAAGTTCTCACTGCATATGAAGGCCTTCATCCATTAGGAAGGCTCACTATCATCCTAGAGCATCTTGGAAATTAAGTACGTGGTAAATATTCACTGGTTTCAGCCAAATATAGATAACAGTATAACTTAAAAGTCTCTAGTCTCTACCAGGCTTATTACCAGTATCAGAAAAGCAGGGCAAGTGATTTGCTGGAAGGCCAGGGCTCGCATTATATGACCTCATATGAAAGAGCTGCTTTCAATACAGCTATTCCTCTGGCCAGAATCACAGGTTTGATGAAGATAATGCCATTTTAAGGAAACAGGGAAGAAAAGAAAATGCATATGAGATGAACAAATTGTCCAACAGTGAACAGGGTAGAATGGAAAGGGAGAGAGAAAAGAACTGCCAACCATTTTGCTGACATTCAACTTTTTTCTTCTATGGCACTAATCCATGAGTGATCAGTCCCAAGGAGAAAGAATTCCCTGGAAACTTCTGTGGAATTGCCCACTTTTCCTAACCTCACAGGGGTCCTCAAACTACGGCCGCAGGCCAGACTTGGCAGCTGAGGACATTTATCCCCCTCCCCCAGGGCTATGACGTTTCTTTATTTAAAGGCCCACAAAACAAAGTTTTTGTTTTTACTATAGTCCGGCCCTCCAACATCTGAGAGACAGTGAATTGGCCCCTATTTAAAAAGTTTGAGGATCCCTGCGATGGGATGCATGTGTTCAGGAGGCAAGAGTGATTGTGAGGGAGATAGCTTGAATGAGAACCGAGACTAGTAGACCTACATCTCAAAGAAATAAAAGTGGAAAAAATATTGATATCAGTCCTCCTACAGCGGGACCAGGGGTGGGGAGTGGGGTGGGGAATTCACCATCCTCGCTGGACCTTCCTCTGGACACTCTCCAGCTTATCAAAGTCCTCTCTCAAATGTGGCTCCCAGACCTGAACCTGATACTTCAGATGGAGTCTGACCAGGACAGAAGACAGTGGGAACCTAACTCCCCATTCTGAACACTGTGCAGCCCACAATCACTTTAGCTATTTTGGCTGCCAGTCACTCAGGCCCTTGATACTATCCTTTCCCATCGGCTGACCGGCAGATTGCCCCCAGCATCATCACCTTCTCTCTCTGATCTTTAATCACTCACTTCTAAGAGCTTTTTTCCCTTCTGCCTACAAGTTATTGGAGGACAGAGGAGAGAAAATCTCCTCCTTCTTCTCTCAAATGATGAAGGAACTGAGTTCCTGTCTCTGAGTGACACACACTGACTGGACTGGATCTTTTAAGGGTCACACTGGGATGGGGTCAATTATTATTAGCCCAGGGAGTTCAATCTAGCCTTAGATTCTTATTAGCTGTGTGACCCGGGGCAAGTCAACTGCTGTCTGCCTCAGTTTCCTTATCTGTAAAATGATAATAATAAAAGCACCTACCTTCCACAGTTGTTGTGAGGCCCTAATAAGGTAATGTTTGTAACGCACATAGCACAGGACTAAGGACATATTAGGAGCTTAATAAATGCTTGTTTTTAGAAATTAAAGTGCTCCATTCTAACTTAGAGAACAGTGTTCATACTTTATAAAGCGATTACAGAATGTTAATACATTAACATTTCATCATTTCTGATTTTATCCTGTGACTACATTAGCAGAATTAGTGAGATGGGAGACCCCCTTTCTGATACACATATTCAAAATGGGTTCAAATTCAATATAAAGCATCAGGGAGGGGAGGCAGCAATACAACCTGCAGGGACTGGGGAAAGTATTCATATAGGAAGTGACCCTTAAACTAAACTAAGAAACTAAGTATTCAAAAAGGCAGAGGTGAGGAAAGAGGGTATTCCAATACAAAGGCGAGACAGGTTTATATCCAAGGATATGGATTTAGGAAGAAGACCAATTTAGAGTGTGTATAGAGAAGTAATATATAATATCACTAGCAAGGTAAATTGTGGGCAGGTTGCAAAGAGCTTTGGCTGCTAAACTTGGAAGAAGACCAATTTGAAGTGTGTATAGAGAAGTAATATATAATATTACTAACAAGGTAAATTGTGGGCAGGTTGCAAAGAGCTTTGGGTGCTAAACCCAAAAGGTCCTATTTGGTCCTAGAGATGATAAGAAGCCACTGGAGGTTTTTGAGGAGCGGCGCACCCAGACCTGAGCCTTGGCCCCTGTATTCTGGAAGGACTGGAGTCGGAAGAGACTTTAGGTAGGAGTATTAGCTGGGAGGCTGAGAACTATGAGAGCGAAGCAGTGTGGAAAGAAGGTAGCTGATGACACTGGAAAGCCTTGGGGGACTGGAAGAATGGGGGCACCTCAACAGAAAAAGAAATGAGCCTTGAGTTCTGCTCTAGACATGTTGAGCTGGAGCAGTTTACAGGATATCAGATTATAAATATTCAAAAGCCTACTGGTAACGTGGGACTGGAGCTTAAGAGAGACTAGATCCACAGACACAGGTCTGACCATTATTTGCATGGAGATAATATTAATTAAACCCAAGGGAGATGATGAAATTATCAAAATGGAGAAAGCAGGGAAGAGGAGCCAAGATGGATCCTTGGGCCGTACCCCATTAGGAAGCAGGACGTTGATGATGATCTACCTGGGGAACAATCAGACAGGAAGGAGAGGAACCAGGAGAGAACAGGAACCAGGCAGGGGCCAGAGTCCAAGGTTCTAGAGATAAGAGTCAGAGTGGAGATGGCATAGTTTGGTGCTGATGGCACAGCAGGCACCTAAGTGCCTTTTGCTTAAGTGATCAAAAACAAACTTTAAATTGGCACACATGCAAACATATTCATGTCTTCTCCCAATCACTCATCATTGGGCAAAACTCAGTCCTACAAAGTTCTGGTCATTTAAGTAGTATTCTGACCATAGACAGGTAAGGGGTGCAGTGGATAGAATGCTGGACTTAGAGGCAGGGAGATCTAAGTTCAAATCCTATCTCAGACACTTCCTAGCTGTGTCATCATGGACAAGTCACTCAGCCTCTCTCAGCCTCAGTTTCCTCATCTGTAAAATGGGGATAATAATAGCATCCCCCTTTCAGAGGTGTTGTAAGGATCAAATATGATAAGAACTGCAAAATATGTTATGTAAACAGTCTCACTATTTTTGTTTTGTTCACTTGCATTTTGTTTTCTTACTCATTTATTTTCCTTTTTGTTCTGATTTTTCTTGTACAGCAAGAGTATTGTATAAATATATTTACACATATTAGATTTAACACATATTTCAACATGTATAACATATATTGGTTTACTTGCCATCTAGGAGAGGGGGTTGGGGGAAGGAGGGGAAATTCCAAAACATAAGGCTATTCAAGGGTTAATGTTGAAAAATCCATGCAAATGTTTTAAAAATAAAAAGCTTTAATAAAAAAAAAAGAAAGAAACAAAAAAAGTTATGTAAATGCTAGCTATCATTATCTCAAACAATGAAACTCAAATTTGTGCCTATTTGAATTTGGTTTTTATGGAACCCTGGGGCTACCGATTTTCTCAAATTTCCCAATATGATTTCCCAAGCTGATGAAAAAGAAAAAAACTTTTAAGATAATAAAAATGCATTTATTGACTATAATAAGCAAAATGAAAAGCCCCAAAAGTGAACATTCCAAGACATGGTCTATCCAGTTCTCTGGCTACAGAACTTCTTCATAAAGCTCTATGTCACCGTTGCATAGAATGAAAAGGCCCCACAGTTCGTTGCAGTTCCTAGATTCACTGCTTTTAAAAAAATCAAAGTCAAAGTAGGCTTTGTAGGGGGATAGAAGAGTCCCAGCAAGATTTAGCAAAGGGCAGTTCTTTGGAGAGATCAAAGCATCCTAGAAGCAGAGAAGTGGAAGGAAGGATCAACCCCTTCATTTTGCAGGTGGGAAAACAAATCTAGAGAAAAGTAATAATTTGTCCAAGGTCATCCTAGGAGTCAGAAGTCAGTCACAGAGCCCAAACCTCCGGACTTCAAGCTCCGTGCATTTCTGGGCACATCACGGTGCCATCAAATACAGGGGAGGCTAGAAACCAAGCTTGGGAGTGTTGACAGAGGCATATGGAGTTATGATGGCCATATGGAGTGTAATTCACAGCACAGTTTGAGCAGACTGTGAATGTTTCCATACAGAAATGCTGAGAAGTTGGGGAGCCAGATGCATTAGTGAGTAAAACAGGATCATTCAAGAGGGAAGACTATCAGAAAGGAGAAATGAACGGCCACTCCCCACTCCTTGGCCTTGAAGCCTGAGTGCTTTTTCAGTAGAAACCATTCCAGATCCATTAAAATCACAGCAAGACCAGCTCTCTTAAAGGGTCAGAAGTGTCATTCCCAGGGTGTAGTACTGAGTAGACGTGACTGAGAGCTGCTAAGATGAAGCCATACTAATCCTGTCTTTAGGACCAAGATCAAATGAAGATGGTCGTTGCCATTTTTAGAGTGATTTAAAGTTTGCAAAGCCCTTAGGCTCCAAGGAACAGAGATTTAAAGCTAAAAATAATTCAGCCCCCAAAATCTACAAATTAGGAGACTGAGACCTATGAACTTGAGTATCTTAGTCACTAAATTAGTCACCTTAAATAACAAGGTCTTAGATGATAAATGGAAGGATGCAAACCTATGTCTTCTAGCAGCAAATTTTATATTTTCTCTATTACACATGTAGCTTTACCCACATTAATTAATCTAAAAACATTTATTAGATGCCTACTGGATGCTACTACAGAGTTACCTAGCATACACATGCAAAGCAGAAGCAGTTTTTACTCTTAAGACGCTTATTTCTAATGATGGGAGACAAGGGCAGGGACTTAAGGAGTCACAGGGATGATGAGTTGAGCCTTAGGACAATTGATTGTTTGACTTTTCCAGAAGCAGTAACTAGTACTGATGAATTCTGAGTGCAAATTGAAGAGTACTTTTCTCTCTTTATTTTTCTTGTTTTAAAAAATACAGTTTATATGGAAATTTTTTGAATGGTTTCACATGTATAATTGCTTACCTCTCAATGGGTAAGGGGGGGAATGGAAGAAGGGAGGGAGAAAATTTGGAACTCAAAATTTAAAAAGAAAAGGATGCTAAGAATAACTAATAATAATTTGCAATTTAAAAAATAGTAGTATTGACTTGGTGACTGTACCCAGAGAGGTACAAAGCAATATAACTTGAAGAAAGGGCAGTTGTATATTGTGATTTTGTGAAGCTGGTATCTTTGGAATAGCAAAGGTAGTAACTATATAGTGAATAGAATTTAATTTAATGAAAAAAATGACAAAATATCTCCTGCTTTCAGGCCTTTGCACAGCCTATCCCCTATTCTTGGAATGGTCTAAGTCCTTACCACCTCTTCTAGAGATATGAAATTTCCCCTTATTACCACTTTAGCTGCATCCCACACATTTTGGTATGACATCTCATTATTGTATTTTCTTGGGTGAAATTATTAATTATGTCTATGGTTTGCTGTTTCACCCAATCATTCTTTAGTATGAGATTATTTAGTTTTCAATTATTTTTTGGTCTATTTTCCTTACCATCTCCTCTTAGAATCTTTAGCTTCCTTCAAAGCTCAACTTGTGTGCTCCCATCTCCAGGAAACTCTTCCTGATCATTCAGGTCATGAGTGCTCCCTTTCTCTTTAGTTTGCCATGTATATATGCTCCCTTTTTAAATTGTACCTTCCCCAAGCAGAATATGAGCTCTTTGAGGGCAGATTGTTGCTCATTTTGTCATTATGTCCCCAGATCCTAGCATAGCGCCTTCATATAGTAAGCATTTAATACATATTTCTAAGTTTGGATCCTTGGATATTGAATTGTATCCACTACATGAAGCTACCTTGCATCATAAGCAAGACAAAATAAGGGTAGCATAAAAATACTTAAAGGAGAGATCTGATCAAGTTACTCCCTTGCCGAAAGCCTTTAGTGGCTCCCTATTGCCTCGAAAGTGGTGTGGTGGATAGGGTACCAGGTTGGGAGTCAGGAGCTCATCTTCCTGAGCTCAAATGCAGCCTCACAATTTACTAGCTGTGTGATCCTGGACAAATCACTTCACCCTGTTTGCCTCTGTTTCCTCATCTGTAAAATGTGCAAATAGCAAACCACTCCGGCATCTTTGCCAAGAAAGCTCCAAATTAGAGCATGAAGAGTCAGACATGAGGAAAAGACTGAATTGCCCCTAATCCTGAAGTACAGACTTCTTAGTTTGGATTTTAGCCCCTTCATAAGCTCTTTCCCACTGGATTGTACTGGCTGTTCCCAGAGTTAGACCAGCACCCTGGGCAGCTCCTTGCCACCTTGGCTATCAGTGGTAAAACTCCCATGGCTCTCGATCTCACATTGCTCCCAGCGCCTCCCACCTCCAGACTGCTCTTCCTCTACATTTAACGGACCCCGTCAGCTCTGCCTGGACAATCTTAGCTCCCGACAGTCATCGGGAAGTTGCTGTCATTGTCCTCCCTTCCCCCTCCCACCCAGACTTCTGTGCTGCAGTTCAGCCAAAGTCTCCTTTCAGCTTTAGACCTCCAAGGCTTCATACCTAACTATATGTCTATAGATATGATGCTTTTAAAGATCCTAGTAGTAACGATTATAGTTAGCACTTTTAGGTTTGCCAAAGCAAATTTGCAAATATTATTGCGTTTGATCTTTGTGATCCTCTAGAGGTAAGTGCTATTATTATCATTCCATCTTACAAATGAGGAAACTGAGACAGAAGTCTCTTACACTGCTGGTGGGGACGTGGGCGCTATCATTATCCCCATTTTACAGATGAGGAAACCCAGGCAGTCAGAGGCAAAATACAGGCACTCAGACTGTTTTTGGTCCCTTACTTGAAAATCCTTTTCAGTTGGATGCTGAGCCCAGGGTCACATAGGTAGAAAGTATCTCAGGTCATTCTAAGTCCCAGCCTGGCACTCTACCCACTATGCCACCTAGCTGTTTGTCAATGTGAGACATTTTGTATTTGTCCTTTCCTGCTTTTAGGCAAGGTAGCCAGGTGGTGAAATGAAATGAAGAGCATGCTAGAATGACCTAGAGTCTGAAGCCTCAGCTTCCTGAGTTCAAATCTAGCTGTGTGACCTTGGGAAAATCAGTTTACCCTCTGTGCCTCAGTTTCCTCATCTGTAAAATGAACTGGAGAAAAAAATTGGAAAATCACTCCAGTTCTTTGCCAAGAAAATCCCAAATGGGATCACAAAGAGTCAGACATGACTGAGAAACAAAAGCTTTTTGGTGAAAGAGCATTGAAGACATCTACAACTTTGTGAACCTCTGAAGGTCAGAACAATCAACCATTGGAAGTGTAGGAGGCAGAATTTATGCCAGTATGTAGCCAGCCAAACCTCATTTGTCATTAGAGGCAGCTAGTACAGTGGATAGAGCATTGGGCACAGGAAGGTTTTGATTCAAACCTAGCTTCCGACACTTACTAATTATGTAACCTTGGGAAAGAGACTTTTTGATTTCTTCCTCTCTTTCCTTAACTGTAAAATTGGGATAATAATAGCACCTGTTTTCACTTATTATGAAAACCAGTAAGTTAATATTTGTAAAATGCTGACACATACTAGATGCTTAATAAATGCTTATTAATCAATTATCTGATATTTAACCTTAAATACAACAATTAACTTTCACTAGTTTCAGCTTATTAATCTAAGAAATGAGAAATCTTTTATGACTTCTAAGACCCTTTTTGGCTCAAATTCTATGTTTTCAGCAAAGTGAAAAAGTTTGTCCTAACATTAACACACAGATACACACATTGCCCCTAATTCTGTCCACTGGGGCCAAGCAGAAAAAATGTAATCCATCATTCGCGTGACAAACCTTTAAAAATATATAAGATGCCTGCTGTATCTCCCCAAAATCTTCTCTTTTTCAGGCTGAGCATTCTTGGTGCTTTGAAACAATCTTCAGCTGGCCTGGCGTCCAGCCTTTTCACCAACACAGCCACCCTCCTTTGGGCTTGCTTCAACTTGTCAGTGCACTTCCTCCAGTGGGGCATCCCGGAGCTGAATCGGATACTCCTGACATGGTTGGGCCAGGGAGGAGGGCAGTGAAGGTGTTATCCCCCTCGTTCTGGACACCGTGCTTCTCTATCACAGTAGCCTGAGATTACTTCTATGATCACAGCCCAAGCTCTGCTCACAAGGCTCTTCCCTGGGGATTGCATCTGGAATGAACTCCTTTCTACAGGAAGACAATGACATTCAGTGGGATTTTGTTTCTTCTTTCATTTGGGCCTTTTGTTGGCTGCTATCTTGAGGTGACTTCAGAAACAGACAAAGCAAAAGTATTGTTTTTCCAAGTTGTTTTTGTGTTCTAAATGCATGCCAAAGTTTGGTTCTCCTTCTCTTGCTCCTCCCCAGCTCACCATCCTCCTTTCCTACTATCTCTCCTATTTTTCTCCATCTCTGATAAGGACATGGCCCTTTTCTTTGCCAATCCTATCTCTTCCCAGCTTCTCTGGCAGATTGCATCCTCAATCATCCCTGCCTCTCTTGAATCTTCAACCTTCCCAATTAACTGGTTTCTGCTCTACTACTTTCAAATATGCCCAAATCTACCTAGTCTCAAAACCCTATATTTAACAGTGTGTATATATATATATGTGCGTGTGTATACACTTTTAATTTATGCTGTGTATACATTTATATAAACTTGTCTCCATTATAACACAACATAATGTGGTATAAAAATAAAATATAAACATAAACATAAATCTAATAACAAATAAATATAATCCCTGTGAATAAGAATAGTTCCTTTTTTTATACTTGCATCCCATGGTACACAGTAGGTTAATAAATATTTATAAGCACCTCCTTATTTAATGAAGCTAATAAAGACTTGTTGTAAAAAGTAAAAGAGTAAAAAAGAATTCATGCCAGGCTCTTGATCTTTATGATTTTAAGCATTTTTAGGCTGTGATCTAGTAGAAAAAAACAAAGGATGTAAAAGCACAATACCTGGATTTGGCTCTCAGATATCATTTACTAGCTGTGTACTTCTAAGAAAATAATGTTCCTTCTCCGAGGGTAAGTTTTTTCCTTTGTGGAAATGAGCAAGTACTATGAAAATGGAAGATTATAGTTATTTGTTTGCAGAATCACAGAGTTTGAGAGATTGGAGGATCCTCAACAGCTGTCTAGTCTGAATCATATCTCAAAAAGAATCCCCACCGCAACAGAGCAGAGAAGCGATCGTATAAACTATTCAAATAGCCATTCAATGGTTTCCAGTGAAGGGTCATCCACTTACCTCCCACACCACTCCACCAAGGGAGAGAGCCTTAATTGTCAGAAAGTTTTTTCTAATTACTCATATGGATCTATGATCTTCTTGATTTGGAAATATGTTCCAATAATACGAAGAGAAACTCATTCATGGCCAGTCATCTTGTGAGACTGGTTTGTCTTAAGTATACCATATAGGACATACCTGTTATGCTGGAAGTCTTTTATATTATATTTATATTACATTATATAATAATAATACAAAGAGCACTTATAAGCTCTTTAAGGCTTATAAAGTGCTACACATATGTTGTCACTTGGTAAAAGGTGCCGACTTATTTTTGATGTCTTTAACCGAGTCATTAATTAAAATGTTAAATAGTAAAGGGTTAAACACAGATGACAGGCACACTCTAGTGAAGACTTCCTTTCAAGTTGACATTACCATGGCATTGAGTCTGGCCATTCAACAAATTCCAAATCCATGTGATAGTACTATCTTCTAGCCCACATCTTTTCTTTCTTTTTAAAAATAGTATTTTATTTTTCCAAATACATGCAAAGAAAGTTTTCAATATTTACCTTTGCAAAACCTTGTATTCCAAAATTTTCTCCTTCCCTCTCTACTCCCCCTCCTCAAGACAGCAAGCAATTTGACAGCAAGTGCAATTCTTTTAAACATTTCCATATTTGTGAAAAATCAGATCAAAAAGGAAAAAAGCCGTGAGAAAGGAAAAACAAACAAGCAAACAAACAAGAACAACCAAAAAAAGGTGAAAGTACAGTGTCATGGTCCTCTATCTGGATGTGGATAGCATTTTCCATCCCAAGTCTATTGGAATTGCTTTGAATCACCTCATTGTTGAAAAGAGCCAAGTCCATCCCAGTTAATCATCACATACTTTTGTTACTGTACAATGTTCCCTTGTTCTCTCACTTCATTCAGTATCAGTTCATGTAAGTCTTTCCAGGTTTTTCTCACATCATACTGCTGATCATCTCTTATAGAACACTAATATTCCATTACATTCATATACTATAACTTATTCAGCCATCCCTCAAGTGATGGCAATCCACTCAGTTTCCAGTTCCTTGTCAATACCAAAAAAAACCTGCTACAAACATTTTTGCATAAATGGGTCTTTTTCTCTCTTTTCTGATCTCTTTGGGATACAGACCCAGGTCCCTCTAACTTTCCTGCAAGAATAATATAAGATATTAATCAACACAATGACCAACCATGATAACTTAGGACTCATGATGAAACATTATACCCACTTCCTCTTAAAGAGATGATCAAGACTTTTTTTTTTTTTTTTTTTTTTTGGAACATGGTCAACATTGGAATTTATTTTGCTTGACTATACATATTATTGTTTAGTTGGTGGTGAGAGGGAGAATTGGTTGGCAGGAGATAGAGGGAAGAGAAGGTAATCTTTATTTAAAAAATAATATGAGATATAAATTTTTTGTTAAAATAAGAATAAACTATAGCTATCCTATGCTTCTGATCTGTTTGGGAGACCTATGAAAAAGGATAATCTGGTTAATTAGGCAGTATGCATTTTTGATGAAGTCAAGTTGCCTTTTTGTAAAAATTGTTTCTTCCCCTTCCCCCAAGATGTTTCCTATTTCTTTTAATAGTCCATTCCCGAATTTCCCCAGGAATCAAAATTGAGCTCACTAGCTTATAATTTGAAGACTTCATTCTTTGGAAACCAGAATATTTGTTCCACTCCTTCATTTCCCCAAATCAAAGCCTCTGCGCCCATATCTTCAGAGGAACATAGTTTTCTTGAATCTTTCACCAAGCCTGGACTTGAAGCTTTTCCAGTTGGATAGTTCCTACTAAAGCTTATCAAGTCATCAAATATTTGTAAAGTATCTACTAAGTGTTGCTAAGTGATAGATAGAGTGCTGGCCCTGGAATCAGGAAAATTCCTCTTCCTGAGCTCCAATCTGGACACTGGATGTGTGACCCTGGACAAGTTACTTCATCCTGTTTGTCTCCATTTCCTCATGTATAAAAGAAGAAAATGTCAAACCACTCCAATATCTTTGCAAGAAAACCCCAAATGGACTCAGAAAGAGTCAGACAGGACTGAAAAGTAAACAACAACAAAAGGTAAAATGGCCAGTTTAAGACTAAATCAAAAGAAAGTTGAGAATGAATGGAAGAGGGCAACTAGAAGGCATGGCGGATAGCGTCACAGCGCTGGAATCAGGAGGACCTGGGAATGAATGGAAGAATTATTTAAAACTGTTAAGGATAGTTTTAAAGGTATCTACTATTTATCAAAGAATCACTAAACATTTGTGAAGTGCCAGGGACTGTGTTAAGTGTTGGACCTACAAAAAGAGGTAAAAGACAATCCCCTGTTCTCAAGGACCTTACAGTCTAATGGGGGAGACAACATGCAAACATTTATATAAAACAAGTTCTATACTGGGTAAATAGGAAGTGATCGACAGAGGAAAGGTGCTGGAAGTAAGAGGAATTGAAGAAGGTGGGATTTTTATTGGTACTTAAAGGAAGCCATTAAGGTCAAAAGTTGTCTCTCTGTCTATGTATGTATGTATGTTTGTATGTATCTATCCATCCATCCACCAGTCAATCCTGAGATATTTTCTGTGCTATTGTTCAGGTGTGACTTTAGACTGGAGGAGAGAATTCTGACATGTCTACTTGAGGGTGCTTTGAAGAGGAGAGACTCTTTTTCAAGAGGACAAAAATGGTTCCTGACTCTCTACTGACCTGAGCATTTATAAAGAGAAAGAAAGGCGTTAGAAGCTGTAGCTATGTAAGGGGAGTTGCCTTCTTCACGTGTCCTTGATTTCTAGCTTGCTTTCCTGGAGAATTCCTTGGGTGAATTGGTGAGACCAGAACTTGGGTGAGACCAGAACCTCTTGAGTTCTCATCTATCCCTATGAGATGAAATCTCATCTATTCCTTATCTAAATAATTCATCCACTCTGTATCTTCCTAATCTGTATAACTTTCTCTGGTATCTGTTATTTGCTCAGCCAAAGCCAAGACTCCCTATTTATCATTTGTGGTGGTCTTTTGTATAATTAGCAGATGGTGAAGAGTCAAATTGGCAAGTGTTATCTAAGGACCAAAAATGGGGGAAGTAGTTTTTTTCCTTTTAAACCAAAATCATTTCTTTGGATCAGCAGTATGTAGTGGGACGGACAGATATAATTTTAGTCCTGTACCCCTCTTGGAAGAAAGAGCATCCACATTGCCCTTTTTTTGCTCACCTAAAGGCAACAATCTTTGTCTCCATTGGAGAGAGATGAGTGAGATAGCAATGCCTTTATAAGTCACATTTAGATAAACCATATGGACATATGTATAACATGTTCATATACACATATACACATACATACACATGCATATCTTACATGGGCTACTACACACACACACAACATGTCTATTTTCGCTTTTTTTTTTTTTTCTTTGGGGCATTTAAAAATGTTTCACTGCTGTTCTCTTTTTCTATACTGGTTACTATCCCTCACTCCCCCTTTTTCTCCCCAAATAGAAGCCTCTCATTGAAATATACATATAACGAACGGAAGAATTCTCAGAGTTGCTCAGAAAACAATGAAGTGAACAGGAAAAGCAGGAAGAATTTAGGTTGCTCCTTGAGTTACTTTTTTTTTTGCTGAGGCTTTTGGGATTAAGTAACTTGTTCAGGGTCCCACAGCTAGACCAGATTTGACTTTAGGGTTAGTGCTCTATTCCTTGAGTTGTTTTTAAGACAACAGGAACTCATGATCTGAGACATGTAAAAATCCTGAGAAGAAGGTCTATGCCTTGAGAGTAGTTTATAAAGTATATATGTATTCTCTCTCTCTCTCTCTCTCTCTCTCTCTCTCTCTCTCTCTCTCTCTCTCTCTCTCTCTCTCTCTCTCTTTTTAAAAGAAACCCTAATAACTTAAGGAAAGAGATAAAGGATAGGGTAATTATTCACTTAAGAGGCAGCATGGGGTTGAGAATGGAAGGCTAGACCTGGACTCATGCATTCAAGTCCCATCTATAAACATTCATACTGGAGTGATCAGCTACGGCTGACATAATGGCATAATGATGTCACTGACTCTATTTGAAAACAAAGGACAATAAACATACCCTGGCTAAGGGGTCACAGATTCTCTGAATCTGGGACAATTCTCTGAAACTTACCTATCCAAGTGAGGCATTGCAATCTTTTTGGGTGGAAAGAATTCCCACACAACTGAGATCACTCATCCTTGACTTATTAATATATTCACTTTACCAAAGGCATCAATCCAGCAGGATGAATACAGAGAGGCTTGCAGAGACTTACATGAACTGATGCTGAGTGAAATGAGCAGGACCAGGAGATCATTGTATACTTCAACAACAATACTGTTTGAGGATCAGTTCTAACAGAAGTGGATTTCTTCGGCAATGAGAAGATCTAATTTCAGTTCCAATTGATCAATGATGAACAGAACCAGCTACACCCAGGGAAAGAACACTGGGAATTGAATGTGGACTGCTTTCATTTTTGTTTTTCTTCCCAATTTATTTTTACCTTTCTGAATCCGATTTTTCTTGTGCAACAAGAGAACTGTACAAATATGTACACATATATTGTATTTAAGATATACTTTAACATGAGACTGCCTGCCATCTGGGGGAGGGAGTGGAGGGAGGGAAGGGAAAAGTTGGAACAGAAGTGATTGCAAAGGACAATGTTGAAAAATTACCCATGCATATGTTGTGTCAATAAAAAGCTATAATAAAAAAAGAAAAAAGAAATAAATTTAAAAAAAAACCCAAAAGGGTCAGTATTTGAGTTCAAGGTGACTGCCTGGAAAAGGATTCCCTGTGTCTAAGCTTAATTTGAATGAATGATTGGATCCAAAGAGAAGTCATGATAGAAAGATCTCATCTTGGTGGAAGGGCTCTAGAAGAGGGCTCGAAATCTATTCATGATCCTGAGCCCAGCAACATTATAACAGTCATATGGATGAAGTCAGATTACGTGCTTCTAGTAGGTGTGAGCTGAGCACTCCCTCATGGAGCCAGCAATTTGCTCAGGCTCCCTGGGGGAATGGGACTTAGTCTCCTGGCTTCAAATACAAAGATATCAAAAATCCCTCAGTCCCCAAAGTAAGTGTACTCCAAAAATTATTCTTTGAGGTAAGAGGAATAGCCCACTGATAAGTAGGAACTGAAGGGAAAAGTTACAACATCCTCTATGTTCATCTTTCTCTCTCTCCTCTGTCTGTCTCTGTGTCTCTCTGTCTCTGTCTCTCTCTGTGTTTGTCTTTTTTTGTCTCTGTCTCTCTCCTCTATTTCTCTTTCACAAGGGTGCATTCTGTAGAACATGCCTTCTAAAACTCAAAAGCCCCCACCGATGTTCTTCCTGTTAATAATCATGCAGTAGACTCAAGGGCATTTACTCAAATGGCACAGCAAAAACGTCTCCCCCCTAAATCTGGGATATACCCACCACAAATTTTCGCTCTCTTTAGGGAGAGAGTGGGCACAATCTTAAAGTGAAATGGCAGTGAGGAACACATGTAGTTAAGACAACTAATAACTCTGGAATTGTTAGACTTTGGTATCCTTCTTGGTGGAGCCTTCGGGAAATAAATTGCTGATCTGCATTGCACTGGGCTATGTAGCTTGCTCTTCAATGTACAGCTCTACCATCCACCATCTCCAGCCTTAGGCTCAGCTCTTGTCCTGTTCTTGAATATTACTTAGATCTGTTTACTCCTCTCCCGGCCCAGAGGCTTGCCATCCTAAAGGAGGGCAAAGTCTCCAATCACTTAGCCTTTGCTTAGAACAGCTCTTCCAGCTTCAAGGTATCTTCCCCTTGGGGAAAAGAGTTCTTCCTAAATTTTGGTGACCATGATTCCATATCCTAAAGCTTCACTAGAACATCCCCAGGCAGTGATCATTTCCCTAATAATCACCAAAATAGCTCTTGCGTTTAGGAGGTCTCCTGTGTTGCTTTAAGCAGGAAGATTCTCAGAACATCTATGCAAATGAGTGGGGGAAAGTAGAGAAACAATATATATCCTGGGGGAAAGTTAACAGTCTCCGATGGCTTTTTCATATGCAAACAAGCCACTTAAAGATACACTTTCTTTAAAAAAAAAAAAAAAAAAAAGTAATCTAAGGGGGTTGCATCTAAACATTTCTTTGAATAATTGGCTCCCCAAAATCTACAGTTTTGTGTAAATCTGAAAGGGGGAGAGTTGTTTCCTTAAAAATGTATTCCCTTTTATATTTGACATTTTATATTGTGTTAAACTATGGTAGTGATAAAATTGTTACTCACCATATAGCTATATTATATGTGGGAGTATTGAATGCTGTGTAGAGGGATATTGTTAGGGAGCAGAGAAGATAGTTTTAAAATCAGATATTTTGCTAAAGGCTGATATCTGCCTGGGGGCTCTGGGTTGTAAATGAGAGAGTTATTGACTCCATTTTATAGATTCTTGAGGCAAAGAAAATTCATTTACCTGGCTTTCTCCCATTTACCAGGGTAGTGATTGGCTGGGCTGGTATTAAAGTGGTCAGCTGCCATTCATTAAGTGAGAAGCCTCAAGTCAGGAAGATTCAGATATGACCATAAGAATAGTATGTGTTTCCCAGGGTTGTTGTGGGAAAGAAATAAGATCATATTTGTGAAGTAATGAAATCATAGGTCTAAATTCTAGCATCATTTCTTCCTGTGACCTCCATTTTGAGGAAGGATTCATGTTCCTCCTACATCCCTTTCCGGGACTTCTCTGGATTTTCTTTTTAACATTGTCCCAGAAGCCTTGTCCTGGAAGATGCCTCCTCCCTTCCCCATTCCTGTCCTTTAATTGGTCATTTCTTCCTAGAATCTCTTTTTTGAAAGCAGTAATATTTACTCCCTCATTCTTCTCTAAGCTCTGCTCCTGATTCTCTGGACATTTTTCTCCATCATATGACGTATTTCCTCAGTCCTACCCTAACACCCATTCCAACTTCCTTTTTGATATCATCTTCCCTCACTAAATTATTAAGCCTCTGCATTCTCAGTGCAAAACAATGACAGACACAAAGCGGGTGTTTAATAAATGCATGCTAGCTTGATCTGACATTTTTCTGTCTCCAAAGTTCTTAATAGTTTATCTCATGACTTTTTAGTAGTACATTTCTATTCTCTAAAGTAGTTTCTCTTGCAGCTTGAGGGCGACTCTTTATGGGGCTTTTCCAGTTTCAAAAAAATAAAGGCAAGAGTCCCTATGGCTCTAAAATTGGCCAAATCAGTTTTATTGTCGTTGTTGTGGAGACAAAAAACAAAGCAAGACAAAACACTGGCACCTTTGAATAGAAGTGAACATTTCATCACAAACTCTGTTGGAGGCAAGTGATGGTGTATAGGTTTGGGGGTCAGATGATCTTAGCTCATTCAGTCTTTTTCTCTTGTATGAACTTCGCTAAATCAGCAATACAACACAATTCTACAACAAATAGTGGGACCTAGTGCATACGAAACACTCTGCTAGGAATTTTTTTGTGGTCATGTCAATCATGTGCAACTCTTCATGACCCTGTTTGGGGTTTTCTTGGCAAAGATGGTGTAGAGTTTGTCATTTTACAGAAAAGAAAACTGAAGTCCAGGATCACACAACTAGTAAGTGTCCGAAACTAGATTTGAACTCACAAACGAGTCTTTCTGATTTTAAATCTATGACACTGCACTGTCCCTGCTAGAAATTAGTGGAATATAAAGATAAGCCATATTGTAAATCACGGTCTTAATTAGAGATTCAAGATATCGTCACAAATAACTAGAATATAGTACATAATATAATGTGATAAAGCAGTGAGATGTGAGAGGCAAGAAGAGATATTAAATTAGATTAGATATTGGAGATATTAGAAGAGATTTGGTGTAAGAAATGCATTGAATTGAGCTTTAAGGAATGAGCAAAGAGAGTGCCTGAATTTCCTCATCTGTCAAATAGAGATAATCCTATTTGCATTCTACCCAAATAGACATATTATGAAGATAAAGTGAAATAACTAAGTGTAAAATGCTTTGTAAAGCATAACATGCTATTGAAATAATGTGAGCTATTAAGAGCTATTATTATTTAAGAATAGTGGGAGATGGTATAACATGGTGGAATGAGTCCTTGATGGGCAATTTGGAAACTTGCTTTTGAATTCTATTTCCCAGACTCACTAACTATGTGACTTTGGCTAAGCCGTTTAATTTCTTTCATTTTCAATTTCCTCATGCGTAAAACGTCTGCAGCAGTTATACTTCTAATCTAATCTGTTATGCATTTATTAAAAGCCTACTGTGTTCAGTAGATTGCAAAGACAAAATGACATACAGCTCTTGCCTTCAAGGAGATTATATCCTATTAGGGGATGCAGTTTGTTTGTTTTAATAATATTTTATTTTTTCCTGCTCACATGTAAAGACAATGTTTAAAAATTAGGTTCCAAATTATCCCTCTCCTTCCCTCATCTCCTCCTTCCCTATGACAGTAAGCAATTTGATATAGCTTGTAAATGTTCAACCATGCAATACTTATTACTATACTATTCATCTGTGAAAGAAGACAGACCCAAAGGGGGAAAAGACACAAAAAAATTACAGAAAGTGATGTGCTTTGATCTGCATTCAGACTCTATTAGTTCTTTCTCTGGAGGTGGATAGCATTTTTTCATCATGAGTCCTTTGGGATTTTCTTGGTCATTTTATTGCTTAGAATAACAAAGTTGAGCATTGTATAGTATTGCTGTTACTAGGAACAGTGTTCTCCAGGTTTTGCTCACTTTCCCATCAGCTCATATAAATCTTTTCTGTTTTACTGAAATCGGCTTGCTCACTAGTTTGTATAGCACAGTTATATTCCATTACAATCTGCACAACTCATTCAGCCATTCTCCAACTAATGGACATAAGGGATGCAATTTATAAAATGAGTATGGGGCAGTGGATGGAGCAGCAGCCCTGAAGTCAGGAGTATCTGAGTTCAAATCTGGCCTCAGACGCTTAATAATCCCTAGCTGTGTGACCCTGGGCAAGTCACTTAACCCAATTGCCTGAGCAAGGGGTTGGGGCGGAGGGGGAGGGAGGGGGAAAGCGGAAAGGAAGTCACATAGCTAGCAAATGTTAAGAGGTTGATGTCGAATTTGAACTCAGATCCTCCTGATAATGGGCAGATTTTCTATCCACCGCACTGCCCAGTTTCCCCGCCACTTATTTTTATTGGAGCTGTTTGTTGCTATACTGTACAATGGGGGACCTGAGAAGGAATGAAACCTCAGAATGGAAACCGGACCAGAAATGCACCACGGAGATGAGATTTCCTCAGTGTGGAAACTCCCTAAATCTAGGACCGCGAATCATAGCCCCTGTTTGAACTTCAGGCAATCGATAAGCATTTAAGCCTTCCATTCTTTGCTCCGACTTCTCCCTTCTGGGCTCAAACAGAACAAATCTTCTCATTTTTTCCACAGGATGGAAATACTAGGTCTATCCTGCTCCTCCCTCAAGTGTCTTCCCTCCAATTTAAACATGCTCAGTTCCTTCAACCAACTAAAACTGAGAGTGAATATGAAAGAAAATTAGGTGCTCCCCGCCCGGCAAGCATTTACAAAGTTCCCAGTCTGCCGACATGGTCCCCCGGCCACGACAATGACAGGAATCGGGAATGGGGACATCATCGGGAGACGATGATGTCCCCATTCCCGATTCCTGCGAAGAAAGAAGTCTTCCTCACTCGCGCTCACCTGGCCAGAGTGAGATGCTCCCTGGGAGATTTCAGCTCCTGATAAGAATCCGCCCTTCCCAGACTCACTGTCCAGCAGACTGAGTGAGCGCGAGCTTCCAGAGTTTGAGCCCGAGCCCCACTGAATGGTCAGACGACTGGACATCAGCTGGGAAGGGAACTGGGATGAGGGGCAAGTCTCCCGAAATGCTGATTACTGAAGCTGGCTTATGGAATTCCAGGATGGGGCGGGCCCTCAAGAGTTCATCTAGTTCAGTCTGTAGCATTGAGTCCATCTCTGACAAGTGGTCAGCCCGCCTCTGCTCGAAGGCTTTCTGCGGGAGGGAGGTGACTGTCTCCATTCCTGGTTTAGGTGGTTCAGTGGACAGAGAGCTGGCCTTAGAGTCAGCAGGACTTGAATTCAAATCCGGCCTCAGATACTAGCCGTGTGACCCTGGGCTGGTTACTTCATCCCGTTTACCTCAATTTCCTCATCTGTAAAATGGTCTGGAGAAGGAAACGGCCAACCACTTCAGAATCTTTGCCCAGAAAATCCCCAATTCACAGTCAGATATGACTGCAAAGACTAAGCAATAACAAAAAAGTTTTGTGAAATGATTTTCTGTCACCAAACTGAAATTTGCCTCTGAACTTTTGATTCCCTAGGTCCGGTTCTGTCCACTAAATATGGGTGCTCTATGGCCAAACCCTGATCACTCTGTCCCAATGACAGCCCCAATGGTCACTTATATCACGACCTTTATTTTTTTTTAGCTTTTTTCCCCCCAAATAAATGCATAGATAGTTTTCAACATTCGCCCTTGCAAAACCTTGTGTCCCAAATGTTTTCTTCCTTCTTCCCTGAGACAACAAAGTAATCCAATATAGGTTAAACATGCCAGTGGATGGAAGGGGGCAAAAGTGATCCAACTGTCCTATTCCTAGCTGAGAGACATTTAAGGCAATAAAATATAATAGAAGAAACCAGTGCAAAAAAGCAAGATATGCTGAATGCCAGAAACAAGCTTCTATTAGAAGTAGTTCTGGCCCAAGCTTCTAATAGAAAGCAAGTTGGTCAGTAGGATTGGGCTGAATATGGGGAGGGAAGTAATGGGTAAGAACAACAGAAAGTTAAGATGGAACCACAGGAGAAAAGCTTTGAATGCCAAACTACAGAGGTGCAATGTCATCACAGAAGTATTAGGGAGCCCAGAGATTACTGAACAGGGGGATGACATGGTCAGACGTATATGTGGTGGATGGACTGGCATAGAGAAAGACTCGGGGCAAAAAGACTAATTAGGATTAGAGTTCTGCTTGATTCCAGAGAAGGGCTGATGGGAGCCTGAACTGAGGCAAAGGTTAGGAGTAGAGAGAAGGGAATGTCGAGCATTGATGGTCGGGAGAATTGGTTACTGATTGGAGATCTAGGGTACTTAAGAGGGAGGAGTTAAGGATCCCCGGATTGTCAGCTTGGGTGACCAGGAAGCTGGTGATACCCTCCATAGGAGTAAGGAAATTTGGAGGAGAAATTTAGGGGTGAGGGAAAGAAAATGCATTCTGGTTTGTACTTGCTGGGTTTGAGATACTTATAGGACGTGTACTTTGAAATGTCCAGTAGGCAAGTGATGATGCAGGGTGAAGCTCGGGGTCTAGGGCTGGACAAATCAATCTGGAAATCATCAGCTTCCATCCCACATCACCAATTGCATTGGATCACCCATAGACACCCCAAATTTATCATAATATTCCCTTTCTCAACTCCCTCAAAAAAAATCCTCTCTTCCACACTTCTTTATTTCTCTTGGAAGTACCATCATCCTCCCAGTAACCACTGGGATTCCTCAATTTCCCTCCACTTGCATGTCAATTCATTTCCAAAGTTTGATTCCCCTTCGATTTCTCTCACATATGCTGCCTTCTCTTCCATACAACCCTCTCTTTAGTTCAGACCTTCATCATCTATACTATTACAGCAGCTTTTGTTCCTTACTCCAAAGCATCTTCAGCACAGCTGCCAAAGTGCTATCCTAAATCACAAATCTGACCTTGTCACTGCCCTATTCAATAAGCTTTAATGGCTCCCTCTTCCCGTAGGAACAAGGATTACCTTTAGGAAAAGGCATGTATTCACTGTTTACTATGTACCAAGCCCTATACTAAACACTGGGGACAAAAAGCAAAAGTAAAAATGGTTCCTCCCCTTAAAGAGGTTACATTCTAAATGTAATAGAGATTGGACTAATTGGCTTCTGAGGTCCCTCCTAACTCAGACTCTGGGACGCTATGATAACTCTGTTTCATCTCTCTCTCTCTCTCTCTCTTTTTCTCTCTGTCTCTCTCTTTGTCTTTGTCTCTCTCTTCTCTATCTCTGTCTCTGTATTTGTCTGTCTGTTTCTCTCTCTCTCTTTCTCTCTATCTCTCTTTCTCCTCCATTGATCTCTCTTCTCTTTTCCTTCTTTATTCTTTCTCTCTCTCTCTGTCTCTCTTTTTGTCTCTCTCTCTCTTCTCTATCTCTGTCTCTGTATTTGTCTGTTTCTCTCTCTCTTTCTCTCTCTCTGTCTCTGTCTCTGTCTCTTTCTCCTTCCCTCCCTTTCCCCCCCGTGTCTCTCTGTCTCTATCTTTTTCTCTCTGTCACTCTGTCTCTCTTTGTCTCTCTCTGTCTCTCTTTCTCTCTCTCTCTCTCTCCTTCCCTTCCTCTCTTCCCCCTTGTGTCTCTGTCTCTCTCTGTGCCTGTCTACTGTCTGTCCCTCTTTCTCCATCTCCTCCACCCTCTCATATTTATTTTTCTCTCATTTCTCTTCTCTCATTTCTTTCTCTATCTCCATGCCTCTGTCTCTATTTCTTTCTGTGTGTCTGTTTCTTTCTTGCCCACTTCTATCTCTCTCTTTTCTCTCTATCTCTCTTTCTCCTCCATTGATCTCTCTTCTCTTTTCCTTCTTTATTCTTTCTCTCTCTCTCCCTCCCTCCTGCTTTTCCTCTCTCTGTCTGTCTCTCTGTCTCTGTGTCTGTCTGTCTGTCTCTCTCTCTCTCTCATCTTATTTGTCTCTACTCTTTCAATTCTACCACAGCCAAAGTCTATTTATGAAACAGGCATCTTTTGTACAGGTTGCAGCGTCTGCCTCTCCAGTTTCTTCCCTTCTCCTCTCCCATCAGGCTATAGTCTAGTCGTGAAAACCTTCTCTCTCCCCTTGCCTCAACTCTATGAAATAAATCACTCAACAAGCCTGATGGAGCTGGAATAAGTCTGAGTTCTCTTTTCTGTAACCTATTGTTAGATTTTCATGGGAACGTACTTTTGTAGGGAAATGGTATTTGTAGCCATGAGAGTCTTGTGTCCTTTCAGCTCCATAATGTGTTTAGCAGCAGAAGGGCTGAGGAATAATGCTCACTGTGGATGAAGCCAAAGAAACTAATGAGAACTTTTATATTTGCTTTAAAGTACTCATAAAATTGGACACTGTCAAGATGCCACTGGGAGGCAGAGGATAGAGTGGTGGACCTGAAGTTAAGAAGACCAGAGTTTAAATCTGGATCTAGAGACTTTATTAGTCCTCTTGAACAACTAATTAACCTCCTGGGCCCTAGTTTCCTTTTCTGCCAACAGAGAGGGTTGGACGGGTGGTCTCTAAATTTTCTTTCAACTCTAAATCTATAATCTCATGATCCAAGAATCATCTCTGATTTTCCCCCAGCCAGAAACCATTGTTGCTCTAAGCTGACCTCAAAGTACTTTATATTCCTCTTATGCAAACATCATTTTGAAACTCATATTCTATTTAGAGGGGCAACTTGGTTTTAGAGTGGGCAGAATGCTGGGCCTGAAGTCAGAGACCAATCTTCCTGTGTTCAGATCTGGTCTCAGACACTTATTATCTGTGTGATTCTGAACAAATCACTTCCCCGTTTGCCTCAGTTTTCTTACCTGTAAAATGAACTAGAAGGAAATTCCAATATCTTTGCCAACAAAATCTCAAAATCATAGAGTTGGACATGACTAGAAAATGACGAACAACAACAACAAATTCTATTTAGAGCTGTAACTAGAAATGTTTTCACCTAGGATTAAAGCAGTTGGGGCAGCAGCATAGAAGATAGAGGTACATGTGACGGAGGGGAAGAGGTAGAATGAGAGGGGACCATGGGAGAGAGCATCTACCCCAAGTGACAGCCTAGGTCAACAGAGGTCCCTGAGAAGTACAAGGACTAGGCTGAAGGAAGTCATTCCTCTAAAAGTTAACCCCTTGGGAGAAATCTGTTTGCTCCTTTCTAGTTTCTTTCTCTCTCCGTCTCTCTCTCCCTCTTCCTCTTTCCTCCCCCTTTCTCCTTCCTCTCTCCCTCCTTCTCTCTCTCTCTCTGTTTGTTTCTCCCTCCCTTTCCCTCCCCCCTCCTCTTTTCTAAATCCCTCTTATTGAGAAAAAAGGGAACTCAATTCCATATTACAAGAATATGTAGTCATGAAAAATAGCGAGGGATACAGTGGATAGAACACTAAGTTTGGAGTCAGAAAAATCTGAGTTCAAATGTGGCCTCAGACACTTACTAGCTAGTCTAATAATGATTTGTCCAGTTAAATGAGAAGTCATTTAACTGTCTCATTTTCCTCATCTGTAAAAGGAGCTGGAAAAGGAAATGTCAAACCACTTCAGTTTCTTTGCCCAAAAAACACCCAAAAGGGGTCACAAAGAGCAGGACACAACTGAATAACAACAGCATGCATAAAAAGGTCTCTATTGACCATGTCCCAGCATAAAACCTCATTTTTCTAGTGGGATTTGGTAAGCCTTTCCTAATCCTCCTTAATTCTAGTGGTTTCCCTTTGCTGACTATTTCCAATTTATCCTGTTTGAAGTTTATTTATGTATACTTGTGTGTATGTAGAGTTTTCCAGCACATTGGAAGCTCCTTGGGAGCATGAATTATCTCTTACTTTCTTTGTATCCCTAGCATTTAGGACAGTGTTTATTAACTGCTTACATTATTAGTCTTTTGGAAATATGGTTCATCATTAAGCTGATAAGAGCTCTGAAGACTTTCAAAATTATTTGTCTTTATAATTATGTTGTGAATTGTATAAATTGTTCTGGTTTTTAAAATTTTCACTCTGGATCAGATCATACAAGTTTTCCCAGGTTTCTCTGAACCCATCTCATTATTTGTTATAGCATAGTAATATTCCATCACATTCATATACCATAACTTGTTCCGTCACTCCCCAGTTAATGAATATTCCTTCAGTTTCAGTTCTTTGACTTCACAAAAAAGTTGCTATAAACATTTTGAAATATATGTATCTGTTTCCTTTTTCTTTGATCTCTTTGAAGTATAGACCAAATATTGGTATTGTTGGATCAAAGGGCATTCTAATAAAATAAATTTGGGAGCATCGTTTCATATTACTTTCCAGAATGACTGGACCAATCAGTCCACAGCTACTCCAGCATTGATCACTTGGGTTTTTAGGTTATCTTTGATGATTAGATGGGTATGAGGTCATACCTAAGTTGTCTTAATTATCTCTAATTATTACTTATTTAGAGTTTTATATGTTTATTAATAAATTGGATTTTATTTTCTGAAAAGGGACAATTCATATCTTTTGATTATTTACCAAATGGGGAATGGTTCTTATTCTCAAAGGGATATTCCTAAACCACAGGTCTGACTAGGATATCCCCTTGCTCAAAAAGCTCTAGTAAATCCCTCTTTTTTCTAGGAAAAGCATATGAATTCCTTGGTTCAGCATTTCAAGTCCTTCACCATCTGGTTCCAATCACCTCTTCTAGGCTTACTGTACCTTACTCTCCTGTTTTAGTTTTAGTTCTCTATCTTGCAATTCTCCATATACAACTTTTCTTCCTGTATATCTATAGCAAAATCTATCTATCCCTCATGATTGGCATATAATCACTTCTGTTCAAAGAATCCTTAGCTTCTTTCAAAGTTTAGATGAAGGGCCAGCCGGGTGGTACAGCTGATAGATCACTGAGCTTGAAGTCAGGAGGATCTGAATTCAAATTCAGTCTTAAGATACTGGACAAGTCACTTAAACTCAATTCCTTAAAAACAAACAAAAAACAAAGTTTAGATGAAATGCCACCTTCTGAGGAAGCTTTCTTCTCTCCATCCATCACCACCCCAAGTGCCCTCTCCTGGAAATTTCATATGTATTTTGTATTTATATTTCAGTACATATATATACATACATATATATATATAATCAAGCCACTTAATGCAAAGTTTTTGAGGACAAAGGTTTTCACTTTTTGCTTTTCAATGCCTAAGGTATTATCTGTGACTCCTCACTATCTCGTATCCCCTGGTATCCAGTTGGTCGCCAAAAACCTGTCCATTTCATCTCTGCAGCATCTCTTGAAAAACATTCCCTTCTCTCTGATATGGCCAGATCCTCACACTCTTTTCTTGGACTATTGCAGTAGCCTGCAGGTGGGTGCACCTGCCTCCAGTCTCTCCCCTCTCTAGGACATCCTCCACTGAGCCTCAAGAGTGATCTTCCAAAAGGGCAGCTCTGATCATGTCACCCCTCTATTCAGTAATCCTCTCCAAGATCAAAACCAAGATGTTGTGCTTAGTATCCAAAGTTCTTCCTTACCTTTCCAAGCTTCCAAGCACCTTATTCCCCAACACATACTCTTTGAATCAGTGACACTGTTCTATGAAAAAGATATTCCACCTTCTGCTCTGGCTGACCCCTATGTGTGTTACGTTCTCCCTCCTGATCTCTGTCTACTGGCTTCCCTGACTATGAGTTTCCACTAAAATGCCACCTTCTCTAGAAAGCTTTTCCCCTCTCCTCTCCTCTGGATCCCAGTGCCTCCCTTCTGTTAATTAGTTCTATATATACCATATATAATGTAGCTGGTTATATAATTTTTTTTAACTTCTTGTCTCCACACTAGACTGTAAGGTCCTTGAGGGCAGACATTGTCTTTTATTTCTTTTTCTATCCCCAGCAAAAAAGTACAGTGTCTGGTATATAGTAGGTGCTTAATAAATGTTTATTGACTGACAATATACCAAATTGAACTAGACAGCTCTTCGTTTCCCACCACTTCTCTGGACTTCTCCACCATGCTCCCAAGCTGGGGACCTTCTTCCCTCATTTCTCTCACTATACACACACTTTTTCAGCTTCTTGTATGTTATTTTCCTTTCTATAAGCTCCTTGAGGGAAGGAACTACCTTTTTTTTCCCCCTGAGGCAATTGGGGTTAAGTGACTTGCCCAGGATCACACAGCCAGGAAGTGTTAAGTGTCTGAGGTCGGATTTCAACTCAGATCCTCCTGACTTCAGGGCTGGTGTGCTATCCACTGCACCATCTAGCTGCCCCCTTTCTTTTTTGCTTGTATATGTAATTCTAGTGCTTAGCACATAGTAAGGGTTTAAGAAATGTTTGTTGATTAACTGACTTTATAGTAGATTTCAAGTAAGAAAAGACTTTTACAAGTCATCAGTCCAATTTCCTCATTTTTATTGCTCTGAACTTCTTCCTTATATTGAACCAGCAGAAAGAATGATGGACTTGGAGCTGGGAGACCTGGTTTTGAATCTACCTCAAAATCTTACTAACTGATTCTGTAAAATGGGAATAATATTACATTACCCTCATTCTGGTTCCTAAGCTTCCCTTAATATAGCCTGAGTTACACTAAGACTGGATCTCGCCAACAAAATTAAATTTGCTTCAAAACACACCAAAAAAGCTCAGAAAAGGGAATGATTTGCCTGGGGTTCCAATTTACGGTGTCTGAGGCAGAATTCAAACACATCTTCTTTACTTTTTCTGACTCCAAATCATATTCCCGAGTGGGTGAGTGTTGGACAGACGGATGGACACTCAAGGCTATCATGAGCCAGCAAGTTAAGTGTCATAGACTACAGCTATAATTTTTAATAACTTTATTTTCAAAATACACGCAAAGATAATTTTCAACATTCACCCTTGCAAAACCTTGTGTTTCTTATTTTTTTCCCTCCCCACTTCCCCCTCCATATATTGGAAAATAATCCAATATAGATTAAATGTGAAATTCTTCTAAACATATTTCCACATTTATCAGGGACAGCTATAAATCTGATAATTCTGTGGAACCCTTCTCAAAAAGTCTGAGCTCTTCATGTGCTCTTTTTCTTAGATATAATGAAAAAGTCAGCTAAGTGTGGTAGGAAGCACTCTATGGATTTGAAGTGAGAGGATCTGGATTCTAGAGTGACTGCCACTTTAGGTGTGGGACACTTGAGTTAGGCACTCCTTACTCTTTCTTCTCAATTTCCCCATCTGTAAAATGATGGGCTTTTGGCGGAGATGATCTCCAGGATCCTTCCAGTTAGGACTTTTGTATGTAAACCATTTTCCAGGGGCCCCTTGCTTCACCCCCAGGAGATGGGGCTGATGCTGACTCACTTTGCCCCCGAAACCCCTTCTCTCCCCCTTACTTCTGGGGGCACAGTCACCCAGCCTTGTGACTTCCTCTTCCTTGCCGCATGTTTTTCTTGCCCTCCTCCATCCAATCTGGAGCTTAGTCCTTCCCCGTTCCACTCTCCAAGCGTTTCCCCTCTCCTCTTTGCCCCCTTCTCTCCTCTGACGCGGCTCCCAGCTGGTGCGGGCCCTCATCACCTTAAAGCTTAGACCAGGGCAATAGCCTCTGCTTGTTCTACCTGTTCCAATCCATCTTCCATGTGGCTATCAAAGTGATCTTAAAGTTCACGTCCGTGTCCACGCACTTCGGCGCCCATTCGATAAACCCCAGCGGTTGCCTATTACCTCCAGAATCAAATATAAAACCCTCTGTGGCCCTTTCCTAGGTTTCTAGACATTTTACACCTTCCTCCACTCCGTGCCCTCCGGGAGCCAGTGACACCGGCCTCCTTCCTCACTCAAGATGCTCATCTCCCGACTCGTCCCTCCCCAGCCTTTTGAAAGGTTCTCCCTCCTCATCTCTGCCCCCGGCTTCCCCGGCTTCCTTTTCCTATCCCCTGTCCTGCGAATAGAGCCTTCCCTCCGGTCACAGGCTCCGGTCACCGCTCCTGTAGCTCGTCTGTACGTGGATGCGCACCTATTGCCTCCCGGATCCGATCGGGAGCTTGTGGAGAACAGCGGCCGTTTTGCTTTTCTCGGGAACCCCAGCGCTCGGCACCAGCCGCGCCCAGGGCGCTGAGCAGCCTTAGCTTGGGCTCTGCGTGCCCGGAGGAGCGAGCCCCAGAAGTCGGCTTCTCCCCTGGCTGGCTCGCCCTCTCGCCCGGCTCTAGGAGTGGATTTCTGCCCAGCTCTTTAAGGACACCGGCGCCTCGGGCCGTCACTGCAGCTGGGAGCTCCTCCCGGCCTGAGCCCGCCCCACGCCTGTCCCCTCCGGCCCCGAGATAGACTCACCCCGGGCCTCTCCGGGTGCCTCCCGAGGCCAGACGGGCAGGCAGTCTCGGTTCCCTCGCCCCGCCGGGCGGCCCCGTCAGCAGCTCTCTCCCGCCGCTTGCTGCCACGAGTGGCTGCCTCTGGTGGCCGCCTGCCCGTTTTTGTGGGGCAGGGGGCGGGAAGGAAGGGCCGGAGGGGAGCGGTGCCGGCCCTGCCCACCCGTCTCTCGGGTCTGGGGCGCCCCTGCCCGCCCCGTCGAGGTTAAAACCTCAGCCTCCCCGCCCATCCGGGGATTAAAGTTCCATCCTTCCTACCGGACCAGGTTCCCCCCAGGATTCCAGTTCCATATTCCTCAACCCCTCCCTCGGAGTCAGGATCCTCTTCTCCCCCTTTCACATTTTAATTTCCTCTTCTCTTCTCCAAGTCTCCCGGGAATCAAACGCTTCATCCCCTTCCCCGGCCTTTTTCCTCTCCTCCCCTCTTCTCCCAGACAGTGCCCGGTCCCGTGGGGACTGCTCGCCAACTCCTCAGAGGCCCCCGGGGTACAGCCCCGGACTGTTTTAAACCCGGTTTGGGTGGCCCAGGGCCGGGAAGAGATTCGGGCTTCGGGGTACAAGGAAGCCGCACCTAAAGGAGTTGCTCTCTCCACCTCGGGTGCAACAGCTCCCAAAAGGAAAACTCAGGAGCCGACTTTTCCGTCACTCCTCTGAACATATTTAACTTTCACAGTTTGAGGGGCTCCTCTCAGCAGCAGTTTGCAATCCCTCAATGAACACCAAAACTCGGGGAAGAGCTATTTGTTTGGTAGGCACTCCCTCCAAATGGAGGCCAGACAATGGAGGTTTCTTGGTGGTCTTGACATTGCCTAAATATCATTCGGGCCCAGGAGCTGTCCGTGACAACCCTCTGGGGCCGAGCCCTTCTTCCCGCACAGGGATCTCAGGGCAGCCGATCCAACAACCCGAGGTGCAGAATTCTCGGTGGCGCGGCCAAAGGCACCCGGCTCAGCAGCGAGAGTAGGCGGCGCGCCATGGGACTGGACCTTTACTCAAGCCCTTTCCATAACGACACACCTGCAACGAGAAGGTCCAGAGGCTGAGTTGGAAATCAGCTCTGCAAGGAAAGGTTCCTAGGGCCTCATGTTGACATCCCAGCTTAGTTCAACTTCCGGGGGGAGCCAAGGGGACCGTTCTAAGACTCAGCGGAAGGTCTGCTCTTCTCCAAGACAATACTCCATTTGGGTATTAGAATGTGATAGCCACCGTATAGGGAAGGGAAGACAGAGAGAATGGCATTCTGCTGCGAAATCCTTTTTGGGAGCCTTCTCCCCCCTCTCCCCCCCAATAAGACCCCTGAGGTGCGGCCAAAGGCACCCGGCTCAGCAGCGAGAGTAGGCGGCGCGCCATGGGACTGGACCTTTACTCAAGCCCTTTCCATAACGACACACCTGCAACGAGAAGGTCCAGAGGCTGAGTTGGAAATCAGCTCTGCAAGGAAAGGTTCCTAGGGCCTCATGTTGACATCCCAGCTTAGTTCAACTTCCGGGGGGAGCCAAGGGGACCGTTCTAAGACTCAGCGGAAGGTCTGCTCTTCTCCAAGACAATACTCCATTTGGGTATTAGAATGTGATAGCCACCGTATAGGGAAGGGAAGACAGAGAGAATGGCATTCTGCTGCGAAATCCTTTTTGGGAGCCTTCTCCCCCCTCTCCCCCCCAATAAGACCCCTGAGGTGGATGCCCTACCCTCCACCCCCAAAGAACAAGAACAATGTCATCTTGTAGTGCCCGATGTTAGCAAGTGGGAGCTGCTGTTAAATTCAGAGGTGGTACATTTTCCTTTGCAGGGGCCTTCTGATGAGTTTTTCTTAAAAGTAACTGGATCTTCCTCCAACAGGAAGAACAATGGAACTTTTCATGCATGTTTGGAGCCATCACAAGCTTGCAATTCTCTGCAGGATACCAGAATCCTTCCTCCTCTTGGGACTCCAGGGGCGGTTCCATTCCCCAAGGGAGGAGTGGCAAAGAGAGTGTAGGAGAGGAAGTGAAAATCTCTAACATTCACATTTTTCTCCTATTCTAGTAAATTCTGAAATTCTCATATGTAATTTTCCAGAAAGATTATGCAGAGCCCTATCAATTGACAATTTCATTAAAGACTGAAATTAACATTTGCTTAGAAATTTCCTTTGAAGTGCAAATTATAGATCAAAATGAAGCGGATATAGTTGAAAACATTTTCAAATGACTTCAGAGTTTTTAGGAGGGCTACTTATATCTGATATACTGCTTACAGATAAAGTAGATACATTAAGGCTCTTTATTAAGCTCTACTTTCTTAGCTTAGTGTTATCATTTATGTCTGAAACAAAACTATTATTTTGAAAATGTTTTACATAATTCAAATGTCAGTAATTTAAACGAGCTTTACCTCATCAATTTGATATTGAATTATTTATGTGACTTTATTACTTAATTACAAGTGATCTCATCATTCTGAGTATGAGGCAGAGGCAGAGGCAGAGGCAGAGTTTAAAGAGCCCTGGGACTTGGGTGCTAGCTAGTCCTGATTCAGTTACTCACTGGGTGATTTTGGATACATCACTTGTTGAGTCTGTCTTCCTTCCTCCCTGCTTGCTAACTAGCAAGCTTGCTAACCAGTTCACTAATAAGCAAGATGTGGACATCTCAAAAATTAGTGACAAAAATCATTTCATTCAGAATACAAAGATAAAGACATAGTCCCTTAACAATATGGTACAGAGAAAAAAAGGGTATATTGGCTTGGGAGTCAAAGGATCTGCCTCGATTACTTATCTTTATAAGCTCAAGAAAGTCACAAATATTCTGGGCTTCAATTTCATTTGTAAAAAGAAAGGGCTGAAAAGAATGATATAATCTGGAAAAAAAAAAAAAAAGGGCTGGACTAGACAAACACAGATGATCCTGTCCATTCTAAAATCCTGGGATCCCACAAAGCACTTCATATGGGTGAGGGAATCTTTATTTTGATAGCAAACTTGGCAACATAAGGACAATTCTCTTCCCTATTGCTTCACATTAAATCTCAAATGCTGAGTTTTAAATATCAAAATCTATGTTTAATGATAAGGTTAAACAGAAGCAAGGCAAAAAATATGAAACTCAAACTTTAGGAACATCTGCCTTAGAATTCCTTAACATTTTTCTATTAAAAAAAAAAAAAAACCCCAAAACAATCAAACCCACATTTACCATACACAAGTATAAAATGGCTTAAATTAAGGCATAGTCCAATTGGCTGAAGCAGGTTCCAACTCAAGTATCTTCCTGGCACAAGAGCTCACTTGCATCATGTTATTCCATGGCAACATGCTCACAAAAGGACAGGAACATAAGGAGGAGGAAAAGGTCCATTTGGTATTGTTCCCAGGTTGTTATCAGTTCGTTTTAACCCAAGAGAAATACACAAACAGGTTGAAGGACTTTGGAGACATTTTTCCCTTCCTTTAGCTAGAAAATCCATCCCTCCTCCCCAGAGAACTAATGGCTAAGACTGTTTATAAATCCTCAATGCTGGTATTTTTTCAGAAGTTTATGATTTTACCCAAAGCCTCTGATATTCTGGGAAGCTCAGGCATGAATGAGACAATGAGGAAGTACACCTGAAAGGCAGAACCCTAAGTAGTAACTATAATGTTGAAAAGTCCTCGCCTTAAGACTAGTTGAATGAAAAATAAGTGCCTGTCATTCATTATCCATTAACTGGAAAGTTTTTCAAAGCTCAAATTTGAAAAGGCTGCCTGGAGGGCTAAAGACAAGATTACAAGAGTAGTCAAGTGTAAGGCTGCCAAAAGAGCCCCAAGTGACATCTGATTGGGCATTTGGACTGGGGAGAACTCCAAACCCTGATGTACAAAGAGATTCTAGCTCCACTTTCTGAGCCCAAGCACAGCTGAGGGAATACCCTGAAGCTTCAGGGAAGGTGGTGGATCCAGAAGCAGAACCCTGTTTTAACAAGGGAGCATCTGAAGGGATCCAATCCCCCTGAAGAGCCTTCTGGGGCCCTGCCTTAGTGCTTGGGGCTTTCAGCTACCTTACTGTAACTTAGAATGAAGAGGATGAAATCAGGGCTTCCCGTAATCTAGGGAGACAGGAGTAGGAACTGTTCGTTCTTCCACACCAAGACCCTTTTCATTATGTAAGAGAGACAACATTCTAGTTGTTTTAGGGGGAAAAAAGGATGAAAAGGATAGATATGGAGTTAAGATGGGCAACCTTGCCCTTCAGCCACAGTGGCCACGTAACGGAACCAGTCACTAGCGCCTCTCTGCCAGTGCCATTTGGCAGCTAGACCTTTCTGGTTTTTGTGTGTGTTTGTGTATGTGTATACACACGTTCGTGCGCACACGTGCCAAATGCCATAAGCTCTAAATCATGTCTCTCTAAAGGTGTTGTGAGAATCCTATCAGTGAGGTAGAAGAAAGAATGCCATTCCAGAATATTCCCATATATTGCAAAAGTTCCTCAGCTAGATTTTTAAATGCACTCCTTACTACTGCAAGGTGCAAGACTTAAGTTGTTTTTATGGACTGGAATGTATAGTGTTAAAAAACAGGAATACTTGAGTCTTAGAAATTAAAGTTAAAGCCCCTTGTTTCTCCATTCAAAACAAAATGGATCTTATGCTTAAAAACGTAAACAAAAGCTGAGATGCTAAATCTGCCAAAGAGGCTGAAGAAATTTACCCATCACACTGGTTTGCTTAGCAACAGCTGTAGCCAGTTGCCATGTATAAAATGATAGCAAAGAGAAATGTCCTCCTCACCCAAATCCTCTTTCAAGGACAATGGGGCGAGCAAAAGAGAACCATCTATCTACAATCTCAGTAATTTTCCAGTGGTAGAAAAAAGATAACCTGAATTGAAGTTTAATGAGTTAGGGGACTCCATGCTAATCCCTAGAACTCAGCCTAAAAAATGTACTAGAAACCCAAAAGCCATATTTTGTTTTGTATAAAGTGAGATTATAGTTTCCCCTCATCTTTAAGTTTTCAAACAGTCCCAAATAGATGCCAAATCTCCAGAGGCAATACTGATTTAGTTCTAGTGAATGAAGCCTCTGAATGACTTAGAAAAATATGGACCATTGCCTACAAGACTCTGGATTGCAACAGTTGGGGTGGGGGTGGAGAGGTAGCCAATTATTTTTTAGGAAAATCAAAAAGACATATTTAAAAGTTTAGATTAAATATCCAGGTTTCTGAATATGCTCTCACACTTATTCTTCCATCCAAGCTCATAAGACACAATCAAATAAACATAGCAAAACCTTCTTTAACATAAGAACCACACAGACTTTAGGGTCTATTTCATTTCCTCTAATAACCAGCTTCTTCAAATTCTTACACCATTCTCTCCTTATCACTTCATAGTCCTTTTTCTAATAACCTGGACACTAGCATATGGTAATCTTGTTTTTACATCTCCTGAGTAAGAAAGAATTTAACATACTATGGTGGACAAGAGGTAGTCTACTCAGTGAATGTTTACCTAGAAAAGCCTACTTTTTGGAATCTTTGACCAGACTAGCTTTTAAACATGGGGGGAAAAACCCTAGAGAATCATGATGCACTTCATGCACCAGAATAGAAATGCCTATCTTTCAAAAGGAGATGAAATGATGGACCATTTCTTGCTTCTTAAATATCTGATTACATTAAATCAATCATTTGTAATTAAGATATCATAAAGAGAAAAACCAAATGTTAACTGCTGGCTAAGAGAAATACTAACAATGACTTCTCCTAGCTTTTTATGTTAGCTAAACTGTCCAGTGCTTCCTGTCAAGATTAACATTCTCAGTTAGCCTAGAGAAACACAGCAATCACGCAAGCACAGGGCAATGCATAAATAAAATCCCGTAATACAAGGAGGACATAAAAAGGAAAGCAGGAATGGAGGAAGAGAAACCTATTCCAAGTTCTCCCTGAAATGGGCATCAGAAGGGAATGAAAGCACCATATTTCAGAAAGAGGGGGAGGGGGAACCTAACAAGTATCAGCAACTGTAGGAAGAATGATGCATGGGGCTCTTTAGTGAAAGTTAGAACCAGTCCATGGACACTCAGGGCCATGAAGCAGGTGTCATGATTCCTATTGCCATTCTCCTCATCTAGTCTGATGGGCCTCTCCAATCTCTTGACCAGGCTGGTCCTTGTCTTGATCGGCTGGTTCTGAAACATGAGGGGCAGAGCTCAGAAGTCCACTGGCACTTGCTGTTTTCTCCAAGGATGTGGGTGTATCAGAGAGTTGGTCGGCTTGGAGAGTGGGGTTGATCAATTCTTTGTTTGGCTCCTGTTGAGAAGGGGAAGCATTTGAATCTTTTAGGGGTTGGGGACATTCAGATGAAGCCATCACCCAGGAAGGCTGAGACAGGTCCTTCTACAAAAGAAAAGTCATAGGTAAGGCAATGTAAATATATCTAACGAGACCCCTGACATTATATAGACCTGAAAAAAAAAGGCTAAACTAGAGGAGACTCTACACCTCAGGAAACAACATTGATGGCTGCTGGATGACAGGCACCTGACAGAAATAGAAATGGTGATAAAGAAGGTAAGGCAAGTCAAGCTCAAACTCTTTTCCCAAAAAGTTTGGAAAAGAAATAATATATGTAGCTGATTTCAGATTAAAATAAATTTGAGCCATTGAAAATGTTTTACAATTATAGGTACTTGAATCCACAGGAACTGTGGCTCCTTTTAAGATGCATTCAATGACCCATAAATCACACAATATCAAAGTCAGAATTGACCAGTGCAACCTGCAGCTGAATGGAATGTCCCTATATCATCCCAAAAAACCTGTGCTTACAAACCTCTACTGATGAAGATTTGTTACCTCCCCACCTCCTGGACAGCTTCAATTATTAAAAAAAAATAAAATATAGCAAGACTTTTTGAATCAAAGGGAATGTTAAATGCCCAAATCCTTCATGGTTCAGGCTGAGAAAGAAAATAGCTGTCCAAAGTGCCACTCTAAAAAGAGCTACAGATGCCTTACAACATCTGTGCCTCTTTAGCTTAAAGAGTTTTGCTGTAATCATTGCAAAAGGAGTCCTTCCTTTTGTCAAGGGGATCCAGGATTCCTTTTTCCCTTTTGTGAAAGCTTAACTTGCCTCACCTGCTCATATATTGTCATGCTGCCTTCTCCTATACTCAACCTTAACTCAAACAAATCATTCTTTTAATGTCAGATCAACAGCTGGATGAGAAGCACACCAATCAGAAACTTCTATCAGAGGGAAAGGCTTTGAGGAGGCCCTTTTAATTCAGTTTTGAAATTCAAGTTATCTTCCCCAAAAAACCTGGAAGAAAAAAGTGACATGTGGTTGGGTACAACTCAGATATGATGATGTTATGACAGAACAACAAGTTCCAAATTAAAATCTAAGCCCACACTTCCCGCAATGCTTTTAACAGATAGAATGACAAAAAGGGATAGATATTATTAACCTCAAACCACAACATAGTAATGGCTTATATATCCAACACAGTTGGAGAATAAAGTATTATTAAACAAATGATTTTTCCAGAGCAAGTAAATCTTGGATTTTTAGAATAGGAAGGAACCTTAAAGGTCAATCCATCCCTCTTGGCATCCCCAACAACTGGGCAGCTAAATAAAATGCCAAAATATTATTTTTGATGGAAACTTTTCTAAAATGTATCACACATATCCATGTTTTCTTAAGAAATGAAGACTGAATATAAATCAATGCTTTCTTGTTGCTCCATGGTAACCATAATGAACGTCAATCACTGTATTAGTTCAGGGAAGTTTCCCCTAGAGCTGAAAGACCTTCATCTAGTTCTTCAGTCTCCTCCTTCCACAGACAGAGCTGCCAATTATCATGCTGTCAGTGGATACTGCTTCTTCTAATATGATTCCCTGTATTTCACTCACCATGCTGGTTTAAGCATGGCTGGCTCTACCCGCTTTTACAGAAATCAAGTATCTGGGCTTTGTGACAACTATTATCCCTGCTGCAGAAAGGGCTATTTGGGCTTATTTCCAGATCTGCAGTTGGATTCCAGGTGGCTAAGGTTGCCAGAAGTCTGACCTCCAGTTAAGAGGGGCCTGATTATACACTTTAGAACTAACAGAACTTTTAAGAAAAAGAATATTAGTATCAAGCAAAAGTTAACATGTCATCTCAAAAGTTCACAGTATATCTCTGTTGGTTATACCACACTTCCAAAATATTCTAGGGCCAAATATTTAACTCCTAAAACCAAACCACCTTTCTGTAATCAGAAAACAAATATTATGGCAAAAACATCAGCTGTGTGATTTTGATGATAAAACTACAATATTTTACTCAACTTTAACTTTAGTTAGGATTTCTAATATTAGTATTTCTTGAAGACAGTCATATCAAACTGGTATTCACCGCAAATCCGCTGCCTGTCCAGAACATTCTCAGCTCCTTGCGCCATAAAGCTATCACAAAGCTTGTGATCACAGTACAGGGCACTAGGTAGAGGAGAGCTGGCTGGCCCCTCTGCATCCATGCCAAAGCCACAAAGGTGATCAGAAGGCCAATGCCATAGGCTAAATTGGACAAAGAAGAGAAGAACCAAGTTTATTTCAATGTATCATCTGACATTTTATTTAAAACATGATCTTAGAGCTAATATTGTCCCTCTTCATTTTAAAGATGAGGAAACTTGTATACATTACTACCTGCATCAATTCATTCATTCAACAAACTGAGAGCAGGGTACAAAATTAGACCTTAGGGCAGACACAAAACTTAGATAAGACAAGGTCCCTTCCTTCATGCAGCTAACAATCTAGTAGAAGAACAACATAAATACAGACTCTATGATATAAATGTACATTATTAAGATAAAAATCAAAGTGCCACATTAAGGATCTTTAGGGGAAAGCATTCCCTGACCAAAGGAATGATACAAAGTTTCACAGACAACATGGCATCATATGAGTTAGATTTATTAAAATGGGTAGGGAGTTAATAGGCAAAAGAGAAAGTAGGAGAGGGAGGCTATTCCAGGATTTAGAGAATTAGCATAAGCAAAAACAAGAAGGCAAAGCAGAAGTTTTATTTTGGGGAGAAAGAGTTATCAAGTTCATACATCTAACATGAGAGGTGGGCATTTTTTTTAAAAAGATGGTGTATGGGGTTTGTGTTTTTCTTATGATAGGTCCCCTCCCCCCCAATTCTTGCTATTCTTTCCCCTTCAGGAGATTCCCAAGAATCTGTCTTTGACAGAGGCAGTATAGGTCACACATGCATGGAGGCCAGAGAACAGAGTAAATCAGAGATGAGGACATCAAGATGTACATCACAACAGATTTTCTAACTAAAAGTAAAAACAGTATGGTAGGCATTGGAGATGCTTCAAGCCAGGACATAAAGGAAGAGTTATAGAAATGACTATCATTAAATGTGCCAGAATAAGGAGGGAGATGAAGAGTTAATGACGACAAGCAGAGAAAGGCTGATTTGTGTTCAGGCAGGAAGGGGACAAGCCAAATCTCAGAAATCAATGATGATATGACACATTCTTCTACCCCCTAAAGAACCAATGCTAGGCCAGTTGTTGCCCTATCTTAGAGGAGGAGAGTAGAGAAGTCTAATGGGGAAGAGACTAGTGACTATTCCTTCTGAAGCCTAAAAGTATCACAGAATTTAGCAAGCAAAGGGCAGTTGGAACTAGCTAAGCCCACCTTCAATCCTGGAACTGAAACCTACTAGTTCTGTTTCACTTGATAGAATGGAAGCTCCAAGAGGACAGGCAGAATTCCATTTCAGTTACTGTATTTTTGGCACCTAATACAATATCGGGAACATAATGACCTTTACTTGATAGCATCGTGATAAGCAAATCATTATTACACTCTGAGCCTGTTTGCTTATGTGTGTGATATATAACATGACACAGGCTATCCCACAGGGTTGTGATGAAACGTCTCTGTAAACCTTAAGACTATATAACCATGAGGGATCATTATTATCATTATTGTTTTTTACAGAGAAGACAATAAAGGAAGAGTCTCGCTGAAGATTATATTTTCCAATTCTGCACCTAGTACTCTCGTTACATATACTAGGATATTCCCATTTGTTTACTGATGCCTGAAAATCTCTTGAGATAACAAAGGCTTTCCACAAATGGATTTAAAGTACATTTAAAGTAACTCATTTGACTCAATCAACCAGTATAAATGCATAATACACATCCTTTCCTGCTAGGGCAAGACAAAAAGGAAAAGTAGGAGGCCCTTATACCCAAGAAGTGGAAGAACGTGGTAAAGAGAGAGAACTTATCCCTGGATGTAAATCTACTACACAGACTTCACATTTTGGCCAGATGTTCACCAACTAAACTGGAAACAGAGCTGGTCCACAAACTTATGAAGTCACAGGATATCAAAGATGTAAGGACATTAGTCTAATTGAGATCTGAATAGGAAAACTTACTTCCTCTTGAGGCAGTTGGAATACATTTTCATACAGCTTTTGGTATTAGAAAAAAAATTTTTTTAACTGAGCTAAAAATTTACTGTTTCTTCCCATTATGCATAAGAAACAAATCTAACCCTGAATTTTCTATGGAAAAGCTTTGAATTATTTGCAAATAGTGCCCCTCCATCTTTTCTTATTCAGGCTAAATATTCCTGGTTTCTTTGACCAATTTTAGTTTGATAAAGCTTCTATGCCCCATTTATTCTGGTCACTCTCCTCTGGATACATATAAATAATACTCAAAAATGAAAAGCTTTTTATTCAAAAAAAGTTTGATTGAAGGCTTTTGTGATTTTTTTTTAATGCAAATTTATTATAAAGATATGTCATTACTACAACACTCAAACAAGATAGTGTTTTGTGTACTAAGTGTGTTCCCTTAAATTTTGTATTTCCAAACTCTTCCTTTCAGGCAGTTATAGCTCAAGTAAATTTGGCATCCTATAGTACCTAGAAACATAGTATGCCCATCACAGATATTCAATTAATAACCAATAGCCAATTGATTCACTGTTTTTCTCTCACAATGGAAACAATTACATTAGAAACCTCTATGGTCATGACTGGAATGCCCTCTCATCCCTACTGTGCTGCCCTCAGCAGGCCAGGGTCTTTCGTTTTCAATGTGACCTCACACTTTTGTTTTCACTTTTTACAACCACCATTGGTTATTTGTTTCTGGAGCTCCATCAAGTTTCCACTGTTGGACATTCCCAGCATCCAATGCTATGCTCCGCATCCAGTAGGTGCTTAAATGCACTGTGGTAATCCACATGTTGGGGGCAGATCTCATTACACATCACCCTTGAGAGTGAAGCACAGTAACCATTGCAGGGCTGAGTGTCTCAGTTTTCTCAATGGCAAAATTGGGCTAATGCCACTTGCCCCTACGCCTCCTTCATAGAGCTGCTGTTGTGTAAACAAAAATGTGAGCTATTGCTGCTATCATTACTACAACGCTCCCCTACCAGCCTGGTAAAACCCAGTATCCACCCAGGGTGAAATGAGAGAAATCTATACCTTAAACATCAGCAAAGTATTTTGTTCTCTTCTTCCCTTTAATGTTTCTATTTTTTGTTTTAAAAATACTGACAATGCAAGGCCGAATTGTATTAAGCATCCCACAACTCCTCTTCCAACCTAATGTGATGGGCAGCGATCATTCCTCATTCTCTCCCACAACAAGGGGATTGAGAACAAGGCAACTTGCCTCTGGGACTGCACTAGGTCTCTGGAGCAATATGAATAGAGAAACATTACTTCTTCCAGAGAGTCGTACTTGATTTGCTGAGCCATTTCCCCCACTCTGCCTTTCTCTCCAAGGCCATTTCACTCATCATGCCTCATCTCCCTCTCCATCTGTATCTCAGAGCTGTATCCTGCCTTATTTCCCTCCAACCTGTAAGGCTATCCTTAAGGGCATGAATCATGTCTTATCTAAGGCTTGGTATCTTCTTTTTAGCATCTAGTACACAGATATAAATACACATAGGTACTTAATGGAAGTAAAAAGATTTGAGAGAATACATTTTAATATTTCCTAAAGTGATGAGCCTAAAATGCATCCTAATGCCAACAGAGCTCCACAGAGAAAGCCAGTGTTACTCCCTTCCTATTACTCAAATCCTCATCTGGCCTACACTAGGAGCTGTCCTGAATTAAGCACATCATGCCAGGCTAGACTGCCACTGAAAGGTCATTTCTTTCTGCCTGGGAAACCTCTAAGAAGCCTGGCATCTCTATGACTGTGGGTAAGTGTAAATGATCTTGTCTTCCCCTGAGGCAACAAAGGGGTGGAGGCCTGGCTGAGGACAACCAGAGTTGTTGGGTAAATGGCATAAAATGACTTCCAATTTGCTGACTCTAGGAAGGATGGCCACAAAGTCTGCAAGTCTCAACAATATTCTCTACTCTCCCTCTTTCTCCTAGTAAAGCCAATTTTCAATTAATTATAAAAATATATCACTAACTTAATTAGACCAGGATATGGAATAACTCACATTTGGATGATTATTACAAGGAGTTAAGGGGACTTAGATAAAGATATTAATTAACATGGGAGGTTTTGCATATGCTAAATGCTATCATCCAGACTCAAGTTCACAGGTATCATTCACTGGCCCTAATGTGCTACTTCCTTTAACTGCTGACATCCCCTATTTCTGGTCATCCAGCCACATTTTGCCATCTTTCTCCTTTGTAGTGTCTTTCCTGTTTCTTCCCTTCCACTCTCACTGTCCACCACCCTAACAGGGGCTTTCCATTTCATGCCTGTAACAACATTCTAACTGGTCTCTCTGCTACCAGCTCTTCCTTCCTTCAATCGGTGCCATCAGTCTCATCTTCCTAAAACTTTTAGCCTATCATCTGACCTGCTCAAAAATCTCCACATCTATTTTCTATAATTCTTTTAACTTTCAAGACTTGAAACCTTGCTACTCCCTTCCCAAAAGGTACTCTGCATTCTAGCCAAACCAATGTTTCTAATTCCTATCTAATAACCACCCCTTCCTAAGGGGACGCCACAGTGCACAAGGTTTGAAGTCAGGGAGACTCGTCTTCCTGGAGTTCAAATGTGACCTCAGATATTGACTAGCTGTGAGACCCTGGGCAAGTCACTAAATTTCTATCCGTCTCGGTTTCCTCATCTGTAAAATGAGCTAGGGAAAGGGCAAACCACTGCAGTCTCTTTGCCAAGGAAACCCCAAATGGGTCACAAAGAGTCAGACGCGACTGAAAAATGACTGAATTCTTTCTTCTTCCTTTCTTTCCATCTTCTTCAAAGAGACTACCAAGATCAGGCTCCTCTCCATCTACTCCTCAGCAGTCCCCTCCCTGTGGACCCCCTAGAGCCTGCCAGAGGGGACAAGGGACTTTGGAGATCATCTGGTACAAACCCCTTGTGCTAAGAAGAACCAGTCGTCAACGACTGGTTCAAGGCCATGTGAAGTAGTAAGGGACAGAGCCAGGATTAAACTTCATTTTAATTCTTTTATTTGGGGCACCCAAACAAGAATGAGAAAGAAATTATAATGTCACACATGTGATTTTCTGACCTTGCGTAGAAAATAAAGCAGCTACTTTTCAGGTTAAAAAGTTTGTTTTCAGGAAATGTTCTTAGTAGGTAACACCATAGCCACCAAACATAAAATGAAGAAGAGAAAAATAGACTAAGATTTTATCATAGACCTACCACCCCAAAGTTAAAATTTTGGAGATAACATAGGGTCTTTAAAGTCAAAATATATTAAATAACTGAGTTGCATTTTGTTTCCAAGATTTAAACACACTGATCACAGAGCTATATAGCCTAGCTGTCTGTAGATCTACTACAAGACAGATTAATAAATACTTCCTTTGTACCTACCTATGGTACAGGCTACAAAGTAGATTCTAGAGGACTGCACCTGGATGTCAAATCTGTGACAATATGCTACTAATAATCCTGGAAAAGAAAGAAAATTAATTATTTTTACATTCCCTTGTGAAAATTTAGCAAACTATTGTACTTACTCCCTGTTCTAACACATTTCCAAAAGGTTTAGAATCAAATGATATTCAAGATGTAAAGCCCTCTTAATGCTCATCAAATCCATCCCACTTTCTCACTGTATAAAACAAAGAAAATGAGATCCAGAGAACTACAGGTTTTAGTTGGAAAAGATCTCAAGAGAACAGCTAATCCAGCCATACTTGAATAGCTATACTGCCTACATTTCCAGCAAGTAGTTCCTCAGTCTATACTGGAAACCCTTCAGTGAGGGTAGACTACTACCTCTCAAAGGAAGTCCTTCCCTTTTAAAGTGATTTTAATGGTTGGAAAGGAGCTTCTGAGGATTAGGTCCCACAGTTCCTGACTCTTACTTGGTAAATTTCTCACAACTTCAAGTCTCTTCTCTAACAGCCTATATATGACTAACAATTTTAAATACGTGAACCCACAATGGAATTTTAAACAACCCAAGTGAGAAAAAGAACCAAGTTGTCACATCAATGGTTCCAGATTATATTTCAACAGAGCTAAGATCTCACTGGTGTGGGTGTTTCCTCCACGGTGTATACAACCCAACCATGAATCTTCTCTCTGTGTGACTCTTGTCCATGTCTTTCCACAGTAAAATAACTATCAAAAGAACTGGAAGAGCTCCAGCATGATGCAGAAACCATTTGTGGAGGATTTATGGATCAAGTACTCAGTAAATTGTAATAATTCACAAAATCATAATTGAAATTATCCCAATAGGGTAAGTAAAGTTTCACAAAAAGTCAGGCAGGCAGAATAGCCACCATAGCAAAGAGACTTTTCAAAAATTCTCTGAACACCCACATCAAGAGCTCTGGCCCCTTGGGGGTGTCACCCCCTACTGCTCGCCATGCATGCATGCATGAAGAAAGCAATCACAAAAAACCAGATCCTGGGTATGTTTCATGCAAGGCACTGTGCTATCCACTGTAGGGACACGAATGGGATCAAGACACTGTCCCTATCTTGGAGAGTTGGGAAAGCATCAAAAGTAATCAGGTGGCAGGTCAAAACCACAGAAGCTCTGAAGTAGTATGTGCTTTATTTGCCCAAAGTAGTATAATTATGAAGTGTCATAGCAGTTCAAGGGAGGGACAGAGCACTTCAGGCAGGGGTAACCATGAAAGGCTTAGCAGAGGAGGTGAGACGTGAGCTAAGATAATTTGAAGGCTAAGGAAGTTCTGGAGAAGCAAAAAGTAAGCATGAGAAAAGGAAAAAGAGATGCGCTTGAGTGACTAGGAAAAAACTAATGTAAAGGACACAGAAGATTCCGGCAGGATAGAGGAAGAGAAGGCTAAAAGACAGTTTGGAGTCAGATCACAGAAAGCCTTGGATGGGAGGCTCTTGAAATGCAATGGCATCATCAATCTTCTCTCTCTTGAACTCCTATAACAGCTCTGGTATGCAGCACACAATTTAGCACTTAAGTAACATTTTGCTGATTGTTTCAAGAATATGTTTTGTTTCCCAAACTGGATTGTGAACTCCTTGAGGACAGGGACTATGTCTTAAACTTCATCTTCCCTCACAGTGCCTAGCATAGCATGAGAGGCTTCAATCAATTCTTTCTTAAGAGCTAGAAAGGACCTTGAAGACATGTTTAATCAGAACCTCATCTTAGAGATGGGGAAGCTAAAGGTCTATAGAAGTGACTTGCTATAAGGTCACATTAAGTAATAAGCAGAGCTGGGATTTAAACTCAGGTCCTCTGATTAAAATCCACTGTACCACATTCTATTTTAGCTCATTAACCTGCAAGCTTAGTAACTGAAATACCTGGCACTAAGATATCTCCAAAGCCTAATAGAGAAAATGGCCTGTCACAGAGTGCTAATGGTGAAGAGTTTAATCTTGGGACCTTCAGCACCATGGGGAGCTAAAAAGAGGGGAAGAAATAACATGTTTTTAGTGTAAAATCTTACATTTATAATCAAAGCCATGAAAACATGTACCTTTTTCTCATGATAATTCTATAAACATCAAACAACTTATGGGGAAATTAGAAGCTAGCATGTTTTTTCCTAACAAATTATAGGCTTGACAGTTTCTCAACCTCAAAGAAAACAGTTTCCTGTCACAACAGAGGGAACAAAAGTTTCATACTGAAGCACAAAAACCCTTTTGGCATTAGTCACAAAAATAATGGTGATGATCCCCATCAAGTTTGTCAGGGGTCCATTTTGGGGGGACTATTATCAAATCAAGCCATCCTTAAAGGAATATTGCCAGACTGAACAGAAAGTATGAAAATTTCTGGAAATTCTGAAACTATGGTTGGGGGGAAATGGAACACATACATACACTTATTTGTTTGAGTTTTGGGTTTTTTTTTTTTTTTTTTGGTTGTTGTTACCACCCAAAGTTACTTTAATTCAGGAACACAATTCACAGCTTGTTAGCAATGGAAGAGACATTGGAAACCTTCTAGTCCAACCCCTTCATTTTCAAGCTCAAACGCAGAGTGGTAAGAGCCTGGATTTGAACTCAGGTCTTCTAAGACCAGGGCTCCTTCTACCATACTATAGATATTCCTCAAATGTTACATACAATTTGACATAAAATCATGTTTAATCTATGAAGAAATGCAACAGCCTTAAAAAAAAAAAATCAAATAAAAAAACTAGAAAATTTGAGAGGGAGAGAGCAGGGAAAATCTTCAGGGAAAATATATGTCTCTGTTCCCCTCCCCAGACCCATTTCTCTAGGCTTTCCTATCCCTGTGTTTAGAACCCATATTATGTGTTCCTTTTCTCTTCCCTTTGGGCTTAGTCTTGGGGAGAGGTGGTTTATCATCCAGAGCTGACCCACCTTGGTTCTCTTCCAGCTGTCAAACACCTGCATATGTGCCCAGTCTCCTCTCACTTTCCCACATCTTGCCCACATACATACCTTCTTCACGGGTTTAGCATGGGATAGGAACCTTTGATGTCACCATAAATGTTGGCATAATTTGTGAGCTCCTATTCAAACAGCTCTTTGTAGTTTAACCCTTTCTGGAGATGAAAGCATTCAGAGGTTAAGAGCAATAAATTCACCTTGTATCTTGAAGCTACTAAAGAAATACCTTTTCATGAGTGGTAGAATCCGAAGGGCCAGCAGCCACTTCCACCATTATGCTGTTCCCACTCTAAAGAAAAAAGGATATGAGAAACTTAACTATTCAGGAATTCTGGGATATGTTTTTCTCTGTTCAGATGACAAAACAGCCAGAACAATTCCTACCTTTGTCAGAAAGGGTGTGATGAACACAAAAAATACATCATAGATGAAAAGTACTAACAGAAGCAAAGTACAAGCCTAGGAAAGAAAAAAAAAAATCAGTCATTGAGGTGGGGAAAAAAGTTCTTAAATTTTTTGCCTACCTATGAAGATCCATCCAACTCATACTATATGAATTTTGACAATCTAAAGATATCATGTAAGCTAGAGGAATTCTGTAAAGTACTAACACTAAGGCAGAAACTGATTTTAAACCAGCTCTACCTGAAAGCTCTCACCCTTTCTCTATTATTGCTCAGTTCCTTCTCTTTTTCCCTTAAGCCACTAAGGCCAGCTGAGCTTCAAGTAAATGTCACAGCAGGAAGGAAGGGGTCAACTCCTGATGCTGCACTTTAGATTCTAGATTATTTTTAAAATAAAAAATGGTAACAAAAAACCCCACGTATACTAAAACATGCATACAGACTACAAACTCACTTTTACCTTTTTTTAAAAAAATCCCTTCAGATCAAAATTTTCCATCTCAGGTTTCAATTCAAAGTTAAACCCCTTCATAAAAGCTTCAATGAATAGAGAATGGGCGAATCTAAGCATATGTCTGCTTTCAAACCATCTTGAGTTTGGGGCTTAGTTTAGGGGAGGAAAAACACTTTCCAAGTTCTAAATAAAGAAAAAAAATCAAAATGGGCCAAGTAACTGAGATATATTTTCTGTGAAATTTTAGCTGCACATTTTTATGAGAACTGACTTTGCTTTTTAGACAACTGATTTTTTTCTCTAGTTCTTTTTGAAAATTTTTTTTTGCTCTCTTCTCCAGAAAAAGAAAGAACACTAATTTTTTACTTTTCTAATATCAATTTACATTTCATATAGTCCTTTACAATACACTTCAAACTTGAAATTCTAAAAGTAAAAGGTGAGATCAATAAAATTGAAAGTAAAAAAACTATTGAATTGATTAATAAAACTAAGAGTTGGTTCTATGAAAAAACCAACAAAATAGACAAACCCTTAGTAAATCTGATTAAAAAAAGGAAAGAGGAAAATCAAATTGTTAGTCTTAAAAATGAAAAGGGAGAACTCACCACTAACGAAGAGGAAATTAGAGCAATAATTAGGAGTTACTTTGCCCAACTTTATGCCAATAAATTCGACAACTTAAATGAAATAGAAAAATACCTCCAAAAATACAGCTTGCCCAAACTAACAGAGGAAGAAGTAAATATCCTAAACAGTCCCATCTCAGAAAAAGAAATAGAACAAACTATCAATCAACTCCCTAAGAAAAAATCCCCAGGACCAGATGGATTTACATGTGAATTCTACCAAACATTTAAAGAACAATTAACTCCAATGTTATATAAACTATTTGAAAAAATAGGGATTGAAGGAGTCCTACCAAACTCCTTTTATGACACAGATATGGTACTGATACCTAAACCAGGTAGGCTGAAAACAGAGAAAGAAAATTATAGACCAATCTCCCTAATGAATATTGATGCTAAAATCTTAAATAAAATATTAGCAAAAAGATTACAGAAAATTGTCACCAGGATAATACACTATGACCAAGTAGGATTTATACCAGGAATGCAGGGCTGGTTCAATATTAGGAAAACTATTAGCATAATTGACTATATCAATAACCAAACAAACAAAAACCACATGATCATCTCAATAGATGCAGAAAAAGCATTTGATAAAATCCAACATCCATTCCTAATAAAAACACTTGAGAGCATAGGAATAAATGGACTTTTCCTTAAAATAGTCAGGAGCATATATTTAAAACCATCAGTAAGCATCATATGCAATGGGGAAAAACTGGAACCTTTCCCAGTAAGATCTGGAGTGAAGCAAGGTTGCCCACTATCACCATTATTATTTAATATCGTATTAGAAACACTAGCCTCGGCAATAAGAGTCGAGAAAGATATAAAAGGAATTAGAGTAAGCAATGAGGAAACCAAACTGTCACTCTTTGCAGATGATATGATGGTATACCTAGAGAACCCCAGAGATTCTACCAAAAAGCTATTGGAAATAATTCATAATTTTAGCAAAGTAGCTGGCTACAAAATAAATCCCCATAAATCCTCAGCATTTTTATACATCACCAACAAAACCCAAACTCTGCTGATTTCTACCGAACAAGAAGATTTGGGAGTAGGCCTGACCAGTTTATGTCTAAAGTACAGAGACTAGCCAGGTGAAGTTTGGAGAAGACTCACCACCATTAAGTAATGAATATTTTTGTGGCCACAATAATTTTTAAAAACCATACACTCAGGGATAGAGAATTCTAATCTGTTCTAGCATAAGGAGCACCCATAGAAACAAAGTCACAGCTCTCTGGAACTTTTAAAGCATTTTAAAAAACTTATCACAGAATAATAACTCATATTTATACAGACCTCTGTGGCTACAAAACATTTTTTAGGCATTATTGCTTTTGATTTTTAAAATTCCTTTCTGAGGTATGTCTGAATAAATGTAGCATCTAAATATCATTATTTCTTTTTTGAAAGTGATGAAACTTGGGCTGGGAGAGTCTGCTAAATGACCTCAAGCTTTCCATATCTAAGGACACTGCTCTTTCTATTAGTATGCAGATTTTTTTTTTTTACTATAGCTCAACATATGGCATTCTCTGTCACTGCCCTGCTCAAGAATTTGCAATAAGTATTCTCCAATGAAGATGTTCATTCCTATAAAACTTTAACCTTTTTAATTAAAATGGCCTTGAAAGATTTATCATTAAAACCACAAGAATTCCTGTGCACTTTGTCATAGCCCACCTGGACATACCTGCCCAAGTGTTTCAGAGTTCACCAACTGCAGAAGTCACACAGGAAGGTAAGGGCAAGATGCCCCCTGCTCTGTTGCCCTAATTCCTTCTGACAAACTCCTAAAGCCTACATGTTCTCAAGCAACTCAGTCAAAGGGACTGAGGATATCTAGCCTGGAGAAGCAAGACCCAGTAGCAACTTGGCAATATCTTTAAATATTTGAAGAGATATAATGTATCAGACAAATTAGACTTGGAAAAGTAGAACCAGGTTTTCAGTTCAACATAAGGAAAAACACTTTTACAAACAGTTGCCCAAAAATAGTATCCCACTCTGGATGATAGCAAAATATCTATCACTGAAGAGAAGACCTGATAGCCACTTGTTAGGGTCACAGGATACGTGTTCCAGCACAGGAGTTGGACTACAAAACTTCTGAGTTTCTTCTCAGATTTCCCACAATTCTGTGATTGTTCATGCTGAGTATTACACATATTTTCTCCATGTATACAATAAAGAGGTTGAACTGGGTTTATATTAAGGTGCCAGACAATACAACAAATACTTATTGAGTGCCTTCTGTGTGCTCTGCACTAGAAAACAGCAACTTTGAAGATTTCCACCCCTCTGAGAGTTCACAGTTTAGATGACATTAGAGAGCTGGAGTAGGAGTTATAGGCAGTTTTGGTTCCAGAGGACAAGAGAACCCAGCTTCTCCTCTATGCCAAGCAGAAGTCAATTATATTGTATTTATAAATTCCTACTCTTTGTGTTTATATGTTTTTATTACAGTATAAAGTATAAGAAACTATATTCCAGGATCAGAGGCAGAAAATGAATACCAAAGAAAGACTGTAAGGTGGTAGAATTTAGAACAAAAGGGTCCTTAGTAACTTTTTAGTCCAATGTAGTACTATTTCCAATAGTAATGGGAATAGTCTTTTCTGTGTAAAAAAGCATTTTCAAAATAGTTTTAGTTTTTCCTTCTGCCAGTTCTGCTAAAGTTTCAAAATATACAAATGCCAAAAATCTTCAACAACTTGAGAAAAAAGTTCCTAAGAAAACAGCAGATGGTTTCACTGATAGCAGGACAGACTACACAGTGGCCCTAGAAACAAGCTAGCCCTGTTCTCTTCCCATTCCTGTTGATCCTGAGACTTCCAACTCAGTGCTGAACACACAGTACCCCTATCCGAAAAATTCAAAATTTTCCATAAGAAATCACTAGTTTTTCTCTTGTAGAACCAACACACCCAGGGAAAGATCAATGAGCCTGGCAAACCACTAGCAAAGGGATTCCTCTTCCTACCCTTCACAGGTCAAGGGGTAGAGTCAAACTGGAATCAGAGACCACGAGGACTAAGATACTCCAGCAGCAGCAGAAGTGGAGTTTTTGTGGGATTTTCTCCTCAGATTCTAATCTCAATTCATGCAGCAACCAGATAAACCTGCCTGACTTGTTTCAAACTGGACTGAAATTAGATGCAATTAAAAGCAAAGAAGGCATTGCCCAGACATTCCTATCAGATGTGCCTAGATTGTAGCTTTGATGCCAACATCACTGAAATCATTTTCATGAAACTAAAAAGGCAGGGTTTTTAATAGGGTTTTTAATAGGGTTTTTAATAGGGTTTTTAATAGGGTTTTTAATAGGGTTTTTAATAGGGTTTTTAATAGGGTTTTTAATAGGGTTTTTAATAGGGTTTTTAATAGGGTTTTTAATAGGGTTTTTAATAGGGTTTTTAATAGGGTTTTTAATAGGGTTTTTAATAGGGTTTTTAATAGGGTTTTTAATAACAGTGAAACCCAAGTGGCTCTCAGGCTCATCGGCTCATCACCTCTAGGGAGGTTCAGATGAGGCAGTGAGTCTGGGAGCACCTAAGGACAAGGCACAGATGAGGTCTGAAGCCTGTATAGGAGACAGAGGGCAGTAAGGTCCTAAGGACAACTAGCTTTCCAAAATCAACAGCTAGCCTTGTGAGATGTGTGTGTGTGTGTGTGTGTGTGTGTGTGTGTGTGTGTGTGTGTGTGTGTGTGTGTGTGTGTGTGTGTGTGTGTGTGTGTGTGTGTGTGTGTGTGTGTGTGTGTGTGTGTGTGTGTGTGTGTGTGTGTGTGTGTGTGTGTGTGTGTGTGTGTGTGTGTGTGTGTGTGTGTGTGTGTGTGTGTGTGTGTGTGTGTGTGTGTGTGTGTGTGTGTGTGTGTGTGTGTGTGTGTGTGTGTGTGTGTGTGTGTGTGTGTGTGTGTGTGTGTGTGTGTGTGTGTGTGTGTGTGTGTGTGTGTGTGTGTGTGTGTGTGTGTGTGTGTGTGTGTGTGTGTGTGTGTGTGTGTGTGTGTGTGTGTGTGTGTGTGTGTGTGTGTGTGTGTCAAGAGATGGATGACAACTGCCCGAAAAACATGCCCACTTTGAAAGATTATTTCTATTCTAACAATCACAATTTTCCTATGGAAGCTGAATTCTAACCCATCCCACTAGCCAATTTCAAATTCTCATACCTTGAAAGTTGGCAGGCGAATGGTTTTTAACATGTAAAGGCAAAAGGCAATTCCCAAAGCATCCTGAAGGACCCAGGCCCACCTAGAAAATAGAAAAATATCTATCACTGAAGAGAAGACCTGATAGCCACTTGTTAGGGTCACAGGATACGTGTTCCAGCACAGGAGTTGGACTACAAAACTTCTGAGTTTCTTCTCAGATTTCCCACAATTCTGTGATTGTTCATGCTGAGTATTACACATATTTTCTCCATGTATACAATAAAGAGGTTGAACTGGGTTTATATTAAGGTGCCAGACAATACAACAAATACTTATTGAGTGCCTTCTGTGTGCTCTGCACTAGAAAACAGCAACTTTGAAGATTTCCACCCCTCTGAGAGTTCACAGTTTAGATGACATTAGAGAGCTGGAGTAGGAGTTATAGGCAGTTTTGGTTCCAGAGGACAAGAGAACCCAGCTTCTCCTCTATGCCAAGCAGAAGTCAATTATATTGTATTTATAAATTCCTACTCTTTGTGTTTATATGTTTTTATTACAGTATAAAGTATAAGAAACTATATTCCAGGATCAGAGGCAGAAAATGAATACCAAAGAAAGACTGTAAGGTGGTAGAATTTAGAACAAAAGGGTCCTTAGTAACTTTTTAGTCCAATGTAGTACTATTTCCAATAGTAATGGGAATAGTCTTTTCTGTGTAAAAAAGCATTTTCAAAATAGTTTTAGTTTTTCCTTCTGCCAGTTCTGCTAAAGTTTCAAAATATACAAATGCCAAAAATCTTCAACAACTTGAGAAAAAAGTTCCTAAGAAAACAGCAGATGGTTTCACTGATAGCAGGACAGACTACACAGTGGCCCTAGAAACAAGCTAGCCCTGTTCTCTTCCCATTCCTGTTGATCCTGAGACTTCCAACTCAGTGCTGAACACACAGTACCCCTATCCGAAAAATTCAAAATTTTCCATAAGAAATCACTAGTTTTTCTCTTGTAGAACCAACACACCCAGGAAAGATCAATGAGCCTGGCAAACCACTAGCAAAGGGATTCCTCTTCCTACCCTTCACAGGTCAAGGGGTAGAGTCAAACTGGAATCAGAGACCACGAGGACTAAGATACTCCAGCAGCAGCAGAAGTGGAGTTTTTGTGGGATTTTCTCCTCAGATTCTAATCTCAATTCATGCAGCAACCAGATAAACCTGCCTGACTTGTTTCAAACTGGACTGAAATTAGATGCAATTAAAAGCAAAGAAGGCATTGCCCAGACATTCCTATCAGATGTGCCTAGATTGTAGCTTTGATGCCAACATCACTGAAATCATTTTCATGAAACTAAAAAGGCAGGGTTTTTAATAGGGTTTTTAATAACAGTGAAACCCAAGTGGCTCTCAGGCTCATCGGCTCATCACCTCTAGGGAGGTTCAGATGAGGCAGTGAGTCTGGGAGCACCTAAGGACAAGGCACAGATGAGGTCTGAAGCCTGTATAGGAGACAGAGGGCAGTAAGGTCCTAAGGACAACTAGCTTTCCAAAATCAACAGCTAGCCTTGTGAGATTGTGTGTGTGTGTGTGTGTGTGTGTGTGTGTGTGTGTGTGTAAAAGAGAAAGAAAAAAAGAGAGAGAAAGAGAGTCAATCAGAGAGAGGGAAGGAGGGAAAGTCTGGACTTACTGATCTTCATTTCGGAAAATTCCCCAAATTATACTGACTGTGATGCAAAACATTGCCAGGAGCAACATCCGAACTCGTGGGCGCTTGTGAAAATAAGGTAAATTATTATCTGGAACCCTGGAAAGGAAATCACACCAGAAAGAATATAATACCCAAAAGGAATCATAAGGAATGGGGTCAAATTACATCTTAATTATCATGGAGTTTTGCTGACATTATGAGTTGAGACTTATCCTCTCCAAGTCTCCTTTCTCAATGATTCCTATTCTCAAATCCTGCTGTGTTTGGAGGCTAGCTACCTCTATCTCTGCCACTTATGTGGTTGTGTGACTTTGGATATGATTACTTTAACTATCTCAAGAGCTTTCACACAGAAGTGAAATAAGATTTATTCTGTTTGTTTACCTTCAGAGGAAAAATGAGGAGCAGTGTGAAGTTAAAGGGAGCTATGTTTCAGCTCAACATGATAACTTTCTAATAATCAGAAATGCCCAACAAAGAAACAGGCTATCTTGGCAGTCCTCTTATATGTGGGTAGATAGTGAGCTCCTTGTCACTAAAAGGATTAGCAGAGGCTGGACGATCCATTTGACAAGTTACTGTAAGAAATTCTTCCATTAGATGACTTCTAATGTATCTTTTCAACTCGAAAAGTCTTGTGTTCTGTGACTACATTATTCTCAAAATGCTTTGTGTGCTAGTTTTATTTTTCCCAACTAGAGTTCTTTCTCCTTCTACTTTCTCTTATGAGTATATGGCAGGCAGAATTGGCCCACTGTTCAATAGGGCCAAATCTAAAAGTACAGCTCTTGGGCCCACTTCCACATCAACTAATAAATGCTCACTAAATACCTATTATATATGGTAGGCAGGCACGATAAGAGATACAAGGAATGTATTTAAAACACTGTCCCTATCCTTATGGAGCTTACCATTTAACTGAAGAAACAAAAGATTTACACATGAAATAATACAATAAATTCTAAGAGCTGAATGAATGACAGGCAAACTAAGCAAGCAGAAAGTTTCATGGCAAACTCAGAAAGAAGTGAGAAGCTGACTTGGTTGAAGTGGAGAGTTCTGATATGGGAAAAATAACTGTAGCAAATTAAGCTGGAAAGCTAAATTGCAGATAGACTAGGAAGTGTCTTGAATGACAAGTTTGGACTTGTTCCTATAGAAGTATTATTATATCAAACACATTTTTGGGAATGGGGGCTTACTACTTTGGAGACAGTTAACTTTTCTTACCTGCATTTTCCAAATGGGAGTCTTTTTATACATGGAGAAAGACAGCTATAAAGGCTAGTGGATGATGCCAGGCAGAATACAGTTATTATTACATATACTGAAAGAGAGAAAAAAAGGCACAAGCAGCCACTCTAAAAAATATGTATCTAGAAAAGGAGTTATACTATTAGCATTATAAGCAGGCTAGTCTATTGATCAATTTCATTTCTTTTTTTTAAAATGTGATTTTAAAAAATATATTTTTATTTTTCATTAAATATTTCTCAATCACATGTAAAAAGTTTTATTTTTTTTTTTTAAATTTGAGTTATAAATTCTTTCCCTCCCTCCCCCTACCTCTTGAGAAGGCAAGCAATATCAATTATACATGTAAAGCCATACAAAACTTATTTCTATATCAGCATTCTGAAAACAAACAAACAACAACAACAACAACAAAAAAAAAAAAAAAACAAGAAGAAATAAAGTAAAAATATGCTTCCATGCGTTTATCAGTTTTCTGTTTGGAGGTAGATACAATTATTATCATGGATCCTTAGGAACTGTCTGATTAGTTTCAATTCAAAGGGCAACCCAGCCACCCCAAGATGACAATTCATAATGGGAAGTGTTTTATTTATTCATTTTTATATAATTATTTTGTAGCTCCATACCACAGGCTAGCTAATGAAAATCAGAGTTTTTATCTATTTGAATAGTTTATACTGATTCAAGAGAGGGAAGGAGACAAAAGAACCCTAGTGAAGCAACATTCATTCAGGGCTCTGATTCATCTATATTTTCTATTACTAGGTGGTCTTAGTTCAAGGTACCCAACATAAGGACAGGAAGGTAGGAAGGTTTAATATGATCACACCTTTTTGGGGAAATGGCAGTGGGAAAAGGTGCTACTCTTCAAGATGCTGACAAGATATCTTAAAATCTAGCTTGGAGTCTTAAATGATTAAAAGAAACAAGGCTAATCACTGGATACATACCAAGGTGATCATAGAAGTAATACAATAAGACCAACATGGAACAGCACATCACCACAAACACCCCAATCATTATGGGAGTTACATCCACTGTCTCATCATCGTGTTTTTCTGCTCCATCATCACGCTTGTGTTTCATGGACCTCCTAAAAAACAAGAGAGTTCATACACAATCAAGTATGGTCTGATTTAAAAGGCCCTGGATTCAGAATCAGAAACCCTGGGATTCAAAAGCCAGTATGGACAACATTAAGCTGTGTAAACCTTGGGCAAATGCATCACTATATGGAGATCATTTCATCTGCAAAACTGGAGAAATAATATTCATATTATATACATAAGATTGCTGTGAGAAAAAAAATCCCTAGGAATGGTAAACTTCTAGTGTATACACTATTCAAAAGCTTCTTAACTTTAGCAGAAGAAATGCCATGAGCAGGGGGAAATTAACATGGAGGGGAAAATTTTTCATAGCTTCAGTTATGAAAACTATTACAGTTTTCCTTTCCCTGACTCAAAGAAGAAAATACTCCAGAACAGCCAATATCTACTTACTAACAGATAAACTGTCCTTCCACCATCAAGTCGGAGTCTTGAGTCATATATACCAATATGAAAGGATTCTTAACAGGAAGCTCCTTCAAAGAGATATTATGAACCTCCAAGAAGGAAGAGGAATTGGAGACTTCAGAAGTGAAATTAATCTATTAGTACTTAACTAGCGTTGTGTTAAGCACTAGTGATAGAAAGGCAAAAGTGAAATAATCCTTGCCCTCAGGAAGCTTATTTTCTAATAGGAGATACAAAATGTATAATATATGCAAAATGAATATAAGATGGCTCTGGGAGAGAAAACACTAGCAAACTGATCTGAATCTTGAAGGATAAGTCTTGAAAAGTTTTGAGTCTTGTCAGGATGATAGGGCTGTATTACACAAGAAAAAGTACAGCTGTACGATTAGAACTCATATGTAGATTCTGAGTTCTTCCTAAAGAGTTGGAATTCATGAATAAGTTGCTTGTCTTCCCAAGAATGACATAACAGAAAAAAAGAAGTTATCATAAGGGCATTAAGGGACACTAGTGGAAAGAATCTATCTATGAAGATGAATTCTTGGGCAAGACACCACAGGCCATCAAGACCATAGGATATATTTCCCCTACTGTTATTCATTGAAGGCAAAGGAAGCAGAAAGGAAAATTTAATTCAGGAAGCAAATAAGTAGTGAAGATGGTAGTATCTGAGAAGGTGATTTGTAATTCTGAATCCCAGCTTACAATATAGGTTTGACAAATTCCTGGTCAGATGACAGAATTGTAGGCATACAAAAAAAAAAAAAAAAAAAAAAAAAAAAAGCTGAAAATTATATATTTGTCCAGTGTCTCAAAAATCTAATCAGAGTTGAGTTAAAAAAGGTGAGAGAGAGAGAGAGAGAGAGAGAGAGAGAGAGAGAGAGAAAGAGTGTGTGTGTGTGTTTGTGTGAGAATGTGTATGTGCGTGCACAAGAAATGGGATAGGGCAGAGAAGATTGCTTATGTATATCTAAGTTAAGTACAATAAAGAGTAGCCACAAAGAAGCTGTGAGGGACCCAAAAATTCACAACAAAATACAAGATAAGTAGTAAGCAGTAAAACACCTATGAAACCCATGACTGGCTCTGGATGCAATATACCCTATGCAAAAGAACCAGGAAAGGGAAGTCTGTGGGAGGGAAAGTTAAAGAAGGAGAGTAGTACTGTGTGTATGTGTGTGTATATTTTTACTTTTTTCTTTTGTGAGGCAATGAGGTTAAGTGGTTTGCCCAGGGTCACACAGTTAGTAAGTTGAAAGCATTTGAGGCTGCATTTGAACTCAGATCTTCTGACATAAGGGCCAGTGCTCTCTCCACTGTGCCATCTAGCTTCCCCATTAGTACTGTATATTAAAAAGAGAGGAAAGTATGATGAAAAATATTTGGTTCAAGATAATAGATAGAAATAGAGAGATAGAAGTAATTTTTATCACTGGAGTATTAGTCACTCAGACAGAACGAATAGATAAGAAGTTTGGGAAATTGATCACAAGCCTGATACAGAGGCATGCAATAGTGATGGGGATGTCAATTATCCAGCTATCTGCCAAGTTCTTCCTGACAATAGCACAGCAACTAATAAATTCATCATTTGCTTAAGTGATAGTTTCATCCTTCAAAAAGTAGAATAAACAAAAATGAGAATTATTCTACATCTAATTCTCACTAACATGGAAAAACTAGTTGGTCAGATGGAAAAACTGGAACCTTGGAAGAGTGACCACTACAACTTAGGTTTAAGCTAAAGGATAAGAAATCTAAGCACATTATAACATGCACTCTAAATTTTTGTGAAAGCAGACTTCAAGGGATGAAGAAAGATAGGATATCACTCAGTGAGTAAAATATTTTCAGAAGAAATCAGATGTGGCATCTTGCCAACAAACTTAAAATTTAAAAGGAAATACATAGAAGCTCAAACTAACTCCAAGCAGCAGAAAATTAATATAACAAAAGTTTGGCACAGCCTTATAAGGAATAATAAAGCTTAAAATAAGCTAAGCCTAGCAATTAACAATATCAAATGTACTCAAGTTCCAAAAAAAAATCAACTACATGCATTTTTGCAGATAAGATAACAAAAGGTCACAGAGAAGGACTTACTTGCCTGGGGTTGCACAGTTAAAGCATTAAGAGTTAGGATTCAAACTTAGCTCTTCTAAGGGCTTGCCTTAATCCATTATACCACACTATTCCAGGCTTAAAAACTTTTATTAAAAATGAACATTATTATGGCACTTCACTCTCTCAAAAAGAAACATAAGCTTTAGGTTTAGTAGTTTCATTATCGTTACCTCAAGTCTACACAAACTAACTTTGGTCCCAAACTTCGAGATACTACTTCCTCATTTTACAGATGAAAAAACTAAAGTCTACAGAGGTGGAATGACTTGCTCAAGATCACACGGCAGGATCTGAGCCTAGGGCTCTTTAAGCTTCTTCCATTTAGTTTCAAGAGCAGGATTGGTATAAATCCAGGCTACTAGAAGTTGCTTATATTCAGCAAAATTTGAGCTAAGTGCAAGGCAGATTAACTTTTGGGTAAATGAAATACTCTTCTGAAGCTCCCAGTCTCCCTCTGCCATAGAGGGTTGAGAGGATATTCTGATTTCTTCAGGTTTTGCCATAGAAAACATCTATAAAAACATGGCTGTTACAACTGGCTCATGAATTCTAGGACCAGTAAGAGCTGGGGCTCCCCAGGAACAGGTCGTAGGCATATTCAGAATACTCACTTCTTCACATCCTGGCTTCCTGCCCAGTAGCCTCCAACTGCAACTGTCCCCACAGCCATGATGAAGATGATGACCATGTTGTAATCGAGGACAGGCTCCTTAGGGGCGTACATTGCCACTCTCACTGAATGACCAAAAGTCTGTCTCAGAGAAGACATTAGAGTTCAATGTCAATGTGAACTTTTCCCTCATGTCCTAAATGAACTTATGCTTCAGTTTACTAACCTGCTTGCAAAGGAAGCACTAAAGTACCTTGTTTTCAACAGTAATTAATTTTTTTTCAAGTTTTATTTAGAATAAATTATTAGAATATTCCTTTATTTTTAAAAATTTGAATTCCAAATTCCCTCCCCACCCCTCACACACTGAGAAAGCAAGCAAAATGAAATCAATTATACATGGGAAATTATGCAAAATATATTTCCATACTGTAAGAAAAAAAAAGAAAAAGGAAGTAAGAAAATTATACTTCAATTTGCAGCTAAGGTTCATTAATTCTCCTTCCAGAGATAGACAGAATTTTTCATCATAATTCCTTTGGAATTGTCATAGATCACTATTTTGACCATTATAGCCAAGTCTTCCATAATTCATCATTACAAGAGTGCTGTTACTGCCATAATAATCTCAAAAGGCAGTGAAATCTTGAAGATTAAACTACTACCTTTTTTCTTTTGGATTAGGGAACTCAAAAAATATGACCTATATATTTCTGGTTATAGAGAGAACTGCTTCTACCTGAAAGGCCTCCAGATTATTTCTCAGAATGGCAGAAATCTTTCCAGCTCCTGAAACAAATTCTTAAGTTATAGATGAGAGCAAGGACTTATTGAGGAACTTAGATTTCACTGTTGCTTTGATTCTCTTCTCTAAACAGCTGCATTTCAGAATAGAAAATAATGTGGAGTAGAACACTGAGGTAGTCTTGGGTGGCCGCAATGTCTGTGTCTAGCATTTCAATAGCTTTGCTGCAGCAATGATGTCAGTATATGCCTCTGAGTAAACCTTTTACTTTTAACACATTAGGAGCCAATCAGCTGGACTGAAAGCAAAGAGAAACTGTTGCTTTGCATGACTTATTTTCTGAGGACACTCACATCCCTATTTTGAACACTTCTGTACTTCTCTAGATAGAGAATTTCAAGCTACCTTGGATAGAAACATCAGGATCCTGATGCCGAGTGCCTACCTTGCAAATGTCAAGCATGTCTCTATAGCTGAGGAGGGCCACAGGAATACCAATCTCATCATACTGAGTCTTGTTGCCTCCTGGAGGGACCTGGGTACCAAAAAAACAACAACAAAAAAACACACAGAGAAATTACTCTGGCCATCTCTTCCCCAACCATACCAACTGTCTTGGAAAAAATTTTGCCAAGGGACCCAAATGCTGATTAGTACCTGCCTTTCCCAGATCACTCCTCCAGGGAGCTTAGGCTACTATGCTTCACTTCACTCCTGGCTCTGGACGGCCTCATCAACTCTCCTGTGTACACCCTTTCCTTTCTCTATTAAGCATTGCCCACCCCATTCTCTTTTCCAGGTCTAGAAACACATACCATGAACAAAGCAACTGAACCACTGATCCTGAAAAGAGGAAAAGGGACAATAACCTCTCCTTGGCCAGTATTCCTCTCTCTCTGTGTTGTCCTCCCTTTTATATATAAGGTTCTAGAACTCAGGGATGATCTTTTCCTTGGATTTTTAAGCCCAATGCTTGGTACATAGTAAAAATTTTTTAATACAAGTTTTTCCATCCATTCATAAAACTGAATTTTTTTGTTTTGTGCACAAATATCAAAAATGTTAAGCAGCACTGATCAGGGAACTGATACAGACATTAAGGAACCCAGAGTTGTGTAGTTCAGACAGAAGAAAGCAGGCTGCCCTGCAATCAGCCATACATGTTCTCCCTTTATTTGCTCAGAGCAGTTTCTGCCCTAGATAATTACAGTATCCAACACAAATATACCCAAGCATCTTCCTGGCAACAATTCCCTCTCTAAGGTGTGATGGAGACCATGATGCTCCTTAAGAAAGTTGTGAAGAATGGTTGGTTCAATCATCTGCTACCCCTGTCTATCCCAGGACCCTTCCCAAAGGATCTTTTTCTTAGCTCATTCACTGGGTCAACCCTCAATGAGGCTGATAATGATGCAAAAGATTCAGTCCCTTCCCTTCTACATTGAAGTAGGCTCTTCTGAAGGGACACTCAAAGCCTAAAAGTTTTCCAACAGCCAAAGTTAATGGTGGAACTTCAGATGCTATGAAAAGCAATGATAGAAACACTTCTGGCCAAAGTAAGTCTACTCATTATCAGCATGTGACAGATTACCCATTCCACCAGTTTAAGAAGAATCCTTATTCTTTAAGGATATTTCTGTGATAGTAGTTAACCCACCTCAGTGAAAGAAAACTGCCAATTCGTCATTCTAAATCAGGGATCCTTAACCTTTTTTTGCATCACCAACCTCTTGCAGTCTGGTGAAACTTAAGGTCACTTTTTCAGAATTATGTTCTTAACACATAAAATAAAACACATGGGAATACACAAAGGAACCAAATTATATCAAAAATTATGCAATTTATTTTTCCCTTTCAAATTCCTCCTAAAATCTATCCATAAACCCCATGAAGTCCAGTTTAGGAATCTTTGCTCTAAGCAGATTTATCTGACTCAAGAATAAAAAGTTTAATCAAATGAAAATAGAATTGTAACACAATTCAAAATTCACAATTCAAAAATTGTGAAAAACTAAGAAATGAATAACTTCAGAGAAAAAGCTTTTCCCCCTATATCAACAGTTTAAGTAAATGACAACAATTTTTTTAAAAGCATTTTAGCATTATATTAGTAAGGAAATTTTTCATACCAGTTTTTCTTTGCTAACTACTAGCAGCCCTCGTGCCCCATTCATCTGGGCCAGTTTCACTTTCTCATAGAAGGTGCAGTTTCCACGCAACACCATAGGGATTCGGTTGTTAAATCCCCCATGGGGAACATCAGATTGAGAACACAAGACAGATGATGTTTGATTTTGAAGCTGTAACAAAGACTGAAAAGAAAAGAGATGTTAATGAGTCTGTTTCTGTAACATAGCCAAAAACACAAAATAAAATTTTGTACTAGGAAATGGCTGACTGTAGTTTCCTGAAATAAATAAATTCCCTTATACCTTTTTCTCATTAAGGGAAAAGGAATTCTCTAAAAGAGGGGACAGAGATTGCAGTATAATGATCTAGATCTACTTATGTTTAGCACTGTGCTTTGTATATGACACTTAAAAGTTTGCTCAATGAATTAAAGAATCACTTTAGCTTCATTCCCAGTTTAAAATTATTTCTATAAGCTTCTGTCTCTATCTGGAGATTCAACTCAACAAACATATATTAAGTATCCACTGTGAGCAAGGTTCCTGGGCTAGAAACCTGCAATCTGAAAATGAAAAATGATATAATCCTTGCCTTTAAGGAGCTTAACATCTAGTAGGGAGACAGAAATACAAGCTAGAATATGGTAAGTGCTGTATTGCATAAGAGATTCAAAGAGAGAGGGGTATTATTTCTAGATAGAGGGTGGGATAAGCAGGGAAGCTCCACGGAGGAAATATTACAGAGACCTGGTCTTGAAGGAAAAGAAGAATATCATCAGATGGAAATTGGCAAAAGTTGAAGACAGAATTGGAAGAATAAGCCATTCAAAGCATGGAAGATATAAAGACAGAACACTGTTAATGAACAGTAAGCAAACTACTTTGGCTTAAATATAAAATGCATGAAAGAAACTACCAAGACTAGGAATGGAGGGACTGGAACAGCATATCTTTTTTTTACATTTCACTCAGTAAGCAATGGAGAGTCATTGATGATATATAGTCAACAGTGTAAAGGAGAGTTCAAAAAGGGGAAACAGCAAGCAGGGAAGCTGGTGAGGGAACTTGTTGTGGCATTGCAAATGAGAAATAATGAGAGCATAAATTAAAATAACTGTAGAAGGAGTAAAAAGGAGATGGATGCAAAAGATATCACAGCAGGAAAATGTTCTGGATTTGACAATTAATTGGAGAAGGGGATGCAAGAACTGCCTCATTCCACTGAAACCTATATTGTGCCTCTGATTCTATTTCAGTGTCTACCACCTCCTGGGATAATGAATACAGTATTTACTACCTACTGTGTTAAGAAGGATTTATTTTTATTCAGCATAAACTTTTATTTCTTTCAAACTTCAAACAGATAATCTTTAGTTTGCGGGAGAAGGGAAGCAGAAGCAAAGAGGGAATAACAGAGACTAAAAAAGAAATGTCAAGCTGTAAAAGCATCTTGTCAAACAACCTCATTTTACAAGAGAGTAACTTGAGACCTCCAAAAGGGAAATCATATCACAGTGGGCTTGGAGTACAGCCACAGCCAAAGTTGGGCTCCCAACTATGAACTATGAATACATACCACTCCAAGCTCCTTCAAAAGCTGTTAAGAGCACACTAATGGTCTCTAGGAAGTGAGTCACAAGTTACCCACTGTATAGAATATCACTCCCAAATTATCAACCCCAAGTAAAAACATCCATAGGACTCCCATTCAACTTGTCTGGTTTGGCTAAAATGAAGAATGCATTAAAGCAGGGTGAGAATAGGAATGAGAGAATAAAACTAGGCCAGAAATATGTTAAGAGTTTATGTTTTACTACTAGTAGGCAAAAGATAGTCACTGAAGGCTTAAGTAAGGAAGTAATGGGATTATTTGTAGCCCTTTACAATGTCATCTCCCAATTTAGTTTTCTCATTATCTATTTATAATAGTTTCCTAACTCACCTCCCTATCTTCTTCTCCATTCTTTCCACCTTCTGAAATATTAAGCATGATATTAAAAAAGTGAAGGGCCTTGGAATTGAAAAAAATTTCTAAATACAATTTCTGGCTTTGTCACTAAATGGCCAAGTTAGACACACTGGGAGACCAACTGTATCCCCTCTATCACGTTAATAGTCTTCTAACTACTCTTAAAACACAACTATTAAGCAGACTTAGTGGGGGTGCAAGATGACTGGGACACAATTACAGTAGCCTGGATCCTCTTTTAACTTCTATCCAACCCCTCCAACCCCATCCTTCCTGCACATTTCCAACCATTGAATGACAGAGTTCAAATGAGATGACACACAAAACAAATAGCATGAACAAATAGCATGTGGTGATTATGAGCCTGTGCCAGAATGGCAATATTAGAGAAAAGTGGTAGCTTCTAAAAGATGCTGCAAAGGTAAAATGAACAGGCAACAGATTGGAAATGGGGGGAAGGTGAGGAGAAGAGATATAGTAAGAGGATAATTGTTTCCTCAGTAGTAATAGGGAAGTTTGAAAGAGGAGGGTTTGTGGGAAAAGATAATGAGCTTAGTTTTGGACATGTTACGTTTAAGATGTCTCCAGGACTTCTAGTTTGAGATGTTCATTAAGTAGTTGAAGATGTGAGACTGAAAGTCAGCAGAAAGGTTAAGTATGGATAGGTATACTTGGAAATCATTAGCATAGAGATTATAACTAGTTTCACCAAAGTGAAACAGATTATCTAAATTCTTAAATTGTGAAATTTCTTACTATTGAAAATAGTAGAAATTGAAAGAGTACTTGTTATGGTTGTCAGAGAAGATTCATTCTTCACACAGGAAGTGGATCCTAGGGGCAGCTAGGTGGCACAGTGGATAGAGCATTAGCCCTGAAGTCAGGAGGACCTGAGTTCAAATCTGACCTCAGACACTCAAAATTTCCTAGCTATGTGACCCTGGGCAAGTCACTTAACCCCATTTGCCTCAGCCAAAAAAGGGAAAAAAAAAAAAAAGGTAAAAGAAGGAAGTGGATCCTTCATGTCTTTCCAATTCTATGATTACAATTCTGACTAAGACATATTATAATTTCAGATTAAGAACCACTGGATCCCTTACCAAAAATACTTTATACTTTTCAAAAACTTTTCAGTCATATATCTCTGGGCTTCAGTTTCTTAATTTGTCAAATGAGACACACTGGGAGACCAACTGTATCCCCTCTATCACGTTAATAGTCTTCTAACTACTCTTAAAACACAACTATTAAGCAGACTTAGTGGGGGTGCAAGATGACTGGGACACAATTACAGTAGCCTGGATCCTCTTTTAACTTCTATCCAACCCCTCCAACCCCATCCTTCCTGCACATTTCCAACCATTGAATGACAGAGTTCAAATGAGATGACACACAAAACAAATAGCATGAACAAATAGCATGTGGTGATTATGAGCCTGTGCCAGAATGGCAATATTAGAGAAAAGTGGTAGCTTCTAAAAGATGCTGCAAAGGTAAAATGAACAGGCAACAGATTGGAAATGGGGGGAAGGTGAGGAGAAGAGATATAGTAAGAGGATAATTGTTTCCTCAGTAGTAATAGGGAAGTTTGAAAGAGGAGGGTTTGTGGGAAAAGATAATGAGCTTAGTTTTGGACATGTTACGTTTAAGATGTCTCCAGGACTTCTAGTTTGAGATGTTCATTAAGTAGTTGAAGATGTGAGACTGAAAGTCAGCAGAAAGGTTAAGTATGGATAGGTATACTTGGAAATCATTAGCATAGAGATTATAACTAGTTTCACCAAAGTGAAACAGATTATCTAAATTCTTAAATTGTGAAATTTCTTACTATTGAAAATAGTAGAAATTGAAAGAGTACTTGTTATGGTTGTCAGAGAAGATTCATTCTTCACACAGGAAGTGGATCCTAGGGGCAGCTAGGTGGCACAGTGGATAGAGCACTAGCCCTGAAGTCAGGAGGACCTGAGTTCAAATCTGACCTCAGACACTCAAAATTTCCTAGCTATGTGACCCTGGGCAAGTCACTTAACCCCATTTGCCTCAGCCAAAAAAGGGAAAAAAAAAAAAAAGGTAAAAGAAGGAAGTGGATCCTTCATGTCTTTCCAATTCTATGATTACAATTCTGACTAAGACATATTATAATTTCAGATTAAGAACCACTGGATCCCTTACCAAAAATACTTTATACTTTTCAAAAACTTTTCAGTCATATATCTCTGGGCTTCAGTTTCTTAATTTGTCAAATGAGGGGACTGGACAAGATCAACTTCAGGGTCCATTTAAAAACAAAATAATATAATTTACATCCGGATCTCCTAACTAGTTTTATCCTCTTGACTTTCCTTTAATGAAGCAGAACTTTAAAAATCGCTACTGTTGGAGTTCTGTGAGTAACTTTTGGTGTCACCGGAAAGAATTCAGGATTCAAGCCATCACCAAATCAAGTAAAGGCATTTACTGAGATTTACACAATCACAACCAGTGAGCTCTCCTCAAGGCGGGGAGTAGCCTAACAAAGCAAGACAAGGATTTTAACAGAAATGGTGCTCACTATATCACAAGATATGTCAATTTGGGGGTTATAGGAGGGGTATGCTTAACATAGGGAAGTCCTAAAGCATTGATGGAATTGCGCATTTGGTAAACCAGAATGCATACAGAAAAGCCCACTTGGGGGGGGAGGCGAGTATTAATGTATGGTAACATTATCATAATGAGTTTCCCCAAAGGAAAGCAATGTAGGATAGATCATAGGTGCCACACTGGGGCAGGTCCCTTCTGTGGTCTGCGCTCCAACAGCCAGCTCAGCATCTTCCTGGTTCTACTTCCTTACTGGCTGGTGGTATGTCTAGTACGGTATGGCTGGTATGGTCACAGCGCATGCTGACCTGCTTGCTGTGACAGTACTTTCTATGGGGCTTGGTTGAGACAATGATTCCATCTCTGTGAGGCTGGAAGGGCTGTTTCTAACATAAGTAGAAGTCAGACCTAAGTGGCATAGAGAAATTCTTACGACCACTAAAAAAAACATTGAAGGTCTCATGAGGACCATCCAGGAGTGAGGACCACCTATGGCACAAATGAGTATTTCATGCCCAAAGAAGGAACTTACTGCTTTGCCAAGGCCAGGTGGCAAGTGGGCCCACTGGGAATTATACAGGATACAATAGTCTTTTTCTTTGCCAATTCCTGGTTCAGCAATCACATGGACCATTCCATACTCACAGGTCACCTGAAAACATAAAAGACAATTTTAAGAGAACAAAGATATAAGAGCACTCAGGCAATGAATTTCCAAATTACTCATGGTCAACACAAATAGAAACCATTTCCTGTCCATACAGTCTATTTAAGTCAAACTGCGCCACCTGCTATTCCCTGTCCAAGATAGCCTACTTGCTCCTTACCTTTGCATAGATTGTCAGTCATGCCTGCAATGCTTTCCTCTACTTATCTCTGTTTCTTGGAATTCCCAGAAACATTTAAGATGAGTGCCACTTTCTTTTTTTTCTTTTAAAATTCTTTTTTTTCTTTCTTTCTTTTTTTATTATAGCTTTTAATTTTCAAGTTATATGCATGGATAATTTTACAGGACTGACAACTGCCAAACCTTTTGTTCCAATTTTTCCCCTCCTTCACCCCATCCCCTCCTCCCAATGGTAGGTTGACCAAAACATGTTAAATATGTTAAAGTATAAATTAGATACAATATAAGTATACATGTCCAAACAGTTATTTTGCTGTACAAAAAGAATCAGACTTTGAAATAGTGTACTATTAGCCTGTGAAGGAAATCAAAAATGCAGGTGGACAAAAATAGAGCGATTGGGAATTCTATGTAGCGGTTCATAGTCATCTCCCAGAGTTCTTTCGCTGGGCTTAGCTGGTTCAGTTCATTACTGCTCTGTTGGAACTGATTTGGTTCATCTCATTGTTGAAGAGGGCCAGGTCCATCAGCATTGATCATCATATAATATTGTTGTTGAAGGATCCTGCTCATTTCACTCAGCATCAGCTCATGTTAAGTCTCTCCAGGCCTTTCTGAAATCATCTTGAGTGCCACTTTCTACAGAAGACTTTTTGTTGCTCTCTGTCTGCCCCCTCCCCAAATACATGTACACACACCCACCCTCACACTTCTTCCTATTTGTGTTTGTATAAATGTTGCCTTCATCCAAAAGAATCTAAGTTTCACAATGCCTGGCCTCTTTTGAGGAGGTAGCGATTTGTGCCTATACTCCAGAATTGAAATATCTCAAAGTAGAAGCTCCTTGCAACTTATTAAAATCTTATCTGTAACTTATGGTTTGAAAAGAGTTGCCTGGAGCACTTAGTACTTTATAGCGTCTAAGTAAAATAAGCTGCCCAAGTTTCCACAGCAAACATGTATCAAAAGCAGGACTAAAATCCAAGTCTTGTTAACTCAAAAATCTGTCCTCTGTCCACCAGGCCACACTGTTTATGACCTAATACATAGAATAAGAACTTAATAAATACTTGAATTGAATTCAAATGTTTTAAAACAAGAATGATTTTTATTAAGATCGGCACTACTCTTCAGATATCAACAATATGACTCAACAAAAATTTATGTGGAAGACTGATACCAAAAAAACTGTAAAAGATAAGTTGGGAGGGGGGAGAGGGCAGAATGATACACTGGAAAATGTACTAATTGTCAATGGAGTCAAGAAGACCTGAGATCAAATATTGCTTCTATCATGTTGCGTGTAATCTAGAGCAAGTCAGAATCTTGAGGGGCCTTATTTTCCTAACTTGGAAAATGTGGGGATTCCCTTCCAACTTTATATCTATGGTTCTAAGGTACTACTCTATATATGATGGTACCAAAGTAAATACAGATAAGGAATGCTGGTTAGGAGACAACAATCCATGCTCTTCTAAGCAAGACGAAGAGATGGGAGAATCAAGAGTAAAGGAAGGTAACACAAGGCATTAAGGAAACGAAAACTAAAAGGTAATACATAAAGAAAAAATAGCATGATCAAAAGAGATGACAGCACTCAGGACAAATGTGGGCTCATGTAGGCTCTTAAGACCTACTCAACTTCAAGAAAGTGCAAATGGAGCTTTCCCTATTGAAATGTTCTTTTGACTTTCATGATGCTCAAAGCTTCTTTCTTCTAATCACTGCTAGACAGTTTATGCTATCACTGGCTTTCCCCCTTCACTTTTAACTGTGGGTATTTCCCACTTTAAGTAAGACACACTGAAATTGGGTTATATTTATTTTGTTTTTAAAATTAAGTTGCTAATGTGCTTCAAGGAGCATACAAGGAAGAAAGCCAGGCATGGCAACAATAGCCATAAGGAAGCGTTAGCAGTTTGCACAAACAAATATGTGACTCATATGACATTCTCTGAGAAGAACAGTTTATGAAGGAAACATTAGCCACTTCTTTCCCTTTAAATAGAAACCAATTTTCTGACAAGATGGTTTTAAATTTTATTCTAAATGTATTTTATTTTTCAATTGTCAAGTATTTTTTTCCTACTTCCTCTTTTCTTCTAGGGAACAAATATGCATAGTCAAAACAAAATCAATTCCCATGTTAGCCAGGTACAAACATGTGTCTCATTTTTATTTTAATCTATCACACTTCTCTCTTTCATAAGGTAGGTAGCATTCTTGCATCATGATCTGAAAAATATGCATTTACTATTTCTGACTTTCTGCATTTGATTTTGAAGTTTTTATGCCCTAATAACATGGTCAATTTTTGTATAGATTTCATGTACTGCTAAAAACAAACAAACAAACAAACAAAAAAGGAAATATATTCCTTTCTGTCTTCATTCAATTTTCTCCAAAGGTCTATCATACCTAACTTTTTTAGAATTCTATTTTAGGTAGCATTCTTTATCACTGGTCCTCAGGAATTATTTTGTTAACCAGTCAAGTCTTTCAAAATTGTTTCTCTGAAATGAAGTCTCACTTCACAAAACTATTAAGTGGCTGACCTGGGACTTGAAACAGGCCTTTAGACTCCATGTCTAGTTCCTTTTCCACTGTACCATGCTGCCTCTAATGAAGAAAAGATCTATCCATGATGGGTTATTAAAGGAAACTTAGGTGCCTCTGGCTACTTTAACTCTTAACTTTTGAGGCTGACATTTTGCTTCATGAATTCAAGGCACTACACTATATGCTGGGAATACAAAGATGAAAAACTAAAAGTCTTTGCCTACAAGAGTTTTGCAAATATTGTAAAAAATTGTAAAGAGATTCGGTGAAGGATCACTTCCATCTGAGAACAGGGAAATTTCATAGAGGAAGTACATCTGAAGGAAACATTTTGAAGAGAAGGATTTTAATGTGCAGTACAGGGATATTTTGAGCAATCTATTCCATTCAGAGGAAAGAGAGAGGAGGGAACAGTTTGAAATTTGCAAATAGAAAATAGTATAATAGGGCTGAAAGATTAAGTGCTTAGAGTGTAAATGTTGGGAGGGGAGTTGAAATTCTTGTATGAAAGACAACCATGCACTCCTCAACGGATTTTGTTATACCCCTGGGCTAAATTCCTGGTATGGTAAAGATATGTGGCTGACCATTTTTATGATCTTTGCATATTAGATGTGAAAAAAGGGGTAACCAGTTGAATTACAGCTAATCATAAAATATCTAGCATTTCCATAGCACTTACTATGTGTCAGGGATTGTGCTAAGCACTTTACAAATATTATATCACTTGATCCTATAACAGGTTATACCCCATTTTAAAAATGGAAATTGAAATACTGAAAGATTAAGTGACTGGGGCCAGACTTAAACTTGGGTCTTCCTGGCTCCAAGCTAGCACTCTCTCTACCATACTATCCAGCTGCTAGCAAAGAAAGCTACTCCAGATGATTATATTGGTATTGGGAAAGGTGCCTCCAATACCTTGCACTACTCCCTAGTGTGCAAACTCCCATCCTCGATACAGAAAAACTACCTGTAATTTAACAGTTACCTAAGATAAAGAAGTAAAATAACTTGTCAAGGATTGCACAACTGGAAAATTCTGAGTCAAGTCTTGAAATTAGATCTTCCTGACTCCTGAAGTCAGCTTTTTATTCACTTTATTATGTCTCTCCAGATAACAGTTTTAAAAAAAATTAACAAAAATGAGTAGAACTGAAAAAAGATTATTTGACAGAGTTAGCATTCCTCCTAAATAAAAAGCCCCAGACACTGGAGTCAGGAGACCTATGCAGATAATTGCAGACTTAAACAGATCAATCCCTTTTCTGAAACTCAATTTCCTCATCTGTAAAACAGAAAGTTGGTCAAAATAACGTGTTGTTTTTCAGTTGCTTTGGTCCCTACCAATTCTCCATGACCCCACTTGGATTTTTCTTGGCAAAGATATTAGAATGGTTTGCCATTTCTTCCTCTAGCTTTTTTTACAGACAAGGACACTGAGGCAAACAGGGATAAGTGACTTGTACAAGGTTACACACCTAGTAAATGTCTGAAGTCAGATTGGAATTTAGGAAGATGAGTCTTCCTGATGGCAGATTTGGTGCTCTATCCACTGTGCTACCTTGTTTTAATTTCTTTAGGTTATATTTAGCTTTCACATTCTATACTCTGCAGTCTATGGGCCTCTCCAGCTCTTTTCTACTATATGATCACTTAAAAAATCAGTAGTGATTTTAGAACAGTATGAATTGAGTGGCAAATTTAGAAACCAGATTATAAGGAATTAAAGATAAACTGGAAAGGACTTGAGAGGTCATCTATTTCAACTTTGTTCTTTTAAAGAGGAGTCCTAGAAACTAGTCCCAGATGAATGAGTTGTCCAAGATCATACAGTAGTCATACTAAGTGTCCAAGTCAATGAAATTCTTTCATTACAGATATGACATATATCCCACTACTACTCTTTTTTCCAAAGGAGATAATACCAAGAAAATGGCAGCAGCAAAACATGAACTATTTAATTAGTTTAACTATGAAAAATAAGATAAGAAAGGTACAATAACAAAGTTAGTAGCTAAAGGGAAAAAGGGTTTGTCAATGGAGAATTAAGAATTTTTGAAGGAAAAAGGAAAGAAGCCAGTGATTAATAGCTGTAAACAGTTATGAGAGTTACTCTTAAGTAGAGGATGAGACATAGATTGGGGCAGGAAGAGAATTGGAACCTGAATATAGATAATGATGAGTGCTTCTGAGAAGAGAAAAATCTCTGAATCTACAAGAAAGGATAGTTTACAAAGGCAAATACTTAAATTCAACTGCTCCTTGTCACTGGCTGATGAAACTCAGATTTAACAATACTGCCCTAGTCTTTCTCTTGGGCACTAATCCCAGAATTTCTAAGTGTTTCCTAATCAGCATATCCCAAACAGAACTCATCTTTCCCCTCAAATCTACCCCTTTCTAAAATTCCTATTTCTAGAGAAAGTATCATCCTCCTTCTAGAAATCCAAAGTTACAACCTTAAAATGTTATCCACTACTCATTCTCATTCACCACCATGCATTCAATCAATTGTCAAACATTATTATCTCTACGAGACTTTTTTTCCATTGACAAAATCATTACTCTAGTTTGGGTCACCATTTCTCACCTAGCCTATTGTAATAGGCTAGTAACTGGTCTGTCAGCCTTAAGATTTTCTCAATCCAATCCACCACTGGCCTGTCACTCTCCTACTCCATAAACTCCAACCATCTCTAGACTATATAATATTCTTCTGTTAAGCATTTTAAAGTACTTCACAAGCTGGCCTCAATTAGCCTTCATAGTTTTAAGACTCCCCAACAGGATCACTATGATCCAGCTAGACCTTCTAGTAAGGTCTTTGCACTCTTTGATCCAGCAGTGTCTCTGCTAGATCTATATCCCAAACAGATCATAAAAAAGGGAAGGGGATCCACATGTGCAAAAATGTTTATAGCAGTCCTTTGTGTAGTAGCAGAGTTGGAGATTGAGTGGATGCCCAACAGCTGGAGAATGGTTGAACAGGTTGTGGTATGTGAATGTAATGGAATATTATTGTTCTACAAGAAATGATGATCAGGCTGATTTCATAGAGGTTTGAGGAGACTTTCGTGGACTGATACTGAGTGAAGTGAGTAAAAACTAGAACACTGTACACAGTATTGTGTTATGATCAACTTTGATGGACTTGGATTTTTTAACAATGGAGTGGTTCAGGCCAGTTCTGGTGGACTTGTAGAGACTAAGTGGATCACAACATAGTGTTTTTGCCTTTTTTTGTTATTGTTTGCTTCCTTATGTTTTTCCTTTTCATTTTTTCCCCTTGTGACCTGGCTTTTCTTTTTCAGCGTGATGTGGAAATGAGTTTAGGGAAAAAATAAAGGTCTAGTCTTCTTACATTTCATGTCTGTGCTTTTGTACAGCTTAACCTCCGTGTTTGGAATATACTACCTTACTCAGCTTTACCTCCTTCCCCAGCTGAGTCTTCCTAAAATTATCTTGCATCTATTTTCTAATATACCCACATATCTTCACCTTCTCTAACTGGATTGCAAACTTCCCGAGGACAGCAACTTCTGATTTTGTCTTTCTATCCCCAATACCTATCACAATAGTAAGTGCTTAATAAATTTGAATGATAGGAAGAGGTTGATGAGTGTAGAACAAGTATAGAAAACTAAAAAGAATTTGCTGTCTTAAGAATTTCTGAGACTAAGGTGACTTGATTACTCTCATACAACTAGTTTATATTTGAGGAAGCCCTGGAGCCCAGGTTTTTCATATTCTAAGATTAGCCCTCTATCCATTTAAGCTACACTTCTTCTAATTAATCACAATTGTATTAGGTATTATTAAACATAGTTATAATTATGTACCCAGTTTTTAGGTTTGGGGATAAAGTCAGATATAAGAGGTATGGTCAGAAGGATGACTTGTCTGTGGACCAAAGAGGTGACTTCCTTTAGCAAACTGCTCTTCATTAATCAATTTAGCATTATTCACATTACTCTTTCCTTTCTTACCAAAAAACATAACAAAAATCTACTTGCTACCCCTTCCTATTTCATTTCCCTACAAGTACACCAATCTGCTATGCTCATTCCTCAAACTTTTGCTCATACCTTTGTCTTCATCTTCAGTAAATCTCCAAACCTTCAAGAATGAGTTAAAGACCTAATTCTTACCCTATATGCATTTATTATTCCAACTAAAATGGAATAGCCCAATTCATATGAATATCAATTTGTTCCATGAAATCATGTACTATAGGAAATACCAGATTTACAAACATCTGCTTATGCACAATCTAAAGCTAAGAACAAGCTGCAGAAGTAGTCCTCAATGATAGCAATTATCCTTTGCTTCCCAGTTTAAAACATTGAAGTAACTAGAACCATTTCCTTTTATGCAAACATAATGTCAACACAGTCACATAGTAAGAGTCAAAAAACCAAGCTTGAAGTCTCAGATCTAGCATTTTCTAGCTTTAGGTACAGTCACTGAATTTCAATTTCCCATCTGTAACTCTACAAGGATCTGTGATTTCACAGAGATTTCCTCCCCTTGTGCCAACTGCAATCCTCCACATTCCGACACTCATCCAAGTCCTGTCATAAATTCAATACAAGGAATCCATTCAATGAGCCTTTAGGATCTCCTCAAATTCTCTTCACAATAAACATGAGAATTTCCTTAGGTTCTCTTTATATTATCTGGATACAAAGGGAGAACCAGATTATTAATTGGTTCTACCTTGATCTCAAAGTGACTAGCTCATTTTACCAATTTTTAAAATTTTGCATTTTAATTGATATCTTTTGTTTTCATGTCACCTTCATTTCCAAATATATTCCTCCACTACCAATAGAGAAATTTCTCATAACAAAAAATAGGAGGGAGGGGAGAGGGCACGGACTGAATCTGATCATCTAACATTCCATACATCAATCTTTACAAAGAAGAGGAGATACATAGATAGATAGATAGATAGATACATATATACATACATACACACACACACACACACATATATATGCTTATTTAGGACAAATTTGCTCATTGAAACAACACAGCATTCAACAGTAGACTTGGTTTTCCCATTTTGTTTTTTTCCTCTTTTCTATTTACATTGTTGTGATCATTGTTATACAGTTCTCAGAAAATTTTACTCCACTTTAAATATTGCTATCATTCTCAGCGTCATCTCCCCCAACAAAATGTTAATGCTTCCTTAGTAACAGAAAAATAGCTGAGCAGAAAGAATCAACCTGTCATAATGGACAGCATTTTGACAGCATTCTACAACTGCAGACCACTATATCTCTACCGAGGTGAAATCCATCCGGTTTTCTCAACAAGGTTAGTTATTATTAATTTTAGTTCTCAGATTTAGCATTGCTTTCCTTTTATATTGTATTATCATATATACTTTTTGTTTTCTGCTTACTATGCTCTGCATAGTAAGTTAATATAAGTCTTCCCAAGACTCAGAATTCTTTGTTATTACTCTGTCCCCCCTACAGCGGCTATTAATACTTTACCAATATATGGAACATTTTTTCTTCCCTCTAGAGTAACTTTATTTATAAGAAATATGCCTAGCTAGGGGATGATGTCTGAACCAAAGGATTTGAACATCTTAGTGGCTTTTTTCCCCATAGTACTAAATCTGTTTTCTTGATGAGAAAAAATAATTCATAGATCCAGCAGAGGTAGTGTTACTCAGTTACTATTTTAATTTTAAAAATCAATCGGCCAATCTGATGGATAAAACCTCATTAGTTTGTTTTTTTGTATTGTTTATTTTGTATGTTTTAATATATGATTGAGAGACACTGTAATGTAGTGGATCAAAAACTGGACCTCAGAATCACAAACACCTTAAGTCCTGCCTCTGACAGGGAAAGCTTGGGAGCTTGTTAGCTTCTTGGGAGTTTAGGTATTTTAAGTCTAAGAAAAACTTTAAAAAAGTCTTCCACAGTGTTTTATTCAAGAGAAGCCAGTTTCAATGCCCATCTTAGTAATTTAGAGTACCTTTTATAGTACTTGCATTTCTTAAAAAAATAAAAAAAACCCACAACCCCAACCATGTCTTTTTAACACTGTTAGGGAATGGTTCTTAGTCACAAATATTTTTATCAGTTCCCTACATATTTTAAAGGGCAAACTTTTATCAGAGATCTTTTGTACAAAGTTTTTTCTTTTTCCAATTGACTGTCTCCAAATAAGAGTTTTATTTTTGCACTGATTTTCTCTGTCCAAAAGCTTTTTAATTTTATGTGACCAAAATTGCTTATTTTTATATTTTAAGATCACTACAATTTCTTGGTTCTGTGATAAGATTCTTTTTTCATGACCTTTTTTCATAAACCTACATTTAGGTTTTTTTTAAAAAACAATCTGGAGCTTATTGTGGCATATGGTAGAAGACACTGATTTAAATTTAATTTCTGCTGAATTGCTTTCCAGTTTTCCAACAGGCCCTATCAAATGGGAACTTTTTGCTCTTCTGATTTGTATTTTGGAATACTGAGCCATGTTCAGCTGTTTCTGGTCTTGTTTATCTATTACCAAATTGTTGTCTAAAGTATTTAACTAAACTGCCAATAGTTTAGATAGTTTCTTGAACTTTACAATATAGTCTGAGATATGCTATTGAACATCTTCATTGACAATATTCTTTATACCACTTCTCTTGCATAATTTGTGATGAATTATAGTCTCCATTGCTCCTTATATGATCTTTGATTTCAATTCCTCAGAAGTTGCATAACATTCCATGACTAGCAACATTCTTCATCACTGCAAGATTATAGAAGTCAAAAACAAAATGGGCCTTTGTCTTGCAGGGACAAAAAAAAAACAACAAAAAAAACAAAAACTGAACAATCACCAGAGGCAATGCTGCCTCTCTTCAATTCCTGTTCAATTCTTAGCCAAACTTATCACCTATCTGTGTGTCTATCCCAGATCTATGTATTACTTGGAGGTCCAAGATCAAACTAGATCAAACTTGGCTGGCTACAGATCAAACAAACTCATGAGATCTGCTGTTACATTTTCAATATAAGCATTTCACACCTCACAAATCAGAAAACATTATAAATTAAAATTTGATATTTTTGTTGTTGATTGTGTAGACTTAAGAAAGCTATAATTATATTAATAAAAGTTAAATTCATATAAGTACAATTTTTTTGGAGAACAAGTTATTAAACATTAACAGTTCACCATTATATATACTGATGAATGTGCTCTATAGATTTTCCATTCAATTGCAAATTATCAATTTTAAAGATGACCAAAATCATTGCTGAGACATTTAGCAGCTTTCCCATGGTAATCAACTAGTAAACATCAGTCAGGATTTGAAACCAAGTCTTCCAACTCCAAATCATGTTTTTTGCATTAAACCTTAGTCTCAGTAAACGAAAAAAAGATTTGCTGGAATACTGTAGATAAACCCAACAAAAAAAAGAGTTAAAGGGATATGTGAGATTAAAGGGGTAGTTTTGCCAACCTCTTCTGAATTCGGAGAAATCTGAAACAAGAAAAATTTATCCCAATCCTTGTACTAGATTTTAGAGAAGACTATTTTTCATTCTATAAAGCATATCACCAATATTCCTAATAAAAGAACTCAGTGACCACTATAGTCCCAGAAAAAATTAAAGTCTAAATTACTAGCAGAGTCTGGAAGTTGAAACAATAGTCCATCACGTAGTGATTCCTAGCCATAGTTTTATGAAATCATGTAATCCCTCCAGATATCACTAAAGAATTTCAAAGGATTATAGATTCACAGGATATTTAGTCCAATACCCTCATTTAACAATTCAAGGAAAAAAAAAAAAGTGAGGCACAGAGAGGTCAAGTGATTCAAGGTCTGAATTCAAGAATCTTGACTACAAATTATGTACCTTTTCCACTGCACATGGTAAATTCTTTCCTCAAAATAGAGAGGATTTTAACTTACTTTAATTCAGAAAAACAAATGAGTCACAAAGGACAGTCAATAACTAGGTGCTAGGCAATCACTATATAAATACAATCCCCAAAGGATTTAGGAATGGAAAAGCCTTTAGAGAACATGTAGTTTAACCTCCTTATTTTGCAGGGGGAGGAAATGGAGCTTTGCTAGTTATCATTCCATAACCGTCGGCAAGTTCCTTAACCTTCTGCAATATAGATGTATTTGTATATCGCTCTGAGAGATTTATGAAGGGCAAATTACCTAACATATGCAAAGTACTTTATAAACCATAAAATCTTTAAATGTAATTAAGTGTATTATTAATATGCTGCCATTATTGATTCTGGAAGCTTTAGCTTAGGAGGGCTGTAGGTGGGATTATGAGCTTCTGGATAAGAGATTTGCAAAAAGAGTACACGAAAACACGGGGAAAGGATCACTGGACTTGGAGTTGGGAGATTTACTTTCAAATGCTGGCCCTGATATATTATGTGACCTTAAGGGAGTCATTTGTATGAGTCGGTGTCTCGGTTTAGAAATATCTGGGATATGGCAGGTTATTTAACAGATGATTACTGACTGTAAGCTAGTCAAGTGATTTAACGACTTATTAACTGCCTAGTGCAAGGTGTAAAGTGCAAAGAAAGCACAGATCTTGTAGCCAAAATAAGATAAACACCAACAAAGAGAAACGTTTTGGAATACAGAAAACGTAAAAGATGGAGAGTTCAAAGTGCTGGGAGATGCAAGGGGCAGGCTAGGGAGGCGGCGACTTTTGTTAATTTTATGTAAACTACATTTGTGTTAAACTGTTCCGTACATTTCTGTACACACACACAATGGGCGTGCCAAAATTTTTTACTCAAGTAGTTTTAAGCAATTAATTCTTCAGACCCCTTTATCGACTTGCTTCATGTGTACACAAGAGAAGGAGTAAGGTTTAAAGGCTGGATAGGAATTCAAGCAAAGTCAGATAAGAGGGAGTTCACACCGGGGTGCAAAACAAGCCGAGGAGTAACCCGGGGGGGCTGGCGCTGACTGAAGTTTTCCCCTATAGGAGCAAAGCGCTTGCAAGAGGCGGTCGGCTCTGTTCTCCCAGGCTCGTTTTAGGCAGGGTGGATCTGAGATTCAAATTCCTGGAGTATGAGATGAGGGGCATCGCGCGCTAAAGGAAGGAAGGCCGGCTCCCAGGTGTCGGGGTCCCCCCAGATTCATTAAACTTGGAGAAGTTGGAAAAGTGGGGGGAGGGGCCGCTCCGGAGCGAGGCCTACCTCCCATTCTGCTGAGGGGGAGTTAAGGAAAGGAGCCGGACCTCCCTCCCGCACCCTCACCTGTGCTATGAGGAGAAGTCCCAGCAGGAGCCGCGCCAGCACCGCCATGTTCGCCCAAGATGCCCGTGACAGGGCAAAGCAGGGCAGAACGGCTACGGACTCCACACCCCAGCCTCAGCCACCGGACGTTACCCAGCAATCCCCGGGCCTCGCTTCTTATTTCCTTCCTGCCTCAGTGCCGCTCCGCGGCAGCCCCGCGTGCGCACGCGCCCCACGCTTCTGCACGTGCCGAGCGCTGGGTGAAAGGCCACGAGGCGGATTGTGACGGAAGCAAGATGGCGGATAGGCGACTGTGGAGAAGGGAAGGGAAATACGCCACGGCCGCTTTGCTGCCAGACGTTACCCAGCAACCTCCGGGCTCCGCCTCTTAATGCCCCCCCATCCCCACCCCGGGCAGCTGCCCTGTCTGCGCAAGCGCCTCCTTGACGTTCCAGCCGAAGTTTTCGCCGCCCGGTGAAAGGGCGCAGGCGCCGGACGCAAAGGGGACTCAGACGGCCTCAACATGGCGGTGAGCCGAGGGGTTTATGCGCTGCCGCCGCCGCCGCTGCTGCTGCTGCCGCGAGGGCGGGAGGGGGACGGACTGACGAACCCGCGCTCGGAGGCCTGGGCCCCTGATCCGCTGTGCTTTCTCTGCAGGACAAGGAGAAGAAGAAGAAGGAGAGCATCTTGGACCTATCCAAGTACATCGATAAGACCATCCGCGTGAAGTTCCAAGGAGGCCGAGAGGGTAGGAATGACCCTGCAGCGCCCCCGTCGCTCGCGTCGCATGGTCTCCCGGGGGTTTCCCCCACACCCCACCCTCTCTGCGGGTGGGCTGCTCCGATTCCTGGAGCGCCCTCCGTTCTTTCGCGCCTTGTGGGTTCCTGGGGTCCCTGCCCTCAGAGAGCGAGCTCACCGCCTACGAGGACAAAGAGCCCCAAAGACCGGTGCACATACATTAGGCGCCAACTGGTAGAAAATCAGGAAGGCCTGGGTTCCGGGCTTGCCGCTGACACTTGCAGACTTTAGGAGTCCCTTATCTGCAGTCTTAGGAGTCAGTCGGCCAATAAGCACTTATTAGGCACCTGCGGTATGCTAGCAACTAGGTCTTCTGTAGTAGATAGGCTGTGTAACCATGGGCAAATCATCCAACCTTTCTCTGCCTCAGTCTTTTTATCTGTAAAAAGGGGTTCCGGTGAGCGCTTTGTAGCATGCTCTGCAAACTTAGGATACTGAATAAAGGCTGTTATCAGTGCGGGCACTGAGCTGAGCACCAAAGTGACAGGAAAGGCAAAGATGGCTCTGGTTCTCCAGGATCTCGTCTAATGGGAGCAATAACACGAAAATAAAGGGACAAACAACACCTGTCCAGGATAAATTGGACATTGTCAGTAGAGGGAAGGTCAGGAAATGTCCTGGAAAATGAGATTTTAGCCGAGATTCTGTATACAAGTTGGTGAGATCACAGATCTAGGTCCCTGCCCTCCAGCTCTACCTGGGATACCCAGCCTGGGATACACACTGACTTTTTGGCTGTGATGGAGTAAATCATTTCACTTCTGCACCCCGGGCCACTCTCCAAATTCGATGACAAAGCCCTTCTCAGAATAGTGTTAAACAGGAGATCACAGAAGAAACCAGTTCCATTAAATTATGTTGAAATAAGAAAATAAAAATAATTTTTTGTTTACAGACCACAGGTCGGAAACCTCTTCTGTAAGTTATTATAGATGAGTTGTTGCCAGCCTGGCAGCAAAGGGAGGCGCTTTCCATGTTGTGCCCCAGGAGTATAAAACTTAAAAAATAGTGTGCTACGCATTCAGCCAGCACTGATGAAGCACCTGCTGTGTGCTTTTGTGTAACACAGACCCTCCCCTCATGGAGCTCTTGGTCCTGGAGAAGGAGGAGACAAGCTTGAGTCCTGCCGATCATGAGAGGTAGCCTGGACTATTTAACTACAGCATTTAGATAAGATGCATAAGTGTAGGGAATAGTCATTCTTTGAACATGGGATAAGTACATACACAGCAGGTACACAGTTGAGTTCCTCTACCTTTGTGTAGCAGTGGCAGGGCATGGGTTGCAGCTTGTGATACAAACACAAATGACTAGTAATACAACAGACTTTGATTTAAGGGTGTCCTCTGTGCAGATCCTGGCTTGGTGTTGAGATGTGAGGCGCATATTAGATAAGACTGGCTCCTCTCCCCTAAAGACTACGCAGGATCTCACATAGAGAGCTGGAAGGAACTTCTAGTCATCTGGCTTCATTTCACTGATGAAGAGATTCTATAGAAAATTCAAAGTTACTTAGGTTAGAAGCAAAATTGGAGCTGAACTCGGGCCTTCTGATCCAGACTTGGTATCCCTCCTGCCATTCTAAGGCTTGAAATCCAGAAGTGTAGGAGCAAGGTAATCACAGCTGGGAAGCTGGCCTTGGAATGAGGATGCCCCAGGCTCCGGGCCAGCCTCCAACCCTGGCTCGGTGACCAGGGCAAACCACTTAACTTCTCAGTGCCCCTAGTCTGCCCTCCTTTTCTCCCCTTCAATCCAGTTTGTATCAAGAAGTTGTGGAGTAGGAAGGCACTCTCAGTGCACACCCAGAAGGCTCGGAGCCGAGTCAGGGCTGCCACTCGCCATCTGCTAAAGTGATAGCACATGGGACTCACTGGAGGGGTCGCCTGGTTAGAGCTGGAAGGGACCACAGATGGGGAGGTTGTGACACAGCATCAGACCAGGCCTGGGGATGCACGGAAGGGAGAGCCCGGCCCTCGCACGACTGGCACCCAAATAAGAGGGTGATCTGAGCTGCGCGTGCCTGGAGGACTCAGGAGCCTGGGTCGGGGGCCCTTCAGTGGCGGGGTGCCCCACTAGAATTAAGGAAATCAAGGATTCCAGGAATGGCTGGGGATGAAGTGTAAGCTCTTTGCTGGAGCTGAAGGTAGGGCACCGTGATTTTGTCCTTGCATCCACAGCACCTGGCACAGGGTTCTGAAATGGCTAATAAATGTGTTGGCTTGCATTAAATTGATTGATTAGCTTTGGTCACAGTGAGGCTCTTCTGCACTCAACACAATGTATAATCTACTCTTGGGGTGACCCTTTGAGCTAGAGCTCATCCAGCCTTTTTAATGGCTGCTTGTCTCCTGGCACTGGAGGTGCAGAGATAAAATCATATCATCTCTTCCTCCAGGAACTTAAACTCTACTGGGGGGAACAAAACATGCAAAAATAGCTAGGTTAGGGTCTGATCGAGTGCCTTGGACAGAGGAGCATGGCTCCTGAGGGGGGAGATCCTGTGCTGAGAGGCCAGGATGGGAAGAGCTCTAGCTGCCAAGTTGGAAGCCCTGGTTTAGACTCTGATTCTGCCTTTTTCAAGGCCTCAGCTTACTTATCTGTAGAAAACAAGGGACTGGGTTAGACAGTTTCTAAAGGTTCTTCTAGGTCTAACTCCTAAATTAGCCTTAAGGGATGAGATTATGTCCATGGCGGGTAGGAACAGGGACCATAAAGGACGACAAGCTGAGGGACGGTGTGTGCAGAGAGGAATGGAGAGAAGGTTGGCGTGGCTGGCTTAGGAGAGATCTTGAATGCCAGGCTCTAGTACAGATGTGGGGGGTCTGGGTTTGGGGAGGCAGGCAAGCATCTCAAGGTGGTTTTGGTGGTAGTGGTTTTAATGCAGCTTATATGGTTGCTTTCAAGATATTGTTTTTATATACCTCTGAAATGATAACTCTCATTTTCCTGTTTCTGATTCATCTTTGCCAGCCAGTGGAATCTTAAAAGGATTTGACCCATTGCTCAATCTGGTACTTGATGGCACTATTGAATATATGAGAGGTAAGTGGGCAAAACTTTGAAATGATTGCTGATAAATCTCATGGGCTAAAATTGTCACTTTATTTAGGAATCTAATAATGTTAATTATATAACTGACCACTCTTTCTGATAACTTTATTGGGACTCGATCATGTATTGCTTTAGCAAAAATTTTAGCAGCAGGTTTTCTTGGAAATATCCAGAAATGTAGACACATTCTGTAGTTGCTAATTCATTCATTGGAATGCAGTTTTAAGTTCCCACTGTTAGTAGGGACTCTCTTGTGGTAGGAAAGGGAGTGGAGAAATGATAAGCTTAGCCAGGACAATCAGATCCACAGATTTAATCTGAATATTATATACAGTTTGATTGTCACTCATTTCCACTCTAATGGTTTGCACCCAATGTTAAGCTATGGGCCAGTGTGTAGCTGAAGGTCCCTTCTAGCTCTAGAGCCCATGAAAAAAGTAAGGTCTAAATTTGCCTTGAAAAGGTGGAAGTATTTCCGCAGGTAGAAATGGGACTAAGGAGAAAAGCCCATTGCAAGCGTGAGAGAGGGTATGTGCATCCAACCATGACCCTGGACCGCCATAGTAGGAAATAAAGAAAGTACAGTTAGGTTTCATTTCCACAGCCCTACTTAGCAGACCCCAGTAGCCCTTTTGTTTGTTGATTGTGGTTCACATTCTTTTGAATAATCTCTATTATAACCAGTCTGCGCTCCTCTGGGATACCTCAAACCAGATTGACACTAACAACAGGAAGCAGCAGGAACCTCTTCTCTCCTCTTGGGAGTCTTCCAGTTCACAGAGTGTTTGGGAATTTGCAGAAGAACTAGCCTGGCCATTTAGTGCTGGAGGCCTTCATGGGGCATGTTTTTAAGAGTAGACTAAACCCTGACCTCCCCGGGCTGAGAGCTGAGAGCTGGGAGTGGTGAGCTTAAAACAGCATGAAATGGTCTGCTCCCCAGACTCTTCCTGGATGAGTTGGTCAAGGAGAGGGAAGCATACGCTGGGCAAAGCAGAGGAGAAGGAAGTCCAGCGGTGTGCCAAGGTGATGCTCCCCCACTGTGGCCTGGGCTATCCCAAGCTCTGCTTCCCTCTAGCTGGAGAAGTGAGAGGAAATAAGGGAACTGTGGGAGGGGTCTAGAGAAGGTATCTCCAGGTGGCTCCCCAGCTCTGATGGCCCAGACTAAGAGCCTCTACCCAAGCAGGATCTAGCAAAGGGGCAGAGCCATCAGGATGAAAATTTGACCTTGAGAACTAAGGAGGCTTCCTGTGTGTGAAACATATCGAACCTTGCAGATAAATTAAACCACCTATAGTGTATGGCACCAACCCAGACAGCTAACCTGTGGCCTCCAAGCACTCTGTGCGTGTGTAACCTTGGAGTTGCAAGCTGTCCAGCGGCCCAGAGCTTTGTCATTAACCCTTTGGAGTCAATGGCCTCAAAGATTTACTGTCTACCCAAGGTATAGTGCGCGTTCCCACATGAACCTGTTGCAGGGTCTCTGGATACCCTTTCTCCACTGTGAATAGGAATTCACATTTTTATACTGGTTTTTGATGTACAAAAACACTTTTCCTTGAAGCAGCCTATGAGGTAGGTAGTAGATAAACAGGGACAACTGTATTCTGGTTTAGGAGGAGGAAAATGAAAAATTCTGTTGCATCATCGTGTCTTGTAGAAGAATTTGCTTTCCTCACAGTGCTGATGCTGCTGTCGGTCTTGGCTCTAGATCCCTCTCTTGTGGTTGCCTTTCAGATCCTGATGACCAATACAAGCTCACCGAGGACACACGCCAGCTGGGGCTGGTGGTCTGCAGAGGGACCTCGGTGGTGCTGATTTGCCCTCAGGATGGCATGGAGGCCATTCCAAACCCTTTCATCCAGCAGCAGGATGGATAGCTCCAGGCTGTGTCCAGATGTGCCCGGTAGCTGCTCTGTTGCTCCGTTGAACAGGGCTATGAGGTTTCAGTTCGGCAGGGAAATACCTTCTTTTTCTGAAAGGACTCAGTGACCTTCCCATTACAACTTGCCAGCTGGGAGAGAAGAGAGACTTTTTTGGTGTATTTTTTTTTCTAATAAAATTACAAAACAGATCTTAAACAAAATCACTTCTTTTTTTCCTTTTACCTTTTGGTATTAGTGGTAAAAAATCAGAATCACAGACCAGATTTTTGACATAATCTTTACTACTAAAGATGAATTTCTGGGTCCTCTGAACTCTAGAAAATAGAACTGCCTTGTTATATAATTGTTTGTGCTATTGTGGGATAATTTTAAGAAATGAAAGGGTTCCAAAAAATCTTGGATAAGCTGTAACAACTCTGCTATATCCAAGTTTGTTTAAATATAGGGTTTCCCAAAAATCATAGTGTAGTTTAAAGCTAGTAAAGCCTTAAATGGAACTGTTTACATTTGCATTTTTCAGGTAAAGGGGAAATATATAAATAAATCCTTGAAGATCTGAGGTTTTCAGTGGTTAGCTAGGAATCAATAAGAGTATGACAGTCAGGATGCCTAGTGAAATCTCATGCTGCAAAAAGAAGCAGTTCTATTGTCCAGGAATAAGAGGAACAATTCTGTACAGGCTCCATGCTGTGGAGGGGGTTCAGAGAAAGGCGGCAAAGATGATGAGGGGCCTCATTCATGCCAGATTGAGGATAGGCTGGAGGACCTAGGGCTAGGAGAAAGGAAAGCTTGGGAAGTTGGAATGGTTGCCTTTAGGAATTTCAAATATAAAATTTCTCTGTAAAGCCAAGTCTGGAGAGGTTCAAATAAGGAATATTTAGAGTTAGGATATAAAATGTGGTTATTGGTTCTTTTGCAATGGAAATTGACCAATTCAAATAATGCTAGCACTGATTCCTATTTAGCACTAATCAGGGCTTGCCTATATAAAATCAGCTTTTAAATGTGTTTTAAAATTGTTTTTCTTGGGCCCCAAAGGACACTATTAAAAGTGTCACAGGGGTCAATAGAGGCTAGGCCAAATGCTGTTAAGTTACAGCTACAGGATGCTTAGGCTTGGACGGCCTCTGAGGTCCCTTCTACCCTATGGGTATGATGGATATGGGAGATTTAGAGAAATAAAAATATATAATAGATGCTGAGTGAAATGAGTAAAACCAAAAGAATAAAGAATTTCTGACCCAAGCACCAGCCAATCATGACTCCCCAAAATGGGGTGAAATACATCTTACCTCTTGGGAGAGAGGTGATGGACTGCCTGCAGGGTGTAGAATGGGATGCATCTCGGACATGATCAGTTATCAGTTTATTTGATTGTGCATACTTATTATAAGGGTACCACCCCTCTTTTGATTTATTAATAATTGTTAACATGTATATAGTGCTTACTAGGTACCATGTCACACACAAAGGACTTTACGTTAATACCCAATTTGATCATCAATACAAGCCTGGAAGGTAGCTATTAATATCCTCATTTTACCTATGGGGAAACTGAGGCAAAGAGCAGTTAAGTGACTTGCCCAGACTCACATAACTAGTAAGTGTCTGAGGCTAGATTTGGCCAGGCCTGTCACTCAATCCACTAGTGTTACCACCTACCTACCCTCCTTATTTGGAGAGAAAGGGAAGGTGGTGTATAAGTAGTGGAGAAAAGGCATCAGTAAAGAGTTTTTTTTAATGCATGGAAGGGAGGAAAAGTACTGAAAAAGATACAGATAAAGTGATTTTGTAACACTTTGTCAAGTTTGAAAGATTTTTTTTAATATGGAAAAATTGCATACCAGAAGTTCAATTTTTAAAATCTCAACACTTTTATTAACAAGAAAGAGAAAGAATGAATTAATGAATTAGAAATGCAACTAGAAAAACAACAAATTAAAATCATGAACACCAACAGAAATTGTAAAAAATAATAAATAAAAAAGAATAAAATTAGAAGCTGCTTTTAAAATAAGCCATTAGCTAAAATGAAAATGAAAAAAGAATTCAAAACAAATGAAAATCGACAAATTAATAAATACAAAAAAATTTAAATCTACATTAACAGAACAAGATAGAAAATCTAAAAAACCAATTTCAATGGAAGAAATTGAATGTACCATAAATGAACTTCCAAAGAAAAACTCTTCAAGACGAGATGGAGTTACTAGTTCTTTCAAACATTTTAAAAATAATTCTTAATTTTTTTAAGACTTAAATGCAAAGTAAGAAAAAAAATTGTCATGTGCCCAGCAGAATATCAGAAAAGTTTTGAAATATGTAGCAATACATTTCCATTTCAAGGAAGCATATATGATAATAGAAGGCATATTTATAACTAGACAGTCATGTCTAAAGATGATATCTTTACCTTTCAGATTAGTTTTTTGCTGAATACTTTTTACTTTATTCTTTTTTCCCTTTTTCATCCCACACACTTCCCCCAAGCAGGGTACAGTTAAGCAAGGATATATGTATATATGTTGTATGCGTGTATATACATATACCTATATACACACATGCACACCTAAGCATACATATATATAGACATATATCTTAAACAATATTAATATGGTTGACAATGACTCCTGATCATTGTTATCGTGTTTGTGTTTATCTCTATTTCCTATAGAGAAATTCGATTTCTAATGTAATCTTTTCCTGTTCTTTATATCTTCAAAAAAAAATTGATTATTGATGATAGATTCACAATATTTAAAAAATTAATTATACATATTAATGTATAAATGTGACTTTACACTTTCTGGCCTAAGTCACCCCTACTTTCTATCTTTCCTGGTCTTACTACCCTGTGGCAGAACAGAGAGGGAAGTCACACAACTGCCAACTGTGCTACCCTCTATTATTCTTCCCTGGTTGCTTACTACTGCTCACCTCAAACCTCAGCAAATCATCTCCCTTCACACTCCACCAAGAAATCGAGGCCATCTGGGGTGAACATCTTCATTTCCTCATTCCTTTCTGCTTAAATGCCTGTGAATCCATTGTGGTGAAATAGGGAGATTAGGATTAAAAGTCAAGAGCATCTGAGTTCAGATCTCTTATTCACTCTGTTTTACTCTGAGCAAGTTCCTCACTGATTTCTCTAAGCATCACTTCCTCATTTGCGCCAAGTATTGTGTTTAGTGCTGGGAGAATAAATAGAGAAGGCAGCCCTAATCTCAGAGAGTCCACATTCTAATGGGGAGAGGGGAAGGGGGAGATGATACCTATGTACAAGTTCAGTTGGGCCCCTGGAAGAGAAAGGCAGTCACTTTTCAAGGTCACCTAGGCAGCAAATACTAGAGCCAGGATTCTATTATTCTTTTTTTTATTGTTGAGTTCAATTATATTTTCTTTTTAGTTTCAAATTTTCTCCCTCCTCCTACTGAAAAGATAAAGAAAATTGAACCACTTGTATAGTCATACAAAGTCTTGCATCTTTATTAAAGCAACAAAAAGAAAGAAATAGAAAAAAATAATATACTTCAATCTGCACTCTGATTTCATCAGTTTTCTGCGTGGAGCTGAGTACCATGCGTCATCAAGAATCCTTTGGAATTGTGGTTCACAGTTATTTTGATCAGAGTTCCCATCTATCAAGATTACTTGTCTTTACAAATATTGCAAATATATGTTGTTTTTCTGATCCTGTCCACTTCATTTCGCATCAATTACTTCATACAAGTCTTCTCATAGCCTAGGTCTTCTGACTTACTCTTTCTACTTTGCTTGTATCTTTTCTTAGCACTGATTTCATCTTCCCTTATGTCATTTATCTGTATATTTGTCCTTGGAAGGGTTGTTTGTGATGTTCATTGAATGAATAAAAAATGCATTTATCAATAAAGCAATTACAATGTGCTAAGTGTGGGGAATACAAATGGAAAACAAAGTAAATTTCCTCCAGGAGTTCATCTCTAGTAGGGAGGAATCAACAATTGTTGAACTATTTGCTTGGAAATAGCTTATATATTTACTAGTTCGAGGGTTATTACTGGTCAAATGGAATTTCAATGCTTAAAAGGGGAAAAACTTGTCACTGAATTCATAACCAAGTGCTCATGAGCGCACTCATTTATATTTATATATTTATTTTTAAATTTTATTTATAATTAGAAAGGACCTTAGAATTGCTTTCTCTTATCAGGATGTGTAGAGTAGGGATAATTTTACTTTTATGATTTTTTTTTTTTGCTGAGTGTCTAATACAGCAAATGATTGTTGACTAATAAGAGCTAGCATTATATATAATGCTTCAAGATTTAGATTGCTTTACACATAACTTTATTTTCATAATGATGTGATATGATTTTGTGATCCCCTGATTTTAGCGGGGCTTCTGTTCTAATAATAAGTCCTAAATCTTCTGGCTTTGGAGTCTGCTGCAGGGATTCCCAGATTGGGAAATTCTTGCAATTTTCAGCAAAGTTCCTAGGGAACCTTTGCCACCTTTTCACCTTCTTTGGAGCATTAGAGAAGATGGAAGTGCTATAGGATGGCTTTTGGCAAAGTTGGGACAGTCCTTTTTCATGTCATTTTGTTTGTGTCTGCGTCTCTGAGCAAATGTCTGTCATGTTTGTCTACCTGGAAAGATTTAAAATGCAACCAGCAAGGAAAAAAACCAAAAAAAAAAAAACAAAACCCTCTATGCTGTAGTGGATGTAGTGAATGCTGAGAAATTTTCTTTAAAAGCCTAACTTTTTTTTCTGTGGACTTCAACTCTGGCCAAGCTGGGGGTGCTAAACAAAAAAAAGTTAGCTAATTAAAATTAAAATAATATCTTTACAAATTCTTAAAAGTTTTGAGAACAAAACATCTTAGCAAATTCTCAAATTTTTAAAAGCAACGATTAAGAAGTTTGACAATTAGTCATTTTAAGATTACAAGAAAAATTCCTGAAACTTTGGGGATAATTCCAGGAATTTTCCCTATTTTGAAAGAAAAGACAAGGAAAAACAAACCATGTAAATAGCAACTTTTTGCTAACCCTTCCTTGACTCCTATCTTGTTTGGAGTTCCCCTTTTGCTTCTTTGGGAAAGCACCCCAGAAAGTATTAAGGGACCCTCTCCACTCTATTCCTTGGAGTGGTCCTGAGTGTATCTCAGTTGTGGAGATTGCTAACAAGATCAATATAGCCTAGGTCCCTGTTTGCTAGCTCTTCTTATCTCAGAACTGTAGGGAAATTAAAATTCTGCCTCACCTGCAAAATAGGGAAAGCAAAACTGTGGGGACCCCCAAACAACCTTGCCCAAACACCCCCCCAATCCAGTTTTGGGAGAGTGGGGGTCAGGTCCCATGGTCAGTGTTCCCTGAGCCCAGGCACCTGAAACTACCATCAGAGGGATATCCTGATACCTGGCACCCCAGCTTTCAACAGGTTCTGTCTAGGAAGAATTTGGGTACCCTTGGCAGTACCCAGAAAGCCAAGCAGCCCCTGCATTTAGTAAGACCACCATTCTCTGTCTCAATTATGGATATGTATTAGCTATGCAATTTATGGCAAATTATTTTATCTCTGCCCAGTTTTCTGATTTGTCAAGAGAAATAATAGATGTGAAGATCACATAATTGCAAAAGTACTTAGCATAAAACATGCAATATGAATGTTAACTGCTTTATTGGATAAAATTGCTTCATATTTGATAACTATGTTTTTTTTAATGTGACCAACAGATAAATGATTTCTATGTGTGTGTAAAGTAATTTGGAAATTTCTTTGAAATATGATAGTAAAAGCAATTTTAAAGGAAAGCCCACTAAAGGGATCTATTTGCACTGATTGTGTTAACAGAAGAGTTTTGCAACTTTAGGAAAACAGAAAAGCAGTTTGCCACTACTTTAAAAACTCTAATTATCTTGAGTCAGACTTCTAAGGGCCCTGTCACTAAACACTGGCATCTTAATCTATCCTGGCTCACAAAAGAGAAATGATTTTCGTGAACTGAAACATAACTAAATTGCATCTCAGTTTGTCTAGGCTCATTAACTAAAGTTAAGTCAATTTTAAACCTGTTCTATCTCAATTTTAAGAATTGTCTTGTTTTCTCCCTAAAACAAAACAGAAACTTATTTACGGGAATAGAAACTACAGCTAAGACTATTTGCCTATTACTTAAGAAAATTATAAAATTGTTAACTAAGTTACTTGGAGTTATTACCATTATGTTAAGCTTTATCAGTTTACCTCCGAGCTGAAGTGTGCAACTCCTTTCCCTTTCACAGAGTGGGGGGAGGTATCAAATAGCACAGCCATGAAAGCACTAAAATAGTTGGGGTGGGCAACTTAGCAAGCTCCGCCTCTTCTCTGGGGTCTTTGTCCAATCCCCTTAATTTGTAAGCTTGCCAGTTTTCTTAAAACCATCAGGGTAAGCAAGGTCATCAGCCCTGAGAAATGAGCCTGTTTAGGATTTATAACGATTGATCATTTGTACCAGGATAAGTGAAATCATATAAAACATGTTAAACAACCTATGTGTGTAAGTCCTGGTAAACTTTTTTTTTTAATTTTATTTTATTTAATAATAACTTTGTATTGACAGAATCCATGCCAGGGTAATTTTTTACAACATTATCCCTTGCACTCGCTTATGTTTTGTTTTTTCCCCTCCCTCCCTCCACCCTCCCGCCCCCAAGATGGCAAGCAGTCCTATATATGTTAAATATGTTGCAGTATATCCTAGATACAATACATATTTGCAGAACCGAACAGTTCTCCTGTTGCACAGGGAGAATTGGATTCAGAAGGTAAAAATAACTCGGGAAGAAAATCAAAAATGCAAATAGTTCACATTCGTTTCCCAGTGTTCCTTCTTTGGGTGTAGTTGTTTCTGTCCATCATTTATCCATTGAGACTCAGTTAGGTCTCTTTGTCATAGAAATCCACTTCCATCAGAATACATCCTCATACAATATCGTTGTCGAAGTGTATAATGATCTCCTGGTTCTGCTCATCTCACTTAGCATCAGTCCATGTAGGTCTCTCCAAGCCTCTCTGTATTCATCCTGCTGGTCATTCTTACAGAGCAATAATATTCCATAACATTCATATACCACAATTTACCCAGCCATTCTCCAATTGATGGGCATCCATTCATTTTCCAGTTTCTAGCCACTACAAACAGGGCTGCTACAAACATTTTGGCACATACAGGTCCCTTTCCCTTTTTTTAGTATCTCTTTGGGGTATAAGCCCAGTAGAAACACTGCTGGATCAAAGGGTATGCACAGTTTGATAATTTTTTGGGCATAATTCCAGATTGCTCTCCAGAATGGTTGGATTCGTTCACAACTCCACCAACAATGCATCAGTGTCCCAGTTTTCCCGCATCCCCTCCAACATTCATCATTATTTTTTCCTGTCATCTTAGCCAATCTGACAGGTGTGTAGTGGTATCTCAGAGTTGTCTTAATTTGCATTTCTCTGATCAATAATGATTTAGAACACTCTTTCATATGAGTGGTAATAGTTTCAATTTCATCATCTGAAAATTGTCTGTTCATATCTTTTGACCATTTATCAATTGGAGAATGGCTTGATTTTTTATAAATTTGAGTCAGTTCTCTATATATTTTGGAAATGAGGCCTTTATCAGAACCTTTAATTGTAAAGATGCTTTCCCAGTTTGTTGCTTCCCTACTAATCTTGTTTGCATTCGTTCTGTTTGTACAAAGGCTTTTTAATTTGATATAATCAAAATTTTCTATTTTGTGATCAGTAATGGTCTCTAGTTCATCTTTGGTCACAAATTTCTTTCTCCTCCACAAGTCTGAGAGAGAAACTATCCTATGTTCCTCTAATTTATTTATAATCTCATTCTTTATGCCTAGATCATGGACCCATTTTGATCTTATCTTGGTTTATGGTGTTAAGTGTGGGTCCTTGCCCTGGTAAACTTTTAAAATAACATATCTAGCCCTAAGCTATGATTGATAGAATTTGCTATCAGAGATAAAATCTCTTGGGATTGTAATTGATATTTTTTGAGTTTTGAATCTGATTGCCTGATCATTAAGTCAGCAGTCTACCCTTGGAGAGAGAAATTCAGAGAATGCCTTCCTGAACTGTCACAGGTGGGCGTCTTACCTAGTTAAGAGCTGGGAGGACAACCTTAGCCTCTGCTTAAAGTCAGAGCCTTCTGACTCAGTTTCCCAGTTTTGTTTCTTTGTTTCCCACCTGATTATTCCTGAGTCTGGCTATGAGGTGTAATTGTTACTGTGTGATGGGCTGTCATACAGATGTAACTAAGGATGCTTTATCCTGCATGTGTGTCTCAGGCTGAGGCCTGAAAGACCAGTTTTGATGCTATTGTCATCATGTTCCTGCTTTTTCCTCTTATAGCAGATTTATGTAATCAGGGCAAATGGTCAGCAGAAGCCCCGAGCCCAGTACAAGTATCCCAGGGGACACAATGGTTTTCTACCTTTGCAGATGCTTTCTTTTGCATACCCTCCCATAAAGACTCACAGTCTCTTTTTGCCCTTGAAGGGGCAAATCCAGGGGACCTGACCCCACCAATGCATGTGGCCCCTGTGGGTTAGATGGTGTCTTGATCTGCAGTCCCACCGGAGGGGCTTCTCTGCCGCAGCCACACAACCCATAACTTCCAGCTCCCCACCCCTCACTCAGGGCTATGGAGTTCCTTTGTTTAAAGGCCCACACAGTATTAAAAATTTGTTAAAACCCTGGAAGTTTGTTAAAATCAGTCTCTTGCTCAGGCCTTAGCTCTGACTAAAGCCAAGCCCCAAGGTCTTGACTCAGGCCCAGACCCCTTGCTTACTTCTCAAAGAAGCTGGGTGTCTTTGGGGGTCCCTCCTGCCACGGCCCTTCTAGTTGAGGAAGGCTCCAAGCTCACCCCAGGCCAGCCTTTGGAGGTTCTAACCCCCACCGGGTTCAGAGCATTTTTGCCCTCACAGAGTTTTAGAATTGGGGAAAGGAATGAAAAGGGACATTTATGCTGACTCCAAATATGCTCGTGGGGGTATATGAAAAGAAAGAGAACTTTTGACAGCAAAAAGTTCTTCCATTAGATATTCAAGGGAAACAAGCTTGCAGATTCAGTGTGCTGCTGCCCATTTGCCCCTGGCCATGGCACCTTTATTTCCCCAGCTCGGAAGAAAGGGGACCCTCCTTTCTCCTTCTGGGTGGTTTCCAACACCCTCAGACCAGCTTCCAATCCCAGAGGCCAGCCTCTTCTTTCTGGGCTCTTTGCAGAGCTGCAGTGGCCCAGCCTCCACTTCTCAAATAACTCAGGAGGTGGCCGAGGCACTTAAGATTAGTTTACTTTCTGGTTACTTTCCACTTTTTCCAGGTGTTACAACACTCGAAGGATGAGCCTCTCCAGCTCTCCAAGTCGCTCTGTGGCCCCTGCCAGTGGGGAGAGAACCCCTTAGTCTTTAGTCAGGCTAGGGAGCTCTGTGGGGCATTCAGGGTTGTTGGGCTGCCCTCAGCATCCCTAAGGCAGCCCACACATGCAACCTGGTGCATTATTTGCAAAGACCCCATTCCCAAATGTCTCCATCCTCACCCTGGATGCTGTCCCATTTGTACTAGCAACCCCCCCCCCCCCGGGGAATTAATTTTAATTAATGACTTAATTTAAATTAATTAATTTAACCTGACTATCCTTTCTTTTCTTGCCAGAAAGGATCCCTTATCCACATAATAATGGTAAGATATCCACGCCAATATTATTCTGCCTTTAAATGCTCCTAATGCTTCTACACCATCTTCCTTGAAGCTTTTTCATAACCTCCTGAGAACTAACATTCCCAATCCCAAAAGCAGCCAGTGGAAACTTCTCTATGGTCTACACCAAGCTATTTGAAAAAAAATGCTCTTTAATCCCTCATGAAACCTATTTTCACTGGTCACAAGCTAGGAGAAACCATTAAATATGCCCAGTTTGTGAAAGGTCTGCTAAACCCCCATCCTGAAGCCTCTCTGGAGGAGGGGTACATATCTGGGGAGGACTGGAGGGGGATTTTACACACATGCCCCTCTCAGGGACTTCTAACTGCTTTTGGTTTTTGTTGTCATCTTTACTAATTGGGTAAAAGCCTTTCCTTGTAAGACTAAAAAGGCACAGAAGAGATCCAACCCGTTTAAGATTATTATCCCCACTCTGCATATCACTCTCTCTACCCAATGCTTAACACCCTTTAATAGTTCTTGCACCCCAGCTCATCTGAGTGCTCCTTTCACTGTGTGTAACTCACTGCTTCAGACTCTGCCCCCACCCCTGCAAGGAGACAAAAAGGAAGAAAAAAAGGGATTTGGGGGGAAACAGTTTTTGGTCTTTATTCTAGGAAAAGCTGTTTGGATGAGAAGCCTTCATGATAGCCTCATGTACATCCCGCTTCTTCCCCCCTTCCTTTGTCCCAGATGAATTTGAGGGATGGCTGCTTGAGGGGAGAAATGATGTAATAGGATTTTGTGGTCCTCTGATTTTAGCAGGGCTTGTGTTCTGGCAATAAGTCAGTGATTCTAGATCTTTTGCTTTGAAATTTGCCTCAGGGACTTCTCACTCTCTCAATCTAAGAGCAACAATCTGTCTGATTCTGAATAGACCACTCCTCAATTCCTTGCTGACTGTCAGATAGCTTCCGGCCTCAGGGTAGTCCCAGGGACCAAACTCCTGAGACAATAGTGACAATCTTGTCAGTGACCCCTTCTGAGCCATAGAATTAGCTGGGTAATGTCTCCTTGTTTCTGTTTCTCCACTGAATTCTCTGAGAATTCAGTCCGCTTGTTATGGCACTACAATTACAATAAACTTTGCCCCTTGGCTAAGGAGATGGGTTCAAGCCTGCCGATTCTTTTGAGACACCTCGTGATCTGTGACCCCATACTTTTGGGTTCCCCTTCTCAACCTCAACAGTAATCCTGTGAGATTAGTGCTGTTATTATCCCCATTTTACAGAATGAGAAAACTGAGGCTGAGAGAAAAGTCTTGCCCACAGTCTCACAACTAAGTAGCATCTGAAGTCAAATTCAACTCAGGTCACTTTTTGGCTCTAGGCAGACCTTTATTCCCACTGCTTAATTGATAATCTAACTTTTTCATTTTACAAAGAAGGAAACTGAGGTTCAAAGGGCTTAAATGATTTGTCCCAAATTACATAGATAGTAAAAAAAAATCCAGCACAATTACTAAACCAGGCACTGAAGACCCCAGTAGGACAGGTCTCTGTCCTTATCATCTCCTAAACCTTGGTCAATTAACTTTAATCAGAGCTGAGTGGACCGGTGTTGGGATGGAGGCAAGTGGGAGGTACACCTGACACAGGTGCAGGAGTCACATGGAACAGGAAAATGGGGTCAGGCAGGATGAGAATAATCTGGAGGGAAAATAGGAAACAGGATCCCCGGGGCTTAGTGTCAGGAACAGGTAATTCCTTACTTGAAGTCCTAATGCCATTGGTCAGAGCTGCTAAGCTAGGATGATTCAGGGCCCTGCAGGGAGGAAAGCTCACAGGCTCCATTTTCACTGGACTCCAGCTGCCAAAGATGCAGCCTAAGATACCCTCGAGATAAGAGGGTCAAAGGGGAGCAGAGTTTCAAACCCAGCATCTGGCCGCTGGGAGCCAAGAAAAACCACCTGGTGCTAAGGAAAATATTCTGATTTTGACATCTAAGAGATCTGGATTCAAATACTAAGTCTGCCACAAACTAAGTACGTGACCTTAGGAAATCAATTTTTCCTCTGTGAACCTCACTTTCTCCATTGGGCAAAATAGTCATCAATACCACCCCTCCTTCAATAATTCTTATCAATTTTTATTACCTTAACTTCTCTCTAAGACCTGTTTCACCTCCATCTTTTTTTGATAATGGATAGTCAGTGTGGAAAAACCTTCCTTTGACACGTACTGGTTGCGTGATCCTGGACAAATCACTTAACCACTCAGTGTTCTAGCCATCCCTCTGACATGGAGAGATTTTTGTTTGTTTGTTTATTTGTTTTTGGGTTTTTTGTTTTTTTTTTGCGTTATAAACTCTTTCTTAGAGTAATTTTTTTTAAATTGAAGGAAATGCTAAATTTCATTTAGAAGTTAATGAAAATAAAGATATATATTTTTCCCATATACATTCACAGATTCCCCTTCCCCTCCCTGAATCTATCCACGGATTTAGGGTTAAGATTTCCTGCTTTTAAACCTGTGAAGTTACAAAGCAGTTACTGACTTGGATTTGTCAAAGGGAATTTCCTTACCAGGAAGTTCTTTCTACCAATGAAATCAAAGATCTAATTGAAAAAAAAATATTTTGTGGTTTTACATCATTTTTTATTTCCAAATCTTTCCCTTCTCCCTCTTTTCTCTAGAGAATCACACTTTTTAGCAAAGAATAAAGAGGAGAGAAAAGTCAATTCAGCAAAAATTAGCAAGAAACTAATTGAATTGAAGGTATAATCAACATCCCAAAACTACCGCTCTTGTTTTGGCAAAGGGCAGGAGGCGGAGGAGTAATTTCTTTTCTCTTCTTTGGGGCCAAACTTGACCATTATACTAATCCAGTGTCACCAAATTCAGTTTCATTTCCTTTTTTTCATTCTATTTATGTTTCTGTAGTCATTGTATATCTCATTTTCTGGGTTCTATTGACATCGTCATTGGATAAATCTTCCAATGTTTTTTCCCCAGTTCTTCATCTCTCAAAGCAAAGCAATATTTCTCTGCATTCACACACCACAGTTTGCTTTACCATTCTCCAATCTAGCCATCAGTGACCAGGCTTTGCTCTCACTGTATCTCCTCTTCCCCAGCAGCCAAGGATGCAATAGTGACTAGAATCATAAAATACAAGCACCTGAGCCATAGTCCTTCTGCACCTTTCCCAATGTCATCATCCAGCCCAACCTGAAGCTTATTTCATAATAAACAAGCTACTGCTAGAGATGCACCTTCCCTTTCTGAACCGCTCCGGCTGTTAGGGAAGGGAGATTTTGGTATGAGTGGCAAGTTTGGCAAAGCCCTTTTTGGTCTTCACCCTGAGTAATTTTCAAGCACTGTGAGGGACAAGGTAGAATAAGGTGGTAGTTTGGGAAGAGTCCTAGTTACCCTTTTGGACTTGTGGGGAGTGAGTCCCTGAAAATGATTTACCCAGATCAGGGGTATAATAGGAATTAAAATCCGCCCCACTGTGAGTCTATGGACCTTTGTGCCCGATCCATGGTGGAGCATTCTGAGCTTAGCCAGTCAGACACACTGACCATTACTGGTCCTCTTCAAGAACAGAAGAGCCATCATGACCATCATCACCAAGGAACTAAAATAAGTTCTCTACCCATAATCTGAGCGTATAGATTAAGGAAGTCCAGAAGACTGGAGAAGAATAAGTTTGAAAATCAGGCTTAACCTGTCTGAGATTCCTTTGGTTGGTTGGGGCAGGTGGGTGATAAAGATCACTGGGTCTAGAGTTCGGGAGACTCCAAGTCCTGCTGGACACACACTAGCTGTGTGGCCTTGGGCAAAGCACTTAGTCTCCATCTGCCTCAATCTCCTCAGCTATAAAATGTAGATCATAACATATGTCTCACAGAACTGTGAGAATCAAATGAAATTTGCAAAGTTCTAGTAAAACACTTGGCACACAGTAGGTAGTCTGTAAAGCACTTAGTACAATGCTTAGCACACATTAAGTAGTCTATAAAATTCTTAGTACAATGCTTGGCGCATAGTAGGTGGTCTGTAAAGCACTTAATACAATACTTAGCACATAGTAGGTAGTCTACAGCAATATTTGGCACACATTAGGTAGTCTATAAAGCTTTTAGTACAATGTTTGGCACATAGTAGGCAGTCTATGACAATATTTGCCACGTAGTAGAGAGTCTGTAAAGCACTTAGTACAATGCTTGGCACACAGTAGGTAGTCTATAAAGCTCTTAGTACAATGTTTGGCACATAGTAGGCAGTCTATAACAATATTTGGCATGGAGTAAATAGTCTGTAAAGTACTTAGTACAATGCTTGGCACATAGTAGGTAGTCTGTAGCAATGTTTGGCATCATTAGGTAGTCTAAAAGCTCTTAGTACAATTCTTGACACATAGTAGGTAGTCCATAAAGCGCTTAATACAATGTTTGGCACACAGTAGGTAGTCTATAAAGCTCTTAGTATAATGCTTGGCACACAGTAAATAATTTATAACAATGTTTGGTGCACAGTAGGTAGTCTATAAAGATCAATACATTGTTTGGCACATAGTAAGCAGTTTATAACAATGTTTGGCACCCAGTAGGTAGTCCATAAAGCTCTTAGTACAATGTTTGGCACATAGTAGGCAGTCTATAACAATATTTGACATTAGTAGGTAATTTGTAAATGATTATTACCTTTCCCCTTTCCCAAGTTGGTTGGAAAATTAGCTTAGGTCTACGTCACAAAAGAGCCAAAGATAGCCTTTGGGGCTATACAGTTACCAAGCTGGGCCCAACCTTAGGGGATGAGCTCACCATGGCAGCACATCCCAGATGAATTGCTATTTCATTCAAGGGGACTTTTAAGGGAGAAAAACATGAGGAACATTGTGTGGTGCAACATTCCAGCAGAATCTGTGTAATCCACTTTTTCAAAATAGAAAAATAAGAATGTTAACTGTCAAATTAGTGACAACCTCAGAAGGCCAGGAAGTTTAAATCAAAGACACAATTTCCAACAGAATTTGTCCCTCTTTGTTGCACAGCCTGGAAATAGACATGTTAGAGAATAGTTAGTTTCTTGTGAGAGAATAGTCAGTGGGAATCACTCAACCAATTAACAAACATTTATTTAGCACCTACTGTGTGCTATAGAGTAGCAGTAGATAGAGTGCCAGGCCTGCAGTATGACTCTAAGCAAGTCACTTAACCCTGTTTGCCTCAGTTTACTCATCTGTAGTGAGCTAGAGAAGGAAATGCCAAATCACTCTAATATCTCTGCCACAAGACAATACATGTCATTACAAAGAGTTGAACAGACTGAAAAAAAATAATTGGACAACAACTATATGCTAAGTGATGGGGATACAAAAAAAAGGCAAAAGGCAGCCCTTGACTTTGAGGAGCTAACAATTGAATGATCTAATGGGACAACAAGCAAACAAATATACACAAAGTGAGCTAAAATACAGGATAACTAGGAGATAATTAACAGGGGAAAGGGCATAGGATATTAGATGAAACATAAAGGAAGCCAGGGAGGTGGGTAAGCAGAGATGATGAGGGAGAGAATCCCAGGCATTCTGAGACAAGAGATGGAATATCTTGTTCATGAAATAGCCAGGAGAACACTGTCATTGGATTGAAGAGTAAATACCGGGAGTAAGATTTGAGAAGACTGGAAATTCGTTTTGGATTGGATCCTGGAGGTGCTAAGTAGACATTAATTTAGAATTGGGGGTGATATGAATAAATAAATGTAATATTGATAATAATAAAAATTTGCTTGATAAGCTATTCATTCTGCATGAATGAATCATGAATCCACTTAGTTTTGAATACATTACTATCGTACTACCCAAATCTGAAGAAAGCAAGACTGTAACTGAAGGCTTGCCTGTACAAGAATATGAAGAAATCATGGTTAAATGCATTAATAACCCAGAAATGTCATGAAGACACAAAATCAAAGAAATACAAATCTACAGTTGCTCAAGATTAATCATTACGCATTGCCACATTGGACAGAATAGGGGGATGACAAATGCGTCCAGAGTATAGGATGGGTAGACCACTTCAGTCCTGTGCATCTTATTTAGTTGCCCTAGGTCATCTTCCCTAGATGATTCCATCTGCTCCCCAATCCTCATTTATTTAAATAAAACAGAACCAAAGGAGAAGTAGTAAACATTACTTCCCAAATAGTGTGTTCTTAATCTTTGCTTCACTTTGATACACCAAAAGATGCCCCCAGGGCTCCTTCTTCTCCCGTTTGTTTGAAACCTCCAAAAACTCAGACGATGGGGTGGTATATAGTGTATAGTAGTGTACTTTTCTCAGAGTCCCTGAGAATGCCCAGGTAGAGGCGAACTTCTGACATCATCTGATCTTGGAGGGGAACTTCTGACTTCATCTGATCTTGGAGGGGAACTAAATGTGTCATCTGATCTTGGAGGGGAAATGATGATGTCATCTGATCTTGGAGGGGAAATGATGATGTCATCTAATCTTGGAGGGGAACTGATGATGTCATCTGATCTTGGAGGGGAACTTCTGACTTCATCTGATCTTGGAGGGGAAATGATGATGTCATCTAATCTTGGAGGGGAACTGATGATGTCATCTGATCTTGGAGGGGAGAGGTAGATCTACTTTTTCATCAGTGTAAAGTCCTCCTCCCCCTACCAATGTAGATTGATACCTGCTTGACAACTTAAGGTCTTTGAAAAGTTTAATGATTTTCCCAGAATAACCCAGGCAGAGAGGCAACATTTGAACCCGGCTCTTCCTGACTCTGAAGCCACTTTCTATCCATTTTACGATGGTGATACTCTGTCATCAGACATTCACTGAGGTTTTGTGAACCTCCTTTCCTTCCTTTGTTTCTGTGGTAATCTCTCTTTTCTCCAGTGAAACACAGATTTAAGTACATGATTTCTTACTGAAGTCAGTTAGCATTTATTAACTGTCTGCCATGTGCCAGGCACTGTGTAAGCAAAAAAGAGCTTACAGGCTAATGGGGGACACAGAAAGCAAAAATATACAATCAAGGTACGTATAGATTAAATAGGAAGTGATTCCCAGAGGAAAAGTGCTATAATTAAAGGGTGTCCTGATAACTTCTTGTAGAAGACGAGATTTAAATGGGGGTTTGAAGGAAGCATGAAAAGCCAGGAAGCACATGAGGAGGGAAAGCTGTTTATTTGCTACCGTCAGCTCCAGAAAATGCCTGGGAAAACGGGGTGTCTTGTTCTTGGATGGGGCCAGTGACATGGTAGGAATAAGGCACAAAAATCCTGGAGAGGTGAGGAGGGGATGCTAGGTTATAACCAGCTTTGAATAACAAAGAATTTTGCAGTTGATCTTGGAGGTGATAGGAACCTGCTGGAGTGTGTGTGTGGTGGGGGGGCGGGGAAGAGGCAGTGATCACGACCTGAGCTTTGGGAAAATCACTTTGATGGCTGGATGGAGGGTGGAGGAATGGGGAACGACATGAGCAGGTGGAACGCCCCCCACCTCCCCACCCTCCCACCCCCTACTCTCTCTCTTCCCCTCTCCCCTACCACCATCCAGGCCTGAGGTGATAAGGGTCTGCCTAGATTATCAGGGCTGGGGGGATTCAAGAGAAGGGAGATTAACGAGCCACAGCTTGGATATGGGCTGGGCTGGGAGAATGGGAGAAGTCCAAGACGACTCGAGGGTGGGAGCCTGGAGGTAAAGCTGGAAGTAAATGAAATAATGCTTTGGAAAGTGCGATTAAAAGCATCATGCTCTTTGCCCTTCCCTTCCCTCCTCCCCCTGAAGAAGAGGCTGCACAGGAGCAAAAGACCAGCAGGTGGGAGCAGAGAGCAGGAGCAGCAACAGTAGGGAGACATCCCCCAATAACGAGCTCAGCTGGTGAAGTCTGCTTTTACATTCCCAAGGGCCTGCCAGTTCTAAGGGCCTCTGTCAGGGTACTGAGAGCCCAGGAGGTCAGAGCTGGGAGGGCCCTTAGAACCCAGGAGGTCAGAGCTGGGGGGGCCCTTAGAACCCAGGAGGTCAGAAATGGGAGGGCCCTTAGAACATAGAATGTTGGGGCTGGGAGGGGCCTTCGATTTCAGAGGTAGAGGAGCAAGTGAGGGGGGGCTGGAGATGGGACTATCAGGAAAGGTGTTTTTAAAGGATATTGAAGGAAAATAAGGTTTCTGTTATAAAGACAGGAAGGAGAGAATTCAAGCAGTAAGACTGAGCCTGTACACAAGCCAAGTGGTAGGAAATGGAATAGTGTGTATAAGGAGCACGAAGTAGGTCAGTTTGTCTGTAATGCAGAATGTGTGAGGATAATGTTTGATCAGTTTGGAAAGATCAATTGGAGCCAGATTCTGAAGGGCTTTTAAACACTGGAAAGCGTTTACACTTTACCCAGAAACAGCATGAGGCTGCTTGAGGAGGGGAGTGGTGATCACAGACAGGTCTGTACTTTAGCAAGAAGGCCTTTGGGCATCGAGGTGGGACAGTGGGGAGGGAGGTGACCCTTAGAGCAGGCAGGTCCCTCAGGAGACACTGTCCCATCTAGGCCCGAGGTCATATCCAGGGAAGTGGGGGGGGGGAGGAGGAGTGAGGGATCTAGTGCAGAAATCTGGGAGGGGATGAAGCTGGGAGTCAAGAAGAGTGGTGGACTGTACTCTCAACAGAAATAGCCGAGCTTAGAGAAAGAAGAAAACATTTAATTAAAAAAAAGAAATAGGGAAGTTTGGAACAGGAAGAGGTTTTGAGGGGAAGATTAGATACCAGGTTTATATGAGAGACAATTGTATTAGGAGCTGCTCTGTGTGTATGTCTGTGTCTGTCTGTCTGTCTCTCTTTGCATCTCTCTGTCTCTGTCTGTGGCTCCTTCCCTCTCTATTTCAATGTTATTCTGTCTGTCTCTGTTTTTCTTTGTCTCTGTCTCTCTCTGTGGCTCTTCATCTTTCTGTCTTTCTGTGTCTATGTCTCTCTCTGTCTCTTTGTATCTCTGTGTGTGTCTGTCTCTTTCTGTCTCTGACTCTGTCTCCATCTCTCTCTCTCTCTCTCTTTCTCCCTCTCTGTGTCTGTCTCTTTCTATTTCTCTTTCTGTCTCTGTCTCTCTGTCTGTCTCTCTCTCTCTCCCTCTTTCTCGATCTCTGTCTCTGTCTCTCTGACTCTCTCTGTCTCTCTGTCTCTCTCTCTCTGTCTCTCTGTCTCTATCTTTCTCCATCTCTGTCTCTCTGTCTCTCTCTGTATCTCTGTCTCTGTCTCTCTCTCTCTCTCTTTCTCTGTCTCTGACTATCTCTCTATCTCTCTCTGTCTCTGACTCTGTCTCTGTCTCTCTCTGACTCTATCTCTCTCTATCTCTGTCTCTGCCTCTCTCTATCTCTGACTCTGTCTCTCTCTATCTCTGTCTCTGTCTCTCTCAGTCTCTGTCTCTGTCTCTCTCTGTGTCTGTCTCTGACTCTGTCTCTCTCTATCTCTGTCTCTGTCTCTCTCAGTCTCTGTCTCTGTCTCTCTCTGTGTCTGTCTCTGACTCTGTCTCTCTCTATCTCTGTCTCTGTCTCTCTCAGTCTCTGTCTCTGTCTCTCTCTGTGTCTGTCTCTGACTCTGTCTCTGTCTCTCTCTGTCTCTGTCTCTCTCAGTCTCTGTCTCTGTCTCTCTCTGTGTCTGTCTCTGACTCTGTCTCTCTCTTTCTCTGTCTCTGCCTCTCTCTATCTCTGTCTCTGTCTCTCTCTGTGTCTGTCTCTGACTCTGTCTCTGTCTCTCTCTGTCTCTGTCTCTCTCAGTCTCTGTCTCTGTCTCTCTCTGTGTCTGTCTCTGACTCTGTCTCTCTCTATCTCTGTCTCTGTCTCTCTCAGTCTCTGTCTCTGTCTCTCTCTGTGTCTGTCTCTGACTCTGTCTCTGTCTCTCTCTGTCTCTGTCTCTCTCAGTCTCTGTCTCTGTCTCTCTCTGTGTCTGTCTCTGACTCTGTCTCTCTCTTTCTCTGTCTCTGTCTCTCTCAGTCTCTGTCTCTGTCTCTCTCTCTGTGTCTGTCTCTGACTCTGTCTCTCTCTATCTCTGTCTCTGTCTCTCTCAGTCTCTGTCTCTGTCTCTCTCTGTGTCTGTCTCTGACTCTGTCTCTCTCTTTCTCTGTCTCTGCCTCTCTCTATCTCTGTCTCTGTCTCTCTCTGTGTCTGTCTCTGACTCTGTCTCTCTCTTTCTCTGTCTCTGCCTCTCTCTATCTCTGTCTCTGTCTCTCTCTGTGTCTGTCTCTGACTCTGTCTCTGTCTCTCTCTGTCTCTGTCTCTCTCTTTCTCTGTCTCTGTCTCTCTCTGTGTCTGTCTCTGACTCTGTCTCTCTCTTTCTCTGTCTCTGCCTCTCTCTATCTCTGTCTCTGTCTCTCTCTGTGTCTGTCTCTGACTCTGTCTCTCTCTATCTCTGTCTCTGTCTCTCTCAGTCTCTGTCTCTGTCTCTCTCTGTGTCTGTCTCTGACTCTGTCTCTCTCTTTCTCTGTCTCTGCCTCTCTCTATCTCTGTCTCTGTCTCTCTCTGTGTCTGACTCTGACTCTGTCTCTCTCTATCTCTGTCTCTGTCTCTCTCTGTCTCTGTCTCTGTCTCTCTCTCTGTCTGTCTCTGACTCTGTCTCTCTCTTTCTCTGTCTCTGCCTCTCTCTATCTCTGTCTCTGTCTCTCTCTCTGTCTGTCTCTGTCTCTGTCTCTCTCTTTCTCTGTCTCTGTTTTCTTTGTCTGTCTGTCTCGTCCCCAAGGAACAAGTGACCTTCTGAGGGCCAGGTTGTGACCCCAAGGGAGCGGCTGCAGCTCCAGAAAGAAGAGCCGGGAAGAGCCTCAGGGAGCACTTTCCTTCCCCAGCCGGGCCTGTCGGTTCCAGTGCAGGGGCCAGACCCGGCCCGCCTGCCTGCTCTGGGTAAGTGAGCCCTGGCTGACCTTGAGCCTTGGGCCTGAATCATCCTCACAAATCTAATGAGTTTCTCATCATCTACCATCATCAGACTTAGGCCCTGACCCTCGGAGTGGGAAAGACTTCCCGAGGGCATAAAGCCCATTTAAATCTCATTAAGTCTATGGGCAATGTTTTGAAATCTAAGCATCTCACACATTTTTAAATCTTTCACCTTTCTTCTCCAGTGCTTGGCTCTCCTGCTAGGGGACAGGACTGCATGAGGAAGTCAATTTAAGACTCTTCACTTTCTCAGCATTACTGACAAGGAAGATCTGGGATCAAGAGACCTGCATTCAAATCCTGCTTTATTACACTTATTCTTTTTTTCTTTTTATTTTCAAAACATATGCACAGATAATTTTTCACCATTGATCCTTGCATAGCCTCGTGTTTCCAATTTTCCCCTCCTCCCTCTACCCCCTTCCTTAGGTGGCAGCTAATCCAATATATGTTAAACGTGAAAATATGTTAAATTCACTATGTGTAAACATATTTATACAATTCTCTTGTTGCACAAGAAAAATCATATCAAAAAGGAAAAAAAAGAGAAATAAAAAAATACAAGCGAACAACAACAAAATAGTGAGAATATCTGTATGTAATATATGTATATAATAATGTAGTGCTCCACATTCAGTTCCCACAGTCCTGTCCCTGAAGGCAGATGGCTCTTCCTCACAAGATCATTGGAACTGGCCTGAATCATTTCATTGTTGGAAAGAGTCACGTCCATCAGAATTGATCATCGTATAGTATTGATGTCACCATCACACTTACTGGTTGTGACTCTAGGCAAGTCACTTTCAACTCCCTGGGCCTTAGTTTCCTCATCTGTAAAACAGGAAAAATAATCCTTGTGTTACTTACCTCAACAGTCATTTCTTTATAATAGCTTTTACTTTCAAAATACATGCAGAGAGAGTTTTCAACATTCACTCTTGGAAAATCTTGTGTTCCAAAATTTTCTCCTACCTTTCCCCATACCCCCACCCCTTTCCCTAGAGAGCAGGTAATTCAGTATATGTTAAACATGTGCAGTTCTTCCATATGTATTTCCACAATTATCATGCTGCACAAGAAAAATCAGATCAAATAAGGAAAAAAGTGAGAAAGAAAAAAAGCAAGCAAACAACAACAAAAAAGGTGAAAATCCTATGTTGTGGTCCACTTTAAGTCCCCGTAATCCTTCCTTTGGATACAAATGGCTCTCTCCATCAGAAGTGCATTGGAATTGTCCTGAATCACCTCATTGTTGAAGAGCCACCTCCATCAGAATTATCACATAATCTTGTTGTTGCCGTGTGTAATGATCTCCTGGTTCTGCTCATTTCATTCAGCATCAGTTCATGTAAGTCTCTCCAGCCCTCTCTGAAATCTTCCCACTGCCTGCTTCTTACAGAACAATAATATTCCATAAAATTCATAATTTATTCAGCCATTCCACTTGTTGAAGAAAAAATGATTTATAAAGTTTAAGGAAATGTGAATGTCATTGAGAGTGAGAGTGAGAGTAATAATAAAGATAAAATGAAAAACAGCCAGCATGTTTGGTCTGAATGGTGAGAAACTCCTCTGGGATACTAGCTGCTGGTGGATGATTGAGGCAGTGGGGAGCCTCTGGTGCTGTGGAAGTTCTGGTTTCTGTCATGAGATCTGAGTTCAAGTTTATCACTTAATAGTTGTCAGTCAATGAACATTAATTAATAGTCCCACTATGGGACAGGCATTGTGTTAAGTGCTAATTTCTTGAAACTGTGGGCCTGACCCCCCCTCCACCCATTTTCTGCATCTTTTTGTATGTTCTCTCCTTTAGACTGTAAGCTCTTTGAAGGCAGGGATTATCTTTTTATTAATTGTGTCCCCAGGGCTTTGTCTGAACCTGGTTCTTTAAGCCTGAAAGTGCCTTTTAAAAATTTAGGTGATGAATGAACAATATGGGCATTCACCTTTTAGGGAAAAAACTGATAAATTGAGAGCAAAGGCCCTTGGTGTTGTTCAATCATTTTTCAGTTGCATCCAGCTCTCCGTGACTTTATTTGAAATTGCCAGTTAGGAAAACCTTTTTCTGTTTGAAAAGGGAAGGAAAAGTACTGCTTGGGGCATTTACCTTAAGAGGAAGTCAAAAACAGGTTCTGGTCCCTACATACACAGACATATTTATAGTATTACTTTTTATAGCAAGAAAGAGCTTAAAATAAAGTAGGTAGTTGTAGGTGTCTGGGGAATGGCCAAACTAATGTGGTAACATCATTAATATATTATGATATGATATAACATAATATAATCATATTCTGTTGTTTGAGTCTTTCAGTCATGTCTGACTCTTGTTGACCCTTCTCTGTGGTTTTCTTGATAGAAATATTGCAGTTTTTTGCCATTTCCTGCTTCAGCTCATTTTACTGATGAAGAAACTGAGGCAGACAGAGCTAAGTGACTTTTCCGGGGTTACACAGCTAGGAAGTATCTGAGGCCAGATTTGAATCCAGTTCCTTTTGACTCTAAACTCTATATATTGTACCACCTAGCTGCCCAAATTTAATATTCACTAGTAGTGAATATTAGTGTAAAATATTAGTGTAAAAATCTGTAGTGTAAAAGAGATGGCAAACAGCATTATGGGAAGATTTATAGGAACTGGTGCAAAGTACAATGGACAGAATCAGACAAACAATGAACACAATGATGATAAAAAGTAAACAGAAGGAACACAAAAAAGTGAAACTGAATGCTATTTAACAACAGCTGTGAATCTTACAGGGGTCCTCAAACTATGGCCCCGCCGGCCAGATGCAGCAGCTGAGGACGATTATCCCCCTCACTCAGAGCTGTGAAGTTTCTTTATTTAAAGGCCCACAAAACAAAGTTTTGGTCTTTTACGGTAGTCCAGCCCTCCAACAGTCTGAGGGACAGGGAACTGGCCCCCTATTTAAAAAGTTTGAGGACCCCCGGACACTGATAAAGCTCTATGTGCCAAGCACTATGCTGAGCACTTTACAAATATTATCCCACTGAATTCTCACAACAACCCTGGAAGGAAGGAAATTGAGTCAAAAATAAGAAATTTGAACGGGAGTCTTCCTGACTCCAAGCCAGTATTCTGCACTATGGTACCACTTAGCTGCCCTAGCTATAGTGATAATGAGCCATCTTGGTCCCAGAGAGGAGATACTGGGGCTGACTTCCTTGTCTTTTCTCTCTTTTTCTTCTTTATAACAAGGGATGTTTCTCAGAGGAGGGAAGGGATATATTTAAAAATTTAAGTGATGAATGAATAATTCTATTTTAAAAAATAGAAATTGTACATTTCTGAACAATGTTCTGATGCTTAGGAAATGTCACCATCTTTGAAAAGAAGGCAGTGAATGATCTGCTCTTATTACCCCCAAGACAGATCCTAATTTAATTTCATCATTAATTTTTATGATGGTGTTTGGAATTTAGTTTTGCTAAAATGAAGCAAATTTCTAAGATAGTGGAATTTGGTGTTGCAAAAAACCAACGAGTCAGACAAAAAAAGCCCATGAATAAAATTGTGCTGAGACAAAGCTCTGACCTGAAAAGGGAAAGGAGGGCTTGTGATTATGATTATAGCTCTATAAGTGAGATTTTTTTGGGGGTAGAGGATAAGTAAGGAAAAAAAGGTCCCCAAGGGAGACTGGTGACTTGACTGGGGGGGCCTGTTGTTTAACGAAAAGAATCCTGGAGCCTGGCAGGATGTCCCATGTTTATAATTGCTCATACTGTAGGAGGCTAAGGCTGTTGATCACTTGAGTTTGAAAGTTCCAAATTGTAGGACATTAAAATGTTTGCATTAAATCTAATACCAACATGATGAGCCCCTAAAGATGGGGGCACCAACTGAATGCCTAAGGAAGTGAGAATCAGCTCAGGTCAGAAATGAAATAGGTCGAAGCTGAACACTAGTGGGATTGGGCTTTTGGCCGGTCCCTTGTACTTCCAGTCTGGGCAAAATAGGGAGTCATTTTCAATCTTATCCAATTCTTTGTGACCCCATTTGGCAAATGATACTGAATTGATTTGTCATTTCCTTCTCCAGCCCATTTTACAGATGAGGAAACTGAGGCAAACAGAGTGAAGTGACATGTCCAGGGTGACACAGCTAATAAGTGTCTGAGGCTGGATTTAAATTCAGGAAGATGAATCTTCTTGATTCCAGGATAGGTGTTCCATCCATTGCACTACCTAACTGCCTCAGCTAGGGATAGGGACAAGAAGAGCCAATCTCAAAAAAAAAAAAAAATACCTATATGTCGAATATCATTAGAGCAACTTAATTTACTATCAATCAATCTATCAATAAGCATTTGTTAACAACTTACTCTATACTAGACATCTTGCTAAGTGCTAGAGATGTAGAGGTAAAATTGCCTTCAATTCTATATACTACTGGGAGCAAACAACACGTAGAGAGATAGATGGATGGATGGATAGGTAGATAAACAGATGAATGAATGGACAGATAGGTGATAGAGATAGATAAATAGATGGAGGGATGGAGGGATGGACAGATAAATGGACAGATAGACTTCCGGTAAATGAAAATATTTATCTGCTACATATATGAAGCAAGTACAAGGTAAGAGGTAGAGGAAGGAACCAGGAAAGTCCCCTTGGAAGAGACAGGCTTGAGCTGAGCTTTAGAGGAAGGTTCATGGAGAGAAATAGAGATGAGGAGACAGTGGATTCCAGGCCTATATCCTGGGTTCTAAGGGCCCTCCCAGCTCTGACCTCCCAGGTTCTAAGGGCCCTCCCAGCCCTGACCTCCCGGGTTCTAAGGGCCCTCCCAGCCCTGACCTCCCAGGTTCTAAGGGCCCTCCCAGCCCTGACCTCCCGGGTTCTAAGGGCCCTCCCAGCCCTGACCTCCCGGTTCTAAGGGCCCTCCCAGCCCTGACCTCCCGGGTTCTAAGGGCCCTCCCAGCCCTGACCTCCCGGGTTCTAAGGGCCCTCCCAGCCCTGACCTCCCGGGTTCTAAGGGCCCTCCCAGCCCTGACCTCCCGGGTTCTAAGGGCCCTCCCAGCTCTGACCTCCCAGGTTCTAAGGGCCCTCCCAGCCCTGACCTCCCGGGTTCTAAGGGCCCTCCCAGCTCTGACCTCCCGGGTTCTAAGGGCCCTCCCAGCCCTGACCTCCTGGGTTCTAAGGACCCTCCCAGCCCTGACCTCCTGGGTTCTAGGACACTACCACTCCTGGCTCTGACGGTCTGTGATTCAGCCCAGCCCTCTCGCCCGCCCCTTACCTGCACAGCCACCTTGCGGCCCTGCATCCTTACACCTCTAACCCTGCCAGAGACTGGGTAGCATGTGGGCCCTGCTCGCTGGCTGGCCCCGTCTCCCGCCTCTCCCACTCCCAGCCTGGCTCCCTCCCAACAGGCCTTAGTGGAGGAGGCGAGCAGCTGCCAGGGAAGGGAAATGTGGCATTTGCCAGCAAGAAGCTGCCGTTGTTGTTACTGAAGTCCTGGATCTCTGCCTGGGGACGCAGACGCCCTCTGACCACAGGAGCCGAGGGAGGTGCAGGCAGATGGGCACAGGGGACAGGAGCTGGAAATGCCAGACACACTCTCGGAGAGGGACTCGGGGGGATGGCGGGGAACGGGGGGACGGGGGGGAGGGGGCTGAGAGAAGGGGGGAGGGGAGGGTCCTGCTGCCCGAGGAAAGGAAGCAGGCAGGGAGTGAGATGTAGAAGCCAAGAGAGAAAGAGATCAAAAGAGGCTGAGAGGGAGAGCCAGGAACCACGAAGCCCTCAGAGGGAAGGCGCTGGAACATGGCCTCCAAGAAAAGCCAATGGGACGGCAACATTTTTAATTGGGGGCGATCCATCCCAGCGCTCTCCCAGTTGCTGAGCGCCCTGGCCTTTTTCTCATTCCTCACCCTCATTGACAGTGACACTTGACCTTCATTGGGCGACGCTGACCACCCTTCTCCTGGAGAGTCTCCAGGTCTCTCGGCAGCAGATCGAGCCTTCTCCATCATCTCATCCGTCCACCCTCTCCTGTCCCCTTCCCCTTCCCATCAGACTCTGTCTCCGGCTCTTTCCATAATCCCTCTGTGGCTGATCTCATCTGCATCCACAGCTTCCGTTAGACCTTTTGTGCAAATGATTCTCAAACCCAGACTTTCAGCCTCACTTTTCCCTCAGCTCCCCCGCCGGCTCTGTCTGTGCTGGACCTTGCCGGCCTCTCAGACGGAACCTGTCGGAAGCCCAGCTCATCGTCATCCCCCGACCCTGCCCCTTCCTCCGTCGTCCAACCTTCCGGGATGAGCAGCCAACTCCAAGTCACCCGGACAAGAATCATCTTCTAGAATTGCACGTTTAGCCATATCCCCCCAGCAGAAAGTGTTTCCCCCTACAGTAATTCTTTTAGTGTTTTTGTCATCCTTGTTCAGCTTTTTTCAGTCATGTCTGACTCTTTGTGACCCTATTTGAGGTTTTCTTGGCAAAGATGCTGGAGTGATTTGCCCTTTCCTGCTCCAGCTCATTTTTACAGATGAGGAAACTGAGGCCGAATTAAGCAACTTGCCCAGGATCACACTAGCCAGTAAGTGTCCGAGGTGGAATCTGAGTTCAGGTCTTCCCTAGGCTAGACCTGGTACTGCATTAATGGTCAGTAAATGTTTGCGGAATTGAATTGAGTTGCAATAGACTTCATTCATAAAGGCCTGTTATCCAAATTCCAGCAAGGGTAGTCGCATTACCCTCAGACCAATTGATCAACAAGCGTTTTTTATTAAAAATCCCTGCGTGCCAGATACTCTGTAAGATGCTAGGGACACAGAGAAAAACAAAAACATTCAAACAAAAACAAGCAGCTTAAATTCTAACCAGGGAGGCAACCTGCAAAAAACTGTGCACACAAGCTCTATACAGTGCAAATGAAAGGCAACGTGCCAGGATCTGACTGGGCAGAAACAATAACTGGAAAGTGTTTTGCAAATCTTTTTTTTATTAAAGCTTTTTATTTACAAAGCATATGCATGGGTAATTTTTTCTCCATGCTTTGCAAATCTTAACGTGCCTTAGAAATCATTGTATCCCATTCTGGACATCTCATTTTAGAAAGGACCTTGGCAAACTGGAACTGGTTGAGAAAAAGAAAAGCAAGATATAGACGGGATTTAAGACCATACCCTACGAGGATCGATTGAAAGAACTGGGATTATTTAGCTTGGAGAGGATAATTTGAGGGATCCATGATTGTTGTCTTCAGTGTCCCATAGAATAGGGTTTAGTCCTGGTCTGCTTGATCCCAGAGGGAAGAACTAGGAGTTGTAGGATGCTATAACTGGAAATTGCAGAGAGGTCAATGATAGGTTCCCAGGTGGGATGGGCTGCCTTGAGAACCACAAAGTTCATCTTTCCTGAAGCTCCCTAGGGAGTGTCTGGGGGACCATTTATTTGTCAAGGGTGTGAGAGATGAATTTATGTTCAGTATATAGCTACAATAATTTCCGAGAACCCTTCCTGTCTGAGGTTCTGTGACTGTAGAGGAGGGAGAAATCAGTTTTATTTTGTTTTGTTATTATCCTTTGTTCTTGAAGAGGACCAATGACATTACAAGGGTGATCTCTTGACTTGCATGTGAATTTGATTTAGGTAAATAGGGGAAGAGGTAAAGAAAAGGCAGAGAAAGGAAGAAGAAAAAAAGACAAATGTGTGACATAAGAGGGCACAGAAGGAAGGGGAGATGGAAGGAAAGAATAAGAAACAATGACAAAGATTGGGCCCGATGGGGAAAAGGAAGGAGGAATGGACAGAAAGAGAAAGAAGCACAGACAAGTTCACATTTTTAGAGTGCTTTACACAGATCTAAGCTTCATAACAACTCCAGAAGATAGGTATTATTATCATGCCCATTTTCTTTTTTAATAGCTTTTTATTTTCAAAATACATGCAAAGATAGTTTTTACATTCATTCTTTTTTATTATTAAAGCTTTTTATTGACAAAACATATGCATGGGTAATTTTTCAACACTGACCCTTGCAAAAACTTCTGTTCCAATTTTTCCTCTCCTTTCCATTCTCTCCCCTAGATGGCAGCTAGTCCCATACATGTTAAATATGTTAAAGTATATTTAACATTCATTCTTGAAGAACCTTGTGTTCCAAATTTTTCTCCTTTCCTTCCCCCCTCCCCTGTTTGGAAAGTAATCCAATATATATTACACATCTGTGATTCTTCTATACATATTTCTACATTTATCATGCTGCACAAGAAAAATCAGATCAAAAAGAAAAAATAATAAGAAAACCAAAAAGCAAGCAAACACCAATAACAAAGGGTGAAAATACTATGTTCTGATTCACATTCAGTTCCCAGGGCAGATATACCCATTTTATAGATGGGGAAACTGAAACTTGGCTAAGTGATTTTCCCTGGGTCACACACTAGATGTCTAGGTAGAATTTGCACCCAGATCTTTCTACTATCAGGTTTGGTATATATTCTGCACTATATCACATTGATTCCCTTGATAAAATGGTTCATTTTTCATCTTCAAAGAAGAAAAGGAGAGACAGAGAAAGACAGAGACAGAGTTGTGGCCTTTTTCCACATACATGTATATGTGCTTCCATACACACATACATACACAGACACACACCGAGTCTTCCCTGGCTAGTCTGTAAGTTCTTTCATTTCTTTTTGTTTCATACCCCTAGCACTAGTACAATGCTTAGCATACAGTAGGTGCTGAATAAATGCTTGATGGTTAAATTGGATTAGATTCTGGGGACTGCTAAAACTTCCTTGTAAGATTTCTGTCTTGGGTCTAAGGGTCAGAACCATATCACTAAATTTTTAATTAAAAGAGTCTATATTTGAATCCTGGATCTGCCATTAAATAATTGTGTGATCTTGGGTCTCAAATTTCTTCTATTATAAGATTGGGGGGAGGAGGGAGGAATGGCCTAGATGCTCCTTTCTTGTTCTAAATCCTTTAATCTATGACCAGCCTTCTGCTCCGCAGCTCAGAAAGATAAGAACCTTAGTGGGGTGGAGGGAGGGAGAGTAGAAAAGGGGGTATCTTTCCCTTCCCTCTCTCCCTCACTCCTGTTCCTTCTTCCCTGCCCTGCCCTTTTCTTCAGAATTCCTATAGGATCAGAAGCAGCTGGTATCACCCTTGGCAGCCTAGCAGGGAGCTAGGGTTGGCCTGGTAGGGAGCCCGGACAGGAATAAATGTCCAGAAAGGGTCAGCTGCTGGGCTGGGTCTCGGAGCCGCCGAGACAGCGATGGCAACCGGGAGCCCCCAGGCTCGGGATATCTTCAGCTTGCTGGTGACCCCTGACCGAATACCTCCTTTCACCATTCCCAAGTGGAAGCAGCCCAGAGGAAGGAAACAGCTGCGGGCACTGACTAACCCTCCTGATCCCCACCCTGGAGTAGCCCTGAGCCTGGTCCACCTCCCCAAGGTCACCACACCTTATGGCTTTGTGACCCTGGGGGAGAGACCAGCTATGGCCAGCGAGGAGATCCTCCTGTGTCCCTCGCCACCTCCCAGCCGCTCTGCTCTTCCAACAGGCCACAAGGAGAACCCCAGTTGGCTCCAGACCAGGGAGGCTGCCTGGAGGAAAAACAAGTCCATCTGTGCTCCTCGGGTGCCAGGAATGAAGATCCTCTTCCACCTCAGGAAAAGCTCTGGCCCCCAAAAGAAAAGTCTTCTGAAGAACAACATGGCGCCTTGGAAGCTCCTCGGTTGCAGCTCTGGACACCTTGCACAGCCCTCCCTCACGTAAATCCGACTCACTTGCATGTCATGGCATCCCCTCCCTGACTGATGTCATGGTCCTCTTGGAGAAGGACAAACAAAACAACCATCACCTGATTTTATTGGTAAGGAAACTGAGGCCCAGAGGGATTCTTAGGACCAGGAAGAACAAGTGAGTGGAGACTTTGGAAGCCATTGAGTCTAACTGCCTCTTTTGGGGAAACTGAGCTCAAACCCAAGCTCAGAAAGATGGTAAGGAGTGGAGTTGGGATAAAAATCCAGGCCCTTCAACTCCATCTAGAATTTTCTTCCTTGTACCACATCATCCTCCCTGGAATCTCTCCCTTCATCCAAGGGCGGTCATGTCCCCTGGGGCTCCATCCCTTCCGACTGACCCACTGCCACTCACTTCAGCCTGTCCTAAGAAGCTTCCCCAGCCCTCTCCCCTTGGCCATCCCCCAGGGCTGCCTCCATTTCCCTGGGCTACAGGGAGCCTCTTCGGTTTCACAAACCCACCATCCTGCTCTGGATCTCTGCATAAGACGGCCACCTGGCATTCATCCTAAAGGGGGAGAGAGAGAGAGAGAGAGAGAGAGAGAGAGAGAGAGAGAGAGAAGAGAGAGAGAGAGAGAGAGAGAGATAGAGAGACAGAGAGAGACAGAGAAAGAGAGAGAGATAGAGAGACAGACAGAGACAGACAGAGAGACAGACAGGCAGAGAGAAAGAGAGACAGAGAGAGAAAGAGAGAGAGAAAGACACAGAGAGAGAGACAGAGAGAAGAGAGAGAGAGAGAGACATAGAGAGACACAGAGACAGAGACAGAGAGAAAGAGATAGAGACAGAAACAGAGAGATAGAGAGAGAGAAACAGAGAGACAGAGAAAAAGAGAGAGACAAAGAGACAGACAGAGAAAGAGATAGAGACAGAAACAGAGAGACAGAGACAGAGAGACAGAGACAAAGAGACAGACAGGCAGAGACAGAGGGAGACAGAGAGAGACAGAGAGAAAGAGTGACAGAAAGAAAGAGAGAGACAGACAGAGACAGACAGAGAGAGACAAAGAGACAGAGAGAGAGAGAGAGAGGAGAGAGAGAGAGAGAGACAGAGATAGACAGAGAGAGAGACAGAAACAGACAGAGACAGACAAAGAGAGACAGAGACAGAGAGAGAGAGAGAGAGAGAGAGAGAGAGAGAGAGAGAGAGAAAGAGAGAGAGAGAATGAAACAGAGAGACAGAGAGAGACAGAGAGAAAGAGATAGAGACAGAAACAGAGAGAGACACCCACAGAGACAGAGACACAGAGAGAGAGATTCAAGAACCAGCCCCTAGGATTCTGGATCAGAAAGGAAAATCCTGGTTCCATGAGGAAGTCTCAATGTATCGCTCGTGGGCTGTACGGTCAGGACTCTCCAGGACTGGAGCCATGAAGATGGGGAGGGTGCAGGCTAGCAGCAGAAGCACACTGCCAGCCCTGGCTTATGTCTGAGCGGCCACCAGGGACCTCCCTGAGGAACAGGGTGAGCCAGAAGAGGAGGCGGATCGGTCACATCTTGAGGCTGAGGAATAACAGATGGCCTGCCTGGTGGAGGCCGTGACATCTGTGAAACATTAAAAGAGAAGGTGGTCAGCTGCTCTGGAGAGGATTTCTGGAAAGACCTACGAGCTCAGGATGCGAGGTTGGACCCTCAGTGGTCTACACTGGCAGAATGGGGGCCCATGTGGCAGACAAGCTGCAGTGGCTGTGAGTACCACATGGGAAAAATGTTTGAGTTTATTATTATTATTAATTATTAGCTTTACAATGCTTTCTCCATAGAAAATAGAAAAGCACCAAATGAGATAACATGTATAAAGTGCTCTGCAAATATTAAACCATATGGAAATGTTGACTATTCTCTTTTTTTTTTTGCAAGGCAATTGGGGTTAAGTGGCTTGCCCAGGATCACACAGCTAATGAGTCTCTGAGGCTGGATTTGAATTCAGGTCTTCCTGACTCCAGGGCTGATGCTCTTCTCCCTGTGCCATCTAGCTGCCCCAATGCTGATGAAAAGAAGCCTTGAATCAAGAAGGCACAAGCTTTAATAGATATGAGATTTCATTGATAACAAGTTATAAGTGCTTAGGTTATCATAGTTCTTTAAGATTTACAAAGTGCTTCTTCCTTTGAGATTGGCAGTGTGAGAGCAAAATTTAATATCCCCATTTTACAAATAAGGAAACCGAAACTTAGGTGCAAAATTTAGGGCATAAAGCTAGGGGACTAGAATTGAACCCAGACCTCCTTCCCTTCTGTGACCCGGGGTCCTCTCTCCATGAGACCCCTTTGTCCCTTTCCAGATCTTAATAAATAGTCTTTCTGAGTTGCTATGGCTGAAAAAAATTACTCCTCAGTAACCAGTCTTCTGGGGATGGGCTTCTTGGCAATACGTCCATCGGTGTTGGGATGACAGACACAAAGTTGGGACTTGAAGTCTCTCCAGCAGGCAGGGCCTGCCAGAGCTTGTGTTCCACTGGCAAAGTCTTAGCAAAGCTAAGGTCACCTCTTCTCCGTGATGGAGCATCCGAGAAAGACGTATCCAGGAACAAATACCAAATCAATTATAAACAGAATGAAGTGACAATAAATAAAAATCAAAGAAAAGAAGTTGGGCAAAGCTGGTAATAAAATGCAAGATCTTGACTTCCCCTGCCTAAAACACAAATATCATAGCCTCACACATGAACAAGAGCAAACTCGGGTGTCTCAATAGAAAAGGGAGCTTATAGCAAGGGATAAAAAAGAAGGGTGGGTCATGACATTAAGACTATAAAACTCAGGTCTGTTGATCACAAATTCAGGCTGGACAGTGACTAGGAAGAGGAGGAAAGCCAAGGACATTGATCCCCTTAGCTTCAGGCTCACCCTGGATTAGGTGAAAAAGCTCTGAAGAAACTGAGATGGGAAAGATGGGAAAAGATTACCACATGTAAACCATTTCCACAAGGAGGAGTCCATTTCTTGAGCCCCTTTGTCTCCTACTATGCAGGAGGTGTGATTTCCTGGGTGATAGCCCCATGGTGATCCCCGCTGTGTAGTGACAGGGTGGGGATGATGGGAAAGGTTCTACAGGATGGGGAGGGATGTTTGAGAGACATTGGGGTCCTTAAAACTCCTCCTCAGTATCTCCATCTCTAAAGTGAGAGGATTTCCAGTCAGTCAATAAATATTAAGTACCTACTATGCGCCAAGCACTGTATCAAGTACAGAGCAAAGAAAGAAAGGAAAAAGACATTTGCTCATGATTTCATGGGGAAGACAACAAGTAATTAATATACAAACAAGGTATAGTTAGAACAAATTAGAGATAAGAGAGGGAAGGAACTAGAATGAAAGGGAATTGGGATTTAGGAATATCCATTTGCAAGCCTTGAGTAGGGGATGGATAAGAGTGAGATAGGCAACCCCACCAGTGGGCAATTATCAGAGTACAAACCTGAGGTGATGGGGGGCTGCCCCCCCAGGCTGGTAGCTGTCAAAGGAGAGGAGGGGGCTACGTGACAGACGATAGGAAGGTAAAATCAACAGGCATTAACAACAGATTGACTGGGAGGAAGAGGAAACCAACTTGGTTTTTAGCCTGGGTGCCTGGAAGGAGGCAGTAATAATTAAGTTAGGAAAATTAGAGGGAGAGAGACTGGGAAGGGGGGGAGAGAATGAGGTCCACTTTGGACCTGTATTTCTGGAACATCTGGTTTGAGATGTCCAATAGGCAGCAGAGAGGGTGGGGCAGAATGGGAGAATCATCAGTATATGGTAGTGGGCGGTCTTTTGTTCTCCACGAGGACCAAAATCGCAGCACGAGTGTGTCGGGCTCTAGCTGATCAGACCAATGCGACCTGCCACAGATCGGACACAAATAGCTCATATGAATTCTGACTCAGCACCTCACGTTTCTTCTGAGCTACTGAAATTCTGCTTTGCCCACGGAACACAGCACCTTTTCTGATGAGGGCACATCATGCTGGACCAGTGTCTCCCATCAATGGGTAAGAGAGATTTTGAGAGTGTCTCTCTATTGCTTTTTCTGACCAACACGTGAATGTTTGCCCTGTGTGAGTTCTCCATAAGACAATCTTTTTGGCAAACATACATTTATATATTTGTACATTTGCTTGGATCATCAGTATTTGGATGGTAATTAAAGCCATGGGAGCTGATGTAGCCAAGTGGAATAATATAGAAGGAGAAGAGGGCCCGTCTCAATGACCCCTTGCAGCTTCTAGATTATGAACAAATGCCCAGCCATTCATGTATTCAGGCCAGTCCTTGGCAGAAAGAGCCCCGCTTCTCATTAGAGATGAGGAATTGGATGAAATATGGATTCCTGCTTCCCACAGCAGGTGGCTGGTTCCAAATCCATTGATTTTTTTTCAGTGCTGTCAGAGACAAAATATCTAACCCCTCAATCCCCTGTCTTCTCTCCCACCCCCAGGATTCTCCCCATCTTGGGACCTACTTGCCTGTCATCCTACTCTGGACCAGAAGGGGTCAGCGTCCCCTTAGAAATAGGGAGACAGTGGTTTTCCCTCCCAACCTTTCCTCAGCCCCTCAGCCCTGGTGGGGTGCTAAATGCACTTTGATCCCCTATCCACTTGTCCCAATCTTTGTGAGGCCTTTGGCTCTTAGTGTCCCTACAACACAAACACCCTCCTGGACCCCATTAAGAGAGGTATAGCATTCAGAAGGAGGGAATTACTGCTTAATTCAGATACTTACTCGAGTACTGCATTCAGTTCTGGGCATCTTCAGAAAGGCTGGAGCATTAATCCAAGAACCCCCACGGACACTGAGAGGGCTGGCGACCAGCCTTAGTTGGAAACCTTAGAAGTCAGCTAAGTCCATCCCATATCTTCCATCCCATATCTAAACAAGAATCCCCCCAATCATCTCCGACAATGGCCATATTAGCTCTTTGGAATATTTCTAACAAGGCAGGAACCTCAACTTCCCAAGATAATCCACTTCCCTTTTGGTCAGCTCTAATTGCTTAGAAATTGTGCATACTCAACCCAAACCTACCCTTCTTCAACTTCTCCCTTGTTCAGAGCTTCTGCTTGGCCTGGGAGGACCGAAGAGGGCTGATCCCTATTCCCCATGGCAATTCTTCAGATGGTATGGTAGGGCCATACTTTTTTATTTTATTTTTTAACTCACATTTCTTTATAAATCATGTTGAAATAGAAAAATCAGAACAGAAAAAACACAAAAAAGAAGTGAACATAGCATGTGTTGATTTATGTTCAATCTTCAATAGTTCATTTTCTAGATGCAGATGGTATTTTCTATCCAAAGATTTTTGGGATTGCCTTGGAAGGACCATACTTTAGAATGGCAATGGAACAGCAAACATTAGTCTGACCCCTTCCTGTTACAGATTAGGAAGATGAAACCCAGAGAGGTCAAGTGATTGATCAAGATCACTTAAGCAGTACATGACAGAGTTGGGATTTGAAACCAGGGCATAAGATCATCTGTTTATTAACTATAACAAAAACTAGCATTTCTATGGTGTTTTAACATTTGTAATACAATTTACAAATATTAATTCATTGGAGCCTCAAAATAACTCTGGCAAGTTGATACTATCATTATCCCCATCTTACAGATGAGAAAACAGGAAGACAGTAGTGAGATGACTTGCCAACGGTCACAAAGCTGATAAATGTCTGAGGTTAGATTTGAACTCAGGACCTTCTGACTTTAGGTCCAGCCTTCTATCCAATGTACCATCTCACTGCCTCAGTGCAGCTAGATTCATTTCTTCATGAGGTTTTGACTTTCCCAGAATCACAAGGGAATCACCCAGAAATCTTTCTAAATCATGTTCTCCTGAGCCTCTCTAGACTAAACATCCCTACCTCCTCCAGCCATTCCTCTCTTGATTTGGTTTCCATCCTCTGCACATGCTCTTGCTGGGTCAATGTCCATCCCAAACCTTGAATGCTCTATATGGGTTCTGAGCAGCTCTGAAAATCCTCTCACAGACACCATCGGAGGTGCTTAAAAATGGGCTTCTACAGTCTCTCCCTTCTTCCCTAGTTATCAAGGCATTAAACTCTGTGGCAGGGGCACTGAAGCAGGAACCTAAGAGTTTCTACATCCTCCTTCCTCGCCTCCCATCTGATGTCTACTCTGATTCTTCCCTTCCCCCTCTTCTTCCTGGTCAATCAAAAATAGGACTATCCGTTTTCATAGAGAGCTTACAGTTCTAGGTGCATGGCCTACCTGGGCACATCTTACCCTGGGAGGTGAAGAAGATTCCCTGGGAAAGGAGCAGGGAAAGATGAGATAGAATACAGAGTAAAGGGATGGAAGAGGGAAGAAAAGGGGGAGGGAATAGCTGGGGAGACCAGATTCACTCATTTGCCCCATCATCAGAGAAAAGTAATGGTGTGCCCTGAATACTCAGGATCAAATTAATGGTATAGACAGAGTTGTTGGGGCTCAGAGGGAGAAGCCTCAGGCAGCTAGTATGGCCAGGGAAGGCTTCCAAGAGGAGGCAACATTCTGGCTGAGCCTTGAAGGACAGAGAGGATGTCAGTGATAGCCTCTGAAGTGCTTCCTCCTCGTCCTCACCATCCAAAAGCTTTTATTAGAGAAAGGAGACATACAGAGCTTTTAATTATAGAAACAATTATTAGGAAGTAATGAGTCTGGCAGCAGCCAGTCCGCAGTGGGGCTGGGTTTGGTTTTTGTCAGAATTGGTACAGAGTAGGTAAGCCAATTTCCCTGTCCCTCCTCCTCCTCCTCCATTACCCCCACTCCTGTCCCTGACTTGCCCTAAGAAGACGTGGATTCAACCCATTTTCCATTTTTCCAACAGAACTTGTTGGGGAAGGGAAAGGGATTCTAGGATGCCTGGTTTCCACTTACATTCCGCCCACCCTCATCAGCTATTCTGTTCCCTTTTTCTTCCCTCCTCCATTCCTTTACTTTCTCTATCTCATCTTTTCCCTCTCCCCTCCCAGGGAAAGATGTGCCCAGGTAGGCCATCACCTTGACAACAGCCCCTGGGTCTGTTCAATCCTAGCCACTTCACTGCTCCCTCCCCCATGCTCCCACCCCCAAATTACAGGTGGTTCATTTCCATGACAACCAGGTACCCACGTGACCCCTTCTCTGATGATTAGTCACTAGCTGAGTCTCCGAGGGGAGTTACTCACCTAATTGCTCCTGGCCCATGCTCCCCCTTTTCATCACACCCCTCCAGGACCTATGGTCTAGTGAGAGACAAGCCTGGGAATGAGATTCTGGAACCCTGCAGTCCTACTTCTGAATCCATCACTGAGGAACTGGATGACCTTGGGGAAAATCACTTTTACCTTCTAGGGCCCAGTTTCCCCTTCTGTAAAATGAAATTGCTGAAGTAGAGAATTGCTGCATTCCCTTCTGGCACTAACATTTTATATATTCTGAGGTTCCTCCCTGCTTGGACATTCTGAGGGGCGCAAATTTCTACACCTGGAGTGCTCTCAGATTTTGGAAAGTGGAAGAGCTCCCAGGTTCACCAGGCCCAGAAGACCAGGGTGACAGGCAGCTAGGTGGTGAACTAGATTGCCTTCCTCACCCTGACTCATCCCTCTCAAATCTGCTCTTCCCGGATCCCCCTTCTTTCTTTTTAATCTTCCTCAATTTCCCAACTTTTCTAGCTGCTGTCTAACTCGAGTTAGATCTGCTTCTTCTGTTCCCTGGCCTTGGGGTGGTTCTGGCCTCCTGTCTGGGCCTGAAAAGGTATGCTGCCTCCGCACAGCTCCCTGGCCTCTGAACATGAACATGCATCCCCCCTCCCAACTGCTGTTGGCTCTCACCTCCTCCTCTGCAGTCTGGGTTCCTCCGTTGGCAATACCCATGGCAGCCTTGAGAGTAAGGCACCGGCTGTTTATTCCCACCCATGGTCATTCATAAAGATGCTAATTAGGAACCCAGCCAACAGGACCCACTTCCCAGGCCCAAGCACTCAGGCTGGAGATGGCTGCCCCCGCTTTTGGCTGAGCCAAGCCCCTGGACTGAAACACAGAATGTCAGAGCGGAGGGAGGAGTCTTAGAAGAAATCAGAGAAAATGTCAGAGTGAAAAGGTGCCTTAGAAAGGACGGCATTAGAGTTGAGAGGGAACAGAGAATAAGAAATGGAATAAGTAGAAAGGGTCATCCTGTCTAACCTTTTCACCAGATGAAAGAAATATAAAGACCGGGGAAGAATTTAAGTAAATCATCTGAAATTACTCAGGAGGTTGTAGGCAGAGATCATCGGGGAAAACACGTTCTTATGATTACTAGACTAGGACATTGGGGCTCTCGTACCTCACTTCCTCTCCTGTACAATGAGGGGTTTGAACTGGATTACCCCAGAGGTCCCTGATAGCTCTTAATCTGTGATTCTGTAATCCTCTAAGACCCTCTAAGAAAAAAGAGAAGGAATCAGAACAAAATGGCCCATTACTTGGCTCTTTGCAGCAGTGTCTGGCTGGACGATTTTTTTTTTTTCTGTATTCCTTTCAGGGATTAGGGAGTGGGGCTAGTGAGATAGGAAAGCAGAAACTGGCTTTAAAGGTTAAGATTTCACTCCAGATTCCAGAATCTCTAAAGTGAGATCCAGTGACACGACCCCAACTTGTTCCTCTCCCCAATCCCCTGGGGCATCAGTCCCCTATATGTAGGACACAAAAACCTCAGCCAACTGTTTCCCTCCTGATTTCTCCATGAATGAATGAAGGAGGTCTTTTTTCAGTGCTTATTATATGCAAAACGCTAAAGGCATAAGCAGGAAAGTGAGGTGGTCCCTGGCTCTCAAAGAGCTTCTATTCTAATGGGAGGGATGGCACACATGGAAGGTTTCCGCTGCAAGTCAAATGGAGAGGTCCTCAGGTCCGGCTGGAAGTGGTGTAGCCACAAAGCAGATGCTAATGCCTTTTCTGTAACGTCACTCAGATCCGTTTCTGAGGTGGAACCATTTGACACGGAGCTGAAAGCCCGGCTAGTCCTAAGGCTCTGGGTTCGGGCTTCCCGCCCTGGAGGCGCTGGGGGCAGGGGGCGGCGGTCAGCTGTGGTGATTTGACCTTCCTGGGGCGGTGTCTCCTGTCTCTCCTTCAGGGGGCCTTGCTGCTTCAGCTGGGCCGGCTCCCCTTCCCCTTGGGAAGTTGCTGGCTCCTTGTCGGCGGGAACCGGCTCCCTGGAAAATGGCTATAGTCAGAAGCAGGACTTCTCTGAGCATCGCTGGCAACTGGCCAGCCGCTGTTGCTGATGGGCCCCTTCTCCATAATGATGTCTCCCTTCAAGGATGGTTGTGGGGACTCCACAGAGAGATTTGGAAAGCACTTAGCCCGGTGCCTGGCGCTAATTAGTGGCTTAATGAATGCTTATTGCTTTCCTTCCTTCTCGCAAGGAACCTCCTTCGACAGAGACCTGAACTAGTAAGCACCCATCTGCCAGCCTGGGAACTCCAGGAAGGGGGGGCCGCATTCTACCCAAACTTTGCATTTCTCCCCATCTACACAGCTCAGAGTCACAGAGGCTGGGCCGGGCACTGATGAATGAATGAACCCCGCTCCCATCCTCCGCAGACTTTCAAGAACGACCCCCCCCCCCAATGTCACAGCGATTAAGGGAGAATTTCTCCAGGACCCTCCCCCTAGGGCCCACGCCCTGGCAGATCAGAATGGGCTGGGGGCACAGCAGACGTTAGTTAGCTCCGTGGGACGCAATGAGGGTGACTGGGGAGGGGGGCAACGAGGAACTCTTTAATGTGGCCATTTGTAACGTGAGGATACGCCCCTCTCCCGAGCCCCGTATTCAAGGTCCGACCCACAAGCATTTACGAAGCCGCCCTGCGCCAGGGACCGCAGGGAAGAAGGGAAATCGGCCCCGGCCCTCGAGGAGCCGGCGCGTCCCGGGTGAGCCGGCGCGGACCTACGTGAGACTGTACGGGACCCACACACAAGGAATCGGTGCCTCGGCTCACGCAGTGCACAAACACGCACCGCCTGGCTCCCCGTCAGCCGCGCGAGCCTCCGCACCCGCTCTGCACCGCGTGCGGGCAGCCACACGCAGGGCACACTCACACATGCGGCGCCACGCACCGCGCGCCAGAGCCCGGCGGCGGCAGTCCCGCACCGCATTAACAAGTGTGCGCAGCGCAGGCACTCCAATGCCCCCACACGCTCACCCGCACACACACCCCCGCCCTCGGTCCGGACTCCGGCCCGGGGCTCTGCGTGGGAGGCGCGCGCACGCACGCGTGGGGGCCGGCCGGACACAGGTGGAGAGCGGGCCGGCCCGCCCGCCCAGGGCCCCCAGGGCTCGGGTCGGCTCCGGGGCCGGGCCGGGCCCTCCCCCGCCTCCCTGCCGCAGCAGCCCGCGCGCGCCGCTCCCCCCGCTCCCTCCCCCCCGGGCCCCCGCCCCGCGCCGGCCCCGGCAGCGGAGTTGGGCTCCGCAGACCGAGACCGCGGGCGGGCAGGCGGGCAGGCGGCTCGGGGCGCGCGGGGGAGGCGGGCGCACGGCAGCGCGCGGCGCGCGGCGGGGCCGGGGTGGGGGGAGGCGGCGGCGGCGGCAGTGGTGGCAGCGGGCTTCTGCTCGGGCTCCGGCTCCCGCTCCGGCTCCTCCGTCCCCGCCCCCAGCCTGGGCTGCAGGGAGCCGGGGGCAGCGGCGGCAGCCACGCGGAGGAGCAGCCGAGGTAAGTGAGCCGAGCCCCAGCTCAGGGTGGGGGGCCGGGAGCCCTACAGGTGCTCCCCTTACCCCCTCCCTCCCCTCCCTCCTTCCAGCAGTGCCAGTGCCCACCGCTCCGTGCCCGGGGTGCTAAGTGCCCGCGCCTGCGTCCCTGGTCCGAACTGGGTGGGGAGGTCCAGGGACCAGGCTCGGAACAGGAAAACTGCACCCTCGTCCCCGACTTCCTTCCCAGGTGCCCGGAGTGTCAGGATGCCATCGTGTGCCTTCTACAGCAGCCAGGTGCCAGGGTGGGCTCTGGCTCCAGAGCCCGGGAGCTCCCTCTCCCACTCCCGCTTCCCTTCCCTTCTCCCCCGCTCTTCGCCCCTTGCCTCCCTTATTTGCTCGGGGTACCCCACTTCCCCACCCCCCTCCCGCTCCTTGGCCCCTTTGCTTTCCCATCCCCTGCGCTGCTCCCTTTTCTCCCCCTCCCCCTCCTCCCCAGGTAACTGGGAGAATTCCCCAAGAGCAGTTAGGGAAGCTGGGGCTGGGATGTTTCCGTGGGGCTGAGATACCTTTGGGGCTCTCTAAGAAAAAAGCAGGGCCCCTCCTGGTCTGGGGAGCAGATCCATCTGCCTGCTTGGGCGCAGCCAGAGGGTCTGTCTTCCCTTCTCTGGGCCTCCCTGCTCTCTTCTTTTTCCTTCTACCATGATCTTTTATTCTTCACCCCGCTTGAAACTTTGGGTTAAAGTCTCAGCAGGGCCAACCCTCCTGTGGCCCTCTGCACCCATCCCAGTTGTACGTTAGGAAAGGATGAATCACTCCTGGGCCTTAGGGGGCAGGTTCCTGGGGGGTTTGGGGGTTTTCCTCTAAAGAACCACGCTTGGGGGTGGGGGCAGAGGGCCCTGCCCCCCTCTCACTGCTCACCTTCCGGGAGGGAATCTGAGGTGTGCAGGAGGGCAGGTGGCAGCTGGGAACTTTTGTTTCAGGAACTAGAAGGGGCTGAGCCGAGCTGCTCTGGTGTGCTGGGGTGGGAGGCTGTGCTGGCTGGCAGCAAGCTGTAGGGAATGGGGGTTGCTGAGTCTGCACTGTACTCCGCTCCCCATCAAACCAACCAACCAACCAGCCATGGGAATGTGCTGGGGACACACAGGCCTGAGGGAGCATCTCTAGGAACACCTTTTTCTTCCTGGTGTGCACCGCTCCCCAGATCTGGTTCCCCTTGGGCATCCGAGGCCGGCTTCATCCCCTGCTAAGAGCCAGGGTCAGGAGTGAGGAAGAGATGGGGGAGGGGGAAGGGAGGAAGGAGGAACAGAAAACAGGGGCTGGGCCAGGACTGAGAGCAAACTGAGAGGTAGCTCTCAAGGAGAAAGGGGAGGGGGAGGGGGGATCACTCAACAAGTCTTTATTAACTGCAGTTTGTCCTGCCCTGTGCTAGGACAGGAGATGATCTCCTCAGAGAGCTTGCAACTCCCATCTCAATACATCCCATAAACTCACATACATCTGAAATGGGGGAGTGTTAGAACAGGGCTAAACTGTGGGCATGGATGATCCAGAAGGGCCGGTCTCAGGAGAAGGGCTCTGGACAGAGGGCAAGATTTGGGACCGGAGAAGCTGGGTTTGAAACTCGGCTCTCCCACTTCCATCTCTGTGACCTTCATTTCCTCTCTCTGGGACTCAGTTGCCTTATTTGGAAAGTGAGGAGGTCAGGACTAGGCAGCCTGCAATGGCTGACATCAACATATTGCTTTAAGATGTACAAAGTGCTGCAATATGTTACCTCATTTGATTCTCACAGCTCAGAGAGATAGGTGCTGATAGGATTATTCCCATTTTACAGATGAGGAAACTGAGGCTAGAACAGGTTTAGAGATTTGTCCAGAGTCACACAATTAGGAAGTATCTGAGGCTGCTATTTTAAAGATCCTTTCCAGCCCTAATTAAAGTCTCTTCTAGCTCTTGATCCTTTGGTTCTCTAAGTAGGATGGTGATTTTTCTTTTTGGAGGGGGATGAGGGGAAGAGTTGCAGAGTTCTTCCAGAAAGGAGTGGTTCTGCCTAGGGGAACAGAGGGAGATAAAGGTATGAGAGGGGGATTAGGGCCAGAATGAAGGGGGCCTCAGGATATGGGGAAGAGATGGGATGCTGGGAGGGATCATTGAATCCACTAGTCCTGTCCCCATTTCTATCTCCCTTCCCCTTCCTTCTTAGGGTCTGGGTTAAGAGTTGTCCAGTCTTTGTCCTGGTAAGCTTCAGGATGCAGCATCCATCAGCTTTGAGCAGGTCATCCTAGTTTTCAGTCTGAGAAAGGGGACCCATCTTAGGATCGTAGGATGTAGAACAGAAATGGAGCCCAGAGATCATTTTACTAAAGAAGAAACTGAGTATATAGTGATGCCCCCAGTGCCCTTACAGGTTAAAGAGGCAGAATTAGAACTCATCTCCTCCGACTTGAATATCAGCTCTGGGAGCAGGGCCTGTCTCAGTTTTGCGTTTGTATCCATGCAGTAATAAGCACTTAATAAATTCCTTTCATTCATCAGCATACAGGGTTGCATCCTTTGAAAGGAGACCCGAATTGGGACCAGATACAGGCAGCTGCTTAGAACACAATTCAGGAATCAGAGGGAATGCAATGAAGGATACTTTTAAATATGGCTTTACACAAACTCACCTATTTTTAATGCCAGGAAATGCTCTTCTCCATAGAAAGCACAGATTTATTTGGGGATTAATCAGGTCACCTGAGGCTCAGTGATTGCAGGGGACCATCACCCAAGGGGGTACGGCTCCCAGATCTTGCTCAGGCCATGGAGCTGGCTCTGGTCCTGGGCGCCCATGCCCCTTCATTTGCAGACCCAGCCTGAGCTCTCTCCTCATTCGAAGGCCCAGCAGCAAGCTGTGGCCCGAGGCTTACCGCTCTAAGCTCAGCCTTGCATGGGTCTCCTCCAGGAGACTGTGGGAGCCAGAGTCAGGGTGGACATTGGGCTAGGAGTCCAGGTCTAATTCTCAGCACTGTGGCTATTAAGTCATATGATGTAGAGCCAGAAGAAGCCATAGAGGTCATTTTAATTCAAGCCCTTCATTTTACAGATGAGGAAACTGAGCCTCCCAGAGGTCACACAAGTCACTTGAACAAAGAAATCCAGCTGATCAGTGACAGCCAGAATTTGAGCTGATGTTCTAGAGGCATTTTACGTTCTAGTTCATGGTTTCCATTAGAATCAGGCAGCATGTAGACTAAGAAAACACAGAATGTTATTTTGTTCAGTATTTCCAATTATATTTCTTGGGGGGGGGGGGGAGTAAGGTAATCGGGGATTAAGTGGCTAGCTCAGAATCATGTTGGAGGCCACATTTGAACTCAAGTGCACTGGAATCCAGGTCCGGTAGATACTCTCTCTACTGTGCCCCTGACAATGACATTTTAATCTGGTTCCTGCTGCACTCAGGTGTGCAGAGTACTGCATTGGCCCACTGGTTGTGTGTTTGGCATCTCTAATCCAGTCCCACCCAGTCATCTTACAAATGAGGAAACTGAGGTCCAGAGGGGTGCATTTTTTTGTCGAAGGTCACACAGCTAAAAAGCAGTAAACCTTCTGACTCCGAATCTTGGGATCTTTCTATGATGCTGCAGCTGCTTCTTGTTTCACCTCAGTCTCCTCATCTGTAAAATGCTCCAACCAGGGCTTCTGGGACATAATGGTGGTGGAAGTGCTTTGATATAAGGGTCTATCATTATTACCTGCCAGCACAATTCCTGCCTGACTCACCCTCCTGCTCTTCCCTGGCTGGAGCTCAGAGTGCTTTAGTCATCCCCTTCCGAGAGAGTGAGTTCTCTCTGGTTTATGGACTGAGATAAATTGAGGCAGCCAGAGCAGAGAGGTCTCCTGGGAGTTAATGTTAGCCCTGGAAATGGTTTCTGGCTGTACAGTTTCCCCTTGGGAGTCCAACCCCCTGGTACAGTGTAAAGGCCACAGGATTAAAATTCAGAATTGAATCACAGTTCTAGTTAGTTCCCCCTGGCTGGCTGCCCTTGGTCCATGAGCCTCAGTTTCCTTCTCTGTAAAATGCAGGGATTGGATCAGATGATTCCTAATATCTTTTCCAGCTCGACGTGCATCCAGAACTTTTCTGATGAGATACTAAAAGAAGTTCTTGAGTTGGTAATAGATAGATATCAGTTCTAGGGCTCCCAACTTCCTGGGAATCATTGGCTCCCCAGGCCACCAACCTAGCAGAAGCTGTACAAAGTGGATTGGGTGGTGCACTAAGGGTTAAGATGCTCAAATTAGGTTCTAGTTGGTAGCTAATTAAGCACTTAATGAGTTGCTGTAACATTAAAGCCCGAAGGGGTTGGGAATCCAGGGCAACCAATGCATCAATTCCTTTGCCCCTGAAACGCGGATCCCCCACCCAAATTGGGGCTTAGAAGCAGCAGAAGAAAAAGGGCAGGTGGGGAATGGGGGAGACTCGGTGGCTGGAGTGGTAGAAATGTCTGATTCTGTACAGCATGGAATCTGGGTCACAGCCAGGCCTTCTCAACTTCCTCATCTTTAAAATTGGGAGGGAGATAGGAGTTGAACTGGATAGACTAAGTTCCCTTCTAGCCAAATCTCTTTCTGTTCTGCCATTCTGTGGTCCTTCTCAAGGGTCACTGAAGCATAGTGGATAGTGTGAGGTTCAAATCCTGCCCCTTACACCTCACTATCCACGTGACTTTGGGCATCCTCCAGGCAACTCTCAGTGTCTCTAAATTCCAAGTGAGTTACTGATTTACATGATGAAGGCCTCATACACTTACTAATTGTGTGATCCTGGGCAAGTCCCTTCACCCTGTTTGCCTCAGTTTACTCATTTGTTGAATGAGCTGGAAAAGGTAATGGCAAACCACTGCAGCATCTTTGCCTAGAAAACCCTAGATGGGGTCACAAAGAGTCTTACGTGATGGCAACAATGGTGGAAAGGATTTTCCTTAGTGGAAGTTCCCTATATCAATGAAATCATGGGTCAGAAACAAAATAAAAATTCTCCCTTCCAGCTCTGACTTGTAGATCGCAATTCCAGATTTGCAAAGCACTTTCCTCAGAACAATCAAGTGCAAGGATTATTCCTTTCATTATACAAAGGGGGAAACTGAGGCTTGGGGAATGTTAACAGCTCCTTTTGCTGTGAATATGACCACCCAGTTAATATTTGAACAGGGACTCAACCATCACTATTGGGTCTTTATTCTTCTGTTCTTTATTTCTTTTTATACACTCATACTGGTCTCTTTGTTGTTTCTCATATTTCCCACACTACAAATGTACCCCCTTATCACTTCCACCTCCCAGAATCCCTGGCTTCCTTTGGTTGTGAATGAGTCAAACTGCTAATTAGCAAGGCAACCTCAGAAGAATCCCAGTTCCCAGCAAGGCAGGGAAACCCAAACCCCCGTTTTTTTGTTTCCAGTAGGGCCCTAGTCCTTCAGTTTGAGCTCTCCTGAACTTTCTATAATTTTCTCCTCTCCTCAATACTCACAGGCCTGTTCCTGCTTGACCTTGCCCTAGAACTGGCTGTCAGAAGAGATCTGCCCAGTTTTTAGCTCATAATGCCTTGAGGTGTTATACCTCTCAAGGGTATTTGGATTTGAATGAGGAATTTGGAAGCATTGAGAAGCCTTCAAGATGCCAAAGGATAAATCTAGATAGCTAAGGAGCTCACGGGTGGTGGTGGAGGGCTGCTTAGTGCCCCTTCTGCTAAGGCCGGCTCTCCAGGGAGAATAAAAACATATATTGAGATAGTCCTGCAAGGTTTGCTGAGCCTTCCTGGCAATTCTGCTCTGGACTTTCTCCAGTTTCTCAGCAGCCTTCCTCATCAAGGGATGATTTCCAGAACTCTTGGGGTCCTTTTCATCAAAGTGTCTTAATCGTTTGTGTGGGCCCTGGACCACTGGGGTAGTCTGGTGAAGTCTTTCTCACAATTGTATTTTTAAAAAATCATAGTTGGTGAGAATAAAGATGTGATGTTTTTTCCTGTTTTTTCTGTTCAAATTCATGGATTCCCTGAAATCTATCTACAGACCTTTTGGAGGATTTCCTGGATCTCAAATTTAAGACTGCTTTAGATATGATTGAATCAAAGTAGAGGAAGCAAGGAAGGAAGGAAGGAAGAAGGAAGAAAGGAATAACAGAGGGAGGAAAGAGGGAAGGAAGTAGGGTGAGAAAAAAGAAAAGAAGGAGGAAGGAAGGGAAAAAAGGAAAGGGAGCAAGAAAAAAAAGCCTTTATTAAATGCCTACTGTGTGCCAAGAACTATGCTAAACCCTTTACAATTATTATCTTATTTGTTTCTTATAACAATCCTGGGAGGTAGGTACTTTATGATACTCATTTTACAATTCAGGAAACTGAGGCAGGCAGCAGGTAAGTGATTTTCCAGGGGTCATGAAAATAATAAGTACCTGAGGCTGGATTTGACTCTAGGTTCAGCATTCTATCCCCTAAACTATCATTCTGCTGGTCTTAGCCACTTTGCTTCCCTTTAAATGTGGCCTATGCTTGAATTAACTTTCTTGACTGCCTTATCAAGCTTCACTAAACCAGGCAAATTCATACAAATAGTAAGGTTTGTATGAGCCCACTATGGGCCAACTAGAGTGCCATATGCTAGGTATACAGAGAAAAAAAGTAGAAGTCCTTCCCTTCAAAAAGCTTTCATTCTATTCTAATAGGAGAGATGATAGGTATATTTATATGTGTGTATGAATATATATACCTGCACATATATGAAATACACACAGGTTCTTATTAAGAAAGTAAGAGTGTGTGTGTGTGTGTGTGTGTGTGTGTGTGTGTGTGTGTATGTTAGAGACCAAGAGAAGGAGGGAAAAGAAGGAGAGAATCTATGTAAAATGACTGGAACATATTTTGGGGAGCGAAAGGTCTTCAGCTCAGGGGATCAGAAATGGCTCCATGTGGAAAATGATACTTGAATCATAGCTCCCATTTCTGGAGCAGTTTTCATTTTACAATAAGCACTTCTTTTCCATAAGACATGAGTCCATGTCAGCATTGTTATGTCTGTTTTACAAATGGGGAGTCTGACGCTCAGAGAGGGAAGTATCTTGCCCAATGCCCCATCCCCATTTCCCCCAGCTAATAAATGGCAGAGTTAGGACATAAAACCAGGTTCTGTGATGTCCATCCCGTGGTTCTCTCTACCACACTAAGCTGAGTTGCAGGAAATACAGAACCAAACGGGAGAATCCCCAAGCCCAGGCCCTTCTCTGTTTAGTTTCTATAACTCCTTCCAGAAGAGGGAGAAGCCGCTGGTTGTCAGAAAAAGCTTTACAGACAAGGTGAGATATGAGCCGGACTATAGTCTTCTGGAAGAGGGCTGACGCCCCAAGGTGCAGAATCAGGTGTGTTTTTGGACATGGCCAGGGCAGGAATTTGCTTTGCTTAGTATACATATCTCTTACAATGCATTTTTTATTATAGCTTTTTATTTACAAGTTATATGCATGGGTAATTTTACAGCATTGACAATTGCCAAACCTTTTGTTCCAACTTTTCCCTCCTTCCTCCTACTCCCTCCCCCAGATGGCAGGATGACCAATACATGTTAAATATGTTAAAGTATAAGTTAAATATAATATATATCTTCATGTCCAAACAGTTATTTTGCTGTACAAAAAGAATCGGACTTTGAAATAGTGTACTGTTAGCCTGTGAAGGAAATAAAAAATGCAGGCGAACAAAAACAGAGGGATTGGGAATTCTGTGTAGTGGTTCATAGTCATCTCCCAGAGTTCTTTCGCTGGGTGTAGCTGGTTCAGTTCATTACTGCTCCATCAGAACTGATTTGGTTCATCTCATTGCTGGAGATGGCCACGTCCATCAGAGTTGATCATCATATAGTCTTGTTGTTGAAGTATATAATGATCTCCTGGTCCTGCTCATTTCACTCAGCATCAGTTCATGTCAGTCTCTCCAGGCCTCTCTGTATTCATCCTGCTGGTCATTTCTTACAGAACAATAATATTCCATAATATTCATATACCACAATTTATTCAGCCATTCTCTAATTGATGGACATTCACTCAGTTTCCAGCTTCTAGCCACTACAAACAGGGCTGCCACAAACATTCTTGCACATATGGGTCCCTTTCCCTCCTTTAAGATCTCTTTGGGGTATAAGCCCAGTAGAGACACTGCTGGATCTGATAACTTTTTGAGCACAGTTCCAAATTGATCTCCAGAATGGCTGGATGGGTTCACAATTCCACCAACAATGTATCAGTTCATACAATGGATTTTTGTTTTCCTTTAATGGGGGAGAGGGGTAGGAGGGAAGGAAAATAAATATTTAATAAGAATTCTTCATTGTTCTTCTTCTTCTTCTTTTTTTTTTTTTTTTTTTTTGCTGAGGCAAGTGACTTGTCCAGGGTCACATAGCCAGGAAGTGTTAAGTGTCTGAGGTCAGATTTGAACTCAGGTCCTCCTTCAGGGCTGGTGCTCTCTTCCCTGCACCATCTAGCTGCCTGTGTTTATTGTTCATTAAAAAATAATTTTAAAAAGAAGAATAGAGAAAGCATTGCAGACAAACGTTCTGAGGCAAGAAAGCTCCAGTGAAATATTCCCAGGGGAGTGGGAAGACCTTGAATGAAGACTCCATGTTGGGGAGGAAAAAGCAAGGCAGCAGAAAGAGACTGGGGCTACAGCACAGGGGGTCTCAAATGACCAGACCAAGAAGTTTATGCAGTCTATCATAGAGTACAAAGAGCCTTGGGCTTGGAGTCAGAGGAACCCTTGGCCAAATCCCAGTGACCTTGGACAGCATCCCTTCCTGCCTGCCTCAGTTTCCTCATCTGTAATATGATGGGATTTCCCTTATCAAAAGTTTCTAAAGCCAAATTTTTTTGTGTCAGTTTGGTGAAACCTTATAGATCTGTTCTTAGAAGTTTAAAATGTATAAGACAAAAATACAAAGATCGCAAAGGAAATCTATATATTGAATTAAAGGTGGATTTTTTCCGATCTAAGTTCACAGTTCCCTTGAAATATAATTACAGAGCGCTTCTTGATTAGAATTAGACGTCTCTAAGGTCCTGTCCTGTGGGCAATGGGAGACCTCTGGAGGTATGGGAGGTTTCTGAGCAAGGGAGAGACAAAGCAAGCCTTGGGAAGAGGGAACCCGGACTGGCCTGGCGGCCGTATCAGTAAGGAAGCAGCTGTGTCAGGTCGAAGGAAGAGGAGAGAGTCCAGGCCCTCCCAAGTCCTGCTAGCCTCCCCCTCTCGGCCTCCCCCCCATCCCCAATCCTGAGGGAAGGAAAGGCTTCCCGCTGCCTGGAGCCCTCCCAGCAAGGCCATCTGTGCTGGCAGCAGCCGGCCCCCTGAGCTGCTGTGTCCCACTGCATTAAGGAGAGGCAGGAGAATGTCGCTGTCCAGGGTCCCCTGAGGGCGCAGGCAGATGTGATGCTCCCAGCAAGGGCTGCAGAAACGGGGATGTGACAAGGACGGCCCAAGGAGCGTGGGGCCACAGACTCGGAGGGAGAGAGCGGGACTGGGGCAGAATCTCCAGAGAGCCAGAAAGGCACAGTGCCTCCGGGAGACAGCTCCCTGGGAAGGGCAGCACATATTTTTTAAGGCTTTTTCATGGGAAAAACCTTGAACTTGGATCCAGGAGGCCTGGATTCTGTCATTTACCGACCTTTAGATAATCTTGAGCAAGTGGATTTACTGATCCTGATGCTCAGTTTTTTCATCTGTACAATGGGTATAATTAAGACCTGTTCAGTATAGTCTGTTGTAAGAAAAGCACCTTGTAATCTGGAAAGCATCTTAGATATGTTGATTTTGCTTATTTAAACAGGGGCTGAAATAACTGGGCCCAGTGTCTGGCAAGGGGGTGGGCTGCCCTCAGACAGACTTGGAAGTCCCCAGTTCTCCTGCTCTCCACAAACCTAGATACTCATTGCATGCTCTTGGAGACAGCTAGAGAGAGAATGCTAGTGCTAGAGTCACAAAGATCTGAATTCAAATTCAGCCTCAAACAGGTGACTCCTGGACAAGTCATTTTACTCTTGATGGCCTCAGTTTTCTCAACTAACTACTCAAGGAAGATAATGTTTGTGAATTGTTTGGTATGTTGCCTGGCACATAGTAGGTGCTTAATAAGTACTCCTTCCTTGCTCTGTCCTATTTGAGCTCTTTGGGGTTAAGAGAAATGGGACCATAATTTAAAGCTGGGCGAAACCATTAGTTAAAGCTGGGAAACAGGGTGGGCCATCTGCTTCTTCCTCCCTGAACTTAGGCCTTCATTCCTTCCAGGATGAGATGACTTTTCCTGCATCTGAGAAGCTCAGAACAGGTCCTGTATATAAGCAGAAACTAGAGAAGCGAGAGAACCTGAGGTTCTGGTCCTAGAAAGCTCAGAAACCCATCTGGGGCCACCTGGCCTCCTGCCCACATACCCCTCCTGCCTGGCAGGTGACTCCCCTTGCAGCAGTGACCCCTCCCTGGCTTCCTCTGCAGCTAATCATGCATAAAGATGAATGCACAAGGCTGGATCTGCCCTTGAAACACTTGTCTGTTATCCAGTTGGGGATCAATAGAGTCTTGCCCTCCTCACCAGAGTAGGGACCTACCCCTTGTCATTTACCAATCAGTTGATCAGAGAGACTTTGCTGAGCACTTTCTATTTGCAAAGTCCTGTGTTGGGCCCTGTGAAGGTTGTCCCCCAAAATAATGATGATGATGATGATAATGATAGTTTTAGCTTTGCCAGAGAAACCTAGAACAGCTGGGTGTTACAGTGGGTAGACTGCTGCACCTGGAGTCAGGATCCTGAGTTCAAATCCTGCCTCACCCACTTTACTGTAAAGTAGAGATAATAGCATCTGTCTCCCAGGATTTTGTGAGGATCAAAAGAAAAAATATATGTAAAGGATTTTGCAAACTTAAAGCATTAGGTGAATGCTATTATTATTATTTTATATATATTATCTCATTTATCTCCCACAATGATCTGGGGGAGGGGGAAATGCTATTATTGTTCCCATTTTACAGATGGGAAAGTTGAGGCAGACAGTTTCTGTGTTTCACCAACTAGCTGTAAAGAGCTAGTTTAGGGAGATAAGGGGCATTTCAAGGTGACAGCAATGACCAGCCATGATTCTAGAGGACTCGATGTGAAACCAACTGCTCACCTCCTTCTGACAGAAAGGTGATGGACTCAGAGTACAGATTGATTCATTTATTTTTTTTTTTGTATGCAGCCAATGCAGCAATTTGTTTTGCTTGACAATATGTATCTGTAACATGGCTTTAGTTTTTCTCTTTCACAATGGGGTGGAAGGGAGAGAAGGTAGGTTTTTGTTGATTGAAAAACAATTTAAATAAAAATTTTAAAATTGGCGGCAACAATTAAGCACCTACTATATGTAAGGCATCATATTTAAAACATAGTAGATGCTTAATAAGTGTATGTGGAATTGCAAGCATGTAGCAGTAACTGGAAGATAACCTTCCTTCTCCAATTTCATCCAAAACAAAACAAAAAGAAAGAAACAAAAAGAACTCATCATAAGTAGCAGAGGCAGGACCAAGACCTCTACTATGTTGGGAACCAAAGGATCTGGATTCAAATTTGGCTCTGCCGCTGATCTGTGTGACTCTTCTTTGTAAATTAGACTAGAGGCCACTTCTCAGCCTCAAACCTTGGGATCTGCTCTTTGAATTTCAAGCTAACACATAGCATGGGAAATTCTGAGACCCCATCTGGAGTCATAATGTTAATAACTCAATCAACAGCCCTTCATAATAAGGCAACTTCTCTGGGCCAGGCTAGGCACTGAGGACATGGAGAAATTCTATAGGGGGAGATAACTAGTAAGTGTATAATAATAATAGCTGACATTTATATATAATGCTTACTGTTATCTGGTCCCCATGATGACCCTAGAGATAGGTGTTATGATCCCCACTTTACAGATGAGGTAACTGAGGCAAACAGAGGTTAAATAGCTTCCCTATGGTCACATTGCTATTAAGTGTATGAAGCTAAATTTGAACTCGGAGCTTTCTGACTTTTGATCCAGTGCTCTATCAACTATGCCATAGAGAAGCACAAGTTAATGAGGGCACGAGTGGGCAACTGGATAATCAGGAAAGGCCCTCTGTGGAGGGTGAGGTTTCTGCTGAGCTTTGAAGAAAGCAACGGTGATGGGGAACGTGTCTCCAGCAAGCTGAGTTTAACATATATTGGATTATCTGCTGTCTAGGCGAGGGAGAGGGAGGGAAAGAAGGGAGAAAAAATTTGGAACACAAGGTTTTACAAGGGTGAATGTTGAAAACTATCTCTGTATATATTTTGAAAATAAAAAACTTTAATTTTTAAAAAGGGTGTCAACTTAGGCAAAAGCATGGAGGTGGGAGATGGGCTGCTGTGTTTGAAAAAGCCCAGAAAGCCCAATAGCCGTACAGTGTGGGGAGATGAATGTATAATGTCAGTTTGTGTTTACTCTGGGCCGGGTACTGTTAAGTGCGGGTATTACCCAAACAAAGAAAGACAGTCCCTGCCCTCAGAGAGTTTACACTCTAAGTGGGGGAGATACCGAGTCAATGGGAGCTGAAAAGGGTGGGGACAAGGCAAACACAAGCCCGTGGACCGGTGCCAGTTTGTGAAGGGATTAAATGCCAAACAAAGACATTTAAATTTTTTCCCCTAGAGTCAGGAGGGAGTTTATTGAGTAGAAAAATGACAGAGTCAGACTTTGCTTTAGGAAAATCACTTTGGCAGCAGAGTGCAAGATGGATTGGAAAGATCAATCTGGGAAGAACAACTGGGGGTCCAGGCCACAGGTGAGAAAGGCCTCCAGATGAGGGGGCGGCTGTGTGAGTGATGAGCAGAGGTACAGTGAGATCGCCGGATAATGGGGGAAGTGGAAGCAAGGATAATGCTTAGATTGCAGATCTGGCTCAGGGGAGGAATGGTGGTATCCTCAACTGGGGAAAAATACAAAAGGAAGATGAAAAGAGCAGAAAGACAATGAGTTCTGTATAAAACAGCACTCTGAAGCTGAAATGCCTGGAGGACATGGATTTGGGGGTGCTCAGATTTAGATGATTCTTTACAGAGATCTGAGAGCGTTTGTAAAATGTGTAAATAACAGCAACTTCTTTGCTCCCTAAAAAAAGGCCACAATCAACTCAAACTGAACCCCTTTCCCTTGGGACTCTAGAGCCCAGTGCCAAAAGGGACAGCCAGGAGGGCCAAAGTTCAATGCATCTGTCCCCAGCCTTGGGAAGGGGAAGATGGAGAGCATCTTCCTGGCCCCAGGAACCAAGGGCTGCGGACCTGCCCCTGCTTTTCCTTCTTCCAGGTCCCTCTGTCCTAGAACATCCTGGACTATTTGTCATCATTGGGAACAGTCTGTCTTTGGCATCTCCTTCTTACTCCAACTCCCAACTTTCAGGTCTGAATATGAAGGACTTTCTTCATTGTCTCCATCTCTAGCCTGGGGTTCTGTCCCCACTCTGGCTACCTAGGTTCTCCAGGATATGGAAATGAGAATCTAGATTTGAACTGTAATTTAGGATTAGAGATTTCTAAAGTTTTGAAATATTAACATAGAACTCAGGGTGTCAGAGCTGGGAAGGTCCTTAGAACCCAGGATGTCAGAGCTGGGAGGGCCCTTAGAACACAGGATGTCAGAGCTAGGAAGGTCCTTAGAACCCAGGAGGTCAGAGCTGGGAGGGTCCTTAGAACCCAGGGTGTCAGAACTGGGAGGGCCCTTAGAAATTCAGCCTTAGGAATCCCCTTAGAACATACAACAGAAAATGTCAGTGCTGAAGGGCAGTTCTCAGAACTCAGATTGTCAAAAGTGGAAGGGGCTTTAAAACACATCATCAGAACTGATAGGTATTGTTGATATCATCCAGAAATATCAAACTTGTAGACCTGTGGATTGCTTAATGCTCCATAAGAGTATAGCCTGAAACAGATAAAAATATAATTGGAAAATGTTTAACAAAATAAATAAAAATACAATATGGCATAGACAATGTGAATTCGTGATTTTCTAAGTCATTATGTGGTCAGCAGGGATCTTTTTCTGCTTGAGTTTAGTCTAATCTACTTGAGTTTAGTCTAATCCTTTTATTTTATAAATGGAAAAACTGAGATTTGAAAAATGGAATTCACTTCCCCAAGGGGACACAGCCAAGTTAGTGTGGAACTAGGAGTAGGACCCAGTTGTTCTGACTTCCAACCCAGGGACTCTTTTCATGGCATCATACTTTGCTGAAGGCTAATCAGCAAACTTTGTAAGACAGCCAGAAACCTGGACATCTGGCCTTCCAGCCAAGAGTTATGGCATTGCCCCAGAACTCAGACACACACACATATATTCTCTCTCTCTCTCTCTCTCTCTCTCTCTCTCTCTCTCTCTCTCTCTCTCTCTCTCTCTTTCTCTCTCTCTCTCTCTCTCTCTCTCTCTTCTCTCTCTCTCTCTTCTCTCTCTCTCTCTCTCTCTCTCTCTCTCTCTCTCTCTCTCTTTCCCTTCTTTTCTTCTTCTTCCTCTTTTTCTTTTTTCTTCTCCTTCTCCTCTGTCTCTGTCTCTCTTTGCCTCTGTCTCTTTCTCCCTCTCTTTGTCTCTCTCCCTCTCTCTTTCCCTCCTTCCCTCCTTTCCTCTCTCTCTTCCCTGCTTCTTCCCCTCCCCTGATAGCTTTCTACTCAAGCAACAAAGAAAGAGTTAAACATTTGGGGCCAGGAGGGCAATGAGGAGAATTTTGAGTTAAAAAAAAATAGGCCACAGCTTATGTGGTTCCCCTGCCAGGCACTTTGGGATCAGCTGCCCCTTGTTCCAAATTAATAATTTTAGAATGTTAGAGCTGGAAGGGACCTTAGAGATCATTAGTCTGCCCCTTCAACTGACAGATGGAGACTCTCAGACCCAGAGAGATTATGGGGCTTGCCTGAGGTCACACAAGAGTTAGTAGCAGAGATATAATAAAAACCTTCCTCCTGGTCTAAGGCCCTTCCCAATTTAGATTGCTGTTTGGGGATGAGAGGCAACACTCAGCAAAATCTAGCTCAGGAGATCTGTGGTATCTCATCCCAGTGCTGCCATTAATTTTTGGGATAACCTAGATCAAAATTTCAATCTCTGACCCTCAGTGTAAAATAAGAAAGTTGGACAATATTTTTTTAAGTTTACTGACATTCTCTGTGTTCTGTGTTTTTCTTGCCAGTTCTAACATCCCGGGTTCTAAGGGCCCCCCCAGCTCTGACATCCTGGGCTCTACTAAGGGCCTTCCCAGCTCTGACCTCCTGGGTTCTAAGCTCCCTCCCAGCTCTGACCTCCTGGGTTCTAAGGAGCCTCTCAATTTTAATATTCCATGTTCTAACATCCATTCTAGATCTAACTTTCTATGGTTTATGAAAAGTTTTGGAATATTCCATTTTGGGGGAACAAGCTCTCATCAGCTTCCAGCAGATGTTATTCTCTCAGAGAAGGGGCCATCACAGTCTGACCCTCCATTCACCCCTTCTACATTTGGCCAGGTAGCCTACCACTTGAATCGTTTAAGGAAGGTTTGGCTGCTTCTGGGATCCTCTTCCTATTCAGGGCAGCCACCGATGAGTGATCCCCCAAATCCTGGTACTAACACCAGGCTTGTTCAAAGGCAAGAAAGGTCTCCTGTTTCTTTCTCTTCCTCTCTGTCTTTCTCCCCCCATCTTCCTTCCTTTCCTCTCTCTCCTCTTGTCTCTCTTTCACTATCTCTGTCTTTCTCTCTCTCTGTCTCTGTTCCTTTCCTTTGAGTGTCCCTGTCTCTGTCTCTTTCTCTGTGTCTCTCTATTTTTCTGTTTCTTTCTGTATTTCTCTTTCTCTGTCTCTCTGTCTCTGTTTCTCTTTCTCTCTGTCTCTGTCTTTCTGTCTGTCTCTCTTCCTCCCCCCAACTGGCCATGACCTTCCCTTCCACTGCCTGAAAATTTCCTTTTTCAAACAGGGTCATGAATAAGACATGGGAAGGTTGCGCAGAGCCAAGCTGCAGGTGCTGAGCCTCCTGGCCAGAGCAAGCATCCTCCCTCAGAGTGAAGTGGACCGGATTTGCTGCCTCTTCTGTCATTTCTCTGGCAGGAATCCTGATCCTGACTTTGAAGTCCTAGAGTCCAGCCCTCTTTGTGACCTTGGGTAAGTGAGCCTCTGTTTCCCTGGGCCCTCCTTTCCTTGTGTGTCAGATGATGATATTAGGAAGCTATCAGAAAAAGAGCATCTCTTCCTGCCTCCCCCAGGGCTGTGGTGGGGCTGGGAGAGGGAGTGGAAAGAACCGGGTGCCTGCATTTGAATCTGAGCTCCTCCCTGGATTCATCTCTGACACTGGGCAAAGTCACCTCCCTTTTCATAGCCTCAGTTTCCCTCTCTGTAAAATGGTGGGATTGGACTTTGTGAGCTCAAAGCCTCATCATCCCCTGCTCGAACTCTGCAATTCTGTGGGCCCTAGTGGAAAAGCAGCCCCGTTTTTTTGCAAATGTGAGGCATTATCAATAAGTTTATTAGTGAGTATCCCCAGTGGACATGGAGCTCCAACCCAAGGAGGTGACATTCTCCCTGTTGGGAAGTTAATTACTAAGTAAGAATATAATTTCTGGAGTCTGCTGCTGGGACTTCAAGGGACTTTACAGAAGACCCAGACATAGTGTGGAAGCAGCAAGACTTTGTGTTTAGCACATTAGTGAGAAGAGTACATAGCTTAATGGGAGATATCCTAGGGACTGATGAAGGGGAAGCAGGGGCAGGGACGAGGGAAAGCAGTTGCTGTGAGTATACAGCACACAGAAGTGCTGGTTCTGGAGTAGGAAGTCCCAGATTCAAATCCCTCCTTGGGCGCTCCCTACTTCTCTGGATGATCTTGAACAAATTCTTTACAGAAAGAGAAAAGACAGTCCTTGATTTCTCTGAGTTCACAATTAAGTGGGGAATATGCACAAACAAGCTATAGACTGAGAAATAGGAGGGATCAATAGAGGGAAGGCACTAGAATTGTAAGGAGTTGAGCAGGGCTTCCTGAACAAGGCAGGATTTTAGCTGGGACTCTTCCCATCAGGGGAGACATCAGATCAGGTCTTGAGAGGCAAATAAGGGTTAAATCAGATTTTCAGATCCATCTGCTTCACCAGGACCCTAGAAAGGAGGGTTGGCATCTGGGTACTTTGTGTACCTCGCCTAGGGGAGGGCAGCGACTTTTGCCTGGAATTTCCCTGCCCCGTGGGGTCTCCAGGCCATCTGTTTCTGAGCAGAGTGCAGTCATTGTAGAGAAGGCTGCAGTTGGGGTGATGCAATGTCTGACCCCTAGGGTCGGGGGAGAGAGAGGATTCCCAACTCCAAAGCTTGGGCCTAGGAACCCTCGCTTTCTCCCTCCTCCCTCCTTCCTGCCAAGGTCCTTGTGAGGGCAGCAGCCGGCCTGGTCTGAGCGTCAGCTAACGGCCATTGTTTCCCAAGCAGATGGCTAGCGGGCCCAGGGATAAGGCTTTGGCAGGGTGACCCCTCCTCATCCTGCCCAGAACTGGGACCAGAGGAAAAGCACAAGGGAGTATGGACGCCAGCTGCATCAGGTAGAGAGCAGTGAATTGATCCTGCTCTGAGCAGAGGCTCGGGCCTCTGGCATGGGGAGGATGAACCCAGGACAGCGTCAGCCCCGTGAGCCTCTGAGTCAGACGGAGGGCCCCGGGGTTCAGATCCTGAAAGGAGGGAGAGCTATTTCCTCAAGCATCCCCCTCGGTGGGCCTTTCTTCTGCCAACTGCCTCACTTCTACCACATGGGTTCTTTGGCTGCAGCAGGAGCCTTCACTCTGGAGTGGACAGGAGGCACTGTTTCCAGCACTCACTGGATGACTCAGGGATTGGAGGGGAGCACAAGGAGGGGGTTCCAGCTGAATCTAGAGGTTTGGGCGGCTGTCTTGGGGCAAAATTGCAGACCTGTTAGGATTCCTGTTTGACCTTTTCCCCAGGCTGGCCAGGCTCAAAGCTCCATTTGCCTCAAAGCCCTAGGGCAGAGGGAGCAAATAAATTCGCCACTACTGCCCTGAAGTTTTTAACCTTTTTTTTAATGTCTTGGATCTCTTTGTCCCATGAAATCTATGGACCCCTTCCGCAGAAAAATGTTTTCAAGTGTAAAAATAAAGAAAACTAATCATATTAAAATAAAGATATTATTTTCCCATACAAATTTAACGGGCTCCCCCCAAAACTGTCCCTGGAACTCCCTAAACTGCAGGGATAGGCTCCCTGTCCTGGAGCCTAGCGAGAGAATGCAGTGTTCCCTTGATGCCCACCTTCCATCACCATCCCACCTCAGGCTCCCTCCCTAACCTGATCCAGGTCTAGCGCCAGGCTGTCTGGCCATCTTCACGTCAGGCTCCGGGCCTCCCACCATTTTTGGAAATACTATGTCAGCCCCTGTTGCTGGTCACCATCCTATCCCTGTGACTTCCCAGACTAACACAGCTTTCTCTGCTTGCATGGCTATCTTCCCCTATGAAGATGAGCACGTGCAGAGCAGGGAGGGGCTCATTAATGGATCTGGATCCCCAGGGCTTTACACAGTGCCTAGGCCAGAGTAAGTACATTTAATTTCTCTCAGGGGAAGGACTGAGCAGGAGGTTTCTAGCTCCATTTATCACTTCACTAACCCCCTTTACCCTCCCCCCCCCAACCCAAGTGGGGCCCTCTGTGGGCCTCTCCAAGGGAGAATTGGCACTTATGTTTTATCGGGGGGACCCCCCAGAGGCTCTCCTTGCCCTTCTCCAGCTGAGCCCAGGCCTAGGGCTCTGAGAGAAGAGAATGGATCAGCCATGCTGAGAGACAGGGATATTCCCAGCCTCTGCCCTCACAAGTATGTGACAGAGGGAACACATGTCAGTCCCCCAGCTTCCCTCGCTTTAGGTCTCCCACTCCTGACTCAGGGCTGAGCCCCCCATCCCTGCTCCCACATCCCCCCCAGCCCTCGGGTTGGGAGCCTAGAGCATGGGGACGGGGAGCTCTGCTTCTCCTCCCTACTCCCTTTCCCCCTCACTGGGCCAGGAGCACAGGCCCTGAGAGTCACGACACAGCAGTGGGGGGAGAGGGGAATTGGGGGAGGTGGCCTTTCCTCTGTCACATTGTTCCTTTAGAAGGCAGGCAGGCAGAGTGAGCTGCTGGTGACAGGTTTCAGGTGGGAAGTCAAGTTCACAGGCAGAATCAGGGATCAGCCAGACTGCTGAGGGAGGGAAAGAAGAAGGGAAGGAGGAAGGAGGAGAAAGAGGAGGGAGAAAGGAAGAGGGAAAGGGAGAGGGGGGAGGGAGGAAAGGAGAGAGAGGGAAGGAAAGGAAGGAAAAAAGGAGGAGAGGAAGAGAGATACCAAGGAGGGAGGGGAAGGCAGCCCTCAGCCTCCAAAGCAAAGCATCTCGGGGTTCTGTCCACCCCATCCCCAAATCTTCTTGTGGAGGGGGGGCCACAGTAAGCCGCTGAACCCAGGAAAAGGACTGGGAGGCGCCAGCCCTGGTTTCCGCCCCCAGCTCAGCCCCTCACTAGTTCTATGGCTTTTGAGCGACAGCACAATTTGCTGCCACGGGTCTCTGCAGGAGATCTCCACCTCAGTGTTCTCATCTGTCAAATGAAGGGCCTGAACCACCACAGCACCATTCATATGCTGAATCTGGCACTCGGAGGACCTGGACAAGGAATTTCACCTCTGCCTCTGTGTCATTTGGGGCAAATCGCATGGTTTGTGCCTCAGTTTCTTTATCTGTAGAATATTTAGCTCATTTGGGACTCACTGGCCTCAGAATCCCTTCCAGCTCCTCCCTGGGCCTCAGTATCCCCTCTGTCAGATAAGAGGATGGGATGATCTGGCCGCTGATATCCCTCCCAGCCCTTCATACTAAGGACTCCTTTGGGGCCATTTTCCCGCTGACATTCTGATTTAAGGTCTCTTGTAGCTCTGAGGTTCTAGAAGTACTTCTCCAACAGCCAGTTCAGTCACACTCTCTCTCTTTCCCTCTCTCTCTGGCTGTATACCTTTCCCAGCCTTTGGGCTTGGGGACTCTTGGAAGGGAATGACCTAGAAAGAAAGTGATTGTTAGCCCCAGAGAGACAGAGAGAGGGATTTTATAGCTGGGGAGTAAGGAGGATTATGTCCCCAACAGGAGAATTAAGATAGGATTAAGAATAAATCTCATTTAGACTTGGTGCTTTCTATGCCCTGCCCCCTCCCCCTTCTGCCTTCACAATTTCTATCACCAGAACAGTGAATGAGAGATGCTGGAGCAAAACATATCTCCCCCTGAAGCCACCTGGTGTGTGACCCTTCTGGAGATGGAATCAAAGAACCACAGAGTTTTTAGTCTAGAATAATCATAATGGCTGACGTTTACATCAGTTTGTACTATTCCTTTCTCTCCCTCTCTCCTCCCCTCCTCTTTCTCCTTCATCCCCTTCTTCCCCCCTTCTCTCTCTCTCTGTCTCTTCCTCTCTCTTAAGCACTTTACAAATCATATCTCATTTGATCCTTAAAATAACCTTGCGAATAGGTACTGTTGTTATCCCCATTTGACGGTTGAAGAAACTGAGGCAGAGCTATGAGGTGACCTGCCCACTTGTCTGATAGTATCTGAGCATTTGATGGGCAGCTAGGCTGATACAATGGACAGAATGCTGGGTCTAGATTCAGGAGGGCTCATCTTCCTGAGTTCAAATGGGGTTTCAGATACACTAACTATGTGACCCTGGGCAAGTAACCTAATCCTGTTTGCCTCCGTTTCCTCATCTATAAAATGAGCCAGAGCAGGAAATGGCAAACCGCTGCAGTCTCTTTGCCAGGAAAACTCCAAATGGAGTGATGAAGAGTCAGACGTGACTGAACAACAAGAACAACATTTGAAAGGCTATTATGTGAAAGAGATTAGATTTGTGCCGCTTGGCCCCACAGGGCAGATCCCTGACGGCAGGCTGGAAGCTACAAAGAGGTGAATTACGATTAAATGAAGGGAAAACTTCTTAACAATTAGAAGTAGGGGGAATTAGAACTAGAATTAGCAGGAGGGGAAGATGGTTCCGGGGGGTGATGGGAGCCCGATGGCCATTTGTCAGTTAAATTGTAGAGGTGATTTTTTGGTTCAGACATGAGTTGAATTCCAAGGTCTCTCACAAGTCTTTAGGCCTGGCATTCAAGACCAGTGTGACTTCTCCAGATGACTGGGGATCCTTTTTAAGTTGGTTTTGTATATTTAAAAGATTCTTCCCTGTAGTGGGAAACAACATGTACTATTCTCATCTGAGCAAAAAAAAAAAAAAAATGCTTGACAGTATCTTGGGTAAGGAAGCAGAAGGGAAGAAAGAATTGTGCCAGGCAGTTTTTAACAATTAGAGTTGGATGAGTCAGGAGTAGAGTTAGGGGTAGACGTGAAATCATAGAATGTCAGATCTACGAAGGCTTTTAGAACATAGAGGGTGAAGCCCCTTAGTACAGAAAATGTCAGAACTGGAAAGGTCTTTAGAGCACAGAATATTATAGCTGAGAAAGTCCTTGAGAACCCAGGATGTCAGGACTGACAGGACTCTTAGAACACACAATGACAGCGCTGGGAGGGCTCTACTAACATAGGATGGCAAAGCTTAATGGGCCACTAAAACCTAGGATGTCAGGGCTGGGAGGGCCCTTAAAACACAGGGTGTCAGAGCTGGAAGGGACTGAGAACACAGAATATGAGAGTTGGAAAGACCTTTGTGCAGGAGAAATTGGGGAGTGGGGAAATTAAATGGAGAGTCAAGAGGACCATCCTGGAGTCTAGTGCTATAGTCCTGTTGAATGAGAATAGCTTGGAACTCAGGGTAGGTGTAGACAGGATGTAGCTTGAGGACATGGCAGCTGGGATTCCTAGGGCCTGGGGTCCATGTAGGCAGACTGACCAGATATATCCAGCTCACCAGATTAGCAATGATTTATTTAGCATCTGCTATTTATAAGACACAGTTCTAGGTGCCAGGATGGGGATGCAAAGACAAAACTGCAAAATCATTCTCATTCTCAAGGAGCTTCCCTTATGTCCCGGTTATGATAGAACTACAAGGAATTTTAGAGGCCATTTTATCCAATGCCTTCCTTTTGGGAGTGGGGAAATAAAAGCATGTTTTAAGAATTCTTTGACCCCCTTCTAAGACATTTGAAAAAACAAAATATATATTATTAATGTCTTTTGTTTATATCACCATCACTTTTGGAAAAATCTTCCCCGGCAGATGGAGTAATGGTCCTGGAACAGCCTTAGATTCTTACTAGCTGCGTGACCCTGTCTGCTTTCATTTTCTCAATTATAAAATGGGGGTCATAACAGCATCTCCGTCTTAGGTTATTGTGAAGACCAACTGAGTTAATATATGGGCAAGGCTTAGCATAGTGCCTGGCACATGGTGGGCATTCTTGTTTCCTTCCTTCCTTTTTTTACTACCACCATCTTAAACCCTCCCTGGAAACAATTAAGCAGAAATACACAATATAGTGTATTTACTACCCTATCCTAGTGATCACTCACTTCTCTGCCAAAAGGAGAGAGGTTGGTCTCTCCATATGTTTTTCAGGGCTATCATTTGACTCTCTTATTCTTACAGATGAGGAAACTGAGGCTCAGAGAATGGTCCAACATGACACAGATATTAAGTGAGAGGGCAGGGCCTCTGGTTCCAAATATAGAATATCACTTTCTCTCCCTCAGCCATCCTGTTTCTATGAACCCTCCATTAATCTTCCATCAATCTTCCTTATGTCCTCTCCAGCCAAGCAGAATAAGCCTTTCATGTGACAGCCCTTTGACTGCTTGAAGACAGTAAGTAATCACTTCTTTACCCCACACGTTGTCCTCTCTTGGCTTACCATGCCTACTTTCTTCAGCAAATCACAAAAGCAGAGATTTTTTAGTTCAAAAGGTATCTTAAAGGACACAGCCCCAACTCTATTGTTTTTTTCTTTTCTTTTTAATTAAATTCTTTTTTTTTCAGTTAAAAAAAATACAATTTTCTCTCTCATCCAACTTGGGGTGGGGGAAAGGAAAAAGAAAAACCTTGGAACTAATATGTGCCATCAAGCAAAATAAATTTCTGCATTGGCCATATCAAAAATAGTGTATCTCATTCTGAGCCCTGAGTCCAGTGTTTCAAACAGTGCTTAGCATATAGTAAGCACTTTAACCAAAGTTTATGGATTGATTGGAGGTGGGCAGCAGCACAAGTCATTACTGGTCCTCTGAAATCGTGGTTAGTCTTAGAATTGCTCAGAATTCTTTTCCTAGTTGATATAGGAATTGACCAGCATTCCCGAGTCTTTCAGAGTGTTATTATTAAACAAATAGTTAAAAAAAAATAAAGTGATCATTTCACTCTATACCAATCCACATAAGACTTCCTAGGTTTTCCTGGGCACAATAACACTCCACCACATGCACATACCCTAACATGTTCAGCCGTTCCCCAATTGATGGACACCTCTTGAGTTTCCAAGTCTTTGCCACCAGAGAAAGTTGTAAATATTTTTGTATGTGTGGGATGCCTTCATTTTACAGAGAGGTTAAAACATCCCCAAGGTCGCATAGGTAGCAGAGCTCAGAACTGGCATTGCAGCCTAAGCCTTCCCTCCAAAACCTAATTTGGGGTTTCTCCTAATCAACTTCCATTTTCTCCTGGCATCCATGGCAGGTTTTCCTCTCATTGCTCTTGGCTGCCTTACTCCCTTAACTGAGCATAAAGCCTGGCTCTCCCCCACTACCCCTAGGCACCTGCAGCTGTCCCAGTACCATTTCAAAGCAACCCCTTATTAAAATGACTCATTGATTCCCCTCCCCCCCCATCCTTCCCGGCGGGGAGCTTAGGCCCCAGTGGCTGCCCATTCCATGCTGGCTAATTATCTTTAGAAGCCGAAGACCATCTGGCCCTGCCAGAGGCCTTGCAATCCTGGGGTGTGGAGAGAGACTGGTAAAACATGGATGAGAGTCAGGATGACATGTCCATTGGTGGGGGGCTGCCTCTTTGTTTGGCTGGGGCAGCAAATGTTTGGTGGTCAGATAACGGATTGTAAATCTAAGCTAGGTGATGGAGGAGAGATTCCTGGAGAAAATGGGTGAACTGGATTTAAAAGAGAGGGACAGAATGGATATGGTGACCTCCTCAGCTCCCATAGGGTCAATGACCAATCTCCTAATTCCCAGGTCTGCATATTCAGCCCCACTCTTTTCTGGAGCTCCAGGCCCGTATCACCCACTATTTAATAAGACATTCCAAATCAAATGTCTCATTGGCAATGTAAATGCAACCTGGCCAAAACAAAACTCATTATCTTCCCATCTCTCAACCTCCCAATTGAATTTGTTTATTTCTGTAAAGGACACATTGATCTTTTAGTCACCTGGATTTAACAATCTTCTCTTGGTTAGGCTCTTTATAGCTGGTCCCAAACTACTTTCCCAAACTTAGTCTGTTATTTCCCTTCCTGAATTCTAACCGAGATAAACTCTTTTTGCTGTTCCTAACCAAAAAAAAAAAAAACCAAACAAACAAACAAACAAAAAAAGCCATACCTATTTAACCTATATCAAATTGCTTACTGTCTTAGAGAAGAAGGAGGGGAGGAAAAAGAGAGAAAATCTGAGACTCTAAATTTTATTTTAAAAAATGAATGTTAAATATTTCTACTATCTTTAACATATATTGGAATACTTGCCATCTAGGGGAGGGTGTGGGGGAAAGGGGAAAAATTGGAACACAGAGTTTTGTAAGGGCTAATGCTGAAAAATTGCTCACACATATGTTTTAGAAAATAAGAAGCTTTAATAAAAATGAAGATTAAAAATTGTCTTTCCAATAATTGGAAAAAATATTATTTAAAAGCATGCCATTTCCTAACTCCATACTTTTGCTTTGGTGAGTTCTCTTTCTCCCTTCAGCCTGGTAGAATGTTATTGGCTGTTTTGTCCTTTGAACCTAACCTATTCCATTGATCAACTAGTCTATTTCTTAGCCAATACTAGATGGTTTTAGTAACTGCTGCTTTATAATATAATTTTAGATCTGGTACAGCTAGGCCACCTTCATTTGATTTTTTTTCATTAATTCCCTTGAAATTCTTGACCTTTTGTTTCTCCATATGAACTTTGTTGTTATTTTTTCTAGGTCATCAAAATAATTTTTTGGGAGTCTGATTGGTATAGCGCTAAATAAATAGATTAGTTTAGGTAGTATTGTCATCTTTATTATATTTGCTCGCCCAATCCAAGAGCATTTAATATTTTTTCAGTTGGTTAGATCAAACTTAATTTGTGTGGAAAGTATTTTGTAGTTTTGCTCATAAAGTTTCTGATTTTCCCTTGGCAGATAGATTCCTAAATATTTTATACAATCAGTAGTTACTTTAAATGGAATTTCTCTTTGTAACTCTAACTGTTGAGATGATCATATGGTTTTTGTTAATTTGATTATTAATATGGTCAATTATACTGATAGTTTTCCTAATATTGAACCAGCCCTGCATTCCTGGTATAAATCCTACTTGATCATGGTGTATTATCCTGGGGATGATTTTCTGTAGTCTTTTTGCTAAATTTGCTAAATTGCTTTATTTAAGATTTTAGCATCAATATTCATTAGGGAGATTGGTCTATAATTTTCTTTCTCTGTTTTCAACCTACCTGGTTTAGATATCAGTACCATGTCTGTGTCATAAAAGGAATCTGGTAGGATTCCTTCATTCCCTATTTTTTCAAATAGTTTATAAAGCAATGGGGCTAATTGTTCTTTGAATGTTTGTTTGTTTTTTTAAAATATCTTTTTATTGATAGAATGCATGCCAGGGTGATTTTTTACAGCATTATCCCTTGCATTCACTTCTGTTCCGATTTTTCCCCTCCCTCCCTCCACCCCTTCCCCCAGATGGCAAGCAGTTCTTTACATGTTGAATGGGTTACAGTATATCCTAGATACAATATATGTGTGCAGAACCGAACAGTTCTCTTGTTGCACAGGGAGAATTGAATTCAGAAGGTATAAATAACCTGGGAAGAAAAACAAAAATGCAAGCAGTTTATATTCATTTCCTAATGTCCTTTCTTTGGGTGTAGCTGCTTCTGTCCATCTTTGATCAATTAAAGCTCTCTTTATCGAAGAAATCCACTTCCATCAGAATATATCCTCAAACAGTATTGTTGTTGAGGTATATAATGTTCTCCTGGTTCTGCTCATTTCACTTAGCATCAGTTCATGTAAGTCTCGCCAGTCCTCTCTGTATTCATCCTGCTGGTCATTCCTTACAGAACAATAATATTCCATAACGTTCATATACCACAATTTACTCAACCATTCTCCAATTGATGGACATCCTTTCATTTTCCAGCTTCTAGCCACTACAAACTCTTTGAATGTTTGGTAGAATTCACATGTAAATCCATCTGGTCCTGGGGATTTTTTTTTAGGGAGTTGATTAATAGCTTGTTCTATTTCTTTTTCTGAAATGGGACTATTTAAACAATTTACTTCCTCCTCTGATAATCTGGGAAGCCTAAATTTTTGGAGGTAGTCATCCATTTCACTTAGGTTATCAAATTTATTCAGCCTGGTAGAATGCCTCACTTCCTTCAAGATTCAGCTTGAGTATTGCTCAAAAAGTAACTGGTACGTAGTATTTGTTGTTCAGTTATTTTCAGTCATTTCTGGCTCTTTGTGATCTCTATGGGGGTTTTCTTGGCAAAGATACTGGAGGGGTTTGTCATTTTCTTTTCCAGTTCATTTGACAGATGAGGAAACTGAGGCAGTTAAGTGACATGCCCAGGGTCACCCAGATAGTAAATGTTTGAGGTTGGATTTGAACTCAGGTCTTATTGACTCCAGGCCTGGTGCCCTATCTACAATACTACCTAGCCTCACTACTATTTAGTAAATGTTTAATATATGCTTGAGGAACTGACTTTCTACATGAAGCTTTCCCTGACCTATTCTGGCTTTGACATGTTTTGCTCTGACATCCTGGGTTCTAAGGGTTCTCCCAGCCTTGACCTTCTGGGATCTAAGGGCCCTCCCAGCCCTGAAATCCTGGGTTCCAAGGGTCCTCCCAGCTCTGATATGGATTCTAAGGGCCCTCCCAGCTCTGATATTCTGTGTTCTAAGGGCCCTCCCAGCTCTGACATCCTGGGTTCTAAGGGCCCTCCCAGCGCTGACATGGGTTCTAAAGGCCCTCCCAGCTCTGACATCCTGGGTTCTAAGGGCCCTCCTAGCTCTGACATCCTGGGTTCTAAGGGCCCTCCCAGCTCTGACATCCTGGGTTCTAAGGGCCCTCCCAGCTCTGACAACCTGAGTTCTAAGGATCCTCCCAAGTCTTGACATCCTGAGTTCTAAGGGCTCTCCCAGCTCTGATATCCTGGGTTCTAAGGGCCCTCCCAACTCTGACATCCTGGGTTCTAAGGGCCCTTCCAGCTCTGACATCCTGGGTTCTAAGGGCTCTCCCAGCTCTGACATCCTGGGTTCTAAGGGTCCTCCCAGCTCTGACATCCTGGGTTCTAAGGGCCCTCCCAGCTCCAATGTCCTGGGTTCTAAGGGCCCTCCCAGCTCCGACATCCTGTGTGTGGGGCAATGAGTTTGCCTGCAGGAGGAGGTCTATGTTTAGAAGGCATGGGGAAGCCCAGAGGAGACTACTGAGGAGAGGTAGGAGGCCCTAGTTTTGGGGTGTTTCAGCTGACAGGACACCCAAAAATATCCATTCAGTGAAGCTGAAAGGAAAGGCAGTTGGGCAAGGAGGTAGCCAAGCAGAAGGGCCCTGCTGCAGTAGTGGCTGTCAGTTCCTGTCTGGCAACCTGGCCAGGGCCGCTCCATTCCCACCCCTCTGTGACTGAACTGAGAGGTTCAGGAGAAAGGACAGCCACAATAGGGAACCATCTCTGGATACACTGATATGCAGAAGCTGGGGTGGGGGCATCTGCCTCAACCTCCTTATGTTCAGTCTCCTGGGTGTCCAGGAAGGTGGTACCTTCCCCCTCTGCAAGATGTTGGCTCTGAATGCATCCCTTCCCCCAACAGGTTTTAATTGACTTCTAGAAAGTCCTTTCCTTTTTTATGGAAGGTTGGATTGGATGGTCTTGAAGGTTTCTTCTAGCTGTCACTGTCTTATCTGTGTTCTAAGGACCCTTTCAGCATGGACAGTAGTTGTTGTATGTTGCAAGGTTCCTTCTAGCCCCACAAAAATGTAGTGAGAGAAACATCCCAAGAGACCTGGGTCCAAGCCATGGTTGTATAGCTGTGTGGTCTTGGTCAGATCCCACCTTAGTAAAATATGGGAGCTGGGATACATAACTAAGGCTAGAAGAGATGTTCAAGGTTATCTAGTTAATGGTTTTTGACCTTTTATTCTGAGTCTCTTTATACTTTAAAAAAATTGACGATCTAGATATTAACCATATTAGAAATAAAAACTTATTTTGAATTTGTTGACCTTTTGAAAGGTTTCAGAGACCCCCTAGAATTCTCTGGACCATAAATCCACTGATCTAGTTGAATCTTTCAGTTTTATGAAGAGAAAAGTGAGACCCAAGGAGGACTTTGTCCAAGATCACAAAAATAAGTTTCAGCTCAGTCTTCTGGTTCGAAAACAGTTTTACTTTCTTTCTGTTTTTATTTTTTATTTTTTTAATTTTTAAAAAAATCACTACTGCTTTGCTTTGCACACAAAGAGCCAAAGTACCTCCCCCCAAACACTTAAAGTTATCTGGTAGTAATTGGTGATGGATAGGATGAGTCCCTCTGCATTCTTTCACTTGATGCTGGCAAGGAAGTCCATGGTCTCTAGCTTTCATAAGTGGTTTCCAAAACTGGCCATTATATTTGATGTTTTTGTGAGTAAAATATTTATTTGCATCATCGTATTCATTGTGTGTATCATTCTTTTGGCTCAGCTTTATTGGCTTTGTATCATTTCATGTAGGTATTCCAGATTTTCTTTGACTTCTTCATAGAATTCATTCATCTCACAGAGTCAGTGCCCTGTTCCACAATACTGTTTCCACCACTGTTTACTGCTAAAAAGTCTTTTCCAGTATCTTATGTTTCTGGAACTCAAAGTCAGTTTCCTAACATATCCATTTGGAATTGAATGATTTTCCCTAGATTTAAATGGTCTAAGAGCCCTCCTGACATTTTATGTTTTAACATTTCTCCTAGCTCTGATGTTCTCTATATTCAGCCCCTTCAATGCTGACCTCCTATGCTCTAAGGGCCCTTCCCACCTCTGACCCCCTGGGTTCTAAGGACCCTCCCAGCTCTGACTCCCTGGGTTCTAAGGACCTCCCAGCTCTGATTCCCTAGGTTCTAAGGACCCTCCCAGCTCTGACATTCCCTGTTCTAAGGGCCCTCCCAGCCCTGACATCCTGGGTTCTAAGGACCTCCCAGCTCTGACTCCCCAGGTTCTAAGGGGCCTCCCAGCTCTGACATTCCCTGTTCTAAGGGCCCTCCCAGCCCTGACCTCCTGGGTTCTAAGGACCTCCCAGCTCTGACTCCCTAGGTTCTAAGGGCCCTCCCAGCTCTGACATTCCCTGTTCTAAGGGCCCTCCCAGCCCTGACCTCCTGGGTTCTAAGAGCCCTCCTATCTAGGAGCAGCAGTGAATCCAGCACCAACCCTTAAGTCAGGAGGTTGATTTAAACAGACACTTACTGGCTGTGTGACCCTGGATTAGTCATTTTGTTTGCCTCAGTTTCTTCATCTGTAAAATGAGCTGGAGAAAGAAATGCCAGATCACTGGCCTATTTTGCCAAGAAGCCCCAAAGCGGTCGCGGAGCCCGAGGACGCCTGGGATTTCTGCCCTCAGACGCTCTCCTGTTTTTCCCCCCCAGGTGCCCGTGAGAATGGTGGCAAGGCCCTAGACCATGTTCCACACCATGACATGTTGGCTCCAGCTCCTGAGCCTTCATCTGGTGCTCCTGAACGGGGCCCCGGGGGCCGGCTGCCCGGCCCGATGCGAGTGCGTGCCGCAGCTCCGGTCTGTGGTGTGCCACCGCCGGCGCCTCACGGCCATCCCCGAGGGCATCCCCACCGAGACCCGAATCTTGGAGCTGAGCCGCAACCGGATCCGCTGCCTCAACCCCGGCGACCTGGCGTCCTACCCGCTCCTGGAGGAGCTGGACCTGAGCGAGAACATCATCGCCCACGTGGAGCCGGGGGCCTTCGGGAACCTGCTGCACCTGCAGACCCTGCGCCTGCGCGGCAACCAGCTGAAGCTGATCCCCCCGGGGGTCTTTACCAAGCTGGGCAACCTCACCCTGCTGGACCTGAGCGAGAACAAGCTGGTCATCCTGCTGGACCACATGTTCCAGGACCTCAGGAACCTGAAGCGGCTGGAGGTGGGCGACAATGACCTGGTCTTCATCTCGCAGCGGGCCTTCTCCGGGCTGCTGGCCCTGGAGGAGCTCACGCTGGAGCGCTGCAACCTCACCACGCTCTCGGGGGAGTCCCTGGCGCACCTCCAGAGCCTGGGAGCGCTGCGGCTGCGCTACCTGGGCATCCCGGCCCTGGAGGAGCACAACTTCCGGCGCCTGCCGGCCTGCTGCACCTGGAGATCGACAACTGGCCCCTGCTGGAGGAGGTGGGCGCGGCTTCCTTGGGGCGGGGTGGGGCCAAAAGTTTCTTTTTTTTTTATCCTTAAAGAAGTGATACTGGTCATTTTCAGTTAAACCCTTTTAGATAGGGGCAGTGCAGTAGCCCAGAAAGAACTTTGAATTTGGAGTCAAAGGACCTAAGTTCAATGTCTGTGTGATTTGGAACAACGACTTGCCTTCCTGTACCTCATTCCCCCCCTCCCACTTAACAATATTGTATTTTTCCAATTACATGTAAGGATTGTCTTCAACATTCATTTTTGGAAGATTTTGAATTCCACATTTTTCTTCTCTCCCCCTTGCTTCCCCCCCCCCCCCCCCAAACAGCAAGCCATCTGATTTAAGTTATACATGTATAATCATTTCAAACACTGAATTTGGAGTCAGGGAACCCAAGTTCAAAGTCTGTGAGATTTGAAACAAGTGACTTCCCTTCCTGCACCTCATTTTCTCCCTCTCCTCACTTTATAGTATTGTATTTTTTCAATTACACGTTTAAGAGTAGTCTTCAACATTCATTTTATAAGATTTTGAATGCCAGATTTTCCTCTTTCCCTTTCCCTTCCCCCTCCCCAAGACAGCAAGCAATCTGATGTAGGTTATACACGTACAATCATTTTATACATATTTATATTTTAGTCGTGTTGTGAAAGAAAAATCAGAACAAAAGGGAAAAACTATTTTTAAAAAGGGAAAACAGTATGGTTCAATCTGCATTCAGTCTCCAAAGTTCTTTCTCAGGATGTGGATGGCATTTTCCCATCCTAATCCATTGCAATTGTCTTGCACTGTATTACTGAGAAGAGCCAAGTCTATATAATAATTGATCACACAATCTTGCTGTTCCTGTGTACGTGTTCCCCTGGGTCTGCGCACTTCACTCAGCATCAGTTCATGTAAGTTTTTCCAGGCTTTTCTGATCACCATTTCTTATACAACAATAATATTCCATTACATTCATATACCTTATTTTCTTACAACAAAGCCCTGACACTTCCATTTACTATTAGCTATTGACTTTCGGGCAAGTAAGTCAACAAGCATTTATTAAGTATATTGCATATCTAAGGAAGCGGCTAAGTGGCTCAGTGGATAGAATGTTCGTCCTGGAATCAAGAAAACTGAATTTAAATCTAGCCTCAGACACTTAATCTCTGTTTGCTTTAACCCACTGAAGAAGGAAATGGTGAACTACTCCAGTATCTTTGCCAAGAAAACTCCATAATGGGGAAGCCTAAATGACATGTACCTAAGCATTGGGAATACAAATTAAAGCAAAAAACAGCCTCTACCATTAATAGCTCATAGTCTACTGGGAGAGACCACAAGGGGAAGACACTAAAATTCAGGGGGATTGAGAAAGACTTCTGTGGAAAGAGAGATCTTAGCTAGGATCAGAAGGAAGATGAGGGCCAGGAGACAGAGAGAAGGAGGGAGAGCATTCCAGGCCTGAGAAAATGCAGTTTCATTTACCTTATCTAGAAAATGAGGGGGTTGGACTTAGGACATCCAAGGAGGAAATACGATATATTGGAAATACCACTGAACTGACAGTCAGGGAGAGTGGGGTTCAAGTATAGACCGTCTTCCCTTCAATCGATTCCTGTGTAATCCTGGGCAAACAACTGATTCCAGTAATAGTAAAGCCCCACCTCCACTGCTTTATGTCTCACTTTCCCTATCTAGAAAGATTATCAAAGAGGAGATTGGATTGCATTTTTCCTAAGGTCTCTTCTAGCTCTAACATTATTATTAGAAATCCACATGCAGAATTTTTGTTATTTAATTATTTTCAGCTTCATTTAAGTTACTAATTAAGCCATGGCTGATAGCATGACATCTGGTGGAAGGCAGTTACACAACTGTTGTGGCAGGCAGATGTTTCGACCCTACTGATTCCTGTGTGCTAGCTAATTACAGAAAGGATTTTTTTTTTTGCTAAAACTCAGGAGGGCCACATGTGGCAGGCAGGCTGCAGGCTGGATGTCTGAGGATCAAATCATTTATAAGTTCCCTCAGAATTCAGACATCCCCTGGTCCCAGAGGAAGGGCGTTGAAGGGTGGTTGGTTATTTATTTTTTAGCTGAGGCAGTTGGGGTTAAGTGACTTACCCAGGGTCACACAGCCAGGAAGTGCTGAGTGTCTGAGGTAAGATTTGAACTCGGGTCCTGCTGACTTCAGGGCTGGTGCTCTGTCCACTGCGCCCCCTAGCGCCCCGCGACTGCTTTTTGACGGCGGAAGAAAAGATTTGTCAAAAGCATTTTCAGGGGTTTTTCCCACGAAGTTGAGGAAGTCCTCCCCACCCTCCCCCGTACCGCTTGTCCCCTTGCTGTAACAGGAGGCGGAAGCCCGGAGCCCTTTCGGGCCGAGCCCTGCTTTCTCGGGTTGGTTCGCCCCTAGCTCTGACGTTCTGTGATCCCTTCCAGGTCACAGCCAGCAGCCTTCAAGGCCTCAACCTGAGCTCGCTGTCCGTCACCTACACCAACATCAGCGCGGTGCCCGCCGCGGCCCTGCGTCACTTGGCCTACCTCACGTCCCTCAACCTCTCCTTCAACCCCATCAGCACGGTGCCGCGCGGCTCCTTCCGGGACCTGGTGCGGCTGCGCGAGCTTCACCTGGCCGGCGCCCTGCTGGCCGTGGTGGAGCCGCAGGCCTTCCTGGGCCTGCGGCAGATCCGCCTGCTGAACCTGTCCAACAACCTGCTGGCCACGCTGGAGGAGAGCACCTTCCACTCCGTCAACACCCTGGAGACGCTGCGCGTGGACGGCAACCCCCTGGCCTGCGACTGCCGCCTCCTCTGGATCGTGCAGCGGAGAAAGACGCTCAACTTTGACGGGCGGCTGCCCTCGTGCGCCACGCCCGCCGAGGTGCGGGGCGACGCGCTCCGGGAGCTGCCCGACTCCGCCCTCTTCGAGTACTTCGTCTGCCGCAAGCCCAAGATCCGCGAGAGGCGGCTGCAGCACGTCACGGCCACGGAGGGCCAGGCCGTGAGCTTCTTCTGCCGCGCCGAAGGGGAGCCGGAGCCCGGCATCACCTGGCTGACGCCCCAGCACCAGGTGGTGACGGCGGCCAGCGGCGGCAGGGCCCGGGTGCTGGTGGGCGGCACGCTGGAGATCCGGGAGGTCCAGGGCCAGGACAGCGGGACCTACGTCTGCGTGGCCAGCAACGCCGGCGGCAACGACACGTACTTTGCCACGCTGATGGTGAATCCGGGGGCCAACCGGACCCTGGGGCCCGCCGAGGGGGGGGACCTGGCGGCTCGCAATGACACGCAGCCCCCCCGCTTCCCCCTGGACCTCACCACCATCCTGGTGTCCACGGCCATGGGGTGCATCACCTTTCTGGGGGTCGTGCTCTTCTGTTTCCTCCTGCTCTTCGTGTGGAGCCGGGGCCGGGGCCAGCACAAGAGCAATTTCTCCGTCGAGTACTCCTTCCGTAAGGTGGACGGGCCGGCGGCTGCGGCTGGCCAAGGGGGTGCCCGCAAGTTCAACATGAAGATGATCTGACTCCTTCCAGCCGCCTGGGATGACCTCTTCCCATCAGCCCCTCGCTGCCTCCCTCCCGGCCGGGAGGTCCTAGTGTTCCCGCCTTTCGCCTGCTCCGCGGGGTGAAGGGGGCGGTGAGCCAGCCCTCCCTTTGGCTACCTGACTTCGGCAAGAGCCTCAGTTTGCTTCTCTGGGAGGGGGGGAGGGGAGAGCAAGTAGGCCCTTGCTCTCTGGGGCCCCTTCGGACTCTCAACTCGCTGATCTTATGATCCTTCTCCCTGTTAGCGAGTAGATCTCCAAGGGGGAAGGGGAAGTTGTCCCCCCAGAGGCCCCTCGGCTAGGGTGATTCGATGTAGGGAAGGGGCTCGTAGTTAACTTACCCCAGTGTCTTGAAGGGGGAGTTTCCATGCCTGAGAAACTCCAGATCATGCAGTGAGGAGAACCAGACCTCAGCACCTAATCTCCCCTCTACCCACCTCCTCCAGGGTCTGGGTGAGTGTCTCCCCACCCTACCTTAACCTGAGTTTTAAAAAAAATAATCAACTATGCATTTCTCAAAGGGTGGGGAACAAGAGGGGAGGCACAGCCGGGGCTTGGTGGAGGGGGGCTTATTTCCTTCTCAAAAACAGAAACAACGCCTTTGGGCAGAAATGCTTTTTTCCCCAAGGATGCATTTCTAAAGGCTTTTCAGCCAAGGTCTTCTGACCGCTGACAGGGCTGCAACTCTGGGTAAAACAGGGGAGGATCCCTTCTCCTTCCCTGTCCTCCTCAGGCCCTGTGCAGACCTTAGGTCTCCCAGAGAAGGGGCTGGAAGGGGTGAGACATCCTATGGCAGCTCTCAGCGACTTGGGGGGCACACAGGTGAGACATCGGTAACACTCACCGCTAACCCTGGGGGCTCCTACCTGAAACCGTACCCGTAGCCCGCGTGAGGGGGACCATGCAGTTTCCTCCTAGATCATACCCAGAGCACATGCACAGCTCAAACTCAGAGGCCCAGTGACCATAGAGCTGACACCCAGAGCCTCCACCCGGGGGCAACTCTCAGTGCCCCCACTACTGCCCAAGGTCAGCGACAGGGATGAGACGACCTTTGCCCCAGCATCTCCCACTCCATTTTCATGGCTCGTATTCTCTCATGTGGCAGAGCTGGATATGGTGAAAACCAAACCGGAAGGAGCATGGGCTCAGTTGCCACACTACCAAAATGCTTGGCGAATACGACTGGGGAAGTGGTGTGTTTGCCTAGTGGTTAGAGCTCCTGAGAGTGAGATCAGAATCACTGTCTCCTTGCTGTGTTGTGTCTCCCCCCCAGCCTCAGGCCTGGACCCTCGACTGGGCCCATCCCAGAAAGCTGGCCTATAAACCCAGGCCACTCGGCACAGAGGAATGGGGAGAGGGTGGCTGTTGGGGAGCACCTCCCCCTTGCTAGGGACGCATTCACGGGATGTTTCAGGAGTAGACTGGGCAGCTTCTCAGAGATTATGTGAGTGGGGCCTGGAACTATAGGGAGCACTAGGCAAAGATGGCCTGAGCTCAAGGGAAACTGCCAGCTTGGCCCTGGAGCCTGGAGGGGAACCCAGCAGGAGAGAAACAACTTGCTTCAGAGTAGACAGGGAGAGAGCAGGAAGAAGCCTCGAAGGCCATCACATAGGCAGGCAAGGTGGTACAATGGAAAGAGCCATGGGCTCTTTTTGGGCCGGGGGCTCGTGGGATTGTCCACCCTGAATGGATGGCAACGAAGCTGCTTTTCAGAGTTTCTTCCAGCTGCATGGGGAAAAGGGGAGAGGGGGGCTTGTTTTTATAAAACATCCAGTCCAGCCCCTCATTTTTCAGAGGAAATTGAGTCAGAAATGTTAATGAGCTGGGGTTGGGGAGGAAGGGGCAAGGGAGGGGGAAAGAGGGGTGGGATTCTGGCCACAGCCTTTGTTCATCCTCAGTAGTCAGGGCTGAGAGAGAGGTGGTTCAAAGGCCTGCTCATCATCTCTCTTTTCTCCTGCTGCTGCCGGCTGTTTCAGGAGAACTGGGCTATGGCCTCAGTTTCCCCTCTGCACAGTGGAGCTGGAGGCAGAAGATTTAGACAAACCTGATTTGTTTCTTGACTTGACTTGCTTTATTTCTCCCTACGCCACCATGGCTTTTCCTATCAGAAAACCGGAGTCCTCTTTTTATTAGGCAACCACAGGAAGTTTGCTCATTGGAAGGGGACACCTTTTTTTTTTTTAACCAATAAAAAGTAGAGATTATAGTTACCTTTCTGTTCTCCAGAATCATAGTAACTACGAAATGTCAGAGCAGGAAGAAGCCTCGAAGGCTGTCACATAGGCAGGCACAGTGGTACGATGAAAAAAGACTCAGAAGTCAGAGGATCTGAGTTCAAATTCTGCTTCTGATGCTGACTGTAAGCTTGAGGAAGTTGTGTAATTCCCCTGGGCCTCAGTTTCCACACCTGTAAAATGAAGAGTTTGGACTGATTTCTGGGGACTCTTTCAACTTTTAATGCTTATGATACAAATCTCTTATTTTATCTCGGGTGATTGAGACCCAGATAAGTGAAGTGAACCTCTGATTCAGAGGTCATAGGAAGGGAAGGATGCTGGTTAGTTCAGAAACCTAATAGGAGGGGCTCACTGCCTGCTAGGATTCCAGCCCCCCAGGGATCCACAGGCAATCCCAAGTGCTGCTACTCACCCCCCACAGTGGCCCAATATTCCAAGCTGGGAGTTCCTGTACAAAAGCTTGTGAGGAATTAAAGAGGTCCAGCAATGGGAGAGAAGAAGGGCAGAGAGAAATCCTGAGCTAGCATCAGGGATTCAGATAAAAAAGTAGAAATCAGAATTTAGCTCTACCATCAACCTGCCTGCACAATCTGGGTCTCACTTTCTGCTCTTTCGGGAGGGGGTTGGACTAAGGCTCAGGCCCTCCTAGAACTGATTTTGGGCTCTGTGCTCTTAAGCCCTGCCTGTGATAACTTTCCCTATTTAAAAGAGTGGTTCATGATTTCCTCCATCCTGATCTCAGAACTGGTTCATATCACACTCAGCTTCCTCCTAACACCATTTTTTGTCTTTGGGTAAAGGAAAACTGAGACATGATTCTTCCTTTTAAAGGTATACCAGTTCTGTCCCAGGGGATCCACAAATGAATGTTGATGGAGCAGGGGCCAGTCAAAGCTGCTAACAAAGACTGGTGTGATCCTCCCAACTCTGGGGAGAGCAAGGGAGCAGAGCAGAGGGTCTGGACACTAGGGCTGCTAGGCTGAAACCCCAGCAGCGATGGGCAGGGAGGGTGAATTAGGACAAGTCATCCGCTCTGGATCTAATTCTTGTTTTCTGGAAAAGAGGAGAGTCCAACCTTCCTTCTTTCTGCCCTTTGCAGACAACATAGATGAAGAGTTCTTTTTTATGAGACAAGAAGTCTTGGATCCCCTGGGGCAGAGAGACTGGCCCCAGAACAGTGGACTTATTTCCTATCGCCATCCGATTTTTCTCTCTTCCAGAAGAGGACATAAGTAAATCCCTTTTTGGCCCCCTCCTCTATAAAATACCTTGTCTCCACACGATTTTCTGTATAAAAGCATGTGTGATCTCTCTAAGCCCTCACTGGCTTCTGCCTCCTTCTTGGGATATGTGGTTATGGGGGGAAGTGACAAGGGAAAAACTCAACTGAGACATTCCTTCATTGTATGACTGTACAAGGGGTTCAGAGACATCTCACACAGCACAAAAAGGGCTATCCCAGTCTCTGTTCCTGCAGACAATAAGGATTTGACCCCTGAAAACCTAGGGAAGGAAGCCCTCAGAGTCTTGCTAATGAGTTTTCTCCCCTTCTCCCCTCACCCAACTCTGTGAACAGGTCATTCTTAATTTTCTTTCACTTAACGGTATTTTATTTTTCCAATTATATGTAAAGATAGTTTTCAACATTTATTTTTGTAAGATTTTGAGTTCCAACTTTTTCTTCCTTCCTTTCTTCCTTCCCTTCCTCCTGCTAAGACAGAAAGCAATCTGATATAGGTTATACATGTACAATCATGTTAAACATATTTCCACTTTAGTCATGTTGTGAAAGAAAGATCAGAACAAAAGGGAAAAAACACAAGAAAGAAAAAACAAAAAACAATAAAAGTGAAACTAGTATGCTTTGATCTGCATTCAGACTCCATAGTTCTTTCTCTGGATGTGGATAGCATTTTCCATCACAAGTTGTTTGGAATTGTCTTGGATCATCGCATTGCTGAGAAGAGCGAAGTATCCTAGTTGATCATCACACAATGTTGCCATTACTGTGTACAAGGTTCTCCTGGTTCTGCTCACTTCACTCAGCATCAGTTCATGTAAGTCATGGTTTTTCTGAATTCTGTCTGCTCATCATTTCCTAAAGTAGAGTTAGATTCATATAACGCAATTTGATCAGCTATTCTCCAGTTGATGGGCATCCTTTCAATTTCCAATTCTTTTATACCGCAAAAAGAGCTGGTATAAATATTTGCATATATATAGGTCCTTTCCCCTTTTTAATGATCTCTTTAGGATACAGATGTAGAAGTGATTGCTGAATCAAAGGGGATACACAGTCTTAAATCCTTTTAACATAGTTCCAAAGTGCTCTACAAAATGGTTGGATCAGTTCACAATTCCACCAACGATGCATTACTATTCCAATCTTCTCATTCATCATTTTCCTTTTTTTGAATGGATCCTTCTTGAGCAGTGAAGCTTATAAGTTCAGTGAGTAGAAAGGTTCATAAGTAGGAAAGGCCAGGGTGGGGAAAGAAACAGGACCATTGTTGCTATAATAAATGGAACGTTCCCCTTTCAACAGGAGGACTGAGCAGTCAAATTTGGGTTTAGGAAGTGGGAGGTGGTGGAATGGATTTAGTCAGACCATACGTGGAATCCTGGGCCCCACATTTTGGGAAGGATGTTGACAAACCAGTGTACATCCAGAGGAAGGCAACCATATATGGAAGAGGGTTGGTTGAGGGAACTGAATATTTAACAAGGAGAAAAAAAAAGACATTGGGAGCACATGAAAGCTCTCTTCATTGTCATATGGAAGAAGCACGAGACTTGTTCTATTTAGCTTCAAAAAACAGAACTAAGCAGGGGGTGGAAACTACAAAAAAGCTGATGCAATCTGACAAAGAAATCCCAACATTAAGAATGGTCCAAAAACTATAAGGTATTGCATTCTTTATCAATGGAGGTGTTCAAACAGAGCCTTGGAGGATCACTTCTCAGGGATATTGTACACAGGAGGTTCACAATTAGTCTATTAGAGTTTATTAAGGGACAGCTATGTGCCATATGTACCATATGCTGTGTTAAACTTTGGGGATAGGAAGAAAGGAAAAATCAGTCTTTATTCTCAAGATGCTCACAGTTTCATTGGAGGGAGGGAGGAAGAGGCTGGAAGAGACAGCAAAATTCAAACAACTATTTGCAAGCAAAAAAATATGATAAATTGGAAGTGGTTTTAGGGGAATGAAAATTACTGGCTTTAGGGAGGATTGGGAAGGGCTTCTTGCAGGAGGTGAGGAAGGAGAACTTTTCGGGTATGGAAATGCCCAATCATGAAATGGAGAATCCTTCGGAGGAAGAGCAAGGACAATGTCTCCCAAAATACCTAAAGAAGATGAGTAAGATAAATGAAGACTGGAAAAATAGAAAGGGCAAGGTTATGCAAGGCTTTAAAATTAAATGAGATTTTGTATTTTATCCTGGAGGCATTCAAGAACTATTGAGGTGGATGAAATGGGAGAGGGGAATTGACATGGTTACACCTGTGCTTTAGGAAGATATTTGGACAGTTGAGTGGAGCAGGAAGAAACAAGTTAGGAGATCCATGAGCAGACTATGATAATAGTCCAGACATGAGATGGCCATGTCAGAGAAGAGAAAGGAGCGTATAGGAGAGATACTTCAAAGGTAGAAAAGTCAGAACCTGACAATCAGTTGGATATTGGGAGGATTGAGGAGTACAGGATGATATATTTAGATTGTGAGCTTGGGTGAATCAGAGAATGGTGGTATCCTCACTCATAGCAAAGTAAAGAGGAGAAGAGAATTTTTTTAGTGGGAAGAGAAAATCATGAGTTCAATTTTGTACATGCTGAGTTTAAGATGACTATGGGACATTTCAGGTTGAAATATCTGGGATAGTTGGAAATTCAAGACTGGAGGTTGGGAAAAAGGTTCAGGATGGATGGATACATCTGAGAATCATCTTTGTGGAAGCTGACAAGCTCTTCAAGTGAAATAGTATAAAGAGCTTTGGAGGAATTCCACTGAGGTACAGATTAGACTAATTGCTTCCAACGTTGAGGTTCTGATCTCATCACCTTATCAAATTCCACCTGCTAACACAAATTCTAACAGTCCTTTGTCTCTTAGCTACATCATAGGGTCCATCTGAGATCCCTGAGGCTACAATTAAGGGATAATGGTCTCCCTTTATTTCCTTTTAGGAGAAAGGCTTTATTCATAAACTTTTAAAACCATGGTTTTTTTTTTTTTTTTGATGAACACAAATAAAGTCTCTTCCCTTCTTACCTCTCTCCCTTTTATCCTAAAAGCTTACTGTTGATTATGAGAAAGTCCAGGCATAAGCACTACTCAATTTCCAACTCCAAATCAGCACTATTATTTCAAAGCCATCTCAGCTGAGATGTTTGCTCTCCTACCCTAACCATTTCACCATTCTGAATGTCTTGAGCCAGTCCACTAAGGATATCTTATTTGGAGCCCAACTCCCCTCTCTACGGTTCTATTCAGTTCTTTCCTTTTGGATTTATCCCTGCAGGTTCCAATTTATTTATTCCTATATGTATTTATAATATATTATTCCTATATATAGCTTGTTTGTACATATTGTATGTTAGCTTGTGAGCTCCTTGACATCAGGGACTATTTTTTCCCTTTCTCTGAACCCCCAGAGCTTAACACATTACCTGGCACACAGCAATCACTTAATAAATTCTAATAGAATTGTCTAATAGAATGGCTGTCTGCTAAGGCTTTCCTCTCTGAGTCAGACTGAGCCTCCCAACAGCTCCCTAGTGCTGTTAGAACTCATCTCCAAAATAACTCATGGGTTAAGAGTGATCCAAAACCTCTATAAGATATTGAGTTCTCCATCAATGAAGGTGTTCAAGCAGAGGCTGGAGATCACTTCTCAGGGCTATTGTAGACAGGAGGTTCACAATTAGTCGATTAGAATTTATCATGGCTGGAGAATTGCCATAGGGTCTTCCTGCCTCAAGTTTCTCCCCGCTCTCATCTTCCACTCAGCTGCCAAAATGATCTCCCTAAAGCACAGCTCTGTCATGTCATTTCCCCTCTCCCACTTATCACCCCTCCCGCCCTGCCCTTGAATGCCTCCGGGATAAATCACAGGATGCTTTCCCTCCTTTTATTTACTCCCGGCTTCCCAATTTCCCTACTTTTGTTTGAGTTACATCAATGGCAGATAGAGGAATTGGGTTCCAACTCCACCCCTGACGGAAGCTACTGTGTGGACTTGGGCTAGTCACTTAAGAGTGTCAGCCTTCTTTGGGTCTCAGGCTCCCCACCTATAAAAGCAAGACTCAGGCTAGGTCAGGGGTTCTCAAAGTGTGGCCGAGGGGTTCTGGGGAGTCCTCGTGGTCAAAACACTTTTCATAATAATGCTATTTTAATCTATAACATAGCAAATATCAACAAAACCTACACAAACAAAAATTCTTAGCGAGCGGGATTCTCCATTTTTAAGAGTGGGAAGGGGTCCTGAGAACTGCTGAGCTGGATGATTTCTCTGGTCTCCTCCATCTCCAAGAATCCACCAGTTTATTACCCACAAGTATAGTTCTCGGTGCTTTATGGCACGGTGACGTGGAGAGGACACAGATCATCCCCCTGATTCTACAGCTAATAAATGATTGTGTTTCCCCAGCATTGTATGGTTTACATGAGCCTTCCTCATGATCTCCATGAGGTAGGGACACAGGACAAATATCATCACCCCTTTACAAATAAGATACTAAAGTTCAAACCAGATGGAAGTTCCCAAAGTGCTCCACAAATAATCGGTTCCTCATAACAGCTGGAATCTTCCTCCCTTGCACTTGGTCCCCCGGGGCCGCAGGCTCTTTCACGAGGCAGCCAGCTGCTCTAAATGACTTGACTCGACTGGACAGCTGCTAAGTGGCTGAGCCAGCCTCCAACCCAGGTCTCTCCAGCACAGAGCTGGCTCTGGAACGGCTGTAGCAGGCCAGCTGTCTCTCAGGTGTGCCCTCACACTAATTTCTCAGCTAATGACATCCTGGGGCTGAAAACCTGAAAGGGCATAAATGTCCTCAAAGAACAGCATTACTCCTGCACCCTGAGTGAGTGATTTGGGAAGCCTCATTCAATCAATCAACGAGCACTTCTTAAACACCCAGTATAGGATTATTAGTCAATGATAAAACAAAGGCAAAAATGAAATAGTCCTTGCCCTCAAGGAGTTTACACTCCTTGGAGAGCTAATGTGCATGGACATATTTTTATATATGCACATGAACGCATTGTGTATATATGTGTGTATGTTTTCTTTTTTATTGTTTATTATTGTTTATTTTTAAAGAGTAGAGAAAAGAAAAATGAAAGGAAAATAAAACAAAAAGGAGCGTCATCGTGTGTCCAGCAGAACACCAAGAAGGATTCAAAATATATAATAATAAATTACCAGTTCAAGAAAGGAAATGTAATAGTAAAAGAAATTATAGATATGAATGTCCATCTTTTCTTTGCTTCCTTGTAGCTTGTTTTGTTCTCTGCTGTGTACTTTTTTTTTACTTTATTTTTTTTTCCCTTTCATACCTTCCCATCTGCCCCAAGCAAGCTATAGTAAAGCATCGATATATTTATATATGCATATAGATATATACATACATACACACATACATTTATATACACATGCATACACATTACACCCACCCACAGACCCACATACATGTACATATATCTCTATACACACATACATAGAGCAACGTGCATACATACCTACATATACTCACATATATACACACATGTACATATGTAAACAAGCCTTTGAAACAATATTAGTATGGCTGAATATAATGTAGATTTCTCTCTTGATTGAATCTTTAAATTTGACTTTGTCTAAGATCAATAATTACTAGCCCTACTTTTTTTCTAATAAATTTGAGAACTGATCCTTGTTGTATTTACGTATATGTCGCTTTTCTATCCCTGTTAACTCTTCTACTTTAATTCTGCTCCTTAACTTGCCTAGCTATTACTTAAACTCCCCCACCCATGGATCCCTCCCTTGTCTTCTGCCCTCACCCTTTGCTTCTCCCTTCATCCATCCCTCTCCCCTTAATTCTTTATAGATTTTGGAGGGTGCTATACTCTATAATATATATATATATAATGTTGCTTATTTAACCGATGTGAGTAGGTTTTCAGAATGACAAGCCCTCCTCCTGCCTCTAATGCTTCTGTGTCTGTTCTTCTGCACCTCATTTGTATAATATAATTACTATTTTTACCTTAACTCTGCCCCAATCTTTCTTTTGAGCTACCCAATTGCTGATGTCAATCTTAAACCTATGGTACACATTTCCATGGAAAAAATATGAACAATTTGTCCATGTTAAGTTCCTTGAAAATTGATCTTTGAGAATGGCTCTTGGATGTTCAATTTTCTATTGAGTTCATATGTACATATATGTATATGTATCTATCTATATCTATGTGCATGTATATATCTATGTACACAATCTGAGAAGAAGTAAAATATCTCCCTTCTCCCCCCACTCTCACTAGCAAGTGACTGACATAAAAAAACCAAATTGTTACAGGCTGGAAGGCCATGGTATCTTGTAATCAGCCAAAGATATATTAAAGATCTTGTCTCTCTGAGCCTCAGGCTGGATCTGCCCTTATTGACACATTCATAAATTGTCCCAGGAGAGATCAGAAAACACAAATGATAGAGGATCAGGGTGTGCCCAGGACCTAGGACTGGCAGTTCCTTTCCCATGTACCTGGAGGACTTTCTGTCTTTCTGTCATTGCTCCCTCTCATAAACACATGTATGCACACATGTTCAGACACTAAATTATAAAACCACAGAATATCAGAACTGGGAGGGTCCTTAGAACCCAGGAGGTCAGGGCTGGGAGGGCCCTTAGAACCCGGGAGGTCAGAGCTGGGAGGGCCCTTAGAACACAGGAGATCAGGGCTGGGAGGGCCCTTAGAACCCAGGAGGTCAGGGCTGGGAGGGCCCTTAGAACCCCAGGATGTCAGACCCAGTCCAACACCTTCATTTTATAAAAGGCCTGAAAGGGGAAGTGTTTTGCCTAAAATCTTACAACATTAATATCAGGTCCATGTCTAGAACACAGATGTCCTGACTCTCAGTCCCGGACCCTTTCCAAAGCACTGCACTATTTCCTATCTGAAATAGGAGTTCTAAGTTCTGTCTCTTGTGGACTAGCAGTGTGATCTGAAGTGTCACTTGCCCATTTTGAGCTCCTGGTATAAAATAAGAGAAAACATCCTATTTCCACCTATCTCCCTCTCCTGGGGGGACACGAAGAGTAGATGAAACTGGAGTGAGGAGAGGATAAATCCTCCCCGTGGCTGATAATCCTCCCCATCCACGGCCCTTTCTAAAATCAGACAAAATCCAAAGCAGGTGTTTGGCTGCTCTGTTGGTGAAAAATATGGCAGATGTTTTGAAATAAGAACAAAGGGCACGATAATCAGATCAGAGCGAGGAGATGCTCTGGGTGCCAGTGTTGTGGAAGGGGTGGGAGAAGAGAGCTGCCCGAGGCCCTCTCCCCCCCTACATCCCCCCATTTTTCTTCCCCCCCCCTTCCCCCGCACTGGGAGCAGAAATGTGGAGGCCAGAAAGGGGAGGAGCTACTCACCTGGCGTCCTCATCCCTGGTGAGACCCTGCACCCCCTCAGACCCTTGGAGAACCCCGTGCGGTTCTAGGAACCACGTCTCAGGAAGGGCGAGATCCGCCAGATGGGAAGGCTGCTTTGAAGGTCCAAATGGGTTTGGGGGCAGCTCAGTGTCTCAGTGGATAGAGCACCAGCCCTGAAGTCAGGAGGACTTGAGTTCAAATGTGCTCTCAAGACACTTAACACTTCTAGTTGTATGACCCTGGGCAAGTCACTTAACCCCAACTGCCTCAGAAAAAAAGGGAAAGAAATGGGTTTGTTTAGCCTGAGAAGAAGTGGGATTAAACTCAATCTGCAGAACCAGGATAAATGAGTAGGTGGAAATTTCAGGGAGCAGATTCTGGCTCAACATAAAGAAATAGTTACAGCTCTGTCTCTTAACTGATTGCCTGACTTAACTATCCAAATGGGCTGTCTCGGGAGGGTAGCACATTCCCCATTGCTGGAAGTCTCCAAGTAGAATTTGGATAAACACCAGAAAATTTGTAGACAGGATTCCTATTGGGGTATAATTTACATCGGGTGACCTTCCAACTCTGTTTTCTTAAAACACTTTCCCCTAAGAACATTCATTCAAAAGACCTCAAAGGACTTGTACACTCTCCCCCAGGTTCCCAAGAAATTTCTATCTCCCTCCCCAAAAGGCGTCTCCAAGTGGTACCCCCTCAGGCTCCAAGACCACACAGCAGAGGTCTTAGGGAAAGACCAAGGACCAATTAGTTCTGGTTAAATTAGGGCAAAAAAAGAAAAGGAAAGAAATAGCAACCAGGTGGTTTTTAAGGCACCTGCAAGTTCAAATTTGCTAATGTTTAATTGTTATGATAAATCTTTCCACTGGGGCCTTCTAGAAAAAAAAAAAAAAGAAGAAGAAGAAGCCTTTTCTCTGCATAGGAACAAAAGATGTTAGACTTTGAAGGGACTTCTGTTATCTGAAGCCCAGAGAGGAGAATTGTCTCCTTCTGCATCTTCTGCTTGGATAGCTGCAAAGAATCATGGTCTCAGAGATTCTGGATGTTGGAAGTCAGTCAGTAAACATTCATAAAGTGCCTTCTATGGGCCAGATACTGTGCTAAGGCTGAAAGAGGCCTCAGAAAGAATTTAATCCAACTTGTACCTTCCCTATGACTTTCCCCCATTGCTTCTGGCAAAAAAGGGCACAAGGTTTGAAGTGGATGACCGGGTTCGAATCTTAGCTTTGTCCACTCACCTGTGGAATCTGGGCAAGATATTTAATTCCTCTGGCCCACAATTTCTTCATTTGCAAAATGAGAGGACTGGTCTAGATATCCTTTAAAAACCCTTTTAGCAGGGGAAAATTTGGAACAGAAGGTTTCGCAAGGGTCAATGTTGAAAATTTACCCATGCATATGTTTTATAAATAAAAAGCTATAATGAAATTTAAAAAAAAACTTTCTAGCTCTATGGTGCAACAGATAGAGTTCCCCGTCTGGAGTTGGGAAGGTCTGAGTTCAAATCCAAATTCAACACTTCCTGTGTGACTTGGGGCAATTTGCCCTCAGTTCCTCATTTATCAAAAGAGCTGGAGAAAGAAATGACAAACCACTCCAGTATCTTTGCCAAGAAAACCCCAATGGAATCACAAAAAATGGGATAGAACTGAACAAAAACATGCATTTCCAATGCTAGTTTTCCCTCTGGGAGCCAAGCAGAAAAATTTTAATCTCATATAACAGTCTTTCAAATGCTTGAAGAGACCATCTGCCTAAATCCAGATTAAACATATTGAAGAGTAACTTCCTCTCCTGCCAGTTCATCAACTCTCCCACCCCCTGCTCTTTCCAACTAGTACCTTCTCTGCCTTATCAAATTAGTAAATTCATATACAGCATTACCCTAAATTCTGTGATTGAGTTTTAATTGTCTCTAGAGAGGAAAGTTCCCCTCCATCTGCTACTTGCCTTGACATTCTCATCCCTAATGAATTTCAGTTTCCCTATTCTCTATCCTCACAGAACCTCAATGTTCTTTCTCTCTCTCTCTCTGTCTCTCTCTCTGTCTGTCTCTCTCTCTCTCTCTCTCTCTCTCTGTCTCTCTTTCTCTGTCTCTCTGTCTCTGTCTCTCTCTCTGTCTCTTGTCTTTCTCTGTCTCTCTCTCTCTATTTCTGTCTCTTTCTGTCTCTCTTTTTTTCTCTTTGTGTCTCTGTTTCTCTCTTTGTCTCTCTGTCTCTCTGTCTCTTGTCTCTCTCTGTCTCTCTATTTCTGTCTCTTTCTCGCTCTCTCTTTTTTTTCTCTGTGTCTCTGTGTCTTTCTTTCTCTCTTTTTCTCTCTTTATCTCTCTGTCTCTCTGTCTCTGTGTCTCTCTCTGTTTCTGTCTCTTTCCGTGACTCTCTATCTCGCGCTCTCACACTGGTAGGTCTGGGGAGGGGGAGAGGTCCCAGAGGAGTGAACCAGCCATAGCTACCCAGGCCCGCAGGGTAATCTACATGGGGGGCGGATGTGTGAAATAAACAAATATGCACCTAAATTCCTAACTATAGCTCCTGAGAGCGCCCACTGTGCTTCCTAATTACCCAAATTAATCAAAATGAAACCATTAATTCTTAAACTTGAAAGCTTTGAAGGCAAAAGCAAGAATAATCAAAACATAACATTTACTAAATAGAAGACAAAAGCAATAATAATAAATGTAATGGCGCACTCACAAACCTGGGCTATACTCTTCCACCAATGCCCACCGTGTCTTGTGGGAAGAATGGGGACAAACTTGTGTAAACCTAGCAGAGAGGTATATAAAAAGGAAAATCCATGGGGCCCAAGGTGGGCTCTGGACGTCAGGCCCAGATGTTTCTGTTCTCTTTACAGGACCTTCTGGACCTCGGGTCCCTAGCTGGTGACCCCATTTCCCCTCAGAGCCCCTCCATATTCCTACTGCAACATTAAGCTCTTTTAGGCTGGTAGTATGCAGTTTGAAGGCTAAGTGCTGAGGCAGCTGGACTCTCTGAGTGAAAAAGCCAACACTTAAATTCAGGATTTGCCAGGCCATTCATGTCTTGTTCTCTACTCTGTGGGGTTCCTTACTGCCCATACCCACTTAAAACCACAGACACCAATAAAAGAAATAGATGAGTCTTTTAAGCCATAAATTTTGCTAGAAGGCAAAGCAGCTTTCCCCTACTTCTCTCAGCTCTAACCACAGTAAAAAGTGGAACCTGGAATGAGAAAGATCTGAGTTCAAATCCTACCTTACTAGCTACATCAGCTTGGGTAAATCACAACCTCTCTCCTCATTTGTAAAATGAGAGCAATAATAATAGCATTTACCTCCCAGGGTTGTTGTGAGGTTCAAATGTAAAGTACTATATACAGACTAGCTATTTCCCTTCAATCAGCTCTTTCAAACAACCCCTCCAGTCAGATCAGCTCTCTACCTCAGCGGAGACTTTTTGTCAGCCTTTGTTGCTCCCGGAGTTCTTGGGCTTTATGCCCTATCTTTTTCTAGGCTCTGTCCTCTCAAGGCTCTGTAAGCAGTTTCTCTCCTTGCCTTTCCTCATCCCTCTTTTGCTTCTATGGTCACAGACTTATGACCATTTTATTTCTGTCTTTTAACGCCTCCAATAGGAGCCTTTTCTCTAACTTTTGTTGAAAAAAGCCAAACTCACTTTTCTGTCAGATAATAGAGTTATTATGCAGTAGTCCAATAGCCCCCAAACACGTCTTTGATTCAAAATTTCCCAGCAATAGCTTTCAAAGTTCTGAAAAAGTTATATTTAAATTAGCCCCTGGAAAACAATGCCCATCAGCCAGTACCTTTGCATCTGAGGAAAGATTCTCTTTAAGAGCATATAAGAATGACAAGCTATTTTTCTCAGCATTTTGCACAAAATGTCCCTTCTCTGGCTCTTTCAGAGATAAAATGTCTAAATTGTCCTTGAGCAATAATCCCCTCTACCACATCCCTTCTACGATGACTTTTGCTTGAGAACTTGTCGTCAGGGGAACTTACTCCTTCCTGTGATAGCACTAATTGTCAGGGACATTTTTTTTAGAATTCTCCTTTCCCTGCTCTTTTAATGGGACAAAATGGCCTTCCTATTGCTTTTAGTTGATCTGTTCTTCAGAGCCAAGCAGAACAGATGTGATTCTTTTACAAGAAGGCCCTACAAATATTGGAAGATACTTATTGTGTCCCCTCTGCAGAATCTACTTTTTTCTAGGCTAAACACCCCCGATTTCATTTTTTAAAGCAATCCTCATATATTGTCATCTCAAAGCTCCTTACTAGCTCCAAATGTTTTTCCTAAAATGTGGTGCTAAAAAAAAAAAAAAGACTAAATAATTACTAGGGAGAGTGAGGTTAATGGATCGCTTAAACTCAAGTGTTCTGAGCTATTGTAGGGTTAAAACCAATGGGGTCCAAAATAAATCTGTTACCAAAATGGTGAATGTATTGAAGTAGTGAGTGGGAGGGTACAGACAGGATCATAAAAAAAAAAAAAAAAGAGTGGGTCAAAGTTTTCAGTCATCATTGGGATTGTACCCATAAGGGATGGCTGCATTTCTGGGCTGGGTGAGACAGGAACGATCTGTCTCCAAAAAAAAATTTTTTTTTGTCCAATACCAAATATAGTTTTTCATACTTGAACTGACCAAGGTTAATTCTGTCCTTTCCTTCCTCCAGGCATTCAGATACATGCATTTTAGCAAAATCTTCCTTATAATGGATCTCTTCCTCTCATGTTCTTCCTACTTTGATGCTTACAGAAAATTGACTCTCTGGAAGTTATTGTACCCGATCCAAGACTGGTGACTCACCTTGCCTTTTTAGACCAGAAGGTGTTATCTTCTTTGTTCCCCATGGCCACTTCCAAATTCTCCCTCTACCTCAACATCTCTCCAATTTCTTTTTCTTTAAGAGCTATTTGTCTCATCTGTCTCCACCCCATAGTCCAGAGCCTTACTATCACTTGGCTTCTTTTCCCCAGAAGTTTACAGAATCATGGAATCTCAGATCTATAAGGCATTTCAGAGATTGTCTGCTCCACCCTTGCTTAAATTAGAGCCAACTATCCATCCAGCCTTTGCTTGGAAACTGCAAGGGAAGGGGATCCTCTGAGAGGGGACCTCTCAAAACAGTAATTCTATGTTTGTATAATTCCATTGTGAAAAAATTGTTGGGCTTTTTCTTATAGTTTTTGTTTGTTTTTAATTACATTAAGCTTAAAGTTGCCTCTTTGCAATTTCCATCCATTTCTCCTACCTTTGTCCTCTGAGACCTAGCACAATGTCTAATCCTTTTTCCACATGATGGCTTTTCAAGTACTTAAAGAAAAGAATCATGTTCCCTCAGAGTCTTTTCTAGACTAAGCCTCCTCTCAGTTCCTTTATAAGGCATGGATTCAAGACTCTTCATTATCCTGGTTACCTTGCCTCGACAATCTTCAATCTTTTAACATCTTTTTTAAAATATAGCATGCAGAATTTCCATGAAAGAAAAAGGAAGGAAGGAAGGAAGAAGGAAGGAAGGAAGGAAGGAAGGAAGGAAGGAAGGAAGGAAGGAAGGAAGGAAGGAAGGAAGGAAAGAAGAAAAAGGAAGGAAGGAAGGAAGGAAAAGAAAGGAAGGAAAGAAGAAAAAGGAAGGAAGGAAGGAAGGAAAAGGAAGGAAGGATTTCTTTGGCTGCTACATCACCTCATACTAAAACTCCTGGATCTCTTTCAGAATGGTGTCTGGCCATGTCTTCCTCATTTTGGGCCTGTGAAGCTCAGTTTTTTAGATCAGGGGAAGGCTTGACACTTGTACTTATTAGATTCCATCTTATTAACTGCACTACGAAGCTCCAGCCTGTCAAGGCCTCTTGTAAAATCCTCTCTCCGCCAGAGAGCTCCTCCATGTCACCTGCGGCCTTTTCAAGCCTTTATCCGAAGTCCTGGATGACAACATTCAGTAGCAAAGGTCAAGCCCAGATCCCTGAGACACACGGCAAGCTCCATCTTCCTCCCTGCCTTAGTAATTAATTACCCTTTGGGGATCAGTCTAGTCAACTGGTTCCAAATCTATTGAATTGCATTATCATCTATCTAGTTCATGTCTCTCCTTTCTGGGTAAGGAGTCAACTGGCGTTTATTATCCACTTACTATATACCAGGCATCAGGCTAAGTGCGAGGAATACAGCTACAAGAGAGGCGATCCCTGCCCTCGGGGGGTGTACGTTCCAATAGGCGAAGACCTGGGGTTAGTCCTGCGTTCTGGAAGAGAACTAGAAGTCAATGAGGTGACGGCCACCAATTGTAAATAAATTGGTTTTAAGTGAGACAAAGCTGTTCCTCACTTTCTCCCCAGAGTCTGGTGTAAAATACAGATCAGGGTGACTGTCGATAGCCCCGGGTGCAGTGGGAAAACTTGGCCTTTTTAAGCTTAAAGATGAGTAGGGATGGGGTGTGGGGGCTGGGCAAGGTGAAACGTGAGAAAGAAGCCTTGCTTGCCCCCCTTAAAGTGGACGTCCTAGGAGAAGGCCCGCCCAGTCAAAGGGAGAGGCTTGAAGGGGTGCAGGGGAATTCTAGGGCTCAGAGTGAATTTCAGGATGAAGAATTGGGTCATGATAGAAGTCTTCCACAAGAATAGCATGAGACATTTTAGCAACTGTTTGACTAAAATCTAGGTAAGCTACAGCTACAGTTCTCCCAAACCTACCAGTTAGGGGATTTTCTTAAGTAAGGAAATAAAGTTAGCCTAGTATGAGGAAGCCAAACTGTGTGGTCTAGATGCCCCCTAACTTTTAATAATAATAATTCCTTTCATAATGCATCCTTGAATTTTGCCAGAAACCAAAGTGAGGTTTACCATCCTATAGTTCGCCAACTTCCCTTTTTTGAAAATTGGGACATTTATTCATTCCACTCCATCAGGATTTCCCCCGTCTTGATCATCTTTCAAACATCACTGATAGTGGTTCAACAATTGCATGTGTGACTTTCCTCATAGTTAACCTTTCTGAGCCTCAACTTCCTTAGCTGTAAAATCAGGAGATTGGAAGAGAATTAGAAGTTCAGCTCGAAATCTCTGATTGTGTCTTCTCGGCGCCCTTCAGTCTCTCCCTCTTAACTGTCTCTTTACTTGCTGTGTACAGACAAGCTCAGATGTCCTAATGCCCATCCCATTCTTTAACCACAACAACAATAAAACCCTCCCCCGAGACCCTATCATCCCCTCTAGTTCTTGTTCTAACTCTCTTCCCTTTCATAGCTACAACACTAGAAAGCTGTTGACTATTGTTTTCTCATTTTCTATCCTTTTCAATAAAGATCTAATCCCACGGCTCACCTGGAATCAAGATGCACTAACATCTTAATGCTTTCTCAGTCTTTATCCTCTCTCTGCCTTAAAAAAGAGATCTAGCCTATAAACCCCAAGATACATCGTGAATTTTCAGAGATCAAAATTTATATTCCTGTGGGCAGAGTATTAACAGGTAAATCACTCTGACTCATCCATTGATCAACAATTGGTCCCAGCTCCAGACTTTTAGGGGTTACTGTAGGGCCCAGATGGCTCAGAAAGAGTATAAATAGCAATTGTTTCTGTCTGGGCCAGAATCCCTGAGAGTATCCCCTCCCAGACTGATTTTTGACTAGGTAAATGAGGGCATTTTCTGTCCCTGAATGGACATCGCTCCAATCACACTGAGATCTGGGCAAGATCTTACCTTAAAAGGGCCAAGGTCTCCCCTGTATCCAGAGCCATCTGCATCCTCCTGATCTATATCTGGTCACTGGGCCCAGATGGCTCCAGAGGAGAAAGTGAGGCTGGTGACCTTGCCCAGCCCTCCCTCACTTAAATCCAATTCATTTGCCAGTCATGGGTCACCTCTCTGATGTCATGGTCCTCTTGGAGAAGGAAGGACAAACAACAGCCTTTCTACAGATTTGACATTACAGAGCCCCTTTTTGGATGCTGTTCTCTCTTCCCTTGGCTTCTGGGATACTCATTTCTTCTGGGTTCGTTTTTTTATTTGTTTATTTTTAATCTTTCTACCTTCTCCATCTTAGCATTTCTTGTCCATCCTTCATCTCTCACCTTGAACCTGAGTTTCCCTCAGAATTCTTCCCTGAGCCTTCATTTTTTTTCTTTTCCTTCACTCTTCTTTGCTGATTGCATTAGCCCCCAAGTGTTCAAGTCTTCATTTTCATGTTGATGATTTCCTGTTTTATACCAAGCCCTAAACTCTTACCAGAACTCAGCCATCTATGGGGCGTCTTCACCCGGATGCTCCATATGTCTAAGATAGAATTCATCATTCTTCTTCCTAAATCCTGTTCCCTTCCTCCCTATCATAGGTGCTTAATAAATGCTTTTTCCCTTCCCTTCCCTTCTAAATGGGTGACTTTGCTTCTAATCTCACTCCTCCTCAATTTATCCTTCATCCAGCTGCCTGAGTAATGAAACATTCATATGACACTTTGATCCAGGTCTGATGAGTGCTTCAATCTATTAAGAGCATTAGAGGACAAAACCAAAGGCTCTACCCAAAGTGCTGTATTGGGCAAACCACTAATTAGCACTTTGAGTGATCTCAACTCATTCCTTAGAACCTTTCTATATTCTAGATGGGGGGACTTGAATGGTCTCAATGCATTCCTTGGAACCTTTCTATATATTTTATCTATATCTATATGAGGGGAAATAAAACATCAAATTTTATTTACAATACTATAACATACTATTTAAAATATATTATTAATAACATTACTTTTGTTTACAATATGATTGTGATATAATAATTATATATTATGGTTATAATAATATGATGATATAATTATTAAAATTTTTAAAAGAACATATTCATAAACAGACTTGCCTGAGGTCCTGGTGGCCCAGCTTTCTTTAAATGCCAAAGTCCAGATTTGGTCTTGCCCAGTCTTGGTTATGGATTATGAAAACTTTGAAATAGGGAAAGGGACCCACATGTGCAAAAATGTTTGTGGCGGTACTTTTTGTAGTGGCCAGAAACTGGAAACTGAGTGGAAGTCCATCAATTGGGGAATGGCTGAACAAGTTATGGTATAGAATGTAATGGAATATTATTGTTCTGTAAGGAATGACCAGCAGGATGATTTTAGAGAGGTCTGGAGAGACTTACATGAACTGAGTCTGAGTGAAATGAGCAGAATCAGGAGATTATTGTACACAGCAACAATAAGACTATACAATGATCAATTCTGATGATCATGGCTCTCTTCAACAACGAGATGATTCAGATCAGTTCTAACGATCTTGTGATGAAGAGAGCCATCTGCACCCAGAGAGTGGAAACTGAGTATGAATCACAACATAGAATTGTCACTTCTTTTAATTTTATTTTCTTTCTCATTTTTTCCCCTTTTTAATCTGATTTTTCTTGTACAGCAAGATAATTATACAAATATGTATGTCTATATTGGATTTACATATATAAATATATATATTTGCCATCTAGAGGCAGGGATGGAGGGAAGGGGTAATTGGAACACAAGGTTTTGCAAGGGTCAATGTTGAAAAGTTATCCTTGCATATGTTTTGAAAATAAAACACTTCAATAACCAAAAAACTTCCAATAATCACTATGATGTATGATTCCCTTGGTTCTTGCCTTTGTGACCCAGAAGGACTGCTTGTTTCCGTGGAAACTAAATGTACCAAAGTCAGGGAATGACATCCCATCCACTCCACTCCAAGGAAGGTCTAACATCACACGTCTTCCACCTCCTCTTAGACGCCTAGCACTTCCAAAGGCTCACCCACAGACTGCATTCCCAACTATAAGATCTTTGGTATAGAGCTAGAAAAGACTTTAGTATCAAAGAGGAACAATGGAATTGTTGGCTTGCACCAGTCACCTCATACCACCTCACTGCATGGTGGATAATCCCACTAGAGAGGATGTTTCAACCTATTCCACCGTCTTTCCATTCAACATCCCTATAGTTTTCCAAATCAAAATTCTAATATCTGGAGATCCCCAATCCCTATAGTAGTTCCTCCTATTAGATTGCAAGTTCCTTGGGGGAAAAGATTTATTTTTTATTTTTGTATCCCCAGTGCTTTACACAGGATAAGCACTAAATACATTTCTCTTTATTCATCCCCAGATGTAAAAAAACAAAAATGTTTAAAGCTTTTTATTTTCTATGTATATATATATGGATAATTTTTGACATTCACCCCTACAAAATCCTATATTCTATTTTTTTTCCTCCCTTCTCCCCACCCCTCCCCCAGTCAGCAAGCGATCCTGGTGCATTTCCTCTATATACATTTCCACAAATCTCATGCTGCGCAAGAAAAATCAGATCAAAAAGGAAAAAAATGAGAAAGAAAACAAAATGCAAGCGAACAGCAACAAAAAGTGAGAATGCCATGTTGTGGTCCACACTCAGTCCCCACAGGCCTCTCTCTGGGTGCAAATGGCTCTCTCCATCACATGATCCTTGGAACGGGCCTGAATCATCTCATTGTTGAAGAGTCACGGCCATCAGAACTGATCATTGCATAATCTTGTTGTTGCCGTGTATACTGTTCTCTGGTTCTAAAAAAGCAAACGCTCATGGGATCACATGTTCATGCAAATGTACAACTATGAATTCATTTCATTCGTTGGAATTGGAATTCATTCATGGAAATATTTCAACTATTTCATGATTTTACCCTAAAACTCCTTTCTTGGCCAATGAGAATTAGGGAAGAAAACACACATTTATTAAGCCCTTGCTCTGTGCCGGGCCCTGTGCTAAATACTTATTACAAATATCATCTCATTTAATTTTCATGACAACTACCGGAAACGAGCCATTATAAATCCTCATTTTACAAATTAGGAAACTGAGGCAGAGATCGGGACTGGCCAGGCTCACACAGCCGGTGAGTGTCTGACTCCAGGCCTGCTGCCCCCCAGCCCCCACGGCTTTCTCGGAGGAGGAGCAGGGAAGGAGGCGTGGTGGGGCTCCTTCAGGGCTGCAGCCCCAGCTCGGGCCCACGGCTGGAGGAGGGCCCCCAGGTTTGCGCAAGGGCCCCGGCCTGTGGTGTAACTGCTTCTGCTGCTTCCTCTTCTCCAGGGGTGGAGGCTGACCCGACATCTCCCGCTGCCTCCGCCGGGCGACCCTCAGGGTCCGGCTCATCTGGGCAAGGCCCGGGCTGGGCAGGTACGTCTGGGGGAGGGGGGCAGAGGAAGGGATGGAGGGCGGTGGGCTGCGGCCCCCCAGAGAGGGGGGCGGAGGAGGGGCAGGCACCCCGCTCTTCCTCTAGAAATAGAACCGGACGAGGCTTCGAAATGTTCTGGACCCTCCAGCTCGCTTTATGAGGGAGTAAATGGGCCTCAGACGGGGCAAAAGTGCGGCTGAAGTCCTGGTCAGTAAGGAGCGGGCATGGGCCCGGGGGCTTCCTCCGTCCTTCAGCCCCTTCAGGCCCCGTCCCTCCTGCTGTCCAGAGAAGGGAGTGGCTCTGACTGGTGACTGGCAGGGCTCAAGCTGCTGGTGCTGCTGGAACTGGGCCAGAACTGGGCAGCACAGGGTCTGGCGATTCTAAAGCGTGAGCTCCGTTCCTGCAAGGATGCAAGCAAAGGCAGGAGGCCGCAGACGGGACTAAGTCTCCTACGGGGACCCGCCCTTTTCTGTGCAAAAAGTGTCCGATCCTGGGCTTTTCTGCATCTGTGCCTGCGGACTAGGAGCGTCCCTGCACTGCCCGTGTGTAAGCGGGCTCCCCACACACAGAGGGATGCACGTAGGAGCCGCGGCGGTTCCGAAACCCGGGTCAGAGCCGGAGACCTCGGGCTGGGCCCAGCTCTGTGAAGGAGGAAGCTGGAGGCCTGGGAGGGTCACAGATGCCCTTTGGCTCTTCTTTTGGGCATTTACAGCCTGTGCACACAAACTCGTATTTCCTCTCTGACAGGAAGCCCTTTGCCACCAGAAGCATGAGTGATTCCGGCCCGCTGTACGCCACGCCCAGCAGAGAGCTCCCCTCCTCCTCACTGCATTATCTTTATAGCAACCTGGGTGAGTGAGGCCGGCCTGGAGAGTCACGCCGTCAGCCACCACCGGGGCTCGGGGCTCGGGGCGGGAAGGGGGCACAGCAAAAGTGAGGGGGGTAGCTGCCCAGACAGACTAGGAGGCTTTCTCTTGGGGCTTAGCTGTCTCAATTGTAAAACGAAATGTTTGTACTGGGCAATGGTAAGGTTTTTCCCAGCCCTGACCTCCTGGGTTCTAAGGACCCTCCCAGCCCTGACCTCCCGGGTTCTAAGGGCCCTCCCAGCTCTGACCTCCTGGGTTCTAAGGGCCCTCCCACCTCCTGGGTTCTAAGGGCCCTCCCAGCCCTGACCTCCTGGGTTCTAAGGGCCCTCCCAGCCCTGATCTCCTGGGTTCTAAGGGCCCTCCCAGCCCTGATCTCCTGGGTTCTAAGGGCCCTCCCACCTCCTGGGTTCTAAGGGCCCTCCCAGCCCTGACCTCCTGGGTTCTAAGGGCCCTCCCAGCCCTGATCTCCTGGGTTCTAAGGGCCCTCCCAGCCCTGACCTCCTGGGTTCTAAGGGCCCTCCCAGCCCTGACCTCCCGGGTTCTAAGGGCCCTCCCAGCCCTGACCTCCTGGGTTCTAAGGGCCCTCCCAGCCCTGACCTCCTGGGTTCTAAGGACCCTCCCAGCCCTGACCTCCTGGGTTCTAAGGACCCTCCCAGCCCTGACCTCCTGGGTTCTAAGGGCCCTCCCAGCCCTGATCTCCTGGGTTCTAAGGGCCCTCCCAGCCCTGATCTCCTGGGTTCTAAGGACCCTCCCAGCCCTGACCTCCTGGGTTCTAAGGACCCTCCCAGCCCTGACCTCCTGGGTTCTAAGGGCCCTCCCAGCTCTGACCTCCTGGGTTCTAAGGGCCCTCCCAGCTCTGACCTCCTGGGTTCTAAGTCTCTTCTGAACTTATCTGTTCTAAGGATCTCCCTGGCTCTGACATTCAGAGCTTCTATATGCAAGAAGACTTACCCAGTCACAAATTTTAAAATGCCAGAGCTGGAAGGGACCCAGGATCACAGGATCATCGGTCTAGAAGCTAGCTAGTTTAACCCTCCTTTATGTTACAGATGAGGAGTTTAAGTTCCTTGCCCAATGTCATCCAGACAAAGCTCAGATTCAAGTTCTGATCTTTTGTCACCACATCCATATTCCATTGCACCCCAACCCATCTTTTTGCCTTCTTGACGAAGCCCCTGAAAGCCAGAGAAGTCATTTAAATTTAAATTTTTTGTCCCAGAGAAGTCAGGGGACGTCCATGCCCCAGGTGACACTAGAGCCAGCTCTCCTGACTCCCATCCCTCCCGGCTGATCCTGGCGGGAAAGGCCCCCGTAGTCCCTTTCTGTCCCCAAACCTGACGGTGATCCTTATGTCCTTTTGCAGGAGAGGGGCGAGCCCACTTGCTGCCCTCTAAACCCTGCCGCCCACGGACATCCCGGCTGTCCTCTACCAGCCTCGCCCCCCCTCCCTTGCCCCAGAAGACCCTCTGCCGGACCCGCTCTCTTCCCACGAGCAAGACTCTTCACTCGTCCTATGGCTACAGTTCCCTTCCTCGGAGGGAGCACCAGGCCGGCCCCGGCCAGGCCTCCTGGGACAGACTGAGGAAACCCTTGCTGGAGTCGCGGAGCCTGGAGGAGATCCCCCGGGCGGGGGGGGGCCCTCTCTGGGCCGGACCCTCGCCGGCTGACCTTCGCCACCCCTGACTGGGAGCTGGGCCATTTCTTCCAGGACCTGGGCAGCCCCCAGGAGGTGTACAAGGTGCTGAGGGGCTGCCAGCTGGACGCCCTGCGCTGCATCGAGAAGCAGCTTGGAGCCCGGCTGGCGGGGCCGTGGCCCGGTCGGGGGGGCCCGGGCCAGAGCTTCCGCCTGCTGGACAGCGAGCCCTGTGCGGAGAGTGGGGACGCCTGGTACTATAAGGTGGTTCGGATCACCGAAGACACCTGGCACCTCCTGGCTGCCAAGGTGAGTGCCCGGCGGACCGGGCGTGGGTCGCAGCTGGGAGTACCTGCTGCCGAGAGAAGGGGCACAAGGCTTGGGGAAGTCATCCTTCCCGGGCAGATGGGGGCGGAGGGAAAGGGCTCTGTCGGGCTGGTTGGGGGGGCGGTAGGCCATTGTGGGGGAGAGTCCAAACCAGGCCAGAGAGGGCGGGCCCTAGGCCAGATCCGGGTTTGTGGGAGTCTATGACAAAGGGAGCACGGGCTGTGGGGGAAGAATCCTTGGGAGGGAATTGTGAGCGGGGAGGGGAGAGAGTGATGAGGTGAGACTTGGACTAAGTGGGCCAGACAGGGAGAGGGAAAGAGACATCAGGGAGGACCGCGCCCCGTTTCCTCTGCACTGGGGGGAGCCCGAGAGCATACGCAACCTGGGGCAGCGGCCAGGAGAAGAAGGGATGAGTCTTGACTTCTGACCTGTGTCCCTCCGGCCTCCAGGTGCCCAAGCTGTGGTCCAGGACCCCAGAAGCCCTCCACGCCGAGCCCCCCGGGCTGGCCCTGCAGGCCACGCTCAAGCCGCATTTTAATGTGCAGAGTCTCTGTGGGCAGCTGCCCGCGGGGAGCCTGCCAGAGGCACCGTGGCAAGGGCCGGCGGCTCTGGTGGCCGAGGTGCCCACCCAGACTGTGGCCAATTGGGTCAGCGCCAACGAGGAGCTGCATGGGAGCCACCCAGGGTGGTACGAGCGCCGGGTCTGCCTCCTGCTGCTCCAGCTGTGTGGGGCCCTGAAGCAGCTGCACTCGGACAGTCTGGGTCACGGGGACCTGAGGCCCGAGAACCTGCTGCTGGCCGTGCCCCGGGGCCAGCCTCTAGGAGCCTTGCCCCAACTGCTCCTCACAAACTTTGCCAGGGCACGGTCGTTGGCGCCCCAGCTGCCAGCGCGGGAGGATGAACTTCAGCTGGGCCTCCTCATCTACGAGATGCTGGGCCAAGGCCCTGCACTGGCCCAGGCCCGAGGGTCCTCCGCTCCCCCGCTGCCAGTCCGCTCGGCCTACTCCCTGGCCCTGGCGCGCCTGACCCCACGTTTGCTGCAGGCCGCGCCAGACCGCCGGCCCCCCGTGGCCCAGGTCCGAGTGGCCCTGCAGACCATTCTGTGGGGGCCCGGGCCCAAGCTGCAGGCCCAAGGCCTCCCCCCGGGGCCCTGGCTGGACATCCACCGGGCCCTGCTGCCCCTGGAGCTGGCCGAGCGGCTGGCGGGCAGCGGGGAGGCGGCCGGACTCGAGGACTGGCTCTGCTGCCAGTACATGACGGAAGCCTCCCAAAGCACGGTGGGCCGGGCTCTGGAGCTCCTGTGGGGAGAGCGGCCTGCTGGGGATTGAGTGCCCTTGGAGGCCTCAGGGAGGCCCCAGCTCTCGGCACCTCAGAAAACTTGCCTGCATTACCGTCCTGCCAAGAACTCCATTTTCTCATCCCCTACTTTTCTGCCCTGTCCCTCCCTTCCTTCTCCCCCTCCCCAGTCATGGCCTTTATTATTGGGAACATGGACCACAGGCATCCCTACACAAATCCCCTGCCTCCAGAACTCACAGAGGGAGGGCCCCTTGTTTTTCCTCTAAATGTAAATATTGAATCAGAATGTCGGGAGGGACCTGAAGTTCAGGGTTTTCATTTCCCAGCTGAGTCGGAGAGAGGGGCAATTACCTTCTAGGGAGTCACCTCGGAGAGCAATACCAGCGTCAGGATTAGAACCTGGTCTCCAGGCGGGAGTTTTTTCCCCTTGACATCCCATTTCCAGGACCTCAAGCATCAAGTGAGATTATATTTGTGAAGATTTTTATTGGAGATGATCAGGACCATTTGTGCCCAACATGACATAATAATGTCATATGGATCTTCTTCAGGAATGAAGGACAACAACTAGCAAACCTTTTGGGAAGCACTTAGCGCAGAACCTGGCACACAGTAGGTGCTTTATAAATGCTTGCCCTGTACCTCCCTCCATCCAGGCTGACTCCCAGAGTAAGATACTGATCATCCATTTGGAATCTAACCTAGCTTTGGTTGAGACTAAATTACTTTTGTAATTTTTAAATTACTTTCTGTAACTGCATGTAGGACTGCATGTCCCTTTGTACACTTTGTGTATCCCATAAACTCAGATCATGGGAGAGGGGGTGGCTAGGTAGTACAATGGTTGGAGTCCTAGCCTTAGAATCAGGAGGATCTGAATTCAAATTCAGCCTCAAATCCACTTACTAGGTATGTGACCTCAGATAAATCAGTTAACCTTGTTTGCCTCAATTCCTCATATGTAAATTGAACTAGAGAAGGAAAGGGCAATTCAAATCCAGCCTCAAACACTTAATACGTCTTAGCTGTGTGACCCTGGGCAAGTCACTTAACCCCAATTGCCTCAGCAAAAAAAAAAAAAAAAAAGGAAATGACAGACCACTCCAGTTTTTTTTATCAAGAAAACCTCAAATGGGATCACAAAGAGTTGGATGTGTACAAAAAATGACTCGACAACAAAGAGACTACAATGACAGAGTCAGACATAACTGAAGCAACAAAACCAACTCCAGGGGTCCTCAAACTACGGCCTGCGGGCCAGATGCAGCAGCTGAGGACGTTTATCCCCCTCACCCAGGTCTGTGAAGTTTCTTTATTTAAAGGCCCACAAAACAAAGTTTTGGTTTTTACTATAGTCCGGACCTCCAATGGTCTGAGGGACAGTGAACTGGCCCCCTATTTAAAAAGTTTGAGGACCCCTGAACTAAACCAACAAAACAGGAGCTGGCTGTCGTTTATGTTCTGATGGCATCAATTTCAGAATCCAGGGTTGCCTCCATACCACAAGGAGGCATTAGAGGAGAAATATAAGGGATGTCAAGGGCATAACGCTCCAGAAAAATAGATGGGCTGGTCATGTAGTAAGGCTGAGGAGTGACAGAGGGACAACCAAATGTTGCATTAGTACATCTAAGGTAGTAGGCCTGATGTAATGTAGAGGAGTTTACTTCAAATAAAAATGGAAGCTACCCAACTGCATGCAGGGATCCTAGTGGCCTGATTTTGACTTAGAAAATCATATACATTTACATATTTCCTCTTTTTTAAAAAAAATTAATACATTGACATCATTAAAATCAGATAGGAAATACATTTTAATCTGGTGTGAGCTTCACTTGAGAGTGTTATGAGCCACATGAAGTCCACCAGCTATGCATTTGGCAGACACTTTTTAGCTGTGTGATTCCAGACAAATCTGGATATCAGTTTCCTCATCTGTAAAATGGAGGTGTGGTGGTTAGCTTAGATAGCCTCTAAGGTCCATTGTTGTGCTGAAACACTATAAAATAATTAAAATGGAGAAGTACCAGAAATGAAAAGAACTGGAACTTTTTTAAATGATGAAAATAGAAAAAAAAAAAAAAAAAAAGCAGAATAGAACATATGCTAACTTAAGACACACGAGGAAAACTGGAAAAGAATGAAGGGAATAAGAATCCTAATGGGAAATTCAGAGTGAGGAACTGAAAAAGCATTAAAATCAATTAATTATGCACTGAATCAACTAATTTAAATGTAAATTGTATTAAGCAAAACAGTTATTTATATCCAACTAATCAAGAAGTGTGTATTAAGTGTCTGCCATGGGCCACCCTCTGAGCAAAATATATGGAACACATGGACCAGAATGAGAATGCCCCTACCCTCAAGGAGCTTACTTTCTACTGGAGGGAAATATTCAGTGTTTTATTTATTTATTTTTAAATAACTTTTTATTGACAGAACCCATGCCAGGGTCATTTTTTACAACATTATCCCTTGCACTCACTTCTGTTCTGATTTTTCCCCTCCCTCCCTCCACCCCCTCCCTCAGATGGCAAGCAGTCCTTTACATGTTAAATAGGTTACAGTATATCCTAGATACAATATACGTGTGCAGTACCAAAAAGTTCTCTTGTTGCACAGGAAGAGTTGGATTCAGAAGGTATAAATAACCCAGGAAGAAAAACAAAATGCAAGCAGTTTATATTCATTTCCCAGTGTTCTTTCTTTGGCTGTAGCTGCTTCTCTCCATCCTTGATCAATTGAAACTGATATTCAGTGTTTTAAAAAGAGCCCCAAGGAGATCTCTAGCATATGCACGGGATCATCCCAGATGTACAACTGAAAGGAAATCCTATTTTTCTTTTCTTTATTTTCAGTAGTATCTTATTTTTCCAAATCCATACAAACATAGTTTTCAACATTCACCTTTGCAAAACCTTGTGTCTCAAAATTTTTTCCCTCTCTTTTTTTCTAAACATATTTCTATATTCATACTGTACACGACAAATCAGATCAAAAGGGGAAAAAGCAAGAGAAAGAAAAATAAATAAAACAAGCAAACAACATCAAAAGGTGAAAATACTTAGCTTTGGAGCAATTAGGTGGCACAGTGGAATTCAGCCCTGAAGTCAGGAGAACTTGAATTCAAATGTGGTCTCAGACACTTAACACTTCCTGCCTGTGTGAACCTGGGCAAGTCACTTATCCCCAATTGCCTCAAAAAGAAAAAGAAAATTCTAAGCTTTGATCCACATTCAGTCTCCATAGTACTCTCTCTTTTTGCAGATGGTTCTCTCCATCCCAAGTTTATTGGAATTGCCTTGAATCACTTCATTGTTGAAAAGAGCCAAATTCATCACAATTGATCACCACATAATCTTGTGACTGTGTACCATGGCTCTCTTGGTTCTGCTCACTTCACTCAGCATCAGTTCATAGAAGTCTTCCCAGGCTTCAGAAAGAAATTTTGGTATCATTGAGTCTAGCTGTGACTTACCTAGTCTTCTCCTGCATCCAATATCTGAGGATTGGACTTCTAAGTTCCCAACCAGTAGCCCAAACTGTTTCTCAGGTTGACTGAGATTATATGGAAAAACATGGACCCAAACTGCAGAAGATGAATGAGAATCAATCAATCAATCAGGATTTATTAAGCACCTACTTAATATATGCTAAACAATGTTAAGCACAGTGGAGAGACGTACAAAAAATGAAACAGTTCTTTCTCAAAATGAATTTACATTGTAATAAGGACATATAAAAATACATTCGGCATAAATATTAAATAGTAAACACATGGATATATAGTTAATTAGCATACTTTTAAGTCTTAATAGTTTCCTTTGGTATTCCCTCTATGTATGTATGTATATGTGTATGGCCAATAGATATGCACATATACATATACATATAGCTACGAGGGTATGTATTATAATACACATGTACATGTTATATATATACACAAATACACATACACGTATATTATAATACACACATGTGTTATATAATGCATACAAATACACGTGCACATATATTATAATATGCATGTGTATGTTATATATAATGTATACAAATACATACATATTAGAACATATATGTATAGTACGTGTTATATATAATGTATAAAAATATATTATAATACATAGTACATGCTATATATATATATATATAATGTATACAAATACATACACATATAATACACACATACATTATATAATGCATACAAATACACATACACATATAATAGACACATACATGTTATATATCATGTATACAAATACATATATAATGTACATAGTACATGTTATATATAATGTATAAAAATATATTATAATACATAGTACATGCTATATATAATGCATACAAATACACACACATATATATAATAGACACATACATTTATATATAACATATACAAATACATATATATTAAAATACATAGTACATGTTATATAATGTATAAAAATATATTATAATACATAGTACATGCTATATATAATGTATACAAATACATACACATATATTATAATACACACATACATTATATAATGCATACAAATACACACACATATAATAGACACATACATGTTATATATCATGTATACAAACATACATATATTATAATACACAGTACATGTTATATACAATGCATATAAATACACATATGTTAAAATACAGAATACATGTTATATATAATGTATAAAATATATTATAATACATAGTACATGCTATCTCTCTCTCTCTCTCTCTCTCTCTCTCTATATATATATATATATATATATATATATATATATATATATATATAATGTATACAAATACATACACATATATTATAACACACATACATTATATAATGCATACAAACACACATACACATATAATAGACAAATGCACGTTATATATAATGTATACAAATATACATATATTATAATACACTGTACATGTTATATATAATGCATACAAATACACATATATTAAAATACATAGTACATGTTATATATAATGTATAAAAATATATTATAATACATAGTACATGCTATCTCTCTCTCTCTCTCTCTCTCTCTCTCTCTCTCTCTCTCTCTCTCTATATATATATATATATATATATATATATATGTATATATAATGTATACAAATACATACACATATATTATAACACACATACATTATATAATGCATACAAACACACATACACATATAATAGACAAATGCACATTATATATAATGATACAAATATACATATATTATAATACACAGTACATGTTATATATAATGCATACAAATACACATATATTAAAATACATAGTACATGTTATATATAATGTATAAAATATATTATAATATATAGTACATGCCATATATATAAATGTATACAAATACATACACATATTTTATAATATACACATATATTATATAATGCATACAAATACACATATACATATAATAGACACATGCATGTTATGTGTAATGTATACAAATACATATATATTAAACTACATAGTACATGTTATATATAATGTATACAATATATTATAATACATAGTACATGCTATATATAATGCATACAAATACACACACATATATATAATAGACACATACATGTTATATATAATGTATACAAATACATATATATTAAAATACATAGTACATGTTATATAATGTATAAAATATATTATAATACATAGTACATGCTATATATAATGTATACAAATACATACACATATATTATAATACACACATACATTATATAATGCATACAAATACACATACACATATAATAGACACATACATGTTATATATCATGTATACAAACATACATATATTATAATACACAGTACATGTTATATACAATGCATATAAATACACATATGTTAAAATACAGAATACATGTTATATATAATGTATAAAATATATTATAATACATAGTACATGCTATCTCTCTCTCTCTCTCTCTCTCTCTCTCTCTATATATATATATATATATATATATATATATATGTATATATATAAAATGTATACAAATACACACATATATATTATAACACACATACATTATATAATGCATACAAATACACATACACATAATAGACACATGCATGTTATATATAATGTATACAAATATACATATATGATAATACACAGTACATGTTATATATAATGCATACAAATACACATATATTAAAATACATAGTACATGTTATATATAATGTATATAAATATACATATATATAATACATAGTACATGCTATCTCTCTCTCTCTCTCTCTCTCTCTCTCTCTCTCTCTCTCTCTCTCTATATATATATATATATATATATATATATATGTATATATAATGTATACAAATACATACACATATATTATAACACACATACATTATATAATGCATACAAACACACATACACATATAATAGACAAATGCACATTATATATAATGTATACAAATATACATATATTATAATACACTGTACATGTTATATATAATGCATACAAATACACATATATTAAAATACATAGTACATGTTATATATAATGTATAAAATATATTATAATACATAGTACATGTTATATATATAATGTATACAAATACATACACATATAATACACGCATACATTATATAATGCATACAAATACACATACACATATAATAGACACATACATGTTATATATAATGTATATAAATATACATATATTATAATACACAGTACATGTTATATATAATGCACACAAATACACATATATTAAAATACATAGTACATGTTGTATAATGTATAAAATATATTATAATACATAGTACATGCTATATATATAATGTATACAAATACACATATTATAATACACAGTACATATTATATATATATAAAATACATAGTACATGTTATATATAATGTATACAATATATTATAATACATAGTACATGCTATATATATGTATATATATATAAAATGTATACAAATACACACATATATATTATAACACATATACATTATATAATGCATACAAATACACATACACATATAATAGATATGCATGTTATATATAATGTATACAAATATACATATAATATACAGTACATGTTATATATAAGGCATACAAATACACATATATTAAAATACATAGTATATGTTATATATAATGTATAAAAATATAATACATAGTACATGTTATATATAATGTATACAAATACATACACATATATTATAATACACACATACATTATATAATGTATACAAATACAAATACACATATACATATAATAGACACATACATGTTATGTATAATGTATACAAATACAAATACATATATATTAAAATACATAGTACATGTTATATAATGTATAAAATATATTATAATACATAGTACATGCTATATATATGTATATATATATATATAATGTATACAAATACACACATATATATTATAATATACACATATATTATAATATATAGTACATGCCATATATATAATGTATACAAATACACATATAATAGATATGCATGTTATATATAATGTATACAAATACATATATATAATACACAGTACATGTTATATATATAATGCATACAAATACACATATATTAAAATACATAGTACATGTTATATATAATGTATAATATATATTATAATACATAGTACATGTTATATATAATGTATACAAATACATACACATATATTATAATACACACATACATTATATAATGCATACAAATACACATACACATATAATAGACACATACATGTTATATATAATGTATACAAATATACATACATTATAATACACAGTACATGTTATATATAACATATACAAATACACATATATTAAAATACATAGTACATGTTATGTAATGTATAAAATATATTATAATACATAGTACATGGTATATATATATATATATAATGTATACAAATACATACACATATATTATAATACACCGTACATGTTATATATAATGTATACAAATATACATATATATAATAGACACATACATGCTATATATATAATGTATACAAATACAAATACACATATATTATAATACACAGTACATGTTATATATAATGTATACAAATACACACACATATGTATATATTGTGTGCTTATGTTTGTGCATGTGAAGTGAAGGCTCTCCACCAGATGTAACACGTAGCAATGATGTGGTCAAGGGGAGGCCAATTAAACACCTTTGAACCCCTCTCCTCCAACCCTTCTCTAAGGGAGACTTTTTTCTGCAGAAGGAGAAGCGGGAAGTTGGAGACAAAAGCATGGCCATTCCTCTCCTCAGAAAAAGGGAGAGCCAAGTTGGCTTTATAACTATCTGATCTCTTAAATGTTATTATTCTAGGGGATATAGTTTTCAGATTTAAGCTAAGCTTCTGACAGCTGTTCATTAATGGGGAAAGGAGGACCCAATCCTTCCCACACTAAATACTAGTTCCAGTATGAACACATAAAGGAAGTAGCAATCCATTTATTAATCCAATAGCAAAATAGACATCAAAGAAAGTACATGTGGAAGAATAAATAGTAGACAATAAGGTAAAGGAGCTCTCCTACCGGGAAGAAGGCAACTCAGCTTGACCAAGAGACAGAATCCCAGAAAACTCCCCTAAAAGGGAAATTCCCTGAAGTTTCCAGTGTAGCAAATTGGGGATAGGATCACAATGGAGACTGTTAACTCCCATCATGCTAGCTTCTTCCTGGAGTCCTTTTTTCCCTTCAGCATCCTGAATTAGAGTTAGAATTATCTATCTTCTCTCTTAGAATCTTGGAATTAGAAACACCTGAAGTAACCACAGCACCGAGAGACTGAAGGGATTTTTAAGGAAGTGAAGAGACTAAAGAGACTGGAATGGTCTCTGACCCACCCAGTGGTCTTTATAGCTGGAGTCTGTTCTCTCTGTGTGTATGTCTCTTCCTCTCTCTGTCTCTCTATCTTTCTGTCTCTTCTCTTTTTCCTGTTTCCCTTCTCCTTCTCTTCCTCCTCCCTGTCTGTTTCCCCTCTCCTTCCTTCCTCATTTCCTCACCCCCTCTGCCTCCTCATCCCCCATCCCCCTGTTCCCCCACAGAAGAACGATCCCCCAAGCAGGCAGATACATGGATCTCCTGGCAACATGCTTCTGGCCTTCCTTACTTTCACCTTATGCCTAACTGTAGTTCCAACCCTTTTTGTCCCTGGTGACTAAGCCCTGGCTTGTTCCTGAGCCCAGAGCGTCCCTTCCCTATTTTGTCTCCCAGAGCCAAAGCCTTTGAGCTTAGCCTTGGAACCCCGGATGGGACCTGATTCATCCTGTCCTGAGGTCCCCTCTGTCCTGCCCACACTGCACCGCCCCCAGTCCTCCCAGGACCAGAGGCCTGCCTACTTTTTATTCCCACTCCATCCTCCCAGGTCCCTTTCCCTGCAGCCTGGTAACAGAATGAGTTCTCTCCTAAGAATCAGAAGACGACTGTGTTTCTCACTAATGTGTGATATTAGGCAAGTTACATAACTTCTCTGAGCATCTACAAAATAAAAGGATTGAGTAGATGGCTTTTAAGGCACTTTCCCACTCTAAATCCATTATCCTATAATACAAATCAAGTAGCAACCTACAGATGTAGGAATCAGAAGCTATCAGATCCATCCCATTGATTCTACAAATTGGGAAACTGAGACACCGGGGAGGAGTGAAGTAATTTATCTCAGGGAGGTCGAGAATGGACTATAGGGGAAAGACTAGTGTGAGAATCAGAAGTTCTTGGTTCCTGGAGAATTCTGATTCTCCATCCTTCCGCCACCATCATCCCCCTTAAACCCTGTTCTTTGATCACAGTGTGACCCCCAATTCCCCCTCCCCACATCCCTCAGTTCTTTATCAGGCCATCACCCTTGCACTGGCTATGTTCTCCTCCCATCCCCATCTTGACTCTTGGATGAACCAATTCAACTCAATGCTATTCTTTGTTCTTGATTCCTTGTTCCCTTATCCTATCACTGATCACTCCTTACCAAATTCCAGTCCTGGATTTTTTTTATTGCAGTCATGTCCAGCTCTTTGGGTTTTGTTTCTATTTTGTTTTGTTCGGCAAAAATACTGGAGCGGTTTGTCATTTCCTTTTTCAGCTTATTTTACAAATGAGGAAACTGAGGCAGAGTTAAGTGACTTGCCTGGGGTCATACAGCTAGTGAATTTAACTCAAGTTTTCCTGATTCCAGGCCCAATGCTCTATATACTATGGCCCTAGCTTTCTGCTTCTTCAGTCCTGGATTATTCCCATTAAATGCCTCCTTTGTGCTACTGAATAGAGCTGGGGGAAATCTCAAAATTGTGTTGTCGATATTTATGTCATGTAGTTTCAATTGAATCTTCACTGAACATATGCTCATTGTGAGAGGGGATTTTTTCATTCCTTGTGCTTTGGGTTGTAAATAAGTCACTTAAGTGTGCCTCTGTTGCCTCAACTATTAAATAAAGGTTGTTTTTTTTTTATTTGAAAGTTTTTTATTTTTAAAACATATGCACGTATAATATGAACAACACTGACCCTTGCATAGCCTTGTGTTTTCTATTTTCGCTTCCTTCCCCCTACTTCCTCCCCGAAATGGCAATCAATCCAATACATGTCAAATATTAAATATATTTAATGTTAAATATATTTAAGTATTAAATATATGTAATTATTTAAATTATATATTAAATCCAATATGTATAAACATATTAAATAGGGATTGTGGTACATCCTTCATTTTTGAAAAGGGTCAATGACATCACAAAGTGAGGTCTTGCCTCTTGGACTTAAGCAAGGCAGAGCTACAGCCTCATTGTCTCTTTCAGAACCATCAAAATCCAGCGACAGGATAGAAGTCGGGATGACATGTGATGGCCCAGGATGTAGTGGATGACCTTAGTGTTTGACCAAGTTCTAAGCATTTCAGCAGTCTTCATGACCGTTGGAACAAATTTTCCTCATCTGCCCATTCTGGAAGTCTTCTCACTCTTGGGTAGATGGCCCCCTAATTCCCTGATGGTCTGAAATCTGTTGGTTACCCCCAATGTGGTCTAGCCATCTGCCAAAACAGTTTTGCTGGGATGTGGCCACGTGTATACACGTGCTTCTTGGTCCTACAGGTGAGATTTGTAGGACAGATAGATACCAAAGATGGATGAATAGACTTTTTTTTTTGGAAGACTCTTATTTATTTTAATACACATAGCTTTATGAATCATGTTGGGAGAGAAAAATCAGAACAAAAGGGAAAAACTATGGGAGAGGAAAAAAACAGAAAAAAGAAGTGAACAGAGCATGTTATGATTTACATCCAATTTCCATAGTTCTTTTTCTGGATGCAGATGGCATTTCCTGTCCAAAGTTTATTGGGCTTGCTTTGGACCACTGAATCACTGCTGAGAAGAACCAAGTCTTTCATAGTTGAGGAGGATGAATAGTCTTGAAAAGGGCTTGGCAAGCCCTCATACCCGAGGGGCCAGTCCTACCTGAACATCCCCTCTACCTCAAAATGGAGATAATAATAGCACCAAGATTGTTTGGAGGCTCAAATGAGATTTTATTTGTAAAGCATTTAGCCCAGTGACTGGCACAAAGTGCTATATAAATACCAGCTATTTTTTAAAAATTCTGCTGGCTGCCCCCATGATTTAAATGGCTGCCCTTTCATCTCCTCCTCTCAATTTCTCTGGCTTCCTTCCCAAATCAGCTCAAATATTACCTCTTGGAAGGCTCTCCCTCCTCCACTCTAACTTCTGATTTCACTGGCTTCCTTTAAGTCCCAACTAAAATGCCACCTTTGCAGGAAACCTTCCCTTAATCCCTCTAAATCCCAGTGCCTTCCCTCTCTTAATTATTTCTCATTTAGCCTGTATACAACTTGCTTTGTGTATATCTGTTTGCATGTTTCCCTCATTAAACTGCAAACTCCTTGAGGGGCAGGGACTGTTTTTTGCCTCTTTTTGTATCCCCAATGCTTAGCACAGTGTCTGACATAAAGTTGGTGTCTAATAAATGTTTATTAAATTGAATTGAATACAAAAGGTTTTTCCCTTTCCTCTCCACTCCCAGTTCTTTCCCCTCTGATATTACTTCCCCTCTGCTCTGTGTATATCTAGTTATTTACTTTTTCTCTCCTCCATTAGAATGAGTTCCTTGAGAACAGAAACTAATTTTTTGCCTTTCTATCACATAGCATCTGGCTTTACAGGCTGGGTGTCCTCTGGCGGCCACTGGGGGTACTGCAGGACTTTAGGAAAGTGCTCTTTTTTTTTTTCCTTTTTTTATAATAGCTTTTTATTTTTTCCAAATACATACGAGGATAGTTTTCTACACTGACTTTTGCAAAATCCTGCATTTCATTTTTTTCTCCCTCCCTCCTCCTCTTCTATCTCCTAGACAGCAAGCAATCCACTTTAGATTAACCATGTGCAAGTCCTTCTAAACATATTAGGAAGCTATTTTTTCCAGGACCTGGAGAGAAATTGATAAGGTGGTTCAAAAGAGAGCACCACAGCTCAGCGGAATAAATTAGGTATACAATACACAGTAATAAATCACCATAATTATTTAGTATTTGATAAATACAAAGATTCAAGTTTGGGGGGTCAGAACTCACCATTTGACAAAAATTGCTAAGAAAACTGGAAATCAATTTGGGAGAAACTAATCACAGACCAACATTCATTCTGTATACCAAGATAAGTTCAAAATAGGTAGATGGTATAGACATAAAAGGATGATATCATAAGTAAATTAAGGGATCATGGAAAATTTTACCTGGATAAGGAAGAGTTTATGACCAAATAAGAGATAGAGAAGATCACAGGAAGGAAAACAGATAATATTAATTACATGAAATTAAAAAGTGTTTCCACAATTAAAAAAAAACCAATGCAGCCAAAATTAGAAGGAAAGCAGTAATGGAGTTGGGGGAATTTGCAGCAAGTTTTTTTCTGAGAAAGGTCTCATTTCTTAAATAGGGAAATGAAACAAAAATTGTAAAAATAAGGACATTACTCTATTGACAAATGGTCAAAGGATATTAATAGTTTTCAAAAGAAGAACTTCAACCTATCAATAATCATATGAAAAATGCTCTAACTTACTATTGATTAGAGAAATGGAAATTAAAATAACTGATGAATACTAGAAGGGATGTAATTAGGAACAATAGTACACTGTTGGTGAAATTGTGAACTGGTCCAACCCTTCTGGAGCACAATTTAGAACTATGCTGAAAGGGCTGTAAAACTGCCTATTTTTTGACTGAGCAGTACCACTACTAGATCTATATCCCAAAGACATCAAAGAAAAAGGAAAAGGGAGCAGCTAGGTGGTGCAGTAGATAGAAGCACCACCCCTGAAGTCAGAAGGACCTGAGTTCAAATCTGATCTCAGACACTTAACACTTCTTAGTTGTGTGACCCTGGGCAAGTCACTTAATCCCAGTTGTCTCAGCAAAAAAAAAAGTACAAAAGTATTAGAGCATTTCTTTTTATGGTAACAAAGAATTGGAAATTAAGGGAATGGCTGAGCAGATTATGTGAAGGAATACTAGTGTTACAATAAATGATGAGCTAGATGGTTTCAGAAAAGCCTAGGGAGACTTATATGAACAGATATAAAGGTAAGTGAGTAGGATTAGAAGAACACTGTACACAGTAATAGCAATAATATAATGTTGATCAACTGTGAAAGACCCAGTTGCTCTGTTCAAGACAATAATCCAAGACAGTTCCAAAAGACCCAGGATGAAAAATACTATCGACCTCCAGAGAAAGAAATGATGAACTCTGAAAGCAGAGTAAAACTTTCTTTTTTCACTTTATTTTTCTTGCTCTAGGGGATGGGGTCAGGGAGAGTAACATGTCTAAAATGGAAATTGTTTTTGCGTGATTTCACACGGTTAATTGATTGCATGTTGCCTGCCTTCTCAATGGATGAGAGAAAGGCTAGAGGGAGGGAGAGAATTTGAAACTCAAAATGAAAAAAAAAGTCAAAAATAAATTTTAACAGAAAATAAAATTGATAGATCCCCACCTGGTGTTCAATTTAGATATTACACTCAGTTAATTAACGGTTCAAGCCTGATTTACTTTAAGGAAGGCAAGATGGCCAACAAGAACCAAGAGACCCCAGTCTCACTCTACAACAGTCAAAGATCATTCATTTCAAGTCAGTTGGAGGCAGGACCACCCAGTTGAAGTTCCCTAGACTCTGTCCTGTGGAATAGTCCTCTGTTGGATGTTTCTGTGAGCATTTGTGACATGAGAGACATAAATACAGACACATACACGTTGTATGTATGTGCATGGGTGGGATAGTTTTTACTTCTATTTGAGCATCAGTGGGCAAAGACAATGGCTAATTAAAGTTATCCCGTGACTGTGTTCTTGTGTTCCCACCAAACCCGTACCACAGATGAACTCAGTGAGTTCCACCTTCAGTCTATCTATAATGTTGATCAGCTGTGAAAGACCTGTTGCTCTGTGAAAGACAATAATCCAAGACCGTTCCAAAAGACCCTGGTAATTACTATCACCTTCCAACCTTTCATCTCTTGTCCCCCTCAGACCTACTCACCGTGACCTGTATTCTCTCTGTCCTCTCTGCTTTCCTATGTCATCACCCTACACCAGTGGTTCTCAAAGTATGATCTAGAGAATCCTGGGGGTCTCTGAAGCCCTTTTAGAGGGTCTACAAATTTTAAAATAGTTTTTATTTCCAATATGGTAAATGTCTATAAATATAATCCAGATGAACAAAAACGCTTTGGAGAGATCCTCAATAATTTTTTAATAGGATGAAGATACTGAAAACAAAAGTTTGAGAACCACTGCCCTACACACTAACTTCACTTTTCTCCCTTCAGAATCTTGACCCTTCAGTTAACCAGTTCACACTCATTTAGACTACTCTCTACCTTCAAGTCCCATTGCTTCCTTGTCCTGTATATGTCCCTTTCTAAACTCCAGCTCTGGTTTATTCCCATTATACGTCTTCTTTATCCTTATGTTTATGTTGCTGAACAATGATGGAGGAAGTCACACAACTGGACAGGCTGGATCTGCTACAAATTCCATCTAGGTGGTGCAATGGTTAGAAAACTAGGTCTGGAGTTATTTTCCTGTGTGACCCTGGGCAAGTCACTTAGCCCTGTTTGCCTCAGTTTCCACATCTGTGAGATGATCTACAAAAAAGGAAAATAGCAAACTACTCCTGTTTCTCTGTCATGGAAACCCTAAATGAGGTAATGGAGAGTCACATGGGACTGAAAAGACACAACAACCTTAAATGGGCCCTCCCCACCGGATACCAATTTTTTTTACTTGTTTGTGATTATCTCTCTATCCTTCTCCCCTAATGTCTGTTCTAAACCTTTTTTTCTCAAGCTATTTATATTACCCCTTATTTCTCTCTCTCAGCAGAGGGTATTGCTAAATACTTTATTCAAATAAAAAAGGCCATAAGCTCTTGCTTTTCCCCAACTCTATACTTTCAATGACCTCAGCCTCAGTTAAAACTTTCTCCTTTGCTCTTATCTCAAAGTAAAACCTTTCTCCTTCCTCTACTTGTGTCCTTGCTCCCATTCCCTCCAACCTCCTCCACCAACTTGTCACTTAAACCACCTCCTCTCTCCCTTTCATCTTTAATCTTTCCTTATCTATTGGCTCCTTCTCAGTTGCTTCTATTGATTCTCCTATCCCTGCAAGCTACTATACTATATCTCTTCTCTTTTTCACAGATAAAAGTCCTAGAAAGAACATCTTACGCACTTTGCTTCACTTTCAGACATCATCCTTACTCCTGAACTCCTTGTAATCCGATTTCTAACCTCATCACTAATTTGCTTTCTTCAAGGTTACTGATGATCAAGTAATTGCCGAATAAGATAGCCTTTTCTCAGACCTGATCCTTCTTGATCTCTTGACAACATTTGATGTGGTTGAATTTCTCATCTTCCTCCTCCTAGACATTCTCTCTACCCGGATTTTGTGAGAGCGATTTCTCTTTCTTTCCCTCCTGACAGTTCCGTCTCAATCTCTTTGGCTGGATGATTCACCTTGTTCTCCCTCCTTTGCACGGGGGCACCCTGAGGCTCCCATCTGTGTCATCCCTTCTCTACATCTTCTCCCTGTGAGTTTATCAGCTTGCAAGAGTTCAACTATTATCTCTATGCTGATGAATCCCAGGTCTCTTTTGAACCCCAGTTCATCACCAACTGCCAGTTGTTATATCCAACTCGAGTTCCCATTTCTAAAAGAGCTCGTTATCTCTCTCCTCAAACCCTCCCCACTTCCTAACTTCCCTGTTCTTATTGAGTGCATCAGCATCCTTCTAGCCACCCAGTGTGGAGGCATCCTTAACTGCTCCCTTTCCCTCACCCCTCACATCTAATCAGTCTGCTCAGTCTTGTCAATTGTACCTCCACAATTTATCTCACATCTGTTCCCTCCTCTCCATTCATTCTGTTCCATCCCTCAATCAGGCCCTTATCAGCTCTTGTGTTGAATTTTGCAATTGCCTCCTTCTGCCATAAGCCTTTCTTCTCTCAGATCCATCCTCCACACAGCTGCTGAACTGATATTCTTAAAGTCAGGTCTGACTCTATCTCTCTAGTGGTTCCCTTTTTGCCTCTAGGAAAAATAAAATAAAATAGGAAAATCTCTCTTTAGCTTTTAACGTCCTTCACAATCTGGCTGCAAACTACCTTTCTGGATCCATTAATTTCCTTCATGCATTTTGCTTTCTAGCTGAATTGACCTACTTGCCATTACGTAACATTCTGTGCCTGACATCCTATCTCCTCTCTTAGAGCTTTTGTGCCAGCAGTCCTCCGTGTCTGAAATCCACTTCCTCCTCCCCATCACTATCAAGAGTCCTTCAAATCTCAAATCAGGTGGGCTTCCTACAAAAAGCCTTTCATTATCAGGCAGCTCTATCATTAATTCTTGCCTCACAAATTACTTTTATGTGTATTTTATATTGAATTTTCCATGATTGGGGGGAGGGTCAGCTGGGTGGCTCAGTGGACAGAGCACCAGCCCTGAAGTCAGGAGGACCTGAGTCCAAATCTGGTCTCAGACACTTCACTCTTCCTAGCTGTGCGACCCTGGACAAGTGACTTAACCCCAAATGCTTCAGCAAAAAACAAAAAACAAATTTTCCATGATGAGGAGTTGGTTTTTGATTGATTGATTTTCCCCGCTTCCAAAACAGTTGATGTGATTGTGAAAAGGGGCAAAAACCAGAGATTTGAGGTGCTGAGTGTAGAAGAGTTCCCTGCCCTAGGATCAAAGAATCCCTCCAATCAACATTTGCTCAAAGGGTATGAATTAAAGCTGGAAAAGACTTCAGAATATCCTCATTTCATAGGAGAGAAAATTAAGGTGCAGAGAGGTTAAGTGACTTGTTTAAAATCACGCAGGTAAAATCAAACTCAGGTCCTTGAACTCGAGTTAATTTTCCTCCTCCCTCCCCATTTCTGTGACTTTATCCTTCTATAAAGTATGAAAAAGTGTCCTTATTAAACTAACTACTGACTGAATGGCAGTTAGTCACCCACTCTCAATGTCATATACTCTATGACATTTTAAAAATGCTAAGCTTGATAGCTCTAGAAATAGTTGGCAGAATCCAGATTTCCACCTTTTTTGAAAGGGAATCTTAGGTAAGGTGTGGGGAAATGGGAATTTTTTTCTTTCTATTTCTATTCCACCTTTGTGGAACTGATGGGAAAAACTCCAGCCATGAGGGAGCAAGCAGAGAGTATTACCTCTGGCAGTAGAGAAGAGAGCCAGCCTTGAATAAAAAATAATTCACTTTCCTTGGCAATTGAAAGTCAAGCTACAGAGAAAAGCAGACAGGGAGCTTAACTAAGTGATTTACCAAATAGAGACACTGAGTGGGGAGTGGGAGGGAGCAGCCTTAGTATACCACCAGAAGGGAAGGGATATTAGGGCTCCCGGGGTCAGAGCTATGAGCTTCCTTTGTCAAATGGGTTCCCTACGTGTGCACCTCAGCTCCAACATGCTCTAGGTCTGTGCCATCTTCCTGGAGGCTGTGTGTACCCAGGGCAGTTTGTGAGTCAGATTTCTAGAGGAGAAAGCTTTGTAGCTATTGTTCTCACTATGCTGTCTTTGTAAATACCTTTGTTTTGGAGGGATGATTATTAAATGTGGGGGAATCAGTAGGGGCTAATGAGCTATAGTTTTAGGAGTGAGGACCTATAGGATATATTTAAACTTGGAAATAATTATTCCTCCGGGGACTCAAACCAAAAGTCTGAGAGTGTTGAATTGGGGAAGGAATCCAGAGGAGGTTTTTCTTTGTGGGGGAAGGGAGAGGTGGGGACAACCTTCAGCTGGTATATATTTGGGTGACATATGTCAGGTCTGAGAGGGCCCTTAGAACCCAGGATGTCAGGGCTGGGAGGGCCCTTAGAACCCAGGATGTCAGGGCTGGGAGGGCCCTTAGAACCCAGGATGTCAGGGCTGGGAGGGCCCTTAGAACCCAGGATGTCAGGGCTGGGAGGGCCCTTAGAACCCAGGAGGTCAGAGCTGGGAGGGCCCTTAGAACCCAGTAAGTCAGAGCTGGGAGGGCCCTTAGAACCCAGGATGTCAGAGCTGGGAGGGCCTTTAGAACCCAGGATGTCAGGGCTGGGAGGGCCCTTAGAACCCAGGATGTCAGGGCTGGGAAGGTCCTTAGAACCCAAGAGGTCAGAGCTGGGAGGGCCCTTAGAACCCAGTAAGTCAGAGCTGGGAGGGCCCTTAGAACCCAGGAGGTCAGGGCTGGGAGGGCCCTTAGAGCCCAGGAGTCAGGGCTGGGAGGGCCCTTAGAACAGGGAATGTCAGAGCTCTGAGAGACCTCAGAAGTCCCCTGGGAGCCAGATGAACTTGATCCCTATCTTACCCTATCCACTAACTACCTTTGCGTAAATTCGATAGCAGCCCCATGGGATTATAGGAGAAAAAGGAACCTTAAAAGTTGCCAAATACAAATGCTCATTTTATAGATGAGGAAACAGAGACCCAAAGGACATTAGTTTGTCTTGTCCAAGTTCATAAAGAAAGTTGCAGTCAAAATTCAGACGCAGGTCCTTTACCCGTGGATCATAGAATAATGGCGGTGGAAAGATTGCCTGAGGCCTTGAGGGTAAATGCTCACAGGGTCCGAGACCTAGAGGGAGTCGGGACTTCATGGGCCATTTTTTAGCTCACCCCCCACCTTCTAGAGCCTGAGTTAGCCCCGAGCCACACAGAGAGCAGACACCAAAGGGTGGGCTTTGTGGGCAGGTCCGCTGCTGCTAGGCTCACTCCACGGCCCTCCCACTACCACTGTCTAATGTGGGTAAGGACTCTTGCTCAGCTTATGAGGATCCAGTGAGAGTTCATGGACTGAGAGGTAAAGACAGTCCCTGCTTTCAAGGAGCTCACAATTTAGTGTGGGAGAAAACAAGAAAACAAATACACACCAACAAACTAGATAAGAGGAAAAATAGGAAATAATTGACCAAGAGAAGCCACTGGAATTAAGAGGCTTCCTAGACAGCCAGATGGCACAGTGGATAGAGCGCCAGCCCTGGAATCATGAAGGCCTGAGTTCAAGTCCAGCCTCAGACACTGGCTAGCTGTGTGATTCTGAGTAAGTCAATTCACCCTCTGTGCCTCAGTTTCCTCATCTGTAAAATGGAGAAGGAAAGAGATTTTCTCCTGTATGTCTGCCAAGAAAACTCCAAATGGGATCACAAAGAGTAGAACACAACTGAAAACAACTGAACAACAAAAGGAAGACCTTCCAGTAAAAGACAGGATTTTCGTTGGCTCTTAAAGAAGCCAGGGAAGTTAGTAATTTAAAGAAGCTACATGGGCCATAATGCACAGACTGCTGGGCCTGAGTTCAGATGTGAGCCCTGACACAAGCTGTGCCATTTAACCTGTTTGCCTCAGTTTCCTCAACTGTAAAATGAGGGTAACAATAGCACCAAACTGCCCGAGTTGGGAGGATCAAATGAGATAATAATTGTAAAATACTTAGCACAGCAATCCCTACAGCAGAGGCTGTGTAAATATTAGCTGTTGGTCTTATTGTTATCTTATCTTTTTTTTTTTTTATTTCTTCTTCCTCCTCCACCTCTTCTTCTTCTTCCTTCTTTCTCCTCCTCCTCCTCCTTTCTTCTTCCTCCTCTTCTTCTTCTTTTCCTCCTCCTCCTCCTCCAGACTGGAAGCAGAGTAACCCCTCGGGGGGGAATCTTGACCTTCTCTATTTCTGTTCTGGATCAGTTCAGTGACCCCCCTGCTTGCAAACCTTCTCCTAACCCCCACCCATCTGGGGCAGAGTGCCAGGACCTGAACAGCGTTAGGCCCCCCCTGCAGCTCAGCATCCCCAAACCCGCCACCCACCGGCCTGGTCTCCCTGGAGCCATCATGGAGCAAGGAGCCTCCTCCAGGACAGCTTTTCTGCAGCTTTTCAAAGCCCAGAGCTTTGCAATGTCTCCCTGTGTGCCAACAGATGGCAGCACAGGCCTAAAACTGAGTGGTAGAACTATTTAAAAACTTCACAAAGAAAAAAAAAAGATTCAAGTGGAATATCAAACCCATAGAAAGGGTGGAGGAAACACACAGAAAATGAACAAAGCTGAAAGAATGCTTAGAACCGAGAACCTGGGATGTCAGAGCTGGGAGGGCCCTTAGAACCCAGGAGGTCAGGGCTGGGAGGGTCCTTAGAACCCAGGAGATCAGAGCTGGGAGAACCCTTAGAACCCAGGAGGTCAGAGCTGGGAGAGCTCTTAGAACCCAGGAGGTCAGAGCTGGGAGAGCCCTTAGAACCCAGGAGGTCAGCTATAGAAGAGAACTTAGAAAACAGAATATAGGATGTAATTCTAGAAGAAACCTTAGAAAAGCAGTGTATAGAATGTCAGGAAGAGCTGGGTTCAAATTCAGCCTCTTATATTTATTAGCTATAGAACCTAGTGGACAAATCATTTAATCTCTCCCAGCCTCAGTTTCCTCATCTGTGGAAAATGACAAACTACAAATAAGGTCATGAAGAATAAGATGCGACTGAAAAACAACAAAAATAATTGAAGGAAATGTTCAATTTCCATTACAGGTTAGTAAAAACAGATAATGTTTCTTTCCCATACAGTTTTTTTTCTTTTCGCCCCAGAAATCTAGGGTTTAAATTCCAGCCCTGAGCAATTCTTCATCAATATCATGTTATAGAAAGTCAATTCTTACTCAACAAACATTTCCCCATCAACCTTCTGAGTAACCCTTAACCTTGATTTTTCCAGGGTTATAGCAGTCCAAAAAGCTATGTGCCATTAATGCTTTAAAAAAGATGGCTCTTTTTTTCTGGAAGAAGCTTGGGGGTCACAAAAGAACTGGATGATTTCCTCAAAAGTAACCCTACCCACTCTCTTGCTTTTTTTCAGGTCTGGAACCAATTCATGCTCTCTTCAAAGAATCTGCCTGAAGGAAATGTTCTGGTGCACCAACTCTTATCAGCTGCCCATTCAGCTGTATATTATAGTTTTCATAATGAAGTCTTCCTCTGTTAGGTTTTTCCTTTGTGATAATTTTGTCTAATCCTTTTGACTGATTAAGGATCTCCCTTAGCAGACTCTAATGTCCTTAATGATGTCAATGCAATGTCATCTGCAAACAAGAACATCTAGAGGAATTCGCCAACTATAGGGAATCCATCTTCCATTTGGACTGTCTTGGATGTCATCCCTGACTATAATAGTATTTTATTTTTCCAAATACACATAAATATAATTTTCAGCATTCATGTTTGTAAGACTTTGTGTACTAAATTTTTCTTCCTCCTGCCTTTATTACCCCTTCCCCAAGTCAGCAAGCAATCTGACATAATTTATACATGTACAATTATTTTAAACATATTTCCATATTTGTCAAGAATATGTGCAAGACGCAACAAGATAACTGTATAAATATGTATACATATATTGGACCTAACATATATTTCAACATATTTAACTTGTTAAATATGCCAGCTTGGGAGGGGGGGAGAAGGAGGGGAAAATTTGCAACAAAAAGTTATGCAAGAATCAATGTTGGAAAAATTACCCATGCATATGCTTTGTAAAGAAAAAGCTTCAATAAAATAACTAATTAATTAATTAATTAAAATTACAATTTTAAGAAAAATAAAATATGTGCAAGAAAAATCAGACCAAAAGGGAAAATAACTACAAGAAAGAAAAAAATATAATAAACAAAAAAAGGTGAAAATACTATGCTTCGATTCACATTTTCCATCCCAAGTCTATTGGATTTGAAACATCGCAACAAAAGTACTTCTGATAGGCATATATCTCCCTGTTTTAGGCCTTACTTGATAGCAATAACCATGGAATTGTTGAGCCAAGGAGTTTGCTGTTCCATCTTTTATTAGATAATCGCCAGGTAATGTGGAGAGACCCAGAAAGTGGTGAATGGAAGGGACCAGATAGGCTAACTGCTTGGGGGAGAGGATTTGTTGCAACAGGTGGAGAAGGAATCAGATGGGTGCCTAGCCGCATTTGCCTTGTCCATCGCAGAAAGATGAGCAGACCCTTGAAACAAAGGAGAAGACCCAAGAAATATCGGGTGGTTCTGTTGCTGATTGTGCTCATAAGATTATTAGATTCCTGGCACATGAACTAATGGACAATGGAATCCTATTGGATGTTTAGGACTTATGGACATGTGTAAATTTTCAGATTCTTGTTAATTACATTACTACTAATATTAATGTAATAAATTATGTATAATGCCTCCCATATTGATGGATTTATGTATACCATGTATATCTGTTACAAAGTTCTGGCCCATATTGATGGATTTATGTGTACCCTTCAGAACCCCTATGTTTTAAAACAAAGAAAGGGAGTTGGAATCCTTACTAACTGCTAAGTAATTAGAGTTGATCTAATCTTACAAGAAGATGTTTTGGCCAGAACCTGAAACAAGGTACTAAGTAGAACTAATTAAGACAAGGCTTGTGTTCACACCTTTACTCATTGGAGTCCACAAGTATGCTAGCTTCACAAAGTACACTTTCTAACTTCAAGGGAGTTCACACCTCCCTTAAAGTCATTGGCCAGAGAGCACTATCCATAATCCCATTCTCTCAGAAGAGGCAGATAAAAAGCCAGCGATGAGGGATCTATGGCAGAATACATTTTTTCTGCTTGGCTGGCTGATCGCGCTGGACTCGAGAGGAACGACTCTGGTGCAGAGAACACTTTTGACGGATTTCAGTGGAGCTACGCCAGAATCTCCGCGGCAAGTTGGTGGCTGGGCTCCCCAGAAGGAGATAAGAGAGACCTTCCATCTCTGTCTTGGTTGGAGGCAGAAGAAAGCAGAGTCAGAGGCTGCAGGACAGAACCTTTGGATTTGGAGACATCCGAAGGGCTCCAAGCCTCTAAACCGGCTGTTCTCTGAGAAGAACAAACTCCAACATTTGAACTCTTAACAGGCTTAGAGTGAAAAAAGACCGGAATTCAAAGCCCATCTCAGTCACTCACTAACTATGTGATCTTGAGCAGATCTGTGACTCAGTTTCCCCCTCTATAAAATGAGAGTTGGATTTGATAGTCTCTGTGGTTGCATCTAGCACAAAAATCTATGTTTCTATAGTAATCATAGCTAGTATTTACATAACACTTTAAGATTTACAAAGCACTTTACAAATATTACTCTTTTTTTAATCTTCACAATCACCCTGTTGTTATTATTCCCATTTGACAGATGAGGAACCTGAGAAGAGTAGAAATAACCTGCCTAGAATATATTGTTAATAAGTTGATAATACTCTGTGGTGGGATTTGAAACACCCTTTCATTTTTGATTCCAGGTCCAGCACTCTATCCACTGACACCCAGTTGCCTGTAACTTATGCATGGCAGACACATTCTCGAACAAGAGCCTATATAAGGTGTTGCTTTGATCCAAAGTTTTTTTAATATTATGAATAGCTGTTGTTGCCTTCAGTTTCTGTTTCTTTTAATTTAGCAAGAGGAAGTTTCTAGGCTTCTTTGTTCTCCCCTCTCTTTTTGTCCTCTCTTCTCTTTTGTTAAATCCCCTTAGGGAGTGGTAATATATTATATCAATATCTGTTCTTTTATCATTTTCCATTGGGGCCATCAACAGTTTGTTCAAATAAGTCAGGTTGGAGTTGGCTTAATTTGTCACCATACTTTCTCATTTTTGTTTTTTTTAATTTTTAGTGGGATGGTAGAAAATAGAGATTATACTTGTGAGTTCATTGATTTAGGGATTCCCCAGATAAGGAAACTTCCTCTATTGATGCAAGTCAGTATCTTCTCTGCAACTTCTTATCTGAGAGAGTTGCTGGGGGCACTGAGAAGTCTCAACATTATTGGCTTCAAGACCAACTCTGTATTATCCACCTATTTTTTTTAGTATGGTTTGATTTTAACATTATTCTAAGTAATTGATGGTCTGACCACACATAGTTGGTTCATTTGGAAATTACTTTCACATCACTAATCAGTGGCAGAATAGCATAATTTGAGAGTTGCCATCTTGTTATACACAAAAAGAATACCGACTAAAAGTTTACTGATAAGCAGTTATTCAGATTCTGTTTGAAGACCTCCATGGAGAGAGAACCCATCTCTTAAAACAATGTATTTTATTGAGGAGAAAGAAGCTCTAATTATTAGGCTATTTTCCCTGACATCAAACCCAAATGTGTCTTGTTGAAACTCCTGCCCATTCATTGCTTTCTGGTCTTGCATTCTACCGAGCCAAGAAAATCCTTCCTTTCTGGCAGAGGAGACCCAAGCTGGCAGTACATGGTCACTCACAGGCCCAATCCTCTTGTTGATAGATCTAGAAATTTGGACCTGACTTTTTTTTTTTTTTTTTAATGCTTCAGAATCCTCTTGATGACTCAACATCTTGTTTCCATACTTAGTGAGGACATCTGATTGGCTAAGTGCATTACAGCTCAAAACCCCTGAGCTCATGTAATCCATCAACCTCTCCAGCAGAAGGGATTACAAGTATATTCTACCATCTGATCCCCTTTCCTCATGATAGTTTTTCAGTACCTGAAAACGGCTATCATACCCCTCCCCCAGATTTTTCTTTGCTCTGCTAAACATTTTCAATTCCTTCAGTAGCACTCTGACTTGCTGTCCAAGAACCAAGTCTACTCTAGCATCCACTCAGGGTTCTAGGGATACTCCTGAGGGATGGTGGTTTATATCTCTAACATTCATGCCTTGAATCACCATAATTTGTATTATTCCCTCTCAAAAAAATTAAAAACTTGCCAGACACCAATAGTTAATGTGATAATTCTCATTTAACTAATTAACATCAATTAGCTTTTGTTGTTTCAGTCATTTTCAGTTCTCAGTCATGTCCAACTATTCATGATCCCATTTGGGGTTTTCTTGGCAAAGATACTAGAGTCGTTTGCCATTTTCTTTTCCAATTAGTTTTTACAAAAGGAATATTTACTTCAAAGATATAAAAAGATGTGTCCCAATAAAAATCCCAGAATATGTGAGACTGTCCCTCCAAGGATTAGGGATCTAAGGTCAATTGCAAGTCACTCCCTCAGGTGGGAAACCAGATGTTTTAATTAATATTTTTTCTATCATTCGTTCCATGCTTAATGCCATTCAACTGGAATGTGGACAAAAATTTCCAAGTGTCCCTCTTCAAAGTTCATCAGAATTTTTCTAGGGGGTCCTGTACTGAAAGCAATCTCTTTACAGGATCAGACTAATTTCCTCTGCAACCTTATTCCAAAGGGCACCCACAATTTCCCTCAATGGATCCCCACCTCTATAAGGGAACTCCAACTAGAATTCCAAATTCACCCAGTAACAGGACAGTAGGCTAAGGGAAAAAAAAAAAAGCCTTGAGGAAGCGATTACAGAGAAAAGGAATTAAGCATTAAGAGTTGATGATTTGGAGTTTTCTAGGCATGCAAGCAAACTTTACATTATGAACTTGTATGAATAAAGATCTCACAATAAGGCAAGCAGTCCAGGTCTGATTAAATGTAAAAAGAAAAAAATATGGACATTTCTCAATTAGGCACCAGCATTTAAGTGATGCAAAACCATGCTTTTCATATTAGTCTCAATGCCAATCAATAATTGTACAAGATTTAGTAATTCAGCACATAATGGCATTTAAACATTCAATGAATCAACACAAGTAAAAGTCTGCAAAAGAAACCTCTCCCAAAATTTCAGATCATCTCAAAAGGAACTGACATAAGAGAAGCATGGACCAGAAAACTGATGGGGGACAATGACTCATCAATTACAGCCTAAAAACAAAGAGAGAAAAATATTTGCCAATTCCTCTGGCATCTTGAAAATTATGTTACCAAAAAACAAGCCCCAGGTAAAGCTCTCTCCAGAGCCCCCAAAATGCAAAGGGCCTAATTTTATCCCTAATGAGATTCCACATTTAGAGGGGGGTTCCCTTCAGCTTCACTCACCAGAGGAAGGCTGGTTGCATTTCCCCCTTAGTGTTCTAAAGGTGCCCCAGGACTTTTTCTCTAAAGTCAGTGACCTGAGTCCCCACATTCCACAACCCCGGGTGTTTTCTCCTCCACCTAATGTCTAGAGCCTCAGTTAATTTAGCCAATTAACACCAATTAGCTTTTACTAAGGGAATATTTACTTCAAAGGAAGGCAAAGAACAAAAACACAAACTTTTTCCCAGTCACCTCAAGGGACGCTCTCCTTTACACTACCTTGGTCTCTGGAGTGAATTGGGATCACTTTGTATGATTTCAAAATAACAATAGTCACACTAATGAAATAATATTTGGTTTTGGTTTTTGCTTTTCTTTTTATATAGTTTTGTTATTTTTCTAAATATATGAAAAGATAGTTTTCAACATTTACCATTGTAAAACTTTGTGTTCCAAATTTTTCTCCCTCTTTCCCTCCTCTTCCTCCCCAAGACAGCAAGCAATCTGATATAGGTTAAACCTGAGCAATTCTTCTAAACATATTCTATGTTTGTCGTTCTGTGCAAGAAAAATCAGATCAACAGCAGGATGATTTCAGAAAGGCCTAGAGAGACTTGCTGATGCTAAGTGAAGTGAGTAGAACCAAGAGAACATTGTACACAGTAACAACAAAAGTATACAATGATCAATTTTGATCAATGTAGTTCTTTTCAACAATGAGGTAATTCAAACAAATTATAATAGATTTGCAATGGAGAGAGCCATCTGCACCCAAAGAGAGGACTTTAAGGACTGAATGTGGACCACAACATAGTATTTTCACTTTTTTTGTTGTTGTTTGCTTGGGTTTTTTTCTTTCTCACTTTTTTTTAAAATCTGTGTTTTCTTGTGCATCATGATAAATATGGAAATATGTTTAGAAGATTTGCATATGTTTAACCTATAGTGGATTACTTTCTCCTAGAAGAGGGGTAAGAAAGGGAAGGGAAAAAATTTGAGACACAAGGTTTTGCAAGGATGAATGTTGAAAATTTTTTTGCGTGTATTTTGAAAATAAAAAGCTTTTATAAAAAAGAAAGAAAAATCATATCAAAAAGAAAAAACACAAGAAAGGGGAAAAAATGCAAACAAACAACAACAACAAAGATGAAAATACTATGCTTTGATTCACATCCAGTTTCCATAATTCTCTCTCTGGATGCAGATGGCTCTCTCCATCAGAAGTCTATTGGAATTGCCCTGAATCACCTCATTGTTGAAAAGAGCCACGTACATCACAGTTGATCATCAATCACATAATCTTCTTGTTGCCGTGTACAGTGATGCCCCGGTTCTGCTCACTTCACTCAGTATCAGTTTATGTAAGTCTCTCCAGGCCTCTTTTAAATCATCCTGCTGATTGTTTCTTATAGAACAACAATATTCCATAACATTCATTTACCATAATTTATTCAGCTATTCTCCAACTGATGGGCATCCACTCAGTTTCCAGTTCCTTGCCACTACAAAAAGGACTGCTACATTTTTGCACATGTGGGTCTTTTTCCTTTTTTATGATCTCTTTGGGATACAGACCCAATAGAGATACTGATGTTTCAAAGGATATATACAGTTTGATAGCCCTTTGGGCACAGTTCCAAATTGCCCTCCAGAATGGTTTCAGTTCACAACTCTACCAACAATGCATCAGTGTCCCAGTTTTCCCACATCCCCTCCAACATTGATCATTTTCTTTTCCTGTCATCTTGGCCAATCAGAAAGGTGTGAGTTAGTACCTCAGAGTTGTTTTAATTTGCATTTCTCTAATAATAGTGATTCAGAACATTTTTTTCCCATATGATTAGAAATGGCTTTAATTTCTTCATCTGAAAATTGTCTATTCATATTGTTTGATCATTTATCAATTAAGGGGTGACTTGTATTCTTATAAATTTGAGTCAATTCTTTATATATTTGAGAAATGAGGCCTTTATAAGATATTTGTACTAGCCTGACACAAAACAGATGCTTAGTAAATATTCATTACCTGAGGCAGCTAGTTAGTATAGTGGATAGAGCATCAGCCCTGAAGTCAGGAGGACCTGAGTTCAAATCTAGTTTAACACTTCCTGGCTGTATGGCCCTGGACAAGTAACAACCCCAATTGCCTCAGCAAAAAATATTATATATATATAATTCCCTTATACTATTGCAACCTCACTCCTAAGGAAATTCAAATCTAAATTTTAACAACTGAGAGATGAGTTATCCTTTCAGATACTGCTGGACCACGTCCCAGAGGTTGTTTCTTGCTCCTTGGGACATCTCACTAAGGCTGGCTACAAAACCCAGAATAGACTCACTCCCTGGGCTTCTGGATGACTGATCTCTTGAAATTCACAAAATTATAACTTCTAGGTTATTCCTTTTTATCTAAAATGGAAGAACAATGCTGAGGCAGAAGCCCAAGGACAATTTTCAAGTTGGTTTCATTTGGGAAGACTGTTTGAGGCCTTGTCCCTCACTGAACACTGTCTACCTGGAAAAAGTCAGCCAAAGAAAAATCAGTAAAGTCAACTGTGACCTTTTAAAGGCACCTCCAGTTCTGGGCTGCCACTGCGGCCAATGATTTCCATTCACCATCAGTCAGAAGATCAGAAGCAGACCCAGACTTCCAGAGTCTCTCCGTTATATATAACTCCTCCAGAATCGGGTTCCCAGGATTGCATGTGGGAAATGGCATCAGTCCAGCATGCTGATGCTTTCTAATCAGGCTCCTAAGAGCCAGGCTTATTGGTCAATCTTCTATTTCATTTCAACCAATCCTCATAGAGCGTAGACCACAATCCCCTCACTATCTTCAGAACACACATTTTTCTCCTCTTTGGGATGAGGGACAGCTCTGTTCTGAGCTCTAAGTGTGCAGCTATCTTTTCCCCTTCTCCCTTCTGTTGTGGGACATTCACTTTCCATTGGAATTCAAGGCTTCTGGACTCTATCCACTGTGCTACTTAATCTAGTCCTTTCTTGACACAGTTAAGGAAATTTGTGCTTCATAAATGGATCACACAAAAATATGTGAAACATCTTGTTTACACATAACAGCTATCATTTATTATAACCTTTAACATTTGTAAAGCACATTATAAATATCTCATTTGATTCTCATGACAGCTCTGGAAGGTGCTATTAATAATCTTATTTTACAAATGAGGAAACTGGGGTACAGAGCTTAAGTGACTTTCCCAGAGTCATACAACTAGTAAGTATCTGGTTTATAATTTTATCATATCTTGTTATTGGATTATATGACATGAATTGAGGTGGGGATGTGGAAATTCACCTTTTGTAAAAAGTATCCATTTCTAGGAGAATATAAAATGAGTTATGGATTACTATATAATGCTTTGAGTCTTTGTCCTTATGAGCTTATAAGTTGAGTTTGTGTTGACCCATTTCTTTAGGGTGGAGGAAATAAATATCATCCTATGCTCAGTTTATTTGGCATGTTGAATTCCCTTTTTGAAGTAACTCTTGTTCATTTCTTTTGGGGAGATCCCAAACATGTACTAAACTTAAGCTTTAAAAGATTTTCCCTGAAATGATGAATAGAATGTCTCAGAAAAAAAAAAAAAAAAAACCTGGAAAGTCCTCCACAGCCAAAGTGAAATGTACTGTATACAAATAGCAATGTTCTGAGATGACCGGCTGTAAATGACTTTGCTATTCTCCGTAGAACAATCATCCATGACTAATCTGAAAGACTTATGATGAAAAATCCTATCTACACCCAGAGAAGGAATTGATTGTGTCTAAATATAGGAGAAGCATTCTCTTTCTCTCTCCCTCTCTCTCTCTTTTTTAAATTTAATTTTTCTTGAGGATTTTTATTTTCATTAGAGTGAGAAACTTATGTTTTCTTTCACAACTTGACTTTTATGGAAATGTTTTACATAAATTCACATATGGTTTCTTAATTGTGGGAAGGGATAAGGGAGAGAACCTAAAACTTAAAAATCTTAAAAACATATGTAAAAAAAGTGTTTTGAATATGACTGGGGAAAACATTAAATAAATAAAATAAAATAAACAAGAAAAGATTTTTCTCTGGCACAAAAAAAACCAGAAAAAGTGAAAAGAGCCTGAATACTCTCTTTAGGGTGAGGTTCCTCTACACTTGTATCCAATGCATGTAAATCCAAAATTTTGGCATTATTTGGGAGAAGGCTTTACATAACATTCTATAATTCCTTATGATCTGGTTGTTTTGCAGTTTCTAAAAGTTCCTTCCCTCCTTTTTTCTAAAATAATGATTTGAATAAAAAAGTTGACCAAAAAAATCCATCCTAACAATTTCCTTTCTGTGGAATCTCTGGGTAGATGAGCCCACAAAAGTTATCTCAATCAACTTCAGAATGAATGCAGGTGCTATTTCCCTTCTGACAGGCAATTGGGGTTAAGTGACTCGCCCAGGGTCACACAACTAGGAAGTGTTAAGTATCTGAGGTCAAATTTGAACTCGGGGCTCCTGACTTCAGGGCTGGTGCTCTAGCCACTGTGCCACCTAGCTGCCCCAAGGTTGTTTGTTTGTTTGTTTGTTTAAGAAAAATGTGAGAGAAAATAGATTTTTATTAATTAAAAATTAAAATTGGATGAAACAAAGTGAATAAGAAAATTTTCCTTCTCCTACCCCACCCACTCTCTCATTAACAGCTTTCCTCTCAAATGGCAAACAAGCCTCCCCTTGCATACCTCCAGCAACTGGAAGCTCCCTATCTTATAAGTGGCCTGATCCATTGGTAAATAATCATGACTGTTAAAAAGTTCTGAGTTCGTAGCTACCTCTCAGGACTTCTCCTTCCATTGGTCCTAGTTCTACCTTCTAGCTCCAAACAGATCATGCTTCATCCTTACACCTCATGAGACCCTTCAGACATTTGAGTTAGAGACAGTGTCCCTTGCTCCCCACTCATTTCTGGCTCCTTAACATTTTTCACAAAGTCTTTTAAACAAGAAAGTGCCAAAAATATCCAATTCCCTAGCTCCAGCAGCTGTCTCCATTACATCACTGGTTGCACTCTCCCCCCTCGGACTTAGTCCCAGGATGATGATTCTCTTAGGATCTGGAGCCTGTTCACCAGAACAACAAACAAGCTCTGTCAACAAGAGTTTGCAATGTAACAAGGCTATATGCTTTTCTTTTTTTTTTCTTCTCTTTTCTTTTTTTTCTTTCTTTCCATCTTTATTCTTTCTTGATTTTTGGATACTTATTTTTTTTCTTTTTTTATAATAACTTTTTATTTTCAAAATATATGCAAGTACAGTTTTCAACACTCACCCTTGCAAAACCTTGTGTTTCAAATTATTCTCCTTCTCTTTCCCCCATAATCTCCTCTAAATAACAAGTAATCCAATGTGTGTTAAACATGCAATTCTACTACACATGATTCCACATTTATCATGTTGCTCAAGAAAACTCAGATCAGAAAAGGAAAATAATGAGAAAGAAGGGGAAAAAGCAAGGCTTTGTGCTTTTCAAAAATAAACTGACTCAAAACTGCCCTGTGAGATGGCTAATGTATTATTATCATTCCCATTTCACAGATAGGGAATCAGGAAAAAAGGCAAAAACACACAATTATTGTGTGATAATTAGATCACACAATCTGGGAGGAGGAAGGGGTACTTTGGGGGTCATTTTAGCCACACATTCCTCCAGTTCATTCAGCTCCCCTGAAGGATCTTTTAAAAAACTGGTTTGGGGCAGCTAGGTGGTTCAGTGGATAGAGCACCAGCCCTGAAGTCAGGAAGACCTGAGTTCAAATCTGATCTCAGACACTTAATATTTCCTAGCTGGGTGACACTGGGCAAGTCATTTAACCCCAATGGCCTCAGCCAAAAAAATCCAAACTTTTAATAGTATATTATTTTTCCAATTTACACGTAGCAATGATTTTCAACATTAATTTTTATAAGATTTTGAGTTTCAACTTTTTTCCCCTTCCCCCTTTATCTTCCCCCTCCCCATGCTAGCAAGCAATCTGATACAGGTTATATGTGTATAGTGATTTTAAACATATTTCCACATGAGTCATGTTGGGAAAGAAAAATCAGAAAAAAAGGGAAAAAACCATGAGAAAGAAAAAAACAAAACAAAAGGGGAAAAAAGGTGAAAAGAGTATGCTTTGATCTATTGTCAGTAGTCATAGTTCTTTCTCTGGATGCAGGTGACATTTTCCATCCAAAGTCTATTGGAATTGCCTTGGAGCATCACATTGCTGAGAAGAGTTAAGTCTATCTTAGTCTTGCTGTTTCTGTGTACGGTGTTCTGGTTCTGCTTGGCCCGAAGAATCTTGATAGGGGAGCCAGGTCTGCACCTCCTGGATGTCTAACCACTCTTAGATCACCTTTAGCTTGACCCGGGTTCTCCGCCATATTCTCTCACAGCCCGTATTCTACCATCCTGGCTCAGAAATCGCACACTAGTAATAAAGTAGTATAGTAGACAGAGTCTATATACTATAGTATGTAGTAGTGGATAACCAAAAGCCTCTGGTTCTGAGCAAGCACCTGCTCCATCCCCGTTTTAAAGATGAGGAACTTGCTTGCTTAAGGTCACACAGCTAACAAATGAAAGAGATGGGCAAAGGTTTAAGGGAGCAGTTTTTGTGCCTTGCCCAAGTTGGGTGAGTTGGTAAGGTTACAGGTGTGGGGCAATTGTCACCCACCTTTGCTAGGGGCAGAAGGCCCCAAGATGCTATCTCTCACTATTATGTTTGTCGACCAACTGGTCTTTAGGAGGAGAAGCAGGGGGAGAAGAGCAATGATGTGGCCATCCAGAACAAAAAGAAAGCAAACTTGCCTTCTCCTGCTAGGGGTGAGCCGCACAGGGAACAGAGGAAGAACACTGAGGAAACTGATGTCAGCACTCTGTAAATTTCCCACCCTGGGGCAAAGTCCTAGGTGCCCTGCCCTTGTTATATAACTGGAGATGAAGACAAACTCAATTCTCCTGACTCCAAAAGTAGTCTTTCTCCACTGCATCACAACTGGTCCTGATGTCTTGTGCTCTTTTCACAATATTACTTTCCTTCCCTAGACCCTAATTTCCTCATCTGTAAAACAAGGGATTTTTGTTTGACCTTATATAATTCCATAAAAAAAACCCCACAATGTCTATTCCCCCCCCTGAGGCAATTGGGGGTAAGTGACTTGTCCAGGATCACACAACTAGGAAGTATTAAGTGTCTGAGGCCAAATTTGAACTCAGGTCCTCCTGACTTCAGGGCTGGTGCTCTATCCACTGCACCAACTCACTGCCCCCACAATGTCTACTTGATATCTTAAGAAAGCAACTGTTCATCTTTTCTAATTTCAAGTAGATGACACATTCTGAGCATCCTTAAATAACTCAGCAGTTCAGTCCTGACATGCATGTCTCCAGTGATGGGGAGTTCTCTACATTTCTGTACAGCCTGTTCCAATATAGATCTCAGATTTACTAAATTGGCATCTCTCTTCTTTCGACTCCTTTAACCCTTGAGTTCCCTTCCATAACTGGGCTAATTAACAATCTGAGCTTATGTAATATTCCATGCAAGGGACTGCTCTGCATATTATAGCATATTTGATTTTTAGTTCAAGGCCTTGCGTTAACAGTGATCTTTGCCGAATTGTTTGCTCTCTCTGAACTTCATTACCCTATCTGTAAAAATGGGGAGTGTTACACTTGCTCTACTTCAAAAGGAAGCTGTGAAGAAAGGTCTTTTACAAATTCTTTAAAATACTCTAGCAGTGCAAACCGTTTGAAATATTTTTATGGGAAAAACAGGTTTATTACAAGAGACATGAACATGCATGTTTAGACCCCAAAGGGCTCTGAAATATTTTTTAAAGGCTGTCTATTGTAGCAAAATCTACCTCTACAGATAATGGAAATGGATTTGGAATTGGAAGCCCTGGATTCCATAGGCTACGGTTTCCTAATCTCTAGATTGAGGGGAATAAGTCAGATTGATCCAGGAATATGTGCAGGGAAGGAGAAGATGCTAGGAAGCCAGGGAATGAAGAAGCAGCCATTATTACCCTTTAAAAAAGCTCTTCTAAGGTTCAAGAACAGCTCTCAAGACATCACGTCATCCTTCCTTTAACATCTCATCCTTGAACTTATAGAAAACCCCAATTGCCAACAAAAGCTTTGATCAGAAATTCTAATGATCTGTATGACAAATTTTAAAAATCCAGAAGGGTTCTCCTTCCCTCAGCAAGGTACGGTATGTTGGAACGAAGGCTGCCTGTGGGGTCGAAGGACCTGGGCTGGAATCTATCATTCTCCTCTCTCTAGGTTTTCTGGTTGCTGCTCTTTCTTAGTTCTCCTCCTCCTGTCTGACCCTTCCTACTTCCTACTTTGCCAGGTCCCATCATCCAAGCCCACCCACCTTAATGTATGGCTATATATACCAGGGTTCTGCCCTCGGCCCTCAACTCCTCTCTCACTTGGTGCTTTCATTATGAGATTCAACTATCATCTCTCTGCAAATGATTCTCTGGTCTATACCTCCATCCTTATCTTTCATTCATTCCTTTATTCATTCTTTTTTTGTATATGTAATCAGGGTTAAGTGACTTACGTAGGATCATAGAGCTAATAAGTGTCTGAGGCCTGATCGGCACTTAGGCTTAACTCTAGTACCAATTTACTGCACCAATGTTCTGTACCCTTATCTTCCTCCCAAAGACTAGTCCCACATTTTTCCACCAAAGTGTCTCAATGGCATCTCAAACTCAACATATGGGATGCAGGCCCCTCTTCTAAGTTCCCTATTTCTTTATTTCTGTCCAAAGTATCACTTGAATTACCTTAGGATTCTTTTGAATTCTTTGAATTACCTAGGATTCACAACTTACAATTCCTTCTTGATTCTACTCTCATTCATCTTTTCACATCCAAATTGTTGCATTAATAAATTAGACTTAATTAATAAAGCCTTACTATTCTACCACCCAAACTTCCCTTCTCTTTACTCATACCCCAACCATTCTAATACAGATCTTTGTCATCTCCCATCTAGACCACTGCATCTGTATCCAGTCAATCCATCTGTCCTCCAGAGTTGCTAAAGTGTTGGTCTGACCATGTCACTCTCACTCACAACTCAAAAAGTTTCTATGGTTCCTGATGGCCTACAGGATCAAATACAAACTCCTCCATTTGACATTTAAATCCTTTCACAATCTGTCTCTGACCTATCTTTTCAAGCCGATTACAGGTAATCCCTCTTCTCCCCACATCCTCCTAGTTAGTATAGATGCTTTGGAAAGTCTAAGGTTAACAGATTCAGGAAAGCATAGGTTTATTTTTTTCTTTTTTTTAAATAGTAGTTTATTTTTCCAAAAACATGCAAAGGTAATTTTCAGCATTCACCTTTGAAAAATCTTATGTTCCAAATTCCACCCCCCCACACACACTTTCCTCCCCAAGTCAGCAAGCAACGTTAAACTGGTGCAATCCTTCTAAACATATTTCCATAATGATTATGCTACACAAGAAAAAGTCAGATCTAAAGGGGAAAAAATACAAGAAAGGAAAAAAAAAACAAGCAAGCAAACAACAGCAACAAGAAAAAGGTGAAAAAAAATCCTATGCTTTGATCCATCCATCTGGATGCAGATGGTCTTTTCCATCCCAAGTTTACTAGAATTAAGTTATTGGTTTAAAGAAGCTGAGTGATACAATGGATAGAACTGGGAGCCAGAGTGAAGAGAGCTCCTATTGTTGCTCAGTCATGTCTGATTCTTTGTGACCCATCTAGGGTTTTCTTGGCAGAGATACTGGAGAACTTTGTCATTTCCTTTTCCCACTCATTTTACAGATGAGGAAATTGAGGCAAACAAGGTGAAGTGACTTACCAGTAAATGACTGAGACTGGATTTGAACTCAGATTCTATCTACTATGCCATCTAGAATCAGAATATCCATTTTGATAGACCTGAGTTCAAATTCAGCCTCAAATACTTACTTGTGGTTTAGCCCTAGACAGGCAAGTCATTTAACTTTTTCTGAACCTGTTTGCTTACCTATAAAATGGAGATAAAAATAGCACCTATCTCTCAGGATTGCTATGAAAGGAAAATGAGATATTTGTGAAGCAATTTGCAAATCCTAAAGTGCTAATAATTATTATTAAATTCAACAGCAGACCAGATTTTTGCCAAGCTGAAAAATGCAGAAAAATAAGATTCTACTCTACTTATGTTTACTGAATATAAAAAAGAAACACATTTAATTTTGTAGAGCAAAACATTGCCTTCCAAGTTCTTCTCCCAGCAAAGTGTCTCCCACGCTTATGTTAAAATTACTCAAAATTCCTTGAAATATAAAATGAGTGATGAACAAAGCAAGCCCAAAGTCATACGTGCTCGTTAAAGATATCTGCCATTTTCATGAAGACCAGACTGCACACAGTCCAAGTGGCCTTGGAACTTGGAACATGAGATGTTCCTATTCGTATATGATGTCCTGATTGTATCAAGTCCTGATTACTTCAGAACCTCCCAAATAAAATCTACAATTTCTGCAGCCAGACAGATAGCAAGAGAAGAGAAAGCCCTCCTCTTCCATCTTTTCATGATATTAAGATAATAGATGATGAACCTCTTGGTGGCAAACATGGAATGCTTGGGAAACATGGATATGTTGTGATCTACATCTAAATATAGTGACCTTTTCTTAGTCTTAATAATCCCCCTCTCTGATCTCAGCAGCATTTGAAACTGTTACCCGATTCTCTGTGGCTGTACTCTTCCTGGGTTATTGTAATTATGTTCCCTTCTTATGGATCTAACCTGTGTTTTTCATGGTTATTAATCATGTCCCATGCCTTATCCATGCTATATAGAATGAGTTATTTGTACAAATTCATACATATATGCATTATATATGTGTCCAAATAACTATATATCTATACACATATATATGTGTGTGTACATGTTTCCATATAACTATATATATATGTATGTGTGTATAAATAGTTATATATATATATATATGTACATGCACTTCAGTGTTGTCTTCAGGCCTGGAATAGCTGCTGCTACTGCTACAGAGAAGTGGGGAGGAAAAGAAGAAGAAGGAAAAGGGGAAGTGTCTGAAACTGGTTTTAAATCCAGCCCTCTCTCTGCTGAGCCACCTAAGAGGCTGACCTCCATCCTAAGTTTCCCCTTAAAGAAATTATGCGCCAACACGTGATACTTCAGTGGGCCTGTGAACTCATCACAGAGAACATTATCTCCCTGCCAAGCATATTAATTACCTACTTTGTGCCAAACATGTCCTAAGCCCAGTGGATACAAATAATAAAGCAAGATAAACCATGACTTCCAAAAGATCACAGTCTACTGGAAGGACTTTTTACTGATAGAAAAAGTATGTGAGAGGCACTAGTGGGAAAATCAGAAAAAGACTTTAGGAGGAAGGTGCAAGAAGTTAAACCAACAAGATAGAATAAAAGGAAGAAATTTAGCTCCGATACCTCCACAAGGAACTGGAAAATATATTAGACTGTATCCTAATCAGGAAATATATATATAGAATATAAATATAATATATATTATATATGTATATAGTATATTTCTATATAAATATTATATATGTATATATTGTATATTTACATATGTTGCATATATAAATACACAACATATATATATGATATATATATATATATATAAATATAGAATATATACATATATATCTCACAATGAGTTATATTACAGCCAAGGGCAGCACAGGGAAACCAAGAATGAAGGCTGTAAAGATGGGGGATGAGATTTGACAAGGGGAGAAGGAGGAAGCACACAAGAACTGAGAGAAGACTCAGGATGTGCACTAAGATAAGAAGAGGTTCCGGGCCCTTGCAGGGGAGCCCAATCTTTGTGCAGGCTTTGGGAACAGGAAGATCTATCATTAGAGAGACTGAGGAGGGGACTTGCCCCAAGTTGAGGCCCTAAAGTATTACAGAGCAAGGAACAAGTTCAGAGGCAAAAGCAGCTGTGACTCTGATGTTTAGCATGTAGCACAGTCTGTTCTAGCCTCCAGTTCTTTCCAAACCCTGCAGTGAAAAATGAGGGCAAGAATCACAGACCAAATCACTAATAATAAAAGAGATACAAATCAAAATAACTGTGAAGCTTTAGCTCTCACCTAAAAATTGGCAAAGATGACTAAAAAATGGCACTAGTGATCATGAGATTGTGAGAAGATAAGAGCATAAAATACTTTGTTGGTGGAGTTTGAAGTAATACAATCAATTTGGAAAGCACTTTGTAATTATGCAAATAGGGAACCAAAATATTCATACCTTTTGAACCCGAGGCTCCATTTATTTCTTGACTTAAACCCCAAGGAAATCACAGATAAGGGGGAAAAAAAGCCCATAGACTCCAAAATATTTATAGTAGTACCTTTTATGATAGCTAAGATTTGCAAAGTAGATGCCCATCAATTGGGGAGCAGCTAAGCAAATTGTGGTATATGAATGTAATGAAATACTACTGTGCTATGAGAAATTAAATGTGTGATGAGTACAGAGAAGCATGGAAAGATCTATGTGAACTGACACAAAGTGAAGTGAGCAGACAAGAAAATAATATATACAAGAACCACAACAATGTAAATGAAAAGAACAATGCACCAAAAATAAAAAATAAATGAAACAAAATTATAAAGACTAAGTGGAACTTAAATTAAAAAAATGAGAAAACATCCCTAATGATGAGATGAGAATCCCTTCATAGGAATGAGAATTCCACAAGCGTTACACCATATTTCAGATTTTTTTTTCAATGTATTGATCAGTTGTGCTGACTTTTATTTTTCTGCAGTTAAAAAAAATACTGTTTATTATGTTGAGATGGATTTCAGTGAGGAAAAGGGAGAGAATATATAAAATAGTATGGTGCTGTAAAAAATAGAAAACATTAATAAAAACTTATTTTTAAAAAGAAATAAAGCAATAATTTTAAGAGAACGAAAATAAAATTTAAAAACAAATTAGAGCACTAGAGGAAAAAAATGGAAAAGCAACAGGAGTTATGGGAGAAGAAAATTTGAAGAAATAATTAACAACTTGGAACAACAGTATTAAAAGAGGAAAAAAGCCTGAAAATTAGAGTGGACCAAATAGAAGTTAATGACTCCATGAAACAAAAAATATTAAAACAGCCAAAAGACTGAAAAATAGAAAAGAAAAAAAAAAGATTTCCTATAGCAAAATCAATTGACAAGGAAAACAATATTGAGTAGAAATAATTTAAGGATCAGTGGAAACCTAAAACTATGCCAAAACAATGTCTGGACATTATATTTCAAGAAAGCATAAAACAAAATTTCCCAGATTTTTTAGAACTAGTGGGCAAAGTAGAAAGAGAAATAGAAAAAATCCACTGGTAACTCAAATGAAGAACCTATTATATTATAATCAAAATCCAGAGCTTCCAGATCAAAATAAAAACCTATTAGCTACCAGAAATAATTCAAGTACTGTAGAATCATAGTTAGCATGACACAAGATTTAATAGCTACTATTATAACGAAGCAGAAAGCTTGGAATATGTTATTCCAGGAGGAAGAATATTTGAGTTTGCAACCTAGAACAATTTATCAAAAGTGAGTAGAGCTGAGTAGGAACTTTAAAGACAAGCAAAAGTGTCAAAAGAAAATTGTAGTGGTCTCTTCTCTAAAATATAGTGTTCTCTGGGAGCAGATTTCTTGAGGGGCTTCTGGAGGCAGCCTTAGTTTCACTTCTGTGTAATAATCACCCTAAACGCAGCCAGGAGTTAAGTCCAGTCCTTTATTGTCTCTTCAAAAATAGCCCAGTTAACTTTCTTAGAGGCCTATCTCTCTCCTTCGTTCCAAGAGCTACTGTTGTTAGTCCTTTGCCTCTTCCAGCTTCAGCATCTCTTATTCCGAATGTCTCCAGCCACGATAAAGGTTAAAGTTGGAATGAATCTGACTCCTCCTCCCAGAGAGTGGGTTTGTGGGAGCTGTGACTTGTGAATCTCTTCCACTGAATCCTGATTTGCAAATCTCCCAAAAAGTCTCTATTTGGCTTGTGGGAGCTCCTTATATATGATCTCTTAAAGGTGTGAACTCTAAAGTTGTGAAAGGTGTGAACTCTGTGTGAACTCTCCCAAAGGTGTGAACTAATGTGTGAACTCTCTCAAAGGTATGAACTCTAAAGGTGTGAACTAAGTGTATAACCATTGTCTCTATTAATTCCAGTGACTTAGCACCTTGTTTCATGTTTTGGCCCATAACAGAAAATAAACACAATTAGTGCTGAAGCCATTGATCATATATATCTCAGATTAAAGTCAATCTCTCTTTTAGCCAAAATGCCAACTGAATTAAGGATTTTAAATGCCATTAGGGTCCTCTCATGTGACAAAGTATTGGATTCCTCAGCTAGTGCAGACCTGCTGACACCAGCTGGAGCCTGAGCACTTACCCACAATTGTCATTGCCTCTATGATCTTCAGACATCTCCAGATATGACAGAGTAGTCTGACACCACTTATGTGGTAAGAGAAGCTTTATTGCTTGGTTACATCATCTTGTCTCTCCTAACTTTCTCTCCCTTTTCTGTCCTGTACTTATACCCCTCTCATCTTCCCTTGCCAACGTGCCCCAGCAACAAGTATGTGTTTAACTTGTGTATCCAGGAGCCCAACTCCTGAGATGGTGGGGGTGATCTTGATTTGGTGCATGCTCAAAGCCTGTCCTGAGTGTCTACAGAGTGTGTACCTCGGACCTTTAGCCAGTTAGGCAGAACATACACCCAAGGCCTCAACATCCATTCCCAAGAGTGTGCTGTCTAAGATCCAACCAGCCAAAGACCACAAGGGTCAGATAGCACAAGACTTGTCTTTGCATAGACTTGTTGCCTATGTAAATGGGACATTGTGTGCAAGGTACACAATGAAGGGCCAAAAGATTAATGCAGGGGCCAGGAGATCATTATACACTTCAACAACAAAACTATATGATGATCAATTCTGATGGACCTGGCCATGTTCAGCAATGAGATGAACCAAATCAGTTCCAATGGAGCAGTAATGAACTGAAGCAGCTACACCCAGTGAAAGAACTCTGGGAGATAACTAAGAACCATTACATTGAATTCCCAATCCCTATATTTTTGCCCACCTAATTGTACAATATTTCAGAGTCCGATTCTTTTTGTACAGCAAAATAACAGTTTGGTCATGTATACTTATTGTGTATCTAATTTATACTTTAGTATATTTAACATCTACTGGTCATCCTGCCATCTAGGGAAGGGGGTGAGGGAAGGAGGGGAAAAATTGGAACAAAAGGTTTAGCAATTGTCAATGCTGTAAAATTACCCATGCATATAACGTGTAAATAAAAAGCCATTAAAAAAAAAAGATTAATGCAGACTCTTGTTATTCTGTTCCTTAGCATTCTTGTTGCTAGGTTCTCTAGCATCTCCCCCTTTTTGTTTTCTATGCACCAGTCCTGCAAGGGACTGTCTTAAGAGAGAGAGAAAGCATTGGAAAATAAGGTAAAAGCAACAGCAATACAATAAAAAAAGCAATTAACAATAAAATATGAGACAACCATGAGAGTATTGACATTGTCTGTTGGTATAGCCAATCAATAAGATCATGAGAAGCATCGTTAGGGAGACTAAATTTTTTTGCTAATACATTAATGTCAACAACAAAGCACTTGGTGCTGATTCTATTCCAACTGAGATTTACAAGAATCATAGAAAAGCTAGCTGAAATTTTCTGTATTATATGGCAAAAGGAAATTATTCCTCAGCAGTTCATAATAATATGCTTACAGGAGTACTAGATAATAGACAATGCTGTCATGCTTTTCCAGTCATCAATGGAATGAAATAGGGTTGTGTGCTTATCCCACTGATTTTTAGCATGATTGTTTCAGTGATGATGTCAGATGCCTTCAGCAAGAATGAAAACAGCAGCAAAGTCAGCTCTTGAACTAAGGGTAAAGTATTTAACTTGAAAAGGCTATAAATCAAGACTAAAGTGGAGGGAGAATTGGTGCGTGATTTTTTTGGTTGTTGTTTATAGATGATAAAGTACAATTACAGTAGCTCAAAAGAAACATGAGATGCACAAAGTTAGAACCATCTCCATTCCAAATGTTCATATGAACTATTTGTATCGTACTTTGATAAAGCTTTCCAGGCTCATATTTGCTAATCAGCTACAGTCAGAAACACTGTACTTTGACTCCAACATAGTGGTGTCATTTTGGTCCTCTTTGAGAACAAAGGATTACAATCAACCAAGCCTTAAGCAAAATAAACTCTAAGGATGCACAATTTCAAGGAGGATCTCTTTATTTATTTATTTAATATTTTCCTCTAATTATATTTAAAACAATTTTTTTACATTTTTTTTTTAATTTTTGAATTCTAGATCCTTTCCCTTATCCCCACCCCCAATTAAGAAGAAACCACATGTGAAATTATGCAAAACATTTCCAAAAAAATCATATTGTGAAAGAAAACATAGATCTTTCTCCCTAATGAAAATTAAAATCCTCAAGATAAATAAAGTTTAAAAAGAGAGATAGAAAGAGAAAAAGAGAATGTTTCAATCTGTATTTAAACATAATCAATACCTTCTTTAGATATGGTAAGATTTTTCACCATAAATTCTACAAAGTGATCATTGTACCACTGAGAATAGAAAAGTTATTCACAGCTGGTCATCCCAGAACACTGCTATTACTTCATGTACAGTACATTTCACTTTGCTTCAGGACTTTCCAAGTTTTTTGGGTTTTTTTTGTTTGTTTGTTTGTTTTTCTGAGAGCATCCTGCTCATCATTCCCATAGAACAATAATATTCCATCACAAACACATAACACACTTTATTGAGACATTTCCCAATTGATGGGCATCCCCTCACTTTCCCATTTTTTTGCCTTGAGAAGAGAGCTGCTATGAATATTTTTGTGCATATAGATAATTTTCTTTCTTTTTTATCTCTTTTGTTATTTATGCTTAATGATGTTGTTAGTTCAAAGGATATGCATGGATTTATAATCCTTTGGGCACAGAGCATATCTTTTGAACATTTACCAATTGAGACATGGCTTATTTTTTTTTATAAATTTGACTCAGTTCCCTCTATGTTTAAGAAATATGGCCTTATCAGAGAAACTTGCTTCAAAATTCTTTTTGCAATTACTATTGTCAACTGTATCCCCCCCGCATTTATTCTCTCTCTCTTTTTACCATGTACCTCCTCAAAAGTGTTTTGCTACTGATCACTCCCTCCTCCACTGTGCCCTCTTTTTTATCACCCTCCCTCCTTCCCATATCTCATTCCCCTCCTATTTTCCTTTAGGGTAAGATAGATTTCTATACCTACATTAAGTATGTATGCTATTTCCTCTTTGAGCCAGTTCTGATGAGAGTAAGGTTTATTCACTCACTCCTTCCCCTCTTCCTCTCTACCATAAGTTTTTTTTTTTTTTAATGGCAAATAATTTACACCAATCCTTTCCCTTTCTCTCAAAGAGGATCTTAAAAGAAAAGATAGAAAGGATAAGAAGCTATTAGCAGGCTTTAGGAGAGGGGAAGATAAGAAGAATAAAAGACAAGCAGCTCACACCAAATTTAGAACACTAGTGATAAGCATATTGCTTATCTCTTACTGCTTCAGCTCCTTCCCTTCTTCTTTATAAATAGAGGGCAGGAAACAAACTTAAGATATATAAGAAAATAGGAGAGAAATACACTATTAATAATTATAATTTTGAATGTTAATGGGATTAACTCACCCATAAAAATGGAAGAGGGTAGCATTCTGTATTAAAAATTAGACTCCAGCATATTGTTTATAAGACATACACTTGAAGCAGAAAGATGTACACAGAGTTAAAATAAGGATATAGAGCAAAATCTATTATGCTTCAGCTGAAGTAAAAAGAGGCAGGCTAGCAACTATGACTTCAGATAAAGAAACAGCAATAATAGACTTAATTAAAAGAGCTAAACAAATAGGGAAACTATATTTTGCTGAAAGGTATCATAGACAATGAATTAACATAAATGCTAAATATACATAGAAGTTTGAGTGCACATGCATACATGTGTGCGCACACACACCAAATAACATAAAATCTATGTAAAGAAAAAAATTAAATGAGTTACAAGAAGAAATAGTAAAAGTTATAAATAGCAGAGAATCTTAAATTGTCCTTTAAAAAAAAAAACAAACAAAAATATGAAGATTCAAACAGACTTTAGGAAAAAAGTTAGATACGCTAGCCCTGTGGAAAAGAAAGGATTATATATATATTTCTCATCTGCTGTGTGCAAAATAACTAAAGAAACACAGTAATATCAAATGAATCTTTTTTGGACCACAGTGTAATAAAAATCATATTTAATAAAGGATAATTAAAGAAACAACTAAAATTTAATTGAAGACCAATTCATTCTAAAGAATGGGTGGATCAAAGAACATGTCATAGAAGCAATAAATAATTACACTAGAGATCATTACAACGAGACAATAAATCAAAATTTTTAGGATGCAGTCAAAGGCAATATTTAGGGGACATTTTTTATCTCTAAACTTTTTTGTTAATTTGAGAGAAAGAAAAGACCAACAAATTGGACATGTAAATTAAAAAAAAAAAAAAAATCTAGAAAACCAACAAATTAAAAGCCCCAATTAAATACAAAAATAGAAATCCTGAAAGTCAAAGGAATAATGAAATCAAAAGTAAAATTGTCATTAAATAAAATAAAACAGTATCTGATTTTTTTAAAATGAAATAAACTATTAGGTAACTTGATGTTTTTAAAAGAAAAGAAAAAAAATCAAATTACCAGTATGAAAAATTTTTTTTAAAAAGTGAATTCATAGCCAATGAAGAAGAAATAAAAGAAATTATTAGGAACTCTTTTACCCAATTATAATGCAATAAAGCTGACAACATAAATGAAAAAAAAACAGCAAGACCAGATGGATTTTTAAGTAAATTTTACCAATCTTTTAAAGAACAGTTAATTCTAATATTACATAAACTGAAAAAAAAAAAAACTTTTTGGAAAAGAAGTACAAAGGAGTGCTGTTGAATAGGAAAAGAAGAGATAGCTGGCTGGACCTGTTCAGAGATATGAAAAAAAAAAAGCAGGGGGGAGTGAAGTAAGGAAACCTTGTAGTACCAGATCTCAAACTATAACAAAGAGTGGTCATTGAAACAATTTGATATTGATTGGAAAACAGAGAGGTTGATCACTGGATCAGATGAAGTACACAATATCCAGAAATAAATGAGCATACTAATCTAGTGTTTGATAAACCCAAAGATCCCAGCTACTGGGGCAACAATTCACTATTTGACAAAAACTGCTGGGAACAAGTGGAAAGCAGTCTGACGAGAACTCAGTGTAGATCAAAATGTAAGACTATAACCAAGACTAAGATAAGCTATAAATAGGCAATGTAGCTTAGACAAAGAAAAACATCATAAACAAATTAGAGGAACATTGAAAAAAATGACCTTTCAGATCTAGAAGTTAGAGGAAGTATTCATGATCAAACAAGAGACAGATTGATTACCATGTGCCCAGCATTATGCTAATTACTAGAGACACAAAGAAAGGCTGAAGACAGTCCCTGATGTCAAAAGACTCACTAATGGAAGAGACTACATGCACATAACTAAGTACAGTCCAGCTATATGAAAGGTAAATTTGAAATAATCAACAGAAGGAAAACACTAGAAGTAAATTGGGAAAAGCTTCCCATAAGGAAATAAGGAGCCAGAAGATAGAGATAGGAAAAGAAAGCTTTTCAAGAAAGTAAACATTCATGATTAATGGATAGGATCTAGATAAAGATATAGTAAAGTAGATTGAGAAAAGATTCTAAAGACAGGAAGAGAACCATTGTCGGGCAGTGTTATGAAAACTTGGAGAAAAGATAATATCGGGGAGAAAAGATTGATAAGTGTCAAAGGTTAAAGAGAGAGCAAGAAAGATCAAGATTGAGAGAGGGTCATATATGCAAATCAGATAATTTGGATTACATAAAATTAGTTTTTGCACAAACAACCGATCCAATAAAATTAGAGGTAAATGGGGAAAATATTTGCACGTTTCTCTGATAAAAGGCTCATTGATGAGATGTATAAAAAATTAATTCAAATTTATAAGAATTGAGTAGTTTTAAGGTTTAAGTTAAAAGAACTAAGCGAGTTTTTAGAGAAATACAAGCTAGCAATAACCGTATTTTTAGAGTTCTAAATCACTAGAGAAATACAAATGAAGACAACTGAGGTTCCACTCATACCATCCGATTGGCAAAATTAACAAAAAAGGAAAATAAGTGCTGGAGATGTGGGAAAACAGGTACACTAATGCACTGTTGAAGCTGTGAACTGGTCCAATCATTCTGTTTGAACACTTGGAAACAACTGGAAAAATTGGAACAATTTGGAAGACTGGAAAGAGAGGAAGAGGGCAAATCATAGAGTTTTAAATAGCAGTGGATTTTATATGGGAGGTTGTTGGAATCTTTACAAACTGTTAAGTCAATAGAGTTGATAGAGACAATAATTATCTAATTTAGCGTGTTCAGTATCCTTGATCTGATCTTACAAGAAGATGTTTTGGGCCAGAACCTGAAACAAGGCACTAAGTAGAACTAATTGATACAATGCTTGTGTTCACATCTTTACTCATTGGACTTCACATGTTTGGGAGATTTCAGGGTTTAGTATGAGATATCCGAATTCACACCTCTCTTGAAGCTCTTAGGGCCAGAGAGCACTATGGGAGAAAACCCATAATCCCACTCTCTAGTATATAAGAAGAAAGCAGAGGCCCAGTTAAGGAGTTCAGCTGAATTAGATTGAGAGGGGAGCGTCAAGTGAGTTCAGCCAGAAGCCCTCTCTTGGAAGAGAGTTACTTCGGGTTAGAATGAGTTACTTCAGAACATTGACTGGGGTCAGAGAGGAGCACTCTGGGAGGAAGCCCACAAGCCCTCTCTCAGAGGCAAGACAGATTCACCTGTGTGCTGGCTGGAGGCTGAAGGACAAACCTTTGGATTTGGAGACATTCGGAGGGAGCTCTTGGAACCAAGCAGAGAGAGATAGACCTCTAAGCTAACCGGGCTATTTCAGAAGGAGAAAATAAACATTTGCATTTTTACCAGTTGGCTGCATTTAGATGACTATTACCTTTGACTGAAACTAAGGCTGCCTCCAGAAAACCTCCCCGAAAAACCTGCTTTCTCCCAGAGAGAACCATTATTCTAAAAGAAGAAAATCACCACAGGCGGTGATAGAAAGTCCCTGGAGTTTGAGTAGGAGTAGGGATGATGATGACATGATCATCACATGTGCCAGCTGATTGCATTAATTGTAGTCGAGATTTGGATAAGGAGACCAATCAAACTATTATTGCAAGAATCCAAAGTATAAGGTGATTGAGGGCTTGCACCCAGAGGATCCTATGTGAGTAGTAAAAAGAGGATATACAGAAAAGATATTAAGATAAGACAGTTTGGATATGGACTGTTGAACTTGATGCTATGAGGTGCAATTAATTGGATTTAAGTGAGTGTTGGCTTGGCAAAGTCATCAACCTCATTTTCTCCTCCAAAGCTATCTGTATCCCTGGGCAAGGATCAGTAAGACTGGAGATAGTCCGGAAAGCCCTAAATCTTTAGTTTGACTGAGACTACACCCTTTCAGTGATTAAGGATAGATTAAGAATCCGAATGGTCTTTTTTACCTAGTCAAAATAAATAAATAAATAAAGTCTTGGAGACCCCTCAGGGTTTCTGGGCCTAAACAATAGCTATTTACATTCTGAGTCAATTAGGGCCCAATGACTAATTAGGATGTATTTGGCTTAGAATTTACTGTTGGTCAATCCACTAGAACTAGAGTGAACTGGGTTTAAGACAAGGTTCTTAAGAAATCAATGGTATACTTAACATATATAGGACTGCTTGCCATCTTGGGGGGGGGGGGGGATGGAGGGAGGGAAGGGAAAAAACGAAACATAAACGAGTGCAAGGGATAATGTTGTAAAAAATTACCCTGGCATGGATTCTGTCAATACAAAGTTATTATTAAATAAAATAAAATTTAAATTAAAAAAAAAATCAATGGTAAACTCCAAGGAATTTTCAGCAATTAAAATAAAAAAATTACATTCCTTTTAACAGATTACCACTTGCTAAGTGGTACAGTGGATAAATAAAGTGCTAGAGACAATAAGATTTTAATTCAAATCCAGTTTCTTACTGGTCATTTGAAATAGGTATAGAAGTGGGAATAAGTATATGTAGGGAGTTGATCATGACATTGGGTTAAACTGAATTGAAAGCTGGGTAGCTGGAATACTTAAAAGAATGATGGGAAGAAGGAATGGTGGAGATAAAAAGTTCTATTTTTGGACATACCTAAGAACATCTCCTGCAAGATGTCCAAGAAGCAGCTGATGATAGGACTGCTTAGGAGAAAACAGGGATGAATATGAATTTTTAGAAATCATTTGCCTAAAGATAATTGAACTCACAAAAATTGAAATGACCCAATGAGAGAGTTTTTAATCTTTTTTCGCAGAATAGTTTAAACACAAACAATTCATACGATCCTCAAGGAAACCAATTATATTGAAATGGTAAGAGCTTTTTTATAAAGTTCAGAGCCTCTAGCTTTAAGAAATCCTGTTATAAAGGGAAAAGGCAGCTAAAGACAAGTCAGTTGAGGTAATAACGCAGACAAGAGAAATAGGACAGCAATGTCTTTTGGAATCCTAGAGTATCAGGATTTGCTCAACAATGCCCAATGCTACAAAAGGTCAAGACAAAGACTGAGAGATCATTAGATCTGGCAATTGCTGATCGCTTTGGAGAAGTTAACAGTTGAAATTAGAAAACACTTAAGCTTAGAAGTTGAAGCACCAAATATAGATGGCTTTTCCAAATTTAATCAAGGATAGAGGATTTAGCATAGTAGGTTCAAATTTATATTTTAAAGTTGTTTTTTTTTAATGGAAGCAAGTTGGTAAAGTGAGAGGTATGAGGCAGCTAGATGGTGCAGTTGATAGAGCACCAGCCCTTTAGTCAGGATCCGAGTTCAAATGTGATCTCACTCAACACTTTCTAGCTGTGTGACCCTGGGCAAGTCACTTCACCTCAAACAGCAACAATTTAGAGGCGAAATTTGAACCCTCCCTCATTGCTCTAAGTTGACTATAAGGAGTTCGAAATGTTAGACACATCTAGGTGTCAAAGTAGACCTAAATTTAGGGGATGAGGATTATATACTCAAATCTGGATATAGTGAAACTCCAAAAACTAATGAGATTTCTAAGTGTAGTCCCAAGATAGGGCCCACAAGTACTCTCATGCTGAGGTCGACAACTCCGATGAGCCTTAGGATGGACAGGTAGGCAGAGAACCACGTACTGTATCATGACAGGCTAGGATATTTCAACTTTGCAGTGATCAGAAGTGGGTGAGGAGGTTAACTAAGTTAACAGAGAAGGGTGGGGGTAGGAGGTAATCTAATTACAAGGGATTAAGAAATGAATGACAAGCAGCAATGTACACAAGAACTTTCCCTAAAATTGCATAGGGTTGTGATGCACACAATTTGGGAATAATTAAGTAACATTTAAAGAAGGGAGGGGTCTGTTAACATTTCTAAGATGTAGCAAGAAAGTACTTTAATGTGAAGGGTAGTGGATGATGATCCAACAAACAAAAGCAAGATACATGCTTAACAGATGGACTTTAGTGGTGGTTAAAGGCCAATGAAACCTTAACCTACACACTTAAAACACGAATAAATCTTGCAACTTGTATCAGAGGATACCTTCATCCCCAACAGCAAGAACTAGCTGATTTTTTTTTGAGGCCAAGCTATACTTCGCCATACTTTCCATACCACCCATCACACTCAATGCGACAATACAGATGATTAAAATTACAACTTAAATTTAAACCAAACACCTTTCCCATCATCTTGGAAGCCAATTTTCATCCTCTGCCCTCCCCAAAACTTAAATTTTTAAAACAAAAAAAATTGAAGAAAACCCTATCTTACTTCAAACAATAGGCAGCACAACAAAATTCTGGAACAAGAAAATGGCTTTAAATTGGCTAGAGAAGCCTTCAAAATCAACAAAATTAGTACAATATATATTTGACACAGGAGGGGAAATGTTAAAACCACCAAGGCAAAGTTCTTCTAGTTGTAATCGTTTTTATTCTGATTTGAGAGCAATAGAAGGGCAGAGTAGTAATACCTATCTTTCAAAGTTAAGAGACCTACCATTTGGTTTCTAGGTCTAGGATACTACTTTATTTCAAATAAATTTCTTTTCAATGTGTAAGGATAGTCTTAATCATCTTAAACCAGCAATAAAAAAGTAAAATATAAATTTTTATTTAGAATTAAAGCAAATACTTCAGTATCACAAACACAATATTAAACTTCAAGAAATATACTGCTAATTTGGAGTGAGCATTTATTTGCACAATCACAACATGCGGACAAATCCAGAAAAGATGATAAAGTCTGAAATTTTCAACATCCCACCACTAGAGCAGTTGGTCACAATATTTCGTACAAAGCACAACATTAAATGCACTGTAATTGATGTTGACAAAATTTCCACAGACTCATCTTTACAGACAACAAGAAAGCTCTAAAGATGCAAAACATTGCAATCTAGTCTTCTTCCGAAGAGTCTCTCTCAAATGTGTAGGCCATGAAGCAAGCATCTGGTCTCTTGGGGACAAGGGGATGCCCTGGTCTCACAATCTCAAAGCCCAAAAAGCTGAAAGTACGGAGCAATGCAGCTGAAAAGAAAGAACAAAAACAAAGTTAAGAACTCAAGAGTTAAGTTTCCTTAAATATGCAATATGGCATAGGAACAACAGAATCAGGGGAATGACTTCTAAGTCTGACTCAGTGAATCTCAGGTTCTGAGATTGTAAAAATGCCCAAAGGACAGTGATTTACCCATCATTAATGTCAGTATCAGTATTTTTTCTAAGCAAAGTTGTGGCTAAATGGTCTGAGAAATAGAAGTGGCCACCATTAGACCAGGATTCTAGCCTCAGCTTTGTTATGGGCTCTATATATAGGACTGCAAGTCACTTCCCTCTGAGTAGGGACTTCACAGAATCTCAAAGCTTCCTGTGCAAACCATACTGAAAAAGAGTTCTTTCGACAACATATTGACATTAAATCTCTTAATTGGTAGGGAAGGATACTATACTTCCATTCCAGTATTTAGACTGTCAGAACAATTCTTCTTGATAAGGCTAAAGTTTCCTTGATACTTATCCTTTTCTATACTTTCTAGCTATACTCTGTGGTTCAGAGACAGTTTAATCCCTCTTTATAGCAGCCCATTAAAAAACTTTAAGAGTCATGTCCTTCCTGATTCATGTTTTCCAGAAACACCTCCAGTTTGTTGGGAGATTTTTGGTAAGGTAATTGGGGTTAAGTGACTTGCCAGAGTCATACACCTGGTGTAAGTGTTAAAGTGTATGAGACTGGATTTGATTTCAGATCCATTCTTCTGACTTTTCAGGCCAGTGCTCTACCCACTGCGCCATCTAGCTTCTTCTAACACCCCCAGTTTTTGTGGCTATAAAGTCAAAATGGATTATATTTTTGCACCTACCTCTATCATCTCTATTCTTGTGGAAGCAGATAAAGACGTGATCAACATGAAGCTGTTCTTCTGCAAACTCAAGAAGAACTGCAAAACTAAAATAACAAGGCGTTAAAACAAGTTACTTTTTCTTCTTGACAGTAACGATCATTCTTTGCCTAAATATATTTACTTATTTATTACCACCATATATATAATTTGTATATATGTATGTATATAGTATAGTCATTTCAGTCACGTTTGACTCCTCTTGACCCCATTTGGGTTTTCTTAGCAAGGAGTAGTTTATCATTTCCTTCTCCAGCTCCTTTTACAGATGAGGAATCTACAGAATTAAGTGACTTGTACAAAATCACGTAGCTAGTATCTGAGGCCAGATCTGAACTCAGGAAAAGGAGTCCTCCTGATTCCAGGCCCAATGCTCTCTACTGCAACTCTAAAACTGTATATGTACGTGTTTATATTCTTTGTTTAGCACCTTCGGTTGGTACATGGGAAAATTGCAAAGAAATAACTTTTAATGTCATCAGTCTTAATCTCATTATCAAAGAATATCTAATTTAAAAATACTATGATAGGAAGTTTAAAAGTCCCTTAGATAAATAGCCCTCTTAAGATAAACAAACAACCCAACATACTAATGGTGAAGTGAACCCTGGAATCTTCCAGATCCCCAAGGCCTAGAATTCAAAGTAGTGGAAAATAGCTTGTAATTTAAGTACCTATCTTTGCTCCCTTCAGGTAGAGCACCACCTGGAATTTCAATGTAGAGGCTGTTGTTGTTCAGCACTGCTCTCCAATTAACGTGTTTGGCATCTGTAAGCCTGGACTGGACATTTAGAATTCTTGTCCTGTTATTAGACGTTAGTTCCTCTGTTACAGTCAGCCGATTATCCTGTTGACAGAGTAGCATTAGGAAATTCCCACTCCTCCCCCAAATTATCAGAAATACAGTTTTTATCTTCTACTAATTGATCAACAAGAAAAACACTTCCTGACTATTGGAAAGACTAGGAAATCAAGTTGTACATGAGATTCCATACTAAATGCAGATGATTCAGCAAACATGGGTTCAAATCATATCTGAAACTTCAGCACTCATTTGGGGTTTCCTTGGCAAATTTAGTAGACTGGTGGTTTGCCATTTCTTTCTTCAGTTCCTTTTACAGATGACAACACCAAGGCAAACAGGGTTGTGGTCACACACAGTTAACAAGAGTCTGAGACTAGATTTGAACTAAGCACTCCAAACGCTTAGGTAAGAAAAGAACTCTATCCACTACACCACCTAAGTACAGAAACTTAAGCCTTTTCTCGTGAAATTTCCATCATATGGGGCAACAAAACATGTAAATATATAGGAAAATACTAAATAAAACTTCAAAGAGGGGGAGAACATTAATAAATGAGAAAAAGATAGATTCTGGAAACAACATCTAAACTGGGCCTTAAAGGGGGGTGGGGGGCGGGCGGAGATTCTTAGAAGAGAAATAAAGTGAATTCCAGACATGAGAGTTAACTAGAGCTGGAAGATGAAATGTTAAGTTTAGGGAAGAAAATACTAGAGGCACCCCCCCCCCCCCGGAGAAATTACATGAATCAGACTAAGGAGATTGTATTTGATCACATAGATAAGATAGTAACAGAAACATATGGGATTTATCTAATTCAGGAAGTGACATGACCAGAGGTATGCCTTAGGAATATTATTTTGGTGGCATTTGAAGGATGGATTGGAGAGGAAATACCAGAGACCAATTAAGAGGCTACACAAATACTTTAAGAAATAAGTGATAAGAGTTAAGTGATTAAGACCTGTGAGTAGAGAGAAGAGAACAAGATATAAGATATTTAGGGAGGGAGAAGTGAGACAACACAAGATGACTCACTGAATAAGGGGAAGTGAAAGATAGAAAGTGAAAAATAGATATGCATACTTACAGAATAAAATAAATTAGCTGAAAGATTGTGATCCCTCTGACTATTCCCTCGCCCACCTGGGATCTTCAGGGGTGGGTGAGGGACATCAGGAGCACCACTGAGGCCCTGGACCCAGGTTACTACAGCAATTGAAGGAGACCCTGGAACTGAGAAAAAACAAAACAGTTAATAAAAAGTTTTTATGGGTAAATAAAGCAAATCACAAAATATATCTCTTTGCATCTCTAAAATCACTGCTCAAAATTTTTTTTTTAAAAAAGCTTAAACTGTACCTGAAATTTACCTAGTAAACAAAGGCCTTGATCCAGTAATAGTGGTTGGCTTGCTGTTCCTTGAACAAGACACTCCATCAATCAAATGGGAAATCTTCACTGATTGTCCCTCAATGCCTGGAATGCTCTTCCTCATCTCCACCTCCTGCCTTCTTTTAAAAACTCAGCTAAGTTCTATCTTCTCCCAGTTTCTCTTAATTCTCATACCTTCTCTTCTGTAGATTATTTCCTATTTAATCTGCATAACTTATTTGTACATAGTCCTTTATTGTCTCTCCAATTAAACTGTAAACTCCTTGAGAGATCGTCTTTTGCCCTTTTTTGTATCCTTTCATTCTTTAATGTACCATATATCAGATATAATAGGTATCTAATTTATTGACTGATCATGGGAAAAGCATAGATTTGAAGTCCAAGGATGAATCTGAATCTTGACTGCCACATGGGCAAGTCACAACTCCTCTGAAGCAGTTTCCTCATTTAAGGTCTACTACTACTCTTAATTCCTACCAAAAAAAAAAAATCTAGTTTCTGTTCATAAAGCTTCTTCAAGGCATGACTATTTAAATGCCTGAACAAGCTGGACCTCTTCTTTCAAAGTATTTTCTTTAGGCTTTACTGATCCCATCATAATATCAAAGCACCAGAGTTTTCAAGTCCCTTTTCATGAATAAGATCCAAGGTAAAGTCTCCTTCACCTTTGTGTGAATCACACTGCTCTGAATTACGTCTGAGATTAGATGTGTTTAAAAGGGATTGCAAAATCAACATCCCATTTCCAAGCAAGAAAACAGCTCTGAGCTGCCAAAGTTATCTCCTATAATTAAACTATACAGTTATCTCACTTTATGACTTGACAGGCAATGCTTAATCATAAGTCAAAAAACAGCACCATAATTTTGACTTTCTAGTTTGTGGTTAACTTCCAGTGAATTCAGGATTTTAAAATAAGTTAACAAGTTCCCTACCAGCGGGGACTAATGTTCAATTCCCACATCTAATTTCAGTCATTTATAATTTCCCCCTTTCTCAACATTGAGATGCAGTATTATTTTTCCCCCCACAAGGATAAAAAAAAAAAAAAATACTCTGCTTCTTTAGCACTGATCTATAGAAATATCACATCATGTCCAGTCTTGGGGGTTTTCTTTTTCTTTTTTACTTCACAGATTCTTTTATTTTTCCAATCAACAATTGTTTATTTTCTATCCCTCGCATTCCTTCACCCCCCCACCCCACCCCCCAAAAAAAGGAAAAAAAAAAAAAAGGCACTTGTAACAAATTGTGCATGGTCAAACAAGACATTCTCTAATTGGCTATGTCTAAAAATGGATGTTTTATCCTCTCTTGGGGGTTTTCTAAGCACCTAGTCAATGATTGAAACTTTTGGATCCACTACTAGAGTAGGAAAACCATAATTCTAATCCTAAAATATCCTTTATATACATTCTTATAATTATTTTTGCCTCCACCCCCAAGTGTAAAGTCACATCTGAGATATTTTGAATGAACATTTTGGATGTAGAACATTTAGCATAAGCTTCTCCCACAGCTCGATTTAAGATAAACAGTTTTAGATCATAGTCAGAAGTGAAGAACGGCCGAACCTAGCCCCTCCCTATGCACCATCTTTCACCCTGCGAGGCTCACTCTTTGGTTGCGTCATCTCGGCAGATGCAGCAATCGAGGCCCGTAGGGAAATTTTCACAATTGCCGTCTAAGAGTGCCAGCAGCCATTTGCAAATCAGTATAAATATGTACCAAATAATCCACCATTTTGCACTATATACAGTTTGGGGAAATGGGGGGGCAAAAATCTCTTGCAAAATACAGGGAACGTAATCTAAGTATTAAGCCAATGGCTTTTTCATAGCTCTTAACATTTCTCCGAGCTTTTACAGAACCACAAAAATGATCGATAAGACCATTTGAGAATTTAAATATTTATTTATAATAATTTTATCTTAGCCTAATCTATTTGCTATAAAGTCCAGAATGAAAATTTCAGTTAAATAAAATTTTCTTTTCCCAGAGTCCAATTTTGATGGCAAGCCAAATCCTGTTCCATTACTTCTCGAATTTGTTTTTATTCGACTAGGGCTTGATTTGAGTTTTTAATTTAATTAAGGAGTATTGGTCTTGGGCTCCTAGGCTGCGCTCCTTCCTTTCATAGCCCTAATTGGTCGAGTAACGCCAAGAAAACTGCAGATTCATAGGATTGGCTCATAGGCCTCCATCAGACTACAGAATTCGAGGGATGGACTAGATGACCTCTAGGGAGTAGCTGGCAGCTTGACTATTTTCTGACCTAAGAACAGAACAGCAGCTTAAATTCGGCGGGGCCCCTAAAAACATCAAAGACACCTCTCTTTTGGTCCAACTCGCCCCCAGCCCCCAGCCCCAGAAGTCAGAAGAATTCTCAAAAATGCCCGGCTATTATTACATCAACAAAAGGGGGGCGGGGAGAGGTGCTATTCCGGCCCGATGCGGGTTTACTGGCTAAAGATCTTCCGATAATTCCCTGAAAACCCCAACTTCATCAGCACCAGTTAGAAAAGCACACTGCGGCTCCGCTCCTTTTCAGGCGGTTCCCGGGCCCACGGTGGGGGAAGGGACTGGTCCAAGGTCACTTGGCCTTCCCGGCTCCTCAGACCATCCCACAGGAGGGGAGGCAGGCCGCGCCCGGACCCTTCTCATTCTCCATTGTCCTCCTCGAGACTGGGGGAGCATTCCCAGGCCAAAAGGAGCCGTGGCTGGGTCTCGGCTCGGTCTCACCAAGGGCAGTCCGGGGTGGGGGTGGGGGTGAAGGCCTCCAATGCGCACGCGTAGTGAAGCCTCCCTCAAGACTTTATTTACGCCGGGACACCTCGGGCGTGGGATTGATTACTTTTAGGGGAAGGGCCGCCACCCCCACGAGGGGCGGGGGCTGGACGGAGGCGACCCAACCGCGGCCGGCCCCCTCGTCCGCCCCCGGGCCCGGGCCCCGCCCCCCGCGGGGGCCGTCAACAGCCGGGGCTCAGCCCGCTCCCCCCCCCCCCCTCCTCGGGCCCAGGGCCTCAGGCCTGGCTGGCCCAGGGCGGAGACAAAGCGCGGCCGACTGGTGAGCCCGGGCGGCCAGAGGCCGCGGCGCCACTCCGAGGGGTTTTTCCCCGGACGGAGCGAGGCCGGAAGATGTGCTGGGTGGGCGTGGGGGGCCTCCCTCTCTCTCTCCTCCGCACTTACCTCTCGCTGCTGCGGCTGCCGCTGCTGTGGAGGCTGAGGACTGGCATGGCGCGGCTGACGTGGACGGTGGTGCTGGGTTTATCCCCCTCTTTCTCTCGGGCGAAGCAGTGGCTGTTGAGGATCCGCTGCAGGGAGGATTTCACCATCCGGCCGCTGGGGGTCCGAAACCAGGAAACCTCCGCTGCACCTCTCCGGGCCGCCGCTGCTGCTCGCCGTTCGCAAAATGGCGCCGCCGCCGCCGCCCGCCTTTTATAGGCTCTCCGAGCGCCTGGGGGGCCACGCCCACGCCGCGGGGAACGGGGAGGGGAGGGGGAGGGGAAGGGAGGGGGGCGGGGGCCGGGGCGCGCGCCTCCGACTGGAGAGTGCGCCGAGACGGCGTGGGGGGGGGGAGGCGGGAGGGGGAGGGAAGGTAAACACGTAACTGTCCTCCGCACCCTATTGGCGGAAGGAGAAGCGAGAAGGGGGCGGGGAGAGCTGAGGTGGCGATTGGTTGGGCCCCGTCGCTCCTTTGCCCCGCCCGGCCCCGCCTTCTACTCTGAGCGAGCTGGCGCGCGCCCTGCGGGGAGGTGAGTCTGAGAACCGGCAAGGAGGGCGGACCCGGCCGTTGCGGACGCGTCGCGCGCTCTCGAGCACGATCCTCCTTTCGCTCCTCCCCCTGCTCCCTTGAGGGAGGCTGGTGAGTGCGCGCGCCGCCGCGGGCCCCGGCAGTTACGCGGTGGGGGGAGGGGAAGAGACGGCCATCTGGTGGTCCCCTCTCTATCGGGTGTCCTCCGCGCCCCTTCCACCTCGCGGCAGGCCTTCTCCAGGTTTTCCCACTGTGCCTGTTCCCGAGCCTCAGTTTCCCCCTTGGCCTTTGCATCTGGCCTTTACCCGGGACAGTTATGGGAAAAGTGCTTTGAAAAGCATAAAGCACTGTCGGAACGGGACTTTGGGATCGTAGAACCTCGACTTTTCAGTCCGAGGGACCCACCTCCTTCTTTTACAGATGGGGAAACTGAGGCCTCTAGCGGGGGAACATTACTTGCCCAGATCTCACACTGTTGTTCTAAGTAGAATATAAATTCCTCGAGGGCAGGTGCTGTTTTTGCGCTAAGTAGCACCAGCACCTAGCACTCTTTGGGCTAAGATTTGGGGGCCTACGTCTGGGATTAGCCGGGTTGAGGGAACTCCCAGTGTGTTTAGACCTTTGCACCATTGCAGTGATTTGCTTGGTGGGGGGCGGGTTCTTGAGAGACTGTGATTTAGCCCTGAATCCTTTGTCGCCTAAGTGCTGGAGGCAGCACTCGAACTCAAGTCTCAACCTTGGAGTGTGCCTAGTGTGGCTAGTGTGACTTAAGAAAAGGTCTGGAATTGGACCGGTGGGTTCATTGGGTTCCAGAAAAATCCCCTTATCGATCTGAGTTACTACCTTTTCAGCCATTTTTAGTCCTCAAGAATTTGCCTTAGGGCCTGAGAATTTAAGGGGTTTGACGCCAGAATCTGGACTTGAATCCCGATATTGCTAAAACCCTTTAGGGATCCCCTGCACCGTGCGCCCCCTCCCCAAAGGTGTGTATGGGTATATATGGGTATGGTACACAGACAGCCGTGAATTTATGGTTACAATTAGAATTGCAGTCTAAGCTCTGGTTGGAGAAAAAGCAGATTTGAGAGGCCGGCAGCAGAGTAGAGAGAAAAGTCAGATTTGAATCCCTCCAATGCTGAGACTGGCCCATCCTAACCCAAATTCTGTGTCCCCAGCTGTAATCTGGGGATTGTAGGCGACTTTTCTCCTGCCCTCTCCATCAGAGTTGCTGTGAGGCTCAAAAGAATGTATATCCAACCTTTTGTAAAGGAGAAGCACTATTATTATCCAGAAAGGAGATCACTGCCTATGAAGGATTTCTGGGAAGGCTCCCGGTGACCACGGGGGCCTGGACCACTGGCAATTGGGATCTGTGTCAGTGGTACATACATTAGACTGCCTGCCCAACAACTACAGAGAATTGGAGGTACCCCTCTGTTTTCCTAGTTAGAGACATGAAGGTCTAAAGAGCGCTCGCTCCATTGGGCCTTAAAGGCCCCAAATGGGCATTGGATTACTAATGTTAAAGTTGGCATTTCTGTAGCACTTTATGAATATGGTCTCATTTGATTCTCACAACTCTGTGAAGTAGGTGCTATTATCTTCATTTTACAGATGAGGAAATTGAGGCAGACAGGGTCACCCAGCCAGCTATTCAAGGAAGGATCTGAACTCTGGTCCTGGCACCTTAGCCACTGCACCCATTCTCTAAATATTTGTTATTTGTGTGACTGAAGGCAAACTGTTCAATCTCTCTGGTCCTCAGGTTCTTCATGTGTAAATGAGGAAGAAGTTAGGTGTGGAGCAGTTTTCTCAGAGTGTCTTGTAGTTCAGAATCCTATGAAAAATGTTTCAATGCTCACTGGCTCCTCCATGGAGTTCAAAGTCCTCAGCCTGAAATTTCCACCACAGGCCAATCCATTTTTACACTCCCACTATAGGAGTTCTTGCTAGTCTGAAAGCAAATTCTGGATTTTCCTTTTCTGGCACTAATGGCCAAGCTCTCTAAGGGGAAAGGCCCAGTGATGAAGGAGGCACAGGCCATTCATTACCTCAAGGGGCCTACTCTCTTGTCTGGATCCTGCCTTTCTAGCTGCCTTCTGACCCCTTCAGGAACTCCAGTCCAGTCAGACTGGCTTTATCTTGTGCCTGATCCATAACACTTATGTTTCCTACCTTCACACAGGCTAAGCCCAGGGACATGGGAATAATATGCCTAGAATGCTGTCTTTCCTCCCCTTGGTCTCTTAGCTTCTTCAGAGCTCCCCTAAAACCTATAGCACATAGCAGGGGCTTAATTAAGGAAAGCAAAAGCTGTCTTTTCCCTCTCTTTGCATGCTCAGTGATGGGCATCTTGCTTACCATAAGTGCTAGTAAATGCTGCTTCCAGTAATGAATAGCCTATCAACATCAAAGGGGAAAAGAGGCCTTTTCCTGAAAGGAAGTAACTTCCCTAAAGAAAGATAAGAGTTCACTACTATTGAATAATGGTATTTATAGAGGATTTTATGACAGTAGTCTTGGGAGAGTGGTTAGTACAGGTAGTTTATAGATGAGAAAACTGAACCTCAGGTCTTATAAGCAGCTTGCTCAGTGTGACAGAAATTAGAAGTCAAGCCCAGATTCTCTCTCTCCAAATCCCATGTGTTTTTCCTTCACCACAGCTGTCTCCCTAAATAAAGCAATAGTTTGTTTTGGTTTGATTTTTTTACAATAAGCTCTTGCATCTCAAAAACATACACTAGAATAAATGGAAATATTCTTCTAAGGGAACTCTCTTGCTTCCCAGTGGCAAGCCTTGCTCTCTAATAACTAGCTCTGCTTTATATTGTATCATATATGCAGGGCAGGTAGGTGGTTATAGTAGATAGAAAATCAGATCTGGAGTCAAGAAGACCTGAGTTCAAATGCAGGCCCAGACACTAGCTGTGGGACCCTGGGCAAGTCATCTAAATCCTTTTTATCTCAGTTTCCTCATCTGTCAAATGAGCTGGAGAAGGAAATGGCAAACCACCAAATGTCAAGAAACCCTCCAAAGAGGTCATTATATATTTAAAACTGAAAGGAGCCTCAGAGGCCATCTAGTCCAATTCCTGCATTTTATCTTCAAGAGAGCAGAGGCTGGAGAGGGGAGGTAGCTTGCCCAGGGTAAGGCAGGAAGCACCAGCAAAGCCAAGATTGAATCCACATAGGTGGGTTTTGTTCAGTTGTTTAGGTCACATTTGTCTTTCTGTGGCTCCATTTGGAGCTTTCTTGGCACAGATACTAGAATGATCTGTCATGTCCTTCTCCTACTTGTTTTATATATGAGGAATTGAGGCAGACAGGATGAAGTGACTTGCCTCAGATCATCCAGCTGGTTTGCATCAGAGACTGAATTTGAACTTGAGAAGATGAGTCTTCCTGACTTGAGAGCCCACTCAAAAATAAGGGGGGACCCCCTAGCTTTAAAACAGTGCTCATAACTGGAAGAGTATCCTTTATTGGAGGGGCAGTACTCAGGAGTTAGTAATGTAGCCTTGGATTCTAAGTCATTGTAAAAGGGAGAAAACATCCAGTAGCTTCTTGGGGAAAAATAGTGGTGGTCTGACAACTTGCCAATGAAGAAATTCCAGGCCATGTGCCATGCAGGAATCAGGAACATTTTGAGACCAGCTCCCGCTGTTGTGAATGAAGAGCACTCAACCCCAAATATCAGACATTAAAGGAAAAGGTTCCTTGTACCTTGGTGGAAAGAAATTCCTAAAGAGACTTGGGTGGTGGCTCTGACCTCCCCTGTACTGCTTTCTCTTTTTAAATGCACTCCCCCCCTCAGTATTTCCATTTTCCTTCAGTGAAAAAAAAAAAAAACTAGGGATGGAAATACTAGTTTGTTAATCTTGTCCTTGGAGATTATTAGATAAAAAGGCACCTTGAGAATTCTACTTTTCCTGTCTAGTTTTTTCCTCCAAGCCTAGTCCATGCTGTCATCTCTCTTTTGAAAGAGATGATTCTCCAAGCCCCAGGACAACTAAAACTTATATTGCAACCTGATTTCCAGCCTGGAATTTTAGCGGTTTGCCTGCAGCCTTAAAACATCTTTTTCATGTGGGATTTAGATTTTTAAGGATGTCATAATTTGTTTTGGAAAATAAAACCTAGGGCAAAAAAAAATCATATTGAGTCTTATTCTCTTGAGTCTGTAAATGTGATTTCTGTCTGGCTCTGTCTTCCTGCTCATCTATTTGTTTCTCTCTTTACACACACACACACACACCCTGATTAACTAGATAATTATCCCTAAATATTTGTGCTGTATGGTTTGCATTAGGACATCTTTTAAATGACATATAAATGTAATATAAATGAATGGGTACTAATTAAAAGGTAGGAAAAAAATTCTGAATATTCAAACTTTTGACTTTATTTTTCTCTAAACAGACACACCCACCCACCCCAAACAGAAAAAAAAAAAAAAAGAAAACAACTTAAAAACAAGAAGAAATAATAGCACTAGTCCCTTGTCCAAGAATTTTTGTGGAAGTTTTTTTTAATCTGTTTATACCCTGAGTGATACATTTACATTTACAAAGCACTCTTCATCTTCCAAATATTGTAAGAACATCAATCATTATAGCCCTTGTCATGGTATTGTCATAGAAGAAATGGAAAAAGTGAGCCACTGAGGTTAAGTGACTTACCCACAGTCATAGAGTTGTCACAGAATAGACTAACACAAGATTTTCTTCTCCTGTGCTCCAGTTAATTTAAGTAAAACTTTCTTGCCTCAACAACCCACTTTGTCCTGCTTTCTCCAGCAGAGACGTTGCAGTAATGTCATGTCAGAGCCTGCTACCATGGAAATGGTTGGGATGTTACAGGCTTAGCATTATGGCCTCACTACAGGATAAGCCAGAAAGAAAAGATTTCAGGGGAGTCCTAGAGGAAAGGAAGGCAGAGAAATCTTTGTTTAAACACAGATGTGTTAAGATAATCATAGAAAAGCCAAATTAATTTTCCTTTAACTAGGATATATATTTCTGTCCACACACACACCCTCACACACAATATGTATATACTATTTGCATGTTAAATTTTATAGACAATGAAGCTTTTCAAGAATTATCTGAACTTTGCTTCTACAAAAGCCTTCTATGAGGAAATGAAAGCAAATATAAAAATGGATAATATAGTTTTAAAACTGCACGCTGTTTTGTTGAAGAGTGCTGGTGAGCCTGATCATTTCACTGAATCCTCTGAAAGCTTCAAATTCTACAATAGAGCAATCGAAGAAAGAAGTACAAGTTTCTTCATGAGGTGGTGGAGTTATACATTGCTTACCTTTATTAATTCTGTAACAGAAACTTTTAAAAATGTGCTTGTTCGGGGAAAAATGGGAAACTAATTTTGTTTACGTACTTTTATTTACTGAATCTCCCATGATTCAATATGCATCAATTATATTATTAATAAATTCAATATGTTGAACTCTTTTTAAAAAATCATCCAAACTTACCCAAAATTTAAGGGAGCCAGAAATTCATCATTGTAACTTGACCTCTACTAGTACTCTGAGACTCTGGCAAATCTTTTTTTTTTATGGATAGGCCTTGGCTTTTTCAGCTTAACTTAATCACCTGGCTAAAATTCAGTTCACCAAAACCCAAGGAAATATTTCTTTTTCAAGTTTAATCAGTTGATCATATATCAATGGTGTGTATATTTCAACTGTTTGTTTTGTGGTGTTTTTATTTGCATTTAATCCCTGAAAAAGCCAGCTCTCTGGTTGCTGAATGTTACAGTAAGATAAAGTAGAATGGCATTGAGGTAACACTAGGATCAAGGGTCTAGGATGACCCCTGATTTATGGGTCTTGTATGTGACAGTGAGAAAAAGGCTGCTTTATACAGAGTTCCTTTGTATGCGATGAGCATTTGACTTTAGGTGGAGATAAGCAGGTCTGTAGCAAAGCCACACTTTGTAGAGCCAGACATTTCATAGAGATTTTATAATATATGCAAAAAGAAAAACAATTCAGAAAGGCTGCAACAAGACTATTGTCAACTAGAAGACATGCTCCAGGATCTATAACAAAAGCTAAGAAATAATTCTTTACTAGCTCTCCTGGTCCTGTTTATAAGAAAGGTGCCTTTGTTCTCTCTTTCTTTACTTGTGAAATTGGAGTAGAGACATTTACTTGTTTGTCAGGAACAAGAGCCATGAGATATTTGTTATGCAGAGCAATTGTAAAACCTTGTTGGTAGAAATGCTGGGATGAATAAAGACTCCAGCAAAATAAAGACCTGACTAGCTTTTACCTTGTCTCAATTTGAATTTAAACTGAGGCTGATACAGTATATTTACCCATCATTTTCCTGCTTAAAAAAAATGTTAAAAGCTCACTTTGTGCAAGTCACATGCCTATAAGAAATCAGAGAAAAGAGATTTGCTTTTTTATTTTAGTAAGAAAGTGAAGGTCTCTTTTAGAGATGGATTCCCACCACCAGTGTTTGGTTACCAACTTGCTAGTTGATACTTGGTTTGCCTAAGTAAGGCAAGTCTTCTCAGCTCTTTAATCTCAGTTTCCCCATTTGTCAAAAATAAAAAATATTATTCTGCCCATTTCCAAAGATTTTATGTTTGTGAAGAAAATACTTTATCAACAGTGAAGTGTTATGTCTTTAACAAACAATCCAATTTAGCAAACATTCATCAAGTGTCTAATCTGGTGGTGTTTTAGACTATTAGTTGCAGAGATGGGTTAGACCTATGTTGAGAGTAGGAATTTCTTCCGTTTAGTAGTGAAAACACAGCTCTACTTGCCATCCCCTTTGTTAAAAGCATGAGGTGAGAGAGGTGAGAAAGCTCCATGAGGCAGCTCTGACATAACGTACAGAGAGCATGGATTGTGGTCAGGAGAGCCTCGAGTTCAAATGATGCTTACACTTACTTGACTCTGTGATCCTAGGCAATCCCCCAGGACCTTCTATATTGTGCCTTAGTTTACTCCAAGTGTCAAGAGGGAGGACTTGATCTGTTTAGCTCTAGAGGGCAGGCAAGAGGTGGAAGTTGCAGTTTTAAAATATACTGAAGAGATTAGCAGTTAGAACTGTCCAAAATGAAATGAATTGCCTTGTAAGGGGATGTAGTCTCCCTCACTGTGGGGTCTTTAAGCAGAGACTGAATGACCTTTTGTCAATAGTAATATAGAGAAATGGAGTCAAATTCAAATGGAAACATTCCTTTAGACAACAGATTGATTTAGGAAACCACAAATTAACATTACCTATGTTGGATTATATATTAATTTCTCAATTACATTTTAATCTCATGTTGCTATAATCTGTAGTTTAGTATGACCCCTCTGAAGCACAAGGAATTTTTCTTAAGTATTGAAAATTTAATATTGAACATCAATATATCCAGCTAACCTTGCTTAGTAATGATTTGCATATAATTAGTTATTTTAAATGCATAGAATACTTGGCATCCCAAAAATCTTACTACAATTCCTTTAATCCTTTGTCATCATTTTTTATTCACACTCTAAATGCCACTTAAGATTCTGTTAGGTTTTTTTTTTCTCATACAGTTGCTTCTCTACAACTTTTATCAGCATAACATTTTGTTTCTTTTTAATTATTTTTACTAGTCTCATATGTGAGGTAGTACCTTAAAGTTAGTTTAATTGGCATCTCTTAATTACTCAGGTTGAGCATTTTTAAAGTGAATATTAACAATTTGTGTTTCAATCTTCTGTTCACATCTTTTGACCATTTATCCAATGAATACTTAGGGACTTTTCATAGTACCTTTTTTTTTATAATGACAATAACTGTCATGTTATTATAAATATGTTCTAATTAATTGTTTTTATGTTAGTTTTGTAATTTTTGTTATACAGAAATGTTTTAATATAAATTTGTTTATTTTTGTCTCAAATAATTACTTTTCTTTGCTTAAGGAAAATTATCCTGCACAACTGAGATAGATATTTTATTATATTTTGAATCTTTTTGTAGTTTCTTTTTTATATTTTAAGTCTCTTGTCTATTTGGAATTCATTCCTGTATGTGGTATAAGAAATGGACTATCAAAATAGCCAAAAGGCTATCAAACTGTGCATATCCTTTGATCCAGCAGTGTCTTTACTGGGTCTGCAGAGATCTTAAGAGAGAATAAAAAAAGGGAAGGGGGGACTCACATGTTCAAAAATATTTGTACCAGTCCTTTTTGTAGTGAAGAAATTGGAAATTGAATAAATGCTTATTAGTTGAGGAATGGCTGAGTAAGTTATGGTATATTAATGTTATGGAATATTATTGTTTTATAAAAAATTTCAGTTTATATAAAAATTATATAAAATGATTTCAGAAAAGCCTAGCAAGACTAGATGAACTGAAGCTAAGCGAAATGAGCAGCACCAGGAGAACATTGTAAAAAGCGACAAGAGTATATGATGATCAATTCAGATGCATGTGGCACTTTTCAGCCAATTCCAATAGATTTGTGATGGAGAGAGCCATCTGCACCCAAAGAATAGCCTATGGGTACTGAGTGTAGATCACAACATATTTTCTACCTTTTCGTTTGCTTCCTTTTTTTCCTTTCTCATTTTTCCCCCGTTTTGATCTGATTTTTCTCAATGCAGCATGATAAATGTGAAACACAAGGTTTTGCAGAGGTAACTGCTGAAAACTATTTTCATATGTATTTTCAAAAATAAAAAGCTATTACTTAAAAAGAAAGAAATAGTTCTGAATCCCTTTCCCACCAAATTGCCCACTAGACTTCCAAGTATATTTATAAAATAACAAATCATATAATTTTTATGTCTGCATATTTATCCAACACCTTCTACTCAGCTTTCAAGTGATCTTCCTAAAGAACAAGTCTAACCATGTCACTCCTGAGCTCCCACTGGATCAAGTCCAGTGACTCCCTGTCACTTCTAGAATCAAAATTAAAATCTTCCCTTGGCATTCAGTGTCCTCCATGACATGCTTTGGCAATGAATTGAACATGTGGGGTGAGTAGAAGCAAGAATTCCTTGATGACATTGAGGTTGTGGCCTGGGTGACAGCAGTGCCCTCAGCAGTAAAAACCAAGTTGAGGAGGAGGCAGTTTTGGGGAAAAGATAATGATTCTATTTAGAATCTTTTTTTTTTATTTTTTTTTAATTTTATTTTATTTAGTAATAACTTTGTATTGACAGAATCCATGCCAGGAGATTCTATTTAGAATCTTATGAATTTAAGATGTCTGTGGGGCATCCAGTTTGAAATAATCCAAGAGGCAATTCAAAATGTGTGACTCCAGCTCAGAATACACACACACACACACACACAAGGATTGAATGGGTGTTCAGGGAGGAATAGCACCTGGGGGGAGGGCTGCTCATCTACTTGAGGTGTCCACCAGGCCCTCATTTCTAACCTGTGGCTCCAAGGAGCTGCAGCATGTGGAGCAGCCGCATGTGGAGCAGCCATACTTTAGTAAACCATCTTGGCAGGCCTCCTTCTCCTTCTCCTCCTCCTCCTGCCCACATACCCTTACCTGGGAATGCATTGCCCAGAGGAATTTTTGATCACTAAACTTCCCAAAATATCTTGGAGTTTACCAACTAGATTTCTTTCTTAAGGACTGTCAGGCCTTAAACAACCAAATCACCCTGGTTCTCATGGATTGGCCCCTACAGTCAATCCCAGGCCAAACCCAATTTAATCATTGTTCAGGGCCCTGATTGACTTAAGAGTGAAGATAAATTAGCAACTGTTTCTGTTTAGCCAGAAACTCTGAAAGTCTTCCCTTCCTAGACTGACCTTTTTTTGACTAGGTAAGAGGCCATTCTTTGCCTCATTTCTTACTTAGCCTTAATCACTGAATGGGCATTTTAAAGACCTTAGCTTAAAAAAACCAAGTATTCCCACTGTATTCAGGGCTATCTCCAGCTGTCCTGATCTGTATGGGAAGACCCAATAAAGGAGCCTTAAGAGGGAACAATTGGACCCACAAGGAAAACCAGGAAAGAGTAATGTCCCAAAGACAAAGTATCCAGGAAAAAGGAAGTGAGGGACTCTGCCAAATGCCAGAGAGATTGAGGAAGAGCAGGATTGAAGGAGGAACATCAGATAAGAGACCACTGGTAGCTGTAGAGAGGGCAGTTTCAGTTGAATTATAAAATTGAAAGATTGCAAAGCGTTTAGGACAGAGTAAGAGGAGAGGAAGTAGAAGTAACAACTGTAAATGTCTAAAGGAGTTTAGGCAGAAAGTGGTGAAGAGATAAATGGTGATAGTTCACAGGGATGGATAGAATAAGTGAGAACTTTTTGAGAATGAGGAGGTCATAGCAATGAAGAAGAAGCCAGGAAATAGGAAAAAGGTGAAGATAAGTAAGAGAATGGGGATGTGGGTGGTAGCAATTTTCTGAAAAAGCCAAAAAAGGATGGAATTAATGGCATAAAGTAGAGAGATTTGCTTTGGTAAGGAGAAGGGCCACTTCTTTATCTGAAACTGGAATGAAAGAGGAAACTGGTGGAAGAAGATGTCCGAGTGACATGAGACAAAGGGGGAGGTCTGAGCGAAATGGTCTCAATGTTTAATGGCCTGGAAAACCTGAAGAGTAAAAGAAATGGATGTTACAATGAACAAAAAAGCAGAGTTAGGGGTCATAAGTTATAGGGAACCAGAGAATATAGAATATATAAGAAGCTTGTGATGAGTTAAAAGAATTTCAAAGTTCATGAGATGTGGAACACTTGTGATCATCTCTGAGCTGAGATGAAGTAGAGAAATAGATCCTAGGAATTGAGTAAGTAGAGTTGGGGTATTTTAGGAGAAATCAGGATGTATGTTCAAGTCCCTATTAGCAAAGCAGAAGATGAGGAATGCTTTTGAACAAAGCCCTGAATTTGTTGAGGAAAGCAGGAAATGTCCATGTGGGACATAACAATCCCCAGGATTTGGATTGTGTAATAAATTTAGATAGCTTGAACCTCAAAGAAGGAAAGGTTGTAGTAACAGTAGTCAAATGGTCCCCTATCATAACCATGGAGTTGAGGGGGGCGGGGTAAGAAGAATATGAGAGAAATTGTAAACAGTATTAGAAAGGTGGTGAGGGAAGCAGTGATGGACAGCTTGAGAAAGGTGGGCAGATCTGTAATGGGTCATTGAATGAAAAGGGTCAGAGATAGGTAAACCTGAAGGATTTTGGAATTGAAGATGGGAGAATAAGGTTTATACTTCAGCTGTTGGGAGTTCAGGATCACTAGAATGGGATGAGGATTAGAGGATGGGGTTGCTGATCATTAAGCAGTGAATTCAGACAAAATATCAGTGGTTGGAAAAAAGTCCATTGAAGGAGGCATAAGACTAGACTTCTGGTTTGAAGTCTTTGAGATTTATCCTTAGGAAGAATAGAAAATACAAGCAAACAACAACAGAAAGAGTGAAAATGCTATGTTGTGATCCACACAGTTCCCACAGTCCCCTCCCTGGGTATAGCTTATTCTCTTCATTACTGAACAATTGGAACTGGTTTGAATCATCTCATTGTGGAAGAGAACCCCATATAATCTTGTTGTTGCTGTGTACAATGATCTCCTGGTCCTGCTTATTTCACTCACCATCAGTTCATGTAAATCTCTCCAGGCCTTTCTGAAATCATCCTGCTGGTCATTTCTTACAGAACAATAATATTCCATAATATTCATATATCACAATTAATTCAGACATTCTCCAATTGATGGGCATCCAGTCAGTTTCCAGTTTCTAGCCACTACAAAAGGGCTGCCACAAACATTTTTGCACATGTGGGTCCCTTACCCTCCTTTATGATCTCTTTGGGATATAAGCCCAGTAGTAACACAGCTGTATCAAAGGGTATGCACAGTTTGATAACTTTGACCGTTGTCCCAAATTGCTCTCCAAAATGGTTGCATCCAATCACAACTCCACCAACAATGCACTGGTGTCCCAGAAAAATAAAAATTTTAAAGGAAATAATACAATTCAGGAGTCTGCCTTTGATTTCTTTTGAAAATGTAATGATATAGTTAACTATATTAAATTGGTTAACTATCTTGGGGAGGGGGGAAGTAAGAGAGGGAGAAAAAGTTGGAACACAAAGTTTTACAAAAATGAATGTTGACAACTATATATGTATTTAGAAAATGAAATACTGTTGAGGAAAAAAGAAAATATAATGATAGAAACTCCTTCAAATTTTAAATCTTTGAACAATTTTATGATTTGGTATGTAAGTAGTTACTACCTTCCCCGTCATTAAGGCTTAAATCTTGGTGTCATTATTGACTTTTCCTGCACTTGGACTCTGTCTCCAGATTTTCCTGCTTTCATTCATTCTGTAGCATTCCCAGGCAAATCTTTCTAAAACACTATTTTTAACATAAACTTCTCCTGCTTAAAATTTTTCTTTTTTTTTAATATTTTATTTTATTTTATTTTATAATAACTTTATATTGACAGAATCCATGCCAGGGTCATTTTTTTTTTTTACAACATTATCCCTTGCACTCGTTTCTGTTCCGATTTTTCCCCTCCCTCCCTCCACCCCCTCCCCTAGATGGCAAGCAGTCCTATATATGTTAGATATGTTGCAGTATATCCTAGATACAATATATGTTTGCAGAACCGAACAGTTCTCTTGTTGCACAGGGAGAGTTGGATTCAGAAGGTAAAAATAACTCGGGAAGAAAAACAAAAATGCAAATAGTTCACATTCGTTTCCCAGTGTTCTTTCTTTGGGTGTAGCTGCTTCTGTCCATCATTTATCAATTGAAACTCAGGTCTCTTTGTCAAAGAAATCCACTTCCATCAGAATACATCCTCATACAATATCATTGTCGAAGTGTATAATGATCTCCTGGTTCTGCTCATTTCACTCAGCATCAGTTCATGTAAGTCTCGCCAGTCCTCTCTGTATTCATCCTGCTGGTCGTTCCTTACAGAACAATAATATTCCATAACATTCATATACCACAATTTATTCAGCCATTCTCCAATTGATGGGCATCCATTCATTTTCCAGCTTCTAGTCACTACAAACAGGGCTGCCACAAACATTTTGGCACATACAGGTCCCTTTCCCTTCTTTAGTATCTCTTTGGGGTATAAGCCCAGTAGTCTGCTTAAAATTTTTCAGTGACTCTGTTGCCTGCATGAGAGATGTAATCTCTATAGCCTGGAGTTCAAAGTCCGTCAATCTGGTCCCTTGGTTTCCAGCCATTTGTCACTTGCACTAAAATGATTTCCTGGAATTTGTTATTTTTGCACTTTTATTTTGTTCCCTCTTCCTGGAATGCCTCTTCCATCTCATGCTTCCATGATCAGCTCATGCATCTAATCCTGAGCTTTCCAATTGCAAGCCATCTTTGGTTCTCCCTGGGTCATGGCCATTCCAGCATCTCTCTTTCCACCTTCCACCATCCAGCATTCCACCTTTCACATCATGACAGATTGAGAGAGAAGCTCTCAGGACTACCAAAAGAAGCTGCCTCAGTAGGAGAAGATTGGTCTGCACCTCAGAGGTTAAGGGAACAATTTAAAGAGGTTCCCAAGCAATATGGCAAGTCTGAAAATGATCTGAAGACCTTATAAAGTGTTGGGCAGTGCTTAAACAATTAATAGAAGAAAAATTCGTTATTAAAGCACCAAATGGACCAAGATATGTTGTAGGTTGTCAATATCGGCTCAACCAAAGCCAGGAACAAGAATTGCTCTGGCTGTGACTACTAACCACCATGAGATAACTGTGATGAGAGCCTGATGTACTGGCTTGCAACATCTCACGAGGTTTCTGGGAATATTTCTTACCCTGAGATTGGAGCTCGCTCTGAATAAATCAGAGAATTAAAAGGAATTGAGAGAAGAGAATTATACCTGAGTTACTCCAGCATATAGAAACAATACCTCCAAAAGATGATTTGCTATGTGGACTACTGGAAACATGAAAAATATTAACAAGAGCTGTTGCTATCCAGCTGGATTGGGATTTTTTAGAGGCTGCATCTACTTCTATTTTAGACAAGTGGACTGGTGAAAATGCTTTTTTTGATCAGAAAAATGTTCAGTTATATCAGGGATCATTAACTATACATCATTTTCATGAATGAGATTGATGCTATTGGGGCAGCTAGGTGATGTGGTGAATAGAGCACTTGCCCTGAAGTCAGGCGGACCTAGGACCTGAGTTCAAATTTGGCTTTAGACACAACGCTTCCTAGCTGTGTGACCCTGGGCAAGTAAGTCACTTAACCCCAATTGCCTCAGCAAAAAAAAAGAAAGAAAGAAAGAAAGAAAGAAAGAAAAAAAGAAAGAAAGAAAGAAATAGATGTTATTAGTGATTTGTTTTTCTGAGGGTACTTCAGCTGATAGAAATTCAAACAACTTTTAGTGGAGTTCCTGAATCAAATAGATGGATTTAATATTCTATATAGAATAAAAATGATTATGGCTATTTACAGACATGGCTACATACATATTCACCAGGTTTGCTTCATTTGTTCGGGAAGATTAAATAAAAAATATATGTTAATTTGCTGAAGTGAGCAAGATTACATACACTAAAAATTCATTCAGGTCTTATCACAGAATCTGATGAAATAGGTTATAAAGCAATTTTGAAGCTATTAGATGGCTCATATGGAGCAAAACTGAGACATGTTTGCCCTGAAGCAGGAACGTCTGTAATTTGATCACAATTTTGTAGCATAGGAAGAGTTCATGAAAGCTGTCAGAAAAATAGCTAATTTTAGGAAGTTGTAGTCTTAATTGGACTGGAAACCTGTCTAGGATATGCTACCTGAAAGATGATAAATAGTATGACACTAAAAAAAAGTTGGGAAAAAAAATCTGGTAACACTGATTTCAGTTTGACAAGCCTAGTGTATGCCTGTGGCTTCAATAAGCTGTAGCATGTGCAGTGGCCTCCTTGTTGTTATTCAGTCATTTCAGTCATATCTGATTCTCTGTGACCCCCTTTGGGGTTTTCTCAGGAAAAAGTGGCTAGCCATTCCCTTCTCTGGCTTCTTTTACAGATGGAGAAACCGAGGTAAGCTCAGGATCACACATCTACAAGTGACTGAGGCCACATTTGAACTCAGATGTCTCAGCCACACCTGGCTCGGCAGACAGGCTAAACCAAGTTGAAGGTAACCCACAGGTCTCAAACCTGGTGAGTTAGGATGTGTCTGCCTCAAGCAGGTGAAGACCTCCCCCACTGCAATAAGTAGATGAGAAGACACTTTTCCACCAGCCCCTGCGGGCTAAAGCTGGCACAGCAAAATCCCTAGGGCTTGGTAGGCTAACAGACACAGGGGGCCTCCCCTGCATCCTGGGGCATCAGCAGCCGTCCTGCCTCTGGACTTTGGTGACTGAAGAGAGAGGGAGGCTGGGACTTAAGCAACTCTGCCTCCCTCAAGTCCAGACATCACCCCGAGTGTCATTCCTCTTTGGAGAGGAAGGATGAGCGGCGGCTATACTTGGCATCAAGGGCACGAGGGCAAGAATAAAAATAGAGCCTCCCTTTTACTGGGGGAAACCCAAATAACCTCCTGCTGGGCCCCCAGAGTGTGTCAGAGTTGTAGGTTTTACTCGGGTGTAGGGTCTTTGCTCTACCAGTGCAGACAGCAATCCGTCCAGACCTCCTTTGTGGTTCTGGTCCATGTCTTCCTATGAACCTCCATAGAAGATGGCCCAGCATATGGGAGATCTGCCTTTTGTTGTTCTATTGTCTCATGAGTACTGAAGACCGTCCATTGGTCATCTCTTTTACAGGACAAGCCCATCTCCTTTTCTGTTCTTCCTTTGAAGATATATTTTTGTTTGCGGGTTACCATTAACAATACATTGCAGCCTGCTTACTCGCACCAGATGCCTTTCCTTTATCATTGTGTCACCGCCAACTCTGATTCTTCTGAGATTGTGAGGTTCCATGTTCCACAGCCAGTTAGCATTTCTGGAGGATTATGGGTGCTAGAGGGACTTTTCTCCATTTCATCTTTAGCACAGATTTCAGCACATAAGCTAGAGTGATTATCATGGCCACCCATTTGCTTACGCAAATGTCTATGTGTGTGTGTATCTTGAATACTATAAGTTGAGAAGGAAAAGCATTGTAAAATGGTTTCTTTTCATTGAGTATGCAGTGAAACAAATTCCATCAGCTCCTTTGTAACTCTCCAAGAAGAACCTGTGAGCCATACTTTCACTTGCCAGAAATGTGAGCAGCTTCAGATCCTTAGAAGTGCTAAGTGTTTTCCTAAATGGGATCTTGGCTGATTGTCTATTTCATTATAGGCCAAGCTCTAGCTTCAGTATTTTTCCAAGAGTTATATCCCAAGGGATATATACATAGATATATATATATATATATGTATTTACATGTACAGTAAAATATTATCTCTGTGGGCTGCTTGTACAGTTATAGACCATAATTTTAATTTTTTGTATTTCTTGTATGGCTAGCAAAACCCATCTCATTTTAATGAACCTGGATTTAATTAAGGGCTTCATATAATTAAATCTTTATCTTCTATGAATTCACTGATGGGAAATCTTTTTTTAAAAAATCCGTGTTGGATATTTGACATGTGTTGGTCAACCTACCATCTGGGGGACAGAGTGGGAGGAAGGAGGGGAAAGGTTGGAACAGGGGGTTTTGTAATTGTCAATGCTGAGAAATTGTCCATGCATATATCTTTTGAATAAAAAGCTATAATAACAAAATAAATGAATAGAACTGGTAAAAAAAAAAATCTGTGTTGGGGGGCAGCTAGGTGACACAGTGTGTGGATACAGCACCAGCCCTGAAGTCAGGAGGACCTGATTTCAAATCTGGCCTCAGACACTTCATATTCCCTAGCTATGTGACCCTGAGCAAGTCATTTAATCCCAATTGCCTCAGGAAAAAAAAAAAAATCTGTTTTGGCAACAAGATTATGATCAATTCTGATTGGACTTGGCTCTTTTTAACAATGAGATGATTCAGACCAGTTCCAATGGTCTTGTGATAGAAAGAGCCATCTGCACCCAGAGAGAGGACTGTGGGGACTGAAGGTGGATCACAATACATTATTTTTATTGTTGTTTGCTTGCATTTTTTGTTTTCTCGATTTTTTTCCTTTTTGATCTGATATTTCTTGTGCAGCACAATAATTGTGGAAATATATATATATAGAAAAACTACACATCTTTAAACCTATATTAGATTACTTGCCATCTAGGGAAAGGGGTGGGGAAAGGGGAGGAAAAAAATTTAGAATACAAGGTTTTGCAAGGGTGAATATTGAAAATTATCCATGCATATGGTTTGAAAATCAAATGCTTTAATTAAAAAATAAATAAATAAAATGGAAAAAATCAATAAACAACAGACACAGATTAAAAAAAAAAAAAACAACCACTAAAAAAAAAAAAAAAAACCCCTGTGTTACAAGTAGAGTAGAAGTGGGGGACAGGGAGGAGAGAGGAAGAAAAGAACGACAGGACCACAGTTTGTAAGTGAAAAGGATGTGTAGGGGTTTAGAGGACTGTAAATTCGGTATGAATGAGCAATGTGATTCAGCAACCCAGAACGTTTTTGAGATGTTGGGCTGTGTTGAGAGCCACAGAACTTGAAAGAATGGTGGCATTAATCGTGCTTATCCCAGGCCTGAGATGTCATGGGCGATCCCAGATGCCACGTTGTTGAAAGATCTTTGACAGGTTCATTGGAAGAGGATGAGCAGACTGGTGAGAGGGCATTATTAGCTAGGGGTGTGTGTGTGACGGGGTGGAGGGGAGATGCTCTTATGAAGAGCTCCCCAAACCATTTTTCCAGCTCTGTGCTCCTTACTGCAGGGGCAGAGATGCTGAGGAGCAAGGACCCGTCACATCCCTATAGACTTTCTCCACATGATCTTTAGCCCAGAGTTTGGCACATAGACTAGAGTTGTTATCATGGCAACTTGTTTGGTTATGTATGCAGTGTGTGTGTATGTGTGTGTGTGTGTGTGTGTGTGTGTGTGTGTGAAAATATGAGACTGAGTTTGTATATGTGTGAGTGTGTGTGAGTGTGTGTGTGTTTATGTAGAGCATCTTGAATACTATAACTTGAGAAGACAAAGTATTGTGTAAAGTGGTTTTTTTTCTTTGGGTATGCAGTGAAACAAAGTTCCCCACTTCTTTATACTCTCCTGTGAGCCATACCTGCACTTGGCAGAAAGTTTCCTATAGCACAATAATATTCTATTACATTCATGTACCACAATTTGTCTAGCCATATCACAATCGGTGGTCAGTTCTCTCCTTTCTAGTTCTTTGTAAAACTTATTAAAATTTTAAAAAATAATACCATGCTTTATTTTGACAGCATCATTTGTATTGTTGTAATCATTGAGCATATTACTTTCCTGATTCTCTTTACATCAGTTATCATATAAGTCTTCCTATGCTTCTCTGTATTCATTTATTTTCTTAAATTCAATTTATGAAGCATTCCCAATTGATGGTCACCAGTGTACTTTGTTTCTAGCTCTTTGTGCTATACTGTACTTTTTGTGACAGCCAAAGTCATATTCTCTTCATTTGGGTTCTGGCTGAGCAAAGTGTGAGTATAAATGTATCACAAAAAACAACAAATAGGAACAGAGAGAAGGGTGGGAAGCCCTATAAGCTGATACAGAACAAACTATACAGAATCTATATAATGACTACAATAGAGAACAAGAACAGAAAAGAACACTGCAACTTTAGATGACCAAGAGAGCAGTAGAAAAACAGCGCTTCTTTTTTTTGATTCCAGAAGTGGGCTATATCCGGAAGGGGCATATTGTATCTACTGTCAGAGATGGGTGACATATTGGCTTGGTTTTGTGGCGCTGCTTTTCTCTTTTCTTTACTATAAAGAGGGGGAGGGGAAGAGAGTAAGTGTTTTAAAATAAAATTGATAGAACAAAAGATATTAATACAGAAAATTTTAAATAGGAAAAAATCTTACTATAAATATTTTTTGACATTAAGCTCCCTGAAGCATTTGTTCTATAGTTGTATTTCTGAGTTAACTTGTATGTGCCACTCTTTTCTCATAATTTTAAATTGTTTTCCAGAATAGTTGGACAAATTCAAGTTCCTTATAAAGTATGTTAGTGTTTCCATTTTCCCTGAACTCCTGGGACATTTACTGTGTCTATCTTCTGACATCTTTGTTTATGTGCTTCATATGCAGTGAAACTAACTTAGAATTGTTTCATTTCCATTTGTTTTATTGGTGATTTGGAGTCATCTTTCCTGTGATTGTTAGTGGTTTGTAATTCTTCCCTTGAAAACGATTTATTTATATCTTTTGACTATTTGTTTCTTGGAGTGTGGCAGCTAATGTTTTCAAATGGGAGAAGCTTTAAATAACCACTGCTTCCTCAAAACCTTAGACCCTTCCTTATTGGGTCCCTTCCTTATTGGGTAATATAGGCATGCACAGCCATCTCCAGAAGACCATGAGAGCTGGAGAAGGGGTCAGGGGCGTCTTCATGTTTGGGGAACAGATTTCTCAGTCCAGGATCTCCTTATGTCAGGGTTGTGCCTGGGGTTCCACCCTTTTGAAGGAAGGAGAAGAGCCTAGTTTGGGGTCTTGGTTTCTACTCATTCCACTGCACAATGCTCTAAACATTCTGACCTTCAGATCTTTCATTCATTCAGCATGGGGCATCTATTGTTAATCATGCTAAGATCCTAGTCAGAAGAAACTTGAGGTCAACTCCTACTTGTGATAACTTAGAAGCTGTCAGAGGAAATCAGAAAGGCCTAAGTTCAAATGTAGTTTCAGATATTAGCCATGTGACTGTGGGCAAATTATTTAATATCTTTTTGCCTCAGTTTCCTCAAGTATAAAATGGGGATAATTAGTATCTGCCTACAGAGTAAATAAGGTAATATTTGCAAAGTGTCACTTGGAAAACTTAACTCACATGTCTGTTTCAAGATTCAAATGAGATAGTATATGTAAAGTGCTTTGCAAAACTGAAAAGTGCTCTTATTATAATTCTCTAACTAAAGTTGTCAAATGGAGGTGATAATATCTATGGTACCAGATTGCTCAGGAAGGCATTTGGCAAGATTTACTACATAGAGTTAAGTTACAATCGCAGTTATTACATAAGGATAGAATCAAATTCCAGGAAGTAGGGAGTCAATCCCTTTACTGAACTCCTGCTTATAGTATAGATGAACCTTCTTGACTTTTGCAGCAAAGCACAGGCCCTGACAAGTCCTGCCCAGCTGAGAATGGACCCCGTGGCTTTCTGTGTGTCTGCATTGGAGCCTGTCCATGTTAGGAAAGGTCCCTCATTAGTGTGGCTGCTAAAGGATGGCTTTTCACAGCAATTGCCAACGACCTTGGCGGGCTCCTGTGCTGATTATGATCTGTACTCTTGGAGGAGGTACCTGCCTTTGCTGGATCCCGATCCTTATATCATTAAAGTGTTGAGTCTACCATAGCAGAACAAAGACCCAGGACCACCCCCAGAATGATGGTGTTGGTCTCTCTAGGGTCTTTGCCGCCTCACAAAGGATTGCCCTTAGCAAGTGCAAGACCCAAGAGCATGGTCAAGGCAGGACTTCACTTGAGTCAGGAACAAGAACCAAATTGAAGGCAGAAAGTGGCTGAGGAAATGAACTGTTCCTGTTCCAGAATGTCTAAGGAAAGGAGTCTGACCTGTTAGAATCAAAGACGTATATGTACCTACCACTCAGGTGGCCAGATGGTAGATGAATACCATGTTAACTGCTGGTGCCCTTTAAGAAATCAATGGATCTTAGAGTAGGAGGTCTTCTAGTCTATCTTGTACCTGAATCCCGAGGCTCTCAAAGATCCTCACTTCCTAGTTCTTCAATTTATTTTTCTCCAATGACCTATTTCTTTCATCTCGCTTCAGCTAAAGAAAGAGATGGTTATCCCCTTGATTGTCACCCACAAGCATTCCACTTTCATGTCCATGAACTCTGAAATTCCTTTATCTGGCCATAATATTCTATCATTCCAGTTCCCCCTTTCCTTTACAACCCTTAACCCTGTCTTCCTCTCTTTTCCTAATTCTTTCTTGTACCAGCTGGACTCTCTTTCCTTCTGCTCAACAGCATCACTCTCTTCTACTCTTAAACCTCTCCTGCTCTCAAGGCCTCTTTAGTCCACTGCAGTCATGCTCTGCCTTGGTTTACACTTGCTATTTCCTGCCCTCCTTCCTATTACCATGCTGCTAAATGAAGCTGGAAGAAATCATAAAATGCTGCTGACTGAAGCCACCACAAATTTATGTCATATAATCTAACTGGACCGTCATTGAAACGAGACAGTATCACATGTCCTAATGGAGTCCCCTCACAACACCTGTGGCTTTCCTTCCCCTGCCTTCTTAGCTGAGAATTTTGCCTCATATCTCACTGCAAAAATTGAGGCCATTTTGCTGAGAGTTCCCTCTTCATCCTTCCTTATCTCACACCTTTTGGATGCCTTTTCTTTCCATCTCCTCCTTCATCCCTGCATCTCATGAGACATGGACCTGATTCTTGTGGAGGCAAAGCCTTCAGCACGCACTCATGATCCTTCTCCATCCCCTCTTCTCTAGATTTCCTCTTTTTAGCCCCACTCTCACTAACCTTCACTCTCTCCCATGTCCACTGGCTATTTTCCTGCTGCTTGCAAATTCCTCTCTTTCTCCCCCCCATCCTTGGTCTTCCCATCCTTCCTAACTATGGTCCTGTATCCCTTCCCTTTCATGGCTAACAACCTGAGGGCTCCATCTTTCCTCTCCCTTTCTTGTTAACTGTCTTCAGTCCGGCTTCCAGCCTTAGCATCCAATTGAAACTGCTTTCTCCAAAATCACTAGTAATCTCTTAATTGCCTCATTGTTGACTGATATTTCATTGAATAATATGTCTGCTGTCAAGTGATTCAGCTGAGTATTTCAAGTCAAGGGAGGATCAGAAGTTCATTCCAGCCTGGTGCATCCTCTGTGGTGTATGTCTAAATATCTTCCAGGCCTCCATGTTCTCTTTTCCAAGGTCTCTCCTAACATTGAAATTCTCTGAACAATGTTCTAAGGTTATTCTAGCGCTAATAATCTGTGACTATGTAATTATGTTTCCATTTAAAGGGATGACAAGGATAGTGGGAAATCCACTATTTCTCTATTTCCTGGACTGAGAGAAAGGGCAAGAGTAGCATTACAAGAGAATCTTATGCAGTCGTTTTTGTATTGTGCAATTTGAATTTTCCTAATGGGGAGTTTCCATTATATTTTCTAGGTTCCTAATGGGGAGTTTCCATTATATTTTCTAGGTTCCTATTTAGTTATTTTCTGGTAATATAATTACATTATTTTGGAGACTAGGGAAATAATCAGTTGCTTAAAACAAGCAGAAGATTTAGCAAACAGATATTTATTTGAACATGTCAGGAAAACCATACCTAGCATAATTTTGCTCCAGCCACTCTTATTTGATAATAGTTGGCATTTACATAATGCTTTAAGGTCACAAGTTGCTTTAGGGATAGTATCTCCTTTGCTAACACCATGAGGATTCCTTTATAATCAGATTCTGCTTTTGTGATAGGAAACTTCCTGATGTTGCCATTTGCTATTACTGAGATGTAAATGAAGTGCCCAGTGACAGAGGGCTAGTACTTGAGGTCGGTGTGTTCGTTCCCCTTGGCACACTTCCTAGAGCTCGCTTTGTATGCTCTGCACTTGGTACACTTTCCTCTGCTACGTGGGCCATATCTACTGTTGATGTTTCATAAATTTGAACAGGAGCTGGGCTTGCCCTAAGCGTTGTATCTCCCCTAGTGTCCAGCACAGGGCTCTGTACAAAGCTGTATGTCAGTAGCTCAATACAGACCCTGTGAGAATTGCAGCCTGGATGCCGTTCCTGTAGGGATTGCAGCCTTGCTATTAAACACTCCCAAAAGAAGGGTTTTGTGGGCCTGTCAGATGGGTCAGATACTTTTATAAGTGGAAATAGCATTAGAGACGAGGTCTCACCATCTGTTTTGTGAGTGCTCCTCAAGGGGCCATCAGACTGTTCCATCTGGTTTGTAGGAGACCTTCTCTATGTATTATCTCCCCATTAGAATATCAGTTCCTGAAAGGTGGGGATTGTTTGACATTCCCATCTGTGTCCCTAGTGTGACGTACCTAATTAATACTTAATACCTTAATACCAGTATATTTTTGTTGAGTTTTTTTATATTCATTGACATGTAGTGTGAGAAAATGCAATGGATGAGGAATTGGGAGACTAGTCAGTCTGTTAACAGATGTTTGTTTAGCACCTACTGTGTGGTAGTAGGCACAGCATTAAACACTAGGGATACAAATTCAAAGAAGCCTTCCTTACTCACAAGGAACTTACCTTGTACTAGGGGAGATAAGGACACACATAAGTAATTACAAAAAACTCAAAGTAAACACAAGCTAGTTTGTTAAGGCAGCTAGGTAGCCCAGAAGAGAGGGGGCTGGACTTAAATTCTGCCTTAGATTTTACCAGCTTTACTAGTTATGCAACTTTGGGCAAGTCACTTATCCTCTGCCTCAGTTTCTTCAACTGTAAAATGGGGATCATAATGTTAATAATATCTACTTCCCAGTGTTGTTGTGAGAATCAAATGAGATAAAAATTTGGCAAGTACTTTGTAAAACCTTAAAATGTCAAATAAATGCTCGCTACTATGATTATAGCTTGGGAGGAAAGAAAGAAGTCAAGATGAAGAAAAACTTTGTGATTCTTGGGGTTACATCTTAAAGAGATTCTGTAAGATGAAGTGAGAGGATATTCCAGGCATAGTAGATAGGCAGAGACCCGGAGATGGGAGATGGAATGTCATGTATGTGGAACATAAAAGGCCACTTTGGTCAAAGTAAGAGTGCGGGAAGATTGAGAAGGGTTAGGGCTCTGTTTTATCCTAGAAACAACAGGAAGCCATGCGATTAAGGGAATCGAGGAGTGACATCCTTTGGGCAGCAGTGTGGAGGGGGGACTGGAGGGGACAGAGATTTGAAGTTAGGAGACAGGAAGCTGTTGCAATAATCCAGGTAAGAGGTGATGAGGTCTGCACTCAGATAATGGTTGCAGGTTTGAAGAGGGTGGTGAGGTTGTCAAGGGAATGGCAAGATTTAGCAACTGGCTGGGCACGTGGGGCAGAGGGAAGAAAATGCTGAGATCATGGACCCGGGTGACAGAAAGGACGGTGGTGTCTTAGACAAAAATGCTCTTCAGATTTGTCTAACTCTTCATGACCTCTTTGGGGTTTTCTGGGAGAGATACTGGAGGCCATTGCATTTTCCTTCTTCAACTCAGATGAGAAAACTGAGGCAAACTGGGTGAAGTGACTTGCCCAGGGACACCCAGTAAGTATCTGAAGCCTGATTCAAACTCAGGAAAATGAGTCTTCTTGATTCCAGGTCCAGAGCTCTAGTCACCCTACCACCTAGCTGCCTTTGATAAAAATGGCACTTCTTAAAAGGGGGGAAGGAGTTAATAACTGTCATAAAGTAATGAGTTTCGTTTTGGCCATGCTGAGTTTGAGGGGCCTGTAGGACATTCATTGTGAAATGGTTTGTAAAACCAACTGTAAGACCAATAAATAATTGGTCATGTGGCTCTAATCTCAGAGTAGAGAGTGTATAGATCTGGGAGTCAAAAGCATGCAGAGAGATATCAGTTAGAACCTTGAGACCTGATGAAGTAAATGAGAGGAGAAAGAAAGAAAAGAGTCCACGACAGAATGTCCAGAAGTATTCAGAATTAGGGACTCTGATGTGTATGAGACCGAGAAGGAGCAGCAGAAAACCAGAAGAGAGGAGGGTCAGAGCAACTTAGAGAGGAGAGGGTGGTCAGTGCTGCCAAATGAGCAGAAGATCAAGAAGGAAGAGGACTGAGAAAAGACCATCAATTTGGTAACTGAGAAATCCTTAGCAATCTCAGAGAGGGCAGTTTCAGCTAAGGAACAAAGTCAGATGGCAGAGGGTTGAGGAATAAATTATAGGAGAGGGAAGTCGAGACAACAGTGAATGTAGTTGAGGTTTTGACTGAGAAAGGGAGGTATAGAACAATACCTTCAGAGGATGGTAGAGTGTACGGAAAGGGTTTTTTTTAAAGGATGAGAGAGACTTGAACAAGCTCAAAGCCTTGGAAAGCAACTATAGACAGAGAAAAAAAAGCTTAGAGAGAGGGAATGGATGATTAAGGTGGCAGTCTGCTGGTGATGGGAGAGGATAGGATCAAATGCACTTGTAGTAGGTTGGTCTTGGCAGGAGAGGGAAAACCCATTCAGAGAGAAAGAAGTAGAGAATGGGACCTGATGAAAAGGGGAAATGAGAGAAGCAGCACAGTTCCTGGCACATAGTAGGCACTTAGCAATTGATTGATTAATTAGATGGTCTCTGAGGTTGTCTTTTTCTTTCAGTTCTCCCATTATAGGAGACAAGGTACATTTCCTTGTGAGCATTGGAGATTTTTGTTGCCTTTGAAAATTCTTAAACTACATGATGGATCCTTTGTAGATAAATCTCTACTAGCTTTATTTTCTATTTCTCTTTTCTCATTTGGACCTGTGTCATCAACAAATAAGTCACTTTTACCTGGAGTAAACATTTTAATTTAATGTTGTATTTTAATGACCTTGTTTCAGATGTTTCGTACCTTTTCCCTTTAAGGGTCACACATTTGTATCTAGTGATGTTTCTGGCCTTTAAAGGCTTACTCAATAAGCATCAGAGATACTTTACAATGTAGTCCAAACCAAAAGAATATCAAGAGTTCAATATTGAGGCCAGAATCACAGCATTTTAGAGTTAGGAGGGACCACAGAGGCCATCTAGTCTAACCCATCCCCCTAAAAAAGAAGCCCTGTTAATGGTCTTTTGAATTAAATTGTTCCTTTTTCTTTTTTTCCCCTTCTTTAAGGTGTCCTGAGGAAAAATCAAGAAAAAGGAAGAAAAGACTTGTTATTAATCAGACTTGCATCAGCCTCAAAATATCTCCCAGAGATCTTTCTAAGTTTTCCCCAGGTAAGGAGTTAATTATTGGAGCCCCTGAAATGAGCGTCCTGATCACAGCTTGATCCAGATGGAGAATGATAGGTGTTCAGGGCATCGTCTTACTCAAGGATTAAGGACCTTGTACCTTGGCACATAGACTGTAGACTGTTCCAGGAGAGAAGGACCTTTGAGATCATTGGACAATGAAGGGGCTGCACCATATAGAGGAAACCCTTCTTCTTTTCCCTTCCACAGAGATGTTTTGACTTGGCATCAGAGAGGTGCCTTTGATCTCTGAGCTGCTTTACCCAAGACTTAGTGTAAGATAGTGAGTCAGGGACCTGAGGGTGAGGTTATTGAGTGACGGGGAAGCTCACAGTTCACACTCACTTTTGCAATTCTTTAATTTCACTTAAAATGTTATCAAAACCGGATGCCAACTGTCTGTGCCAGAAGGCTTGGGCAAAATCATCCACAAAGAACATGTTTAGAGTCATTCCTATATGTTCATTTCTCAGAACAGCTTATTAAAATGTAAAGTTATTTTCCCCAACAGATCAAGGCTGTGATAATGTCATTAATGAGCACCTTTTCCCATAAACAAAATGAACAAACCTCCCAGGTAGAGGAGACGGTTTAGCTTAGGATGCGTGGTTCAGAATGAGGGGTAGGTCTGGTGTTTGTGGATGGGCTGCCTTGGCACTGCTAGCTGGCATCTCTAGAATGCTTTAAGGTTTGCAAATCACTTGACATGTATTAGTTCTTTTTTATCCTCACAATGGTCCTGAGAGGTGGGGAGCTATTGTTATCCCCATTTTACAGATGAGGAAATTGAGGGACATGGCATTGAACGGATTTGCCTGTGGTCACACAGCAGGTAAGTGTCTGAGGTAGGATTCAGACTCAGGTCTCCCTGCCTCTGATCACATCCTCTGACTCCTTTGACACAACTCCTTAAACTGTGGGTCACGTAACTGAACGTGGGGGTCATGAAAACTTTGGCAGCAGTAAAAAGTATCAAATATTCTGCCAATGTTGTATAAAAATAAACACAGCCATCTTATTTTGCAATTCGCTTTCATCTTTAATGGTTAAACTACATGTGTACTAAAGATTGTTTTAAAATAAATTTCTGTATGATTGATCATAAGTCAGTGTTTGATTTGTACACCTATTCTATATAACTCTATACTCGAAATCACCTGAACATTTCTTGAGCGAGAAGGGGTAGAAGTGGAAAAAATTGAGAAACCCCTGCATTATGGTACTGACTGACTGAAGTGATAATTCCACATTTAAGATTGCTGTGACCTGGAGGAAGCCAAAGGGACCTTGGCACACACACACACACAAAGTTATCAGAGGAGCTACGGGTTGTGGCCATCACCTGGATTCAGTGGCTTTACTTATGGATGAGGAAGTGGAGACCCAGCTGCCCAAACCAGCCCGGGGCTGACTCCCAGCTGGCCTCCACAGACATCGAGGCCAGCCACGGTTCTCCTCCCCAGGAGGAATCAGCCATTGAGTCCTTCTCAGGCTGTGCTCCTTCCCAGGGGGACTGCCCAGGGCAGGCCTTCCTCCTTTCCTGCAGTCATGCACAGCCCCCCACCCCAGAAACTGTCCAGGAAATAGCTGCTAATAGACAGAATCTACAGGTTGTGTGTCCGAGTGCCATCACTCTGGGTAATGTGCATTCTGCAGCCAGCGGGGGGTGGGTGGGGGAGTGGGGGGGAGAAGGGCAAAGCCAGATCTGGCCTTGGCCTTCTGAGGGTGAGATTAGTGTGAATTCTGTCTTTGACCCTGCCTGAGTGACCACAGGCAAGTTGTGGAGCCTCACTGAACCTCAGTTTCTTCATCTGTAAAATGGGGAAAAAATATGCAATAATTGTATCTCATATAGTTATTATAAAGATTGTATGTGATATTGCCCCTTTTTGAATTTTAAAGAACTGTGTAAATATTTCATATGTGTGTGTGTGTGTGTGTGTGTGTATGTGTATGTTTGTGGGTATGCATCTTGGTATTCTTGTTTTGTAACTTTTGACTATTTGCAGCAAAATAGTTTGTAGGTTTCAGTGTAGCTTCCCTTGGCTCCTCTCACTAAGTGACCGCTGCCCATGGCCGAGATGCTCATGATTCTTCAAGCCATGACTCAAGGCTCTGAAGCTTTTGGATGTTATGTTGATAAATTAGAATGTGACATATAGAAACACGTTGTACTTAAGAGTACTTAGGAGTGTTTTATTTTCTCTTAAAAGGAGAACATGCAGTTGTTTGGTAAATTAGTACTTTCTGGGAAAAACACATTCAACTATAACTACCAGAAATCCCAGAAAAAGACAATGTTACTAGTCTGTTTTGTTTAGAGTTGTTGTTTTCTAAATGGTTGCAAATAAAAGTGAACTTTAACCCTTTCCTCTGGGGAAATGTCCACAGAAATGCAGAACCTCAGACCTTTAAAATCATCTAGTCCAAGCTGTTCATTTCCTAGATGGGAAATCTGAGGCCCAGAGAAATGGTTTCTTTGAGAAGCCTTGAAGGGCACTTAGAAATGGAGATCCTGAGGCTCCAGCCGGTTACTATTTGCCTAAGGTCACATCAGGAATCAGTCATTAATGGAAGGTATTTTTAAGATGCTTTGAAATGAGAACTCTGTGCACTTTGACACACGGATCAGCAGGTTTGTCTAGTTCTTCCATGGCTTCTGAGAGGGTCACGGTGTGCTCCCTGGTTCCCTTCTTTTTTTCAACAGTGAGAGCTTTAATGAATCATCTCTTAGAATCAGCTAGATTATCAGAAAGTGCTCTGACATTGGACTGGTCTCCCAAACACCTAAAAACATGGAGACACCACATGAGACAGAGAGAAGTCCCTGGAGGGTCCAGACTCTCATTGTCTGTGGTTCACCAGACTCCCATCCCCGATTGTTGATGCCTTAAATCCCACCATAGAACAACTTTCCTGCATCAACAAGCCACAAATAGTTCATCACTGTTCTTTATTAAACTTTCTTGAGAGCAAATCTTGATAGTGGGAATGGGGTTGAGAGTGGAGCTTTAAGGAATCTCTACCAGGGAGGGAGGAGTGTAGGAAGAGGAGGCCAAAGAATGGAACAAGACATTGTCCAAAGACAATGACAAGCAGTTGTTTGGAGCTCCTGCTGATTCTGTCAGTTCATTCTGGGCTTCTGCCTCCTATATAACTAGTGTGTGTGACTGGGGAGATGAGAGGTAGGAGCAAGACTCCCTCCTGACAGAATCACAAGGCTGGGAGTCCAAGAAGGGACCTTAATTTACTGTCTGCTCTGGACTTGCTCACTCACCATAGTCTAAGGCTTCTCCCTGATCCACTTGTTCAGAACGAGCATTTATTCTGTCCCATTATAGATGCTTCCTATGGAGTAATCACTGTGTTCCACAGGTGAGAGAGGGAGCAAGGATTGGATGAGTCTGTGAAGACAGTTGCATTTATCTGTGAGCATGTTTTCTCCTCACGGAGTTTGTCATCCGGAATGGAGGAGAAAACATCTCATAGATAAATGCAGTGCAGCTAAGAATCTGTTAATCCTGTAAGGGGACTCTCACGTGCTTTGGAATCACATGAGGGGGAGATCTGGGAAGGCACTGTAGAGGGGGGAGATCATCGTGGGGCAGAAGAGCCGTAGCTAGGATGCCGAGGGGGAAGCCCAGATGAGGCTCCATGTGCACTTCTGCCCTGGGCTGCATACTCTGTCTCAGGATTCTCCTCACCTGCCAACAGTCTGGCTTCCCTTGCTGATGGTTTTTGTCTTTTGCGTCCAGGGTACCTGGAATTTTGATTCCGTGTGTCTATCTTTAAACGTCATCAGCTAGCGGCCTCCACAGAGCTGTCACAGGCTTCCAAGAGTATTGTACCGGATCTCTTTTCCCAGCTGTTAGGGACACAGCAGCTTATCTGAGAAGAAAGCTTTAGATCCAGGAGGGAAGGGATGAGAGAGTAGCACTTAATTTTGGAATCAGTAAACAGATATTAACCAAGCGCCATTATCCCCTGTGTTCTCTGCTGAAAGGGATACAATAGTAATCAAAATGTGGCCTCTGGCCCCGGGGAGGAGAGGCCATGTCCATGAAAGGATGAGCGGTACAGAGCCGAGGTGCTCCCGATCTCAGAGCACAAAGAGATCTCTTCCACGTCGGCCATAGGTCTAGCGAAGAGAGTCCAAGGAGTGGAGGTGGAGCTCTGCATAGTCTTGGGGAGACCCTGCTGCTCTCTGGCTCCCAGTTTCCTCATCTGTAAAAGAGGAGATTGGACGAGATAACCTCCAAGGGCCTTCCAGCTGAGTCCTTCTGTGTGATAGCTGTAACAGAGGAGAAAACAAGAGAAGGGGTAGGATGGAAGATCCCAAGCAAGGTATGAGCCTCAGCTCATGGTTAGTGGTAGCTGCAGCCAGTCCTGAACCTTTGAAACACAATCCTTTCAGTGAGTTCCATTTAATTCATCATACATGGATTAAACCCCTACTATGTGCAGATCCCCTTTCACTCCCCTTCTGATCCCACTATAATCCTTGGGTGGTCACAGTCTCTCCCAGACTGAGAATTATCAAAGAGCGAACCCCCTCGAAGGAGCCATCAGCCCTAATACTGAGACCAAGATGAGGTTTGAGCTAGTCTGCCAAACCCCAGGACCTTTGGATAAAAGCAAGGTGATGGACTGGGGATCCCATTTTTAAAATTCAGGGAGAGCAGGGAAGTCACAGGATTTAATTTAGTTCAACAGATTTTTACTTAGCATCCATTACCTTCAGGCACTATGCCAGCTGTTGGGGATAGAAAGACCTATAAGGGTTGAGTCATCTGCCCTCGGGGAGCTTCCTTGTCACTGGGGGACAAAGTAAGTACCTGATGAAGTAAATACAAAGTAATACCAGGTTTTTAGAGGGAGAGGGCTTTAATAATTAGGAGAATGTTGAAAAGCCTCAGGTAGAAGGTAGTGCCTGAGCTGGGCTTTGAAGGATTGTGCAAGGTGGAGTGAGCAGGGAGTGTCCCAGTAATTGAGATATCTTGAAACAGTGACTTGCTGATTGAGCTGTGTGACCTTCCAGTTTACCTTGCATTCTGCAGATTCAAATTTTAAAATAGCAGAAATCAGTATTCTCTGGAAATTAAGGAAACGCTCATCTATTGGGGCATGGCTAAAGAAGCTGTGGTATATGAATGTAATGGAATACTATTGTGCAACAAAAAATGGTAAACAGGCAGATTTCAGAAAAACCTGAAAAGACTTGTATGAACTGATGCTGAGTGAAGTGAACAGAATCAGGAGGACATTGTACACAGTGTGTGATGATCGATAATGTTGATAGTGTTGATCAAACATGATACTTAGCTCTTCTCACTAATACAGTGATCTAAGACAGATCCAAAGGACTCGTGATGGAAATGTTTCACATCCAGAGAAAGAACTATGAAGTCTGAATGCAGATAGACACACACAATTTTCAATTCTTTTGTGAGTTTTTTTTTTTTTTGTGGCTTTTCCCTTTTGTTCAGTTTCTTCTTTCACAACATGATTAATGTGGAAATATGTTTACATGATTGCACATGTATAATCTATATCAAATTGCTTGCTGTCTTGGGGAGGGAGCAGGGGAAAGAGGGAGAAAAAATTGAAACTCAAAATCTTTTTTAATTGTTATTTTTTAAATTATAGCTTTTTATTTACAAAACATATGCATGGGTAATTTTTCAATATTGACCCTTGCAAAACCTTCTGTTCCAAATTTTCCCTTCCTTTCCCCCCACCTCCTCCCCTAGATGGCAGGAGTGGAAATGCTATGTTGTGGTCCACACTCAGTTCCCTTAGGCCTCTCTTTGGGTGTAGATGGCTCTCTTCATCACTGAACAATTGGAACTGGTTTGAATCATCTTATTGTTGAAGAGAGCCATGTCCATCAGAATTGATCATCATACAATCTTCTTGTTGTCATGTATAATGATCTCCTGGTCCTGCTCATTTCCCTCAGCATCAGTTCATGTAAGTCTCTCCAGGCCTCTCTGAAGTCATCCTGCTGGCTGTTTCTTACAGAACAATAATATTCCATAACATTTATATGCCACAATTTATTCAGCCATTCTCCAATTGATGGGCATCCACTCAATTTCCAGTTTTTGGCCACTACAAAGAGGGCTGCCACATTTTTGCACATACAAGTCCCTTTCCATCCTTTAAGATCTCTTTGAGATATAAGCCAGTAGAAACCCTGCTGGATCTAAGGGTATGCACATTTGATAACTTTTTGAGCATAGTTCCAAATTGCTGGTAAGCTAAATGTCAAGGACCCTACTGCCCAAACTGTTCAGAATGATTGGATCCGTTCACAGCTCCACCAACAATGCATGAGTGTCCCAGTTTTCCCTTATATCCCCTCCAACATTTGTCATTATCTTTTCCTATCATTTTAGCCAATCTGACAGGTGTGTAGTGGTATCTCACAGTTGTCTTAATTTGCATTTCTCTGATCAATAGTGATTTGGGGTACCTTTCCATATGACTAGAAATGAAACTTAAAATCTTATGAAAATGAATGTTGAAAACTCTCATTATACTAATAGCATGAGCTCAAAGAAGAACTGCTCTGGTCACATTTTGCTTAAAATTAGGTATATAATAAATGTTATATATTATATGACATATAATATATATAAAATATATAAAAATAGGTATATACATTCTTCTAAGAGAGAATATACCTGGAAAAGGATCCTGATCGGTCAAGATTTGGAAGGAAGAAGTAAATCCCATAAAAAGACTTGGCTGGCTTCTATAGCCATTCCCATTCTATGGAATTGGGATATACCCATTCTTGCAAGAATGTAAAATCATTCATGTATTCAAAAAAAAAAGAAAAAAGAAAGCTGTCATTATATGTAATTGGGAAAAAATAAAATTCTTTTTACCAAAAGAAAGGAAAAGAAAAGAAAATTAAGTTAAGGGGAAAAAAATCAACATTCTCATTTTACAGAGAAAGAAACTAAGGCTCAGAGGGATTAAGTGGTGATTTGCTAACAGTCACATGTATGTGAGGCAAATCATCAGAAAGTGCTCTGACATCAGATTGGTTTCTCCAAAAACTGTCTTTATGTGGGACAGAGAGAACAGATAGAGACTATATTGTCTATAGACACTAGTATCCCAAATACCTCCCCTATTAACTGAGTAGTTGTTGTCTGAAATCCCACCATTAGAGCAGCTTTCCTCCTTTGACTGGCCTTTGCTAAAATGCAAATCATTCTCTATAGGCACTATTAAACTATTGTGAATTAGAGCTGTTCTTGAAAGAAAAGTCTATAAGTGACAAAAAAAAAAAAAAAAAAAAAAAGTTAAGATCCTGAGCTCAAAAGGGTCTCTGAATGAGGGAGAAGGGTGAGAAGACCAAAAGATGGGGAGTTGGTCCCCAAAGATCAGACAGTTGTTTGGGGCTCACTCTGGCTATACCCCGGGCCTCCCAATTTTCAGTCTAGACTTAGCATGTCATGAATGAAAACTTGAATTATATGTGCAATTATGTGCAATTATAAAAAGTCGTGTTGGAAAGTACCTGATATTCCTCCTTCCTTTTGTTGGTTTTTTTTTTTTTTTTGCTATAGACATCTGCCTCTATTTCACATATGCAGAAAGCATGTTTCTCTTCCAGGAAAAGACTCCAAAATACCTTGCTGGTGTTCTTGCAACTTATAAGAACCAAGCATTTCACCAAGATGGCACAGAGAGCTAGACACAGGAGCATAGAGAAATGGCAGTATTTCCAGCATCAAAGTGAAAGAGATCAGGCTGTGATTTCCCTCAATGAAGCACATCCCAGGCCAAGGTGTCCGTGGTTCAGGTTTGAGGTCAGGGAACTAATATGGTAATAATAATATCTTACATTTGAATCTTAGCATTTTCTAGAGTGCTCTGAAAGACCATCTCTTGTTCCTCACAACTTCAGGGAGCTGTAATTTCCTTAACTGTTTATATAGAGCATTAGACCCTGGAAAGCATTTTACAAATTATCTCATTTTATCTCCATGCCAACCTTGAGAGGTAGATGCTATTTTTATCCCTATTTTTCAGATGAGGAAACTGAGGCAAGGCAGATTTTTTTAGTGATGTTCCCAGACATACGGCTCCTAGGAAGGGTCTGACCCCAGGCCCCATATGTAATCTGCTCCAACTAGCTGCCACCTTGATGTGTGGGTCCTTCCTCAGCTGATGCACATCACAGTGGTAACTGCAAAGAGCTGTGTTCAAATTCTGTCTCTTCCACTGACAACCTCAAGTCATTGTCTCTCTGGGTCTCAGCCACCTCTGTTTCCACAATTGCCTGGTAGATAATCTTTAGGAATTGCTGAGGGTGACAAATCATGCCCTAGCTTAGACACCTTGAAGAATCAGGGAGTCATCCCGGCCATAGCAGGAGGAAGCATTAAGAAGTGGAAGAACCTCGTAATGTTGTAGAATTGTGGGGGGCATTGGTGGAGAGCATCTTGTCCAACTGCCTCATTTCCCTGATGAGGAAACTGAGGGCAGAGAAGCTCCCCTATTTGGGGTCTGCCTGAGTAAAAATCCAGCATACTTCCCCCTAAACCCCCTTTATCATCACTACTCCCCTCTCCCCTGGCCTCGGGTTGCAGTAGCCTCCTTCCTGATCTCCTTGCCTCCAGAGTCCTTCCTCTGGGTCTCCCACATAATTGCAAAGCTGGTCTTCCCAAAGCACTGACCGTGTCCCCCCTCTCCTCAGTAACCGCCAGTGGCTCCTCTCGCCTTTGGGTAAAATACAGATTCCTCCTTTGCAAAATCCCTGATCAGTCTGTCCCTAATTGTTCTTTCAGTTATACATCACCCTCCATGTACGTGCAGCCCTACCAGACCGTTCTCTATAGGTGACATGACCGCTCCCATCACTGCACCTTTGCGCGGACTGTCCCCCAAACCTGAAATGCCCCTTTCCCCACCCCCAAATTACTTGGTATGTTTTGTACTGGTTTCCTTCCATGGAACGTAAGCTCTCTGAGAACAGGTTTTTGTGTGTCTCTCTGCAAGCTAGCTCCCTCTGCCTGGCACTTACTCTAAATTCTTGTTAAAATGAGAGAGGACTCGCATAAGATCACACAGCTGCTAGCAAGTATTGAAGCTGGAACTCAAAACTTCAGTCTCCTGGGCCCTAAATACAGTATGATTTCATCAGCCTTTGGAAAACAAAGGGAATGTAAATGGTTAGAAGTCCCATCCAATCACCGAATTATTTTGATCATCACGGCTCCATTAAGAAAATCGCCTCCTCCCCCCACCGCCCCATGCAAAGGGAAAAACTGCCCGGGCATTTCTGACTCTTGGCCAGGATTGTGTTTTGACTAGATGAGGGTGTGTGAGTCAGACGTCAGTTTCAGACATACCTTACGTGCAGGACCAAAGGAACTCAGGCCGGGCCCTTATGATGCAATGAGGGTGCCCTCAATTACCCCACCTCCACTCTAGCCCTGCCCCCCACCTTCCTTTTCTGCCTGAGCAAAATTAATCCTTAGCAAGATTAAACTGGTTTTGGCATAGAGTCTGCTTATGTATATTCTAAATTAACATGAAGTGCTCAAGGGAAATATTTTAATGATGGGAATCAAGGACTCAATTATGTTTCCATGGACAATTAGCCCTACTAGTACAGTTAAGGGGAAAACACAGAATCGTCCCTTGCCTTCTCATGGGTCCTAGCTGCTGTAAATGAAACATTCTTAGGGGGCAGGAGGGTTGATGGTCTGAGAAAAGGATAGAGGCTCCATTTCACTTTGAAGAAGAAAATAGAAATGATTCCAGGCCTTAACAAAGCATGTGAGAAGGCAAAGGCTGACAGAGCCAGAATTCTGGAAAAAGGAATCAGGGTAACATAGAATGGTGGAAGGTCAAAGCCAGAAGAGTTTTTTGGGCATAGAGTACGGATGTCAGCGTTGGAAGGGATTTTAATATGTGGAGGTGGAAGGGATCTTAGAACATGTCAGACCATGGAGGGGAAGAGGTAGAAGGAGCCTTGGGTCTGGACCATGGAAGGCTGGAGGGGACCTGGGGCCCATTCCATGGAAAAAGTAAAAGGGACCCTGGGACACAGACCTTGGAAGAGATGGAGGGGACTTTAGGCCCAGACCATGGAAGAGATAGGAGGAGCCTTGGGTCACAGACCATGGAAGGGTGAAAGAGCCTTGGGACACAAACCTTGGAAAAGGTGGAAGGGAAAGAAAAAGTGGTCCATGGGAGGGGACATAATGATGGGACTAGAACCCTGTCTCCTTTCTGCTACATTACTTTGTCTAAGTATTAGATAGTCAATATAGGAAAGTAGGGGGATGGGGCAATCTATACAGCTTCATTGATTGAGGCTCCCCCAATCCCAAGTTTGTGGGGATCCCTGTAGCGCTGGCCTGCAGCTTCTCTCTGAATTTCCTCCAAATGTCTTTATGGATGTGGTATTAAGATGGTATTAAGAGGAATGTTCAAACTCCTTTAGAGCCCACACTGTTTTCAAGAGCCCCTCAATATTTCCCATGTTCCCATCCATTGTTAATACGTAACCTGCCCAGTACACGTAACTCACGGCAGTGGATCTCGGCTCCCAGGCCTCTGTGCCCGCTCTGTGTCTGTGTCCTCCGCAGGGAGGCCCAGGCCTGGAGCTGCTCCCGTGGCTCAGCCTTGGCCCTCCCTTAGTGCTGCTCCTTCCTCGGGGACCGACTGCCCTTGCAGGTTCTCTCCCGATAGGACTTGTGCACACTTCAGGTTTGGGAGACGCTGCCGCTCCTGGGCACGGGCAGGACGGGTGCCTTCGCTGCCTGTGGGATCTTTTAATTTCTCAGAGAGTGTGACAGGCTTTTGATGAGATCAGCAAAGGAACAGGCAGTTTGAGAAAGATGAGATTTTGCCCCAAATTGCCAACTATTATCAAGGCAGGAAGTACTTATTAAGCACCTCCTGTGTGCCAGGCATATGAAGAAAGGGGAAGGACAGTCCCTGGTCTCCGGGAGCTCACAGTCTGAGAGGAGACACCGTACCCACAACTACATGCAGATGCTGATCGCAGAGGGAGCGCCTTCGTGCCTGGAGGGATTGGGGAAGGCTTCTGGTAGGAGTTTTAGTGGATACTGAAAGAACCTCGGCCGAGGGAAGGAGGGCAGGATTTCCAGGCAGGGGGCAGCCGGTGAGGACGCACGGCCCCTCCCGGTAGATGAGTTACCTGCTACTTGAGTGAATGAGCCTCAAAGGAGACGTCAGTGAGCGAAGATGGTGGAAGGAGATCCTGGAAGTGGCGATGGGAGGGAGAAGTATCCCAGCTCCCCCGACCTAAGCAGTAAGCTGGGAGGACGAGTGGAAGTGCTCCCTGTGCTGGGCCAGCTGCCCCTGGTGGCTGTGGTCAGGAGGGAGCCAGGCCAGCGAGACCGCGAGAAAGGGGAAGCCTGCAATGGAGCGAGCGTTCCCAGGAACAGAGCGCAAAGGCGGGATGGCTTGGGGGAGGTCGGTGGGAACAAAGGAGCGGTCAGCGGGGTTAGAGAACAGCCTCTGGGAATCTCGGGAGTTTGTTAATCACTGAGGAATGAGCGCAGATAGGTTATCAGGATCCCTTTGGGTTTGGCCTCTGCTGGGAAACTGGAAAGGAAGGGGGGTCTCCACGAGGGAGCACGCTCGGGGAGGCGACTGGGAGAGGGGGGGAGTTGTAGGAAGGTGCAGGAGACGCAGGGGGAAGCTGGGATGGGATGGCAGTCCCCGGAAAGCCAGGGGCCTATTGATAACCCAGAAAAAATTGCCTCCAATATTTAATGACGTGTGAAAATCAAAAACTCTCATTTTTGTGCCAGCAAATTGGCAGTGACAAAAATTGGGAAGAGTCGGTGCCGGGGGGCAAAGACAGGCTCATTAACACGGTGGAATTGGGAATTGTTGCAGCCATTCTGGTAAGTCTTAGAATTAGGCTAAGAAAGTGACCAAAGTACCTATGTCCTCAGTGAGGTCAAAAGTAGGTGCCACACATACCAAATATTCATAGTGGCACTTTTTACTGTGGCAGAAAACTAAAAACAAGCTGGATGTCCGTTGATTTTGGAATGCCTAAATGATTTGTACATGGATGGAAGGGACTGTTAATATGCTGTAACATATGATGAGACGTAAAATACAGGGAGGCGTGAGGAGAAATATAAATTGATTATTAAAGCAATATAAGTAGAAAGAACAAGAAATCAAAACCAAATACTTGTAGTCTGGTTCTGAAGAAGAGATAAAGAATGTACCTCTCTTTGCAGGAGTGTTCTATGGGTGTGGAATACATGTATAACAGCAATTGGCCAAAGTGTTGGTTAGTTTGGTTAGTTGGGGTTAGTTTCTTTTTTCTATTCTATTTTTTTTTCTTTGTTACAAAAGATGACAGTGGGGGGAAGGGAAGGTAGATCAATATTAGAAATGAGCATGATATAAAAACAAAAGTTATCATAAAACATTTTTTAAAACAGAAAAAGAACTGGAAACCATCAACATTAGCAAGTGCACAATTAAGTTTGCAGATGTTTTCAGTCCTGTCTAACTCTTCATGACCCCTTGTGAGATTTTCTTGGCAAAGATAAGTTAAAATAAAAAGGGGGAGGTTATTTCAAAGAGAAGTCCAGGGTTGAAAGTGCAGCACAGTTTCCCAAATACAGTCTAGCCAGCTGGCTTCCTCCTATTGAATCCTGGATCCAGCTCCCTGTTCTTCGGCAAGGTCTGTCCAAGTTAGGTGTACCTATGGACTAGCTCACTGGGCTAACTTTCCAGCTGTTTATCACCATCAGAACAATAGGTATTATTCATCCACTTAGTTTCATTTCTGTTGGTGATTGTACTGACCTCTTGAGTGATTCTGGAATCTCATTTAGGAGACTCTGTGCTTTATTGTTCATTAAATCGAAGAGAATGAGAACTGCTCACTGCAACACATCTAGGTTTGATGTCATTATTATTTGGAAGTATTAACTGCATTTTTAAAAAGAATGTTTTATAATTTATTTTCCAACTAACTTGACTGACCTTTACAATCAGCTTACTAAATTAGCTCAATTTAGGAAAATTTGGCTGGAATAGGATTATATTGAGGAAATAAAAAATTTAGGGAATTTAATTCCTTTATAGTGTAGTCCTTTAGAACGAAAACTGCATGTGTACAGTTAGAGGTAATTTAAAAGTGTAGGGGCCAGAGTGCTTGTTTATCTTGGCTGAGGTAAGAAGGTCTGGGCTTTGGACTGAGAAGGGCTTGCATTTCAGTGATTGTTCCCATTTAATAGGATTTAGAACTAGAAAGTGCCAAAGCTAAAAAACAAACAACTAGGGTTTTGTCTCAGTCCTATCTGAATTTAAAGGGAATTGGCCCTGAAGTGTGTGAAAGAGGAATTGAAGGATGATGCAGGAAGGACAGGACTATTCCAGGCTCTAGCATCCACCAATATTTCATGGCATATAATAAGTACTTAATAACTGCTCTGTCTGCTTTTCTTTTTCTGTCCTGTCTGAACATTCATCAGTGCCCCTTCTACACAGGTCTAGGGAAGTTCAATTAGAAATTTCCTCTTCCCTTCTTCTTCAATGGAGTGCCTCTCACCAGATCCAAGACTATTGTCACCCAATCTTTGTCTTCTTCCAACAAGCAGCGGATTTATGGGCAAGTCTTTAGCCATCAGTCTCTTGACCATTAGGGTCTCATTTTGGGGCACTGTTCCATGAAGAAGAGCTTCTTCTACCTATAACCTCCCCCCCTCCCCTGCCCCCTGCCCAGACCTTTTGATTCAAGGACACACTCCCTTCCTTGCACTTTCACAAATCAGACACTCCTACTGTGGTCTCTAGGCAGTTTCTCTGGCTGTCCCCCATGCCTGGAATTTTCTCCCTTCTCACCTCTGACTCTTGCTTTTTCAGCTAAAATCTCATCTTTTACTGGAACTCTTTCTTAACCCCTTTCTTTATATTCCCAGACCTTGTTTGTACACATTTATTTGCTTGTTTTCCCTATTAGCTTGTGATTTCCTTTAGAGCAGGGACTGTGTTTTGCTTCCTTTTGTTTCCCAGAGAACCTGGAACTTAATAAATGCTTATCAACTGTCAGGGATGTCCTTCAGAGCCACTTGCCCCAACCATTTGTGAGCTAATTAGCACTTGTGATTGGATTCTCTGATTCCAAATCTTGTGCTTTTTTCATTGTGCTATACTAATTTTATTCTGTGGGGTGTGTGTGTGTGTGTGTGTGTGTGTGTGTGTGTGTGTGTGTGATTTTTTTTGTTTGTTTGTTTTCTATCTATAAGAAAGAGTGAGTGTGGTGGAGTAAAGGGGTCATAGGACTTTTCACCCTAATTCACTCCACAGATGAGGAGAAAGTGAGAGGAAAATAAAAGTATTGACTTTAAAAAATCAAGGAATAGAAAAAATGCTTCAAGTCACTAATAAGAAGAAAAATAAAAATTAAGCGAACTCTAAAGCTTTACTTTACACCAATCAACCTGGCAAAGATGACAAATGACAAAAATGGCAGATATTGGAGAGGCTAAAGACTGGCACATTGACTTCTTGTTGGTGTGTTTGTGAACTGGCTCAACCATTCTGGAAATCAAATTAAAATTATATTGGAAAAGTTGCTAGATTGTACCTATCCAGCAATACCACTACAGTGTATTTACATATAAATATATATGTATGTATTGTATATAAGTGTATATATAATATATATATGTATATATATATATATATATATATATATATATATATATATATATATATATATAAATTTAGGGAAAGAGCCTATATTACAAAACAGGTCACTTAAAACGTAAAATATCAGAGCTGAAGGCTCTTGGAATATTGAATAGTGTATAGAGCAAGAAGGAACTTTAGTAATCATCTGATCTACTTCCTCTTTTTTATATAGATAGGAAACAAAACAGAAACTGGAGAGTGAGGGATAGAACTTGCTTAGTCACACAAGTTGCAGAGCAGGATTTGAATTCAAGTTCCTGTACCACTGCACCACTTTTCTTTGTCCTGCTTTATTATTCCTTCAAAATTTTCTCCTTATCCCCGTTTTTCTCTTTCTTCACAATAAACTCATGAATGCCACCTTTCTTTCCTTTTTTCTTATTTAGCCTTAATTTAAAAGTAATCATTTCACATACAGAGTAAGGAATGGACTATTTGTTTTTTTCAAGAAAAAGATAGGCTATCTTATGCTTGCCAAGGACCAGAAAGTGTTCCCAAGGTTCATTCCCAATCCCTCAGTAAGGAAGTGCAGGCCTATTTCCAGCATGTCATCTGGAACAGTTTTCCTTCCTTCCCCTCCCTTCTGCCCCTCTCCTCTCTGCCTAGCCAGACAAAGAAAGTTCTGCTCTCTCTACTCCTCACCTGCTCAATGCCCCACCTGGGCCAAGACCTTGGAGGATCCCAGTGAACTCTAACAATGCATCAGCCTGAGGGGAAATGAGAATAGATTTCTTCTCTGCACTGCAGGAAAGGGGGCCTGGGAAACAGGGGGAGCAAATTTCTAGGCAGAGCTGGAAAAATGACCCTGGAAAACAGAATATTAGTGCTAGAAGAAGCCTTAAAATATAAAATGTTGAAGTTGGAAGGGAACTAAGAGACCTTTTAGAGAGCATTGTTCATTGGTTGAATCTTAATCTGGGTTTCCTGAACTTGTTTTTATTAATATATGTATGTGTGTGTATGTGTATGTATACAATACACCCATCAGCCTGGCTAAGATGACAAAAGACAACAATGACAGATATTGGAGAGACTAAATTCATGCTCTGTTGGTGCATCTGTGAATTGGCTCAGTCATTCTGGAAAGCAAACCAAAATTATATTGGAAAACTTAAAAGATTGTATCTATCCAGCAATACTACTAAAAGTATACACATATATTCTCTCTCTATATATATGTGTGTGTATTATATCGTATATATGTGTGTGCATACATAAGTGGATGAATCGATTCACTACATTGGAGCATTTTTGGCAATTTGTGTATTTATTCATTTTATCCATTTAAAAGCATGATTCTGTTGGTCACCAAAAGAGTCTGTGACACACAGAAATAGTTCAGCTGTGCTCTAGTCCAAGGTTCCTGAGTTTACAGTTGGGGAAATTGAAGCTTAGAGAGAAATTAGCTGCCCTATGGCTCTTTATTCCCTCAGGTTCAAGGAGTTTAAACCTCGTAAAAAGAAAAAAAAATTTTAGAGGCTAAGCCTCTTTAGCTTTCTGGCTCTTAGGTGGCTCCACATGAAGGTGGATTGTCCCCACCCGCGGGACTTAGTTACTCGTGGGGTTCGAGGAGGATCCAGACTGAGGAGAAACGGACGAGAAAGAGGAGGGAGACCAAGCTGATTGTTGCCAAGGTCTCAGTTTATTGCTCTCAGGATACAACGTATATAGCAAAAGCATGGGAAAGAGAAATAGGGTAGGGTCTGGGAAAAGAACATGGGCTATAGCTGGTCCAGTGAGCAGGAACATAGTGTGGTGACAACTCAAGATTGATTCTCAAGACCGTTTTGCCTGGTTGCAGTTCTCAGGATTGTTTGACCACTTGCGCGATTCTGTTGCAGCAAGGGGTGGGGAAAAGGCACCTGGGCGGGGGCCTTCGGCTTCCAACAGTGGGTCTTAGAGGCGAGTAGTCAGACTCCAAGAGAACTAGGGGCCACTGATTGGAGCAAAGGATGGATCAGTCCTCATAGAGAAGATACTTGTTCAGGTCCCATTTGGACCAGTGGTCTCTAAGATCCCTTCTGCACCCGGGGTTCTAGGTCTCTCAGTCAGCCAATCACGATTCATTTCCCACGGTGCTTTATGATCCTGTGATTTCTGATTCTAAGAACCAGTCATGACGTTAGTCTAAGTTGGACCTGACCTGGGGGGAAAAGGGGTGCAGCATGAGCCGTTCTTGGAATGATCGAGAGGTGAATCAATAGAACTTGGCAACTCAGTGGGTGGGGCCATAGGGCTTGCTCTGAGGTGGTGAGACTCAGCTTCTTGGGGACTCGGGGGTGGCCTTGTTTGGGAGAAATTTGATTTTTGGCTTCTATTTCCTCTTCCCTTTGAGAGACTGTGTGTCCCTTTAAGGACTCCTGTGTGAAACATGTCCACCTCAGGATTTAAAGCAGGATTTCCTAACTTGGGGCTCAGGACCTCCAAGAGAACCACGGATGGATTTCAGGAGTCTGTGATTTTCACTGTCCTCTAACTAAAATTTAATATTTCCTTCAATATAAACTTAACACAAATTATTCTGAGAAAGACTTGCCCAGATCAGTTTTTGAGCTTTAAAGGAGTTTTGAGGTCACTGAGGCTGAGCCATTTTATAATTGAGGCAATCAGCCTTGCTTAAGGGCATACAGGTACTGGTGGCAGAGGTGGGACCCCTGTCTCCAAAGCTGATGAACTTTCCATGGTTCCAAGATGGCTAGTGGGGGGAAGGGCAGATTCAGAGAAAGGTAGACATCCATTTCTGGGCCTTGCTGAGTTTGAGGCACTGACAGGACATTTATATGATGTTGTCCAGCAGGCAATTAGAGTTGCAGAATTAGGCAGAGAACAAGGATGGATATATGTTGAGGTCTGAATCCTTTGTACAGGGATAATTATTGATCCCTTGGGAGTAAATGAGATCACTAAGGGAAAAATTGTAGACAGAGAGAGAGACAAGAAAAATGCCTAGACAAGATTGGAGAGGGACACTCACTCCCACTTGTAAATTTAATAGAACAGGAGGTGGGAGGAAGCATTAAAGGAGACAGGAAGAGTGGTCAGAAAGGAGTAGCTGGAGAGAACAGGGTTGCAGTAATCCAAATGGGGAATATTTAAGGTAAACTCTGTTGTTCCAGGCTTTCTCTTATGCAGCCTATTGACTAGAAGATATGCTCATTTTAATATTAGCCTTAATCCACACATAATTTTAGGAAAGTAAATATGTTGCCAGGAGACCATCATCTGATGCATTCAGGACTCAAATAGAAATGAATGATGTTTGGAATAGTTTCTGCTTTATATCTATAGGATCATGGGATTTTGAGCCAGAAGGAACTGCAGAGAACATCTAGTACAAATTCCCAGTTTTCTGGGAATAAATTAGGCCTAGAGAAGGGAAGTGAGTTGTCACACCAGAGGTAAATTGCAAAGGCTAGAATGAAAACCAGGCTTCTGACTCCAGTCTAATGCCTTTGCTGCTACACAAATAGCTAGAATCTGGTCACCTATTCTCAGCATATGGGAAGCAGAGATTTAGAGTAAGACAAAGGGCAGCCACTTCATTAAGCTGCCATTCTGGGTTCTGGTTTGTATGGAATTTAAAATGACTGAATTTGAAAATGACAAATCTCACAATTGGGTGGGCTCCTATTCCAATGCAATAAACAGCACACAAATCCCTCCCTACAATATTTCCAACAAGTGTTCATCCAGCTTCCACTTGAAACCTCATAGATGGAAAGCTCACCACTTCCTAAAGCATCACACGTTATTTTCAGAAATCTCTTATTGTGAGGAGATTTTCCCTCATATTTAGTTGAAATATTGAGATTTCAGATCTCTGGAACTTCTACACATTGACCACAAAATGCTTTGACAATGTTTTCAGCAATTGAATCATCATTGGAATTAGTTATAGTTTTCCAAGGGGATTTTTCAAGAATAACAACCATTTGAATATATAAGTTCTGCTCTATTTTACAAGCCTTTTTTCTTTTTAATCTTTTTATTTCATATTTCATAGAATCACAGAGTTGGAAAGAATCTTAGAGGCTAGACTCTAGTTTAATCCTCTAACCTATATACTGGTCTCCTCTAAAGCATCCTTGAAAAATGGTTGCATTAGTTTCTCAATTAGCTGTTAGATGACAAAGCAGCTAAAGTACTATGTGCAACCTCAGTCACTAGCTATGTGATTCTTGGCAAGTCATTTAATCCTTTTTGCCTCAGTTTCCTCACCTGTAAAATGAAATGATAAACCACTCCATTATATTTGCCAAGAAACCCCCTCCCACAAAAGGGGTTCACAAAGAGTAGGATATGACAGAAAATGACCAGAAAAACAACAAATCTTATCAGTGATAAGAAACCCAGTACTTTAGGAAGCAATCAACTGTAGTATAACATAGTTCAATTGTTAGGAAGTATTTCCATAGATAGAATAGAATTTTGTTTTCCTATAAAGTTTTCCCATTAATCCTAACTCTGCCCCCTGAGACCAACGATGTTTGTTCCCCAATACTTCGTTTAGATTATGCTTTGCCATTTGCAAGGTACTTTACATAAGTAATTATCTCATTAGATCCTCACAGCAGCCATGTGACTTAAGTGCCATTATTATCCTAATTTGATGAGGAAGCTAGTGACTTGCCTATGGTCACACAGCAGTATCTGAGGCAGGATTTGAAACAAAAGTTTTGCTGACTTTTAAGTCCAGAGTTCTCCATTCTACAAAGTTTCTCCAGCCCTTCAAGTATTTGAAGACAAGGACTTTTCCTTCCCCTCCCCACCACCTCTGCTTGGGGTCTTCTGTTCCTTGAGCAACATGGATATGGTAGGAGAAACACTGGATTTGCAGACAGTCGAGTCAGCTAAGTTTTTTGAGCCTTCCATTTCTTATGTGTGAAATGATCAAAGGAGCCTCTCTCACAGGGTCATTGTACATGCCATGCCACATGTAGAGCTGTGGAACCTCGAAGCTCCACCCAAACCTCAGTTCTTCTCATCGCCTGGCTGTGGGGCCGACTCCCAGCCCTCCCAGGGCCAGGCTGGCTTGTTCGAGTCACCTATAGCCTCAATCACTGAAGGACCGTTTCCTCGGTCAAACTGAGACCAGTTAAGAGACCTAGAAAGGCCCAGGTCTCCCCCTGCATCCAGGGCCATCTCCAGTCCTGATCTCCATCTGGCCACTGGACCCCAAAGGCTCTGGAGGGGAAAGGAGGTCGGTGTGCCCAGCCTCCCTCATTGAAATCCAATTCGTTTGCACGTCATGATATCACCTCCCTGAGGTCATGGGCCTCTTGGAGAAGGAAGGACAAACAGGTACAACTCCCTTTGACATGGCCAGTAGTTTCCTCAGAGGAGCAGCCTCGAGCCTACTCCCCTCCCCTCAGGATTCTCCAGGCAACCTTGTGGGTGACTTTCTACCCACACCGGAGGTCGTGAGCGCCACCACTGGATTTCTGATGAATAACACTCCTTTTCTCTTCACCTAAACAGTTACTGAAAGTGCAGAGCAAACGTGTAATTTGCCCATAAACTCTCCCGCTGGTGTATGTAGAGTCCATAGGGAGAATGGGTACACAGCTAAAACCCCAGACTAGTAAGACAGCCTTGGAGGGGACACACATAGCCACGTGTACTCGTAATTCAAAAACTGGACTTTCATATTCTTTTCCTGCCTTAGAGTTAGTTGTCCAGGAAAATTCTCAGGTGAGCATGATCTTGGGCCAAAAGATTCTCTCACTGCTGAGCTGAGCTGCTCTGCTCTGGTCCACAATATGCTTGCCCAACACCTCTCTGGGCACAGCATCTCTGCCAGGCTAGCTGATTGGCCCCTGGCTCCTCTGTTCTCTGAATCTGACCTGTTCTCAGCTCATCTGGACTGACTTCATAACAGCAATCTCAGTATTCATCCCCGCCAGCTTTGGGCTTAGCTGCTGCCTTCCTTCTTTGGGAAAAGATAGTGAGATCTAGCTGATCACTGTGCTTCCTAAAGAGGGACCTAGAAGTGGCTGCAGGATTCAGTTCATTTCAGCAAAGGCTTCTCAAATACCTACTGTGTATAAGTTAAGGCCCTGGTCAGTTGGGAAAAAAATAGCTAAAAGCTGCATGGGACTTGGTCTTAAGATGCTTATGGTCTAATAAAGGAAAGAAGCAAATACGCAAAAAATAAAACAAAGCACCTATTGTATAAGGGAAAGAGTTATGAGTGGAAAGAGAATAAGAATCAGATAAGGCCATACAGATGGAAAGTGCCAGATTATGGGAGGCCTTGGCAATCGGTAGGCAGTCAGTTGAGTCAATATTAAGTACCTACTATGTGCTGTGCTAAGGATGGGGATACAGAAAAAGGCAAAAGATCGTTTCTGCTCTCAGGGAAGCAGAGTCTAATGGGGTAACAACATGCCAAAAACTACATACAAACAAGATAGAGATGGGATAAATTGGAGATAATCAACAGATAAAAGAAGCAGATTTGGGAAAGGTTTCCTATTGAAGGTGGGATTTGAGATAATAGAAAACCACTGACAGTATAGGGGTTTTGGGAAATGTGGCAGGTTAGTAGGGGAAATATTCATATACTATGAAATAGTACTCAAATAAAAAACTGGAATACCTTTGAGTCAAAGAACATATGAAAATAATGTGGGATATGGCTAGAGATGAATTTTTAGGGGAGGTATTTTATTAAGTGCTTGCTCTGTGCCAAGTACTCAGCTATGTACAGGGGATATAAATGAAAAAAGCATGATGGTCTTTGCATTTAAAAAGCTTACATTCTAACCTCACTTTGGAAAAAGGATTTTTAAAAAATGTTATTCTCAAAGCTCAATACTCAAGAAAATAATTCCCTTAAAATTAGAATTGACCAAAGTATATGAAGAAAGGCTTCATGTGATGACAGTGATGGGCTAGAAAGATTACTTAGGTCTCCTTGGGGAGGATAAACTGGGGACAGGACAGCCCAGAAGCATGAAGACCAGTTAGAAGGCTGTCCTAATGGTTCAGGCAAGAAATCAGAGCCTGAACAAGAGTAGTGGCAATGGGGAGGTCTGAGCAAGCCAGTGAGAATACACTTTCTTTGCAGAGTCTGTCCCCCGAGTCACAATGATGACAGGATGATAAGAGCTGGCATTTGTGCAGGCTCCCTTAGTCCTTGTGCAGTCAGTACTCCAGTTATGATCATCTCCATTTTTTGGAAGCTAGTAAATGTTGAAATCAGGCTTTGGGTCCAGTCTCTTGATTCCAAGTTCAGGGCTCCTCCCACTAGGAGTGATTGCCTCACCAGCACTGTTATCTTTTCAGTAGAGGGGTGAGAGCTTTCCTAAGTCAAGGCCTGGAAGTGAGGACTGTCTGGCTTATACCTTGCTTAGACCACTGACCCATACTTCCCCTCAGCTTCCCCTCCTGTAAAATGGAAGAAGTACAAATGCCCTTTGATGAAAGCATCATAAGCTTTAACTCATCTGCATTTATAGAGCAGTTGGGGTGAAAAGGAACCTGGAAATAAAGTCATTTCTCTTCTTCACAGGGAATAAAGAAACAACTGAAAACACCCTTCGAACAATGTAATGTTGTGGGCAGAATGTTGCCTTTGAACTAACCCATAAAACAAGCTGGCTTCCTTTTATTTATTGCTTGCTGGTCTCAGTCTCTTTTTTAACCCAATAAAGACAGAAACATCACACAGTGATTACTTGTTAGTTTTATATGGCAGTTTTCAATCAAAGAACTTAAATCTCTTAATAAACTATAATTGTTTTCTACAATACCCCATTATTATCCCCATTTGAGATTATAGAATGCCAGAACTGTAAGGGACCCTAGAATTCAGAAGAAAGAACCTGAGTACAAAACTTGTCTCCTAGGCCTAACATTAACTATTCAAATGCATTTTCTTCCACTTAAAAAATCCTTACACTAATTTCCTCTTAACATTTTAAAAAAAAATTTTTTAGAAACTGTAGACTAAGAGAGCCAAATGACTGTTCCCTTATAGGGAACCATTAGATGCAGACTTCTGGGTTTCACTCTTTTAAACTGAGAACATGGGAGAATTCTGCTAAGTGAGTATTTTGATGTCAGTCCAACCCAGGAGTACATTGTTTGGAGAGAATTTTATTAATTCTTACAGGCAATGAATAAAGTCATAAAATCTTAGATTTGGAAGGCACCTTGGAAGTCATGGTGGTGATAGCTTCCATTGCCTGTCTTTGCAGTCTTTGCAGGCAGTTAGTAGGATCGTGAACTAGATGAGAAGTCAGGAAACTTATTTGAATGCTGACTTCATTATTCTAATTATTTGTGGGGCCCTATGCAGGCAAGTCAATTCTTTCCTTGAAGCCTCAGTTTCTTTCACTGTAATGTGAGCAGGTTGAGCTGGATGATCTCTAAGATCTTTGTAGCTTAAAATTTTATGATCTCTCAAAAAATAAACAAATTTTGTGATCCTCTAAATTCAGTAATTAAATATTATTGCTTCCTTTTACAGTTGGGGAACCTGGGGAATCTAAGTCCTAGAGAGCAAAAGTGACATAACTAGCAAATGAGTTAAGACTATAACCAATGTTTGATCTCCAAAACCAGTTTTCTCATGACTTCAAAATAACTAATAAGCTAAAATAATAATGAATATTCAGGTATGAATGTTGTTTTTAGGTTTTTTTTTTCTATGTAGCTTTTGCTTCATATTTTCCATGAGACAGGCTCCCCCCAAAAAAACCTCCCTCGGTACTAAAATAGGATATTTGGTCTAGTTCCTTTGTGAGGCAGAAATTCTACTTACAACCTTTCAGGAAGTGACCATTTATTGTCTATCAGTACACCTCCAGTGATAGGGTAATTCTCAATCTTTTGACAGAGTCGATTTCATTTTTAAACCATTATTAGACTGACTATAGCTAGAGGAGCAGCATATAGTGGGTTTTATTTAATTTTTGTTTTTATTTCATAAAAACTCCTCTGATACCCCATGGTACCATTCCTTGGATGTGACCTTGGGTTCTTAAAGATTCTGCCAGTGAAGTACCAGTATGTCAGGTTCCATTTACAATCTGTTGTCCAAGTCTAAGCGTGGAGAACAAGACTTTTTAAGCACAAGTATTGCAGCCTAGTTTTGGTTTTTGATGTATTAAGGATGAAAGAGCTATGCTTAGTGATCCTACAAATGAAGGTCTTCATGGAAGAATAACAACAATCCATGGTATTGTTTTTAACTGTATGGCCATAGGTAAGTGTCACTTCTCTTCTCTGAGCCTCAGTTTTCTGATTCATAAAATGAAGATAACAATACTTGCATTTTTTACATCATAGAGTTGTTGCAAAGAAATCATTTTCAGACTTTATCATGCTGTAATGGAGGTCATTATTACTTAACAGTTATAAATCATTTTACACACACTATCCCCTTCACTCAGGTCCTGGAAGCCGAGGTCTGCCAACCTCTGAGATGGTCTTCCTCTGAAGACTCGGTGCCTCTCCCCCCTGCCTTCTGCTCCCATAGGGGAACTCCAGCGCCCTGACTCCAGCCCCTCACCATCCTCATGGCTCTTTACCTGCCCTCCGTTCTCAGAAATGGTCATGCTCCTTTTTTAATGGTCAGACTCACCTCCACTCTCTCACCTTTAGTCCCCTGTCCTCCGCCAGCTGCCCACATCTCTTCCACATCCTCCCCACCTCCACTTCTCCCTGAGAAGGCCATCCATAGCAGTGCCAGAATTACTTTATTTTTACTCCCTTCCCCTCATCACTGGGCTGCTCTTCCCCCCTCTCGTTAGCCTTTGGCACTGTGGTCACAGCTTTCCTCTCCAGGTTTCCATGATCCTTTGTCCACTTCCCCTGCTCCTGATCGTTGCTCAGTTTCCTTTCCTGGATCTTTGTCTAGGTCATAGCTGCCAATGATGGGTGTTCTCTAAGGTTCTTTCCTGGGCTCTCTTCTCTTCCCTCTGTACTGTTTCTCTTAGTGATCTCATTAGCTCCCAGATTCAGCTCATCTCTATGCTGATAATTCTCAGCTGTACTTGTCCTACCCTCGTCTCTCTCCTGACCTCCTTGCATTTCCAAGCACTTTTCGGACATCTAGAACTGATCTTAAACTCACTGTGTCCAAAACCAAACTTACTGTCCCCCCCAAACCTTCCCCTCTTTCTAATATCCCTGATACTAATGAGAGCATCCCCCATCTTCCCAGTCACCTCCCAGTCATCTCAAAAACTCGATGTTATTTCAGCTCTTGACTAGCCTCCTGCCTCTACCCGATCTGCTGCCAGGGCCCCCGATCTCACCTTTGTAACGTTCCTCACATGTGTCCTCCTCTTGTCTCTGACACTGCCGCCACCGGTCTGGGTCTTTGCCCCATTATGCCCGGACCACTAGACTCGCCTCTCAGTCTCTCCACTTGGCTATCGAGAGAATCTTCCTAAAGCATAGATCTGATCTCATCACACCCTGCTCCATAAACTCCATGGCTCCCCATTGCCTCAGGATTATATATAAAGTCCTATGTTCATTGTCCAAAGCTCCTCACAACATGGTTGCTTTCTAATTTAACATAGTCACCTTTCACCTTTCTGGTCTTCATACATCTTATTCCCTCTCCTTGTGATCCAGACATGGTCTCCTTGCCATTCCTCATATATGACACTCCATCTCCTGCTCCTGCCTTTACTGCCATTTTCCCACGTTTGGAATTCTCTCCCTTCTCATCTCCACCTCCAGGCTTCTTTGGCTTCCTTCAAATCCCAGCTAAAATCCTCCTCCTCACAAGAAATTTGCCCTCATTTCTCTAATGGTTAGAGCCTTCCCTCTTGATTATCTCCAATTGAGCCTGTAGAGAGCTTGCTTGTGCAGGGTTCTTTGTAATTTTTCTCCCTGATTAGATCATAAGCCCCTGTGGACAGAGAATGTCTTTGCCTTTCGTTGTTTCCTGAGCTTTTACCATACTGGCTGGCACAGAGTAGGTGTTTAATAAATATTAATTGACTGACTGACATAGGGAAGGATACTGTGATAAAGGTTGAAAAGTGTGGTTTGCTAATAAAAACGGAGACTAAAAGAGAGTGATTTCCAGAAATTTCATGTTTTTATATCATGACTACTTTCTTCAAAAAGATTTGGAAGGCTTTTGATATGATGAGTGCTAAACAACATTGCAAAACTACAGTTTACCATAGAGATCCTAACATGCATGAATTGACTGGTTAGTAATGGAATCATTTCAAATCAACTGTTTACAGTTGAGCTGTCAACTTGTTAGAACAAAGATAAGAATCAACACCAAATTAGAAGAAAGGATAAAGATGAGAAGATATGGCAATTAAAACAGATCCAACCACTCATTTGCCCAGTTCTGGAAAATAATGTTAAATTATGCTTTAAAATTGACTTAAATATTCATGCCCTTTAACCCAGAGATCCCTCTGCTAGAATATGTCCCAAAGAGATCAAAAATAGAAAGATCCTATGCATCAAAATATGCATAGTAGTACTTTTCATATACCAAAGAACTGGCAGCCACTTTAAAATTTACAAAGTATTTTTATAAATATTATCTCTTTTGATTTTCATAACAACCCTAGGAGGTAAGTGCTATTATTAATCCCATTTTTCAGATGAGGGAACTGAGGCAACAGAGATTAAGTAATTTAGTTAGAGTCAACTCACACAGCTTGTAAGTATCTGAAGTGGGATTTTATTTGATGATTTGCAATCCCTGGAACATTAGTAAGCACTGTGTAAAGTTAGCTATCTTTAGTAGTAATAGTAGTAGTTGCATTCCTAACTCCAGGTCCAGCATCTTATTCATTGTGCTATGTAGAGTGATTAAACCAATTGTGGTCTGAGTATAATAGAATTATTATTGTACTATTTAAAGTGAGATATTCAGAATTCAGAGAAAGCATGGGAATGTTTGATCCAAAGTGAAGTAAGTAGAATCAAGAAAACAATATATGCAATGATGCACCTTTCTTCTTTGCAGAGATGGAAGACTATGAGGAGAGGAGATATTTTATATATTGGTGGTATGTTAGTTGGTTTGGATGAATGGTTCTTTTCTCTTTTTATTTTTTATTACAAAAGATTCTTGAGGAAGGACAGGGAAAAGAAATGTATCTGGAAATGGAGATGATTTAAAAAACAAAAGATATAAATTAAAAAAGATAAAATATCTCCAACCTGACCTATTAAAATAAGCTATTGATGATAAAGATGGGAAATGGTTAAAGAGAAGACATTGACCCAGATTATCATCATTTCCTATCCAAGGTAAACAGTAATTATTAGCACATGAAGCATCTCTCCCCACACCAAATAAATAAATGTCAAAAACTGTTTTGACCAGAAAACACTTGTATTCATTGTCAAGCAAAGAGAGACATGGCTGCTAAAGGCAAAATCAGTTAGAATATAATGTAATTTGCAAAATCTCATGGAGGAGGATGGTGAAAGATTTTGAGCAGCATTGCCTCTTAAAATAGTGAAGATTAATATAGAGAATAAGTTTGCAGAAAGCTTGGTGTGAAGTCCAGTTAAACTAGATAATCCCAAGAATTTTTGTAGATGATAGTGGAAGAATACTAAAGAGATAAAAAGTGAAAGAGCTCTGTCAGCATTTCCACAATAAACTTTTCTTCACCAGTAACAGTGGAGACACCATATTTGGACTCTAAATTTCAGTTCCTGAAATGAAATCAATGTTCAAAGCAAATGGATTGGAGAGAAAACAAAAGAAACAGAGAAAACCATTATTTGACTAATAGGCTAGACCAGGCAAGAAGTGATAAGTGCCGATGGAGAGAGAAGAACAGATGCAAAAGATCTTGATTTGACAGGATTGTTTTTCATTTTTGCTTTTGTATCCCCAGCGTCTCACATTATACCTTGCATAAAGTAGCCACAATAATTGAGTGTTAGAGGGTGAATGTGGCTGGAGGAGAGAAGAGGAAGGAAAGACTTAAGAATAACTCGGAGCTTCCTTCAACTAAAACAGGGGAGTTAGGAAGGACAGCATCATTCTGAGAAAAAGATTATGGCCCTCCTCTCTTCTCTCTACACCTTCTCCTTTGGGTAAACTTCGTTACAATGATTACTTTGGGACACTCACGTGTCCCAAATCGATAAATCTAGCCCTAATCTTCCTCCCATATCCTGATCAGGCATCTCCAACTTGCTGTTTGATATCTTTTTTATTGTATCTGAAAATCAGCACATCCAAAATGGAAGCCATAATCCCCAGCATCATTCAGTCATCAAGTGACAGAGCTGGGGCTCAGTCGCCAAGATTCTTGTCAAGTGGCCTCTCTGGATCTCCAGACCTGGTTTCTTTCCTTTTTTCCCTCTCCCTTCACGCACCTGGCAGGCTGGGAGCCTGAGAGCAGCCGAGGAGGTTCCCTAATTTATTGCCAGAGCTAAGGGAAACCCATATTCAGTCTAGGCACCGTCAAGCTAAGGGCACCTTTGAATAAGTAGACTAGTAAAAGAGACCCTGAGAAAGGACAAGCTTATAGAAGGAGCTCCATTAATAAATGGCATGTTTTTAGAAACAGTTCACTGGTAAAGTTCCCCAAAGGATCAGCATCCCTGAACTTGCTTAATTGTGTTCTCTGCATTAGTAATCTCAGCATCTTCCCAGCCAGCTGTGGCAGAATTTCACTAGAATTATTGCAAAGGGAGGAAGAGATTTCCTTTCCCTGCTCTGCCCTCTCCCACCCCAAAGTAGCAAGGCTCTGGAGCTCACTCTCCTCGCCCCCGATTCCATGTGTACTGTGGGGTCACATCCCCCGAGCTCCACACCAACTCATTCCATTCCTCTCATAGTTTCAGGAGTATCTTGGAGGACAAGGATTCTTCTCATGTTATCAGCTGAGTTCCCATTCCAGCATGTTCCTCAGAATAATTACCAGTGCTTATTGCCCTGATATCAAACAATTGCTACTTCTCAATAATGGTGATAAGCCATTAACATCAATTAGCTTTTACAAAGGGACATTTATTGAGAAGATATAACAAGAAGTCTGGTCATACCTGTTCTCCCCTCTCCCCACCAATCAATAATTAATCACTAAGTATTTTTTAAGTGTCTACAATATGCCAGGCACTGTGTATACCAAAAGGAAAAAAAAAAAAAAAACAGTCCCTGCCCCTTTAGGAGCTTGCAGTTTAGTGAGGGAGACAACATGTAAATTAATATGTACAAAGCAAGTTATATCCAAAATAAATAGGAAACAAGAGTTGAGAAGTTGGGGAAGGCTTCCTGGAGAAGGTGGGATTCTTCTTGGAACTCAGAAGCCAGGAAGGTCAGTAGCAGCTGGAGCAGAGGGGGAGAATTCCAGATATTAGGTCAGAGAAAATGCCCCAAACTGAGGGATTCTCATGGCACAGCCGGGAGGCCACTGACTCAGAGTCCATATTTGGGAGCAAGGTGTCAGAAGGCTGGGAAGGTGGGAGGGGCTGGGTTAGGAAGGCTTCGAATGCCAAGCAAATAGTTTGTATTTGTGCCTGGGGGCAATAGGGAGCCACTGCAGCTTGAGTAGAGGTGACATGGTCAGATTTAGGAATATCGCTTTGGCGACTGAAGGGAGAATGGGAGCCCGCAGCAGCCGGGCCTGATGTGGTCCAGGTGGGAGGGGAGCCCACTGCAGCGTGGGCAGGATAGGCCTGAATGGTAGCGAGGAGCTCACCCGGGGGCGTTAGAGAGAAGAAGAGTCCGGGAAAGTGGGCAACGCCCCCTCAAGCCCTCCTCCCATCACGGAACTGGCCTCGGGAGCCGCGCCGCCCAGCCCGGAGGTCCCCGCCGGCCCCTCGTCGGGCTGTGGCCGCCGCTGTGCGGCCTTTCGCAGCTCCCAGGGCCCCCTCCCCCAAGATCGGAGAGCGCCAGAGAAGGGACGGAAGCAGCAGAGACGCTCTGCGGCCTTGCCCTCCCCCTCCCCCCAAGGGCTGCGGGGGGGCCGCGAGCACCTTTGTAGGCAGGTTAGGCTCCAGCTCAGCGGCCACCCGTAGTGTGCACGGAGTGTCTTGCATGCTTACAGATGGGGGCGTGCGCTGTGTGAACACGCGCGGGGACGTCACACGAGTGCCTACGGATATACACGCGGGAAATCCGAGGCTGCAGGGGTGCGTGCTCGTTCCTGCACATGCACACTCACACACCCCCTCATCTCACATGCCCGGGGAAACAGCGCAGTTTAGACGGAATCAGTCAGGACAACTTTGAAAACAACATGCTGAATTTATGACGCACTTTAAAAAAGTGATTGTGATTTCACATTTAGTCCCATTTTTGGTTGTATTTTTTATACGGAATTGTGGGGGGTTTGGCGTTGGTTCATAATCTCTCTCTTTTTAATAAAAAATGAGTAAAATTGAACCAGAGGCTTTTTTATGCCCTTTCTAGCTTTAGCTCTGTGGCCCTAAGTTCTTTTCGGTTTCTGAGCCTCTTCCGTTAAATGGAGAGGCAGCCAAGAAAGATGGGTGGGTGGGTGATTTGTGATTTCACATTTAATCCCATTTTTCCGTTGTATTTTTATATATAAAATTGTTTTGATTTTTTTTTGGGGGGGTATTCATTAAGTTCATAATCTTTTTTTAAATAAAAAGTGGGTAAAATTGGACTAGATGCTTTTTTTTTTTTATATTCTTTCTAGCTTTAGCTCCATGGCCCTAAGCTCTTTTCGTTTGCGGAGCCTCTTCCATTAAATGGGGAGACAACAAAGGCCGGTGGGAGCGTTGGCCCGGTTGGCTCCCGGGTCCCTTCCCCGTCCTTTGTACAAAGACGTGCGCCCGGCTTCCCCCACCTGCCAGCAGGGGGAGTGCGTCCCGAGGCGGCCGTAGCACAGCCCGCAGAGGAGAAACATGATTCCCACGGCCCGGCAATGCGGCTCCCCACCCCGCCTGCCGCCCCCACCCCCACCTCCACTTCCATTGCAGCTGCCTCCACAAACCTGGTGGCCCAGCCCGGCAGCTGCCACCCGCAGGGGATCTGGGGCGTAGCCCGCCCACCTCTCAGGTAAGCTGAGAAAATCCTGTTTGGGGAGTTCCGCCCTCTGTGACCCTTGGGGAGCCTACTAAGACGTTAACCAGCTCGGTGCAGTCCGGAGGGACGGAGGGCCCGCCGCGGTCACATGGGAGAAAGCCCCGCACCCTGGACGTGCATTAGGGGCTTTACAAACGCACCCCAAGGCTGGGAGGTGACCCAGTGCCCGAGAGGGAGCCCGCGCTCGCTAAAGAACAGCGAAGGCCTCCTGGAAACTGGCCGGCACCCCCTGCACTGGCCTGACCTACTTTCCAGAGAACTATGGCCCCGCTTGCAGCTCAGCACCCAGCGTGGGGCGTCGGGGCAGGGGAAGCAGCGGTCCTCGGGGCTGGGGATGAAGTTCCTGGGGCCCTGGGTTTCAATTTCTGTGGAGTGAAAGGCTCGGCCCAAGGGGTCTCTAAGACCTCTTTTAGCTCCGACGCTGGAATCCCACGTGGGGCCTTTGCTTCTTTGGGGATAACCTAAGGAGGTGTCCCCTGGAGAGAACGATCTATTTCAGGGGGTTGCCAACGGTTTGCCTGGCCGCAAAAAGCAGTCACTAGTGGGTAGATATTAGGGAGGCATCCCGTGGAATGCCTGTGGGATCCGTCCCTGCATCTTTGTCAACAAATAGTAGGCAAATCGAATGAAAAACGTATTTCTTTGGGACAGATGGAAAGTTGTACCCTGGAGTAAAAAAAAAGCACTAGAGTGAGGGAGGAGCTAGTTGAGACCTTGTGGGGACTGATAGAAGTCCTCTGTACCTTCGGAAAAACTTTTACAAGCTTGGTAACAAGCTCCTTCCAAACCCTTGCGAGCCAGAAATCTGTGGCTGTAATATTACAGGGTGGTATATCCCCTATCTGACCAAGGTTGCCAACCAGGAAAACACTATGGCATCTCAGGAGAAGGCAAAGGTAAATTTCCCCCATATTCACCTTGACAGGATCAAGTTACACATGCTCTCTGAGGTCTCCTCCAGCTCTTAAAATTCTGTGTTCCCGGATCCCCTTGGGGCTGATGTTCTCTTCCTGCTTGAGCAGCTCATCTGTGTTCTAAGGTCTCTTCTAGCCCTAACATTCCAAGTTCTGTGTTCTGAAGTCCCTTCTAGCCCTGACTTTTTTATAAAGTAGGATCTACAAAGATGTAAATGATGATAAAAGCTTTCTGTGCCAGGGCCCTGGAAACTGCCCGATTGAGGTTCAATTGTAAATTCATAGAAATGGAAGAGAAGGGAGACCAAAGTCTCCTCTGCACCCGTTTCATGGTTTTCACCATTTTGCTACGGACCATCTTGTCCAATGTCCCCAAGCAGAGAAGCTTTGGGCCTGTCTTAAGACCCACCACCACTTCTGGACTAAACTCCCCCTATTCTCAGCCTCCTCCATGATGGACCCCTTTTATTTATTTTATTTTATTAACTATTGTTATTTATTCTGATAGCTCTCTAGCTATCAGAACCCCATCCATATTTTCATGACCAAACCTAAAACTAGTCTCCTCTGTGAGGCTTCTTGGGACCATCGCCACCCACCAGGTTCTTTCTCTTGCTGATCCCTTGGGACAACACTGGCTGTCTAAATCACTCACATACTGCCCACTATGGCTCAGATATTCCATCCATTTATGTCTTGTTCCCTTGGTAAATAGGAGTTACAATGCAGAATTCTCTTTAGCCTTTATATCTACCCTTCCCATATCCCATCCATTCTTCAATAATGCTTCTAGATTAATTTTTTTAAAAAAGAAAGAAAATCAGCAATGAAACAGATTGGGAATTTTAAAAAACAACAGATTTGCTCCTTTCCCCCAAAATCTGCAGTAGCTCCCTATTGGCTGCCAAGTCAAGCCCAAAGTCCTTTGCCCTGAACTCAAGGCTCTCCACCACCTAGGGCCTTGTTCCCCAGCCCCGGTCCATAAAACTCCCATAGAGGCCGCTAGACGGTGCGGTGGGGTCGGGAAGCCCTGAGCTAGTCACCTTATATCTCAGCCTCAGTTTTCCTCATTTGTAAAATGGGGACAATAATAGTATCTACCTCACAGGGTAGTTGGAGGCTCACCAGCACAGTGCCTGGCACTTAGAAGGTGCCCACGAAGGGTTGGCCCTTCCTTTCACCGTCCTCTGCCCCCAACCAAGCTGGATGACTCCCGACCAGCACAGGCGGCGGGCCAGCCCTCGCTGCCTTTTGGATTCCGACCGCTGCTTTACGCCGGGCTGGTGGGTCACCTCCACACCCTCCCGGACCTCACCGACAGTTCTCGGGTCCCCAAGTTCCATGCACAAGTGCCCGGGGCTGGGCGTCAGTTGCTGCCATAGTGGGACCCTGCGCGGGCGCGGCTGTGCTCTAAGTTTGCGGCCACATGGCATTTATTGTCGGTTGTGTGAAATGACCTTCTGGTGAATGGGAGGAGTGCTGTAGCCTGCCCCTGCCGTCCCCACTAGTGCGCTGGGAGGGGGATCAGCAGACGCAGGGTTTCCCCACCTCATTTGGCTTTTTGCCTCCCGGGGCCTGGGACGTTCCAGGCCAGCCCGTTCCTGCCAGCTCCTGAACCTGACCTCTAGTGGCGGGAGGGCAGAACTATGGCCTAGCCGTTCCTGCAGGGCCGGGACCCCAGAAATCACCGTTTGGGGGCCCCAGGGGCTGCTAGGGGTGCCCAGAGACGCCCGAGGGGGACCAGACCCCAGAGGCACAGAGAGGGGCAGTGGGCTGCTTCGGGGGGACTCCCGGGCGCACTTCAGGCATATGTAAGGAAGGCGGTGTCCCAGCCGCACAAAGGCGGAAACAAGAGGCTCCGCCTCAAGGGAATGTCTGTTTTTAAGGGAAAACTCCATATTGAACAAGTATAGGCCGGCTTTGGGGTGAACAACTGTAGGAAACACAGACCTGAATCTCTTTTCTGAAGGCAGAGGATCCGTGCCTGAGGGGGCCGCCAGGCGGCGCATTTCTCCCGGAACGGGGAAGCCCTGCCTTGTCCGTGACCTGTGTGTGACCTCGAACCCCTCCGCTTGGTCCCTTCTCATGAAGGTACCTCACAGAGCCGGTCTGTGGGCCCAGACCAGGCCATCTCTGTAGAGCGCCTTGTCCGTGCTGGGGAGGGGCTGGCCAAGATGGCGGCGGGGGTGGGGGTGGGGCGGCAGGTGCAGCCACAGGCGTGGGCAGGGCGGGTGCGGGCTCCCCGCAGGAGGAGCTCTGCCTCCGAGCCCGGGGCTGGCCGGGGACACCTCGGCACCTCCAGGGATGCTGTCTAGGCCCGAGGAGGAGGCCTTCCTCCAGTGGCGAGGCCGTAACCCCCTCAGATTGACTCAGGAATCTCTCCCTCGCGCCTCCTCGTGCTTATTAAAGAGATTCCACGTGAGATTGGGGGCGGGGAGCCAGGAAGGTCTCCCGAAGGGTGTGGCCTGCGCAGAGGGAGCTGGGGGCTCCCTGAGCGGGAGAGGAGGGGCCCCAGGCAGGGGCTGGGGGGGCGTGTGGAGGGAACACTAGCTGCCTTGGACCCTGAGTGTAAGAGGAAGAGCGCTCCGGAATCGGGGGAAGATTGCAGCCGGGTCATAAAATGGAGGCTAGACAGGGGTGCCTGTGTTGTCTGAGAGGCGGGGGCAGGGAGGCGTTGAAGCTGCTTTGTTGTTGTTGCGGAGGGGTCATTCTTTTCTTAATTACACATAAACAATGTGAAGGTTCGTTTTTTAAAATTTTCAGTTCTGTATTCTCTGTCTCCGTCCTTCCCTCTAATCCTACTTAAGAAGGCAAGCCATTTAACGAGATTATGAGGAGGTTTAGATTGGGGAACCCAATTAAAATTAGGGTTTCTGGTGGTCAGGGAGTTAAATAAGGTCTAGGGGCAGCGCGAGGGGAGGGAGTTCTGAGGATTCCCTTCTAGTGGTGCAAGATTCTCCGTAAAGGAATAGACAGACCCCCAAACCTAGATTGATAAAAGAGGTTTATGGGAATTGGAAATAAGGTTAAAGCCTAGTTAGTAAAAGGTGTTAGGTAAAGAGAAGAGGGCACGGAAACAGTATTGCAGTGGGCAGAGACCCTTGGCGTGCCAAGCACAGGGCTGGCATGTTCAGAACCTCTGCAAAGAGAGGGTTTTAGTCTGGCTCTTTTATAAAAAGGGGCTTTGGCTACAGGCTGAAGGGGGCTCGTGGGTGGAGTCCCAGGTTGGCTCCTTGCTGGGTTTCATCCAGGGCTAGAATTTGAATTGAATTCAGTGGGTTTCAGGGCTGAGCCGACCCCAGGCAGATAACAAAGATGAAACTCTTTGTGCTTGGGGTGGAGTCCCCTCACTGAGGCAGAGTGGCAGACTTTTGGGGTTCCCTCTTCAATTATACATATTTGATCATATAAAATGCTATAAAAGAAAAGAAAGATTGGAAAAACCAAGGATAATAAGGAAAGTAAAGATCGTGTACTTCAATCTGCACTCGGAGCCCATCAATCCCTCTTTGGGCATGGGTAGCACTTTCATTATAAGTCCTTTGAAATTGCCACAGCTCCTTGTATTGCTGAGAATAAGCCACTCCCAGTGATCACTGTGCAGCGTTGCTGTTACTGTCTACAGTGTTCCCTTGGGCTTCATTTTGCATCCGTCCACCTGAGTCTCCCTCGCTTTCTCCCTCCTGCTCATCTTCCCTTACAGACAAGTCTTCCTCCACACCCACATGCTTCCCAACGATGGACTCTGGAGCTTCCTGAACAGGAAGGTTCTGCCAGATTCCGTTTGGCAGCTGGGCAGGGAAAGGGCTGCGAGGGGAGAGGCAGGGTTCAGAGAGATCAGTGAGGAGCCGGGACAGGGAAGAGGGAGGAGGGCACGAAGAGCGGCGGCTCAGGGGGAGAGAATGGAGCTAGAGACGGTTTCCTGGTTCTTGGGGTGAAGGAGCAAAGCAGAGGTTAACTTTTCTGCTTGATGTCGTTCCTGCTGACAAAATCCTGTCCGCCGGTGATGGTGAAACGTTTGAGAGCGTCCGGACTTTGGTGGGGATCTTCTCCGGGTCGGCGGTGGCTGTGGCTGTTAGCTTGCCTCTCCACAGAGATTGCTCCCTGGGATGTGGCCGTGGGGGCTGAGCTGGAAGCAGGGCCCGATGCTACCCAGGGCTCCTGTCAGTGATGGTGGGGGTGCCGAATGGGGGAGGGGAGCCCCTTCTCCTCAGCCTGAGGCGGGGTGGCAGCACTAGGAGCTCTTGCAATAGCTGTGGTATCTTTAATAAGCATTAGGAAGTGCTGAGTTTTCCCACAAGTGAGAAATTCCTGAGTCAATTTGAGGGGATTATGGAGGCCTTGCCACTGGAGGAAGGCAACTGGCCCCTGCAGCAAGCGTCTGCCGCAGTTATCCTCCTTGGGCCTGAGTAAATAACGTCCCTGGAGGTAACGGGGTGTCAGCCCCGGGCTCCGAGGCAGAGCCCCTCCTTCGGTGGGAGCCGGGGAGTCCCAAGTGCCCTGCCCACACCTGTGCTTCAGAGAGTCGGAGCAGATGGGACCAGAAAACATCCCCAAAAAGCCTCATTTCTCTCCCTCAGGGAGCTTTGATAAGTCATTGATTGGATTTTTGAAGTGAGGGATCATGACATGTCCCAGTTACAAACTTTCACATAAGGAGTTAAGGGTGAAAATTTTTTTTTTTTTTTTTTTTTTTTTGGAGAGATGATAAAAATTCTGCTTTGAACCTGTTGCGTTTAAGATGCCTCGCACTTTGAGATGGGACTGGGTGGTAGGAGCAGTATTTACTCCACACAGGATTAGGATGTTTTTCCCTAAAAGGCAATGAAATCCTCCTTGAGATTTAATTGGTCCAGAGGATTATTTTACAGTTAAGAAAACTGAGGCTGAGCAAGGTGATGTGATTCACTCAGGGTCCCACAGCTGGTAAGGATCCGAGGTCTTTCTGACTCCAGCACTCTGACCTTGTAGCTCCGTGGTCTACGAGCGTCTCTTCTGATTCCAGTCCCAAGCCAGAACCCCTCCGACTGGCCTGTGCCAGGGCTAACCCTACAGATCTCCAGGTAAAGATGTCCAACAAACGGGACAGGAGAGAGATGAGAACTGGATGGGATGTGAGAGTCATGCAGGGTAACTGATGAGATCCCTGAGGCAGAAGAAAGGAAAAAAGGGAATAGAAGTTAGGAAGAAGAGTGGCTTGAGAGTAAAAGATAATGGTTCTGTTCAGGATCTGGAGCGTCTGTAAAACATTCAGATGTCCAAGAGGCAGTGCAAGAAATCAGGAGAGAAACGGGGCCTGAATGTGCCTCTTAGTCCTAGGAAGGAGATGATAATTAAATCTAAGATTTCCAAAAGAGAGTTTAGGGAAGGAAGAGGGATCAGGAAAGTCTTGTGAGGGGTTCATGGGTGATGATCCAGTAAGGAAGTTTGAGTAGGGGAGGTCAGACTCATAGGATAGAGTAGGGTTATGGAAACTCTGAGAGGGAGTTTCTGTCCAAGAAGGAGGGTAGAAAGTCCTTCAGAGAGATCAGAAAAATCTTGGGATTTAGACATTGAGATCATTGCCAAAGATTGGTTGAAATGAATAAACAATTTAAAGAGCTAAATAAGGATAAACCACTTACACTCTGATTTGGGGAGATAATATATTAGCCCTCTGAACCATATCATCAACAGGTTAGAGTCCAATTACACAAGGCCTGAGAATGGTTCTTTTATGTCTTGATGATCTTAAGAATGGAAAGAAATACTAAAATATACTGAGTAGGAGTGAAAGGAAGGGAAAAGGAGGTTACAGGGGAAATTATATCACACAGAGTATACAAGTAGAACAGCTGTACCAATGAGGAATAGGTCTCTGTAGCAAAATAAAATCTTAGGATGTATAAAAATATTTTGTACTCTTTTTGAGATAACAAAGAATAGAAATCTGAGGGGGACCCATCATTTGTAGAATAGATTATTAACAAGTTGCTGTATACAGATGTGATTAAAAGACTATTTTACTATAAGAAATTATATAGGGGATGGTTTCAGAGAAACCTGGGAAGACCTCTATGAACTGATGCAGGGTGAAGTGAATAGAATGGCAACAATATGGTAAAAACATATTTTGCATTAAAAGTAAATAGCTTGGAAAGAATTAAGAACTCTGATCAGCATAATGATCAACTTCCAGAGGACTAATGGTGAAACAAAATAACTCCTGATAGAGAGGCAAAGAACTGAGGCATTTATTTTTTTGGTATTTGACCAGTGCAGAAATTTGTTTTGATTGACCACATATGTTTGTAATGGATTATGTTTTACTTTTGTTCTCAATTGTAGTGGACTAAGGAGTTGGCATTGGAGGATCAGAAGACTTTTTTTTTTTTTTTTTTTGCTGATTGGAACAAATAAAACATTTATTTTAGCTATCTGTAAGATTTATAAAGATACCAGGCAAATACTCTTAAAATGTGCAACAATGGAGCATGGACTGAATCTGGACAGTTTTCATGTCTCCCCACCCTTATCCCTCCCTAAAAAAAAAAAAAAACAAAAAACAAAAAAACAATTTCAACAAGTATCGAGTAGGGCTATGAAATTGAATGATCAGGGGTGAGAAGTAATTGGGAGGTTGGAAAGTGGAGGCAAAGAATCTAGACAGCTTTTTTCAGTTTAACTATGAACTGGAAGGGACAGCAGAGGCAAGTGATTTTTTTTAAAGTTGGGAGCAATTTGGAAATGTTTGCAGGAAGCATAGAAGGAATTTGGGGGTGGCACTGAGTCTTTAATGAGGACTTCTAGGGAGAGAAGGCCCCTCACCTCCTCAGGGGCCTCTCTATCCTTGGTTTTCTAAAGCTGCTTCCCTCTGTCCTTTTCACTTTGGGTCTTAGTTGTGTCCTCTGGGGCAAGCAGAAAAAACTTATTCCCTTTTCCAGGAGGCAGTCCTTTAGATAGTGTCTGAGGTGTCTGCAAAAAATTCAGATGTCCAAGAGGCAGTGTAAGACACTAAATCAGGAGAGAAATGGGGCATGAATGTGCCTATTTGGCAGTCCTAGGAAGGATATGATAATTAAACTTAAGATTTCCTAAAGAGAGTAGAGATCAAGACAGTCTTGTGAGGGGTCCATGGGTGATGATCCAGTAAGGAAGTTTGAGTAGGGGTGGTCAGACTCATAGGGTAGAGTAGGGTTATGGAAACTCCGAGAGAGAGTTTCTATCTGTGCCATGTCCACTGGGGCTTCCCTTATCCAGGCTAAACATCTCTGGTTCCTTCAACTGACTGCTCAGAATCGAATGCCATACTTGGGTGCGTGGCTCAGAATCGAATTTTACTTTAGGACAGAGACCTTCCCAGCCCTCCAGTTTTTAACACTGGCAGTCCCTGACTTCTAAGGCAGCATTGATTTTTTTTTTTTTTTCTTGGCCATCTTATCCCACTCTTGATTGATTAAGTTCCCATTTGCACTCAGAACTCCAGCTTTAAGATGAACTGCTTTCTAGCCCTGCCTCTCTTCTCAGATTTAATACAAATATAGGCCATCCCATTCCACCCTGGAGTTCCCACATGTTACTAGGTTCAGTGTGGATTATTTTGGAAATTGTTGTCATTCAGTTGTTTAAGTTGTGCCCAACTTTTCACGACCTCATTTGGGATTTTCTTGGCAGAGATACTGGATTGGTTTGCCATTTCCTTCTGAGCTCATTTTACAGACAAGGAAACTGAGGAATGTACGGTTACAGGAGTTGCCCACACAGCTGATGACTGAGGCCAGTTGAAGCAGTCTTCCTGCTTCTGGGCCCACTGCTTCTTCTAGCTGCCCACTATAAAGATAAATGTACCTACTTAAGTCAAGTGACTTGAGCTCTCCTCCCATTCTGAAGATCTCAATCAGCATTGTACAAATAAAAAAACAGGCAAGATACCTAGTTGGAACAGTAAAAACATGTCACTGGAGCAGAAAAGAAATTAAAGAAATGCTGGTAATTAATTTTTTGTTGGCTCATATAAACCTTTTTATTTTGTTTTTTAACCATCACTACCTCAGTGTGGATGGAAAAACAAATGATGAGAAGTCACTGATAAGAAGGGCAAGCTTCCCATTCTCATCAAATGTGCATGAGGCCTGTCTCCAGGCAGCAGAGCCTCGCAGTGACTTGGGTTCCAGGGACAGGGACCAAAGCCACAGACAGAGAATTTCTTGAAACAGAGCAGAATGACCTGGCCCCGCTTCCTTGAAGCTGCTCCCGCTCAGCCTTAACATGGAGTAGCCACTGCTCTGGAGCTCATTGCCACATCTCTTCCCTAATACAACTTAAAGGGGAGTTTCCCCTTGTCCAGGTTCCCTCCTACCAGTGGTAAGTGCTATATAATGGCTTGTCTCTTCTCAGATCTCCTACCCCCACACACACACCTTGAAGTTTCACTGGCAGGTATTCCTTAATTCTGGCTTTTCTTAGTTCATAACAAAAAATAATCGAGACCCGTAACATCCTCTGCTGTTATTCCTTCTTCCTCCGGCTTGTCACTATGACAGCTTCCCCTCGACACTAACTTCAGTATCTCCTGAGAATGTGCTTCTTTTTGGGAGGGGTCTGTTTGTTGCTTGACACATGGGAAGTGAGTGCCACCCCCCCAAAAAAACCCAGACAGACAAAAAGCAAAAGGTAACAGGAAAAGACAGATAGACAGACATTGGTGTGACCCCTGGGAACTAATAATGGTAGTTGTAGTAATAGTAAGAATAATTGATGGATACTTGTACTTTTATGATTTATAAAATTATTTACATTATAATCTTATACTGTTATATGCAGGAGGGTATACATGAGGGTGTATACATGAGGCTTTGAATCATAGTATAATATCAGAACTTGCCTTAGAGCCCAAGGTGTCTGAGCTGGGAGGGCCCTTAGAACCCAGGAGGTCAGAGCTGGGAGAATCTTTAGAGACTCTCTTGGCCAAGCCTGTCACTGAACAGAGAGAAACTTAGACCCACAGAGGAGCAATGACTTCCCTGTTTACCTTTTCCCCAGCTTAGAGGTCCTTCTTTTTCCTCCCATTGTTTTAAATGGGACATGTAAGAATGATGAAAATCTAAGGAGGAATAACAGTAAAAACCCTTCTATAATTGTCTCTCCTCTCTCTCCCACATCATGGTTACCCAGAAAGCTTGCATGTGCTGTTTTCCCCCAGATTTACTTGTACATGTTTGCTTCATAGTGTACAATTTCAAAGTCTGATTCTTCTTGTGCAGCAAAATAACTTTTTGGACATGTATACATATATTGTATTTAATATATACTTTAACATATTTAACATGTATTGGACTACCTGCCATCTGAGGGAGGGATGGGGTGGAAGAGGGGAAAAATTGGAACAAAAGATTTTGTAATTGTCAATGCTAAAAAAATTACCCATGCATATATCTTGCAAATAAAAAGCTATAATAAAAAAAAATAAAATGGAAGAAAAAAAAAAAGAAAGAAAAGAGCAAAAATGAAATTTGAAGACTTCTGACTTTTTTCAGGCTCAGCATTTCTTAAATTATCACTCGTTGGCCTGTTTTCCAAGTCAGTTGTTTTGGATAATTAATCAATTTTTGGATTTCATTCTAATAATTTTCTTTTGTTTCTTATTTTCTTTTTCTTTTATTTCTTCTTGTCTCAGAGAATCATTAAGTTCTATTTGAGCCCTTCTAATTTTCTAATTTGGTATAATTCAAGAATTCTAATTCTTTTTTTTTAAATAACTTTTTATTGACAGAACCCATGCCAAGGTAATTTTTTACAGCATTATCCTCACTTCTGTTCCGATTTTTCTCCTCCCTCCTTCCCCACCTCTCCCCCAGATGGCAAGCAGTCCTTTACATGTTAAATAGGTTACAGTGTATCCTAGATATAATATATGTGTGCAGAACCGAACAGTTCTCTTGTTGCACAGGGAGAATTGGATTCAGAAGGTATAAATAATCTGGGAAGAAAAACAAAAATGCAAGCAGTTTATATTCATTTCCCAGTGTTCTTTCTTTGGGTGTAGCTGCTTCTGTCCATCCTTGATCAATTGAAACTGAATTAGCTCTCTTTATCGAAGAGATCCACTTCCATCAGAATACATCCTCATACAGTATCGTTGTTGGGGTATATAATGATCTCATGGTTCTGCTCATTTCACTCAGCATCAGTTCATGTAAGTCTCACCAGTCCTCTCTGTATTCATCCTGCTGGTCCTTACAGAACAATAATATTCCATAACGTTCATATACCACAATTTACTCAACCATTCTCCAATTGATGGGCATCCATCAAGAATTCTAATTCAAAGATAATTCTAATTTTGGTATATTCTAATTCTTTGAGGAGTCTGCTATTTGGGTAAGATTTTCTTCCTTATGGTTCCAAGTAATTTATTCACCTTTCAATTCTTTCCTCCACAGAGTTTTAGTTTATTTATCATTTACTTTTTTTATAAATGCTTTTTATTTTCAAAACATATGCATGAATGATTTTTCAACATTGACCCTTGCAAAGCCTTGTGTTTTAAATTTTCCCCTCCTTCCCTTTCCCCTCTCCCCTAGATGACAGGTATATATATGTTAAACATGTTAAGATATATATCATTTACTTTTTTTTTTTTAATCTCTCATTTCATTTCTTTTAGATACTCTTATAGCCCTTGTGGTCAAGACATTTTTTTTTCCTTTGAGACCATATTTGTAGTTATGGATTTACTCTTTGTTTGGACTAACCTCATGGATATCCTTTGGCTCAAAATTCCTTAATAGTGTTTGGTGTTTTTCCGGCTTAGCCCTGACTCTAGCCTCAGTCTGGGGCCATCCAAACTCTTGAATGGAATTGTGGAGCCTTATTTGATCCTGACCTGTTTCCTGGTTTCCTCACTGGTCTATGTTTCCCTTTGTATTAGTCTTCAGATTTCTGGCAGGTTTCCTTCTGTACTTCCAGGCAGAGCTCTACAGCCTTCTGGCCCCTTGAAGCATCCCATCTTCTGGTCTGAGCTCCCATCCTCTTAGAGGCTTCCCCAAGTAGGGCCCCTGGAGGGTCCCTATCAGGGCATGGCTACAGGATTCTTACCTGGTCCCCAGACTTCAGGCTAGCTTCTACAGTGGAACCCTTTTCCAATCCCCATGACTTCCCAACTTCTTATGGTGCAGCCCTGAGCCGGATGGAGGAACTTTGGATTTCATGATGGTTATTTGATCTGGTGCCCTATTTAGATCATTGTTGGAGTACATGTGGGAAAGCCAGGAGCCTCTGCAGCCTTCCATGGTGCCATGTTCACTGGAATGCCTAGGCCCCTTGTGCCCTTTCTGACTCAGAGTTTGCATTGACAGAGGCCCACTCACTGCACAGGCATGCTTCTTCTGGTATTTTGGTTTTCCAAAATTAGAAAATCTGTAGCATCAGAGGGAGAATGTTGATCCTAAAAAGACAAACTTTTATGGTATTAGAGAGTTAGGGACTATTCAAAATGGTCTGATATTTCCCAGCTGTTGCCCAAGTTTCTCTCTATTGTACAAAGCACTGGGAATATAAAGAGAAAAAAAATCAAAATGTCATCTACCTTCAAAGAGGTTCCATTCTACCCGAGGATATAACATGTCCACAAATAAGTATGAACAAGTTTGAATTAGGAGGGAGATCTCGAATAACCAGAGGAGTTAGGAAAGGCTTCCAGAAGCAGGGGATTGCCAGGTGGAACCTTAAAGAAACTAGGTTTCTGGGGAGGGCATTCTAGGCATGGAGGATTACCTATGCAAAGGCATGAAGAAGGGAAATGGACCGTCGAATTTGAGGGACAGCAAAATGAGCCAGTTTGTCAGCAAGGTGCTGACATGCATGCAAAGGGGAATAATGTAAAATAAATCTGTAAAGGTAATCTGGAACCGTATTGCCAGGGGTTTAAATGCTGAGCTGAAGCATTTTATCTTAGAGATGAAAATTCTTGAACAGGAAAGTGGTATGGTCAGACCTATGTTTTTGAAAGACTGACAGAAGTGTAGAAGATGAATTGCTCCAACCAAGTTAATCACTTCCATGTCTTCACTGTCCTCCTCTTCCTCAGTGCCTAGCTCATACTTCTAAATATCCTGTGGATAAAGACAGAAACAGAGAGATAAAGAGAAACAGAATCAAAGAGGAAAGATTCAGAGACAGAGATTAGGAATAGAAGAAAGGGGAAAGAGAGAGAGAGAAAAGATAGAGAGAGAGAAGAGATACTGAGAGAATAAGGAATACAAAGAGAGGGAGTGAACAGAAAGAAAGGAGGCAGTAAAGGAAGATTGTATTCCTAAGGGAGAATGAGTCATCTGCAAATACCCTGAGTCATCCTTCCTCTTCTCATCCCCATCCCTTGGGTGACCACAGGCTGGCAAAGCTAGCTCAAGCAGCCTTCAGTGGAGGGATCTTAGTGGGAAGGGACCTGACCTGGTTCAGTTATAATAATCATTCCAATTTCTGAAGCATTTTAAGGCTTAAAAAGCATTTTCTTCTCAGTAGCCAGGTAGATGCAAGCATGATTGGTATCCTCAATGCAATTCTAGAAATATAAGGTTTACTTACTATAGTGAAGGCGTGGGTTAATGAGCATTGGATATTCAAACCCAAAACGAGGCCCCGAAAGCTCAAAGAAGACCCCAAAACCCCACTCCTTTTCCTTGTACCATCCTGCCTCTCCCAGATCCTCTTTGTGACCTGAGATGTGGGCCTCAGCTTTCCCATCTGTGATGTGAAAGGACTGAATCAGAAGGCCCTTTGGATCTCTGCCCACTATGATATTTTGTGGTCTACTTTTTCATGGAAATATTGATTGATTGAGCAGGGAGTACCCTCCAGTGTCCTCCTCCTGCAGTGCCTCCTGAGGCACAGAAGAAAACTTGGCGGAGGCCAGCTGCCAGGTCTTAGAGTGTGGGCCCAGGGATGGGCGGTAGGTCTGATGGAAGGCCAGCTTAGTGAATGCCGAAAAGCTCATCCCTGGATTGGCTACACGGGTCTCACAGGAATTACCCACACCAGCAAAATCCCTGTGCTTGCATACGCCGTAGGCTGGGAAATTATCGGCCTGCCTGTGGCTGCGCTGGCCGGACTCGGCCTGTCACCTGCCCCCTCATTCCTCTCTGCTGGCACTCCCTCGGCCAGTTGGACAGAGAAGGAGATAAGCTGGTGACTTTCCTCCAGCCCACGACAGCTGCCTCCTCCTCCAGGGGCCTGCTGGACCTTATGTCAGTCTCTTCACGCCCCCTCCCAGGGAGAACACCATGCTTGCCGTGGCCTGCAGGGATTGGTCAGGACTTTTTCCCAGCCGGGGTGGCCACCTGTGGCTGTCTTTCAGCAGTCCTGCTCGAGTCTCAGAGTGAGAGGAGCGATTCGGCCCCAAGGGGAGCACACAGGACCGGAACACACCATCCCCAGGTAAGGGGGGGCCTTTTCTTCTTTCTGACCCTCCAGACTACGCTGGTGGAAAAGCCTGTGGGCACGCCTTCTTTTCAGGCCAGGCAGTGAGTCCGATTCCCAGGCCTTGTCCATGCTCCGATGGACCAGGTTCAGCTGGACTTCGTGCAGTCCAGGCCTGACAAATGCATTGGATAGACTTGGGGTTATTTGTGGAGGCACTTTCTTACTAGTCAGCAGTACTGGGAGACTTGTGTTTCCGGTCCTCTTCATTGTCTTGTGGAAAGTTTCAGGTTAAAGGTCCCTATCTCTGCATGTGAGGAGAGGGAGGAGTCTTTCTAGATGGCCCTTCTTTAAGAACTGATTCACCTGCGGGGGGGCAAGGGCTGCCAAAAGTAAGCTCTGTGGACGCCTTCCCTTCGGGGCCATCTCCTTCAAGGTTATAACAGAACTGGGGGGGGTAGCTCCAGAGCATCCCAGTAATGGGGAGATCCCCAGACTGAGTTGGGTTCTGGTCCCAGCTGGGATGCTGATTCACCCTATCTGGGCCTTAATTCCCTTAGCAGCAAACAAAAGGAGTGGATATTTTCTGTCTCAAGTCCTTTTTAGCTCTGGCGTTATGTGAGGTGTCCTAGACAGAAGACTTGCTTTCTTTCTTTGGCCCTGCTACTGACTTCTGACTGCGGGCAAATCTACTCTCTGAGACTCAGTTTCCTTATCTTTAAAATGTGTAGATGAGTTCTGAGGTGCCTCCCAGCCATCCTCTCCTTTAAGCTCCCTCTGAGCTATTAGGGTTGAATCTCCAAGTTAGATTAAACCAGTACCCGAAGATGGCAGGATTTAGAATTGATAGCAATCTTAGAAACCATCTTGCCCCAGCTCCTTATTTACAGAAAAAGGGCCCTTATAAATTAAGTGACGTGCCCAAGACCACCCTCATACTGAGTTGGCAGAGTTAGGGTTGGTACTCAGATCCCCAAGCATGCTTTGCCTCTCGAGCCAGGGCCAGGGGGTAGTATGGGAGTTATTTCCACGAGTTATCTTCTCCCAATCAGAGCCCATCCTGTCCACCCAGTCCTTGCCTCTTCCCCATCTTCACCCATTATTCCCCAAGTAGGCAGGTTCCTGATCTGCCTAAGGAATAGCTAATGAAAGGTAATGAGTTCCCCATCACTAGAGGCATTTAAACAGTCCACATGAGAACCTGTCAGGAAGGTTACTTTGAACCACCCCAGTGGTCCCTTGGAGATCTCACAGTCTGTGAAATCTTCACCTTTTTCGTTTTAACCAAGAGAATTAAGGCCATTGTCCATCCCTCCTTTGGCCGTGGTAAAGGAGAGCAACTAACAGTGACTGGGGGCAACTTGACCTTATCCTGAACCATCAGGACGGTTAGAAGACAGGCCAAGAAAAGTGAGGGCCCCCCAGAGAGCTGAGTGCGGTGGAAGTGAAGGGGGAACTGGAGGCTCCTCCCTCCCAATGGGCGGGAGTCGCTCAGGCAGCTGTCGGCGCCGAGAGGCAGGAGCCGCCCCAGCAGCAGCTCCGGGTGGCCCAGATCTCCAGGCTGAAAGGAACTTTCCTACGCCGGGCCCAGGACCTGGCCCAGGACCTGGCCCTGAGAAGCTCTCAGAGGCCATCTGGTTCAGCGCCTCATTTACAGAGGCACAAGCAGAGCCAGGAGAGGGAAGCACCCGGCCCGCGCCCACAGGAGTGGGGGGGAAGGAGCTCAACGCTGGGGTACAGCCCTCCGCCTGATGAGAACTCTTTCTAGATCACTTATCCCATAGTTACTCTCAGCTCTTCTTTCTCTCTCTTTGGTTTGGTTCACTCTGGCATCGCAAGAAACATTAATGATGATGATAATAATAACATTCATAAAGCATCTTAAGGTTAACAAATTACTTGTGTTTGTTCTGCAACAATAAGTAGAAGTACCATTATTATAATACCCATTTTAGAGATAAAGAAACTGAGATTAAGTGACTTGTCCAAGATCCAACAGCTTTTGTATAATTCATCCTCAGGATTTCCTGACTCCTAAATCTAGCCCTTCACCTACCATGGTTTTGGTGCTTATTTTTATTTTCACATTTATTTATGGAATAAAAAAAGCATTTTCATGACATAACATAATAAAAAGGTGATTTCACATAAAACACATATACATTCCTTTTAAATATATAATAAAATCACTGTGTACATTTCTTTTTTCTTCCCTCCCCCCACCTTAGGGATAGCTATCATTAGACACAAATAGGTACATATATTTAAAATTAAAATTATTCAATATATATTCTATTTTCTCTGGATCTTTGATATTATTTTTTCTAATTCAGGAACTTTTTTTTTAGTATTTCAATTGGGATGGTATTGAATATATAAATTAGCTTAGGTAAAATTGTCATTTTATTATATTAACCTTGCCTGCCCATCGACAACTAATATTTCTCCAATTATGTAAATCTGATTTTTCTGCATAAAAATGTTTTGGTATAATTTTGTGTATATTATTTTGTAAACACTGCCCCTACGAGCTTCTGTCTCCCTTCTCTGCCGTGCTCTGGAGCTAGAGGGTTATGGTGGCGACTGCATGACCTGTTCAGACAGCTTTTCCATGTTTCCTTTGGTTCTTTAAGAATCAAAGTCACTTTGGAGTGTCCAAAGATCCTTGCTCTCAGGAGATTCCGAGGTCTGGGTCCAGGAATAAGTTCACAATGCTGAGGAGCTCAGGGGCTCATGTACCCCCAAGATTTTAAGGAGTGTTGTAGGCCCCTGCCTCTGAGTCACCGATGGACACTGGGGCCTGGCTTCCACCAAGATGGCAGCTCTGAACGTTGGCTGGAACTCCTTGGTGGGAGAGGTGGCCCAGAGCCCGGGCCTGGCGGGCACTAACCCACGAGGGCATCTCCTGCTGGCTGTTTTCCCACTTCTGGCCTCAGATCTCATCTGTAAAATGGGAATAACTCCAGCTTATTAACTTCTGCTTTTTTATTGGGCACTTTCATCATCATTGTCCCATCTGAACTTCAAGGTCTGGGTAGATCAGGAGGATCTCCTGATCCTTCTCTTTCTAGCCCCTGATTTAAGAGCTGAGGATTCAGAGCTGGAAGAACCTAAGAGAGCCTCTGCGCCCTTCCTCCCATTTTACAGATAAGTAAACTATGTCCCAGATCAGGGAAAGGACTTGGGCAAGGTCTCACATACGGTAGGTGGCTGGTCCAGGGCTCCTGAACCCTGTCCAGTATTCTTGACCCTTTATTGCTTTTACATGAAAAAAAAGGGTTTAATGGGAGAGAAGGGAGAGGGGTGGTCTTGGGATTGATTCTAGTAATCCCTGTCTCTACCCACAGGTCAAAAATCCCATTATTTCCCTTCTCCTTTGAAGGGCGGTAAATGGCAAGGTTCATGTAGTCAGTCTAGGGCTGAACTGTCCAGTCATGGAATATTGACCCTGGAAGGGGCCTTAAAGATCCCCTAATCTAGCCCTTGCATTTTTAAAAAATGGGTTAAAATGTTTAAAAATAAATAAAATATAATATAATATATATGATATAATAGTATATTGATATATCATTATTTATTAATTTATATTAATATGTAATTAATATAATTCTATAAATAATTACTATAAATAATGTATCATATATATAATTTATTCACATAATTGTTTAATTATATAATTATACGTGTATGTATTATATATTACATATATAATTATATAATTATTTATATATGTTATATATAATATAAAAGAAATAGTACTATAAATGTTATCATTAATATAACTTAATATTAATAGTTATTACATAATATAATAGTAATATAAATAAATATATAAATATAATATAAATTTTAAAAATTAAAATCAATAAAATAAAAAATTACCTTTTGTTGTTACAGCACATTTGTGTCCAAATATATCCCTCTACTAACCTGCAAGCCATTCCTTGTTAAATGTGTGTGTGTGTGTGTATTTTAAAGGGAAAGTTAAAAAATCAGTTCAGCAGAATCAAAAAATCATCAGTAGTTGTCCATACATAATGTTCCACCTGAATTCAAACCTGGCCTTATGTGATGGTGGGAAAGTCCTTACCCTCTGTCTGCCTCCATTTCCTCACCTCTGGAATGGGAATAATAACAGCACCAACCTCTCAGGATTGTTGTGAGGACTAAATGAAACAATATTTGTGGAGCCCTCATGCATAAGCCTGGCACATAGTAGGTGCTTAGAAGTGCTTGTTTCCTTCCTTCCTTCCTTCCACACCCTTAGTCCCCTACCTACCCTTGCAATAAAAAGAGGGAAGTTCATTTCCTTAACTCTTTTTCTGGAGCAAAGCTTGATCATTACAATAATAATAACAACAACATTTATATCCTGCTTTAAAGTCTGTAAGGTACTTGGCAGACATCTCATTGGGTAATATTTCCACAATGACCCTGGGAGGTAGGTGCTGTTATTGTCCCCATGTTACAGATGAGAAAACAGAGGCAGGCGGAGGTTCAAGTGAGGTCACACAATCAGTGTCTAAGCTGGACTTGAGCTTGGGCTTCCTGAGTCGGGCCCCCAGCGCCTCCGGGCGCAGCATTCAGCTTCATTTCATTATTTTCTCCTTGACTTTGCTCCCTCCAGGTGGCTTCAGTTCCTATAAATCTTCCCAGGCTCCCCGCAATTCCTCCCATTTAATGTTCCTTCCGCATTCCGGGACATTCATGAGCAGAGGGGCCATGGTGGCAGCACTAGGAAGGGCCTGCCTCTGGGGCGCGCGAGACCCCCTCAGCACTCCAGGCAGCTCTCACAGAGGGTCTTCGTGCATATGATCCCACGGGCGCTCGGTCATTCCTAGCCTCCCGACTTAAACAGCTTAGAAAATAGAGGCACAGAGAACAGGGGTGACTTGCCTTAAGTCCCATAGCACGTTAGTGACAGTTCAGTGCAAACTGATCTAGACCCAAAATCTATCCACTACAGAAGCGACTTCCACTGTAACCCCCAAGTTGGCTCTTCTATAAACCCCAAGGCTTGGACTTCAACTCCTAGCCATGCTACTGAGCCCTACTTAGAACCTTCCCACCTCTGACCTCCCATGTTCTAAGGGCCTTCCCAACTCTGACATTCTGGGTTCTAAGGGCCCTCCCAGCCCTGACATTCCCTGTTCTAAGGGCCCTCCCAGCTCTGATCTCCTGGGTTCTAAGGGCCCTCCCAGCTTTGACATTCCTTGTTCTAAGGGCCCTCCCAGCTCTGACGTTCCTTGTTCTAAGGGCCTTCCCAGCTCTGACATTCCCTGTTCTAAGGGTCCTCCCAGCTCTGACATTCCGTGTTCTAAGGGCTCTCCCAGCTCTGATATCCTGGGTTCTAAGGGCCCTCCCAGCTCTGATCTCCCGGGTTCTAAGGGCCCTCCCAGCTTTGACATTCCTTGTTCTAAGGGCCTTCCCAGCTCTGACATTCCCTGTTCTAAGGGTCCTCCCAGCTCTGATATCCTGGGTTCTAAGGGCCCTCCCAGCTCTGATCTCCCGGGTTCTAAGGGCCCTCCCAGCTCTGACATTCCCTGTTCTAAGGGCCCTTCCAGCTCTGATCTCTTAGGTTCTAAGACCCTCCCAGCTCTGATCTCCTGGGTTCTAAGGGCCTTCCCAGCTCTGATCTCCTGGGTTCTAAGGACCCTCCCAGCTCTGACATTCTGTGTTCTCAGGGCCCTCCCCATTGCTATCCTGGGTTCTGAGGTCTGTACTAGCCTTAAGTTCTTTCTTTACTCAGAAGAAAGGTTCCCAGAAAAGCTGCATATAAATTTCATTTTTTAAAAACATAAAACTCCATTTTGTAAGTAACCTCCCACGCACCCTGTTCATAGCTAACTTTTCTTCTAGGAAAGGGTCTCCGTGAGAAGTGTGTGATGTCCCTCTGAGCCAATTCCTGCTGTTTGAGGAGCCTGGTCTCAATATGGCAACAGGGGACCTTGAAGTGCTGGACAGGGGTCTGGGCTGCCCCGAGACCATTGAGGAGCTGACCATGTCAGTGGAGAGATCCAGGAAACAATCACAGGAGGAGAAAGCCAAAGGTACCTGGATCCGTGGGCTACTTCATTTTGGTGTAGGGCTGTTATTTTATATAAAAGACTCATTCTTGAAAAGCGTTCATGAAGTCACATCCTGAATTCCCTGCTAACCTTTCGTAATCATTCCTTCTGTAACAGTTTTCCTGTACCTGCTTCTTTTGGAGAATCTTGGACTCTGGGGCAGCTAGATGGTTCTGGCCTGTAGGCAGAAGGACTCGAGTTCAAATCTGGATTCAGAAACTTGCTAGATGTAGACCCTGGGCAAGTCACTTAACCCCAATTGCCTCACCAAAAAAAAAAAAAACCTTGTACTCTTAGAATAGTGAAATCCACAGTGGGTTTGGACCTTAGAGCAATCTAGTTAACCAATCCCTTGCTTTTATTTTTTTTTTCATTTTATTGGATTATTTTACCTATTCACATTTAAAATGATAAGAGCTTTCTATTTGCCTCCATTTATCTCTAATATTGCCATTATTCTGAGGTAAGATTTTCCCCACTATTCCTCTGTATTTTTTTCTCTTCAATTACTTCAGCTTAATCTATTTCAAAACAACTCTATTCTCACTTGTTCTCTTCTCATACTTATGTCCCATCCTCCCCTCCCCATATGTTTCCCCTTTGCTTACTTTTAGAATTTTGCTTAACTTATTAGTTCCTTTTTATTTCTTCCTTTTGTCTAATTATCTAATTCTTCCCCTTTTCCAAAACCCTTTCAGTTAAGTAGTCAAGAAAAATCCACCTTTTGCCCCAGTTCAACTTGTTTTGATCATTAGCTTTTAAAATTTCATTTCCTGTGCCTTTTTCTGAAAAATATTTATTTTCTTCCCCCCTCGGCATTATTTTGCCTTTCTGCCTATTCTGGACTAATATTTTTTTGCTCATATCTAAGCCTTAATACTTAATAAGTCACTTTTTGTTTCTGTATTCCTCATGGAATTAATATAGCTATAGCTATTTGCTTTCTTCTAAATCATTTCTGTAGGACACGAGGTGACACAGGGGCTACAGCCAGGAATCAGTAGGACACTGAGTTCAAATCTGCCCTTAGATACATATTGGATGTATGATCCTGGGCAAGTCACTTAACCCTGTTTGCCTCAGTTTCCAAAAACCGTAAAATCAGCTGAAGCAAAAACAAACCACTCTAGTATCTCGCGTAGAAAACCCCAAACATGGTCACAGAGAGTTGGACTCAACTGAATGCTAACAAGAAAAGTTTCTAAATTGTCGCCTAGTTGATCTTCTCCCCTCCCCCCAATCTGGTCCCCTTTTAGAATTGTGCCTCATTCTTAGAAATCTCAGTTCCTGCAGGTTTTACAAGCAATATTTCATAATACATTCACAAGACATTTTCCTATGTCTCTGTGCAGTTCATTATTAACTTTTCTCATTTTTTTATTCCTATTGCTATGAAATCTCTACTCCAATCTATGGTCTCCACTCTTCCTAGTATCATTTGCCCCGAGGGCTCAGATTCCCCTTCTCCTGAGTCAGGATATGGGGTCCCTCAGTGCCAGATATTTGCAGATTCAACCTCCCTCAAACCCTGGCTCAGAACCCCCTCTCCATGGATCTCTCTTCTTCTCTGCTAGTGTTCATCAGCAGTACCTGCCCCACTCCTGAAACTAGATTTCCCTCTTTCTGTTTGAATGCTTCCCTCTGCATCATCACCATTCTCCCATAGCATCTCTTCTTGACAGATTAGGATTTATTTCTCCTGGGCCTTGATCAAGGCATTTCACTTGTTACCTCTCCTCCCCCCTATTATGCACGCTCCCATTCTGAATTTGGTCCCACAGAAACACTGACTCACTTGAAGGCAGGGTGTTGGGAAGGGCAGCCCTTAACATTTGGGGCCCATCTCTCCACCATCTTCTTTTCCACTTCTGCTTTTGCCCTTGTACTTTTAGAAAGAAACCTCTTAATGGTCTTTGTTATTCTTTTGTTGTCCTTGGTTGTATTTTTTGTTTACCTTTCTTGTGTTTCTGTTGTCTGAGGTTTTTGAAGAAAAAATAATTTGTTCAGATCTAGTTTTCTTTGAGGAAGCTTCAAATGCCTCCTCTTTAGTGAAGGTCCTTTTTCCCCCCCATTAATGGTTAGGCTCAGGTTTTCAGCATATGTTACTCTGGGTTGCTCATTAGAACACGTTATTCCATACCCGGCGGGGGTGTCTGATGGATGCCAAATAGTCTTGTGTAATTCAGTTTCCTTTCCTTAATATATGAGGGCCTGGTTGCTTGCAGAATTTGTTGTCAGTGGTTATTAAATTTAACTACCATGTGTCTTGGAGTTAATAGTGTGGTTTTTGAATTCTTATGTCCGCTGCATATATTCCGAACTTGAAATCAGTGTTTTGCTTGTATGGAGATCGTTTCCTTCGAATGTTATGGCTGTTTGCCTCTCTTCTTTCTCCTTCACTTCTATGTAGTTGCATTCGCAATCAATCAGTTATTCTCTCTTTTGTTTCTTTAGGATGACTACAATTTCAAGTCTTTCTTTTCTGCCAATTATTTCTTCTCTGCAGGCCATAAATTTTGTTTTCAGACTTCTTAATTCTCTTTTAAACCATTTGGTAACATCCTGCTGTTTTGTTGTTTTTTTGAATATTTATTTAAAACTAAATAAAAATGTTTAAAAAAACAAAATAGAAAAACAAAGACAGAAAAAGGAAAATTAAAAAGGAAAAACAAAACATTGTTATGTGGCTTAGAATGGTGAGTGACTACCATACAATAAAAAAAAGCTGGAGATATCTCTAGGAGCAAAACAAATTATACTTTCTTGTATAGAAAGTATATTATTGTATAATAAGAAAGCAGGCATCTTGGAGACAGGTTTAACAGTTTAAATAGTCCCTAATACAAATAACCCTCCTAGCACAGACCCTCACCCTCATTGGCTGAGGGTCTTACATTCTAAACCTGGGAACTACTCAGAAAATTGGACTTTGGTCAGTAAGTACATAGCTGCCCATATTTGACTGAGGTAGGAAGAAAATGATGTCATGGGGGGATAGCAGGAAGGGGAAGTTGGTATGTCCTTGGGCCCACTCCAACTCTGGGGTACATGAAGCCTCACGCCTTAGAGATCTCACTCCATCTCGTTCATTGTGTGCTCAGAAGAACATCAGGGAGGATTCAGTATATGTAATAATAAATTGAATATTTGTAAGAATAAATTGAAATTTCCATTTCAAGAAAGCAGTAGAAGTTACGTAAGACATTATATTCATGATTGTCCGTTTTTTCTTTGCTTCCTTGAAGGTTATTCTTTTCTTTTCTGATGTGTGCTTTTTGCTTTATTCTTTGTTTCTTCCTTTCCTCCCCACCCCCACCCCCAAGCAGGTTATATTTAAATACACACACGTAATACAGATTTACACATATGTAGCTGTGCACCTAAAAACATTCATTCCCTCTAGAATGAAACGAGGTTTCACTTTGTCTGTGATCAGTGATTCCTGGGGCAGTTTCTTGGGAATCCATAGATGTCCATTCATTTCCTCGCATTATTTATTCATAATGTTGAATCCCAAAAATGGCGCAGTAAATTAACAAGCTCAGGATGAGCGAAGCAGTCTACACATTGAATACGTTCCTGCAGGAAGTGAGTGTGAAACTCAAAATGGGCTCGCAAAGTCCGCTCTCTCCTTCCCCGGCCACAGAGCCCCTCCCTCACCTTTGCACCGGCTGGGCTGAGGAAGTTCACATTCTCTCCTGATCCTCCCACAGCCTCCACCCCTTCCCATGCTTCCTGGCCAGCTCCACACCTTACTCGTCATTAAAATGAGCCTTGGCTCCTCCTGGGGAGAACAAGTTCATACTCATGAAGCAATTAAGTATTCCTCCTCTTGCTAAGCTATGACCTTTGCCCTACTTTCAGCTTTTTTAGCTATACGACTAATTCTGTCGGTTTTACCTGGTTTCAAGTCATTTCGGGAGCTCCGTGCTCCCTCCTTTGGACTGTTTCCATTTTCAGACTTCCTGTTTTCCTCTCTTTGGAAACATAACTGTCGTTTCTCACAAAAGATGCCTGAACTCTTTTACCTGATGTGGAGGTTATATTCCTTTCAGTTTCAATATCTTCTCACTTGGTTTATCTGCTCATGATAAATGTCTTTAACTAAATTTCCCTTCCCTATCCCCACTGTAGCAAGCAATCCAATACAGGTTAAATACATGCAGTTCTTCTAAGCATATTTTGCTATGCCAAAAAAAAAAAAAAATCAGATCAACAGGGACAAACACAAGAAAGTTAAAAAAAAAAACAAAACAAAAAAAAAACAAGCAAACAAACAACAAAAAAGGTGGAAATACTGTATTTTGATCCACATTCAGTCCTCACAGTCCTGTCTCTGGGTGCAGATGGCTCTCTCCATCACAAAGCTCTTGGAAATGGCCTGAATCAGATCATTGTGGGAAACACCCAAGGCCATCACAGTTGATCATCATGTGATCTTGTTGCCCTGTATGATGTTCTCTTGGTTCTTATCACTTTACTCAGCATCAGTTCATGGAAGTCTCTCAGGCCTTTCTGAAATCATCCTCCTGATTGTTCCTTTTTTTTCTTTTCTTTATATTGGAAAGCTTTTTATCGTAGGTAAGGTGGGACAGCTGGACAGAGGTTAGATGATTCCAAATTTGTTGGCAACACCCAGAGCCTCATAGTCTGGAGCACCGGGCCTTCTCTCCTGCAGGCTGGAGCGGGCGCTGACCTTGGCCACGGCCAGGCCCTGCCGCTTCTTTATGGCCTGCTGGAGCTGAACCTTGCTGGCCTGGACGTCCACAAGACAAGGCTGTTGCCCTAAGTCTTCTTCACAGCAGACTCAGTGGTCAAGGGAAACTGAACTTTTCCCAGGGCTGCCCTCGAAGTCTTAGTGTCAGGGCCCTGGAAGGTGTGGGATGTTCAGACCTTTAGATGGGGGCTTTCAATACCACCCTTTTGGCCTTCAAAGCCTTAGATTTGGCTTTTATCTTGGAGAGGGCAATGGCTTCCTTCTTCATCTTTGGTGCCATCTTGGGGGAAAGACCTCACCATTCCTTACAGAGCAATAATATTCCATCACATTCATATGCCACAATTTACTACAACCATTCTCCAATTGATGAGCATCCTTTCATTTTCCAGCTTCTAGCCACTACAAACAGGGCTGCCACAAACATTTTGGCACATACAGGTCCCTTTCCCTTCTTTAGTGTCTCTTTGGGATCCAGACCAAGTAGAGACTGCTGATCAAAGGGTGCACAGTTTGATAAACCTTTGGGTATAGTTCCAAATTGTAGAACCAGTTTTTTTAATTTAAAATTTTTTCTTTCTCCTTGAGGCAGTTGGGGTTAAGTGACTCGCCCAGGGTCCCACAGCCAGGCAGTGCTAACCCTAACCCTCCTGACTTCGGGGCTGGTGCTCTGTCCACCGCGCCCCCTAGCTGCCCTAATAACAGTTCTGTGATGTGGAATGGAGAGAGGGGACTTGGGACAGGAAGGGGCCGGCCCAGGCTGGGGGGGGTGGTCCCTGCAGTGACCCTCTCTCATTCACCCCTGTCTAATGTCCTCCCTAGGTGATGAGCAGGAGGTGAGCAGCCAAGCGCAGGTACGTGGTCCACAGAAAGGGTTTTGGGGTAAAAAGACAAGTCAAAAGGAAAGTCCCCAATCAGGGCTGGGGGACAGCAGCTCAAGGACATCACCGCAGACACTGCCCCCCCACAGCCGCCAAAGCCGTGTCCGTCCCCAGCCCAGAGGGCCAGAGCTCGGAGCGACCCTGGCCCTGGCGGCCTCGCCTCCTCGTCCAGATTTATTCCCCGACTGCCCTTTCACCAGCCAAACTGGCCCTCCTTGCTTGGCATCCCACCCCTGCCTGTGTGCCCGTGCCCAGCACTCTCTGGGCTCCAAGCACAGGGGGCAGCCCAGAAGGGGCCGGGAAGGCCGGGCCGTGGGCTCCTCGTGCTGCCGTTCCCAGCAGCGCTCAGCCTGGCCCTTGTGGCCACCTGGTAATGTCTGGGAGTTGGTGCCCGCTGAGCTCCAGCAGCTGTGAAGCTTCACACACCGAGGCTCTGTGGGGAGCCAGTTATCCCCTTCTCAGGGCGGCTTCGCTGCCGGCTTCTTCTTCCCGGGCTAGGGGCCGATGGAGGAGGAGCAGGCCCTGGATGGGGAAGGCTCCCGGGGGGCCAGGCCCTCGAAGGCCAAGGCAGAGAAGGAGAGAGGGAAGACCGCTGCAGGTGAGGCCCGGGGGCAGCAGGCCGGGAAAGGGCAGGGGCAGGGCCAGGGGGCAAGGGCAGGGGCTGGGGCAGGGATGGGGGTGGGGCCTGGGCTGGGGCAAGGGCGGGGCCTGGGCAGGGGCGGGGCCTGTGCAGGGATGGGGGCGGGGGCAAGGGCGGGGGCGGGGGCGGGGCCTGGGCTGGGGCAGGGGGCAAGGGCAGGGGCAGGGGCAGGGGCAGGCACTCAGATGTTAAAAGGTTTGGAAAAGGGCGGCTGCCTCTGAGAAGCAAAGCCGGGCTTTGGCCAAGTTGCCCTTAGTGTGTGACCCGGGCTAAGTCCCCTCTCCCCTGGGCCTCCCTTTCTCCGCCTGCGGAAGGAGGGGTGCCCCAGGGGTCCCTAAAGTGTTTCCCAGCCTTATTCTGACTCCTGGTCCCGGCTCCCCAGCTCCCAAGAGCGCCCCGACCAGGAAGAAAAGCAAGGCCCCGTCCCAGCCCCAGCTGAAGCTGCCGCGGGCCCTGGGGCCCGGGAGCGACGAGCTGCCTTGGGGAGAGATCACCCTCAACAAGTGCCTGGCGCTGGCCTCCGTCGTGGCCGTCCTGAGTGTGGCCTTCCAGGTGTTCCAGGGTAAGGCGGCCGGCAGATGGGGGGCCCTCGGGCGCTCCCGGCCCACGGGCCCCTTGGCCCCAGCCTGTTTCAGGCCAAGTCCCTCCCTCAGCCCCCTCCCAGCTGGGAGCAGGGGGCTGGATTCTCCCTGAGCCTCCCCTTCAATCCCATTCCCAAGACAAGATGGCGGAGGACCTGACCCTGGAGAGGGAGGGGCTGTGACCCCCAGGTCGGAGGCTGGGCCTGAGGCTCTATTCCTTCCCCCCAGTGGGGAGCCTTGGAGTGAATGACCTGGTGTGAGGGGGCCCTTGCCCAGACTGGACCTTGTCTCCTCTCACTGTCAGAGCTGTCCCAGCCCAGGAGTTCTGGGCTCCCTGTTCTTAGAGCACTGCCTGGGCTGAGGGGGGGGCGCCGGGAGAGGGACCCTGAGCAGCAGCAGCAAGTCGGGCTGGTGTGGAAGGGAGAACAAAGGGGCTTTCCCCAATTTGTCGGGAGCCCCTGCTCTGCCCGCTTGGGGGTGACCGAGCCCTGGGCTTCTCTTTCCTCAGATGTCATTGATGGGGAGGACGAGGGCCCCGAGGCTGCCCCTGCCCTGTGGGCCTGGCCGGGAGGCAGTGCCCCAAGGGACAGCCAGCCCAAACTGGTAAGGAGGGGGGAGACTCCCCAATGAAGAGAAGGTCAAACGGCTGCACCGCCATGTTGTAGCTGAGTCTGATGGAAGCTCCCTCACATCAGCACCAGGGGCAACTGCGGGGCCTCTTGTTGGCCCCTGGGAGCCAAGACCAAGCTCATCCTGGGCCCCAGGGCCGGGGGGGAAGGAGGGGGCATGTCCTGACTGGGGCACCAAGAGGCGGCCCCTCCCGAGCGCCCACAAGCCTGCCCCCTGGGCCTCCACTGACCTCCTCTCACCTGTTCCACCCGAGGCAACCCCAGACATGGCCAGGGTCTCTGCCCCTCTGGCCACAAGCCCAGCCAAGGTCTTTGTTCTTCAAACAGCCCAAGCCCAAAGACTGGGCCAAAGCCTCGGCGCCAGCCCCCCCACCGGGGCCCAAGTCCCCTGTGAAGGACACACCCGAGGCCGCCCCCAAAGAGCAGGAAGCAGAGGCCAAGGGGAGCCCGGCCCCGGCCCCCGAAGCAGCCGTCCCGCCTGAGGAGTCCCCACCGAACTCCCAGCCAGCCCAGTCTGAGAAGCCGGCCGGGGCTGCGATGCCCAGGAAGGAGGAGAAGGCCAGAAGCCGGAAGGGCCTCCGGGAGGACAGGGCCGAGCCCCCGTGGAGGGAAAGGAAGGAGGGCAGCCACGGGCCCAGGCCGCGCCGAGAAGAGCCCGAGGAGGCTCCCCGCCGGCCCTGGGAGCGGGAGCACAGGCACTCTGGCCGGCGGGAGGACCCCAAGAAGGCCCGGGATGGACCCAGGAGCAAGAGGGAGGAGCAGCGGGGGCGCCAGAAGCACGAGGACAGGGAGAGGTTCTTCCCCAAACAGAAGCTTCGAGAAGGGAAGCGCAGGGACTGAGAAGGCCCAGGGGCCCAGCCCCACCTCAGGGGGCCCAGCCCTGCTCCCTGTGATTCCTGCTGCCCTCCCAGTCCACATCCTGGCTTGGCCATTTACTCTCTGGGTGACTTAGTCTCTCTGAACCTCAGTTTCCCGTTTTGGAAAATGAGATCTCATACCAGTGGGGTGACTGTGACCCCTGGGGGCTGACCTGGGGGGTGGATTGGGTGTGCAGCCTCGCCAGTGGGGTCCTAGAGCGCCCATCCCCCTTCATGGCCCCAGGCTGGCCAGGAAGGTAAGAGATGAGCCCTGAACCACCCTCCCCACCCCTCCCCCATTCTCCTGAGATTGCTCCGTGTTAGTAAATATTTAAAAATAAAGCCCCTCCTTGGACTGAGGCTGAGCAGGATCTTCTCTGAGCTGACTGGTGCGCTCTGAGCTCTGGCCTGATTAGGAGGCTCCTGCCTGGGGGCTCCTGGGAAAGGTCCCGGGGCTCTACCTGTACAAAGCACCCATTTCTCACCTTCAAAAGAAAGCCTTTGGAAAACTATCAATATAATTGGCCATATTAATAACCAAATTAACAAAAACCATATGATTATCTCAATAAGAAAAAGCAGTTCGATAAAATCCAACATACATCCCTTCTTATTAAAAACACTTGAGAGCATAGGAATAAACGGACTTTTCCTTAAAATAATCAGGAGCATCTATTTAAAACCATCAGTAAGCATCATATGTAATGGGAATAAACTGGAACCATTCCCAATAAGATCATGAATGAAACCAGGTTGCCCACTATCACCATTACTATTCAATATTGTATTAGAAACAGTAGCTTTGGCAATAAGACTTGAGAAAGAGATTAAAGGAATTAGAGTAGGCAATAAACCAAATGACCCTCTTTGCTGATGATATGATGGTATACTTAGAGAACCCCAGAGATTCTACTAAAAAGCTATTAGAAATAATCCACACCTTTAGCAAAGTTGCAGGATACAAAATAAACCCACATAAATCATCAGCATTTTTATACATCTCTAACAAAATCCAACAGCAAGAGATACAAAGAGAAATTCCATTTAAAGTAACTACTGATAGTATGAAATACTTAGGAATCTATCTGCCAAAGGAAAATCAGAAACTATGAGCAAAACTACAAAACACTTTCCACACAAATTAAGTCTGATCTAAACAACTGGAAAAATATTAAAAATATTAAATGCTCTTGGATTGGGTGAGCAAATATAATAAAGATGACAATACTATCTAAATTAATCTATTTATTTAGTGCTGAACCAATCAGACTCCCAAAAAACTATTTTAATGACCTAAAACAATAATAAAATTCATCTGGAAGAACAAAAGGTCAAGATTTTCAAGGGAATTAATGAAAAAAAAAATCAAATGAAGGTGGCCTAGCTGTAACATCTAAAATTATATTATAAAGCAGTAGTTGCTAAAACCATCTGGTATTGGCTAAGAAATAGTCTAGTTGATCAGTGGAATAGGTTAGGTTCAAAGGACAAAACAGCCAATAACTTTAATAATCTAGTCTTTGACAAACCTAAAGACACCAGTTTTTGGGATAAGGTTTCACTGTTTGACAAAAATTGCTGGGAAAATTGGAAATTAGTATGGCAGAAACTAGGCATTGACTCCCACACTTAACACCGTACACCAAGATAAGGTCAAAATGGATTCATGACCTAGGCATAAAGAATGAGATTATAAATAAACTGGAAGAGCATAGGATAGTTTACCTCTCAGACCTGTGCAAGAGAAAGGAATTTGTGAACAAAGAAGTACTAGAGATCATTATTGATCACAAAATAGAAAATTTCGATTATATCAAATTGAAAAGTTTTTGCACAAACAAAACTAATGCAAAAGAAAGCTTTGTGGGGAGGGAAAGGGCAGAGGCTGGGAGCCTGCTCCCTAAGGTCAGCCCGGGGGCCCGAGGCCTCTGGCAGGGTCACAGAGCCCTTGCTTTGCTTTTGAGAGGAGAGCCAGGTCTTCCAGCATAGGGGTGGGGGAGGGGCAGGGGCGGGAGGAAGGGCCCTTTTTCCCCAGTTAGGGGAGTTTCTCAAGGGAAAGTGAGCTTCCAGGAGAAGGCCATGCTGCGAGTGGGGCTGGGTTGGGGGGGAGGGGCAGGGCACTTGGGAAGAAGTCTCTCTCCCTCTCTCTTCTTCCCTCTCCTTCTCTGTCTCTCTTCCTTTCTCCTCCCTTTTCTCTGTCTCTTTTTCTCCCTCATTCTTTCTCTCTCCTTCCCTCCCTCCCTCTCTCTTCCTCCCCTCTCCCCTTCCCCCTCCTCTCTCCTCCTGCTGCCCGCTCCTCCACTCCAGACCACCAGGCCCAGAGAGGATTGGAAGGTCCTCACTGCCAGCTTTGCCCCTTCTTCCCCAGCCTGTGACTGGCCAAAGGCATCAGCCGAATTTGTACTTTATTGGACAAAGTTGCAGGTGCTGAGAATAAATCTGGGGCAGGGCTTTGGGCAGCCCCGGTGTTCCTGAGCACAAAGCCCCCGGGCCGCCCCACCAGCTCTGGGCCCAGTCCCACCTCCCACCGACACCAGTGCCTTGGGCTCCCTCATGCCCAGTCAGTGCCCGTGGCACCCCCTCCCTGCCCAGGCACTCTCCATCCCGGCCTGCCCACCCCAGAGGGCCGGCAGGGTCTGAGCCCCGAGGCCATCCCTGGGGGCTGGAGGACTGTCAGGGAGCCAGCAGCTGCGGAGATGATGGAGGGAACCTCCTCACTTTCGGGGCTGCTGCGGCCCGGCTGGGCCGGTGGGGGTGAGGGACGAACTGCCCAGAGTCCGGAGAAGGTTCCAATCGGGCAGAGAGGGGGCAGCGGGGCAGGGCGGGGAGGGCCACGGTCCGGAGCGAGGCTGAGGCTGGGGAGGACGGGGTCTCGGCGGCTGAGCCTACCGGCAGCCGCACTCCGTGGCCACCATGTTGGGCATGAGGCGGGCACTGAGGCCCTCTTCGGAGAGGCTGATGAGAGTCTTTCCGGCGTAGGCGGTGGGCACGCAGCAGGGCGGCCGGCCCAGAGGCTCGCCCCTCTCCCGCATCTTCAGCAGCAGCACCACGTGGTTGTTGTAGTTGGGGCTCCGGTCGGACTGCGGCCAGTGGCAGGGCCCCTGGCAGTTGTTGGCCATGTAAGTCTCGGGGATGAGCACCGACTGCTCCGCGCGCAGGTCCACGCTCAGCTCCTGAAGGCGGCAGGGCCCGTCCCCTCCAAGCCGGGCGCTGCGCAGGGCCCGGGACGCCTTCCTGCGTTCCCGCCACTCGGCCTTCAGGCTCTGCAGGGCCTTGAGCAGCAGCAGCGCCCGCAGCTGGCCGCCCGGGGCCTCCGCCTGGCTGCTGCCGTTGCTGGGGGCCGAGCAGAGGGCCAGGAGCTGGTGCAGGAGCTCAGCGTGGGGCTGCAGGGCCGGCAGGCTCAGCAGTTCCCGGGCCACGGCCTGCAGCTTGCCGGCCAAGCGCTGGGCTGGGCCCTCTGGGGCCGGCCATCGTCCCGCCAGGCCCTGCAGCAGGGCCGGGCTCCCAGCCGGAAAGAGGAGCAGGAGGGGGTCCTCCGACTCCACCAGCTGCTCCAAGGTGGCCGGGTCCGAGAGGTTGAACACCCGGTGTGGGAGGGCCTCCAGGGCCGCGGGGTCCAAGGCCAGATGCAGCGGGCGGGGGCTGGAAGGCGGGCCCAGGACTCCTCGCACCAGGCGGGTCAGGGTCTCCAGGAACGGGTCTGCGGAACTCGGAGAGGCCGTGACAAGTGGCAGTGGAGAGGGCCTGAGGACAAGGGAAGGCACAAGGCTGGGGGGACCCCACAGCCTGCCTGGTGCCCCAGCTCTGCCACCCAGCAGGCGTGCCTCTAGGCCCGGGAGGTCCACCCCTCCCCGAGGGCCCCGCCCCCTCCCCGAGGGCCCCGCCCCCTCCCCGAGGGCCCCGCCCCCTCCCCGAGGGCCCCGCCCCCTCCCCGAGGGCCCCGCCCCCTCCCCGAGGGCCCCGCCCCCTCCCCGAGGCCCCCCCTTCCCTTCCCCGAGGGCCCCGCCCCCTCCCCGAGGCCCCCCCTTCCCTTCCCCGAGGGCCCCGCCCCCTCCCCGAGGCCCCCCTTCCCTTCCCCGAGGGCCCCGCCCCCTCCCCGAGGCCCCCACACACCTGGGCAGGGGGTACGGCGCAGTATCTAGCCTGCCCTCGGCGGGAAGAGGACTGGGGCGGGGCTCGGCCCCCGAGCCCCGCCCCCGCAGCAGGAGCAGGACGGGCGTCATCCTCGTGAAGCACTTGTGGTCTGGCCCGAAGAGCAGGGCCTGGAGTTCTGGGGTGGCCAGAGAGAGGCCTGCAGCGGCACACAGGGATGCGTTTGGGGTCAGATCAGGAATCCGCCTCCCTGGGGCCCGCCTGGCTCACCCTCTCCCCCATCCCATGGATGTAAAAGCCCCCACGGCTCCCCCTGATTCTGAACCTCCTTACCAGCTCCACCCCGGGGCTGCAGAGCAAGGGAGAGCCCCTGGGAGGCCGGCTCGGCCACAGCCAGCACCAAGTACCGGGTGTCCGAGGAGAGACAGAGGCTCTGTGAAGACAAAAGCATCACCCACGCGGTTGCCCACTCCTGTCCCCCAACCCCAGACCCCAAGGAAAATTCCCGACATCTCAGACCTGGAAGGGACCTCTCCCCCCCCCCCCCCCCCCCCCGCGGCCCTGGGACCCGACCGTCCCTCAACAGTGATCTGGGACAAACGGCCATCCTGTCTCCCCTCAGAGACCTCCAGGGACGGGGAGCTTCTTACCTCCCCCAGCAGCCAAGTCCTGGCTTTCCCTGGATCTATGCCCCCCTATCCCTAGCACCCCCACCCCGCGGATACTGCTTGGGGAGGGTGGGGGGCGGGGCCATTCCCAGTTTGAGGGCAGCCTGGCTAGGTCAAGTACTGGGAATCAGGACCCTCCTTCCTTGGGCACTTGGACGGCAACTGGGATCTGAGGCTGGACCCCCTCAGGACTCGGCAGAATTCCAGCCAGAACTGGGAGGGGCATCCCGGCTCTGCCCTGGCGAGGGTGGCCTCCGGTCCCTTGCAAGTAGTGAGATTGGGGGGGGACTAGCAAAGCCCTCGGAGGGTCCCAGGATGTCCATGGGACGGGGAGGCCCTTCTCTTCAGCCTTTCCCCAGGCCCTTTCCCAGGGTTTATTCTGGAGGCTCAAATAGCTAGGATCCCCAACGTGGTTTCAAAAAAAATGTCCCACCCGTTTGTCCCGAGTTTCTAGCTCCTGAGTCTATACCTGCTGCGGTTGCAGCCCTGCTCCAGTGATCCCAAACTCCTGCCCAGGACGGTCCCCCTGTCCAGGCCCTGGATACAGCACCAGCAGGGCCAGCTCTGGGACGCCGCCTCCTTCAAGTACTGGCGGGGGCTCCTGGAACCACAGGCTCAGCTCTGGCTCCCACGTCACTGCAGGACAGGGGCAGGAGTGAGGGAGGGGTCCCACAGGTGTCCTGGCAAAAGGCCTGTCAGGAGGGTCTCCAGGCCAGAGAGAAAAGGGGGCCCTCTAAGACAATGCGGGCATGCGGGGGGGGGGGGAGAAGGGGGTTTGGAAGGAGGCAAAGGCCCTCAGCTCAAATTCCAGATCTGTTCCTTTGCTAGCTTGGGCACAGAGGCCTCAGTTACCCTAACTGTAAAATGAGATGACCTCTAAGTCTGTGATCTGACCCTCTGCCCGCTGAAGAATTGATTTTAACCCTTTAGCTCCATCTTTCCCCCCCAAGGATCCTTTCACACCTTGGGCTGCAAGGAATTTAGGATTAGAAGGGATCCATTTTACAGATGGGGCCCAGTGAGACAAAGCAGTTTGTCCCAAGTCACCCAGCTGGCCTAGAGAAACAGGGCCACCCACAGAGCTCCCGAGTCCCAGACCAGCGGCCCACCGGCTATCTCTCCCCCCCCAACCCCCCCCAGCACTGTTCCTGGGAGCTCTCTGCTGCCTCTTGGAATCTCAGAGCCAGGTCTCCTTGCTCCTCCCCCACCTCCCCGGGGGTCTGGAAGATCCAGTGGCCGCCTCTGGGGATCACCCATCATCAGACAGAAGAGAGGCTCTGGACCTTGTAAAAAGACCAGGTGGTCCATTCTGGACATCCCTTCCCAGCCCAGCTCTTATTCTCCCTCTGGGGAGCGGGGCTTGGTGGGAAAAATCTAGGTCCTGTGTCTGTCTCAGCTTTCCCTTGAACAAATCACTAGACCTGAATTTTAAATCCTATGTCTCTACCATGGGGATAAAAATTCTTTCCTGACACAGATAAAACCAAAAACAAGCCCCCCAAACCCCAAACAGATCTCAAACAACTCTGAGGATCAGGAAAAAGACTTGGCTTTCACTCCGCTTTGTGGATCCAGCCTCAGCCCCCTCCCTGCCATCTTCCCAGTGGCACTGGGAAACAGGTGCTAAAATAAAAAATTAAAAAAATCAAGGACCAGATGTTTTGAGAGACAGCATGGTCTCATGGGCAGCCAACTGACCTCAGGACCACAAGGACTGGGTTCAAGTCCCAAACAATGGCTGCGAGACCCTGAGCCAGTCCCTCAGTGCTCTCCCCAGCTCCTGCAAACAAGTTGCAGGGTGCCCTGGCAGGAGATGAGAGAAATTCTCTATTATTTCCATTTTCTATTTATTATCTGGATCCTTCCTTTTGCCACAGGTCTCCCCCTCTTCAGGTTTCAATTTCCTTGAGAAAGGGCTGAACTAAGGGGCTCCAAGCTCCCCTTCAATGCTCTAGGGTTGAGCTCCCCGAGGCCCTTCAGCAGGGAAGCCTTCCCCATTCAGGGCTTTGGGGATGGTGGGAGAGCTTCTTCCCACTTCTGGGTCCAGACCCCACGCCTGGGACCTCCAAACTCAGCGAGGGTTCCCTGACAAGCCAGGGCTCTTCCTCTGCTGAAGCAGCCGGCTCTGAAGCTGAGCAATCCCAACACCGAGGGTTCAACCGAGCCCTGGCTGGATGGGGGTGAGGTTTCCCCTGCGGGAGCCTTAAAAACAGATCTGCTGACCCTCTTTCTGTGTCATGAATCGCTCTGGTGTGTGCTAAAGCCTATGGACCCCTTCTGAAAACAATGTTTTCCTTAAAAAAAAAAAAAAATTCTTTGAAGGAAATGTTACATTTCAATTAGAGGTCAGCAAAAATAAAGATGGAATTTCTCTTTTCTCCCCTCTATCCAGGTTCACAGAAACCTGAAATCTACTCACAGAACCCAGGTTAGAACCTGATCGCTGGGCCAGCCTTTGCCCTCAAAGAGAACTACTTGGGGCTACTTAGGAGGGGAGACCAACCCCAGAGCAGCTCTGGACAATTCCAGCCGGCCAACTCCCTGAGCAGCTGCCCTGGCAAGCTGGATGCCAGGCCTGAAGCCCAGACTTCATTCTAGCCATCCTCCCTGGCCCGCCCACCCACCCAAGGCCCCATGAATCCCTTCTAAAGCCCCAAGTCTTAGAAACCTGGAGAGTCCTTGAGCCATCAGAGACAATGGACAAAGCCCCCCATGAATCATATCCATCGGATGTAGGGCTGGTGGTAGAAGCCAAAGGCTGAAAGATGACAGAAACCCCCACCCCCACCTCCACCCTCCTGCCAGGGGTCCAGAGATGTGGGAGAAATAGGAATTGGGCCTTAGACCTCTGATCTCAAACCTTCAGCATTCTGGGACCAAGAAGCGAGCTGGTGGCCGGTTAGCCAGGAACCCCCCTCTCCCCCCCCCCCCCCCCCCCCCCCGCTGGCCTTCTACATCCTGGACCATCCCCTCCTCAGGACCCAGGGGCACAAAATGCTTCCCAAAAGCCTCTGAGGCTGGCTGCTAACCTCCCCCCCCCCCCCCAGAATGTTTCCCACACCTTTCCCCAAGGATGTGCTGGATATGGGGCCCACCTACCTTCTTCTAGGTGTAGAACCACCAGAGTCCACCCACCCGGCTCCACCAGCCAGGCCCCCAAACGCTGCAGAGAGAGGTGGGCAACTTCTGTGCCCCCTGGGGGGCAGATGCCAAAGGTGGCCAAGTCTTGGCTGTCCCAGCGGGCCTGTCTCAGTGCTTCCACAAAGCCCCTCTCATAACCACTGAGAGCCCCCACAACCTGGAGGGGGCCTGGGACCTCGTCTCCTTCCCTGCCCACTTTTACCCAGCACACTGGGTTTTTCAAGCCCCCCAAGGGCCAAGGGTGGGGCTGGGGCCCAGTCCACAGATCTGAGGTGCCGCTGTCCTGAGCGAACAAGGGCCAAGAGAGGTGGGCCTGACTCCCAAGGGTCTTCTGGCTCTTGAAGGATGAAGGCCCGCTGGGAGCACTCTCTGACCTCTCCTTCCTCTGGCCCTGGGCCATGAGGCTCCTGAGCAGAGTAGGGGGCAGCTCGATAGGGGCATCTGACTGCCCCTTCTTGGGGGGCGCTCCTCTCAGCACGGCAAACATCGCTGGCAGCAGCAGGAGCAAACCCAGAAGGGACCCCTTCATCTTGGGCTGGCTATGGCCGAGCCTTGGGCTAAATGGGGCTTTTATGAGATGAAGGGGGCAGAAATGCCTTCTGCAGACTGTTTGCGAGGGAGGAAGGGATGGCTATCTCTTCCCAATGGAAGCGACCTTGAATTGACAATGCAGAGTCCATCCTTTGGGACCCTGGGAGACCAGAAGTCTGAAAGTCAGGGGAGGCCCTTTCAAAGGGCTCTTTCTGTTCTATTTTTGGGCTGGGTATCTCGCTTCTTAGAAGTGATATAAATTTCAGGCTGTTGACCGGATTGTAAAATGCTGTCCTTGACTGATTTTTTTAAAAATGTGAGAATCTGAGCTGGGAACGTGCAATTCAGAGCCAGGAATAAAGTGTGGGCCGAGGGGCTGGAAGTGGGAAGGTGGGGGGACACGAAACTGTTAGTGGCCTTTCTTTGGGGAACTCCACCGGGACGAGGAGGTCAGGGCCTTGTCGATGGGCTGGGGACATCAGGCGGTCTCTACCCAGGGTGGCTGTGACCACCAGGGCCACACATAGCCAGCAGCTTTGTATTGGGGACAGTAACAGAAAAATGAGAGCTTGAAGAGGCTCTAAAGCTAAGTGAGTGGGCTGTGTGGCAGGGGGAAGTCCCAGAACCATGATGCCAGTCTTGCCCTGGGTGCCCAGGTGACCTGATCCTCACCCTGGGTTCCAGTGTCCTCATCTATAAAAGGGAGGCTTCTTCCAGCTCTAAATCTGAGAGCATGGTCAATGCCAGGCCCTGGGGATACAAAGAGCAAGAACCCCACACTGTGGGGCTCACAGAGCAGAAATGGGAGGTGGTCTTGGGGGGAGGGAACAGACTACAGGAAGGTCCATCCTGTAGAAAGCAGGGAGGCTGGGAACCCAATTCTTGTCCCACCTCTGTGTTTCCTGGCTGAGAAGACAGTTGCCTGAGGTTCCATAGGGGATGGGTATCCCAAGTGGCATTTGGACCTGGGTCTTCTGACATCCAAAGCACTGCATCATCATCGCCTCATCGTTCTGGATGGCCTGGGGAAAGTCAAAATCCCAGACATTCACACTGCTAATGTGAGTCCCTGACAACCAGGGAACAAGGTGCTCAGCCCCCATACCCATAGAACCTCAGAGCTGGAAGGCACCATAAGACACACGGAACAGAGAATATCAGCTTTTGATCCTTGGAAGATAAATTTCTTAGAGGCAGAAGGGATCTCCAGGTGGTTGTTCAGCCTTTTCAGTCATGTTCAACACTCCGCGACCCCATCAGGGACTTTTCTTGGCAAAGATACTGGGCTGGTTTGTCATTCCCTTCTTCAGCTCATTTTACAGATGAGGAAGCTGAGACAAGCAGAGTGAATGAAGTCCTTTGCATGAGGTCATACAGACAGTGTCTGAAGTCTGATCTGAACTCGGGAAGATGTTTTCCTGACTTCTGGTCCAGCAGTCCATCTGCTGTACCACCCAACTGCCTTTAAGATAGTCATTTTACAATCAGAGAGGGTGAGAATGACGCTAGGGATAATGGTAATGAATGCAACTAAGTTATATGGGTAGAAAAGAGGAGTGGGTAGTAAATGGGTAGTAAAAAAGGAAATGAATTCAGAAACCCAGTTTGGTGGGGTAGCACTGGAACAAGGTATCTCTTGCTGAAAAGGCAAAGAATAGATTTTAAAAGTATACTTAATATGTATTAGACTGCCTGCCATCTAGGGGAAGGGGTGGAGGGAATGAGAGGAAAAGTTGGAAGAGAAGGCTTTATTAAAAAAATACCCATGCATATGTCTTGTAAATAAAAAGTTTTAATAATAATAAAAGGGGGGATTGAATGAGGATGGAATAACAACAAATATTGAAGGCATGTTAGGGCAGCTAGGTGACACCAGTGGATAGAGCACCAGCCCTGAAATCTGTTCAAATCTGACTTCAGACACTTACTAGCTTTATGATGGTGGGCAAGCCATTTAACTGACTTCAAGAGACAGAGAAACAAAAAAAGATGGACAGAAAGTTTTTGTGAATAAATCTAGGAACCCAAGATGCAAAACATGGTGAACCATGGGTTAGAATTAACGAAGGAAAAGCAATATTCTTATGATATACACTATAGAGCAAGATAGATTAGGATGGGGGTGAGAGAAAAAATTAAAATTGGAAAGATTAAAAACTACATAATATATGGAAGCAAATGAGCACAGTAACCTAGTTTTAGCTAAACCCAAAGATCTTAATTATTGAACAAGAACTCCCTATTCAAGAAAAAAATATCTGGTAAACCAGAAAGTAGAAGGGCAGAAATTATTACAGACCAACATCTCATACTATATCAGTATGTATAAGTATACCAAGAAAAGCTCAACATGATATGGACTTAAAAAGTGACATCAAAAGAAAATTAGTGGAGCATGAAAGAGGTCAAAACCAAACGAAATAAAATAGACAAGAACTTTTGAAGGTAAATAGCCACTTTGTCACTGAACTTGTGATAAGTGGTAAAAGGATGAAATCTAGGCAGTCTGTGAGGTATCTCTAGGTGCTACATCAGATTTCAAAGAGTTAAGGAAAGGAGAGGTAGAATCCAATGGTATGATTGCAAGGGTAACATTAGCTCAAAAAAAGGAAACTCAAGTATGAAATTCTAAGAAATGGCCTCACTAGAATGAATAAGTTAACATTAATATAACCCTTTTTACAAATGAGGCACTGTGCTAAGTGCTTTACAACTATTGTTTTATCTAATCTGGGAGGTATTATCTCCAATTTACAGAAGAGGAAACTGAGGCAAACAGAAATAACCTGCCTTGCATCACTTGAGCTAGTGTGTAATGTCAAATCTGAATTAAGGTTTCCTTGAATCTAGATCCAGTTCTCTATCTATTATAACAATTACCTGTCCCATAAATATAAGATGCTTAAAGTTACTGTTATGTGTGGGAACTTGTCACCAAAGCTACCATTACTAAAGGAGTACTAAAAAGAACAAGTAGATATACTAGCAAGGTCACTGTCAGTGATTTTAATAAGATGCTCGTGAACAAAAAGTACAACAGTCAAGACACCTTTATTTTTTGGAGGGCAACATCTGCAAACCTTTTATTGGTTTCTGAGGGAAGCACTGTTTATCAATACAAAAAAATCACATGGCCTCATGTCACCAATGTGCAAGTTTATCTTACTATGCCTTTGGGAAAAAAAAAATTATACATGGGGTGAGGGATGCTGGGAAGGACTAGTGATAGTGCCATAAAAAGAAAAAAGAAATATAAAGGCCACTGCAGCATTTTGAAAATATGCAGAGCACAGGAAGAGGTTAGATAAGCAGAACAGCTTTGAAACTGTGTTGAATTTATTATGTAAATTTGAAAAAAAATACAAACTTATGGGAAATTCACCACTTCATATGCAAGCTTTTACTGTTCCTGTATATAGCTGGAAATAGTTGTTGATTTTGAACAAGAGCGATGAAAAAATTATTTGAGAGTAGTAGGCTCTGAGACTAAACCTCACCTTCACTTCTGTGGGGCATCACTCACCAGGTGGCACAAGGGCTAGAGAACCAGGCCTGGAATCAGGGAGTCTCATCCTCACGAGTTCCTAGCTGTTACCGTTTACCTCAGCTCCTCGTCTGTCAAATAAGCTGGAAAAGGACATGGCAAAGTGCTCCGGCACCTCTGCCAAGTGAACGCCAACTGAGGTCACAGGAGCCAGGCGAGCTGCAATGGGTGCGGCCTACTCAGGCTTCAGTAAAGCACGTAAGGCAGCCACTCCTGCTGTCTTCACAGAGAAGATGCAGAGGTGCAGGTTAAATGGCATTTACACTGAGGCCAACTCAGAACCTGTGCAATGACCTGCTCAAACAAGGCTGGAAGGGAAGTTTCTAGTAGAAGGTCAGACCTTCCGCTATTTGACATTTTTACAAAAGGCTGGCATTTGGTACTTGCCACAACATTGGCAGGGAGTGTTATCAGCTGGATTAAAATCAGGATCCAAAAAGATCTCGACAAGTCAAAATGAAGGGCCAATTTGGGATGGAATTTTGGTACAATTGAGTAAATTGAAATGTAATCACAATGAAAGTTAAACTTTACATTTGGGTTGAAAAAGCCAACTTAACTATTACAGACTGAGAGAAGACATGAGGGCAGAACTCAGCGATATGGCAGGCAAAAAAAAAAAAAAAAAAGATGCTAGCTTCTTACTGTGGGCCTCCAGCAGAAGCTGCTTGGAGTTATCACAGCTACTTCTTAAGAATGTCACAAAGGGGATTCTTGGCCAGATACAGAGTAGTAACCTTTGAGATCCCTTCCAACTCCCAGCAAAGCTATAACCAGAGAGGTTGCCTTCTTTCAATGTTACTCTCCAACTGCTACATACATATCGATCTTGCTTTCCCAACTAATTTCTTTAAAGCAGGGATTATCTCCTCCTCTGCTTTCCCATGGTACCCAACACCAAACCCTATCATAAGGAAGCAATCTTTTTTTTTTGGCTGAGGCAACTGGGGTTAAGTGACTTGCCTAGGGTTCCACAGCTAGGAAGCAATCTTCTTTGAAAGAAATCTACTACCCATACGACTGCTGCATAGAGAAAAATGATACACAACTTTTAAGTCTAGGCAAGGGGGAGGGGGAGGGGAGAGAAGAGCGATATCCCTCGTTTTTCTGTTGAACATGGGCTTGTGATAACTGGAGGAGGGAGCTGGAAGGGAGTCCTACTAAGTTGCTGCCATACCAAGTTATCCAAGCACACATTCATAAGATGTGCTTGTGAGACACCCTCTAAGGCTGGAGCTGAATATCTGCAGTGAGTGCATGACTTTGGCTTCATTAGCAGCAAGTGCCAATGGACAACACCACAGGAATATGAAGTGACTCTCACTGGCCTTTCAAGTACTCAGAATGGGTGGTCTAGCCAGGCCCTTAATCAGATATTTTCAAACCCACCCACCTCCTTCTCATTTTAAAACCCTTGCAGCCTGCCACAGTAGACCTGGAAGCCTACAAGTGCCTTGTGCTCCAGCTACAAAACACCTTCTCACCTCCTTTTACTTCTTAATACTCCAGCACAGGTGTCCCCCTTTTGGAGCTGAGCAAACTTAAACTGGTTAACATCAAAGGAAACCCATATGCTGTGAGTCTGGTCGTCTTCCCCCTTTTCCCTCATGTAAAACAAAGGTCTTGGGTGAATTTCGGCATCCATCCTTCCGCTGTTAAGTGTGGACCTGACCATCCTTTCATAAAGACCAGGCTTTAAGCCCACATCCCTCTGGCTCTCGCTGATTGGCCAACCACTGTTACTGTTTGTCCTTCAATATGGAATTTGACTATGACCTCAGGGAAGAGACACCACGACAAGCAAGGCCAGCTGCCTCCCCTTCTCCCCCAGAGCCGTGACACAGATCAGGACAGGGGGAGAGGGCCCTCAACTGCCTGGGCACCCCACAAGGTCGTCATTTTGGCCCCACTCAGCTCAGAGTGAATATAAATTTAAGCAACCGCTTCTGTTCTGGCCAGAAAGCCATTCTGGCTCTTCTTGGGCTAGTGAAAGAGGCCATGCTCTGCCTCGCTTCTTACCTAGCTGTAATCCCCTTCTAGGCAATGCCTCAGTCAAACAGACCTGGGAAAGACCTGGCTTATAAAGGTCAAGGTCTCCCACGGCATCCGGGGCCATTGGCAGTCCTGCACTCAAATCCAATTCACTTGCATGTCACGGTAGCACCTCCCCGATGTCAGGTCCCCTTCAAGAATGGAAGGACAAAAAAAACATGACAATGACCAAGGCTCAAGAAGAATCCTGACATTGGGAATCAGCCTATTAAATGCAGGATTAAATGCTGTGTCAACCCCAAGAGTTAACGGCGAGCAAGGTACCCACTCTGGGGAGGTCATGGCTATGTCTAATGGACAGAAGCCTGGCAGGGTGTCAGAGCCCCCCCACCAAGAAACAAGGGGCGAATGCTCCCCAACAAGCTCCTTACCGGTAGACGCACAGCAGCTTTCTTCCTAGAAACCAGGGAAAGGCAGGGAGGTGACCTGATTTGGACTCTACCATAACTTAATGAGGCTATTGCACATTATTCCATTCGATGTAAACAAGGTAAAAACCTATTTAATCAACTTAGAGGACAGAGTTCAAATCTCTGTACAAAAAAACACCAAACCTGTCTTTGGGGAAATGATGCAATGTAAATAAGAACCAACTTTGTAGGGGAGGATGAAAAGCTTTTCAATTGGTTGGTGGAGGAGGAGGAATATTCCCAGGTCCTTCTGAGGGAAGAGGGGGCCGCAACATTGGGGGCATAGGAGTTGGGGGATGTACTCCTGGGTTTGGGGGGTGTACACCTGGAGCCTGGGGGTGAACCCCTGGAGCTTGAGGATGAACCCCTGGAGCCTGGGGATGAACCCCTGGAGCCTGGGGATGAACTCCAGGAGCCTGGGGATGAACCCCTGGAGCCTGGGGGTGAACCCCAGGTGCTTGGGGATGAACCCCAGCTTGGGGATGAACTCCAGGAGCTTGGGGATGTACCCCTGGAGCCTGAGGATGAACCCCAGGTGCTTGTGGGTGTACCCCAGGAGCTTGAGGATGAACTCCAGGTGCTTGTGGGTGTACCCCAGGAGCCTGAGGATGAACTCCAGGTGCTTGTGGGTGTACCCCAGGAGCCTGAGGATGAACTCCAGGTGCTTGTGGGTGTACCCCAGGAGCTTGAGGATGAACTCCAGGTGCTTGTGGGTGTACCCCAGGAGCTTGAGGATGTACCCCAGGTGCTTGTGGGTGTACTCCTGGAGCCTGAGGATGCACCCCAGGTGCTGGGGGGTGTACTCCTGGAGCTGGGGGATGTACTCCAGGTGCTGCAGGATGTACCCCAGGAGCTGGAGGATGTACTCCAGGAGTAGGAGGGTGTACTCCAGGAGCTGGGGGGTGTACCCCAGGAGCTGGTGGATGAACCCCAGGAGTAGGAGGGTGTACCCCGGGAGTTGGAGGGTGCACTCCAGGAGCCGGAGGATGGACCCCAGGAGCTGGGGGATGAACCCCAGGAGCAGGAGGATGCACTCCAGGTGCAGGAGGGGGCATTTGAGGTGGTCCAGGAGGACCCGGAGGTGCAGGCCCACTGGGCGGCATAGGTGGCAGTGGCATGCCACCTGGAGGTGGTGGTGGCAAGGACTCTGGCAGAGGTGGTCGAGGAGGCAAACCATTCATCAGTGGGGGTGGGGGTCGCTTCACTCCTGGAGGCCCAGCTGGGAGAGCTGGGGGAGCAGGAGGTTTCTCCATCTTAAAATGGAACTGCAGAAAAAACTTTAAAAAAAAAAAAAAAAAAAGAGAGAGAAAGAAGTCAATTTTCTGAGACATGCAAGTCTGGCAAGAGTCCCCATGTTCAGTCTTCTATCCTACACCAGGGAAGTTCAATAAACCTTGCTTAGAGCTACTTCCTCCCCTTAAAGCAGGTGCTCAAGTCTTTCCAAACTGCTCTATAGCCTGGAATGGGAGACAAATGTCTATTTTAACCCCAAACTGAACCATACCAGTAGTCAGTGATGAAAACCTGTCTCAGCCACACAAGCAAGAAGAGAGGCCCTCCCCCACCAGGGCCTTGGCCACAAGCTGGAGTGATGCACTCTGGGGTCAGCTGAGATCTCCAGCTCATGGTGGGTGCAGACAGAGGAGAAAACTTGTGGCTCTTAGCCAGAGAAGCCCCCACTCTTGACAAGTCAACCATAAAAAGTAGCTGATTTGGTAATGCCAGAGGCCTGGAAATGTCTATCCCAGCCTACAATGACCCTTTAAGCAAGTTTTGTGAAGCTACTCACTCTCTCGAGCTTAAAGGGACCCCTAAAGTAGAGAAGTTCAGAGCTAGAGATCTCAAAAAAAAAAAAAAATTTAAGTAAATTCCCTCAACTTAAGGGCGAGGAATCACTGGTTACCTGCTTGGTTTCTCTGTTCCAGTGGGTCCAAAACTTCCCTTCGGCCTTGTCAATCTCTCTACTTGGAACCTGAGCAGAAAGGAAGAGATTAGACAGGGTCAGTCGAATGACAGATAACTCGGAGATTTCTGTTTCTCTCCTCTCCAAGCGTGCTGATATAACAGAAAGATGCTAAAAATGGGAGGAAGGGGTGTGTGTTGGGGGGAGGAGGGGTATGAGGATGGGAAGGCCATAAGGGTTTGGGATCTTTTGAGACATATGAGAACAATGCATGGATCCCATAAGGTCCCTCCAGGAAGCCAAAAGTCTGAAGATCTCTGGTTCAGACCATTAACGTATTGACCAGGGGTTGCTCAGAGATTTAGGATGATCATACGCAGGGCCAAAAGTGCTCTTAGAGATCTAATGATGCTCGAGAGAAGGGGGAATGACAAACAGTTGATTTGTCCAGAGTTACTCAGACTTTCTGCCTACCCTGAGAAGGTAATTCCACATGTACAGTTTGAGAGCTCTGAAGACTTGAGGATCTTATTCCCAAATCTATGCTTCTCAAAATGGATGAGGTCAGAAACAGGGAGGAGGACAGAAAGATCATAGGTTCTGCATTGGATATACTGAGGGAAGGATGTAACGTTAGGGGGATATCTAGTTTCAGATATATAATAGGCACTGGAGCTCAGAAGGAGACCAGGGCTGGAGAGAGAGATCTGGAAGTATCAGAGATTGGTAGAAAGTACTAGTGGGAGGGATAATATCCCGTTTTAAATCCATCATGTTATTCCTGTCTTAAAGCATTTTCTTTTGTATCTATATCTATAGATATAGATATATAGATATAGCCATTTCCTCTTATATCCTGAGAGTCAGGATAAAGGCTCTCATTTACGACTATCAGAGCCAGAACAACTGCCCCTGCCTATCATCTACAGCCCTAAAATGGCATCTAGGGGGCAGAGGGTTTGATAACACTAAAGAAACTATTATAGAAGAAGTGACTTGGAGGGAAGCACAAGGTTTAGAGGGGCAAGGGGAAAGAACCCCAGTCTTTCCGCTTTCTCTTGCATTACCTTAAAAGCAATGGTTTCATAGGGTTCCGCTGCCATCAAAAGATACTGCCAGCGTCTGTCTGGGGGTTCAATCCTCTGCTCATAGGCAGACATGAATCGATGGCGTGGCATGATGCTCTCGGCAATCTCAGGATAATCAATCTATAGCGACAGACCCAGGAGCACAAGTGGTTAATGGGGTAGGAGGAAGGGAAAGGTCAAGATGTAACCAAGGCCCGGGAAATGGGAGTGCTCGGCTAGAACAGACAGACATATTACATAACACAAAGAGAAAGGATTGGCCTGATCACTTGGAGCCTAATCAGAGTTCTTAAGAAAAAGGGATCTAGGGACAGCTAGTTGGCACAGTGGCTAGCGCACCAGCCCTGATATCAAGAGGACTCAAGTTCAAATGTGGTCTCAGCACTTAACATTTCCTAGCTGTGTGACCCTGGGCAAATCACTTAACCCCAAATGGCTCAGCAGTAACAGCAACAACAAAGAAAGAAAGGAAGAAAAAGGGATCTTTCTTCTGAACTTCCATACAAGGAACATGCTCATTCACAAAGGGTGTTAGGTGTGGGCAAGTGGACAGCTTACCTGAAAGAGGAGGCTCTGCTGGCCCATCTCTGTGTCCCGCTGCTTGGTCACTGACACAGACAAACAAGAAGTCAATCACTCTAACAAAGCCCACCTCAAAGACTTGTATTGCGCCCCTTCCCCCCCCCCCCCCCAAAGCTATACCCCTTACTGCACAGACTGTAAGAAACCCAAGGGCAGGACAGCCTCTTGTCTACAACGTCCAGCACTCTGCTGGAAGGGGAGCGATGCCTGATGAACAACCGGGGTGGCAGGGGGACCAGCTGTCTGCGTTACTTCAGAAATTCAAACACTTGCCTCTAGATTTACAAAATATCTCCTAGAGACTTCTATGGTATTTCACATGCAGGAAAAAAAAAGCAGGAAAACTCAAATATATGATGATGTAGTCTGTGTGAATGAGGAAGGCCATCAAATACATGCTGATAAAAGCAGTTAAGAGATGTTGGATTCTTTGAAAGAAGTTGTCTTCTGATCCATGATGAAATCCACAACCCACCAGCTCACAGAGAGGTAAGGGACTCAGGATACAGACTGACTTACAGATTTTGGGGACATGCAGAGGGAGGAATTACTTCTGATTGTGTTTTTGTTACACAGGTTTTTCTTTTTTTTTTTCCCCCATCAGTAGGGGAAATAGTGGAAAAGAGAAGATGTTTGTTAATTGAAAAAAAAATCTTTAAAAAACATTTTTTGGTCCCCTCCTTGAAAAAAGACTAAGTAACAGTATTATTTACTACAGATATACTTCACTTGGAACGACATATAAAAGACAGTATAGTACAGTGGAAAGAGCAATGGATTTGAGTTCAAATCCTGGTTCTCTCCTGGCTATCTGTGTGACCAGCTGGACCACAGTGTCTCCTCTGTGTGCCAGGTAGCCTCTAGGAGTCCAGCCCTAAGTCTCACTCTTTAGCCCTAAGTCTGAAAAGCTAAGTGCAGCTACTTTGAAGGCCCCTTTGGATGACCATCAGCTCAATATCAAAGGTACTAATTTAGTCCAGCTGTAGAAGACGCAGTTAAAATAAAATGGCATCTGTGCTCAAATGCTTGTATCAGTACAACATCCTCCTGACACAAGCCTTCTCATATCCTTTCTCCAAGAATCCTTCTTAAGCATCTCTCTGGTTATGTATTCCACTGCTCAAACTGTCTATGGATAATATAAGACATTATTTAAGACCCTCATTACAACTGTATTTCATGTTACTTCCATCTGAGTAATCCAGTCTCAGGTCAACTTCATAGTCTCATACTCTGCCTCTCACACGTAAGTCCTTTCTTGCCTTTACTTCCGTTCTGTCTTGCTGAATTTATACCCATGATCTGAAGCCCAATTAAAATCCCACCTCCTCCATGAAACTTTCTTAAACACTTATGATAAAGACTGTATTCCTCACTACTTTGTGCCTTTTTAAAGCTCATGTAATTCTGTTACAGTTACCTCCTGTGTGAGTTCCTACCAGACTAGCTGCTTTCCCTCCACCAGTGTTCTGCACATAGAAGGTGTTCAGTAACTGTTGGAGTGAAGACAATTCTAAAATCAATCTAAATATGTAAGGCCACAACAATCAAAATGAATGTGCAAATCTTGCCACAAAGCCAAGAGCTGTTTATGAAGATGAACAATCTCAAAAACAAAACAAAAAAAAACCAACCAATCTCTACACCTCTTGGCTTTATGGACCAGGCTTTGGTGCAAAGCTTTAGATGAGGTGAAAATGACCTGACTGTTAAGAGGATTTCTGCCCAGCTCCAAAGAGGTTAAGAGCCTCTCAGGTCGAGAGGTTTTTGGTTTTTGGGCTCCATAAAGCAGCCCAGCTTAACTACAAAACTTCCCTGGGGAGCAACTTTCTCTGAAATAGACATTAATAAAAAGGAGAGGGAGAAGAGGAACAGTAATCACCTCCATCATTCATAAATCAATATAAAAGGAAAAAAAAAAAACAGGTTTCTGTGTTGGATCTAGAGAAAGAGCAGTACTATTTCACTGAGTGTTGTCCTTTGGAAAAATGAAGGCAATATCAAATGGCATTCTGTTATATGTCCTGTGCTAAAAGGTAAAAATCACCAAGGTGGAGACACAAAGAAGGGGGAAGGCTATTCAAATCTGGTACTAGTGCCTTTTATTAGCCTGGGATAGTTGGTAAAATACTTATTTTAAAGAAGACAAACAGAACACCTTCTCTCTTAGAAATATTCATATTGACCAAAGGGCATTTTACAAGGCATGATTATACATTAGTAGGTCAGACAGCCTGCCAACAATTCTGAACACCTCACAAAGAAGTAGATCATTATTCGGTGTGACAGAAAGATCTGTAAAAAGAGCTGGGAGGAGATTCTGGGGAGTTGACTAGATTCCCGGTATGAATTCCAAAAATTAACAGTTTTTCTATAGGTAAAGGGAGGGTTTTCAGGGTCACTGATTACAACAGCTAAAAAGCTTATTTACAATTCAAAGAGCAGCTGCAGAGACCACCTGCTGTACTGTACTCCAAGTCTGGTTCGCCTGAGGGAGCCCCAGGTCACATACCTTTGTACCCTGGACGACCAATTTTCACAAACTTCTTCACTTCCACTTTGACTTTCTCTGGGGCTGGCTGGGCTGGAGCCTCCTTGGCTTCTTTTGCAGCTCTCCGAGCCCTAACATCAACCACAATAAAAGAGTTAGTATCCTGCTATGTCTCTTAAGTTGTCTTAAAGGAAAAATCCCTTATTCTGGTGAAAAAGGTTGAGATGAGGGCCAGGAAGCCTGGGTTCCAGTTTGGCTGTCACTTTTTCGATGTGACACTCCCACCTCCCCACTCTAAGTTGATCATTCATGGGCCTCTCTTCTAGATACCTTCTTGAAACAAAGAATCATACTTGTTTTGCCTGCTTCAAAGGGATATGATGAGAATGGAAAGAGAAAAAAAAAGGAATGAATGAGAGCTGGAAAGAAGTTCAGATGTCATCAAGCTCCAAATCCTTCAATAGATTAGAAATCACAGCTTAAAGAGATTCAATAACATGATCAAATAATAGTGCCAGGGCTTGAGGCAAGTTCTCTGGCTTTACTATCTAGCTCTCTTCCCACCATACCACAAACAAATGGGAAAGAGCTGTTTGAAGTAGAAATCACAGAGGACTGCAAACAACCACTCACTCACATTCACAGAACAACTAATCAAGTGACAAGTGGGCAAGACACGAGGGGATCTATGGCTCTCCAAGGTTACAGATTAAGCTGCCCTTTAATTAAGCATTCTTCCATTCTTCCTCACTTTAGAGTCCTAAAATATGAAAATTAAAACTGAGCTCCCTGTTTGGGATGGGTCTGAACTCTGGGATCTTCTCCAAGACACTGCAAGCAGAAGAGATTCAACACATATCTACAACCTTCCCTTATACTTTTTACTTGCTTTTACAGCTTGGGTAGAGTGATGAGGATTTTAATAATTTAAATGATAACCTCAGCAGGTTTCAAACAACATTTGGACATCCCTTCAAGAAACGATTCTCAAACTTTCTATAGTAGTAGCACAAACACTTCAAACAAAATCCAGGGGAACCTTCAGCCCTATGGGTGTCCTCCAAAGCTCCATCCTAGGTCCCTGTCTCCTCTCCCTCTATACCATTTCATTTAGTGATCTCAGTTCCTATGGATTAAATTATCAACTCTATGAAGACGATTTTCAGAATGATTTACCAGGTTCCATCCTCTATTCTGGGCTCTTGTCCCACGTCTCCAACAGCTTTCTAATCATCTTGAAGTAGATATCCCAGACACTTTAAACTCAACATGTTTAAAACAGAACACATTATATCTCGACCCACAAAGTCTCTCCTTCTCCTAACTTCCCTATTACTGTCAAGGGTACTGTCATCCTCAAGTCACAATCTAGGTGTCCTCTTTAATTCCTCACTGCCTCTGATCCCCATATACAATCTGCTGCCAAGGCCTGTCAATTTTACATCTGTAACATTTCTTATGAGCCTTCTCCTCTCCTGACACTGTTACCACTCTAGACAGGGCCCTTATCACCCCTTACTTGGCCTACTATAACAGTCTGCCAGGGGTGGGAGTGGGGAGGGGGGGGGAGAGGAGGGAGAGAGAAGGGGTTCTCCCTACCACAAGTACTTCCCCATTCCAGGCCATCCTCTACTCAGCTGTCAAAATGATCTCCCTCAAGTACAGGTCTGACCACATCATTCCCTCTAACTCAATATTAACTCCAGTAGCTATTAACCCTAGGATCAAATATAAACCTTGCTTAGCATTCAAAGCCCTTCATAACCCGGCCTTCCTACAACCTTTCTTATCTTCTTACACTTTGCTCCCCTGTATGAAATTCCATCCAGTAAAATGGGCCTCCCTCTGTCTCCTGTATAAGACATTCCTGACTCCCTACATTTCTACTGGCTGTCCTCCAGGTCAGCAATTTTCTACCTCTTCACCTTTGCTTCCACAGCTCTCCAGCTTCCTTCAGGTCTCAGCTAAAATCAAACCTTTTGCAAAAAAAAAAAAAAAAAAAAAAAAAAAAAAAAAAAAAAAAAAGTCTTCCCAATCCCACTCAATGCTAGCGCCTTCCCACTAAGATTATCACCAATTTACCCTGTATCTATCTTGTTTGGACATGTTGTCTGTATATGGTCCCTCAGAAGAATGTGAACTTCATGAAGCCTGGGATTGTTTTGTCTTACTTTGTACTCCCGGCCCTTATCATACTGTGCCTGGCACATAATAAACATTTAATATATGCTTGGTAACTAGAACGTTTTAAAATAATTTTTAAATGTTCATTACTATAATTCTGGTACTTTTGTACTAAACAATTAAGACCAATAACTTTAAAATTTCAAGCCTTAAGCCTTAAAAAGAAAAAAAAAAACCCAAACCCAAAACTTTTATATTCAGCTCACCCCCCCTCCCCCAGATTTACAAATTATAAGTAACTTGAAAAGGATGTGACTAATACAAATCAGCATTTTGTAATTGTAACATTGCACATGTTAATTCATCTTTTAAGATGATTCCTAACTACTTCCATTTCCCTTTTGACTTACATAAATCAGCATTCTTTCTTGGCTTTAGTTCATCATAGTTTCAATTTTTTTAAAGTTGCTTTTGACTATAATGTTTTATTTATAAATTTCTTTGTAATTTTGCTAGAACCAGAGAACCTTTTAAAGTTGATTACATAGCAAATCATGATCACCCAGATATAACTACTTAAAAGTAAATATGATTCTGCTGATTTCCTTTCCCATTCATTCAGCTAAGTCAGCCTATACTTCTCTGAATTCTTAAGAAATAGTAAAATTGTATCCTTCATATCATATAGCTTGTTCGGCCAGCCCATGGGCACATCCTCTGTCTTAATGTATGTGCCACTGTGCAAAGTATTGCACTGCACAAAGAACTGGGGACAAGGAAGAAGAGGATGATTAATTGGGCCCAGCTGACTACACTGCAGCATATGAGTGATTGAAGAAACATCACATTGGAAAGAAAAGTAACTATGATGAATATAGAAAAGAAACACAAGAAAATATAAACTGGTGTCAAGTGAAGGAAACAGAACAAGGAAAACAACAGGTAAAAGGATGAGAACAAAACAGAAAAGTACTGCTGCTGTGCAGATCTAATGGACAAGCTTGACCCCAAAGAAGAGATCTAAGGTGGCACTTTCTCCTTAGCTCCTTGGCACAGAGACTGGGAGAAAAGCCCAGATGACTTTTTCCATAGTTTTGCTCAATTTTTTTCTTCCTCTTTTTCCTTCTTTATCTTAAAAGACAGCTTTCTGGAATGGGGGGTAGGGAGGGGAGTACTGTGGGAACTGTAGATGATAATAAAAAAAAACCCCAAGATAAATCAATTAAGAATTTTTTTTAATATAAACTTAAATTGAAGACAGTTATTATTACTCTTTTATTTCTCTGGTATTTTGAAATTTGGCACTCAAATTACAATCATGGAATTTGTTTCACTGCAAGACTATTAACATTTTTGCTTTCTTGTGACTATTATACTTGCTTTCCCCAATTATCTATAATGCATATTATGCCAAAAAAATTTAAAGCAAAAAATTATATCACATTAAGAGTAAAAACAGACATCTCATTATTTCATATATATTTTGACTGAGACAAAACGTCTGACATGAGATATTATTGAAGACAAATAATGTGTGCTTCTAGGGCAGGAATCAATAAACTATTGCTTGAGGGCAATTTTGGTATGTAGGATGGTTTTTAAGTTTTTAATTACAATAAAACCTTTATTTAAAAATGTAAAAATCATTCTTAGCAGTCCTATAATTTGCTAGTCCCTGTTCAAGAAGATACCTGATCACAAGAATAAGGTTTTGCTGTTGTACTTATCTGTAGAACCCCATGGATGCTTTAATTCAAGAAACAATGTCTAAAATAAAAGCAAAGTGTATTTCCTATCAGCCCTCTGAATACTAAATAATCAAATTGAAAGATATAGGGTAAAAGTCAGTCAGACAACAGAAATTTATTAGGTATATGCACCACAGTAAAGAGACAAAAGTCCCTGCCCTCGAGGAGCTAACAATTTGATAGGTGAAAAATTAGCAAATAAATATATACTATAAACAAGTTATAAACAGGATAAAAAGAAATAATTAATAGAGGGAAGGCACTAGAATTATGAGGTATTGAAAAAGGCTTCTTGTAAAAGATAGAATTTTAGTAGGAATAAGAACACAAGAAAGTAAGTAGAGAGAAGTACAAGTGACTAATAACTTCAACATCAGGTTCCTAAAAGTTCTTACTATTAAATACTTACAAATTTGTTTGATGCTTTTTTCCTTGAGTATGAGCTAAGTAGCTTCCCTAGAGGGGGGAAACACACAAAACAAGTTGGGGTGAATTACCAGAAGTTTCACAGAATAAGGACAATGGGATCTCAGTTCAACTGCTAAGTGTGAATCTTCTCTACCACATGCCTGGAAAAGCTACCTAGCTTCTGCTGAAAAGCCTCTTAGGATGAGAGATGCCCTCTCTCCTAATGCATCCCATACTTTTGAGCTCTGGGCCTCTGACTGTTAAGATCGATTTAAGAGTGGGCTAAAACCTATTACCCTTTTAAATTCCACTCACCAGTCCTACTAAGGTTTAACCTACAAGGTCCAACTGAACAAATTAATTCCTTTTTCACTTAACAACTTTTCCAGTACTTAAAGTCAGGCTCTGGAGAGGACAGAATCCTATACAACTATCATTCATGGATAATAACTTGCTATGAATACAGCCTAGAATCACATCAGCATTTTTTGGCTATCAAAACACATTGCCGAGCTTTATGAAAATTTTAGTTCACACACGTCCTAGCTGTGTGACCCTGGGCAAGTCACTTAATCCCAACTGTCTCAGCCCCTCCCCCCCCCCCCAAAAGTTCACTAAAATTCAAGGTATTTTTCACATGAAACTATTCAAGTCATTCTTCCTATTCTTTACCTGTGTAACTAGTTTCAGAACCAAAACACAGGATTTTAAATTTAACGTTATTACATTTTATTTTATTAGCTTCAACCTTTTTTTCTAACATGATGAATTTATTTTGGACACCACTGTGATGTCCATTAGATGATTTAGCCTAATCAAGCTTTTTTTTTTTTTTTTTTTTTTTTTAAAAAGAAGACACTTCTAATAAACATCAATCAACTGGCAAACATTGACTAACTTCAGCGAATATTGAAAATGTGATTCATATTCCTGAACATTTTGTAGACTAGCTGTAAAACACTTGCTCCAATTTCTTAAACTACAGAGGTATGAAGATGATGTTTTTATTATATGTTACATTCCCTTGAGGAAGCCCAGATTTCATCTCACTATACAGATATATATTAATATTCAGAAACTGGCTTCTCATGATCCTCTAGGAATTATCATCTATTTCTGATCACAGAAAAACCCCCCAAAGTTTAAAGGCCACAAAGGACTACAGGTCCTCAATTGGTTTTGTTGTTCAGTAGTTTCAATCATGTCTGATTCTTCAAACTCCATTTAAATGGAGTTTTCTTGGCAATGATATTGGGATGGTCTGCAATTTCTTTTTCCAGATCATTTTATAGATGAGGAAACTGAGGTAAGCAATGATAAATGACTTGTCCAGGGTCACAAGGCTAGTGTCCCAAGCCAGATTTGAACCCCAGGAGAGAAATCTTTCAGATTCCTAAACCAGCACTTTATCCACTGTGCCACCTAGCTGCCTCAGATAAGCAAACTGTTACACTCAAAAAATAACTCACCTCATTGTTGTGAAGTGTTAAGCAGAGTTTGCATTCATAGGAACCCAAATGATTCTTCATAAAATAGGGATCCTAGAGAAGTAAAAATATAATTTAAATTAATGAAATGAAAATCACAAACACAGTAAGATGCTCGATATTACCAAAAGAGAGCAGATAAAACAATATCTTGTGACCAATTACATCTTTGGATGTGTGAGACATTTCTTAATTGAGTGACTGGTTACACACTCTCTTTCTGACCCCAAAGAGCTGTACAATTTAAAGGAGGGGAAAAGGGAGGAAGAGTTTCTTTTTTTAGCTTTAATGGAAGAATTTTTTCCAATTCCTAGAGCCAGCCATTTACCTCTTGTCAAAGAGAGAGATGAATGTGGATAAGGAGGATGAGGATTTGTTAAGCCAAAAACTTAGGGTCAATTCAATTTAACATTTTGGATGCATTGGACCCAATGCTAGATGCTGAGAAATACAGAAACCACTCCTCTCAAAAAGAAACAAATCAAAAAGCTCCCCCAAAGGAACTTCTATCTGAGAGAGAAGGGCACAAAAAAAGGAGTTTTAGTGTATAAGAAGAAGTAGCTCTTTCCATTAGTAAAAAAATAAAGATATTAAACTTTATTATTTGGTTGATCATCATTTTACAAACTGCTATTCTTTGAAAGTCAGCAGTATTGGGAAAGATACATTCATTTAAAAAAAAGGCATCAAAATCAAAGAATCACAGATTTTTGAACAGAAAGAGATTATCTTGTACCAACTTTGAGAAGATATGATATTAATTCCTCCACTTTAACAATAGCTTTTTATTTTCAAAATACATGCAAAGATAGTTTTTAACATTCACCCTTGCAAAACCTTGTGTTCCAAAATTTTCTTCCTCCTTTCTCCTCATCCTCCTTTCCCAGAGAGCAAGTACTCCAATATAGGTGCAATTCTTCTATACATATTTCCATATTTATCATGCTGTACAAGAAAAAATCAGATCAAAAAGGAAAATAATTTCTCCATTTTTGAGAAGTGATCAAATTTGAAAAGGCAATGTGACTTGTCCACGTTCACAATGCAAAACCGAAGTATCCTGAATGCTCATGAGAATCTAATAAGACCACATCAGTAGCAGGCATTAAAAGTTATAGTAAAATGGAATGAATATGGAGAAGAACCTGTTATGTACAATTGCTTAGGTTGCCACGGACCTAAAACAAAGGAAAATCACAACTCAACCCTCATATCTTCTTCCTTCAATTTTGTATTGGCATTTTGCTAGAATTTGTGTTTCATTATTAAAAGGTTTAAGATGTTGTCCATCCTGTTTCTTTACTTCAAGCTTCTTATTGTAATCAATAGGATCACATGTGTCAGAAGAAAATTTTAGTGGATCATTTGGTCCAAGCCACTTATTTTATGGTTGAAGAAAACTGAGAAGCAAAGAGGTTAACTAGAGCAAAGCAAGTGATGAAGCTGATACCAGAACTAGAGTCTCCTGACTCTTAGGGCTATGAGCTTTTTAATATAAGATGCTACTGTTCAAAATGCAGGATACAAGGAGATGGAATAGAGGAAGTCTTAAACCACCAAACTGAGATATCATATTAAGTTCTAAAAACCAAGACAGCCAGGTGAGTTTTTCAAACTAACATGGGGTGAATTTTACCTTGTTGATATCAATTGTTTCAAGAGCAAGCTGTCTGAGGCGCTCCCTTCTATCTCGGTTGCTCTCAGAAGATGAAGCTACCCCACCACTCCCAGTCTTGCCCCCAGGCCGATGTTGAAAATCCATGGTGATGGTCTTTGGACTTCAGTGCACAGAGTAAAAAAATCTGCAAAATACGGTGGAAAGAACAAGATGAAAATTAACCCAGGGCAAGATTGAAATTTCAGAAATTTGACAAATCCTCTCCAAACCAGTTTTAGATTCAAAACAGAAATACAACATAATACCCCAATGGTAAAAGTTATCAATCACCAAGGAAAATGTAACCCTGCTTATGAACATCTTCTTGAATTTTAGCCTGAGTGTGCAATCTTCCCTATTTCACTTCCCTCATACAAATTCTCCATAGGTTCCCCAACACCGCATCCTCCATATCAGGTTCAAACAAACTAAGTTTACTAAGATGGAAAATTTCACCTTCATATCCCACCCTCCTCTTTGAAACCGTCCTCCTTACTCCTTCCTCTGAATTCCTTTTTCTACAAGCTGTTCGGGATCTATGGTCTGTTCTGCAAATTAACTTTTAAAGTAGTTGAATCTCCCCTCCCTGAAGCCTCAGTCATGTTTTGTCAACCTGGCCTCCCTCCCATTCCACCTCTAAGTTGTTCAATTCAAATAAAATATTTATTAAATGTTTGCTCTGTGCTCTGGATATAAAAAACACATATCTCTGCTCTCAAGGAGCTGACATTCTTGGTAGAAGATGTGTTATTACATATATACAAGCATTATAAGTATTAAGTAAAACACATGGAAAAACACTAAGAGGTGGGAGTGAGGGAGTGGTGGCAAAGGGAAGACTCCATAGAGGAAAGGGATACCTGGGTTTTGAAGTAGACATGATTTCTGAGAAATAAGAGTTTTAAAAAGTACACAACAGGGATGGAGGACAGCAGATGTAAAGGCAGAGATGGTGACAGCTATCATTTATATAATATCTTAAGGAATGAAAAAAGTTTGACATATTTTAACTCATAACACACCGGGAAGTTATTATTCCCATTTTACATATGAGGTACTAGGGTATCCTGAAGCAGGACTTGGTATCATGTCTTCCTGACTCTAAGTCAGGCACCACCTAAAATGATCTGACAAACCAAATTGTGAAGAATAACTTCAAAGACCTGAGGCTCTAAAGAAGTAGATTGGACATAGTTTATGTGGGATTTAAATGCCAAGCTGGTTCTATTTAAACAGGAGGCAACTTCAAAAAACCACGGAAGAGGTTTAATGGGGAACAATAACACAGACATGTGCCTTGGAAAGTTAATTTCAGCAGCTGTGCAGAAGATTAATGAAACAAGGAGAAAGCCTAGAAAAGCAAGGAGATCAATTAGAAGGCTATAAAATAGTCTAAGCATAAAGTGAACAGGACTAATCTAAAGTTATCTCAGTAAGGGAAAAGGATAGAAGACACATTGTGGAGATCATAACAATACTTGGGCAAGTGACTAAGGGGAAGGAAGAAAGAAAAATCAAAGATCACTGAGGTTGTAGATGTAAATGCCTAGAAAAATGGTGATTCCTATAGCAAAAAAAGGACATGAAAAGAGGAACAAATTTTGGGGAAAGATAATTCTACTTTAGCACTGCTGAATTTGAGTTAACAATAAGTCACCTGGGTGAAAATTCAACAGGCTGGTAGCTGATAATCTAAACACACAATAAACACCTAAGAATATGGGAGGGAGGGAGAAAGAAATAGCAGCTGAGGGAATGAGGAAAGGCTTTATGGGGCCTCAGCTGAATCTTGAAGGAAACTAGGGATTCCAAGAAGTGGAAAGGAAGGAGAAATATAGTCCAAACATGGCAGAATCCTTGGGGCTGATGAAAACATAGAAAAATCTGGATTCAGAAGAAAAGTAGCCCTGGAGAGAATCTTGAGGAACACCCAAGTTTTGGGGGCAGAGGGAACTGGATGATAACCTAGCAAAGAAAACTGCAAAAAAAGTCACACAACTAAGAGAAAAATCTGGACAGGACAATGTTCAAAAAAAAAAAAAAGATTAAAAATTAATCCAAGAAAAGGAGATGGTCAGTCAACAGTGTCAAAAGTGGTAGAAAGGTGAAGCAGGATGAAGACTTAGAAAAGGAATAAACAGTTGAGAGATAACTGGTAACCTTGGACAGAGTAGTTTCAGTCAATGGTGTAGTCAAAAGTCAGATTAGAAGGGGCTGAGAAGTTGAGTGGGAGGTGAGGAAGTGAAGGCAACAAGTGTAGATGGTTTTTTCTAGGAATTTGCCTGTGAAACAGTAGAGAGATACAGGATGGGAACAGGGTCAAGTGAAGGGAGAAACCTGAGCATATTTATACATAACAGGGAAGAAGCCAAGTGATAAGGAGAGATTAAAGATGAAAGGAACTTGTCTGTCAGACTGCTTTGCTCAGAAGTGCAATTGTGCCTGTTACTAATCTGCACTCTCACCTCCACTCCACTGCCCCATTCAGCCAATTCCAATGGCTCTCTCCCTCTTACTTCCAGGATCCCCTACCTCCACATTCTACAATCCAATGAGACTGTCCAGACTTGTTCCTTGAATAGGACACTCCACCTCTGACTACTAGTATTTTCCCTGCCTGTCCCCCTCATGCCTAGAGTACCCTCCCACTCTATCTCCATTTCCATGTTCCCACGGGTTCCGTCAAGTCTTAACTAAAGTCCCTTCCAAGCCTTCCCCAATCCTCCTCACTGCTATTCTAGTCTCTTTTCTCTTGATAATCTCTAATTTATCCAGTATATGTCGTTTGTATAGAATTGTTTGTGTGTTGTTTCCCCCATTAGACTGTGAGCTCTTCAAAGGCGGGAACACTCTCTTGCCTTTATTGGTATTCCCAGTATTTCACCCAATGTCTGGCACACAGAGGGTGCTTAATAAATGCTCAATGACTTAACATCTGCCTTGTTACTTTCCCTTCCAGAACCTAAGTAGCACCAACCCCTCCATTGGCTGTACTGTTCTTCTTCTTCTTTTTTTAATATGATGGTTCTCTGGGAGTAGGGTTCTTGGAGAGGCTTCTGGAGGCAGCCTTAGGTTTAGTTCCAAGTAATAATCACCTCAAATGCAGCCAGGTGTTAAAAGTTTAAATCCTCTATTGTCTCCTTCAAAATAGCCAGCCCAGTTAGTTTTCTTAGAGGCCTATCTCCCTCCTTAGTTCCAAGAGCTCTTGCAGCCTGTCTGCCAGCTTCAGCCTCCAGCTCTCTCTGAATCTTGGTTCTGCTCAACTGCAGATTAACTTCTCAATCTCCTTAACTGACTGACTCAGCTCCTTTTTATGCTCTTTTAGAGGTGTAAACTCAAAGGTTGATTCCTCCTCTGAGAGTGGGATTATGGGAGGTGTAAATTTGGATGTCTCCTGACTTGTGAACTCCAATGTGTGAGCCAATGTGTAAACTCTCTTAAATATGTGAGCTTTAATGTGTGATCTCTAATGTGTGAATTCTCCCAAAGGTGTAAACTCCAAAGGTGTAAACCTAAGCACATAAGCACTGGTTCTATCAATTCCATTGAGTTAACACTAGGATTCTAACAATCGGCCTTGAGCTGAACACGAACATGAGGGGAGTCCTCCTTTATGTGTATCTCCCCCAATGAGAAGGGAAGCTCCCTTTTACCACTACTTTCCAATAACTATCTGGTAGGATCCCTGCGGGAGAAAGAGCACAAGTAAAATGGCTAGCCTTGGCAAAGGAAAAGATCACCTCATCCTAGGACACTGGAGCAAGGAAGAGAGTAAGGAATGAAAGAAATCAGACCTAAAAATGTGTAATAGGAGAGAAGAATAGGAGATAAGGTGAAGTCATTCAATGACAGAAATAAAGGATGAGTGGTGTATCTGGCTGAAGAAGAGTAAGTTAGAATACCCAAAACATGGAGAAGAACCAATCAGGGAAAAATAAAAGGAATGCTTCAAAGCAGTAAAGTCTCATTTAAGATGGCATAAATTTGGTAGGTGGGAAAAGTGAGTTAAACCAAGGTAAGGAGAATAACTTTATAAATAAAATTAAATAATTTTTATAAATGAAAAATTCAATATTTATTACAATCTATTATGTGCTAGGCACTGTATTATGTGCTAGGGATAAAATAAATAAGAATTGCTGTCCTGTTACTAATGGGATAAAACAACACACAAGCAAAGTTGAAAGGGGAGGCAGGGTGGAGGACAGCAGCAAGAACCTGGTGTAGGGGCATGATGTTCCATGGAGAAATGTCTGTTGATTGGAGCTTCTACTCTCCAGGGTCCCATGATAATATAGGACTGAATCAATCTGTTTTCTCTCAAACACAGTGGGGACAAGAACTTGAGCTAGCAGGCTGGATAGTTGAGTCAGCAAATACCCAAACAACAGATTATAAAGAGACCAACTAAATTCACATGTCCTGCCAATTCCTTTTACCCCAACATAGCAGGGAATGATATATATCATAAAATATACTGCATGTGCAAGAATGTTTGTGGCAGCCCTCTTTGTAATGGCCAGAAATTGGAAACTGAGTGGATGCCCATCAACTGGAGAATGGCTGAGTAAATTGTGGTATATAATGTTATGGAATATTATTGTTTGGTAAGAAATGACCAACAGGATGATTTCAGAAAGGCCTAGAGAGACTTACATGAACTGATGCTGAGTGGAATGAGCAGGACCAGGAGAACATTATATACTTCAACAACAATACTATATGATGATCAATTCTGAGGGACCTGGCCATCTTCAGCAATGAAATGAACCAAATCAGTTCCAATGGAGCAGTAATGAATTGAACCAGCTACACCCAGCAAAAGAACTCTAAGAGATGACTAAGAATCATTACATAGAATTCCCAATCCCTCTATTTTTGTCCGCCTGCATTTTGGATTTCCTTCACAGGCTAATTGTACACTATTTCAGAGTCCGATTCTTTTTTGTACAGCAAAATAACTGTTTGAACATGTATACTTATTTTGCATTTAATTTATACTTTAACATATTTAACATGTATTGGTCAATCTGCCATCTAGGGGAGGGGGTGAGAGGAAGGAGGGGAAAAACTGGAACAAAAAGTTTGGCAATTGTCAATGCTGTAAAATTACGCACGCATATAACTTGTAAATAAAAAGCTATTAAAAAAATAAAAATTAGAAAGCCAGGTGGCCAGGTTTGAAGGTTTTTGAATGGCACACAAAGGCTTTTGTATTGAATCTTGAAGATGAGAGAGAACCATTTGAATTTATTCATAGGAGAAGAGCACTGTCAAACCTATAATTTAGGAAGACTATTTAGGCAACTTAGACTGAATTGGGGAAAGACCCGAGTCAAGACTGAAGACGTCCAGCAGAGCTTTAGGGGATATGCAGGGTTAGAGGGCATGAGTTAAACAAAGATTCAGCAAAGGAGACTGAGGAGAACCAGGACCAAATGATAGAAATCTAGAGAATATCAAGGAGAAGAAAGCTATTACATTTTACAAATAAAAAGACAATAATATAGCTAACTTGCTAGCACTCATATATAGCTTTAAGATTTGCAAAGATACTTTGCAAATACTTTATCTTCAAATTAAACCTGGGAGGTAGGTAGTATTATTTCTATCTTGCCAATGAGGAATTGAAGCAGGCAGAGGTTAAGTGAATGATATACACAGCTAGTAAGTATCTAAGGTCAGGTTTGAAGCCCATCTTCCTAACATCAAGACCAATGCTCTTGCAACCTGTGCCACCTAATTGCAGAGAGCAGGTTCAACTGAATGAGGTATATGGGAGAATGAATGGTATTGCCAGGACAAAAACATCACACATGAGGAGCAAGAAGGACACAGAGATCATCAAGAAGAGAGCAAAAAATAATGAGAATGGAAAGGCAGAGTGAGATCAAATCGTGAAAGACTTTACAGGACCGGACAGGACTACCTCAGGAGCTAGGGAGAAGACCCTTTCCATGTACAGAACCCCCTCTGAACATTTCTTTCTAGTGAATAGAGGAATGACACGATCAGACCCACTGTAAGAAGCTATTGGAAAATCAACTTGGTTTAGTGGAGAAAAAGGAAATTCAACATAATTTATTGACTTTTTTTCACGTTTAAGTTGCTGGAGACCTTCCAGTTTACTAGGATGACTCAAATACCTAAAATTAAATACAAAATACTTAAAAAGCAAATCTTAGTTGTCTCCAGGGAAGTAGGGCCACTAATAATGAGAAGTCCATTAAGAAAGTCCATCACCGGCCATTAATTCAGTCGAAGCTCAGGGACTCACTCACAAGTCCAGCAGAGACACCCCCTACCCCCGCCAAGCGAGCCTCTCCTCTCTCTTCCTTAGTATTCGCCTCCGCCCCTCCCCCTTCAGCGCGCGGCCCTTTTCACCCCAGCAGCACACGCCCCCGCCTCTCCTTCCTTACTCGCAATGCTCGCCCCCGGGGCCCTCCGCGCAACCCTCCTTCCGCTCAGCAGCGCACGCCCCAGACCCCTCTGCGTGCGCCTACCTCTTCCCCACAGTGCAACGTCCCCGAGCACTCTCCACACTCCATCAGATACGGCGCGTCTCTCCCCTCCTTCCCTTCCCCCCCCCCACCTCCGGGGTGATATGGGATCCTCACGCGACACACCGGGCCTGAGGCCTTTGGGCCGCTTTCCCCTCCCCCCTTTTCTCTCTCCCGGGCCAAGCAGTACTCCTTCCTCTTTTCGAGTCCCTAGAACTTCAAAGCGTCCGTTCCCGTCTCCTCACCGGCTTCCTCACAGAAACCCCAAGCCCGGGTCGCGGCCCGCGCCACGAGACCTCCGCCGTTATCTCCGCAGCCCAGTGTCGGACCGGCCCTCCACGCATGCGCAACGCTGCGGCAGCTTCTACCAGCGCACGCGCGACAAAGAGCCCTAGAAAACTTTATTGACCGCTTTGCTCACGGACATTTAGTTGGGTGGAGCGCCCCGCCCCTCAAAGTGCCAACGGCCTCCTAGAGCCTTGCTTCCCTAAAGCGCGCGAAAGGGCCGGGGTTAGTTTCTAAATCGTCCCACCCAGAATTCGTGTACATCCGGGTCTTTAGAAATCAAGGAAGAAACGACCATAGCGGATGCGCGCGCAACTCAGAATCAACAAAACTTTATTGTGTGCAGGGGTCTCTCAAACTTTAATGGGTTCCCTGGCGACAAACAAAGCGTAGTCCAAGGGGTGGAGAGAACGAGGGAGGGAGGAAGGGAGGGGCGGAGCGGGGAGTGGTCCGAGACTGGCGGGTCCGGGAGGCCGGAGCAGGAACCTAAGCGGGAGCCGGAGCCGGAGCCGGAGCCGGAGCCGAATCCGGATCCCAACCAGGTCGAGGCGCTTCCCCTCCCCCCGCCCGCCTTTCTTCGCTGTCAAGATGCGGTATAACGAGAAGGAGCTCCAGGCGCTGTCCCGGCAGCCCGCAGAGAAGGCAGCGGAGATCGGGATGCGGGTCCCTAAAAAGGGCAGCGGTGAGAATGAAAGGGAGACCGGACGGGGCGGGGACCTTGGTGGCAATGACTCCAGTCCCCTCGGGGCTGCCCATCTCTGCCGGGGCAGGAGCCTCCCCTGTGGATCGAGCCTCCCAGCCCCACCCCCAGGGAAGCCCCGCCCGTTTGCCCCTTCTATGATCCCCCAGGGTCAACTTCCAACCCATCGGCCTCCTCCCCCACCCCATTCCTCCTGCCTTACCTTCCCCCAGGGACAGCTCTTTGTATGGTCGCCAACCCACCAGCCTTACCCCCCAAGTTCCACCTGTCCCACCCTCCCCCTTCCCCCCCACTCCTGTGTACAGTCTCCTAGCCCATCAGCCTCACCCCCCACAATCCCACCTGCCTGAACCCTCAGGGACGGCCCTGTGTACAGTCTCCCAGGTTTCTGAGCCACCCTGCTGAGTCCCCCACTTCCATTACACAGCCTCCCAGCTTTGCCCCAGCTGTGAGTACACCTGCCCGACTCCCCCTCAGTCCCAGTCCTGTTAAGGTCACGACTGTGCACACACTATGGGCTCACAGATTCCATCTCCCCAGACTAAGCCCCCAAGAGCCTAACTTCAGCCTCCCGGGACAGCCTTGGCCCCATGTCCCCTCTATTTCCATCATTTCCCAAGTTCCTCAGCCTTCTCACCCCCCACCCCAAACTGAGCCCTGGGGTTCTCAGTGTAGGTCGCCACTTCCCTTCATCATCACCTTCCCCATAGCTATAGCTTCTCGAACTCCCCCAAACCATGCTGAACCCCTCTTTGGGTGCTCCAGAGTTACAGCATCTATGTGCTTCCATGAATTTCTATCTCTCAGAAATCCCAAGTTCAAATACTGATATTTGAACTTTAACCTTTTAGTTGTCTCATCTATAAAACAAAGGCATTCCTCAAGATAGTCTAGGGATGCTCCCTGCTCTAAATGTTAACTTTCTCCTCCTTTAATCTGTTAGCTCCGACCCCCTTTCCTGATCCAGAAAAGTTACCCTAGTGTGACCTCCCAAAGAGAAATCCCCACTTCGATCTCATGAAGCTATAAAAATAGTATATGTATATGGAGGGGGGGGGAGGTTCTTCACATGGCCTTGCAAACCACCTCCCCCAGCAAACAAGTGATGATGTCAGTCACTTCCAAGGTGACACAGTAGATAAGCCCTGGGAATCAAGGGCTCCAGTGTGTCCTCAGACCAAGGATGCTTCCCAGCTGGGTAAATCTGAGCAAGTCCCTTCACCCTGTTTGCCTCAGTTTCCTCATCTGTCAAATGAAAGGAAATGGCAATCCACCCCACAATCTGTCAGGACCACTCCAGAGGATCACAAAGAATCAGACATGATGGGGAAGAATGGCAGCCACGGGCTTCCGGGGGCCGCTGTCCCAACAAGCCAAGCACCCTGAGACAGAATCTTACAGTGTAACACCCCCACCACCACCCCATCCCCCTGCTCCCCAGGCCACCTGCCCTGGAGAACCTCCCTGTGGCACCTCTCTCTCAGACTTCCCAGATAAGATCCTCCATCCTAGGTCCATCCCACTCCGCCCCAGGTCTGCTCTCCACCCCTTCCAGATGGTCCCACTTCCTTCTTTGCCTTTGAATGGGGCTCCTCCTTCTAGAGAGCATTTGTCCTTGGTTTGGGTCATGGCATTCCTGAGGGGGCCACAGTAGGAGCTGGGGCTGGAGGACTTCCCCTGGGTGGCTAGGGAAGAATCAAATCAACCATTAATGTAGATTGCCCTTCCCTCTGCGAAGAGAGGAGGGTGTAGGGGCCAGGAATTGTATTTTTTGGATTTTCCACTTAGTTTTATTTTCCTGTTCTGCCAGCCCCCAAGATCAGACTCTACTCTCCAAGACACAATGTTTTTCCCAGGGCTAGGGAAGGTTAGGGAAACTCTAAGAAAGGATGCTGTTATTTGGGGGAGAAGCCTGCTCTTACCTGTGCTGTATTTGGGCTCTCTGGGACTTCTCTGCAATACCCAACTTCCACATTCTTTTTTGATCTTTCCCCCAGTGGTTAAACGGAGACTGGTGAAGCTGGTGGTGAATTTCCTCTTTTATTTCCGGACAGATGAAGCAGAGGTAGGAGGGTCCTGGGCCACGGTCTCTGATAATCTAAAATTCTTTCCAAGTGTTTCCCTATATATAGCACCATGGAGTTTCTAAGCAAAGGGGACCTTTGTTCGTAGAACATTTTGATCCAGAAAAAACCTTAGCAATAATATTGTCTGATTCAGAGGCCCACAACACTCCTGAGTAGGGCTCTAACCTGATTAAAATTCATTTGGGAAATATTGAACAAAATAAATAAAAATATAACAACATAGATATTGTTACTAGATGGTTTTCTAAGTCAGTATGTGACCCAGACGATCCATAGGTACTCTGTTTCTATATTTCTAGTATAGAGTAAAGCCAGGTTGTAAAAGAGCTTTAAAAGCTGAGTTATGTAGTTTGTATCAGTCAGTAAAATCACTAGATGTAGTTAAATATGGGAATCACGTTGACATTCTTGGTAAAGGGTGGTAAACAGTATATAGGATGGCCTACAATGGGGAGAAGTTTGAGGTATTGACTCCAATGAGGGGCTGATGTAATAATTTTGGAGAGATGTGATGAGGACCCAAATGAACAGGATAGATTATGAGTAGAGAGAAGGGGTCAGAATGAAGAAATATTATGAAGAGGAAAAGGGCAAAATATGATGACTGGTTGGAAATGTAAGATGAGTATGAATGAGGAGTCCAAGAGAGTGCTGAGTTGCAAACGTGGGAGACCAGAAGTTTGAGACCTTCCATAGACATAGGGAGACTCGAAAAGGAAATGGTTTAAGGCAAGTTTTTGACATTTTGGGGGATTATGCATCTCTTAGAATAATGATTTTAAGTGCATAATATAAATTAATAAGATTTCAAAAGAAATCAATTATATTGAAATAAAGTTATCAAAATAATTTTTTTTTTAAGTTACAGACTCCAGGTTAAGAGCCCCTTGTGTGGAGAGAAAGATAATAAATTCATTTGTTGACTTGTTGAGAATGAGCTAACCACCATGCAATCAGAGGGTATGCTGAGGAGATTGAGGAGGAGTGGTCAGACAGGAGGCAAAGCCAAAACTGGGAGAAGAGGGACTATTCAGAAGAAAGAGTGGTCACTTGCAACACATAGGTCAAGAAGAATGAAGATTAGAAAAGACCATTGTATTTGACTTTTTAATCTCTTGCTTTTCATTCATCTCAGTTATGTCTGACCCTTCATGACTCTATTTGAGGTTTTCTTGGCAAAGTTACTGGAGCAGTTTGCACTTCCTTCTCCAGCTTATTTTACAGATGAAGAAACTGAGGCAAACAGGGTTAAGTAATTTGCTCAATGTCACATAGCTAGGAAATGTCTGAAGCCAGATTTTTTCTTTTTTTCCTTTAAAAAAAATAGTATTTTGGGTTTTTCCCAATTAATGTAAAGATAGTTTTCAACATTCACTTTTATAAGTGTTTTTTCTTTTTATGAGTTACAGATTTTTCCCCCTTCCCAAAATGAAGTAATCTGATATAGATTGTACATGTACTATCATATTAAACACATTTCCACATTAGTCATGTTGTGAAAGAAGAATCAGAATAAAAGGGGAAAACCAAGAGAAAGAAAAAACAACCAAAAAAGTGAAAGTAGTATGTTTAAATCTGCTTCTAGACTCCATATGAATTTAGGTTTTTGTACTTGGAACCCATTGCTCTATCCACCCTGCCAGTTAGCTATAGCTATAGTTTACTGGCATTTGATTTGGCAATTAAGAAATCATGGACAAGATTTGTGAGAACCATTTCATTTGAGTGATGAACAAAAGCCAGAGTAAGAGGTGACTAAGGAATAAAGAAGAAGAAGTATAGTATTGAGCAGACAACTTTTTCCTAAAGTTCTAGGAGAGCAAAGATAAAGGATGATAGCTTGAGGGCAGAGTAAGGTGGGTGAAAGTTTTTTAAAGTTGGGGAACCTTGGTCATTTTTGAAAAGAGTCTGGAAGGAGCCATGTGGAGAGGTAAAAAGGTCAAGGGAGAAATTGAAGGGGAAATCTGCTGGGGGAGATGGAAGGAGCCGGGAACTTGGTAAGGAATCAGCCCTGATATGGAGATGGGCCCCTTTTTGTTGAAGATAGAAGTAGAGGAGAAAGAGATGGAATGGTGTCAGAGGGTTATTTGAGAAAAGAGTAGTAGGAAGAGTGCATTAAGTAAAGGACGGCCTCTCCTGAGAGAGGGCAGGGAAAATGTGCAGGAAGCCTGAGGGGGAAGAAAAGGCTTGGGAAGGCTTTTAATGCTCATTCCCTTAAACCAGTTGTTCTCAAACTTTTGCTCTCAGTATCATACTATTTAAAAAAAATTTTTTTTCCCCCTTATTCTTCTAATCATTTGCCATTGCTAGGAGAAGAACAATAGAAATGTCATTTACTGAACAGAAGAACTAATCACTCAGGTTAAAATAAGATACATGTAATAAAGATTGAGTCTGAATCACTCAGAATCAGACCTTAGAGAAAATCACAATTATAGCATGAAGCTCACCAAGCTCACTGTATTCTTACTCAGAAGTATATCAATTGTTCATGCAACTCTAATCACTTTTTTATAGCTTTTTATTTACAAGATATATGCGTGGGCAAATTTTTTCAGCATTGACTCTTGCAAAATCTTCTGTTCCAACTATTCCCCTTCTTCCCCCCACCCTCTCCCCTAGATGGCAGGTAGACCCATACGTGTTAAATATGTTAAAGTATATATTAAATACAATATACGTATACATATCCATACAGTTATTTTGCTGCACAAGAAAAATCAGACTTAGAAATAAGGAAAAAGTTACCTGAGGAGGAAATTTAAAATGCAAGCAGACAAAAACAGAGGCAGTGGAAATGCTATGTTATGGTTCATACTCATTTCCAAGAATTATTTCTCTAGGTATAGCTGGTTCTCTTCATTATTGAACAAATGGAACTGATTTGGTTCATCTCATTGTTTTTTTTGTTTGTTTGTTTGTTTTGTTTTGTTTTGTTTTTTTAATAACTTTTTATTGATAGAACCCATGCCAGGGTAATTTTTTACAGCATTATCCCTTGCATTCACTTCTGTTCCAATTTTTCCCCTCCCTCCCTCCACCCCCTCCCCCAGATGGCAAGCAGCATACTATTAAAAATTAATGAGCATCTGTCCAAAGAGTTTTTGTTTATGTGGATTATATTTATATATATTTACCATGTTAGGAAAAAACCTAATTTTGAAATTGTAGGTTTCAGAGACTTCCAGGATCCTCTGGACCCCACTTTGAGAATCATTGGCTAAGACAAGCTATCAAGCTATCAACTCCCACTGGAGTTTGTGGGCTTGTATATATGTCTAGTGTTTTTGGTTATTGTTTATTTTTATAACTATGCTTCTACATAATTAATTTTCTTTGTAACCCTTTGGTTTTTATTTTATTCAATTAAAAACATCATTTTGCAAAGGGCTCCAAAGACAAAAAACTGTAACAAAAAAAGATTAAGCTCCCTTGCTTTACATGATCTCAGTTACCACCCAAGCAGTCTCTCTAAGACAGTTTTAGAAAACATGGAAAATTTACCCAGTGTGTACAATGAAAATATTTCTGAAAATTAAAGAAGTTTTGGAAATGTTTTATTGGAGCTAGGTTTTTAAAAAATTCATTGAGTAAAAAGGCGCCCTTGGGGCAGGCTTCCTTGCCTGTGGGAAGGATTTGAGACACTCCTCCCTTCACCTGGGCCATCCAGATACTGTGGCAGAGCAGTAGGTGGGACTGTGTATGTGGCAGAAGTCACCCTGGCCCCGGGCTTGTAGCACACGTGGGCGCTGGGGACAGTGCTTTCCTCCAGAGCCCTGGAGGGCACGAAAGGTCAGGACCAGCGAGTGAAGAGCCAGGCCCCAGAAGGCTCCAAGTGCCCTCTTTCCCACGGGCTTCCCCAGCGGTTGTGCCCCTCCCTCTTGTGTGCCCCTAGTGCTTACCTAGAGGCTCAGAGTTGGCCCAGCACCCACCTGGCAGAACCAGGATTCGAACCCGAGGCCTTTCCCTCCAAACGGAGGATGTCGTGGTCGCTGCACTGGTTGCAGGGATCCGAGCTCCCTTTAGAGATTGGGGCCTGGCCACATTAGGGAGGTGGGGTGATGTGGGGCTCCCTCTGGCCAAGTTAGCCCAGGCCGCCTCCTAGCAGGAGCCTCATGAGGAGCTTCCTTTTATTTCTCCCACCATGATGGGTAGGCATTTTTTTAAAGTATTTCCTGGAGACATCACTCAGAAAATTTCAGATGGGGGGCAATTAAAAATGGGGCTCAGAAAAGGGAAATGACTTGCTGGGGCCCCAGAACCAGGCCTTGGCAGGTCTGGGCCTGTCCAGCTCCCGTGTCATTGTTATTTCCCATGATCCTCCTCCTCTTTATCTGCCCTCTTGGGTGTTGTTCTAGGTGAGTCACAGGGATCCATCCAGCCTCACCTCCAGGCTCCCCTCCCCCCCTTCCTTAGGGCAGTAGGAGACGTGTGACTGGGGATGGCCCTAGTACAAAGAAGCCCTAGTCAAGCTGCCCTCCACAAGGGCCAAGCACCTGCTGGGTGTGGGGGGGAGGGGTGTGGGTCTAGGATGCAAGGGGGTCCAAAGGAGGTGAAAGCTGCAGGTGGATCCTAGCCCTGCGACCCACCAGCTGAATGACCCTGACAGACCTGACTGAGGAGTGCCCCCCCTCCTTTGGATCTCTCCCACCCCCGAGGCTGGGACTGGTCTGGGGTGTCCTGCGGACCCAGCTTGTACCGCTGGCGTGGTGGCCGTTCCCCTTGAGGACCCCTTGCAGAAAGCCTCACTAGATCCGGGATGACAGTAATGAGCCTGGCTCTGGTCCCAGCACTGTGCACAGTGCCCCTGCTGCAGACTGCTGGGCCTTCAGTGCCCACAGGGCCTTTGTTGGGCACATGTCTGTGAGCTGGCATCCCGGCTCTGCCCAGAGGCCCTCACATCTGTCAGCCTCTCGGGGTCACATCTCACACTTCTAGATGGAATGATTCCTTGTTCTGCCCAGATTGCTGGGTCCCAAGCCAGGGCTGCTTAACTGAACTTTCTCCTTTTCCTTTGTTCTGTCCTGCCAGCCCATTGGAGCCCTGCTTCTGGAACACTGCCGGATTACCAAGGAAGAGCCAAGTGGCTTCTCTATCAGTGAGTCTGGAAGGATGCCTGGGGGGGAGGTGGGCTCCTGGACATCCTGGCACCTCATCTGTGTGGAGCCAGGGCCTGGAAGGCTCTCTAACCTTGGGGAAGGGCGCTGCAGGGCTCTCTGTTTCCTCTTGTCATTCTGGAGTCCCCCAGCATTGCCCCAACCTTGGGGCCTCCGATCCTGGCCCAGCCCAGAGCGCCCTGCCTGGGTGGCTTGACCTTGCGATAGCAGAGGCTCCAGGCTGGCTCCTCCCAGTCCTCCCAAGAAACAAGTGCCCTTTGTAGGAGAGATCTGCCGCACCCAGGGCCCTCCCTTTTCTCAAGGGCGGCCAGAGCTCTCAGCCTTGGCCCGATGCAGCTGGGGCACCCACCTGGGGATGTCCCCGGGCCTTACACCTTCTTAGGGACTCACCTCATTGCCCTGGTTCTTTGGGAAGACCAGTAACCCTTTCCCCCACTTAACACCTGGGATAATGCTCTTTCTCAGCCACCAGATGATTCCCTTGTAGGAGGTGCCCACAATACAGTAGTAAAGCTGGCCTGGCACAGCAGGCTGGAAGGTAAGCAAGGTGTGATGGGGATAGGATAGGGACAGAGGGGAACCACAGAGAACCAGGGCTCAAAATTGTGATGGCATGTTTATCCCTGAGCAAATCATTCCCCCTCCAGGTGCCCCTGGAATAAGGGGATTGGGCTAGATCATCATCAGCTCAGAAACTCTCGGATCTCGACCGCTTCCATATATAGCTATAATTCTGCCTTTTGAACCTTCTCTTTGGACTTTAAAGCATTGCCTTTTTCTAGATGTCTTTTTTACAGTAAAGATACATTGGAAGGGGAATTTGTCGAGGCTTTAATCCTGCAAGGTATGTCTAGGCACTGAATCTCAGAATTGGAGGAATCCTTAGAAGTCATCTTACCCTAGCATGGATGCAGCTTCTGAATCATAACCTATAATCTTTCTGGAATACCCTCTCCTTAACCAGTCCATTCTATAATAGTCATGCCTCCTGTTCTTACTCTGAACACCCAGTCATTCCTCAGTGACAGTTCAGGAAACACTTTAAAACAGCCACTATGCTTCCAAACATTCTCATTTCCTTTTATGGCACTGGAATTATCCTGGTCTCATCCCCACAGGGACCTTTCTAAAAAAAAAATAGCCACAGAGTACAAAAAAAAAAAAAATAAAATAAAATGGTGGCTCTATTATGTATCTTTTGGATCAGTTTTTGAGCATGTCATACACCTGACCTCCTAGAATATGTGGCTCACTAAAGTACTGACACTTGTTATCTGAGCACATTTCTTTTTTTCTTATTTATTTATTTACAAAGCATATGCATGGGTAATTTTTCCAACATTGACCCTTGAAAAACCTTTTGTTCTAAAATTTCCCCTCCTTCCCCCCACTCCCTTCCCTACATGGCAGGTGGTCCACTACATATTAAATATGTTGAAATACATGTTAAATGCAATATATGTATACATATTTATAGTTATCTTGCTGCACAAGAAAAGTCAGATCAAGAAGGAAGGAAAATAAAAACTGAGAAAGAAAACAAAATGCAAACAAATAATAGAGAGAGTGAGAATGCTATGTTGTGTTCCACACTCATTTCCCATAGTCCTCTCTCTGAGTGTAGATAGCTCTCTTCATCACTGCACAAGTGGAACTGGTTTGAGTCATTTCAGTATTGAAGAGAGCCACTTCCATCAGAATTGATTGTCCTATAGTAAACTCATTGCCATGTATAATGATCTCCTGGTCCTGCTCATTTCACTCAGCATCTGTTCATGTAAGTCTCTCCAAACCTCTCTGAAATCATTCTGTTGGTCATTTCTTACAGAACGATAATATTCCGTCACATTCATATACCATAATTTATTCAGCCATTCTCCAACTGATGGGCATCAACTCAGTTTCCAGTTTCTGGCCATTACAAAGAGGGCTGCCACAAACATTTTTGCGCATGTGGGTCCCTTTCCCTTCTTTAAGATCTCTTTGGGATGCAAGCCCCATAAAAATACTGCTGGGTCAAAGGGTATACACAGTTTGATAGCCCTTTGGGCACAGATTCAGATTCCTTTCCAGAATGGTTGGATCTGTTCACAGTTCTACCAACAATGTATCAGTGTCCCAGTTTTCCCATATCCCCTTTAACATTCGTCATTATCTTTTCCTGTTATCTTAGCCAATCTGAAAGGTGTGTAGTATCTCAGAGTTGTCTTAATTTGTGTTTCTCTTGTCAATAGTGATTTGGAGTGGCTTTTCATGTGACTACATATAGTTTTAATTTAATTTAATTTTAATCTGAAAATTGTCAGACTATCATTTGTTCTTCTAATTTGTTTATAGAATCACTGTTTTATGTCTAAATCATGAACCCATTTCGATCTTATCTTGGTATAGGGTGTTATAGTTTTTGCCATACTAGTTTCAATTTTCCCAGCAGTTTTTTTTTTTTAATTAAATAGTGAATTCTTATCCCAAAAGCAGGGGCCTTTGGGTTTGTTAAACACTAGATTGCTGTGGTCATTGACTATTTTGTCCTGTGAACCTAACCTATTCCACTGACCAACTGCTCTATTTCTTAATCAGTACCAAATGGTTTTGATGACTGCTGCTTTATAAAATAGTTTTAGATCTAGTACAGCTAGGCCACCTTCATTTGCTTTTCTTTTCATTAGTTCCTTTGAAATTCTTGACCTTTTTTCTTCCAGATGAATTTTGTTGTTATTTTTCCTAGGTCACTAAAATAGTTTTTTGGGAGTTTGATTGGTATCGCACTAAATTAAGTAGATTAGTTTAGGGAGTATTGTCATTTTTATTATATTCGTGTCTCAGCACATTTAAAACTCATATGTAAGTCTTTTCTCTTGTTAAATTTCATTTTGTTTACAGTCTTACTATCATCTGCCCATCTAGTAATTCTTTCATTTTTTTTCCCTTATTTATTTTTAGTAATCTTATCTTTTCAAATTTTGAATTCTAAATTCTCTCTCTTTCCCTATTTCTCTCTTTTTTTCTTTCTCCCCCTCCCTCCCTCCCTCTCATCCCTTCTCTACCTAGAGTAGGCAAGCTGTGTGTGCTTTCAGTCATACATGTGAAATCATGCAACACGTTTCCATGTTAGCTAAATCATTTAAAAAAAAAAAAAGAAAGAAAGAAAACAAGAAATTATACTTCACTTTGTACTCAGAATTGATCAGTTCTCCCTTTCTGGAGTTGGATACCATTTTTCATTGTGCCGAGGTCATCTCTACCTCCTGGACCAGCCCTTGAAAGAGGAAAATTGCGTTGAGAATTGCCATGTCCTGCACTGCTTCCAGGCTGGGAAGGTCTCCCCTCAGCTGCTCATGCTTTCTTAGGAGAGAAACTTTTTCTGATCTAGATGCGTGAAAACCTGCATCTGTGACAGCTGCTTCTGCTCTGGGCCAGCTTCCGACTCCAGATGTTCTTGGGGAGGAAGCAGGAAAGGCTTGTCATCGGGGTTGCTTCCCAGCTGCTGCCCTGGCAGGTGGCCCAGCGTGGTACCCCTCAGCCAGGCTTGCTGTTGGCTGTTCCCGGCTCAGAGGGCCCCTTCTCTTGCCCTTACAGGTTTCATTGAGGAACCCGACAGGAAGTACTACTTTGAGTGCAGCAGTGAGGAGCAATGTCAGGAGTGGATCGATGCCCTGAGAAGAGCGAGGTGGGTTTGGGGCTGGGTGGAGAGACGTAGAGTTGCTGGTAGACCTTGAGGTTTTCATTAACATGGTAGAGAATGGGTATTCTGTAGAAGGAGGGGGAGAAGGGTGTCCTGGGGGGCGGGGGTGGGGGGCAGAGAAGCAGGCACAAGCTAAACACAGACCTAAAATTGGGTCCTCTGGTCACCTTTCCTTCAGAACCGCGGGTCTCGTGGAGGTGTGTGGACATTAGCATTCTCTTTTTTATTATTAAGCTATCTGATTCTATTAAGACTGTCTAGGAACCCATGGCTTCCCTGACTCCCCTTCTTTGTGCTTCTTGCTTCCCAGCTATGAGTTCATGCGGAGAAGCCTCATCTTTTATAGGAACGAGATCCAGAAGATGACAGGAAAGGTGAATATCCCTTGTCATCTTGAGATCCAGGTTTCTGATACACCTGGATCCTGGTTGTGAGGCCAGGGCTTTGATGGCTTTCCCAAACACCCTTGGTCGGTGGGGTAGGATAATAGGAGGGACAAAGGTTTGGCTCCAGAGCTTTGCAGGAGGGGCTCTGCTCCTGGACACAGAGTCACCATAATTTTTGCCACCTGACCCTCAATGTTCTGCACTCACTTCCTTCAGGATTATTCAACCTCAGTCTTCTTTATGGACTACTTCTGAAAGTTCATTTTGGCCTTCATTTACAAATGGGAAACCATGGGATTTTGAACTGCAAACCCCCCCCACCCCCAATCCTCACTCCCATCTGTGTCCCACAAACTCAGTGTGGAAACAAGAATTCTACTGGTACCTAGTTAGTGAAAAGCGAATCCCTCCTTTCCCTCCCCCTGGGTTATGGAATGGCTCTCTGCGGATGTTCCCTGGAAACTCTTCTCTCCCCCAGGACCCCCTGGAGCAGTACGGCATCTCTGAGGAGGCCAGGTTCCAGCTGAACGCTCCCCAGGCATGAGCATCTCTGCTAAGGAGGAAATCCATTTTGTCTGCTCCCTGCCAGCACTCGCCCCAGTGACTGGGAGGAGGGGAAGGGGGGAGGGGAAGAAAGGATTTTTCAGACCTCAGGCTTTCTGCAATAGCAGCCCTCATCCTGGGACTGATGGTGGGTGACTGGGTCATTTCAGCCCAGTCTGGGCCCAGCAGGAGGAAGGGGATGAAATGTGCTGCTGCTTCTCTGATTGAAAACTGTAACTGAGGAATAGGGTGGGGGCACCCACAAGCATCCTTCCCTGGAGCCAGGCAGGGCCCGGTGCTCCCCAGCCTTGAGGGCTGCAGTTGGGCTCTCAGCAGAAGGGAAGGGCCTGAGCTCCCGTCTTCTTGGACAATGGCCTCTTCCTCTGCAAGTGAGTGGAGGCCCCTTCCTCCCTGATTCCTCTCCTCCCCTGGCCCCAGAGGCTGAGCGTACTACGTGGCTTTGGACAAGTCACTTCCCTAGCTACAAAAGCGGGCAGACCAGTTGGTTTCTTGTGAGGTCCCATGCCAGGTGGGCCAGAGGCGAGAGGAAAAGGTAGAATAGGGCTAGCCAAAGGCTCTTGGGATACTGGGGGGCACCCTCCACCCTGAGAGCTGGGCTCTCCTCTGAGGTCTCAGTCAAGTCTCCTCCAACACTGTGGGGGTAGCTGAAACCCAAAAGGGGTGCCATGGTGTTGGCCCCAGGTCCCCTAAGCTAAGGGGGTGCTCGGGGAAGCAGGGTGAAGGTGGCCTTGAGCCAAGAATGCTGGCCTCTGCCCAGGTTGTTTTGGCAGTAGAGGCTCTGGACTTCTGCCTCCCTGTCTACTTGAATGTATGCTACTAGATGATGCTGTGAATGGGGTGGCAAGCCCTATGTGATGCTTGGTTCTCCCTTTGGGTGCTCTCCACCACCTGCAAACTTTTCTTTCCATTTCTGCTTCAGTTCCCTCAGGGAAGTGGCTCTCCAGGTATTGTCCTCGGAAGGTTCTTGTGGATTTGGAATAAAGGTCTTTTTTTCCAAGATGCCTTTGTAACACTCCTCTCTATTAGGAAGAAAGGCTGGCTTGGGCCTCCTCCCTCCCAAGGCCCAGAGAGCAACCACAGAGAATCCAGTTTCACACTCCCTGGACAGAAGGCAGACCCTCAGTCAAGTGAGAGCAGACTTCCAAAACCATTGGCTAGTCTTCCCTCCATCCCAGACCAGAAATGCCCATATGTCTCAGGAGGGCCTTGGCCAGAGCAGGGGCAGTGGCTGGAAGACCTGAAGATGGGAAATGAGAAGGCAACAGGTCAGCCTTCCCGGTGAAGGAAGTTCATGAGGCCATTAGGGATCTCCCTCAAGTCTCAGTGCAGGCAGACCAGCTTCCTGCTTTACTTCCTGGGCTCCATTTCCATTTCTTTTGGGAAGGAGTTGGGATAGGCTCGAGGAAGCTGCTGGATTCCCATTCTACCAAAGACAATGGACCCAATGGTTGAAACTGAGCCCAGTCACAACATCCAAGTCCGATTTCCCCATCAGTGACAGGTTCAGAGAGAATGCAAGAGTATTGTATAAAAGAGAAAAAGACAGGGTTCCATCTACATGTTTAATTTTAAGGCAGCTTTATTGGGGTTAAGGAGAAAGGGGAAAATATTGCCTAGGTGAGGATGAAAAAAAGGCTGCCAGGTGAACCCTGGGTTTGGATGTGTGTATGCATGTATATGTGCACATGTGAGCGATGCCGTGATCCAGCCACATTAGAGCACCCTGTTATTTATCTGGAGTGGTGAGAGGGTTGGGGAGGGGTGCCATGTGGTCTTCTCAAGCACGAACATAACATAGGGATCTGTGATAAGAGAAGGAGCCATCACATTCCTATCTAATTTTGATTTAATTGAATAAAAGTTCCCATTAAAAACAGATACAAGTGAAAATAAATATTTTATTTGAGTCTAGAGGTGGAAATGGAGAATGTTAGGGATTTCCCATGGGAAAGGATGCTTAAACAAACAGGCTGAAGAGGGAAGCAAAATAGTGATACACACATTTAAAATAGATTTTTAATATAAAGGCAAAACTTAAAAGCGTCTTTTCAATTACAAATTAAGATCGACATGAGGAACTGAAACAGAAGGGAAAAATCTCTTAAATTCTGAACTGTGAAGAATTAATTACAAACATGAAAGGGGAAAAAGGATCAGGATTAACTACTTCCTACTAAAAATGAACGGAATGACAATGTATGACATAAATTAAGGGAAACAATTTGAATTTTAAATAAGTCACAAATTCATAGGCTAACGCATATAAACTAATTCCTATTGACTAGGAAACATCCCATAGCACATGTCCTAAGCAAGACGTGGGGAGTATGTGTGTGTGTGTGGGGGTGTTTTTCATCCATTCTGGGGGATTGGTTTAGTTAACTTCAAAGTTTCACAAATCAATTCCCAAACAATGTAATTTCATGACCTGTTTCATTTCCTTTAACAATCCTCTGCTCTTCAATAACTCTAAATCCCATGTCTAAAAACCAACTGGAAAGAACAAAGACCAAAGTGTTTTCATAAAACCAAAACTTGACCATTTAGCTAAAGGAACTTCAAACCCCTAATTCTCTCATGAGCTAATAAAGATCTTATATTTTTCCCTTCCCCTGTTCTTATAAAGCACCTTTTTGAAAGGCTGATCTCAATGAAGCAAATAAGTGTGCCTTAAGAATCACAGGGCAACCCGAAGGGATAATATTGTTCAATATATCTTAATTATTTGTCAGCATTTCAAGTAACACACACATTTTTCCTTCAAGGAGTGAAAAAATTTTTTTCAATCCCTAAAGAGTTTCACAAATAGCATATACCGGGAGTACAATTCAGTTTAATCTTAATCTTAGGTGTTATGTTCTAGTAGCCACAGTAATATCCTTGTATGGCAATACTCAAGTCAGTGTGTGTGTGTGTGTGAGAGAGAATGTGTGTATGTATACACATTTTTTTTACATGTAGAGTATAAACAAAAATGGCACAAAACAGTAATTCATCCAACATGTTTGTGAAACAACCAGCCACCATTCAAAGGGCTGTGCAGTGTGTGAGTGTAGAACTCCCAATATCTTTAAACATCTATTAACTTAAGGAGTCCTTTTCCATTTTAGTGCTATAATGACAAGTCACAGAGACTGATTTTTTCCTTCTAGCCCACTGGAATTGAGTGCAGGAAAGAGGAGGGCCTGCTGGGAAGGGCAGAGTTATCACCTAATAGCTTTTGGCCAGGAGGAGGTGGGGGAAGGACCTAGAAGAGTTAGATCGGTGTCTGGTCACTGAGGCTGGAGACAAGTGTTGATACTTTGAAACTCGATGTTCCTTAATACAGGAGGCCAAAAAGGAAAGGAATAATAGATCTACTTTGTGCAGAGAGATGTGATGATTCCAAGCTTATCTATCCACAGTTTAGCACCTGGGAGCAAGGAGAGCACCAACTTTATAGGAAGGAGAGAGGGGACAATTTCCCTCTTGATATTGTTTCTTCTAAAAGCTGATAATAGCACCATCTTAAAAACTGGTCTTTTGCTCTAAAGCCCAAATCAACTGTGTAAGTACCCTACAGGGTCAGACCAATCCTGTTTCCCCATTCCCCACAGTGAGAGGGAGGGCCTCTTCCAGTTATGCCAGAAAACAGGTGGGAAGTGTCCAGCAGCACCCTGTTCCAGGTTGTGGTCACATCATTGCCTCGGGCTTAAAGGAACTGCCAGAGCCTTCACAGGGAGCTGGGGGCCAGAAGGTGAGCAGAAAGGAAAAAAGGAGGCACTCCTGCCAAGGTGACATGCTTTCCCTATCCAGCAGACTACAGGCAGGCAAAGCTGGTGAAAAATCAAAACGAGACCAAGTCTCTGGGGGCAGTCTGCTGGATTTTGGAGAGGGCACTTGGGTTCTACTGCCCTCGCTATGCCAACTGCATCCAAGCCCCGGGACAACGCTTTAAGTCTCCAATGGTTACCAACTTAGGCAAAGCAGGGCTACTCTAAGGATCCAACAGTTCATAGCCCGTCCAGAGACGAGGGATCTACTGAAGATAAAGATGGACGAATTATATGTTCCAGAGAATATGATTCAAGGAAAAATGACCATATTATATATGAATGCCCAATGCAGGAATACCTTTCATAACATATCCAAAGGGAGCTACGACTCCTTTCAACATGGACTCAGGGCAGCTGACAAAACCAGCCATCCTTCACTTCTGCTCAATAATAATCCTGGCCAAAATATAATAAAAATCTGGGGGGGGGGGAGGGAGATAAGGGGGCGCAGAACAGGCCAACCAGAGACAGACACATATCAGAACTAATATTTTTCAGGCCGTTCTTGTCTAACTGGACATACCCTGTTATCGTTGGCCCAGTCACTATGAACCTCATTTCCCCGTAAAGAGCAGTGAGAAGAGCCCTGGCAAATGAATTCTCCCACTCTAGAACAGTGCAAAGCATCAGCCTCCCCAGCTAACTCAGCACCGTGGTGCCTCAAAGAGCCTCTCAGCATCTTCAAGCTCTTCAACAGCGCACCTGCCCCTCAAGTAACTGGGAGCAGGGATGGCCAAATCAAGTGCTCTGAACTGAAGGGAAGAACAACACTTTTGCAGTCACGTTCCTTCAGGCTTACATTGCTGGGGAACCAGCAAAACGCAACTTGGACAACTTCCTTCTACCTGGAGGAAGAGTTCAGCTCGTGGGTTTACAATGTTGCTTTGTAAAGAACATTTATTAATTTAGATGGGGATAAACTAACATTCTGAGGATTTAAAGGTTGTGAGAATACAAGGTACAATTTTAATTTCCTATTTTAAATTAGTTCCTGAGAGAAAAAAAAAGTTGACGCTTGGGCCTTATTCAGATACTTGCAAGAGGTTTAGAGGAAGTTCCAGTGGATGAGGGTCTAGATTCAGCACATGAAAGCTGTACTGGAGGGGTTTATCTGTACAATCACTTCAGAAAACCTTTCTAGCCCCAAGGCTTTACCTAGGTTGTTGACTCTGGCAAATCTCAACAGGAGAATTACCTTCCTTTTTTCCTTCCAGAAACAGCTTCATTTAATTCACCTTCAGGCCAGGAAGGCTAAGTCAAAGCTGGTCAAGCCTTCATCCTCCCTCCCCCACTCCCCCCAGCAGCTTCCCAATATCCATACTTGAGCACTGAGTTTCAGTAAAAACAAAGGCTAACAGCAAAAATGCCCAGAATGGTGAGCATTCTACTAAAAGAAAGTCACTCAGACCAATTACTAGATTCCCTGCTTTAGTTCTCAGATGTTGGAGTCCCAATGGCTTTCTGAACTAGCCTTTAAAAAACAAACCATTCTCAAGGGAATCAACATGTTAGCTGATCTTTTTACCAGAATGGCCCTTAGGATTCTGTATGCAAATACCGGCAAGGGAAAAGCCATGGCAGGGAGGCCTAGGAGTGATAAAAACCCCGGCAGAAACCAGACAACTAACAAACCAGCTAACTCTGCAAGTCTCACATTTCAGCCAGAAAACACTGATAAATGTACTATTAACTAGGTTTGCCAAATAGTTTCCTGTTTAACTTTAGTCACCAGTTGAAGTCAAATACGGGAATGTTTTGGTCACAACGAAATCTGTCTGCAACCTCAGTCCTTAGCTGTTCTAAGCCATGAAGAAGTATTTTTCCTTATCCTGAATCCCAACTTATATAAACCAAAAGGAATGGCAACAGCTTCCCCATTTTACATTGCCTTTCCTTCTTCAAACCCATTTCTGCCATCTTACAAAGATACTAGTTCTATCTATAATGTCAAGAGTCGGCATGATAAGATTACCCACAACTCAACTCGAGCACATTCATTTTTTTGTGGAGTTCCCCCCCAGGGACCCAAAGACACAAATCTAGGTTTCAGGCTCCACAGAACCAGTGCCAGGAGATATGTCACTCTGATGGTCATGAAGAGACATGGCTTTATTTCATGAATTCCTGGATTCCAGGGAATATTTCCCACTTTTATTAAAAGTGACCACATCTACTGCCCTTCAGAATGTCGTCTCTAACTCCTCCTACCCTCGCTTCTTCCCAACAATCCTTCTCAATCTGCTCATTTTTGCTGAGTGCTGACAATTAAACCTTCATGTCCCTGTGGCTCAATGCAGGAATGGGGGTGGGAGGAGAGGAGGGTTGAAGAACCAGCTGGGGAAATTCTGTAGCAGAGGCTGAAGCTTGGAATACCTAATCCAGCAACAAGAATCTAAACACAATTTACACAAAGAACATTCCCAGACACAACATGCTGGGTTGTAGGCAATAACCTGATTCAGAGAGACACAAGTAAGAGGAAGTATTATCAAGATTAGTTATTTAATTCATTACCAATTAATTGATGAAGCCTAACACAATGTGGCCAAGTTGAAGAAATAAATCAAGAACATCTGGGAGGAAACTTGTTTCTCCGTCCCAGGTCTGTGCATGAAAACAGGATGCTTCAATAAGCTTTGTAGGAATGGATCCGAGGAGGCCAAAAGGCTTCAAAAGCCTCTGCCAGCCATGACGGAACACTTGCTTAGGCAGGGGTACACTGGGTCTAGTCGATATACTACTGCAATTCATGGTTATTGCCATTTCCTATCCGAGTACTTGGTCCAGTCCATGATACCTAATCTCAAAATGAGAAGCTTAAAAATGGAACCTATACCCTTTTTTGTGCACTTGAATAAATAAAAATGTTTTGTAATTTTTTTCCTCTCTCTTTTTTAAAAGTTTACTGTGCATTATACAATCTAAAAATAAATGAAATCAAGTATATGAAATTTATAAATTTTCATCATATCTCTATAAAATACTGTCACTTCCTTAGCGTGACACTTTTCTGTACACAGAACACCAGGTCACAAGACAACAAATTTGTTGCCACATCATCAGATCGGTGCGTAATAAGATAGTCGTGTGGGATTTGTGTATGTGTGTGTATGTGTGTGAGAGAGAACTACCTTTTATACCTACAGAAAAGCAAAGAAATACAAAACAAAAAACAAAAAACAAATGCACTTAGTACAAAGGCCAAGCCATCTGGGGATCAAGTATCAAAAAATTACTAAGAAAATACAGAGTATTTTGAACAAAAACAACAAAAGCTGAGAAATTAAAACTTGCCCCAGCTTAGGAATTAATGTCCAATGTTGCCATGTAGAATTAAAATGGGCCTGACCAACACCAGTAATTGTGCACCCTGTTCATATGCCAATGACATCCCCAAAATAAAGGGCTAAAAGAATTAACAGTATAGCAGGTAAAATTCACAGTGACAAGGGAACTTGGTGATGAGAGCATGTGAGGTGGACAGGGATAACATTTAATGAAACTAGCTTAAGGTATCCTCAGTTCAACATGAACTGTTTGGTTGAATGGTAACAAGGACTAAAGACCAGGCTGTTTAGTAGCTGGTCAAGAAAGTAGAGAACAATTGTCAAACATATAGAGTAGCTTAAAGGAGTTGTTTTTAAAAACAAAAACAAACAAACGTAAACCACCAAGGGCCCAAACCCACACATCAACTTTTGTTGCCCTCATTTTTTCAGAGCAGGTAAAGCCTTTGGTAAATGAACAGAGTGACTTGAATAAATAAAGCAGACTTTCCCAAGAACAGTATTTGGCATTGGTCAACCCTCGAAAGTCAGCACCAAGGAGAACTACAGAGGCACAGTTCTGATGGATGAAATAGCACCGAGAACAGGCTGTTGACATCTCTGCTGGTGTGCCAGTCCTTTATATATATCTTATTTATTTATATATATTCTTATATATAGTTATTTATATTTTCTTAATAAGTTGCCTTTTATGACTTAGATGGAATAAAATAAGTCAAAATTGTTTTTACTTTTTAAAAAATGATAAATACTTTATCTAAAACTATCAACAATACAAACTGGAGCCTTTAAGCCATTTCTTCTGCAGTTTTTTTTAAAACTCCGATTCACAGTAGAATATTCTTTACTCTGTCGTACTTTAAAAAATTTTTGTATATGTTGTCATCCAGTAGTTTGTGAGTAGAAACCCTTGCAGGCCAGGTGAGCACCTTTCAGTGGAAGCTGTGTGAGTTGGTCCACGATGTCCTTGCATAGGTCACATGGGGTTGAGGTAGAAATTCTAGTTACCTAGAAGGAGACATCAGGGGAGGGAAAGAAGCAAGCAAAAAAATCAAAATTTATCCCACAATTTTCTATCACCAGGTTGGCCAGGAAAGTCAATACTCCTATGAAAAAGTATATCAAGAAACTTTGAGAGATATGAATGGCAAAATGAAAAAAAAATTTCAATTTTTAGAACTGAAAGTGGTGGAAGCAAATGGAAAGAAAAGTGAACCCCAGAAGATGATGTGACTTCTCCCTTTAATTAATGGAACAAGGTGCTGGATCCAGGAAAGATGTTCACATGCGCCTTGATCTTTCAGAAAACAGATAACTGAACCACGGTGCCCCTTCCTGTGCCAACAGCCACTGTGGCCACAGCACCCCAACACCAAGTAGAGCTTCAAAAGCACACCTGTCCTGGGGGAAATTGGTAGCTCCCAGATGGGAACTTAGGTGCTGCCCATGGCTGTACTGGACAATTTCTGAGAAACCTGTGTGTGTGTGTGTGCGCGTGCTGTATGTGTGTGTGTCTGAGTGTGTGCTGTATGTCTCTGTGTCTGCGTGTGCGTGTGTGTGTATGCAGTATGTGTGCATGCTGTATGTGTGTCTGTGTGTGTGTGCGTGCTGTATGTGTGTGTCTGAGTGTGTGCTGTATGTCTCTGTGTCTGCGTGTGTGTGTGTATGCATGCAGTATGTGTCAGTGTGTGTGCATGCTGTATGTGTGTCTGTGTGTGTGTGCGTGCACCCAACTTTCCTCATCGAGGAAGTGACCAGAAAGCCAAGACCCCCTAAGACCACAAGAAGATACACGGCAATAGGAGGAGGATATTGCGTGCTCCCTTCAATCATTGGCCAAACCAACCTCCTGCCCTCATTCTGGGCAGGTTCCAACTAAGCTGTTTTTTAAGGAGGAGTTCTCAGTTTGCTGGGATAAATCAGGGAGTACAAGCAACAGGGGCAGCGCTGAAGCAGCAAGAGCAGCTGGCTCAGGAAAACAGAAGCAACGCAGGATTTCTGAGCAGGGCTGATGGGATTCAGTCAACTCCTACACCGCTTTGCTTCCAGGTGCCCCTCTGCTACAGAACTATGACAGCAGTCACAGCAAGAGCTACAAGTTAACTAGAAATTTTTTTCAAAATACCTACAATACTCAACAGTACTAAAAGTACAAATAAGATTAATATTTCACTTCATTTATCAAGTCTTAAAAAGGGGGTGGGAGTGAGGAATGGTTTAAGTCAGGCAGAAAGACTTCATAGTGAAGAACATCTTATCAGGGACTGAACAATGTCCAAACTACAACTTATTCTTGAAGGGTCAATGATTCAGGAGGTGCTTTCCTCCACTTTTCAATCTCCAAAGTTTTCGGGAGTTGCTGAAGCTGAAAAACTCATCACCCCAAAACCAAGTAGATGGGGAGCTTTTCTACACAAAATATACATCCTGTTTCAAAGGTCTTAGTGCAGATCTAAGCTACAAAAAATTAAAAAAAATCTGAAGCACCCATATCACCCTGCCCAAACACACAGTCTTTCCAATTCCAGAGAATCTGCCAGCACCAAACTCTGCTGGAAGTTTAGGAGGATACAGGAACCAGGCATTAGGACATAGCAGTATATGTATATATAGAATATAAATAAACAATGACCATGCCTTTATGTCGGGGTTTTTGTTTGTTTCTTGCATAGGGGCCTGTCTTAGAGACAGAGTACAAGTTTTATTAAATGAGCATTGACCTGTATGATCACAACTTAGGGAAAAACTGAAATAGATTCAAACAACCATCCCAGGTCAGAATCATCAGCAAAACTGGGGGTCCAACTTCTCCACTCAGCTTCAGTCAACCCTATAGATTGCTCCTTTGAGTTTATGCCTGACAATGTGCTAAGTTAGGGGCTACATCATAGATACTTTAATTGACTTGCACAAGAGTCTGGGAAAAAGTATTTATTTCAAGGCAAAATGTAAAGTTCGGAGCTATGAGGTAATCAAAACTGGCTGGACTTTCAAGATGACAAGAAACCAGAAATTTCTTTTTTTGCTATTTTGTGTATGAAATGAAATTATAATAATAAGAATAAAAGTCAGCTGAGCAGCCACATTTTAGACAATTAGTCAACTTGTGACTTACTTAAAAAATAAATTTCCAACAACAGGCAATATACATACATACACATACACACACACACACACACACACACACACACACACACACACACACACACACACATATATATATATATAAAAAGATGGTCATTTCCCTAAAGTCACTGTTACCTGATTTAGAAAATCAGAGGTACTAAGTTCTGTTTGTTAATTGTTGGCAGGGGAGCTATTGAGGAAAAAAAAACTAATAACAGAATTGGGCCTGTGGTCATTCCATGACCCATTCCATGGGTTTCAGGTCTCTTATGAAAGAATAAGATAAAAACCTTATTGGCACCAATGTTAATGCCAACTGAATCCATATTGTTTAGGGAACACTAAAACGTCCAATTCCCATATCTTGTATGTAATAAGTATTTAACATCTATTGAATAATTAAGTTTATCCTATTCCCTTTCCCAAAACACATACTTGACCTGCAGCTAAATCATCTCAATACATACACCATGACCACAGGAATGTAAAGATGTTTGAAAAGAACATGGCAGTTATCAATGGCACGACTAGTGGATTGAGCTGTTCGCTGCAGGGCTTTAACCGAGTCACTGGAGCACATGTTCTACTTAAAGGCTGTATGCTACACAAGTATGGTCCATCCCAGAAGGGACACCCCACATCTTTTTCAAATACGCAGTGGTTAAGAGAGGCCAAGAGAGTCACACCTTGAACAGGTCCCTTCTCACCTGGATGAACCTGGGAAAGAAAGTGAGCCGAGGTGTGACTTTAGAGAGAAGTGACAGGTGAATTGGCGGGACCCAGCAGGGAAAAGACCACTTAGGGCGGAGTCTAGAAAGGTCATCGGGCAAAATTCCATTGGACTTCCAGACCAGTAGGAGGGAAGAGGAAAAGGCCAGCGAGGCCCAGCCTGCTCCAAAGTAAATAAGGAACAAGGAATGCCCCAGCTGAAATCACAAGCCTCCCCAAGGACTATCCTGGGGAGCCCAGAGCCAGTCAGGTGCTGCTCGAGGCCACAAGTCCGAGGTCAGGGTGCCATGCTTAAATAGACGGGTTCCTGGGCAGTCAGACTAACTAACAGCAAAGAGTTGCTTCCTGCTCCTTCATCAGCACTGGCCCCTCAAGCTGTAGTCACCCCCAGTGCCCTTCCAGAGGCTAGCACCACTGAGGAAGGGGCTCCTGGCGTCATCACGGCTCATGGCACAGGGACCCACAAAGTGGCGACCTGTCCTCTTGGGTTGGGTCAGGATGACAGCTCTATTACCTCAGCAGGCCTTGGACAGAAGGAAGGCCTTTGCACCTACTTGACCAGTTTGACCAGCCCCAGGTATTTCCAGCTGCTGAATATTTTGGGGCCTCCTCGGCATTTGGATTAGAGGATTCCCGATGAGCACAAGGAAGGGATGCCACAAAACTCATCCCGCTCTTCTGGCCATGGGGGTAGAGTGGGGAAGGGAGGCTGTTTCCCAAGACCCAGGAAAGCCTGCCCGGGCAAACCCCAGATTCCTAGCCTGGCCTCACTGGTCCCTGGCCTCTGTGAAAGGAAGGGGATTCAGTTTTGTGCATAAACCACCTAGTTTGGCTCTAGCCTTACCTTACATAATATGAACTGCTAGCTAAGCAAGCTCTTTATCGCGGCTTAACCCCAGAAAGGTGCGAAGCGTAAGGAGACTGCATGCCAAGGGTAACCCACATAGCGGGTGGGCCAGCGGCGTCGGACTGCGGGACCGCGGGTGCAGCCTGGGCCAGGGCCAAACGGGGCAGAGGCTGGTGGTGGACTGTGAAGGAGGGGCGGGAAGCTTTGTGGGGGAGGGGGAGGGAGGCCAGCTTGATAGACAGAGAAGCGTTAGCCTGGAGAGAAGCAGCTGAGGAGGGGGCGACAAAAGCTTTGTTAGCAGGAATGGACGTTAGGGTCTGCAGAAGCCCCGGCTCCGGGTTAGAAGCAGCAAGTAATGGAGGAGGGGGAGGTAATGAGACGTTAGGAGGAGGAGCAGCAGGGGGAGGAGGATGCAGGGCAGGCTGCACAGGCACTTGGTTCAGGTGCTGGGGGGCTCTAGCCTCGCTACATGTTCCTATGCTAGAGGAAGGGGCCTGGAAGGAAGAGGAAGTGGGGGTGACCACAGCCTGCACTGGGTTTAAGCTTAGCATGGTGCTGCTACAGACAGCACTGCTGCTGAAACTGGCTCCAAACTGATGAGAAGAGGCAGAAGGCACCGCATGGTTAAAAACACCTGTAAATGGGAGAAAAAAACTGAGCTTCAACAGAGAGGCATTGTCCAGGGATGGTGAAGAGACCCGTGGGCCGGGGCCCACCCACGCAGGCGCACCCACGAACCCCCCCACGGCACAAAGCTATCCAGGGCAGAGCCTAGTCCCCTACGGGCAGCGCGCCAGGAAGCAGGCCCGTGGGCTCAGAGCACCACTTACCTTCCCCTGACCGAGGAGAAGAGGCCCTAACCACTGCGGGGAGAAGCTCCACTCAAGGCCAGGGCCTGAAAGGGGAGGGAGCCAGTCCGCACATGGCCCTTCTTGAAGAAAATACAATTAGGGAGTCTGGGGGTCTGCTTGCTCCCTATATATGTCATATCCACAGAGGACCAGCAGGAGCCCGGGGGTCCGGCAGAGGCAGATACCTGTGCTTCTGAACCCAAGACCTTGAAATGAAGGCTATGCAAACATTCAAAAAGCAGCCTCCCCAACACTGGGGCTTTATGGTTTGGACCAGGGGAGGGGCGAGATGGCACGCTACCATGACAAGGTGCACATACTTAGGACTGGTCAGATGGAAGTCAGTAGCTGCACCATGCACGAAGCAGCTGGATCACAGAATCTGGAAATGATGACAGGCAGGCAAATCACCTCGTTTTTTACAGAAAGCCCAGAAGCTGTCTACGTTATTTGTGTGTTTTCTTAGGGTGGGGGCAAGGAGGGGAAGGAGAGAGCAACTTAAGGAGGGAAATAGGGGTAGAAAGACAAACCAAATGTTCCCTCAGACTGTAACACGTAATTTGACGGAATTTGAGGTTCCTTCTGAACAGTGCATAAAGTGTGGGTTCAGAGGCCGAAGAGACAAAAGCCTCGCTTCTGTTACTTACTAAATGGTGGACTATGGAAGTCACTTCTGCTGGGACTCAGTTTCCTAATGTGGAAAACGAGGGGGGATTAGAACTGATGACCTGGAAGGGCCCCTCGGGATCCGAAACGATCCTCGCACTTTCCCTGCAAAGCCCGATTCTGAAAACCAACTTCTAAGGGACTCCACGGAAAGGAGAGGCAGGGCCCCGCCAACCTACCTCCAACAGTTCCACCTGTAACCCCAGAAGAGAAGTTTCCCATAGCGTGAGAATTTGTCAATCTGGTCGCGGCCGATGACACGTGGACCAAACTGGCGGCGGCGGGCATGGAATTAAATAAAGACTGCAATACTGAAGAGCCTGCCACCGAGCTGAGGTTGGCCTGCAGGGACATGGGGCCCAGGGGAAACTGGGATCCAGTGGTGAAAGTGTTGAGGAAGGGATGGTGCGCCGATACGGAAGAAGTGGGGTGGCCGGCCGCAGAGGCTGTGTTAGACAGGCCTTTGCCGTTGAGGAGGCCCCCCGGAGGTACAGCGGCCGCGGCAGAAATGAAGAGGTTGTGGCCGTTCTTAAACTCCACCTCCCGATCCCGCCCTTTGCCAGCCTTGCCAATGTGCTGCAGAGAGCCCTTGTCGGGGGGCCCCCCCAGCTGCAGGCCCATGTCAAGCACCTCTTTACTTCTGCCTCCGGCCCTCGGCAACTCTTCTCCCTTCATACTGCCCAGGCCGTCCAGCTGCCTCTTGTTCAGAAAAGGATTGGCGTCTGAGGCGTCTTTGCTCCGTTGTGCCTGAAAACCCAGAGGGGAGCTTAGGCCGGCCGCCTCGGTGGTTTTGTGAGAAAGAGAAGCACCATCGTGAAAGCTGTGTAAACTCATGTCAGCAGCAGACAGGCCTCCGGTGTAAGAGAATCCATTGGAGGAGTTTGTGTTGGGGCTGAGACCATCCGACCCCGCCAAGGAACTGGGGAAGCTCTTCCTCGGGTGCACAGAGATCTTGGCGTCAATGGGCATCGTGTCCTCGGAGGACGGCCGGAAGGCAAACAGGGAATTCTGGCTCAGGGACGAAGCTGCCTGTAAGGGGCTGTCGGATGTTTTGGTAAGGTTGATGTCTGATATTGGTGAAAAGGTAGACTTCCATTTACTACTGTTTATGCCTTCAGTCAGCTGGGTTTGCTTCCTTCCTGTAAGGCCACCACCTGGTTGGGAAAAAGAACAAAAAATAAATGCCAGTTCAATCAATCATCTGTTTGGGGAACAGTTCAGAAGGGGAAAAGGTCAGGTTTATTTGAAGTAAACTCAGCATTTCCACAGCTGTGGGAATGCACCCCCACGTGGCTCCTGCAGGTCTGCTTTGAGAAGGCCTAAGGCTTAAGCAGGCCAGTGGACTGAGCAAAAGAGAAATGACAGCCAAGAATTTAAGAACTACTGGCACAGGGCAGCTCATCCCTAGGAAATCCAGGAAAAGGCTCCTGAGAAATGCGGAAAGCAGCAGCTCGACAGCCAGGCCTGCCATCAAGGAGTACAAGAAGCAGTAGAAGGAAAAATTCAATGTGCAGAGGATAAGAAGAAAGGCACTTTCCACCAGGTGCTCAAAAATGTTTTCTCCCCATGATGGCTAAATAGATGCAAGGAATAAGTGACTGCCACTACCCTAACTGCAAACATTTCACTGATCATATATGATTCAAAATCACTTGTGAACTTCACATTGGTGAAAGCTTAGTCACAAGGGAAAGGTGAAAGGGTTATAGCTCATATGAAACTGAACACAATGGGTCATTCCATTTGAAGAAAGAACAAGAAGACTCCACAGAAGCATGGAAACTGTAAACCCCAAGGTGGGGGAGACATACAGTTGGTCCCTTGAGGAAAGACTGCTGGGATCAGAGGACAGCACTAAGCCTACCTGGGCAAGCTTCAGTTCAGGAAGGTCTGAAGTCTATTATGGATCAGCTGGAGCTAGCAGGAAATATCAAACACTGGGAATTTGATAGTTCATTTACTTACCATTTTCTGTTTTCTGGGGAGACTTGCTCTCTAAAGAGATTGTTGCAATTTTCCTTTCAATCCTAAGAAAGTAAAAGGAAATGGTTACTTGATAACAAAGCTTCTTAAACCATGAGTTGCAACCCATGGGGTCATATAAATGTGGGGCTCACGAAAAATTTGCCAACAATAAAAGGTATGAAACATTCCACCAAGACTTCATTCTTTATGCAACAATAAACAGGCACATCATTTCATTTGTGTGTATGTTTGCTTTCATCTTTAACAAAAGGTAAAATTATACACATACTGAAGAACCATTTTAAAATATATTTCTTGGAGCAGCTAGGAGGGGCAGTGGATAGAGCATCAGCCCTGATGGTTCAGGGACCCGAGTTCAAATTTGATCTCAGACACTTAACACTTCCTAGATGTGTGATCCTGGGCAAGTCACTTAACCCCAACTGCCTCAGCAAAAAAGTCTTTCTTGATGTTTTATTATCAGCAAATGTGTGATTTATACACCTACTTTACACAATTATAAACGAGAGTTGCATAAAAATTTCTCTAGTGCAAAGGAGATCACAAATGGAAAAAGCTTAAGAAGCCCCCTTCTATGTAACAACTTATGATATCCCACCATAAGTAAAGGTACTTTATGACCCTAAGAATATTTTATGTTACTTAAGCAGATTGGTCAAAGCAGTACTGTTCTACAAAAAGGTATGTGAAAGCACTAGGTACAAAGATCAGCTCCACTGCTCATACAGAATAATTTAGATAATTCATATCACCTCGATTCTCTCTTTTCTAAAATGAGTTTAACAATTATAACTGCACAATTTGGAGGATTGTTGGACAAAAAGGGGTTTGCACATCCCAAAGAGTTAAAATATGATTATAATTTGGGATCTGAGCTAAGTCCCAGATAATTCTCAAGAGGCTTGAGATTGTAGAAATGGTCTCATTGAGCACCCTACATCCAAAAAAAAGTACTTTGGGACCTAAATTTTCTATAACTTCTGAGTTTGCCACCTGTGTTTCTTACAAAATGCATATACCAACTTTGAAAAAGAAAAAACTTTGAATGACATATTAGGGGATGGAATATTAACTATAATTTTTTTTAAAAAGATACACTCTTAACAATGAATTCCTTGATGCCTAAGCTAGGTAGTGGAAACTCTATGTCAGCAATTTTTAAAGTGAAGTCCTCAAATTCCTATTTTCAAGGTTCTTTCCAAGGGTTATAAGGTTAAGGCTATTTTTACAATAAAATTTTTTTTTCCTAATAAAATATGCCTCCTTTGAAAAGTCTTCATATGCTGCAAGAATGAATGCAGAAGCAGATGAAAAGATTGTCACCTATTAAGCTAGATCTTAAATAAATTTGCAAAAACATGTAAAATGTCATTCTCTTAAATTTTGTATTCTGAAAAATTGGTATTTTGTTAAAGTGTTATTTACCTTAGAAGGCAATAGGCTTATTTATTTTAAAATAAATTAATATTTTAAAATTTTATCAGGTCTAATTTCTAATATGACAATAATACTAAGTAGAATCCACATGAATGGAAGCTTTTTGGACTCAACAGGTTTTTTGTTTTGTTTTTTAAAGAAAGATATGAACATTTTAGTCACTTGTATCAATTCAAAACTACTTCCAAATTTTATTCTGACTCACAACTCCATTAGTACCGCAAAGTAGTATACCCATCTTTCTATAATCTCAACAACACTGACTTCCCATCCTTGCAAATTTCCTGGATGGTGGGGTAACACCAGAGGAATTTAAAGATTTTTACTGATATTTTCTGAGTCTTTTAACACCTTCCCATTCCAGAGGGCCATTTTTAAAGAAAGAGGAAGAGGGGGGAAAGATAAATAAAGACTTAAAATACCACACCCATAGAACCCCAACTTCTCTAAAAGAGCTGGGGGGTGGGGAAAAGAATGTTTTCAACTTGGCAACAATCATCTTGATTTTGTTTAGTGATTATTTTTTATTCACATTGCATTGCTGAATGATTTTGCTTATTTTCCTCTTAACCAGGTCATACAAATCTACGTTTTCTGTCTTCATTCATTATTTTGTAGAAAAATTTTCCATATTATTGTTCCAAAACTTATTCAATGAAGAGCAAATTGATGGACAGCAATATGATTTCAAACTATTGGCTCCCACACAAAACCCTACTATAGTTAGAACTGGTCTGGCACAAAATAAGGACGAAAATGTTCCAAGTTATAGATATTTTGGGGATATGCCTAGTGGGGGGAAATCTCTAGGTCTGAGAGCATGACCAGTTCAGTTGTCGTATTTCAAAAGTGATTTCCAAAATGACTGCATTCACAATACAAATATTGACAATTCCAATCTTTTGTCATCTTTGCTTATTGGGGAGGTGAGGGGATACCCTAAGTTTTTTTGATTTATGTTTCTCTTAGACAGTCAATTTTTTTCATGTGGCTACAAATAGTATCTTTGTTCATATCCTTTAATACCTAGGGGAAAATGATTTTTCAGGATTATGTATGTGCATATCTGTATGCCTGGTATTTTTTCCTCATTGAAATGCTTTCTATCTAATCCTAAACACCTCAATTTTGTTTGAACAGGAGTTTCTCACTTTCACATAGCTAGCTGTCCAGTTTATTTTTTGCAACTGTCTCCAAGATTGTGATTTCAAAAGAATAATCTTGAAGGTCCATTCTGATCCTATTGTGGAATATAGTGTTAAATGTTAATCTAAGATTTTGCCCTGCCACACTACTTGCTAATTTTCTATAGTTTTTATCAAATAGGGAAATTTTTTTCCCTAACAAGTATTGAACTGCATCTATTGTTTCTTTTTCTAGTCTGTTCCACTTATCTACATTTAAATACTAAATGGTTTTGATGACAGCTTTACAATCTTTTTTGAGGTAGGAAAGTATATTTCCACTTTCATCCCTATCTTTTCCCATCTTTTTATTTCTTGAAAAATATTTTATTGTTAATTTTATCAAATCTCTCTCAAGAGAGTTTGGTCTAACAATAAAAGTGCTCATTTCTGCTGTTGTCGAGTTTATTTTGAGCCTATAATAGAGCTGAAGCTATGGTTTAGAGTTGTATCTTTACTGATTGCCTAGTTTTCCAAAGAAACCATTATCTCAGGGGAGCTAGGTGGTACAGTAGATAGACCATCAACATGGAGTCAGAAGGATTTGAGTTCAAATCCAACCTCAGCCATAATAATACTTCCTAGCTATGTGATCCAGGGCAAGTCACTTAACCCCAATTGCTTTGCCCCCGCCCAAAAAATTTATCTGAACAGCAAATGGGGAACTTAGCTCCCTTTGTCTAACTTTATACTTTTTAAATTAATCCTTTATGTATTACTACTGCTATCATTTTAAAACTATATCAAATAAAAAGGAGGCCAGGCATCCCTGGTTTTCTATATTTATATATATATTTTTTAAGTTTCCTCTACTACCCATATGATTCATGGAGTTTTAGCATAAACAAAAGTTACAGTTTATCAATGGCTTTTTGTGCATTAATTTGAGATGATCATGTGGTACTAGAGTTTTTGTTTTCAATATAATTTTATTGCTTTTCCTAAAGCTAAACTGTTCCTTTGAGTAAATCAGACATGGTCAATATGAATGATGCTGAGTAAAATCCTATACTTTAATGAGATTTTTATTTAAATTTTTTGAATCAATATTCCAAGAAACCAGCAGTCAAGCTCAAGTAAAAAAATCTCATTCACATTAGTATTTTATGTCACTAGGCAAATTATCTCATGGATCCTCATAAAAATCCCACAAGGAAGGTGTTATTGTCAAATTACATATGATATATACAAAGCAAATAGAGGTAAAAGGGAATTGATCAAGATCATACAAGTAGTTGAGTATCTGAGGGTAGTTTTAGACTGGGATTTCCAGACCTAATGCTCTGAGCATTATGGTACCACTTAACCAGTAAAATGTAAATGAGGGTCCCTGTGGGACAAATATTGAAAACCACACAGAAGCTATGAGGTTTTTCCATTTATTTTAATAGATTATTACTAAATTTTATTTTAACCTAAAGTGAAGTGCATAAGCCATGTGTTTTAACAATTCAGTTCTAAAAAGATTGTAAAGCACTTCTTTGATTTAAACTTCCCTGGTTAAGATATTTGGACTATTATTTGTCTCACAAAAGTAATCTGATGGAGTCCTCTCAAATTTGTGTAGTATTTGTGTAGTATTCATGCATATATTATTTTCGAAAGACTTCTCTTGGGTTCTATATTTGTTAGATTTTTTAGAGTTAAGTTCCACATCGTTGTTTTAAAATGAAATATATGGTATTAGTTTAGATATTTAACACTTTTGATAGAATTTCTTTATTTCTTTTGTGTTATTTTATCCAAAGGAAGTCATTGATAAGTCACTATATACACCAAAATATTTATGGCAACATTTCTGTAGTAAAAAATAAAAGTAGATGCTAATGGAAATGGATTGGAGAATGGCTCCGAAATGGTGATTTGCAACAATCAAAAGTAAATGCTTGGAAAAATTACAAAGAACTAGCATGGTTTGAAAAGAGATATTAGAACATCTAAATCCTTTAAAGACCTAAGTGGTGCACAAATATGGTATATTACAGATGTTTTCAGAATTTTTCAATCAAACTGATTTTGCTGATTGTTCTTTCTTCATTCATTCTATGAGATGGTTTTCTAGAAGCAAAAGGGAAATGGAATAAAATTCTGGTGATAATAATATAACAAAAATGTATTATAAATTAATTTAATGTATTTTCAAATGTTTGAAAAGAAGTATTCTTACATTAATTGTTGCACAACTACTGAATTTTAGACAAAGTCTAAAAGCATTACACTTGTGAAAATTAATCCAATTTTAAGTATGAAAATTAGTACCCAAGGCCAACATAGCTTTCCTAGCAATTACCTCTTTCCTACCTCTATGTAGGGTGTTAATTATAAATATTAATTAGATATAAAATTAATTGACCTTACTGAAAAGTTTGTGAATGAAATCCCCTTTGTGAAGGAGTTAGGGGCTTACTTTCCTAAAAACCAAACATTTCAGGATATAATAGATAAGGTAAAATGTATACTAAACTTGGAACCAAGTGATCTAAATAACAATCTTAGTTTAGGTCTTATTCTACTTAATACAGTGGTGTTGAAAAAAACTGAAACAAAGTAAAAATTTTTAATTTATTGACAATTAAACCATATCATTTTACACAATTTGGAAATGAGTTAACAAGAAGTTTTTAAAATGCCATTTTTATTTTAGTTTGTTATTTGTTGTTGTTGTTCAACTAACAATATTTATGTTTTATGTTTTCGCTCTTTTCCCACACTACCATGGGGTACAGGTAGGGAAAAACAAAATCTTTTAGCAAATAGAGTCACTGGCCATGTCCAAAAATGTATGTCTTGTGCTTAATACTTGTGTGCTTCCTTATTCCCACTCACACACACACACACACTCTCTCTCTCTCATATATATATATATATATATATTATATATATATATATATATATATATATATATATATATATATAGATACACCAAAGTGTTTAAATGAACAAAAAAATCTTTCCATCCGTCATCCCCAAACTACCCAACAAGCAAAATAATCATGCATAGTAAACCAATTAATTCCCACAGTAGCCGTGTCCAAAAGTCAAGACTAATTCTGTGCCCTGAGTCTATTGCTTCTCAGTCAAGAGGTGAGCAGCACATTTCATCAATGGTTCTGGAGTGATGAATGGTCATTGGGCTAATTAGAATCTTAAGTCTTTCAAAGTTGTTTTGTCACTTGATGATGCTGTTATATTACTTGTTCTTCTGTTTCTGGTGATTTCAATCTGCACCACTTCATACAAGTCTTCCTAGCTTAATTCTGATACTATTTGTTGTCATTTTTTGAGATGCAAGAATATCCCATTAAATTCATTTTATCAGTCACTTCCCAAATAAAGGGCATTCTTTTTATTCAGTTCCTTTTAAGTACAAAAAGGGATAAGCAGAACACACACACACACACACACACACACACACACACACAACACACACACACACACATTTTTCCCCCCTTTCCTCTTTCTTTGATCTCTTTGGAGTAAAGGCCTATGGAGATATCACAGGGTTAACAGACATAGTTGTTTCTGGAGCATAGCTCCAAAATAGTTTTAAGATTAGCCATAAATTTTTGATGTGATTTTATCAAGTGGATTTCTAGGATACAGTCATATTTATCACTTTCTTGGGAAATTTTCCTAAATTGTCTTGATATAATAGCATGGTCTTACAAGGTGTTACTGAATTCTGTTTCTCTTCAGGAATTTTAGTCCTTCTATCAATGTTTATCAGCCATTTCCATTCTCTCAAAAAGGATAAGACTTCTAAGGCCCACTGGAAATAAAATTTAAACATCTCCAAAACACTGCATTACAGGCTGGATGCTTTAAAATATTATTGAGGTGTTGCAATTAGAATGACTGCTCTGAAATTCTGACTGAAATGATTTTGATGTAGCCTTGAACAAGAAATGGAGCTTCATTCATCAATAAACTACTTTTCCAGTCTTTGTACTGTTTTAATTATGACAATATTCCTTATAAGAATGAAGTAGCTAAGTTTTTTCTAGTCTTCTCACTTGTCTTCCAGCTTCAAGAAGCTTTCCTCACACTGTACAGGAATTGCTAACAATCCCTGTTGCCACTTGGAAGCTCTGCTGGCACATGCTTATTCTCTGTATTGAATTAGGCTGTCTTGCAGGAAGTCCTTGGTGCCATGTTATGTTTATGATCCCACTTTCCTTTGTGCTTCATTGTGACTGACGCTGTTTCACCATGTACTTGAATGATTCTTGAAACGCTTGATGTCCCCACACCAAAAGCCGCTGAAATACCTTTAAGAGTCACTGAAGTGTGCTCTTTAAGAGCTACAAATTTTGCACGTTTCCTTGGAGTAACATCCATTCTTAAAAACAATAGAATTAAAAACACAACAAAAGAAAGCAATGAAATATGTGCATATAGTATAAAATCTAGTATTTAAGTGCTGCTGTTGTACTAGAATTAGTACAATTTAAATTTGTTAATTAATAATAGTAAAATGGAATCAATCTATTTTAATCTGAAAGAAATCAACTTGCTGTCAGTAGAAACACATTATATCTAATCACTGCTGATAAAAAATGGAAATCCTATTAAAATTATACTTTCTCAAGCAAACTTACAAGTCACTGTTCCCTTATGACCCAATGAGGCTTCTCAGTCAAATGAGATGTTGACCCACATAAATCAAATTCTGACCTTCTGTAATTCCCAATATTAAAAGGGTTACTGATGATAAGAAAAAATATATAGTTTTATTCTTCTAAATCAGTGGTTCCCAAAGTATTGTTCACAAGAGTCCTTTAGGAACTACAAGTTCTGTACACAAGATAGCTCACTAAAGGAATAATCCTACCAAGCCCACTTAAGGGAAAAGTTCAGCCCAATTAGTTAATCAACAAGTGGTTTGTTGTTGTAGTTCATCTTAAATCAAAGACTATTTACCTAATGCAGTTAAGAGATGGATCATTGGAGGGAGTGGCTACAAGTAGTATTAATGAGTCCCATTTACCCAAAACATTATGGTTGGCAAAGGGCTTTAAAAAAAAGCCAACAAACAACCCCTTGATTTAGTTAGTGCTACAGCATTATGATAATCACTACCACTTCAAAAATTAGGAAACCAAGGTACCTTTAGTCATATAGTATCAAAGTGCACATAGAAGAGTCTTTAGACATGCTTATTTGATTATACATACTTGTATCTTTCAACTACCATGTCTCTCCATAATTTCCGGCCACTGGACTTTTCCATTATCATCAAATGAAAATAAATCTCTAGAGAAAAACTCAAGGGGAACACATGAGCAATCTGTCCTGGGTATCTGATATGAACTCCTGCTGGGGAAAAAAGTCAAGCTTCTCCTACGTAGCACTACCTTGAAAAACAAGCCGCAGGCAGTCAGTGTCACAAGGAGATGACCCAGGTGAAACCGGCACCGTGTTCCTGGCTCACCTGATACTGTTGTGCTCATCTTCAGATCCTTGCTCTTCATCCGAAGTCAGGGGAGAGTAATGTGCCCCATTCGTCTGGATCAAGGGCTTCTCCTTTTTCAGCACAGGAGGCTGGTCGTTGTCCTGGTAAGGAATAGGAGAGTTCTTCAGGGAGTTTTCAGGGGAGGAAATGGCTGTTATTTCTAAAGGTTGATTAATGTTATTGACCTAGGGATCAAAAACAAAACACACACCACAAAAACCCAATTAAATGTATTCTTCAAACAGATCATGTGACCAAAACATGACTGTCACGCTACATTTTAATATCACCTCTGAAAAGGTGTCTTCAAACTCCTCTTACAACAAAGTGCTGAGCTTAAAAGTGGGTAAAGAAAAAAGAGTGATATGGCACAGCAGAAAGAGGACTATGTCTTAAGACTGGAGAAGGAGGATGGGATCCCAGCACTGACAGGAACAATCTGACTCTCAGTAAATCACTTAATCTCTCAAGGTCTCAAATGATACACCTGAAAAATGAAAGGATAAGACAAGTGATCTCTAAGACAAGTTCCTTATGAAACCATTTTATTAACAGGGATGTGTAAATGATAAATGATTGAGTTAGAACACAAGAAAGGGGCAATGCCCCTGGCCTGGAAGGTCCCCATTGGTTCTAAAATGGCTGTTCTGAGTAAGAACCAAAGCCCCTGGTTCCACAGCAGGAATGCTACAAGGGAGAATTCTGACTTCCTGACACAATTCATAGCCCAACTTTAGTTCACTTGGAACATCCAGGGTTCTTTTTCCTATGATACATCCATCAGTGACAAACAAAAACAACACATTTCTGGTGGCAGAAACATTCTCAAGCTCAAAGGTTTGTGGCTATCATTTCATCACAATTTACTATCAATGTTAAGCTGCTCCAGAAAATTTTTCAACACCCTCAAATCAGTGATTGGATCCACAGCAGCACTATGAACAAAAACAATGAACGTATTGTGGAAGACCAGGACAGTCCTAAATAACACCAATATCAAAAGGTCACAGTGAGAACCTGAGCTTTGAAACTTGAAAACCATAAGATGAGGGAAAGTCAGGCCCTTGTTTTCAAGGGGTTAGTGTCTGGCTATAAATAAATGGGATAGAAAAGAGTATCTCAAGTAGTCCTAGGAAAATGTCCCTTTCTCCAACATAGATGAATCCACAGACAAAGCCTCTTTTTCTTACCATAGAGTTGATGTTGAGAGGTGAGCCTGAAGACTGGGTAAAAAGGCCTGCCACAGATGGTAAGGGCTTGCGCTTGGGAGATACTGCTGAGTTCACACTGGGGTTCCCCGTGGAAGACCGCTTCCTCCTGCCCCTCTTCTTGCCCTCTTGCACACAAGCCTGTCCACAATCTGGGCGAATGCTAGTGGTCAGAGGGCTGTGTTTGTTGGAAGGAGACTGCTTCAGGTTCCCTGTATTGGTCGAGATTGTAAAGAGGATTCTTCTCTTGACTTCACTTTCAGGATCTGAAAAACCTGAATCTAGTGGAAGATCCCCCTTGTTACCTTCAGAGAACAATTTTGTAGTATCCGAGTACTGCAAAATCCCCATCATGCTTTGAGAAGCTCCATTTAGGCGCGGGCTGGCAGCAAGTGGATGGGCCGGAGAGTTCTGGCCAGAGTTCCGGGACTGCATCATGAGTAAAGAAGGATGCTGGGGCGTAGAACTCCGGGACCCCACTGAATTAAAGAGGCTCCCTGAATTGGAGGAATCATCTAGGGCTGCCTGCTCAGCACCATGGTTAAGATGGGCTGGGCTACTGGAAAGTGTGCCATTGACTGCCAAGGAGCCACTATAAGAAAAACCTGTTGGAGACATGAGTTATCATGGCAATATACCACAAAACTGTGTGCACCATTTAGAATTGTAGATTATACCCAAAGTTCAGGACAAAAATCATAAAAACATCACTTTTGATATCTACCCGTTCAAAATATATCACCATAGGATCTAGATGTAGATTTGGAGAAGGGTTTCTTAGCATAGCATCCAGAACTTTAAAAAAATTTTTTTTGATAACAATCTAATTAGTCTCCTTTCTATTTCTGTATACTTTATGTATTTAGAAACATTCAGAGTCCATAAGCTTCAGAAAACTGAGCTACCTTACAGAAATAGCATGCTAAGTAGCAGAGGCTCAGAATTTAAGTCACCTGCACGAACTCAAAAATAGACAAGAAAATGGAGACCTAGAAAGCTAGGATTTGAAGCCAGGCCTTCTGCTACAAGGTCCCTAACTGCTGCCCCAGCATTATCAGACTTTGAGGACCTTGTGAGATGCCACCCAACTCTGAGTCTACGAACCTGTGACCCAGGTGTGTCTACTGGCCACTACGTGAGCAAGATCAGGTTGGTATGCTGGCAAACCTGAGATAAAATAGCTGAATGACCCTGGGAAGTCTCTGTCTTGCTCTCAGACCAAATCATAGGAAAGAAGCTGGCCTGCAAAGAAAATTTCCTCACAAGGGATTCCTAATCTTAACAAAATCATAGGTCTCGTTCCTAGACTCATGAACAAAAAGCCCCGTAAAGATACTTGGTCTAATGTCACATTTCTGTAGAATCAGTGACCAATTCTGGCCTGAGGATTTTTAAGGAGTCAACACATTGTTACTCTAGAAAAGGAATGCCTGAGACAATTAAAGGTGTTTAAAAGAACAAGCTAGTAAAGCTTGTAAAGCTAGTAAAGAGACTGCCTAGGGTCAGAGCAGAAAAGTTACATAAAAATGGATTCCTATAAAATTTTGACAAATGATAATTAATTCAGTGGTTTCATTTAAATGTGAGTTAAGGCTTCCATTACTAAAGGTTATACAGTCCAGGCGTTCAGGTTTAGCACAGCACTGCTATCCCCAGTTCTCTGACACACTGAGATGCCTCAGGTACAGGCAATACAGCCAAAGAGTTTCCCCTTTCATTGAATTCTCAGATCTGCTACAGAAGCAAGGGAAAAGAATGAATCATCCAAGTGGCTCATCTGTCATAATCTTTCTCTTGTGGGCTATGACATTGTGCCTGGATCAGAGCCGGGCTTGGAGCTGAAAGGGGGTCTCTGTCATGGTCCTGCACTGTGTGCACAGTGACACGAAGGCCACTGAAGCCACAAAGCCCCCAGAGCTGAGGCCCACAGGAGACACCAGGGAAGGGAATGGGTACAGGGAAGAAACAGGAGAGACTGCAGCCACTGGCTGACTCCTCCCGTTCTTCCCTTGTTTCTAAGCGACAATTTCAGGAACCACAACATGAGGAGGCTTTCGAGGTTTAGATTTTATATCTTGCCCATAGGAAAAAAGGTTATTAATAAATGATAAACAAAAATGCTAGCCTTACTGATAGCTGTTTTTACCTATCAATATGAAGTAGTGTATGCAACAAATCTAACAACTAAAATGATATTCAAATGTGGGAAACCACAAGTACACATAAAATTAATACAACATAAAGGTAAATACAATAAAAATACAGAGAGAGACACATAGAGAGAAAAAGACAGATGATAAGGTGGAGGGGAAGAGAGGGAGAGAGGGAAAAGGGAGAGACAGGTAGAAACACACACACACACACACACACACACACACACACACACATCATCAGGGACACAGGAACCAGATCTAGGGAACAATAGATGGTGAGAAAGAGATTTTTGTTCACTATGAAACAAATTCCTGCAGGTGGAATATAAAGAATATGCAAAGGAAAAACTGATGACTTTTAAAAATTGACATAAATAAAGTGTGTGTGTGTGTGTGTGTGTGTGTGTGTGTGTGTGTATATATATATATATATACACACACACACACACACAAAATACATAAGACCCAAATGCAGAGGTGATAAAGACAAACAGTAAGTTGACCCCCGACCCACTAAGACCACAGGAGAATGATTCAGAAGTAAAACCCCAGATTAGGCTTGGGCTCAGTGACAGTAGTAAAGCCAAGGCATCACCTAATAGAATGACCATACCTGAGGTAGCCAAAGCAAGGGACTTGTTTCCTACAGCACTGTTCATACCATTATGGGAATTAGCACCAAACTGTTTTTCAAGTGTTGCTGAAGTAGATTCTCGATTCTGATGAACTGGACTAGGTGTGTTCCTCTGCGGAGGAAAGGAACCCACCTTGTAATTGAGGCAAGCTACACATTCTATCAAACATCTACTTCATTTACCAAAAGTACTTAAAAATAATGTGTCCTAAGAGTTTAACAACACAGAACTGAGCACCACACAGGAGTCAGAAAAGGTACTGCAAAATTAAAATTAGAATAACTGTTAATAAAGATCCAAAACTTTGCTGTCCAGTCTTCCCTCCCCAAAAAAGGAAACTGTCAATTCAACTATATCCAACAAAAAAGGGTGTGGGTGGATGAGGAGATTAATTTTCAATTAATATATAGGGGCTTAAACATTTGTAACCCAAGCACATGAGTCACCAAAATGAAAAAGGAGGAATGTTAACCACAATAGGAGTGACCATAAAATCCTTGGACATGTCAGCTATAAAACACAATTACAACTTAAAACTACGAATATCCTAAAGACTTACATTATTGACTGGGTATTTAAAAAATCCTATTTCCTTTAAAAAAAAAATTAACATTCAATAAATTCAGTTTTTAAAAAAAAAAAGCCATGACCAGACACCACTGCATTTTTATGCCTAAAATAATAATCACAAAAGAAATTCAAGCCTATCCTTAGTAAATCAAAAGTAAAGGATGGTTGAGTGAGACTTAGAAAAGCCTCTCATTGAAGTTCTCTATGTAAAAATTTTCTAGGGTTGCTAAATGGCCGAATTATATATACACCATGATCTTACATTAATTCAAGTTGCATGTCTCTCAGTGGATTAAAGAATGACAAAGGAGACTTGGGTAGACTGAAGCAGAGCAAAGGAGTAGAAAAAGAAAGGAAGATAATCATGTCATAAAAGAGCAGGAAATGTAGATGAATAGACTGTGTTCTCCATAGCCAGCATGACAAGTCTCCCTTGTAGGAAGATATCTATGAAAAGCCCACAGGAGGAGAAGGTTGGAATTGGTTAGAAGTAGTAGTTAGAAAATCCCAAGGTCACAGCCTTCCTGGAAATTCTCAGAATTTGGAGATGGCCCACAGTTCCTCTACTCACCACTTTCTCCGCACGGCTAGGCAACACTACACTGGCCAATGGGATACTGACAGGAAGTTTATTGGGCTGCACTGTGCTGAGAGGAATACTGATAGGTAGGCTGGTGATTGTTTCCCCATTGCTGGCATAGGCTCTCTCTTTTAAAACCTGTAACAGAATGATTTTTTTTTAATTATTAAAAAAAATCTCTAAAAAAATAAAACTAAATCAAATACTAAAGGCATTATAGTTTTCATTGACTACAACTTTATTAAGTGTGGGGTCTGCAGCAGACTTAATTCCAACTTCATTTCACCTCTGTATTTTTTAAAAAGTTATTTCCTTTCATATTTTTGGTTCTTCAATAGAATTTTACTTAAATCTGTAAAATATTCTCTAGGCCAGTAGTTCTGAAACTGGTCTCGGAACCCAAAAGAGAGGTAAATGAGATCCAAACTACTTTCACAATAACGTTTTAATTTCTAATATATAGTAAATATTGATAAATTTGAAGAAGAAATATTAAAGGACTCATGAAATCTAAAAGTTTGAGAACCACTGCTTTAGACATATCAATTACTAAAGTATCATATCTAAGTTAATTTAGGTAGTATTATTAGTTTTTGTTGTATTGGCACTGGATAGTCACAATCAATGAATCAACTTACTTAATTCAATATTTATTTCTTTAAGGAACACATCATGATTGTATCTAAAAAAAACTGTGCTTTGCTAGCTTGACTCCAAATGTTTTATACATTTTGTAGCTATTTAAAAAAAAATTTCCCCTATGTTTTATCAACAAATACAAGTACTGCCAATGCTTGTGAGTTTATTTTACATTCTATAGTACTTTACTGAACCTATTAATTCTCAATATTTTTCTTTGTAATAACCCCATTAGGAACTAATTTTAAAATACAGAAAAATATAGTAGAACAGATCACATCAGGAAGAATCCAAAAGCTGAATAATACTCTCAATGAAAATATAAACTGCCTACAAAAGAACTCTCTATTTGACAAGAATTACTAGGAAAACTAGAAAACAATCTGGAAGAAATTAGGTTTAGATCAATACCTTCTCTCATATGCCACAATTATTTCAGAATTTGTCTCTTTAATAAGGATCTACAACGTACAATATATTGGAAACTAACAGGAAGATAAAATTTTAAAAACCATTCCCCAATAAATAAATGGTCAAAAGCTTTAAACAAGCATTCCCAAAAGAATTCCAATTATGAAAAGAAAGCTCCAAATTACTAAGAAAAGAAATAAATGCAAATAAAAACAGATGTGAGGTTTCACCTCATTTCCAGCAAGTTAGCAAAGATGATGAAAAGTATGGAAACCAATGTTAGAAGGGTTATGGAAAGATGGGCACACTAATATGCTACTGGTAGAGTTGCATCAATGAACCCAACTATTCTGGAAAAAATGTTGGGATAACACTCTTTGATTCAGAAATTAAAAGTGCTAGACATAAATCCCTGAATAGAAGCAAAGAAATAGAAACAAAGCAAATGCCCACTGACTGGGGAAAGGCTAAACAAACCATAGTATGTATCACTGAACCATAAGAAATGAACAGGAATACACGAGGGAATACATGGAGATGCATAAGTAGACTAATGTGGACTGACGTAAAAAAGTAAACAAAATCTAGAAAATATACACAACTAGAACAATGTAAATGGAAATAGAGGAACAAAATTAGCAAACTGAAAGATGCAAAATTATAAATGATGAAGCTGGGCACTAAAAAAGAGATTTGAAATGACACTTCCTGCATCTTCTAAGTGGAGGGTTGGGACCTATGAAAGTAGATCAATAAAGCATCAAACATTTTGGATATGGGGGGTGGAAGGGAGTGTCATTCTTCCCACCCTTTTTTGTATTCTTTATAAGGGATTAAAGTGTAGGTGACATAAAAATGTTATAAACAGAAATTTTGCTGAAAAACAAAATCAGACAGGCAGGCACTTAAGCAGCCAACAACATTCACTATTCCTCCAACAAAATGGAGGCCTCTCTTCAGCAATGGAGAAGGTCCTGTCAGAAGCCATGACCTCTCCTGGGCTGACGCCCATTCACTCTTGCCCAGATCCTCACCTTGTCACTGCTCTTCTCTCCTGCAATCTGTAAGGCCGAGGGGGAGGAAGGCCGAGTTTCCTGAGGGCTCAGCTTTAGGCCATTTGACAGACCAGCACTCTGATATGTCAGGCCATTCTCTTTTGCATGTTCAGTTCTGGAATGAAGAGGCACCAAGTTCACGTCCGGTTCCAGTGCCAGCTCAGGCCAATCCTGAGCCCGCCCTCCCTGGACACTGCTTTTGTAACTCCTCCTCAGTTTCCCCTTGCACATTGGGTTACCATTCACCCCAGAAGCACGGAAACACCCTGAGGTGAGGAGCTGTTTCATCCTGGTATCCCCAAGAACTAGCAGAGTACAAGCACAGAGGAGGTACATAAGGAAAGCAGGGAGATGCCTACCAAATGATCCATGGGCTCCAAAGTTCCTCAGAAGAACAGTAAGCTTAACGCTTGAATTCTCTAGCTACAGATGCATACACCAGAAAGCCTAAATCACTCTGCTTTGTTTCCCCTCTTCCAATCTCGCCCTGACAACCCAAATCACATTTTTTGCTCACCTGTGGTGTATTTCATTAGTTGTAGCTTTTCCATGGACTACATGATCCTGATTCAAGTGTCTCCTTAGGGCTAACTTAGCGGGGGAAAACCTGGTGTAATCAGGTAAGGACAAGCTTGACAATTTGTCTGCCTTCTGTCTGTTGTTATGAATGGGGGTGCAAGGAACTATTTCTTGGTCCAGGTGGGAGGTCAGATACTGTGGAGTGTTTTGTTTGGAAGAAGGTCGACTAAGCATACTATGAATCTCATAGGTGGTTGCATGGCCATTCATAGAAAGTTCGGGGCTCATGCTATTGATGTGGGGCAAAGACAACTTGGAGCACTCGAGCTCCAGCTGGAACCTGGCAGGGTCAGTCTCCAGCTCACGGCTGAAGCTGCTTTTACTTCGCAGGTGGACGGACAAGGCCTCATCTGCCGGCGCGTAGGATTTCAGCTGCAGTAGTTCCTGCTGCCTTTGGCTTTTCTCAAGCTCCACAATGCTGATCTTTACAACAAAGAGGATCAAGGGAGACACAATGAAAGGCAGTGCCTAGAAGTCCCCCACCACCCCAAACCTCCCCAAGACATTTCTCTGTAGCAACTTCTAGAGCAAAGCCACTGCGCACAAAGCACAGGGCTACATACAGGCTATACCTCAAACTGAGGCAATAGCAATATGGACATTCCAAATTGCACTGCAGTTTGAAAAACATGTTTGCTATGAAAATAATCCCTTTCTTTCATGTCACTAAGTTTTATTCATTACAATCAGTGTTTGCTTTATCTCAATTCTTATTATTAAATAAAATGAAATCAAATAAAAGCAAAAGCAATCCTTAATTGAATTAATTCTCCCTCAACAAATGAGAACACCAAGGCTAAGAAGACATAGTTTGTCCATCACATGGCTAGAAATTTGTTTTTATTTAGCATTATAAAGTTTGAAATGTTCCTTTGACAGCTAGTATTTCACTTCACCCTCCCAAGAGCCCAGTGAGGTAGCTAGCATAATAATAATCTCTTTTACAGAGGGAAAATCTAAGGATAGGAAAGTTCATCTATTTGCCCAAGGATAGAGAGCTAGCCAAGTGTCTGACATGGGATTCAAAACTTCTTGTCATTAATTAACAGTTTTTTATACACTATATTCCACCTATATTTATAGTAGACAAGTCTTCCAAATTCATAATTAAAAAGAATTCACATGTCTGAAAAACATGTTTTACAATATGATTACTAAAAAAAGGCCTAAACTTATAACCACATTAAAACCAACTGAAGCCAAACCAATGAACGAGCATTGTGTTCATTTATGCTACCATTTACTGAGCCATACATTCAAATGCCCTAAAGAGTTTTCACATTATTCCAACAATAGAAAATGCCAGGAAGCCACTCTCTAAGTTTTACTTAGATTCTCCCTATGCTAGCACCTGCTTCCCATGCATCCCCAAAGCAGACCAATGTGGAGAAGGCAGTGGATCAGAAAAGACAGTGACAGACTACAAGTGTAAACTTTCCTGCGTTTCTTGACATTTCTGAATTAAGAAAATAAGGCTACTGAGAGGAATGATTCCAAAATAAATGAGATACTTAACAATACTAATGATATTTCAAAATTACTTTCCACTAAAGTAAAATGAGAAATATGCTAAGAACTCTGAACATGTGGTATATGGTTCAGATCTGGGATAGCTAATTGGAGACAAGTAAATCTTACTATAGTCATAGAACGCATATAGAATGCCAGCCTAAACCCAAAATCAAGAGATCAATTCATTTTGACACCCTCAGGCATTCCAAATACTGTCTGTGTTCTGGGACTTCACTATTCAGCCTCTTTGATTTCACAATCAAATTATAATCAAGAATAACAGGACTCCACCAATGCCATACTGAGCAACTCAATACTCACTATTCAAGGAAAAACACCTTGATTTGAAGGTCAGTTTACCCTGATCACTCCATGTTGCACACATCTATTTCACACCATTTTGTGTGATATGTTTTTCTGACACATTTAATATTACTGTAGTGTAAAAAACACTGACTGGATTTGGTCTCAAGTCCTGGTTGTCTTCACCCTACTTCTGTGATCTTAAGAAAATCCTTCACACCCTCCAGATTTCCTTCACACATCCCTTGACACAGGTGGACTGAGTATACAGAATAAGGAACATTACAGCCAATTAATACTGAAGTGTGACTGATTCGCTATACTCCCTCGTTAATAACAAGGCCTACCTGAAGCTCCAGACAGTGCTTTTGCTTCTCGGAAATTTGATTCTTCAGTGCCTGCTTCTCCTTCAGCAAATTTTCCAGTGAGAGAGTAGACCAATCCAGCTTCAGCTCTTCACACCGAGCCTTAAGCTAGTGGGATAGGTAAGAGAAGGATTAGTGGGAACACAAAAGTTTTATAGCAAAATTATCTTGTATTTTACTCCTCTTCTCTAAAACGTGACCATCTAACAATAAAGTGGAAAATGCAAATACATTTCAAGATTTCTTCCAAATAAATCAGACTCATCTTGCTGATAATTACTGATACTTTTTCCCTACATCATAGAGAAACTATTTCATATAGAAGCACTTATGGCTAAAAGGAAACTAAAACAGGTATTGAGAATCTTTAGGGGAAAACAATTTTAAAATTACTCACAATGAATTCAAGTTATTACTTCAGAATATAACTTATGAATGTGCCTGTTGAGTTACAACTAGGTTATAAGAAAAATGTGGAGAACACAAAAGATGCATACTTCCTAGTCAATTGTCCTAATTTTGAGTCATTATGAAATGCATCATTGAAAGGATGTTTTGCAAAGAAAGAGAGATGATGAGGCAGCACAAGATCACCAAGGAAAAAACCATGCTGGAATAGCATCATTATAGAACTAGTTAATAGATTAGCAAAATAATTCCAACACTGGAATAGGGGACTTGTCTTTCAACAACCCCGCCCACACTAATCACTTACATCTTATGTACTGTGAGGAAAAACATCTGTTTTTCTGTTTCTTGTGCAGGTACTAATACAATCAAACATTGTATTAATACTAATATAAAAAAAGAAGTATTTTTTTCTTTTAAGATTTAAATAGTTTTTTATTTTTCCAATTTATGCAAAGATCGTTTTTCAATATTCACCTTGTATTTTAAATGGTGGCAATAAATCAAACATTTAAAAATAATCAGCCCCTAAGTATGATGGACACAGAGATAGAAAAAATTTTTTTAAAAGATCGTTTAAAAGTACACATATCATCATACTTCTTTCATAAAAATGATACACGCCTACAAGCAAAGATGGTTATAGAAAGCAATGGTGGGTTCACACACCAGTATTCACACAAATTATACATTATTAACAGTCAATATTTATTAGAAAACAATACCTAATGATGCCAGGACACCTAAAGGCAACTTTTGACCCACCACTCACTAGCTTTGTGACCATCCCACTTCTGGGTTTATATCCTAATCCCAAAGAAAAAAATTAAAATGACACATCCTTTTTGGAGGGGAAAAAATCTGAGCTCACCATGTGGAAAAAGGCTGTTTCAAGAATGTAGCAAAATGTTAGTATAAGAAACTGCAAATATATGAAATCCAAAATATTTTCTGTGTTGCCTGGTATAGAAGCAGGGTATAGGGAAAAGTATAGAGCCAGTAAGGGTATGCAAAGTGATTTATGATTATGTAAATGAATTAACAAAAACAGAAGACAAATGCTGAGTCCAGATGATTAGAAAAAACTTTCACTTATTATAAAAATGAAATGTTACATGTTAATGACCTATCAGATGGTTTTTATTTTTTAAAATTTTAATGAAATATACTGAATGTGAGTGGTTACCAAGAAATAAGATGTCAAAACAATTCATCACTAAAGCATGCTTTAATTTTAAAAACTGTACTAATTTTCTAACTTATAGGAATGATGAACTAAACGTAAGATTTTTTTAGATTAAAATATTTTTAAAATTTCACTTGATTTTTGTTTTCACTCAGATACACAAAATTGGGATTTCAGTGTGCCCCAGTATTTGGTTAGTAGACGGCTTGAGTTACAAAAATGTCCTTACCAGCTGCAAGCTTTGATTCCTGAGTTCACTGTTATCACTTTCTAGTTGCTTTGTCTGTTCTTTTAGCTGTTGGTTGTGAGCAGAGATCTCTTTCTGAGCTTGTATCAGATCATTGTAGGTCAAAGCCTTAACTCCCAACTGCAAAAAAATTACATTTACCATAGATACATAAATATATAATAATGAAGGTAGTCCTTCCACACTAAAGAATCTAGAAATCTGAGAGCTGAAACGATTCATCAGTCCCCTAACTAGGTCAACATGTCCCTGACACGGAGAAAGAGCCAAGTGGCATGAGATTCTGATTCCAAAGATGTGAGGTTTACATCCCACAGAACCTGGAAATTGTGCTGCTTTTTTAGCAGCCTTTAATTGTTAGCCAATACTTCTTAACATCTGGCCTTCATGTGCCTCTTTGCTACTTCTGGCCATATGGCTATTTCCTGGACACAAAGCCATCTTGTAGAAGGTTACACAGTGACCAAGCAAGGTGACAAGTTTCATTTTCCCCCCAAACAGCTTCATGAGCTGAAGGGTCATTATCAAGGGATTCATTTCACAACCAAGTGAATGGCAGCCTAACACCAAATGTGTCAGTCTACCAGCAGTCCCTACACAAAAACTGACGGGGTAAAGAAAGGGAGGGGACTTCTTACAGATCATGTAAGAGAAGTGTCTATGCTTTTACGGAAACAAGAAATAGCCCCAACATATATCTATTATGTAGTTGCAATCCTACTTCTGTTATGTTCTGTCACAAGAATACACAAACATAACCCTCAGGTGATCACTCCAACCCGAATGCACTCCTACCTCATCAAGTTTCTGCTGAAACAGTCTCTTGATCTCCTCTTTCTGAGCCTGACAGTGGCTGAACAACTGCTGGGCTGTACCTAACAATTGAGTGTTCTTTTCCTGCAAAGACAGGGAACACAAAAAAATTAGAAAAGATCACAACCCATATGAAGAAAAGCAAATGGTACCAAAGAACACAGGAGAACTGAGGCTAAGAAAAGAGACAAAACGAGACAGAAAGTCACCTGCAAGACAGCCTGGAAAAAGAGAAAAAGTATCTGATGCCAGTCTTGCCACTGAGGGACCAAGTTAGATGATATTCTTCATAAATACAGAATAACCAAGGCTGGCCCAGGGAGGGTCAAGGGAATTATCTCCACCATGACTTAGGGCTTCACCTATTCCATTTTAAGTCTCCAAGTGAAGGCCCAGAGCTAGAACAAGTGGTCCTGTTGCCTGATTTCTGTGAACTCTCTCTCCCACTGGGAATCATGGTTAAAAGCTGTAAGCAGTACATGATAAATATCATCCTTGTACTGACCCATAAAAAGCCTGAAAACACAGTAAGAGGCTCCCCTTATAAAAAGGAAAATTGCTTTACTCTATTTAAGGAGAGCCCCACAAGCTTTGCCTCACAAGCTCCACAAATGCTTACATGAATCAAGGGAATCGTCTATTGTGGCCAAGCAATAGGTAGTTCTAGTCAACTAAGAAAAATAGACAGTTAAAGCATATATTAGCAAACCAAAATCAATAAAAATTAAATGTGAATTCTGATCAGAAAGCACTTCAGGATTTTATATCCAACATTACAATTAGTTAAAATTAATTAAGAGAAAATTATTTGATTAAATAATAATAAATGATAAAAAATTTTTTTAAATCTTAAATAAAAGAAAATACAAACTGTGTGCATGGTATTATAGTGAGAACAGGTAATACAAAAGCAACAAACAAAGGAGGAAGAAAGTATTAAGATTCAGAGAACTGATGAGTGAAAGGAGGGCTCCAGAAATGGTCTCAAAACTAAACTCGGGCATTCCCAAGTATGAAAAGGTTGGACATCTTTTTTTCTCAAAGAAAACACTGACAAGAGAAAAGCTAAACAATGCCCTAGGCCACACTCACCTTCTCTTGCTCCACCAACTGCTGTAGGTTAGCTTTATATTGTGGGGTTTTCATGTAGGCCAGAAATTGCAGATACTGAACCTTAAAGGATTCTACAAAGTTAATCGGAGAGTACAATTAATTAAAGCAACTAATGAACCAGCAAGCAAGTAATCATCTATTACCATACACAAATCCTGACTTTTTCAGTTATTTTTTTCCAAATGGGAACAAAACAGGCATAGATAGTTTAAGTAATCTCACCAGTCACACCAGGACTAAGTGGTCAAAGCTGGGACTCAAACCCAAGTGTCTGCTTCTAAATCCATTGGGCTTAAACTCTTATCAGATCAGGTACTTTCTAATCTTAGTTGGAAGCTTGACACTAGATATAGACCATAAAGATTTTCCAAGTCCTCGAATTCTATTCACCTAATTTTAAATTGCCCTTGTTAACTCTAAGAAGTGGTCAATTTTAACAAATGTCACCATTAACTATCTTCATCAATTAGAAAAATCAGGCTGTTTAATAATACCAAGTTATTTCAGGTTTGGACAATCTGTCCAAGAAAGTGTTTTTGGTTCCAGCTAAAGTTGACATTCTAAGCTCTGATACCATGCCAAACAAAATAGTACTAAAACAAATTTAGAGATCTGAAAGGGAAAAAAGAGACAAGATCATATTCAACAAAGATGAGAAGAGAAAAAATTTCCTTTCTCTGAAATAAAGTTGGCATATCCATAGTCTCCCTTCTGTGCTTGAATCTCTGACCTACAGTAATTGTTGACAGAAGATAATTTGTTAGATAAATAATAATAAAAAATTATTATTTATCCCATCCAAGGCAGGAAAAATGCCTTGCCTAATAAATAGTTGTAAGAGCCAAATCAAAATAAAAAACAAAGATTTCCTTTCTCTCTTATTTTTCTCCCAACTTTTCCACCCACTCTGCTAAGTGGCTAATTTAAAATCCCCACCTTCCTCTACACCCTCTAAATTCTGTGGGAGTCTTTAAGTGACTTTTTCTGAGAATAATTTCTCTGCTTTTTGATTCCTGTGTATTCTGAAACCATATTCTCTACCAAATTCTTCTTTATTCCTTTTAAAAATTATTTTTCTGTTCCTTGTAGGGTTAAGTTTCAGAAATACACAACATGAACATTCTTTTCTAACCAAATGCTATGGAAATCATCAGAATTCATACCACTTTCTTTATTATTCCCTGTTGTGCCTCACTCATAAGAGGAAAGATGATCAATAGTATGCCAGAGTAGAAATAGAAAATACAATGTCCCCAAAACATGCAGTAAATTCTATTATCACTGTGACCGTCCCTTTCCCACTGACACTCTCATTTTAACTGTGAGTTTTCATCACTCATCGACACCCCTCTCTTGTAGCAGGATATTGTCCATGGAAGCAGAACACTCTCAGTGAATGGAGTTTCCCAATGTTTCAACTAAATCCCAAAGTGAAACCTACTGTAAGGCCCCCAACCATCATACACATATACCCTTTCTGCCAATAGAGAGCTCTTTACTCGATTCTTTCCCCTTTCACTTCCCACTTTTTAATACCATCTGCCTTTTCTAATTTCCTATAGTCCCTACTATGATTCAAATCACATGATCCAATTCTACTCCCAGTGCTGTTGCAATGATTTCATTTCCCACTGGCCCCGTCATCACTTATCTCTGAATCTATTTTTTTCCTCCCCATTTCTGGTTAATTTTGCTTTAGTTAAGTCCTCTTTTATTCCTTATTATTAGGGATGGACCTCAAGTGTTAGCTCAAAGATTACAAGAGTTAACCAAGATGCAGAGATATGTGTGTGTGTGTGTGTGTGTGTGTGTGTGTGTGTGTGTGTGTGTGTGTTTAAAGCAGTGATTCTGTTTAGCTAGCTCCATCCTGGTCATGAATCATAGGAATAATAAAAATCACTTAAACATGTTTCTGATCTGTGAAGCATTCAGCTGTCATCTATGCGGAAACACTTTGGAAGAGAAAGAACCAACAGGTAGACAAAAACATTCCTTATAATATCCATAATGAGATAGACTAGGGCTGACATTCTACGCTTCATAAAAGAGATATTTCCAGTGATGAAAGGAAATGAGAATTGGGGAAGCTCTGGAAGACTGTACCAAGAGACTGTATTCTAGGTAGAAGGAGAGGAACTGAAAGAGGGATAGAGCAAAGGCCAGATTTTAACTTCTTTGAGACACTATTTCCTCTTATCCTTAGCTCCTGTGAGACTGTCCAACAGATGGGAACAAGAATATTATCTAAAGCAAAATAATAAGGAGGGGACAACTCTCAAAGTACTTTAGCAAACAACCACAGTATGTCTGCTCTGAGGACAATGGTGACATTAAAGTAGAAGGCTCCAGTTACTAATTCTTTAAACCACCCATGACTCCTTCAGTTCCAATCAGGACCAAAAAGAAACCCACTTTTCACACTACCACCAGAGGCACAGGCCAGGCAAGAGCAGAAAAGCATTTGGATCCTGTCTCTAGAGACAAAAGAGTGTTACCTAATAGTTTCTGGAGTGCAGGTGGGGTTGGTGTTGCCAATAGCTGGTTGGAGGAATGCCGTTGTACTTTAGGAGGTAGTTGATAGTATGGACTATGAGGTGACTTGTATGCATCTAAGGAAAGAGAAAAAACCAACATGTTCTATGATTGAAAAGAAAGGAAGTTGGATATCCTGTGGAATTTTTTGTATTTGTATTTTAGATGGACCAATTCCCAATCTTATAAATGTGAAAATGAATTCTACTCATAGCCTCCAAATAAATTACCTTGAACAGCCACTTCTCAACTTGGTTATATTACAATATTATACAGAAATACACAATTAGGGAGGAAGGGAAAAGGGAAGATGATGAAGATGGAAAAACCATGATAGAGGAGAGTATAAGCACCAAATTTTGATTTACATAGTAACAGTGTTACTTTAACAGGGTCTAGATGGTGTTTTTCCTATCAAAAATACTATCTGTGACCAGTATTCTCTTTTCCCAACTTTTTTAAATTAATGAGAACTACAATTAGCTGGGAAGAGGGAAAAGACATCTCAAAGACATCTCTTCAACAAACTAATCTTATAGCTACTTATCTTATCCTATAACTCTTTTAAGAGCTCTCATAATTGAGAATTATATTCAATCTTTCCAGGATTATTAAATCAACTTCACATATGGTAGATGCACAGATCATTTTATAGTTGAGGAAACTGTGGCAATGAGTTTAAGCAACCCCAGAATTCTCAAGTTCAGATTTCCTTTGATATACAATACAGTAGGTAGTCCAAAAAGCCCAAAATAAACATCTCATGGTGTCTTTCTCCTCCTCCTCATTCTCTTCTCTACCTTACCTGGGAAGGGAAACAATTTTATTGGTTCAGTGAGCTGATTTAAAAAAAAAATATTTACCCACACAAATAAAACAAAAGTTACCCAATCATTTTACTCATAACAATTCATAATTTATGAATTGTTTGGGGCACTGAAAAAATTAATGACTCAAGGCCTCAGTTGGCATCTATGAACAGTGAAACATGGAGTTTTTTCTGACTGTACTATTTCAAATATGCCTTATTTGCTAAAAAATTTTTCTAGTAGAAAACAGAAACAAGAAAATGGCAAGTTCCCCTTCTTCTCTGCCTAGCCCACTTCCCCCAAATAAAAATTTTCAGGGTTCTGTGGCTGCTGAACACAGGGTTCATGTATTGGCTCAACATTCAAAGCCAGCAGCCACAATCTCTGGGTAATGCTGAAAAGTCCAATGCCCTCACCCTGAGGAGAGGATGCAGCTGCCTGGGACACAGTCTGAGCATGCAGAAGCTCCAGTGCAGTGGGAGTCTTCTTGGGTTTCCTTTCAGGGTTTGCAGCACTCATTTTCTTGGGACGTCCACGTTTTCTTCCTGCCATTTTCCTTCCTTTTTTGTTTAATTTCTTTTTGCGAGGCTTGGAAGGAGATGGCTTTTTAAGAGTAGTTGTCCCATTTTTATCTTCTTCAGCACCAGAATCCTAAAGAAAAGGGAGTAGGTCCAATGTTAAAAAAAAACAAAAAAGTATAAAAATAAGGCTTTCACAAAGCAGGAGAAAGGGAGGTTTGGTCAAGTCAGAATTATCTTTAAAATTATTAATATGTAACACAAAGACATGGAGTCAGTTTACCTATGAACTTCACACTTCAATCTTCCTTACTTGGTCAAATGTCATTTTTCTTCTCCAAATCCCAAAAAAGGATTAATAGAGCAGGATTTTTAACTTGAACCATTTAGGTATTTAGTGACCACATCTAATAACAGTTATTTAGTTGAGGTCTCTCTGAATGTCAGTGAGTTCTCTTCAGTTACATGAAAGGAATGAGTAAGGTGCACTGCTACTGAGCTCACATTTCTAGAGTGCTTTTAAGGTTTACAAATCAATTTGTAGATATTATGTAATCATCAAAATAACCTTATATGTAGAGAGTAAAGGCTATTAACATTCTCATTTTTTGAAGAGCAAACAAAGGCTGAGATCATTTCAGTTATGCTCCTCTTCTTGGAGAAGGGTCCAACTTTTTTAGGTACCATGGCTATAATTAACCATGGCTATAATTACCCTGGAAATACAGTGACTTTTTCTCAAGGATATCTGAAAACCAACAAGGTAGGATGAAACTTGGCGATTTGTGCCTGCAACAATGCTTTCTTTAAACAAGGTCCTGCCTAGCATGGGGTTCACAGACAGACAAACAGATATTCACCACTCGAGGCTCCAAAGCAACAGCACCCTTATTTTCTTGGACCTTGGTGGGAGTCGTTGTGTTGCTCTTGTTCTCTCTTTGTTGCCGGCGGCGGGCTGCTTCCTGCTCCTCCTAGGAGGGGATGTTTCAGTGTTCATTGCCAACATACACAAAGAGTCACAACCTGAAGGCATAATCACTCACCACTGTGTCTCAAACCTCAGCCACGCAAAGAGCCGAGCACACACGCAAACATGCTCTCTGGAAATATAAACCATCTGACTGCTATCTATTTTTGGCTTAAATTCACAGGAACCTGAACTTCTCCAAAATGAAACTTGTGCTTGATGTTTCATTTGGACTTATCACAAGTCAGAAATCACTTCAGCTGTGTAGCTGAATTCCTAGCAAGAATTCTCTCAGAGATTCACAGCTTCTTGGTAACTGAGGTTTATCAGGGACTCTATCACTCATCCTTAGTCATACAACCACCAATATTCTTTTACATGAGGCTTCTGAAGTAGAGAAAATGCTGCTCAACAATGTAGGGTAAGGGGATGGCAACAGGTAGAGGATGGAAGGACAAGCCCATTGTGACCCAGCACTTTGAAGCCAACAACAGACAACTGTTTCTAAACAGTTATCCTGAAGAACTGAACAGTGAATAATTTAACAAACTGAAGTCATCTTTTGTGATAATATAGTCATGTTTCACCATCTCCAAAAAGGAAATCATCCCAAACTGTGAATATTTGCATATCAATACATACATTTTATTTTTATTTACTACTAAATAAAAGAAAAAGACCACCACAAACTTACCCTGAGTTTTGGATTTTTGAGACTAGAAAAATAGTTTTCAAGCTGAAAAAGGGAGAAAAGAGTTGATTACCTTTAAGTAATCATTTCTGATGACCCCTCAAATCAAGATTCACCCACTATTAAGTAGTTTCTTCTGTAATAAGGAGTCATAATTAGTTTTTTGGACCAAGAGGCCAAACTCAACTAAAATAAAGCCTTCTATGATTATAAGCCCCCACCCCCAACCGGAAGTAATTTCTTTCTCTCCCACTATCTTATCCTCTGGTGATTATTAGGCGAGTAACTATTTGTCTTGTTCTAAAACCTGGTATACATATCTTATTCCATAGCCAAGCTACATAGCAGGGATTACAGTTCTTCACCATAGGAAACACAAAATACTTCTTAAAATGCACGTTAAATTTAACTGAAGTCTCACCTCTCCAATAGAAAAAGAGCTGGGACACAAAGCAGGTCAGTCAAAGGAAATCACTAAGAGTGGGGTAAAAATGAAGAACAGGGCAAAAACACAGACTACATCGAAGATTAAATAAAAGCATGAATTTGCCATTTAACACTGATACAAAGTGAATAGATGAAACAAATGAGAAAAAAAAGCAAGCAGGTAATTTGTTAGTATTTAGAAGAGAATGGTTGTGGATAAGCAATTCCAGGGCATTTCTGACAGAAGAGTCCTGTCTATTCTGATCCAGTTGGGCTCATATTCATATAATGGGGTAGGTGTAGGCTGAGTGGAAATGAGACAGACTATCCAGAAATTCAGAATGTAAAAGTGAGAGAAGAGAACAATTGAGACACAAACAAGGCCCAATGGAGATACTTACTATGGTTCGATCAATAGTATGCAGGTAGTAAGAAACTGGCTTGCCAGTCCATGAAACCGACCCTTTCAGTGGTGATAGTTCCACAACTCTCATTATAGTGCCAATATCTAAAGACAAAAAAGCTAATTAGTTGTGATCTGTTCATGAACCAGCTAAGCCCCTATCCTTCACAAAGACACTCAAAAACAAAATGAAGGGAGGAGAGGAGGAGGAAGATTACTATTATTAAAAAAAAAAAAAAAAAAAAAAAAAAACAAAGACTAAAAAAAAAAGAGTTTTAATAACCCAATTAAATTTTCAGGAGCTCAGCAGCCATTTTTCCTGTTACTTCCCCGTCCCTAGTTCAAAGTATAAAGAAAGACAAGGATAAAGAATAAGCTGCCCAACCTTGTCTAAAGTTTCCTCAAATCCATGAGAAGATCCACTTTACTGAGCCAAATTCAATCTGGCCGTGTATGAAAGCCCATCTTGAAATTTAATGTGGTTGATTTCTATGGCCTATGGTTTCATTTTACTCTTTTTATATCTAGTCTGCAGTGCTTTCATTTATCTTGATTTTAAAAATACGAAAATTCTGAAACAAGAATTGTAATTCTTTAAATAGTGCCGAGAAGAATGCCAGGAGCTTGTTTTTCATAGGACAAGCATTCATGGATTAAATGCAGGCAAGAAAATCTGAAAACATAGGCTTCAATCAATGAGCAATGCAAATAGCCACCTCTTTGTTTTTTTCTTTTACTTAACCATGTTTGAACTAAGTTTTAAAATTTTTACTTTGAAAAAATAACATCAAGGGACAGCTAGTTGGCGCAATAGAGCACCTCCTGAAATCAGGAGGACCAGAGTTCAAATTTGATCTCAGACTTTCTAGCTGCGTGACCCTGAGCAAGTCACTTAACTCCAGTTGGCTCAGCAAAAAGAAAAAAAATAACATCAAGATTATTTTAAATCACATTTTAACTTGGCACTATTTTCCTTACAAGAATGTAATCTGAATACAAAACACAGTTCTATAGGTTGTCAATATTTATCAAAATGAGATGATTAAAAGTTTACAAAGGGCTTTACAAAGTATCTCATTTTGTCTAAGCACAGATGTCATCACCTGGATTTCACAAATGAGGGAACTGAAGGACTAACTGACTTGATTAGAGTCACAAAGCTATGAAGTGCCTAAAGCCACACAGGAATTCAGTTTTTCCAGACTCCAATCCTTGTCTATTATGCAGTGTTAGCTGTACAATCTAGCAATAGTTTAATGAAGTAGACAGAGGCTCTTACCACTCAAGTTTCTACTGTTTATTCTAAAATTTAGAGGTGCAAAAGGTTTGGAGGACACAATTCTGCCACCTGAAACACAAAGATAAATCATTACATCAAGTCACAAAATGCAATAGGGATGACATAATTAAAGAGATAGCAAAGTTTCACAAGAGACACTCAAATATTCAACAAGAAATAGGTTAGCAAAATGTAAAAACCCTATTTCTAAAAAGGCTATACAAAAAGTTCAAGTTGCACTGAGCAGCACTACTTTCACAGTCCTACCCACACACTACAACATTCTCCTTTCTGCAGGCAGAGTAGCATTCAGAGAGAGGGAAAAAAGTGCAGTTTGATAGGGGCTGCCTGGCTCCCATCCACACCTTCACACACTCAGGATACAAGTGTCCTGACTTCTAAGTCAGGGCCATGACAAAGTGCAGACACATCTCTCATAGAGGGGTGGAACTACCTGGCAAAGTCTGCATGCATCTCTTCCTATAGTAAATATCAAGTATGCTGAGGGACCTTAGGATATATGCCCACTTGTCAGTCAGCACACCAAAGTAGAGGCAAAGCCAGGGGGAGACAGGCTATCCTAAGCCTAGTCAGGTCATGTCCTAGGATTTTATTGATCAAATTGTCTATCTTTAATGTGAATGTCAAGGATGACAAGACATTGGAATAGTCACATGGAGAAATGACCATGCTAGCCTTTATAGTTTTGAAAGCTTATAGTTTTGAAAGCTATCTATTTTTGTAACAAAACAAATACTGGAAAAGTCTGGTATTGATAACTGGATGGCAAAAGAGATTTGTAGTGCCTATGTACTGTGGTTTAAGTTTACATTATATTAATAGGGGAACTCTTTAATGAGGAGCAAACTCAAGTTTCATGTCCCTTAAAATTCAACTTGATGTGGCCAAAGTTTAAGAAACTAGCTTGGATAAAGGGTAAAGAATAGGAAGAAAAGAAGTCTTATGTAAACTAAAGTTTATCTCCCTATTTTACTTAAGGAAAAGGAAGAAAAAAGACAGTATTTCATTTATATTGTACAAAAAAGAAAACACAGGCCAAGTATTGACCTAGACTTCCATAGGTTAGACACCTATCTCACGAGAAAATTTGTACCTCAGGTCTGTAAACTCTACATGGTACAAAGAAAAATGGTAGGTCCTGGTACCAGCCAACATATGAATGTGCGCACCCAAATCGTACTGGCAAGCAAAGAGCCAGGGGGAGAGAAGAGATGATCCACCACTCTGCAGACATCACAATTCAAATGAAAATCAATGAGAAACACCCTGTGTGAGCTTTGATTGTGGAGGGAAGGGGAAGGGGGTGGTTGGGCCAGTCTCCCCAGCTCAGCATTCCCAGGGACACAGAGCAACATGTTTAAGAGGCAGGAGGTGAACGTGGGGCCCCGGTTCTCTAAAGGCCATCGTCACCACATTGACTGTTAATAGACGTATATGCTCCACCTCTGGCACTACCCTGAGGAGCAGTCCACCAGACTTGACCTATGTGACCATGAATGAAGTAGAGCCCACAAAGATTCCTGTGGCCTGTCCTGTGTGATTCTACAACCTCTCCATGCACCCTAGAGGGGCTCAGGCCTCTCTATCAAGGCTTTCAATGGTCTAGGTGGAAAACTAATTCATTTGCAGGCAGAAGGGTGGAGGAAGCAGTATCTCAAGTACTTTCTAATTATGTCATAGTACTTTCTAATTCTGTCATCAAACAAATGCCATGTGTCCTTTTGAATGGAGCTGACCAAAACAGAAGCTCCGTGGATTTAAAGCAAGAAGATATGCTGGCAATTCTCTAGTTCCAAGTGCCTTATTTTGTGCACAGGACATGCTGAATGTCCAAAAGCAAAGCTGAAATTCATACTGAGATCCATGCACATAAACACTAGATTCAGTTCCATAAGATTACTCTGGATTTGTTCAGAAACCAAAGCTCTCTTTCAAATAAGATGAAGTCATGAAGATTCCACTGAATAGAGCAAGCAACTGCATCCCCCCCTTTATTCAGAAGGGTCAGAGAATACTCCATTTTAAGTTAGCAGTGATTGCCATGAGTGGGTGGTCAAAAAAAGCACAGATTATACAAAAGGGAATTTTCCTGGGTGACTGCAGATTAATATTAAGTCTCTATCATGATAAACCCCAATCATCCCATGGATTCTAAGGGGTCTATAATATTTCCACAAGAATCCAAAGGTACCTCAAATCCTAGAGATTTAACCTTTCAATATAAAATTTCACAATAACTATTTTGGAAGCTCTGTACAGATAATTCTCCATTCTAACCACCAAATAGGAAGTATATCAGATTTAGCAACAAATTTGCAAGACACTTGAAAAACTAAATGCTTTTAAACTAAACTCCTAATAAAGTAATAGTCTAATCCAATATTGATGTTTAATGCCTTATAAAAGATACATAAATTTAAAAAGCACTTTTGTCGATTTTTAATGATACAATAACAGCCTAAGATGATATTCAATGTCCAAAAGACAAAAGCTTTGAAAAATAAGAGGCTAAATATTTCTTACTATAGAAGAAGCAGCCACCTCCCTCCCAAGCCTAGGACATTGTTTGTTTTTTTTTTTTTTTTGGGGGGGGGAGGAGGGGAAGGGAAAAGGCAGAAGATGGGGGCAGATATAAAAGAGGAAGAAAAGCAGAGTCATAGAAAATATCTTACCTTCTTTCATGTTAGCAAAACGCTCCTTCAGTTGGTGATCCACCTCAGGACCAAAGGCAAAATTATTCACAAAAATAACACTGCAAGACAATACTCCAGTTAGAATAATAAAGTAAAAGTCTTCTTTAAAGCCTCTCAAATATCCATATCATTTCAATAAATAATGTTTGCACATTTAACATCGTTACAAAAAGGGACCGTAGAAAAATATTTTGAGATTAGAATTTGGGAAGCAGCTTGCTCCTCAGATGCAGGCATTTTCTCAGAGCCAGTCCAGTTTCTGAAAACACTGGCTATTTAAAAGCTCCTGCTGGGATGGGTACCAGCATCAGAACCTAGTCCTGTATATGCAGGCAATCATGGGAGGTCACCATCATCTCGTTAGACCTCCTGATGTTAAACACTTCAAACAACACTGCCAAGGGTCACCCCAACTAAAGACTTCTTGTATATTTCACAAGACTTCCAAGGTAATCTATATCCTAAACTGTCACCAACTTAACAGGCAGTACTTTCAAACTATAACAAGTCATCTTCTCTACCAATACGCCAGAAGGAAAAAAAAGTTACAACACATGATTAGTAAGATTAATTCAAACTATCCTTAATTGCTTGACAATAATTTCAACAATATAAACTGTTCAAAGAAAACTGAGGGGAAAAAGGGAGGGGGGTGCAGGTAAGAAATGGCACCAGTTCTACTAACAAGTGGAAAGGGAGCACACCCACTCATCTAACAAGAATCCCATAAGCCTCAGATGGCTGGGAGTCTGCAAAGGAAATATATATTGAAGGTTGTAAATGAGGAAAAATGACATTTTACAAAGTGCACAGTCTTTTTTCAAATCCTCCTCATTTTCCATTTAAAGCTTAAAATACTTAAATATATTTTCAGTCTTGAAAGTACAATACCCAAAATCTCACTAGTATCACTGCTTCCCCGCCAACTTCCATCCTGCATTTATACAACATGCTTAACTTCCAGAGTCACTTCTTTCAAATCTCGATGTTCTGTTAATCAAAAGAAGGTCCAACTAAGCAGACCAGTCCCCCCAACAAACCCAAGGTATCAATAACCAGGATCGTGAGCTGTGATGAGCAAACAGAACAATAATAAAGAGAAAGGGAAGGAGAGAAAATCAAGTCAGCAAAGAACAAAGAGGACTGTTCTGAAGATCAGGCATAGTAAAAGACAAAGCCAAAAAACAAACAAACAAACAAAAAAAAAAAAACCCATCCCTTCACCCTCCCCCCCACCCCCTTCCCCTGCATGTGACAAATGCAAAGTAGAGGCAGGACAAGAAATGGTCATATTTTAACATAGGAATGAAGGCCAGCAATGACATCAGGGTGATGGATGATTTGGAAAGGACACACAATATCTAACAGCATTTCCAAGGGGAATTTTATCCTATGGGAATATTGTGAATTGCAAACTTTAGAAATTCAGCCCGTCCAGTGGTCTCCTTGGTTAATTACCAAATGGCTTTTCCCAGAGCACACCTTCTCACTTAACTCGATCCTGCAGGACTCTCAGGGCCAGATTCTGCCCTCTGCCAACTACTCAGCGTCCATTCTGTGGCTTGGTCTTATCACAGGATTATGGCATGGCTGGCATGGTAGAGGAGGAGCTTGAGAAGTTCAAGGTATTAAAGGTGCTGGGAACCTGAAAGCCAGGAGATATCTTCAGGAACAAGTATTTACGGGGGGCTGCTGTATACAGGCAGATTCTAAAAACCCCACATTTCCTCATCTGTGAGTGGTAGGTTAAAAGTATGCTCATTCTTTGAATAAAATAGAGGATAGTACTCACAGAATTAAACTGATGACCACTGTCAAAAGTCATCTTAAATCAAGTCCCCATACAGGGCCACTAGGTTTTTTTGGATTGGTTAGCTTTCCTTTTGGTTTTTGTCATGTGATGGGAGAGAAGGGAGATCACTGGGTACACACCACAGAGGAAGATCTGGCCCAGGACTCCAGAGCTGATGAAACAAGTCGTTGTCATGGAAAGCATTGGCCATGTGTAACAGAGAACTACTTCCCAATGCAGTGTAACAAGCAAAAGAAAGAGAGCTGTAAGCAAGACTGAATACAACCAGATGGTGATGAACCACAGAGCAATCTGGCAATGTCAGGGGCCTCTGTGGACCCAATTCCAGTTGCCCTGACAGAACTTCCCCAGGTTTTTCCAGCCTTTTGATGACAGGGAGGTCACCACACAGAGTCCAAAATACAAAGTTCTCAATAGTTCAAGGACTGGCAAGTCACTATCTACCTAAGAAAAAAAATATTTATTCAAAACCCCTAACTGTGAACAACAGGAGTATGCCAGATCTGAGAGTCATTATAGCTATTGACGGAAAGTTGCCAAAGCATCACCAATCTAAGAAACAGCTGCTGGATAGCCAGGGCACAACTCTAATGAAGGTTAGATTTAGATTACATACAGTAGCCAGAGAATTACTGGCCTTCCTGAATTCTGACTGGAGCTCAACAGTAAATGCATAAAGAGTCATCTGTCCAGAACAGGAGAGCTGGCACAGTGTGTACAGACAAAGGTGCACAGAAGTGACAAAAGACACTTTAAAGGCTTGGGAACAATAAGCATCTTCACTGAGGAATACCAGTCACCTGACTCATCCCAGGCTTACCCTTTGAACACCTCATAAAGGTGACAACCTCAGTTTAAAAGGATACTTTAAAAACAAAAATGAAAACATACTTAGAAGCAGACAGTATGGAAGGCATAATTAATGAGCAGGTTCTCACATTCTAAAGAAAAGGGATTTTAAAAAAAGTTTGGGAGAAAAGTCCCTTTTGCTTTCTCCAAAAGCATTCATTTAAAATAGCACTTCAAAGACTGCCAGACACTTCCTTCAACCTTGTACAAGGAGGCAGAGAAAAAACTTTTTTCTAGATGACAAAAGTAGGATCCCTGAGAAGTAAGGGGCACGTGTTTTCCCAATAGTCACAACTCTAAGTGCCAGAATGGAAATAGAGGCATCCTGATCTCAAGTGCAAAAATCTATAAATGCATTGCTTTTGTAGGGGACAGATTTTTTCTTATGTTTGAGTATATCACAAAACAGTTTAATGGGAAAAAAAATACATGATATGATTTGTCCAAATTAAAAAAAAAAAGACTCCATGCTGAGAAATAACATTTTAAATATAGCTGATAATTTTCCTTAGGACAGAGTTGAGATCCAGCATTTTAAATAACTCTTGAGAGTTTCAAATAACTTTTTCCAATTGAGAAACAGGAAAATGAATACTTCTGTGGATTGGGAATGTTTTACTAGGATAAAATTAGTTTTTCTAAATAAATCTTAATTCCCAAATATGATGCCCACCTTCAGAAATTTCTCCAATTTGCTGTTGCTAAAGACTAAACCCTTAAATATTTAGGAAGATACTGGAACAAAGTATATGTCAATATCCCAGTGATGCCACAGTATAGATTAATCGCCAAAACACAGAAGTACATACAATGCCAACACCCATAGCTCTTTGCTGTCTCTTTCAATGTTTTCTTCTGCCTTGTCATTACATCTTTTTATTAAACCTGAGCTTTGATAGCTACTTTGTTAATTCTAATAGAGAATCTAGTTCTAAGATAACTGAAAATACGAACATTTCAGTATCAAATAGGCAGGAATAGTAAGGAAGACTTTTTGGAATTAGTACTGGCATTTTATTTTATAAAAATATCTTGAAAGACAGGCACATACATGCCAATTACAAATTGATAATCATGACTGGCAACACAAAGACTTTTTTAAAAAATGGCAAATCTTTAAATTTTTTTTATTATGCATATTTGTTACAGGAATGATTGTTTTTCTTTTTTATTGGAAGTATGTGAAAAAGAAAAGGTGAATTTATCTTAACTTTCTTTTTTAAAAAAGGATAAAAAATAAAATACTAAAAAAACTATAATGTGGCAGAATGCATAGGATTTACCAGTGACAGACCTTAAATCACCTCATGTAATGGTTTTTCAAAAGTATGATTCAACTATTTTGAATCAATAGATTGAAACTATTTTGACACAAATAGGTTTCAGTTTCCAATTCTGTAAATATTAATCATTACATGTTACAAACATCAATAGATATCATAAACAAAAACTCTGTCAGGGATTCTGAAGAGTGCAAAGAAACCCTAGAATCATCAAATCTGAGAATGCTAATCAAATCGATGTCCAACCTTCTCAATTCAGGAGGAGGAGATCCCAAAATTTAAAGCTAGCAAGGCAACCATGAGATTCAAGTCTAAATCATGTACCTTGAGACACAGTGCCTTCAGTTACACCACACTGACTTCAAAATGAAATGTCCATGAGAAGATCCAATTCAATGTCAAATGAAAAAAACTCTTAAGGAAAAATTTCAGCAAAAGGCCATAAGCTAAAAGCACCGGAAACAAGCCCAGGATCCAGGAGAGATTCTCCAAAATGAATATGAATCAGAAAGTAGTGTTATTAAAAAGCTACTGCAATACTGAAAGATTAAAACATGTACTACGGGAACAGGAGTTAGTTGCCTAAAAGTTTAACAAGAGAAAACCTACCACTCTTGAACAAGAAATACTAACCCCCTGGACCCACACCCTATTTCTCCTCTCCTTACTTCATGTGGCTCCTCAGATCTATTCTGATATTTAAAGGGGGAAGACGGGAGGAGGAGGAAAGAGAAATATGACACAAAATCCCAAAAAGAAATCATAAAAATGATTAAGGGAACTGAAAATATGGCCACTACAAAGAAAAAGAACAAAAGTTATTTAAAAGCAACTTAAGTTAGATGTAAAGGCTGAGGCAGATTCTGACTTGCTGTTGCCTTCTTTGGCACAGATCTACATAAAATGGAGTTCAATAGCAAAGTGAGATTTAGATAAATTAGTGAAATAACTTCCTTGCAGTGAATGAGATTAAACAATGACCATAATGTTGGAAGAACCATGCCTGGAGAGCTTTTAACTGGATAACCCTGGAAAATTTTTTCTTTTGGTTCTGCACAGGGAATTCTTTCATTAATTAATTAAGTGCATTCATTAATGCAATGAAGGTTACAAGGGCAATCTTTGCCCTCTAAGGGATTCCAATCCAGTTTTCAGAAAAAGAGATAAATCCAGCACATGGATTATTCAGCCTCATGAATAAAAGGACTGACTCCAACTAGTGGAACTTAAACATTTTGTTTGTCCTACACCCCATCCTAACCCCACAGAGGTCCTCCCAGACATGAATAAAAGTATGGACTGACCACTTCCAAGTGGCAGACTTCTCAAAAGCACTACTAGCTCTCCTCTCCACTTCTTATTCCCTCTCTCCCTTCCCCCCCAAATGATCATCTCCTAATTCTCCTTTTAAAGAACTAGGCCCAAAAGTTAGGTTTTCACAAGGAATCTACAAGCTTGGAGGGAATTCTCTAAAGAAGAAAGTCAGAGCACAATTTATCAGTCATAGCAACCTTCAATCTAAAACAAGCCCCCAATGAAGATGTAGATCCATAACGTTAAGCAGCTGAGATTTAAATAATTTTCAGAACTAGTCATACCTTGTATTTGCAATTCTTTCCCGCCATTCTTCTGAAAGGAAGTCACCTCTTTCCAGCTAAAGGAAAAGAAAAAGATTATTCTTTGCTGTAGTTACACATTCTCACTCCAAACCAAAAATAATAAAGTCTTATCAAACAATTTAAGTGACAATTATCATATGCCCAATATTCAAAGATTTAAAATTCCATTTGCAGTAAAAACTGTCATATATAGTCGTTCCCAGACTGTTGGGAAAAGCCCATTGGAAAACATGGTGACAGGTTAGGCAAACAGGAGAGAAAGCCTTTCATGAGTTGATAACCAAATCTTTCTTCACATTGTGGCTTCCACTATTAGTATTTATGACTTATTTCCATAAGAAATTAAGATCAATCCTGAAGTGAATGGAGGATTCCAAGAAGAACGGCATATTAACTTGGTTGCTAAATTCTAGCATGTTAAAATATCTTTTTTGTTACTATTCAAGAGTCCTATAAATGCATGGGACAGTCATGACTTTCTAGGGAACATGAGTGACATCAGTTTGGAAATTTCTATACAAGCTAAAAGTGGCTCTGACGTGGATTAAAGATAAATTAAGTATAATTGTCTCTGGCAGCTTTTAGCCTAAACAGCAGAGTACAACAATAGAATTAATATTTTAGGCTTAAGCAATGGTTACAATGGTAGCAATGACTACCATCAATACTTTTCAAGTAACAGAGTGACTAACTCAAAAAAACTCTTCCAAGGCAAAGTTAAGATTAGTAAGGCTGGATCTCAAGTCAGTTGAAAAATATCAATCACAACTCAAAGATACTTCACTAATTCATTGCAGACCACTGCAACAAGGTTTTCTTACCTCTTTTTACTTATATTATTATCTTAATTCAATCATCTCACTAGAGGAGATCACTCCTTATTTCTTCCAGTTCCACACCAAATGTGCTTATATTAAAAGGGTGATTAGTTCAGTTTCTATATAGAAACTGGTCAAATACAGTCACTGGCTTTCTTTTGCCTCCAGGATGATGCAATATATTGAAACCTGTTCAAAATCTGATCCTGGCCTAGTTTTCCAAAACTAACATGCCATTTTCTTTTTTGATTCCATTCAAAAGGGAGGACTCCCTCCTGCTCAAGTCTTGATGTACTCAGAGGCTATCCCAGTGCCTTGAAAGAATGTGGAATAAAGTAGATGCTGATTTTTTACATACACTTGACAGATAGGTGGGGCTACCCTAACATATGAAATAGGGACAAAAAGAACATCTACCTCACAAGAATATTATAAAGCTCAATGAAATTTTCCCAAAAAGCATTGTATAAATTTTAGATATCATCATCATCATCATCATCATCATCATCATCATCATCATCATTATTATTATTATTATTATTATTATTACAGATGCAAAGAGGAAACATGGTGTGTGTGTGTGTGTGTGTGTGTGTGTGTGTGTGTGTGTGTATAAAACAGTGCTGGAACTATAGTCAGGAAGACCCAGGTTCCAATCTTGACTCAGGATTTACTAGCTGAGTTACTTTTCTGAGCCTCAATTTCTGCAATTGCAATGTGAAGATTAGATGGCTAACATTAGGCAGACAGCAAATATTTAATAAATGCTTTTGTATTGGAATTCCCCCACCCCATTATGACAAATACTTAATTCTAATAATAATCAAAAAAGGTGACCATGGAGAACAGATCTAAAGATTTAAAACAAAACAAAATAAAATCATCTAACAATGAAGAAACCAAGACTCAATAATGCAGAGAGCTCTAAAACCACACAGAACTCAGACAGGAAAGGCTAAATCTGAGACTGCCTCCACCTGAATCTTAAAATCAATATTTTCAAATGCTCTTTTTAATATTGAAGCTGGCAGTCAACAATAAAAATAAATGAGGCAACTTTTAGGTATTGTAGTCTTCCATGAATACATTCATATCTGGATTCAAGTTCCAACCTTATTTCTTCTAGTTCTGCATCAAAATGTGCTCTTATCATATTAAAAGGATGATTAGTTCAGTTTCTATATAGATGATCTCTAACATCTTCTGTAACCATGCTGCTAGAAATACTTGTATTTTTTGTCACAGGTCAAACACTTTTCCAGCAAAGTTCTTGTTACACCCCAAAATGTCACCCAAAACAAAAATTAAACCAAAATACTACTCTTTGCTTACCATTAATATCAGAATCTATTCCACTACACTGAAATACTCTAAGAAACTGCCATTATCAGTAATTCTGTGTTCCTACTATTTTGAATTTTCTATTAAGTTTCCTAATCCCCAAAGAGCAATAGGTCTTGGTATTATGAAATTAATGTTACAGGTTAAAATTAGAAATCATGAGGCTTTACCGCATACTCTGCAAACTGGCAAAGAACATTTTTTAAATGGCAATACTCAATACTAAGAGGGGTTGTAGAATGATAGACACTCTGGTAATACATTGTTGGTAGAACTAAGAAATGGAAAAATACAAACTGGAATTTTTAAAATAAAATGAGGAAAATGTTCATAACCTCTGAACCACAGACTTTATTAATAGGCTTAGAACCAAGGAAGCTATTGAAAACCACCAATTATACCAAAATAGTAGCAACTATTGCTACTGTTATAGCAACACTTTTTCTGATAGCATAGAGTTAGAAACAAGAAGATGTCTATCTACTGGGGAATGGCAAAAGAAATTGTGGCATATGAATGTAATGGAATATTATATTGAAATAAGACTAAGCATAGAAATATCTACATGAACTGAAAAGGAAGCAAGGCCAAAAAAATAATATAGAACATGAATCTAGATGTAAATGGAAAGAACAAAGGCACACAAAAAAAAGTAAATTTAACAAAAGTGTCAAGATCAAATATGACTCAAAAGGAAAAAATGTGAGCAGACATACCCCTATCATCGATACTCCCTTTTATAGAGAAGTAAGGTCCACAGGGAGTTACACAGTACACATATTTTTTGATTCTCCCAATATTTTTTTCTATATATAAATCAATTAAAACTTATTTTTAAAAATTAACAAGATAGTACTATGGCTCTCTTGGAGCAAAAAAACAATTTACAAAAAAACAAGGTCAAGTATTACAAGTGTTTATGATTACAATGGACTTTTTTTTTCCCCTGGGAGTGTAAGTAAATTATAAAACAATGTCAAGTCTCTGTTTCTGTCTCTATCACACACATACACTTACTTTCTTTCTTTGAATCAATTCCAAATGCTTTCCACAATAGTTAAGTAAGCCTATTCACAGTTTCACAAACACCACAGTAGCATGACTATCTTTCTACAGATTCTACAATATTAACAACTTCTCCCTATAACCTCAGCAAATCTGCATGGTCTGAGTAATTCTCAAACTGTTCCTGAAGCAGCTTGTTGATGTAGTGGATAGAGCACCAGCCCTGAAATCAGAATGAGTTCAAATCTGATCTCCGACACGTAACACTTCCTAGTTGTGTGACCCTGGGCTAGTCACTTAACCCCAACTACCTCGGCAAAATAATAATAATAATAAAATATAAAGAGAAGCTGTTGAAGAAACATCTTCACTTACAATCAATTATTACAGGGCAGAAGTTGAACATGAAGAAAATGATCAACATCACCATAACTCAACAAGCCACAGAACAATCCTCATTGGGAGCACTGAAACGGTTTAAATATCCTCGATTTGGATTTACAATAAAAGACTGACAAAAATACCCATCTCCTTTGAGAGTTACCATAGCTAGGCAGTGATCCTAAGAGGGAAAGGATAAAAATGTTTCTTCTTTATCCATATATTTATGGGGGGAAGGTGTATGTGAGATGTAATGAAAAGTTTTTTATTCCAAAATAAAGTAAATATCACTTTCTTCTCTAGCAAAATAGGTGAGACTATAGATTTGGAAAACAATCTGCACTAACAGATGTGGTAGTGGTGTTGATTGATTTTCCACCTGAAATTATGAGATACCAAAAGGAGTTTAAAAAAAAAAAAAAAAAGGTAACACAAATTTAAAGATAGGATTGCCCTGGATCCTTCCTGTTAATAGTACATGAGCAGGACAGTATGTTGTTGGTGTACGTACAAGTGTACACACACACACACACACACCCTTTACCAAAGCCAAAATACTTAGCTCAATAATAACAACAACAAAAGTCAATTCAGTCTGTAAAGTACATAGTTATTTTTAGAGCCCTGTTTAATTTAAAAATAACTAGCGGCAAAAATCCAAGTCTCCAAAATGTGGCATGTTGTCCAAGCCACAGGGAATGTTTGGAGGGCTTTTCAAATACCAAAACACAAATTAGTTTCCCGCCAAAACTGTGATTTCAAAAAAAGCTGCCAGGAGAAACACACATCCTATGTATTCCCAAGTGGAAAATGCTTAACCCTTAAGCAGAAAATATTCCAGCAACTTGTACAGGGTTCTAAAAGTTAAGTGGTAAATGGTCACTGTAACTATAAAAAAAGTTTTTTTTTTTTAAAATGTGTTCCCCATTAATACAGCTTCACTGTCACTCTCTTAGAAAACAACTGTCACTCTAACTCTTCTCTCTTCTACATCACAATGTGCATTTATTACATCTTGTAGCAGATTATTCAATCATCCAATGAAAGATGAGTCCACATACTCTATTTTTTCTGATTAGCAAGCAAGAGGTCACCCTGCTATCTCTGGCAAGCAGGCACTAGTGTTGATATTTTGAGTTAGGACTCAGGCCATCCAATTATAGTTACAAATATCATGATTTGTTACCATTCTGTGTCCAATACCCCCCAGGAAGGAGACATGTCCCCGCCACACCTCAAGTCACTGTGTCCAATGACAGAAGCCAAAATTTATGACACTTTGAGCTTTGCAAAGCATTTTATAAATATCATCACTTTGTATCCTCAAAAAATCTTGGGCATAATTTCATTATTATTCCTTTTTCCCACCCATACACATAAGGAAACGAAGGCAAGCAGAAGTGAAGTTGGCTTGCCCAGGGCCACACAACTAGTAATTGAGACCAAATCTGAACTTCAGTCTTCCTGACTCCTAAGTTTTTTAAGAGCAGAAACTTTCACTTTGTCTTTATAATCTCAATGCCTAACAATTCCTGGTACACAGCTGGCACGTAATGAACCCTTCTTAAATGAAAACTAATTTTTAAAATGTTTTTTATGTATTTTTATATTAACCAAGCTCATAGCATTTAAACCCAGATCTTCCCAATTCCAAACTAGTACTCACATAAGGCCTGTGATAGGGAAGCCACTGGGTAAAAAGCCACTTCGCACTGGCCCTCAGATAACAGAAAATAAATCTAGTTCATGTGGATTATCCAAGAGGATGGGTCAAAATCACCAAGCAAGACGCACCTCTATTCATCCCGAGGGCTATATAGTTGAGATTTATCTAGTGCTAACTTTGTGCCTTCAAGCACTTGCTAAATGCCTAAAGTACCCATTTGATCTTCAGAAAAAGAAGAGAATTATTATTATACCCATTTTACAGATAAAGAAACCGAAGCTAACAAAAATTAAGTGAGTTCCCCAGTAAGTGTCTAACAGCAAATTTCAACTCCAGTCTTCCCTCCTCCAGGCCTGGTAAGTAAGTATTGGTGGCCTCCTAAGCACTGTATTCCCCTCGCTCTGCCCTGGTCTAAGGTGATGCATCTGCCACGATGATTTGCTGATCATGGACACTCCAGAAGGCAGAAGGACCCCCATACTTACCAGGATGACAGGAGAATGGGTTTGGATGAATATACTGCTCCCATGTTTTTTTTTTTAAATAATAACTTTTTATTGACAGAACCAATTGATTCCAGGGTAATTTTTTACAACATTATCCCTTGCACTCACTTCTGTTCCGATTTTTCCCCTCCCTTCCCCACCCCCTCCCCTAGATGGCAAGCAGTCCTATATATGTTAAATATGTTGCAGTATGTTCTAGATACAATATATATATGCAGAACCAAACAGTTCTCTTGTTGCACAGGGAGAATTGGATTCAGAAGGTAAAAATAACCCAGGAAGAAAAACAAAAATGCAAATAGTTTAAATTCATTTCCCAGTATTCTTTCTTTGGGTGTAGCTGCTTCTGTCCATCATTGATCAACTGAAACTGAGTTTAGGTCTCTTTGTCAAAGAAATCCACGTCCATCAGAATACATCCTCATACACTATCGTTGTCGAAGTATATAATGATCTCCTGCTTCTGCTCATTTCACTTAGCATCAGTTCATGTAAGTCTCTCCAAGCCTCTCTGTATTCATCCTGCTGGTCATTTCTTACAGAACAATAACATTACATAACATTCATATACTACAATTTACCCAACCATTCTCCAATTGATGGGCATCCATTCAATTTCCGATTTCTAGCCACTACAAACAAGGCTGCCACAAACATTTTGGCACATACAGGTACCTTTCCCTTCTTTAGTATCTCTTTGGGATATAAGCCCAATAGTAGCACTGCTGGATCAAAGGGTATGCACAGTTTGATAACTTTTGGGGCATAATTCCAGATTGCTCTCCAGAATGGTTGGATTCATTCACAACTCCACCAACAATGCATCAGTGTCCCAGTTTTCCCGCATCCCCTCCAACATTCATCATTATTTTTCCCTGTCATCTTAGCCAATCTGACAGATGTGTAGTGATATCTCAGAATTGTCTTAATTTGCATTTCTCTGATCAACAGTGATTTGGAACACTCTTTCATATGAGTGGTAATAGTATCAATTTCATCATCTGAAAATTGTTCATATCCTTTGACCATTTATCAATTGGAAAATGGCTTGATTTCTTATAAATTTGAGTCAGTTCTCTATATATTTTGGAAGAGACCTTTATCAGAACCTTTAACTGTAAAGATGTTTTCCCAGTTTGTTGCTTCCCTACTAATCTTGTTTGCATTCGTTCTGTTTGTACAACGGCTTTTTAATTTGATATAATCAAAACTTTCTATTTTTGTGATCAGTAATGGTCTCTAGTTCATCTTTGGTCACAAATTTCTTTCTCCTCCACAAGTCTGAGAGATAAACTATGCTATGTTCCTCTAATTTATTTATAATCTCGTTCTTTATGCCTAAATCATGGACCCATTTTGATCTTATCTTGGTATATGGTGTTAAGTGTGGGTCCATGCCTAATTTCTGCCATACTAATTTCCAGCAGTTTTTATCAAATAATGAGTTCTTATCCCAAAAAGTTAGGATCTTTGGGTTTGTCAAACACTAGATTGCTATAGTTGACTATTCTGTCTTGTGAACCTAACCTATTCCACTGATCAACTAATCTATTTCTTAGCCAATACCAAATGGGTTTGGTGACTGCTGCTTTATAATATAGTTTTAGATCAGGTACAGCTAGGCCACCTTCATTTGATTTTTTTTTCATTAATTCCCTTGAGATTCCCGACTTTTTATTGTTCCATATGAATTTTGTTGTTATTTTTTCTAGATCATTAAAATATTTTCTTGGAATTCTGATTGGTATAGCACTACATAAATAGATTAGTTTAGAGAATATTGTCATCTTTATTATATTTGCTTGGCCTATCCAAGTACTGCTCCCATGTTTAGCAGGTCAGAGGAGAGCCACAAAGCAAGATGTTTCTGCTGTGCTGAAAATCTCAACATGCAAGAACCAAGTGAGAACAAACAAATCAAGTGTTACATACTGTTTCTAAAGGCAGAGAAAATCCTTGCAGATACTACCTACATCTCTCCTCAGTCCCGCAAAAAGAGAAAAAGAAAAAATAAGAAATGGGATGGAAGGGAAATAAGGGACTAGAAGATTTCTCCAAATAGTCTGAAATCCTACTCATTTCTTCCTTGCAGACAAAGAAAAACAAACCAAAAGTCTGGGAGGTGGTACTGAAAGTATCACATACTCGGGGATAGGATTAGGGATGATCTATCTGACCTATAAATTCTCTCCCAAGCCATTCTCATCATTTCCCTGCAGGTTGATTCCTAGGTGCAGCATTTCAACTCAACACTTCTTCTCTTGAATCTTGAAATAAGGAAGCTATCATATTGTCCATTATAACCAGTCATGTCTTAGCCCGGGATCACTCCCATCATTTGCTTTCACAAGTGATTCTGGACAAAGATGGAGAAAATGATAACTCTTCCAATTGGATATACTACAAATTTGTTATGCATTGTCAACTGGGTCCTCACTACTGCCAAAGAACCCTATTTTACTTCCTTTATCAATTCATTCTTCTATTCTCCAAAACAGCTATTCCAAATCTTGTCATCCTTCTTCAAACCTCCTCATCCTTCTTCCACTCTGAGAACCTTGCTTCATAATTTTAGGGGAAAAAAAATATTGTGGCCATTCCCAAAGAACTCTCTCTTCCTCATCTGATCATTGAGACTCTTCAAAAATGTTCTCCTTCTTCCCTAATCTCATATGAAGTGAGGCAATTATAGCTCTTCTACTTAAGAAATCCATCCCACTTCCTCTAATAGATTGCCCCCTCTGTCTTCCCCATTTTTCTCACTTATTTTTTAATCACTCTCATTCTACAGACTAATTTCTTACTGCCTATAAACATGGCCAAGTCTTCCCCATCCTCAGAAAACCTTCACTTCATCCTTTCACTCTCATAGGATGACAGCTAACTATTGTCCAGCCCATTTACAATACAATAGATAGGTTGTGCAATGGATAAAGTGCTGGGCCTGGAGTCTGGAAGATTCATCTTCCTTGAGCTCATATCTAATCTCAGGCAGTTTCTTACTAGTTATGTGATCCTGGGAAAGTCATTTAATTTTGCCTAAGTTTCCGCTTCTGTAAAGAGAGCTGGAGAAGGAAGTGGCAAACCATTCCAGCATCTTTGCCAAGAAAACTCCAAAAGGGATAACAAAGATCTAGGTATAACTTAGAAAAAAAAATTTAACAAAAATCCCACCTTTTCCCACCAATTAATCCATTCTAATTCTAGTGTCTTCTTTCTGCTACTTTGCTATTGTATAGCTGGCTTTGCATTTGTTTCTTTATATGTTGTCTCCCTACTACACTGCAAATTCCTTTTCCTTCTTTTTGTAGCCCCAACATAGTGCCTGCCACAGAGTAATTGCTTAATAAATAGTGATTAATTGATCTGGCTTATTTATACTATGGTTGCACAAAGCTCTGATGATGGCAGGCTCAGAAGTTACTAGGTTACTATGTAGACAGGCAAAAAACATGGGATAAAGTGAGCTTCCAATAAACACCCTAAAAAAGACACTAAAAGAGTTACCAAAGGTACCCTAGAAAAAATGAGGGTGAACCCAAGAGGATGTCTTACAGCTGAGAGACTTTATAAAATACCATCTGTTTTAATTACAATGTTCAAATTTTAAGCTGGATTTGGTAGCTGAACATGTGCATAAATTCCCAAAGAAAGACTATAATTATGTATACTCACAGTCCCCCTAACTTATTCTGCTCTGAGAACACTGTGGTCTACCCCCTACTTTTTCCTCCTAAGTATAAGTAGCTCCACAAAAATACCCAACCATTGAAAAAAGCAGCAGCAGAACATGTAAAGTCATATAATCTCAACAATAATCATAGAGTCTGCTTTTAGAAAATATATATTAAATAGCATCATATCTCCAGCATTTAGCACAATGCTCTGAACACATGGGGACTTAAAACAAAAGAGAACGTGTCCTCCAATTCAAAAAAGCTATTATAATTCCAAAGTTAAACAAGGGATGTTATTGAACAACTTCCAAGTCATCTAGTCCACTGGAAGCAGCCACATGGCTCATCCTAGATAGAGGAAGACCCGAGTTCCGATTCCAAAACATCCAGTAGCTCTAGGATTCTGGATTGGTCATTGCACCTCCACTTTGCTTTTTTCCACTAGAGAAGGAAATGGCCAATACTGTTGGCCCCATCAGGGATCCCACATCAGTCTTTATTTACTATCTTCTTTTAAAGATGAAGAACCCTTCTGATAAAGGCCTCATTTCCAAAATATATAGAGAACTGACTCAAATTTATAAAAAAAATCAAGCCATTCTCCAATTGATAAATGGTCAAAGGATATGAACAGACAATTTTCAGATGATGAAATTGAAACTATTACCACTCACATGAAAGAGTGTTCCAAATCATTATTGATCAGAGAAATGCAAATTAAGACAACTCTGAGATACCACTACACACCTGTCAGATTGGCTAAGATGACAGGTAATGATAATGATGAATGTTGCAGGTGATGAGGGAAAACGGGGACACTGATGCATTGTTGGTGGAGTTGTGAACGAATCCAACCATTCTGGAGAGCAATCTGGAATTATGCCCAAAAAGTTATCAAACTGTGCACACCCTTTGATCCAGCAGTGTTTCTATTGGGCTTATACCCCAAAGAGATACTAAAAAAAGGAAAGGGACCTGTATGTGCCAAAATGTTTGTAGCAGCCCTGTTTGTAGTGGCTAAAAACTGGAAAATGAATGGATGCCCATCAATTGGAGAATGGCTGGGTAAATTGTGGTATATGAATGTTATGGAATGTTATTGTTCTGTAAGAAATGACCAACAGGATGAATACAGAGAGGCTTGGAGAGACCTACATGGACTGATGCTAAGTGAGATGAGCAGAACCAGGAGATCATTATACACTTCGACAACGATATTGTATGAGGATGTATTCTGATGAAAGTGGATTTCTATGACAAAGAGACCTAACTGAGTTTCAATGGATAAATGATGGACAGAAACAGCTACACCCAAAGAAGGAATACTGGGAAATGAATGTGAACTATTTGCATTTTTGATTTTCTTCCCGAGTTATTTTTACCTTCTGAATCCAATTCTCCCTGTGCAACAGGAGAACTGTTTGGTTCTGCAAATATGTATTATATCTAGGATATACTGCAACATATTTAACATATATAGGACTGCTTGCCATCTTGGGGGGAGGTGGGGTGGAAGGAGGGAGGGGGAAAAAAAACGAAACATAAGCGAGTGCAAGGGATAATGTTGTAAAAAATTACCCTGACATGGAATCTGTCAATACAAAGTTATTATTAAATAAAATAAAATTTTAAAAAAATGAAGAACCTTAGAGCAGGGCAGTAAACAAGTGAGGTGGAGCCAGGAGGACCTGAGTCCAATTTCAGAGACTTAACATTTCCTAGCTATTGTGATCCTGGGCATGGGAGGGAGGGAAAGAGACGGAAGGTTGATTAAAGAAATGAAATGAACTTGCCATGTCACACATGAGTTAGTAGGGATCAAACAGGAATACAATAAAGAATTCTATATTTGAAATGTCTGCTACGCTGACCTCACCAAGATGCAACACAGGAGCTCCTCCCTGCTGCCTCAAGACATAAACGATACTTTCAATTGGACAATTATAGCATGCTTGCAACAAATGTTTGAGCCTTATTTTGCTTTGAAACAATCAAGGACCACAATTTAAAACATCTCTAAAAACATGAAAAACTTACAGAAGAATCCACAGGATCACACTGAAAAATTCTCCCTATGTAGGACCCATCGTGGACACCAGCACACCCTCTAGTCTTTATATTGTTTTTTCCTCAAGTTTAAATTGGTAAGGATGGTGGGCTCACATGGGCTCTGAACAGGTGTATCAAGAACAGGTGATATTGCAGCCTGTCAGCAGGTGGCGCACTTCTCAAAGAAACGGCTGTGGAGCTGGCTTAGGTCAGACAGCAGAGCTCATTTGAGATGGTTGGCCATCTCCTTCTCCAGCTCTTGTGACAGACGAAGAAACTGAGGCAAAGGGGGTAAGGTGACTTATCCAAAGCCATTAAGTATGAAGGCAGATTTGAATCCAGGTCCTTGTGACTCCGGGTTAGTGCTCCTTCTGTCTGCTATGCCCCCTTGCTGCATGCCACTCAGAGGAAAAGAATGCAGGAAATACACTTTTCAAGCATCTGTATTTCTAAATCCAAATCACTGCCTTAGGAAGAAGGAAACCAAGTGATTTAGGTGATGAAGATATACCACAAAGGCTTGGGTGATCACCAGACACCATTTGGACTCTTCTTCATGCCAGCTGGCAGTCCTGCCTGCTTTTCTATCTATGATTTATACAAGCAACCCCCTCCCTCCCAGAAAACATGACTAGAAATGAATACAGAAATCCTCTATGTAATAACCACCAAAAGTGAGAAACAAAGTGGGATTATTTCAATGATTATTTTAAGGAGTTTTCTTCCCTTTAAAATTTAATCATAAGGGATAGCTCTCAGAAAGGAGTAGAAATGAGAAATGCCTAAGGCCAGGCCCCCATGGATAACAGCCTTCCTGGTCACCCTTTCTAATACTGGCTGCATCTTCACTTATCGCCTTCACTTCATTGACATTACCTTTGCTCTTCATTACCACTTCAAAGTTCTCACTCCACTTCCCTTAAAAAGAAAACTTCTGGGAAGGCCATACAATCCACATTTCCCACACACTCAAAATCCTCACAAACTATCATCTGCAGACCTCTAGAATACTCGTCTGGACCCCCTTTTTCTAAAAGCTCTTAATGCATGGCTTACAACTTTCTGTCCTTTGTGGCTCTCTTTAACAATGAGATGACTAAAACCAGTTCCAATTGTACAGTGATGAAGAGAGCCATCTATACTCAGAGAGAGGACTGTTAGAGCTGAGTGTGGACCACAACATAGCATGCTCACTTTTTCTGTTGTTTGCTTGCATTTTTTTCCTTTCCCAATTTATTTTCTTCTTGATTCTTTTTTTCTTGTGCAGCAAGATAACTATATAAATATATGTATATATACTAGATTCAAGATATATTTAACATGTATTGGACTACCTGCCACAGAGGGGAGGGGACAAGGGGAAGGAGATAATTTGGAACAAAAGGCTTTGCAAGGATTAGTGTTGAAAAATTACCCATGCATGTTTTATAAAAAATAAGCTTTAATTAAAAAAAAAAAAAGGGGGGGGGGGGGAGGGAGAGACATCAAATAATTTTCTGTCCTTCAAAACACCCAAGCCGAATGCCTATGACTATACACTATACAGCATTGAACTTTTCACCAAAGGATAAAATAGTGAGAGAAGAATGAACAAGAGTGATGGTCTAGGAAAAAACTGAGGGGTTAAGAAACTGAAAGGCAAGTATGAATGATCTTAGTCTGGAAGGAAGAGAAGTGGAAACACACTGAAAAGAATTCCCTGATTCAGTTTTGAGATAACTGTCATTGCAAGCAAAATTGGTATACTTCCTTCCCTATGGCAGCTTTCTCTCTGAGTGGAAATACTTGATGACTCTCAAATCTACCTATGCAGAGCTCTACTGACCTCTAATCTCCACTCTTCCTCCAACCATTTTTTAAACATCTCAAACTGTATAACCAGTAGATATCTTAAGCTAAACAGATCCAAAATGCAACTCATCATCTTTTCCCCAAAATTTTTCTCTCATTCCAAACTTCCCTATTTCTGTACAGGGAACCACCATCCTCCCAGAGTCCCAGATTCACAACCTAGGAACCATCCCTAAATCTTTGCTCTAGCTCACCCTCCATACCCCATGTTCAAAGTGCTGCTACAAGGCCAGTCAGTTTCACCATTGGCACCCTTCTGGAATACATCCTCTTCTCTCCTTATACCCTAACCCTACCTAGGGCAGGTCCTCCTCAAATCATGCCTGCAGTTGGGTCTATCTACCTCAAGACTCCATGCCATCCTGCATTCAGGTACCAAAATGCTGGTCTATGTCATTTCTCTACTCAATATACCTCAATAGCTTGTTAATCTTAGATCAAATGCTATGTGGCATTCAAATCCCTTCATAGCCTAGCCTCTTTCCAGTCTTCTTCCATAAAGGTTTAAAGTATAGCTTAAACCCCTATCTATTTTATCCCTCGTGGGCTCTCTGATCCAATGATGCTGGGTTCCTACCTATTCCATAAATCCCTCAGGTTAGGGGCAAGCTGGCAGAATAAAGCCAGGAAGCTGCTTGAGCTCCCCCAATTTCCCTCAAGAACTACATAAAACCACAGCTCTGGACAGTCTGATAGAATGAAATCCTTCTCTAACTCAAGAGACACAGGAATACTTCATTCTCACTGGGATGAAAAGGGTGCTCAGCCCAAATCAGATAAGACTCTGGGAAAGCCGGTAAGAGTGTCTAAATCACAGCAAATCAGCAACTAAAACCTCAGTCCTGGCTCAGTAGAGGAGCAAATCACTGGGGCAACCCCCAGTGGCAGTTCAGAAGGTAAACTCTGGGAAACCAGGCTATGTTCCTGATAAGAGCAAGCAAAGGTATTCCCTACAAACACAAGTGGCACCCGTACTCAAAACTAAGGCTCAGAGTGGCACAGACAGCTCTCCTATTATTACCTAGGAGCAGAGTTCAACCATAAAAGGAGAGGAAAAAAATGAAATAAACAAAAGAAAAGGAATCTCCCAGCACAGGCCAATTTTTTTCTGGCTATCCCTATTACTGAAACTCTCCTTTATTTCTGCTTCCTTCAAGTCCCAATTCTGAGAAAACTTTCCAAATTTCTTTTAATTCTAGTATTCTTTATCTTTTACACAATTTCTTTGTATGTCAGTGGTTTGCCGTTTCCTCAGTTAGACTGTGAATTCTTTGAGCCTTTCTTTGCAACCCCAATGCCTAGTACAATGCCTGGCAAATAGGAGATACTTAATAAAAGCTTATTAACCAATGACTAAAATTTAATATGAAAACACTGCATCAATAAAAACTTTTAAAAATCATTTCTAATTTTTCAATTTATATCACTGAAAAAATACACCATGTAAATCTTCAAGATCAATATAGTAACTTACTGTGTATTCTGCATGCTTTTTCCCATACCATTTCATCCATTTTCTGAATTCTCTGTCCATTGTCTAAAAGAAAAAAGGAAACAGGTCGCTATAAAATATCACATTCCAGGAAAATTAGGCAAAGAAGCAACCCCAATCAAGAGTTTGAAACTTCCACTCTTTACTCCAACATGTTTTACTCTTCCACTCCACATTAAAAAGGACTAGAATAAGATTGATTGTCCTTTTAAAGATCTAGAGAAAGCTAGATGGTACAGTAGAAAGAGAGCTGGCTTCAGCATTAGGAGTATCGGAGTTCAAATCCAGCCTCAAGACATTTGACTAGCTGTGTGATCTGAGACAAGACGTTAAACTCCAAGTGCTTCACCAAAAAAAAAAATTAAAGATAAAAATAAAGGTTTAATCATAGCAAGGGACTGTTGATGCGATTACAAAGGGGTTAAAAAAAATACTCAGTGGCAAGACTCTGTTAAGATCAATTCCTACAGAGGACCCCGAATCAAACTTGAATACTACTCTCTGACCCCATCCTCCAATATCTCACCCATCCCAGTAGAAGCTCTATCTTCAGAAGGCATGTTCAAGGCTATACTAACAAAGTATAGTATCATAAGAAACCTCTTCCTCCCACACAAGACATTTCCTCTATCTGTGCAGGGGCCTCGGCTGTTTTGTTTCTGTCCCCACCAGCAGCAGGAACAGACTGAGCTTCCATGACTCCTCAGCTTTTCCTGTCCTGTATCAAGAACTATCTCTTTTGTGCCTTTTCTCTGGCCTCTTCCTGGACCTCTGTTCTTTAAACATGATGCTGCGAACAGCCCCTTCCTTTTCCCAGATGCTTTGTCTTCCCTGATTTACTCAAGAAACTATTCTTTTAATTAAAATAGGGAAGAAAAGAAGATTTTATTTGAATTAAAAGAATAAAAAATGAGTCATTCTACACATGTAGCACCTATCAAGATATTAGGAGGCCCCTATTTTCTAAAGCGAAGGCCTAGCAACGAGGCTGTGCCCTGCCCTTGGCCAAACAATAATCATTTGCAGTCATCAGCTGGATGAGCCACATCAAAATCACAGAATTGTTTATGGTCCCGAAGCTCCATTAGGAATCAAACTTGTCACGTTGTTGCTGCTAGCCCTCTTTTTCAGAACTATAGATAACTCGGCAGCCATTTGGTAGAAGTATTGACATCTGCCTACAGGAAAGCTGACTCTCTCTTTCACAGCTATGGGAGGGGCTCCAGCAAGAGTCTTTGCTTGCAAACCATTTCCATCACTCTGGAATTAACTTCTATTTGGTTCCTGACTCTCCAGTTTATTGTTTTGTTGAATCCCAGCCATTCAAAGGTTACAGGCCAGATGTCATTGGGTTGACACACCTCTTCTAGACCGATCTTCCAAGTCTAATTCACAATCCACAGGGCTTACGAGATTCATTTTTATGAAGGTTTTTATGTCCTAATAACATGGTCAATTTTTGGGTAGATGCCATTTACTGCTGAGAAAAACTATTTCTTTCTGTTCCTATTCAATTTTCTTCAGAGGTCTATCATATCTAACTTTTCTAGTATTCTATTAACCTTCCTAGTTTTTTTCTTATTTATTTTGTGGTTAGATTTACCTAAATCTAAGAAGGGGAGGTTGAAGTCGCCCACTAATACAGTTTTGTTGTCTCTTTCTTGCTATAACTGGCTTTATTTGTAAAAATTTGGGTATTCTACCACTGGGTTCATACATTTAGTATCCATATTACTACATCATCTATGGCATCCTTTAACAAGATTTCCTTCCTTATTTCTTTTAATTAGATCTACTTTTACTTTTTCTGAGATCAGACTAGCTATTTCTGCCTTTTTTTTTTTTTTTTTTTTTGCTTTGGTTACTTATTCTGTAATGTTTCTATTTCAAATGTGTTTTCAAGGAACTAATCTATCATGGATCTTTGCAGGGCTCTTGTAGGTTTACAACCTACAAGTCTTTCTTGACACCTCATTCTTGCTTATTCCATTTAATCCCATTAAATCAGCAGGAATATAAAGCTGGTTCTAGCCTATCTTTCCAAATGGATCATTCTACCAGACATTCTAACTTAACCAAAATAACCTCCTTATTATTCTTCCTCATGTACCACCTTTGTCTCTTCTCTGCAGCCTTTTTCCTAACTATGTTTTACTTCTGATACTACAAACCCCAACTGCTTTCTTTCAAAATTCAATCCAAGTGCCAACTCCAAAATGATACTTTTCTATCTGTAGCCCCATCATGTAACACAATAACTGGCATTTAACAAATACTTCTTAATACTGAAAGCCTGCTCTACAGTTTGTTTTTAGGTCCAGAAGCAGTATCTCAGCACAGGGAACTTGAAACGTTTCTCTTCACTGGCTCTTGTAGTATTGATGGTACTAGAAGTTCAGTGAGTTGCCCAATGTCACCCAGCAGGTCATGTCATGGAATTTCAAGCAGACTTATGAACGCAGATCTCTTCTCTATCCACTTGCTCACCTGTGTCTTACATATAGTAAACACTAAGTAAACTCAAAAACTATCCTCTATCCCATAACTTTCATTCTGCCTTCCCAACAAGTCTAGGAGAGCTTTTAACTAAAGTCATCTGAATCTTTCTTCTTTTTATACAGTGGGAGAGCCAAGGATTTTACAATCCTTGGTTAAATCAATGGTTAAAAATGATCAATGTACTTTTGACAATGCTTATAATAAATCCAAGTGAAGTTCCTCAAGACAAAAGCATATCGAGGAGGGGAAGAAATGAAAAGGGTAAACCAAGAACCAGAGCTCTACTGTTTTGAACACACGCAAACCATGGATTTTCCTTGGCTAAGCTACCGTAGTAGATGGCACTTCCTTCTCCAATGCAGTAAGGCCAAGAGAGCTTGAAGGCACCTGCCCAATAGGAGGGCACCTAGCAACTAGCAGGAGACTGGATTTGTTGAGTCTCCTGTGCCACCTCCCTGACTGCCTCCTAGGAAAACAGAGGTAAAATGAATTGCTTGAAGTGATCCAGCAAATAAGTTCCTTAGTGAACTCAGGTCTTCCTGACCTACAAGAACTAGTCCTGCCAGCTTAGCTATCCCTGTCCAGTCCCGCTGCCCCAATTTCACAGTGAGAATGGGATACAGGCAGACATGATCTGGGAAGTACAAAATGCTGTCTCAGTCCCAAAACAGAAGTCCATCATAGATTTCCATTCTGTAAGCATTCTCTCCTCACCTCAGCGTACTTCGCCGGGATGTCTGCTTTCTCCACACCATAGTGATGTTTACAATTTGTAGCTGCAGCCACTTGTAAAACCACCTGCCCCACTCCTTTAAAGAGAGAAAGATTATTAAAGATTAGTAAGACAAAGTTAATCCAATAAAACAAGAAAAATGTACTTGTTCAGAAGAGACCACACACAAATAACCTCTCAGGAAAAATATAGAAAACATTATGACCAACCTGAAACCCTAGTGGAAGGCATTTATAAGAGGCTACGACTAGTAAAAGAAACTGATATGTATTAAAACTATACTTGCATTGATTTCTAAATGCATAAAAAATATCAGGGAGTCAACCTACTTGTATACTTCACACAGCAATAGATACAATTCAAAACTATATTTTTAACTGAAGAATGTTCAGTGCCCATGACTAGGCTGTGCCAATTTAATAAAAATAATGATCCCCAAATTAATTACAAATTAATTAGATTTAGTGCTACACCAAAATACTAAATGTATACTACAGAGCTAGACAAAATAAATTTCATTTGAAGGAAAAATAAACCTAGATTCTCAAGAGACATAATGGAAAAGGTAGGAAGGAATAGCACTGTCAGACTTCAAGACATTATTAAACAGAAATCAAAATAATTTGTTCAGTGGAACAGAATAAACAAGGATCAAAAATAATTGTATTCTCAACAAACTTTGTCAGACAAACCTGAAAATATCAATTACCCATGAAAATGATTCCTTATTTGATGAGAGTTTAAACAAATCAAACAGAGATAGGACAGGTAGAGATGAGGCCTGGACACAGTTCCATGATAGAATCAAAATGGATATACAGTCAAATCATTAAAGATCATACCATTAAGACCAGTAGGATGAATACAGAGAGGCTTGGAGAGACCTACATGGACTGATGCTAAGTGATATGAGCAGAACCAGGAGATCATTATACACTTCGACAACGATATTGTATGAGGATGTATTCTGATGGAAGTGGATTTCTCTGACAAAGAGACTTAACTGAGTTTCATTGGAGAAATGATGGACAGAAACAGCTACACCCAAAGAAGGAATACTGGGAAATGAATGTGAACTATTTGCATTTTTGATTTTCTTCCCGAGTTATTTTTACCTTCTGAATCCAATTCTCCCTGTGCAGCGGGAGAACTATTCGGTTCTGCAAATATGTATTGTATCTAGGATATACTGCAACATATTTAACATATATAGGACTGCTTGCCATCTTGGGGGGGGGGGGGGAGAGGAGGGAGGGAGGGGAAAAAACGAAACATAAGTGATTGCAAGGGATAATGTCGTGTAAAAATTATCCTGGCATGGATTCTGTCAATACAAAGTTATTATTAAATAAAATAAAATTAAAAAAAAAAAGATCATACCATTAAAAAAGAAAGAAAGAAGCATGTGCAGGGTATGAATTATTCAACAAGTATGAGAGAGAATTATCAAAGAAAAATAGACAATTTTTATTTCATGATATTGTTAAAAAAAAAAAACAACTAATGTAAATAGGATAAAACAGAAGTCATCAAGGGGAAAATTTTTTTATCTCAAATATCTCTGTAAATGGTCTGAAACCTTCAGAATGTACAACAGGAAGATAAGAACACATATTATGAATTTCACTCTAATCAAATCATTTAACCTCAGAACAACTTCCCAAGCTTATGAGTAGCAAAGAACATGGTAAACTGCTTTGGGAAAAGAATACCTCCTCTGGTTGGATCCACAACTGGATTAGTGCTCATCCTATAAAAGACAGCTTGAAAATTTATAGAAATATATAACACCAAAAGCCATTCCTCAATAATGAAGCAACCAAAGGACAAGACAATTTACATTTACACAAAAGAACCCTCCAAAGTATTAGAAAGGAAAACATAAATCAAAATAACCTTAAGGGTTCACCTGACATCCAAGAAGTTGAATTGGTAAAGATGATAAAAGATGAGACAACAGTGTTGAAGAAACCATGGAAACAGTCAAACTCATATGCAATCTGTGAAAATGAGTTGCTCCAAACAACAGGGAAGCAAGTTGTGAATATAACAAAGGATGACTGAAGCGTCCATCTTTAGAGAGACTACTGCTAGGCATACAGCCCAAGAAAACTGCTAACAAGAAATATTCAAGATGCATCAAAATGTCTATAGCAGCATTAGTTAAAGTATCAAAGCAATGAAAGCCAAGTATATACTCAGGGACAAAGGAAAATTTCAATAAAGAATAGTATATGAAATAATGGATTATTTCTTTGTGTTGATAAAGAATGACTCTCTGGAAAAGAGAAGGGAAGAAGCTATGAGGTGGAAATCCAGGCAATGTATAAATAAAAAACAAAAATCTAACTCTATATTTTGTGATAGCCAAGTTAAGAAAATAAAATAAATGCTGATGGATTAGATGACAGCTAAACAAATTGTGGTAAAAGAGAGTAATGGAAAATTATAGTGCTATTACAATGAATGATGAATACAAAAAAGCATGAAAAGTTTTATACAAACTGATACAGAATTAAAAAAGCAGGGCAAAGGGAAAAATATGATTAATTACACAAGATAACTAGAAAGAACAACAGCATTTTAAGAAACTGCTGAGAAATTCAAATGGCCCCAAGAACAGCTGTGGTTACCACCCTCTTGCACAAATTTGAAGAGATTGAGGATCATGGCTTTCAGATAGTGAATAGAACTTTTCAGATCTACAAGCTTTTCTGGTGTTGATTTTGCTAGGCATTTCCTACCTTATTAAATTCTTTATTAAAAGGCACACTAGAAGGATTTTGAAACAAGAGAACACAGTGGGAAATGTACATGGTGAAAATCAAAATGTACTGTTCAAAAATGTTTATGACAGCCCTTTTAATAGTGGCAAGAAACTGAAAACTGAGTGGATGTCCATCAGTTAGAGAATGGATGAATAATATGGAATATTACTGTTCTTTAAGAAACAATCAACAGGATAATTATAGAAGGGCCTAGAGAGACTTACAGGAACTGATGCTAAGTGAAATGAGTAGAACCAGGAAATCATTGTACATGGCATCAAGAAGATTATAAGATGATCAATTCTGATGGATGTGGCTCTCTTCAACAATGAGATGATCCAGGCCAATTTCAATGATTCTGTAGTGAAGAGAGCCATTTACACCCAGAGATAGGACTGTGAGAACTGAGGGTGGATCACAACATAGCATTTTCACTTTTTGTTGTTTGCTTGCATCTTATTTTCTCCCATTTTTTTTCTTTTTGATGCGATTTTTCTTGTGCAGCATATGTATGCATATATTGAATTTAACATATTTTTACCATGTTTAACAAATATTGGATTACTTGCCATCTTGGGGAGAGGGAAGTGAGGAAAATGTGGAATTACAAGGTTTTACAAGGGTTAATGTTGAAAAATTATCCATGCATATGTTTTGAAAATAAAAATCTTCAATTTAAAAAAAATAATCAAAATGTATACAGAAGCAGCCACCACACAGACCTGAATTTGAGAGGGCAGTTGGATAAGAGAGGGAAGAAAGAAAATAGATTAAAAGACACAGTTGGTAATTTTAAGTGACTAAAAATGGTCCTCCAAAAGCTTAAATCCCACGAAAACATTTCATTTGATTGCATAAATAAACATAACAAATGCCAGCATACCAGACTTGATGTCACTTCATTAAGCATCAGAATCAGGCCCTGAACCCCATTCAGATAAAGTACAGGTTTTAAATAAAATACTGGGAAAATGGAAAATGCAACTTCAATGTCATTTATTAAGCATCAAAATCAGGCCTGAAACCCATTCAGATTTAGAATGAATACAGTTTTTAAAAGAAGTAAAAGGGGAAGGTAGGGGGAGGGGAGGAGGAAGGGAGAGAAAAAGAGGACATTATGCATCATATCAAAACATAATAGAAAGCTAAAATATTTGTTAATGTCTTCAATATGCAAGGTTACTGAGGTTTTATGACCCGTCATTAGTTCATTTTTAAAAAGTTATTGGGTCAAAGGCAAAAGTTGGCTGCTCCTCACACATCTTATCTGAATTACATTTCAAGAATATTCTTAAAGAATTTAGGCCAAGTTTCTCTTTATATTCACAAATCAAATTCTTTTTTTTGAAATAAGCCTCTGTATATCACTATAATTATTTTCCTTCCTGGACACTATGTGACACAGTGTAATAGTAAACTGAACTACTTTGGCATTTTCTCCTAAGATTTTACACCTTGCAAATAACTGCATATTACATAATGCATTACAATAGCATTAATAAAATGGGCAGAGAAACTGTTCTACATATACAACACATTTAAAAGGAGTTAGATAATATTACTGTGTAATGCTATTTACTAAGGCAAAGCCTTGAACTCAAGTCTAGTCTCAACTATGCCAATAACTATCTTTGGGACAACCTTGGATAAAATTACCTAATCAGGATTTCAGTTTTCCTATCTATAAAATGACGTCTAACATCCCTTCAGTAATAATGAATAATAACTCTGTAGAAAGAAACATGACAAATTCAGAGGCCAGGTGGAAAGAAGGGGTATTAAAATGACAAGATTGGACTACATGATTTGGCACACTATTCAATTTGTTTTAAATGACCTATCATTTTCAGTTCTTAACTATGATCCTCTAATAGTTACAATGTTCTATCAGAAATTATCACAATAAAAGAGGACCCATCCTTATACATGTGTATGAAAAAATAAAATTCAAGTTAGTATCTAGTCCATTAAATTTAACAGGAAAGTACACATCAACCCAGTTTCTTGTATTTGTAACTATTAGTAGAGCAACATAATTTAAGTATATTTGCATTATCTAACTCCTAAGTAACCTGAGTTCAGCCTTTGACTCCTTACCTAATCATGAAACTTGGGCATTGGCAAAATAAAAATCATTAAATATCAGCATCTAGAACAAGTTATGTAGCAAAGTGAGTAAACCCCAGAAAAATAAATTATATAGGACTGGAATAATGTAAAGGAAAGAAATGTTCAAGGACACCAATCAAGAGAGTAAAGAAACCTGACTTCAGAGAGCTATGAGTGAAGAAGCCTCTAAATGGAAAATGCACACAAATAATATCAGTGTATTCACTTTTTGCTCAATTCTACTTAATTGTTCCAAGATATTCAATGTAACAGTAATAGCCTGGAAGAACTAGATGACACTTAGTAGGTTGTGAATGAACAAATGCAAGTCATTGAAAATCCCTCAGCCTCTGCTTCCTCATCTATAAAAGGCTGGACTGGATGGTTCAGATGTAAACCTGAGCCAATCAAGGGAAGGTACATAATGGGGAAGATAAAGGGAAGTCACTGGGAAATAAGACAGCAATGGAATGAAACACTGTAATGAATAGCAAAGAACAAGAAAAAGGAAACCAGAACTGAAGTCAGAAAATGAGCTCAGGTAACTCAACTCCTTTGGGTCTCAGTTTCCTCATTTGTAATTGCATGGACAGGAAATAGAAGTAAGCTAGATCTCATGTTCTTTGGAACTCTTAACCTTATAATCCTAATAATGATCAACCTCTTAATTACTTAACATCCCCAAATAAAGATAAGTATTAGCAATATTACCACCACCAAATAAGGGCTTATCTTATTCAAATACACACACATAAGAAGAAAAGAATAAATTAATTATATTAGTATTTTAAATATGACTGATGTGTAATGCCAAATTAGAAATATGATCCTATGACCCAGTCAGGAGATACACATTTAAAATACATTTCAAGAAAGGCATAGCCATTTCATTGTCTCCCAAAATGCTAAACAACTGTGGAATCATACCTTTCAAAGGCATTATTTTGAAGAACTTGTACAATTATTTTTATGGCTATTTTAAGGTACCTCTTCACTAGATTATGCAGATTACATGTGCAATGGTGTAGCAGACACTTGAAAAGACTTAAACAGGAAGGATTCAAGAATAAAAACTAATCTCTGTTACCAAATAAATTCCAAAAAAAACCCGAATATCCAAGAATAGCTTATATTTACAATGAAGGTTATATATCCATCTACACTTGCTCTATCCTAACTTTCATATCAAGGAAAACTAAACCTCTTTGTAGAGATGAATCTGCCTTTAAAAGCTCAAGGAAGATGCATACTCTACACTTGGCCCAGGTACTTTCAAATCAAATCTCAGGCACCTCAAAACTGCAGCTATTCTAAAAATTTGTCATTTTAGAACAAGGAAAAGGAATCCTAAAAACAGGTCTAGAAATTAGGGTTACTTATGAGGAAGTAACTAAAGATTCAATAACAACAAGACAACTTTATATACCAGTACCTGGGCACAGTATGTGGGACACATATTTAATGAGAAACCAAAGCAAAATCAACACTTTCTCAAGAGGAACTTCCTTTTCATCTATTAACCTTCTTGCCCTTGGTCCACGGGATGGCCAGTTGGGTTATGGTTTTAACAGAGGGAACAAAATCGGTATCGTGGTCAGCTTAATTCACTCATTCTACTAGCTTTACTAGCCCATGAAGCCCATTGACATTAGTCTGTAATATTCCACACTTTTTAGTTAAGTATTTACTTATACATACTCACCACTGCCCAAATCAACAAACAAATCATCCTCTGTCATTTTAATCTCATCAATCATTTGGGCAACTAAGTCGAATGAAGTTTCTCCATACACCTCTGGAGAAAAGGGCTCATAGTTGTTGAGTTTCTCTGGATCTGTGACTGAGTGGTTATATACTTGCTGCAAGATATGTCGAAGAAGCCCATTGGATGGCCGAGTGTTCAATTTCATGGGCTGAGTTGTTCCTTTCCACTAAAGGGAATTAGAGAAAAAACAATGACAAAAAATTGGGTCAAGTCATAAGTAATTCATATTCAAATCCTTTTTTCCTAAATGTTGGACACTTCAATATATCCACAGAATGGGATATGGGAAAAAATGCTCTCTCTGATAACTAATCAAGGCATCTAAAAACACTACAGCAAAATCAGTCAGAAATGGCTTTAAATCTTTCAGAAATCTCCATTTACTCAATGGCTTGTGGGTTACAGAATTCATCTAAGCACTGTCCCCAACTAGTCAAGGAAAGGACTTCTGAGGCCTTGAAATTCAACCCAACTTATTTTAAGGACAAAGAACTGAGGCCCAGAAGGCTAACATAGTATGTCCAAGACTCCCCAGATCAGTGGCAGTAGTAAGAGACCACCTACACTGAGCCTCTGATTCCTACTCCAGCATGTTCTCCAATGTATTGTATCCTTCTCCTCTTCCAAATAAAGTAGGATGATAGGAATTAAGACTATAAAAGGATTCAAATTAGGTAGTCTAATTCCTCCATCTCACAAGAAAAAGGAAAATAAAACCACAAAAAAGAGAAGGGAACTAACCACCTAAATAACAAGAACCTGAATTCAAAGCAAGGTTGAACTTTATTTTTTTCATACCACAACAACACTAATCACACATCAGTTAATTTACTAGCCATGTTTCAGATTTCCAGGATGAAATCCTATTGTTCTCACTCATGAGAAACAGAAGTGACCCTGGATTTTTTTTTTTTTTTTAAATAAGCTTATTGATATACTAGCCAAATAAAAAACTTTGGACAAGATAAAAAGAAAACATGGAAAAGATTGGTTACTAAGTTAAGAACTCATCAATAGATGCAATTTCTGACAAAATGAATAATGTATTGGATGATAAATGCTAAATAATAATAAAACAATGAATAATATAATGAAATCCCCATTCCAGATTTACTTTCCTAAATGGTCCTCAATACACCAACTTTAAAACTCACCTGGTCTACCACTATCAATACTGTTAAGTATTTTATGATAATATTATTGGCACATTCTAGAACAAGAGAGTCTTGTGCATCCTCCAACACTCCATTCTGGATTCTTTTCCTCTTCACCCAATTTCATCAGCTCCTATAGGCTCAATTTTCACTTCTAGGCATATGATTCACAGATCTGTATAGCTAACCCTTGTCTCACTTGACTACAATCTACCCATTACTATCAATGGTCTATTGGATATTACAAAACAGATGTCCTAGAGGCATAAATTATACTAATTATCTTTCACCCCATTTCTTCCCAACCACTTATTGTAGCTAAATGCCCCCATCCCAAAATCAGTGTCAACCTCCAACTGTTGACTTTACTCTACAAATTCAACACTTCTTATCTTTATGCGATCTCTTATATGCCCCCTTATCTCCACTCACATAGCCAACAACATTCTTTCAGATTTCTGCTATTTCTCATTTTCACTATATTGATTAATACTCTAATTGTTCTTCTCCCATATCCCATTGAATGAGACCAGGTGTAGTTTTCTCAAAAAGTCTATGACTTTTTAGGGTCAGACCCTAAGCCCAAGTTTCAGGAAGTCACATGATCTCGAGGGCAAGAAAGGTCAAACCCTAAGTTCTAGCTTCAGAAAGTGCATGATCCACAGAAATGAGACAACATTGGTGATCACTGGTCAATAATGGTTACTTCCCTTTTAGTCCATCCAATGAGAAGACTTAGGTCTTTTGCTATTTAGCCAGCTTTACTATTTCAGGCTTGCCAAGTCAAGCAAAATGTTTGGAGATGCCTTCTGGGTGGTGCTTGAGCCTTTCCTTGCAAGGACTAAATAAAGGCTTTCTCTTTGTATCTGAAGATGTCTCTGATTAGTTAATTTGGGTAAGGGCACCCCCTGTCCCACACACTTCTTTCCACCCAGCTGTCAGTTCTTGAACCAATATGTTGCAGCATCTTCCTCTCTCACCCAAGTCCTTCACATCTCGGGTCCTTTCTGACCTTTCGGTTTTCTTATAATATTCACTCCATTCTATCTGTTGCCCTTACAATACAACAAAAAAAGCTTCCCATCTTTTTGGCATGCCCAGTGAACGAGAGGAGGTGAGATCTCAAGACAGTTGTGAAAACTGAGTAAGGCTTCATCTACTCCAGCGTTTGACAAGGCCCAAAAGTCTCTGAGCATTGACTCAAGGGCATATTTAAGTCCACTTCCTGCTATACTCCCATGACATCATTTTCTCCCTATTTCGATCAAATATGTACGCAAGTTCAATTTCTTGGGTAGTTCCCTCATTTGGAATGTAAGACCCTCAGCCAATGAGGATGACGGTTAGTGGTAGAAGGGTTGTTTGCGTTAGGGACTACTTAAAGTGTCAAACCTGTCTTAAAAGGACTCCCTTCTTGCTTGCTTGACAGGAGGGAAGCCTGATTCTCTAGGGAATGTACAAGAAATTTTTGCTTTGCTCCTAGAGATCTCTCCAGCTTTTTTTATTAAATGGTGACCACTAACCAATTTGACCCACACACCAGTTCTTAAAAGGATCTATCTTTTGGCAATAATTTCCCTTTCACTATCTGTTTTATAAGCTTAAAGTTGTACAACTTATATATAGGAATCTATGAGAGATTATAACAGTGTCAAAGTTTTCAAAAAGTTAGTCAGACACAACAGAAGTGAATACAATTCTCATCTATAGAACAATGTTTGCATTAAAAAGTCTTAATCCTATTTACAGATGAGGAAAGTGAGGTCCAAAGAATTAAGTGATTAGATCATGGGATCTTATAGTTTCAAAACCCAGGTTTCTATGAGAGGGGAGCTACGAAACGCTTTCTCCCCTTGGCATAGTCTGCAACCTTCTGCCGACTTTCAGCGTTACTTCTCTCTTTATCTCTTCTCTATTTCCCTAACAGGACTTTGCCCTCTTTACCTTCCTGCCAGGATTTCTCTGCTTCAAACTTTATGTCCCTCTGCAGGGATCTTGCCACTAAGGAATTGAGTCTTTCTAGCAAAGACTGACTTCCCAATACCAATAATAAACTTTTTTGCCAGTCTAGATTTTCAGGTTCATAAATTCCTTTACAAAGGACCTCTATGCCGATCAAAGGGGATCCAACAACTCTCTGCCCTGCATTGAATCCTAGGGGAATCAAGGGGACCCTGTACCATTTGGTTCCCTGACCTCTAGCAACTCTAAGGACTTCTTCATCTAGGCTCTTCAGGTGAATGTTCTTCCTATTTCGTGTATTTAAATATTCTATTATGTATCACTTAAGCAAATTATTGGTTTAGAAAGATGACTCAAATACATGCTGACCCAAACAAATAGAATACCTAGGACAATTTACAAGGTCTCAAGTGAAGAAACTAGTTTTCTTTAGCACTATCAAAGAGGCATAGAGCCGTTATTGTGGTTGCAAAGTCCAGTTCTGTCATTAGAGTAAAGAAACACACACCAATTTAACTTCTATAAGCCTACGTTTAATCTAAATAGAGGCCACAAATGCTGCATATATTGTAAGAATAAGAAACATCTTTGGAAAACATTAAAAGCCAAATCAACTCTAAAGATCCTCCACAACAGGCCAACATTTATCATTTCTCTAGATTCAAGTAATAACACTAATGGTTCCTAGATAAAAGGTAATGACATCCCCAAAGCATTTTAAGGACTTTTAACCAATAACCAAGAATAAATACAGTAGTTTGGAATTTTTTAAGGAAAATCTCACAAAGGCAAATTAGCTAGTCATTCCAGGTGGAAAGATTAGATCTGCTGGCTAAATTTTACTTCAATTGAGGAGAACTCACTTCTCCTCAAGACTAAATACTATCCAAGAATGAATAAAAATGAGGAATTGGTATAGAGAGCATTAAAGGAATTCATTTCAAAGTAGGTGAACTTGAAACTCACTACTAGCTCAAAACCAAGAGCATAACAAAAGTCAATACTTACCAGTTGATGAATGCTATCAATGGCTCGGTTGTACTTGTCACAGAGTCTCTGCATGCTTTCAAAGCTGAAAAAAGTGAAGTTTCATCATCACTTAACAATTCAAAAGAAATCATTAAGAAGGCATTCAGGAAAGGCCCAGAATGTAGGTTAGGAGATCCAAGGAATGATCCAGGCTTTTAGGCAAAAAAAAAAAAAAAAAAATCAAGGAAAATAGCTCAAAAATTCATTCATTTTCAAAGGCAAATCTTCCCCCTACCCCAAATTTCTAGGAAGTAATGGAACAGGTCTCCTGAAACAATACAATGAAGTAAAATGACAAGAAAAACAAATTTTGTTGGCTAATAAATCTTACTACTCCAAAGAAAAGAAAAATGACATCATCCTGAGTTTATTCAACAACAGCCTTCGGATTACAGAGCACCTGGAATTTGATCTCTCATTATCTCTTCCAAGGTAAAACTAGGAATCAAAAGGGTCTATGTGAGTGAAGTTCAGGTCAATTCCACATTCAGTCAAGCAGCTACTTGGGGCAAGCCACTCTGCCAGACCTTAAGATAAAAAAACAAAGGGAAACCGTTTGTCCTTGAGGGAGGGAAGTGTATTCTATCAGGAGAAAGATCACAGATATATCTAGTTAAGTAAATGACTGAGTGACTGGCCTGCAAATCCAGTCCACCACAGGACAGACTCCTCTTTTCAGACCCACAATGAGCAGTTCTTCCAAGGTGGGCTCAGGGTTTCTGACATGAACTTGGCCCCAATAACAATCATTTTTGGTCTTAAAATTTCTCCCAGCCCTAGCAGCTAAAGGCAAGGTTTGGTTTCCAATAAATGGGTAAAAAGATGCAGTTTGGACAAAAATCATCCCTACTGATAAACATAGCTGCCACAAGAGAGACAGGGCCAAGCAAAGGAGCACCAGAGTGCAAAGGCTGAACCAGACGGGGTTCAATGGAACCCAGGTTCCACAGACACAGGAATATACAAGGTGGGTTGGGTTCCAATACAGGCCATCGCATCATGGGGAGGCGTCACCATTCCTTCTGAGCTCCCCAAAACACTCATTCTTCCAAATTCCATTAAAGGAGTTAAGTGCCTACTGTTTGCCAAGACCTAAGCTCTGGGCTGGGGATACAAATTCAAAAATCAAAAGAAAGAAAATGACACAATCCAGTGCAGAGGAAGACTAATACAAAATATGTTCTTTACAACAGGTATTATTCCTATTTTACAGGCTTTTAAAAAAAAAAAAAAAAAAAAAAAAGAGGGACCTAGACAGAATTGATGAGGCATACCAAGTAACTGAGTCTTTTCAAAACATGCTTCTTCCCCAGGCGTCAGACTACCTGGGCTTTGCACCTACTGATGTAAACTGTGTCCCCTTTAATGTGGGGGGGAAGGGTCAGAAAGGAACTTTTGGGGGAAAGGTACTCCTAGGTCTTAAACCCTCCCAGCCTCTGGGAGAGGCCACACCCATTCAAAAGGGAAACTCCAGATAAGTAATCTAATTCAAAGAGCCAAACTGCTCTCCAGCCTAAGGCCTGTCAATCAATCTCCACTAATTGCTAATCAGCTTCCTTAGTGTATGTATGGTTTTCTTTATGTAAATATATCCATTTTTGCCATAAACCTCGAGCCCATATTCATTGGGGTTTGCGAATTCTTTCACAAAGTTTGCAGACCAGCCAGGGGTTCCCATTGCTCTTAGGGGATCTCTCAATCCTCAATTCTCACACCCCATTACTACTGCCTTCAACTCTAGGAGCACAAGTCCTATTTCCTCTCTTAATTTCAAACTTTTTCTGGCACCTCACAATACTGCTTTTTATATATTTCAACATAATGTTTGTTATGTTTGTTAATGTTTGTTAAATGAATTGATGAATTGGAAGGACTGGCAGAATGGATAGCTGGAGGGACAGAAGAGCTGGGGGTTAACTGGATTTGCCTCAAATTAGGTCAGGGACCCTGGGCAAGTTACTATTTCACATCTCAGGGGAACTCTTCAATTAGAAGGTACATAAGAGACACAGACCCAAAACATTCAACAGGGGAATGTGCCCACACAAGAAATCACAGATCTCAGACCCATTCAAAAAGCAAAATTCAATATTTGAGCCAGTCTGCCTCCAGCCGAAACTGCTCCCCATTCCCAACAGCCTTTCCCTGTTGCCTTTCCCACTTACATGAAACAGATCACTTCAAGAGTAACTGATTATTAATGACCTGAACCATTTTTTCACATAATTAAGAGTATGCCTTACTTTGAGAACTTTTTCTAACAATCCTTTGACCACTGCTTGAACAGAAAATGGATTTTATTCTTACACATATCTGTTAGGTGTACTTTGGATACCAAACTTTATCTTAGAAGTTTAATAGGAAGATTGTTTTTTAAAACTCAACTGCTTCCCCTTGGGTGCGATATTTGTGCAGATGCCTTTCAAGTTCAAGGAATCAAAGGCATCTTCATTTTAATAAAGGCAGCTGAGGAAAACTGCAACACTATTACATTGTTGGTGGAGTTGTAAACTGATCCAACCAATCTGAAGAACAGTTTGGAACAATGTCCAAAGGGTTATCAAAATGTACCTTTGATCCAGCAGTGTTTCTATTAGGATTATATCCCAAAGAGACCATTAAAAAATGGAAAAGGATCCACATGTTTGTAGCAAAATGTTTGTAGCAGCTCTTTTTGTAGTGTCGAGAAACAGGAAACTGCCCTCCTCCCAAGGCCTACGACTCATAACCAAGAGTCATTTTGGATTCTTCTTCTCTCTCATCCAAATGGCAACCTGCGGCTTCATGTGATACCATGTCCCCTTCTCTCTTCTAATACAGAACCTTAGCGCTTCCTCCTTCCTCTACCTACAGCCACTAACTGGTCTCCACAAGTCTGTCACCACTCAAGAACATGTTGAATTCAGATGCCAAAGTGAACCGGTCTGATCATGTTATCCTCCTGCTCAACAAATTCCAGTGCCTTTCTATCCTATGTCCAAGATTCAAATACAAAATCCTGTTCGCAGTTCAAAGCCTCTCACAATCTCCTGCACCAGTCATCTCATATCTGTTGCTTCTGACACCCAGTATATTCTTCAACCTAATGATAACGGGTTCCTCCTTGCACTTCCTCAAACAAAATCCCTCAATTCCAGGCATGAACCCTAAATTTGCACGCGCGCTGCAACTCCCCATCTCCAAACTTCCCTCCCTTACTTTAAATGCAATTTAAACATCTACCTTTTATTTATCTGGTCCAAAGTTTGTTTCTATACATTTATTTGTAAGCTCTTAGTAAGGCATGTCTTTTACCTTGTGTTTTTCACCCAAGATCTAGCATATAATAAGAAGCATAATTAATGCATGAGCAGATAGGTGGTACAGTAGATAGAGTGCTGTCCTGGGGAAATGATTTTTTGAATTCCAACTAAGTTATTTTAATATGATGGGAAAGGAGGAAGGAAAGAAGGAAAGAAAGATAGAGGAAAAAGACTGACAAACTGATCTGAGGAAGAATAAAGTGAAGAGTGATGCATACTTATCAAATGGTTTGAAATAGCCGTAAAAGCAAGCCAACAACTAAGACTTCTCTTCAGAAAATATAACGGAGCCCAGAGTCCAGAAACCCAGATGTGGAATCAGACTGGCCTCTTCCAGGTCACCTAGGGTATCACAAGGGTGCCTCACTTTGCCAATGGAGCACTAATCCCCATATCAATTTCACACAAACTAAAAAGCTAGCACAGAAGTAGGTGAAACAAAAGTTCCAGAAACACATTCCAGATAGTCCCTTCCCATTTCCATTTTCCATGTAAATTTTTTCCCTCGGATATCATTAAAAAGACATCCAAGTACTTCCCCAGCAGCTCTTCCCACAGCAGCTGGAATTCATGGATAACAATCATTCAGCTTCACAAGCGATACAGAATTTGCTTCATTCTGAAAACAAACCCAAAAGCCTTTTGCCTTTCCTATCTTATCACTAGCAACATCTTAAGCAAACCTCAAAAGCCCTCCTCCTTCTGTGTACCTAATACTAAAGGAGGCTATGGAGAAAAATTCACAAAAAACTCAAGGCCTCATTATAACCAGGCTGTCCTTTGTGTAACTCTCTAATCAATCCATTGCCCCACTACTTACCACAGCAGCTTTTCTTCCAAGCCTCCCAAGGTCCCCACCACCATTACATGCTCAGCTGATAAAGTCACTTCAAATGGAAAGAGCTCTTTTCTCTTCCTCCTCTCATACTCATTCAAATTTCAGCTTTTGCAGAAGACCTTTCTTTGTTTTTTAACTGTGAATGCCTTCTCTCAACCTACTTTTAATCTACTTTGTACATCTTTTACATTATGGAATATTATTGTTCTGTAAGAAATGACCAACAGGATGAATACAGAGAGGATTGGCGAGACTTACATGAACTGATGCTGAGCTCAGTTCCAATTGATCAAGGATGGACAGAAGCAGCTACACCCAAAGAAAGAACACTGGGAAATGGATATAAACTGCTTGCATTTTTGTTTTTCTTCCCGGGTTATTTATACCTTCTGAATCCAATTCTCCCTGTGCAACAAGAAAACTGTTCGGTTCTGCACACATATATTGTATCTAGGATATACGGTGACATATTCAACATGTAAAGGACTGTTTGTCATCTGGGGGAGTGGGTGGAGGGAGGAAGGGGAAAAATCGGAACAGAAGTGAGCGCAAGGGATAATGCTGTAAAAAATTACCCTGGCATGGGTTCTGTCAATAAAAAGTTATTTAATAAAAAAATCCACTTCCATCAGAATACATCCTCAAACATATCGTTGTTGAGGTATATGATGATCTCCTGGTTCTGCTCATTTCACTTAGCATCAATTCATGTAAGTCTCTCCAAGCCTCTCTGTATTCATCCTGCTGGTCATTTTTTACAGAACAATAATATTCCTAATATGATATAAGGTTATAGTGAAGTGTTTGTCTCTGAGTTAAATAAGGCAGGAATATCATTTCTTCTATAAATTTTGAATCTCTCCCAGCACAATGCTTCCTGCCAGCAGGAGGCTTACAAGATATCCTCACAAATAAAGTACCTTTCTGCTAGTTCAAGGAATAGGCACAATTGGTGTATATTATTACTTCAGAATTATTACGTTCAGAAATTACTATTAAACTACTTAATCCTTGCTATTATATTTAAATTGAACTAGAGTCTTCAAACCCAAAAGGTCTGCCTGCCCTCAGTAAGTACAGGAATGCCAGAGATGGCTAAGATGAATTTGGGGTCCCCCATTTCCTAGATTCAGGAACTTGTTTTGAGTTTCCACACCCCAAGTCAAAGGTTCTGATAAAGGCCTCATTTCCATGTAGAGAACTGACTCTAATTTATAAGAAATCAAGCCATTCTCCAATTGATAAATGGTCAAAGGATATGAACAACTCTCAGATGAAGAAATTGAAACTATTTATAGCCATATGAAAATATGCTCCAAATCATTATTAATCAGAGAAATGCAAATTAAAACAACTCTGAGATACCACTACACACCTGTCAGATTGGCTAGAATGACAGGGAAAGATAATGCGGAATGTTGGAGGGGATGTGGGAAAACAGGGACACTGATACATTGTTGGTGGAACTGTGAACACATCCAGCCATTCTAGAGAACAATTTGGAACTATGCTCAAAAAGGTATCAAACTGTGCATACTCTTTGATCCAGCAGTGTTTCTACTGGGCTTATATCCCAAAGAGATACTAAAGAAGGGAAAGGGACCTGTATGTGCCAAAATGTTTGTGGCAGCCCTGTTTGTAGTGGCTAGAAACTGGAAATTGAATGGACGTTGTCCATCAATTGGAGAATGGCTGGGTAAATTTTGGTAGATGAATGTTATGGAATATTATTGTTCTGTAAGAAATGACCAGCAGGATGAATATAGAGAGGACTGGCGATACTTACATGAACTGATGCTAAGTGAAATGGGCAGAACCAGGAGATCATTATATACCTCAACAATGATACTGTTTGAGGATGTATTCTGATGGAAGTGGATCTCTTCGATAAAGAGAGCTAATTCAGTTTCAATTGATCAAGGATGGACAGAAGCAGCTACACCCAAAGAAAGAATACTGGGAAATGAATATAAACTGCTTGCATTTTTGTTTTTCTTCCCCGGTTATTTATACCTTCTGAATCCAATTCTCCCTGTGCAACAAGAGAACTGTTCAGTTCTGCAAACATATATTGTATCTAGGATATACTGTAACCTATTTAACATGTAAAGGACTGTTTGCCATCTGGGGGAAGGGGTGGAGGGAGGGAGGGGAAAAATCGGAACAGAAGTGAGTGCAAGGGATAATGTTGTAAAAAATTACCCTGGCATGGATTCTGTCAATCAAAAGTTATGTTAAAAAATAATAAAAAATAATAATAATGAAATATAATAAAATAAAAAGTTTCCACACCCCAGGTCTTATTTGGGTCCAGCCAAGCTTGTGTTCTGGGTTCCCCCTCATATTTGGCTTCAGCCAAATTTTAATGACTGTTTATATCCATCTCAATCTACCTTGCTTTACAAATAGACCTCTAGGCAAGACGGCTTAGCTGCTTTAGGAGTGATTCTGGGGCAGAAATCTATGTCTAAATCTTAAATAAATAAACCTTCCAAAAGACAAATCATACTTCTTTTTCTGAACCCAATAAATTTCTTTCTAAAACTACTTGACATTTTGGGGTTTGTTCTCACAAGTAACATTTTAGAGTTAGTGCAATCCAGTGTAAAAATAGTTCTGGCTATATTCACTTAATAGCTGTCACCAAAAATCAGTGATCTTACTCACAGGAGGTATATTCAGTGGTAAACCAAGGCACCTGCTACTTACTCTGAAGGATTTCAAGCCTTAGTACCTAGATTTATATAAAACAAGAAGACTCTGATCCCCATCAGCTCTATAATCTAACTAGCAGCAAGGAAGCCAGGATATGTACCAGAAGTCAGGAAAACCGGACAGTGGCCCACAGCACCACCAGCACTTCTTTTCTTCACATTTAAGCCTCTGATTGCTCACCTGTAATATATGGAAACTACTATCCCCACAGTAGGTGTGAGATAAATGTGAAAGCTCATGCATACTATGTACATGTCATTTATTATTACCCTATGATCCTCCTCATAGGGCAATTGTGAGAAAAGCCTTCTGGAAATCAGAAAGTGCTTCAGACATGAAAAGTTAGCATTCTCACATTAAAGTATTTTTGCACCTGGTAATGACTGCAAAACAACTTACCAAATGCAAATGCAACTGACTTCTAAAAAGGGGTTTCTAGTATAATGTTTCAAGAGTTTAAGAGTTTTTAAACAAAAGACTCAAAATCAGATTAAAAGCTCCCCTCTGGCCATCACTATTGTTGGGAGATGAGTAATTCATATTATAATATAATAGCTCACATACTGCATCATTTTTAATGATGTCCTTAATCTGACAGTCTAAAAATGTTTTAGACGCAAAACTCAACTAAAAAGGAAAACAAGAGCTGTCTTTGCCCCTGAAGCATAACATCACACAGGCTGTGTCACAAAGCACTCAGCCTATCTCCAATGTGTAGTGACAGACACAGAACATGCAGCTTACCTTTTGGTATCATAGTCAATTAAAACATAATTTTCCATGGCAAGCTTGAGATCTGGTATTTCTTCGCAGACCCATCTGAAACACAAAAGAAGCCAGAATGAGCAAAGCACACACAATACATCATAACTGATGGAGGGAAGCTGTTTTAATTTCAGGAAAGAACAGCAGCCTAACAACTCAGCCCATGCCCCAACTGATGAAGAGTCTGTTGTGTTGAAAAGCCTGGCTCATTTTTGAAAAACAAAATATTATGAAGGACGGTTTTCTGGAAGTAGGAGAGACAGACATCTAGATAATATAAAAGGAAAAAATATTAATAAAAAATCTATTATTAAGAAAATTTGGGGGAGCAGTGGGAAAACTCAAAATGCTTTTTAATGTTAAAAATAAATAATTAAATTCTAAGCAAAGAAAACACGAATATGACAACTACTTAAAACATATACCTGCAGAGTCACTGGCATGGACATTCTGGACTAATGCTCATGTTCCATTAATATAAAGCTACTTGTTACTTAAATTTGATTCACAGGTTGTTATAGCTAAATGAACCTAAAAGCTAAATTTCTGGTAACAAGATTCTACCTCCCTAAACTAATCTATTTATTTAGTGCTATATCAATCAGACTTCTAAGAAAATATTTTAATGATCTAGAAAAAATAACAACAAAATTCATATGGAACAATAAAAAGTCGGGAATCTCAAGGGAATTAATGAAAAAAAATCAAATGAAGGTGGCCTAGCTGTACCTGATCTAAAATTATATTATAAAGCAGCAGTCACCAAAACCATTTGGTATTGGCTAAGAAATAGATTAGTTGATCAGTGGAAAAGGTTAGGTTCACAAGACAGAATAGTCAACTATAGCAAGCTAGTGTTTGACAAACCCAAAGATCCTAACTTTTGGGATAAGAATTCATTATTTGATAAAAACTGCTGGGATAACTGGAAATTAGTATGGCAGAAATTAAGCATGGACCCACACTTAACACCATATACCAAGATAAGATCAAAATGGGTCCATGACCTAGGCATAAAGAACGCGATTATAAATAAATTAGAGGAACATATGATAGTTTATCTCTCAGACTTGTGGAGGAGAAAGAAATTTGTGACCAAAGACAACTAGAGATCATTACTGATCACAAAAATAGAAAATTTTGTTTATATCAAATTAAAAGGCCTTTGTACAAACAAAACTAATGCAAACAAGATTAGAAGGGAAGCAACAAACTGGGAAAACATCCTCACAGTTAAAGGTTCTGATAAAGGCCTTATTTCCAAAATATATAGAGAACTGACTCAAATTTATAAGAAATCAAGTTGATAAATGGTCAAAGGATATGAACAATTTTCAGATGATGAAATTGAAACTATTAGCACTCTTATGAAAAAGTGTTCCAAATCATTATTGATCAGAGAAATGCAAATTAAGACAACTCTAAGATACCACTACACACCTGTCAGATTGGCTAAGATGACAGGAAAAAATAATGATGAATGTTGGAGGGGATGCGGGAAAACTGGGACACTAATGCATTGTTGGTGGAGTTGTGAACGAATCCAACCATTCTGGAGAGCAATCTGGAATTATGCCCAAAAAATTATCAAATTGTGCATACCCTTTGATCCAGCAGTGTTTCTATTGGGCTTATATCCCAAAGAAATACTAAAGGAGGGAAAGGGACCTGTATGTGCCAAAATGTTTGTAGCAGCCCTATTTGTACTGGCTAGAAAATGGAAAATGAATGAATGCCCATCAATTGGAGAATGGCTGGGTAAATTGTGGTATATGAATGTTATGGAATATTATTGTTCTGTAAGAAATGACCAGCAGGATGAATACAGAGAGGACTGGCGAGACTCACATGAACTGATGCTAAGTGAAATGAGCAGAACCAGGAGATCATTATACACTTCGACAACAATATTGTATGAGGACATATTTTGATGGAAGTGGATTTCTTTGACAAAGAGACCTGAGTTTCAATTGATAAATGACGGACAAAAGCAGCTACACCCAAAGAAAGAACACTGGGAAACGAATGTGAACTATCTGCATTTCTGTTTTTCTTCCCAGGTTATTTATACCTTCTGAATCCAATTCTCCCTATGCAACAAGAGAACTATTCGGTTCTGCAAACATATATTGTATCTAGGATATACTGCAACATATCCAACATATAAAGGACTGCTTGCCATCTAGGGGAGGGGGTGGAGGGAGGCAGGGGAAAAAAAAATCGGAACAGAAACGAGTGTCAATATAAAGTAATTATTAAATAAAAATTTAAAAAAAAATTGGAGAATGGCTGAGTAAATTGTGGTATATGAATGTTATGGAATATTATTGTTCTGTAAGAAATGACCAGCAGGATGAATACAGAGAGGCTTGGAGAGACTTACATGAACTGATGCTAAGTGAAATGAGCAGAACCAGAAGATCATTATACACTTCCACAACGATATTGTATGAGGATGTATTCTGATGGAAGTGGATTTCTTTGACAAAGAGACCTAACTGAGTTTCAATTGATAAATTGCAGCTACACCCAAAGAAAGAACACTGGGAAACGAATGTGAACTATTTGCTTTTTTGTTTTTCTTCCTGGGTTATTTTTACCTTCTGAATCTAATTCTTCCTGTGCAACAAGAGAACTGTTTGGTTCTGCAAACATTTATTGTATCTAGGATATACTGCAACATATCTAACATATATAGGACTGCTTGCCATCTAGGGGAGGGGGTGGGGGGAGGAACGGGAAAAATCGGAACAGAAGTGAGTGCAAGGGATAATGTTGTAAAAAAAATTACTCTGGCATAGATTCTGTCAATATAAAGTTATTATTAAATAAAATAAAATATATATTAAAAAAGATTCTACCTAACTAAACTGTGACTGAAAATCAGAAAAGTTCAAGGTCAGTCAAAAGATGAAGAGAAGCATTCCACAATAAAAAAAGACAATCTGGATACATTATAATCAGGAAGGAGAGAATATACTGGGAGATTAGAGAGGTACTTAAGGAGAGGTACCAAGTCTGTCAATATAATATTTGAGGAATTACTATGTGTCCAAGGGACTAAAGGAGACAGGACAGTGGGAAAGGGCTTCAATTAGTTAGTAGGAGTTAAAAATTATAATCTAATATTATATAATATAATCATAATCTACATACCAAATTCCTACTCTAATCTCTGACTGGGACAAAAGCAAGCAAAACATACTGCAGGATAAAAAATGAAGGAGACCTAAGAAACTATCATTAGGGATATAAGCAAGACTGAAAAAGCTACACCTGAAGGTGGTCAAGTAAGTAGATGGTAGAAATTCAGCATAATAAATGATTTCTCAATTTCTTTTCTACCAGCAAAAAAGTAAAAGTATTATTTGTTCAAACCAAAAGCTTAAGTGAACAGGGCATTGGCTACTTTTGTTCATTTAAGTTTTTATTTACTTATTAATTTTGCAAGGAGATTGGGATTAACACCTAGATGTTAAATATCTGAAACTGAATTTGAATTCATGTCTACTGACTTCACAGCCGATATTCTATCCACTATACCATCCAGCTGCCACAGGACCCTGTCTACTGAGAAAGCATTTGAATCCTTTAATCTACTAGTTAGGAAAAATCAGAGATGAACTAAAGTGTTCATGTTATCTTTAGGCACCATGTCTACTGACTTCAATTATCAGTGCAACTATAAGTAATTTAATAACTTATGATAAACTAAGCACACACAAAGAATTCATTAGAAGGTGTCTGAAATACGAAAAATTTGCTCCAAATCACTACTGATCAGAGAAAGACAATTTAAGACAGCTCTGAGGTACCACCTCACAGCTCTCAGATTGGCTAAGATGACAGGAAAAAATAATAATGAATGTTCGAGGGGATGTGGGAAAACAGTTGCATTGTTGATGCAACTGTGAATGGATCCAACCTTTCTGGAGAGTAATTTGGAACTATACTCAAAAAGTTATCTGTGCATACTCTTGATCCAGCAGGGTTTCTATTGGGCTTATATCCCAAAGAGACCCGCTTGTGCAAAAATGTTTGTGGCAGCCCTCTTTGTAGTGATAAGAAATTGTAAATTGAATGGATGCCCATCAGTTGGAGAATGGCTGAATAAATTATGTATATGAATGTTATGGAATATCATTGTTCTCTAAGAAACAACCAGCAGGAAGATTTCAAAGAGACCTAGAGAGACTTATATGAACTGATGCCAATTGAAATGAGCATTATGCATGGCAACAAGACTATGTGATAACCAATTCTGATGGACACGGCTCTCTTCAACAATGAGATGATTTAAACTAGTCCCAATTGCTTAATAATGACGAGTCAGCTACATCCAGAGAGAACTATGGGAAATAAGTGTGAACCACAACACAGCATTTCCACCCTTTCTGTTATGGTTTGCTTACATTTTTTTTTCTTCCTTTTCTTTCTTTCTACAACTGATTTTTCTTGTGCATCAAGGTAACTGTATAAATATGCATGCATATATTGGATTTAGCATATACTTTAACATACTTAACATGTATTGGACTACCTGCCATCTAGGGAAGGGGATGGAAAAGATGGAAAAGGGTCAATGTTGAAAAAAATTACCCATGCATATATTTTGTAAATAAAAAGCTATAATAAAAAAAATAATAAAAATAAAGACGGTATCTGAAAGTTAGTATAATCAATATTTGCTCTTAGGAAATGTTAACTGGAGACTCAAGGGGTGGCTCTATATCCTAAGAAATGGATATCCAGAACAGTTATGCATAATAACATTCCAAGCAGTATTATTTGTGATTAAAGGAAACAGTATGTCCAATGAACTGCTGAACAAATCATGGCATATAAATAAAATAAAACAATTGGAATGGCAAATAAAAAGAAATAATTCTAAGCAAAAAAAAGACAATGGAGCAGTAACAAAGTTCTGCTCATTTACAGCATTTAACTATCATACAAATATAATAGTTCCATTCTGTCAATAGACTATTACCAAGAGAATATATTTTGTACGAAAGTGTGGATGTTGGTTGGAAAGGAGCACCTATTTGAGACAAGCAATAGTAAATATAAATGTCTAAAGAAAAAAAATTCATTAATCAAGTAATTTATTTACCTTTTTAAAACATCAAATCAAAATTCTGAGACTTTTGAAAAATATGCATTTCATTGACAGGACAGACATCAATTGTTTAAATTATGAAAATCCTGCTTTTTTAAGACAGCTAATTTTTTCTACCAAGCAAGTTTCTTTAGTACTTTTGAGATAATTCTAGTACTGATTTTTTAATCAAGCCTTCAGATATTGGTGGAATAGTAAACTGCAATGCCAAAAAGTTTAAAATCAAAGCCATTTGGATACGTTTAAGAACATTCTCTTAATTATGAAGAATTCTAAATCTTAAAATTACTGTAAACTTTTAAATTTCAATATAAATATCCCCTATATTTGCTATAGGAGGCAGAAAATAAAGATAGCTTAAATATGAAGTAAATTTAGCACAATATTCCCAATAGTGATCTGCTTAGAGATACAACTTCTCACCTTTCTCGACTATTCTCTGTAACTTTTATTTTAAAGTTTCATTAACACTTTTCTTTCTTTTCTACTTTGAGAGTGGGTATCACTATTTCCCCTCTCTACCTCAAATAAATTTCATCTCCTAATTTCCTTCCTAAGTAAGAAATTTAGTCAAGCAAAACATTTACACCGTGACCAAGTTTGAAATTGGTTATGTGTGTTTGGATTTTTCATTCAGCACTTCTTTTGTTCACCACCTCTCTGTCAAGAGTAGATTCTCATCTGGAATTGGAACTGGTAAAAATACTGATCAAAATTTTCCTTTACAACCTTGCAGTCACTGTATGTATAGTTGCTCTTATGGTTCTGTTCACTTAGTTAACTGTACAAAATCTAAGAATTTCACCCATAATTTGTAAAATATTCTGAAAAAAGAATGCACCATTTACATTTTCTGTCTGTCTCTTTCAACGTATGACTTAGCCAAAGAGTTTTCCTGGGAAATAGAAAACCAAAATTGAAAGATTATTTGGTGTTCAATCTTTTACTTTTCACATTACTGAAAGAATTGGCTTTTTTTTTAAATGGTCCTACGATTTTCACTAGGGCAAAGAGGTAACCACATATATCTTTCACTGCTAAAGTTAAGTCAAAACAATTGTACAGTTCTTCAGAATTACATTCTGAATACATTTTTAAAACTTTTCCTATTAAAATACTCACGTCAAAAGGATCTATCTATATGTGGGGAAAAGAAACACCTGAAAAATGGTTCTAAGGGTTTCAGAGATTGAAAAAACCTCAATATATCACTGTCAATCATACACATATACCCCCAAAATTAACAGCATGTTATAGGCAGGTTGATATTAATAGTTTATTCAGCACAATGAGTCAAAATTAAAGATGAGCTCTCTGATTCCAAAACATCTGCAAAAGCCAGCCTCAAAAACAGTAGATCTGTGGCACATATAGACAATAGGATCCTTAACACTTTACTTACCAGCAATTTGGAACTATGCTCAAAAAGCTATCAAAATGTGCATATTCTTTGACTCAGCAGTGTTACTAGTAGGCTTATATCCCAAAGAGATCTTAAAGGAGGAAAAGGCACCCTCATGTGCAAAAATGGTTTGTGGCAGCCCTTTTTTGTAGTGGCAAGAAACTGTTAACTAAATGAATGCTCATCAGTTATAGAATGGTTGAATAACTTATGGTATATGAATGTTATGGAAAATTATTGTTCTGTAAGAAACAACCACCAGGAATTGTGAACACATCCAGCCATTCTGGAGAGCAATTTGGAACTATGCTCAAAAAGTTATCAAACTGTGCATACTCTTTGATCCAGCAGTGTTTCTACTGGGCTTATACCCCAAAGAGATACTAAAGAAGGGAAAGGGACCTGTATGTGCCAAAATGTTTGTGGCAGCCCTTTTTGTAGTGGCTAGAAGCTGGAAAATGAATGAATGCCCATCAATTGGAGAATGGTTGAGTAAATTGTGGTATATAAATGTTATGGAATATTATTGTTCTGTAAGAAATGACCAGCAGGATGAATACAGAGAGGACTGGTGAGACTTACATGAACTAATGCTGAGTGAAATGAGCAGAACCAGGAGATCATCATATACCTCAACAATGATACTGTATGAGGATGTATTCTGATGGAAGTGGATCTCTTCGATAAAGAGATCTAATTAAGTTTCAATTGATCAAGGATGGACAGAAGCAGCTACACCCAAAGAAAGAATATTGGGAAATGAATATAAACTGCTTGCATTTTTGTTTTTCTTCCCCGGTTATTTATACCTTCTGAATCCAATTCTCCCTGTGCAACAAGAGAACTTTTTGGTACTGCACACATGTATTATATCTAGGATATACTGTAACCTATTTAACATATAAAGGACTGCTTGCCATCTGGGGGAGGGGGTGGAGGGAGGGAAGGGAAAAATCGGAACAGAAGTGAGTACAAGGGATAATGTTATAAAAAATGACCCTGACATGGGTTCTGTCAATAAAAAGTTATTTAAAAATTTTAAAAAAAAGAAAAAGAAAAAGAAAAAGAAGCAACCACCAGGATGATTTCAGATTGGCCTGGAAAGACTTACATGAACTGAAGCTAAGTGAAATGAGCAGAACCAGGAGAACATTGTACACAGCAACATCAATATTATGATCAATTCTGATGGTTGTGGCTCTCTTCAACAATGAAATGATTCAAACCAGTCCCAATTGTTCAAAGATAAAGAGAGCCATCTACAGCCAGAGAGTGGACTGTGGGAACTGAATGTGGACCACAACATAGCATGTTCACTCTGTTATGGTTTGCTTGCATTTTTGTTTTCCTTCTCAGATTTTTCTTGTGCAGCAAGATAACTGTATAAATATGTATACATATAATGGATTTAACATATATTTTAACATATTGAACATATATTGGCTCACCTGCCACCTAGAACAAGGAAGGAGAAAATTTAGAACAAAAGGTTTTGCAAGGATCAATGTTGAAAAAAAATCACCCATGCATGTTTTGCAAATAAAAAGGGTTAATTAAAAAAAAAAAATCAAAACTTACCTTTCACAGTGCCTTAGTCAATTTGCTAAAACTAAAAATTGCTGGTAGTAAGTTTCCTCACCTGGGAGTTCCCTGTACCACTGAAATCACCAGTACAGTTCATATTTAACAGAGGAAGAATACTTGCTGAAACTCATCCAATACAAAGGCATTTACATGAGGGGAAAAGGTGGGAAAGACTTGATCAAATCCACAGCATAACATCAAGTCCAAAAATATGCTTCAAAGGCAGCAGCACAAAGCTGTAATTAACATAATGTTCAATCGAATTTAATTAATGTGCCTCATAGTTTATTCAACTCCAAAAGGGATATGGTAATACCTGTGCTATACACTTCCCAATGTTAAGGAGAAAATAGAATGAGGCGATACATTTAGATGTCCTGCAATTGTGTCACAATGCTTCTAAGCTTCTAGTGACTGAGGCAGCTGCAAGGACTCTTCTCAGATTATCATTTCTTTTTATCCCCATCTACTCCCTCTGCTATTACTTACACAAACAATAGAAACTTGTTTGTAGATTCACTTTGTGCTAAATTAAGCATAGCATTGTCTCAGAATGTCTGCTAGTTTTCTAGTAGGCCAAGTCATTAGTACAAGGCATTTATTTAGCAGTAACATTTAAGAAAGACTTTGGACATGTAAGACCTAGTGGGGAAGAGAGATAGAGAAGGGAACAAATCTCTGTGCTTCCCAAGTGTACTTGTATTTCTTCTCTACTTCACATTAGAGAGCTACCAGTTCCAAGAAGGCAGACCACAGAGTAGTAAACAACCTTCAACACAGTGGTAATCTGGAAGCACACATCCCCTTTCTGTGCAAGCCTCCTTGCTACAAGACTTCACGTTGTAGCTACCTGTCACCTTTAACTTAATCAGCATGAAAAATCAGTGAGGGCCAACAAAAAGGATCAGGAGACTGAAAAAGTGCTATGTCAAACTATATTCAAAGTAATAATCAAGACTATTAAGTAATTGTTAAAAAAAAAAAAAAGTTCCTTAATCAAATAGAAACAATCATAGCATAGTATGAGGGAAATTAAGGTTAGATCAACTCCTTAAGACCATACCACAAAAAATTCCAAGGATATATGCCTTAAATATATCAGGAGATCAAACATAAAATGAAAAGCTTTTACAAATAAGCAAGACAACTGCAAAGAATTAGAAGAATTGAAGAAAAAAAAACTTCACCACAAACTTCTGTCAAAAATATATTATTTAAGACACCAATTACTTATATTAACAAACATCAAAGCATATATACAAAGGATAACCATCTTCAAATCACTAATAAGAGAAACACAAATTTAAGTTTAAATATCAATCATACCTCATATCAAATAGGTGAAGATGTCAAACAATGAAAATGACAATTATCAAACAAGGCCACAGATAGACATAATAATTAATATAGTCCCAGCTGAGGGAGATGCGACTCAACCCTAGTATTCTGGAAAGCAATTTAGAACCGGGCTTACTCTACTGTCTCAGGAATACACAAAGCAGGGATCTAGCTTAATGTGGCCAAGGACAACAACCTAAAGCAGTAGCTGCTATTATGGTAGGGAAGAATTGAAATTAAAGTGGGTGACTACAAAGAAATCATAAAAGAGGGAAAAGGACCCACATGTGCATAAAAATGTAGCAGCTCTTTTTATAGTGGCAAAGAACTGGAAAATAAGCAGGTACACATCAATTGGAGAATGGCTGAAATAGCTATGGTACCTGAAAGAAATGGAATATTATTGTTCTATAAAATTGATGGAACAAACTGATTTTAGAAAGGACTGGAAAGATTTACATGAACTGATTCTGAGTGAAACAAGCAAAACCAGGAACCCACTGTACACAGCAACAAGACTGTGCAATGATCAACTATGACAGAATTAGTTTTTCTCATTAGTTTAATGATCCAAGGCAATCCCAAAAAATTGGATGTAAAATGCCATCCATAGAGAACAATAACACAGAATGTAAAACACGCTATATATGTTCACTTTTTTTTTTCTTCTGGTTACTTTTTCCTCTCATGTTTTTTCCCTTTTCTTATGATTTTTCTCTCCCAATATGATTCATATGGAAAAATATTAAAAAATGAATAAACATATATAACTCCCCCCCCCAAAAAAAAGCTTTACACGTAATTGGGGAAAATAAAAATTTTTTAAAAGGATAAAAAAGGAAATAGGTATTTGTTAACTAGAAAAATGACTGTCCAAAAATGGTACAGGAAAGTAAAGAAAATACTGTTGCAAAGATTTAGGATGTAATACAGAAGAAAATGAGCAAAATACATAAAACAATGATCAACAGTAACCAATGCTAACTTTGGAAGTCTGATGACCAAAAGCTTGTCTCACCTGGTGAAAGAAAACATTTTTAAACATGCTCAAAGTGAGCATTTGTGCTGTATTATATTTACTATAGTCTTTATTACAACAAATGTGAAGGTTCTTTTGCTTGGGAGGTGACAGGATGGGGAGAGGGGGAGAGAAGAAAATGTTAGTATTGATGAAGAAAGAAAAATAATACAATCTAAAACACAAGACAGACAAGAAACTGAAAAGGACACAAACAGGGTAATCCTTTGTTCCCTATTAGAACATCATCTCCTTCAGAATGGCTATTGTTTCTTTCTTTCTATGTGTATCCCCAGTATATAGCATTGGGACTGAAAGAATAAATGCTTTAACAAAGGCTTGTTGGTACTTCCTGGCTAAATTTAATACAAAAAAAAGCTGTATATAGCAGGAGTGCACAATTTCATAGACACAATTTCTTTTTGTTCAGCAAAATAAATTCAGTACCTAAATACAATGCAAATTCCTATAGAGCAAAGAATGGCTAGGTATGAGGGACACATGCTTATCATTCTTGCTACTAAGGAGGTTAAAAATGGTGAATCACCTGAGTGATAAGCGGTGCTGGGGCTTTAGTTAATTAGATGCCCACATCAAGCAAGATACCCCATATCAACATATGAGCCCCAGGAAGTAGACTGCCTAAGAAGAGATGAATAAACTCAGATCACAAATGGCTTCCATGCCAAAAAGCAGCAGAAATGGAGCTACAAAAGACCACTATACTTCCAGACAGAGATAGGGCAACAGTCTACACCACCACTATGACTCCCCCATCCCATTTTCCTATATCCCACAAAAAAGATAAAGAAATGTATAGCAGAAGCAGTACTGCTCTCAGACACTTAACGCTTTCTAGCTGTGTGAGCCTGGGCAAGTCACCTAACCCCAACTGCCTCAGCAAAAACAACAACAACAACAAAAACCACTATTTTCCCCACATCTTTTCTTTATTCTCACTATTTCCCCCTTCTCTCTCCAATTTTCTATTGTATAGAAATATACAGTATAGAACATAAGGTATACTCCAAATGACAATGCTAATCATCCACAATGACTTAACTATGGTCACACCCATGTCAGAGGTGGCACTGGACCCAAGTCCTGTAATATAAGGTCCAACATATCTTTTGACTACACCAAGAGAAAATTCAACAAATAAGAGGGCCTAAAGGTTTTCTAATAATAGGAAGGGGGAAAAGCTTTAAAAGCAGGAATATAAGAAGATGTGGGAAGAGTAGAACTCATAAGGAACTAAGATATTTAAATGGAAGTACCTACAAATTTGAATTAGATTAACTTAACAGTAATCAGATTTTTTTTTTTTAAACATCTCTATGCCAGTACAAAAAGAAGCCAAATGTATTACACAATAATATGAATCAGCTACTTGTGAATAAGTATGGGGAGTCAGCAGAGCTTGGGGTTATAAAAATGTGATTAACTCATCACTTCGTAAATAGATTCCTCTTTGTAAGTATTATAGACATGGGAGAAAAACACAGATGACAATCCAACAGATAGGATACTAAATGCTTACCGAATGGTCTCAATGATTTCATGAGCAGCATCATGGTGTTTGTCCTAGGAAGAGGGGGGAAAAAAAGAATCATTTTATTCACCCATCTTATATTTGAGATATATATATAAGTATACCAGGGAAAACTATTGCCCAACTCACTAATGTGACTGATTTATATTATGACTATTATTATTAGTAATGTGTACCTGCTGTCTAGCACCTCACCAAAATGAAATACCTTTTTTTGTTCTTCATTCTCCTTTTTCCTACAGACCTGAACATTTCTAAAAAATATTCCCTTTTGAGCTCTTTTCTTGCTACTGCATCACTCCTTTAATCATGATTCCCTTCAAACCTTTCTAACCGCTACTTAAAACTTCTCTGGTTCTTTCTCTTCACAAGATTCATCAAGGTTCCATGTCCTTGGCCTCTACTCCCAATAAGCTTTGTCACCCAAATCTACATTTCCAACTCTGACTACATCTGCAAGCTTAAGTTCCATATGTAACCTCCCTTTGATATTTCCAAGTGGTTGCTTTGTTATTCTATGTCCATGTGTACAGGAGTTCATTCAATCCTCTCCTCCAATCCTCAAACTAGGATTCCTGAAAATCCAAAAATACCAACACTTTGGGGCAGGTAGGTTGTGTAATAGATAGAGCACCAGCCCTGAAGTCAGGAGGATCGAGTTCAAATCTGACCTCAGACACTTAAACACTTCCTGTCTGTGTGACCCTGGGCAAGTCACTTAACCCCAATGTCCTCAGTTCCCCCCCCCCAAAAAAACCCATAAAACCAATATTCTCTCAAGTACAAAGTATATTCTGTTAAAACAACTCTCTACCATCATCCCAGTTCAAAACCTTAACGAGATCATACCTAGATGAGGCAGTATGATAGTTAAAAAGAATTGTGAAGTTAGAGTCTCTGAACCTAGGTCCAAATCCTGATTCTGCCACTTATTACTAACAGCTAACTTTTTTAAAATGCTTAAAATTTACAAAGCACTTTACATATGTGGTGTCATTGCACTGGCACAACCCTGTGGGACAAATGTTCTTATTCTCATTTTACAAATAAGGAAACTGAATGTCTTGTCCAGAGTCACTCACTTCTTGCTCCAAATCTAACATTCTATTCATTGCACTGTCTTGCTGCCTCATGTCATAAATTAAAAAAGCAAAAATTTCCTATTGATGATGCACGTCTATAAATGCTGCAGTCCCAGACAACAATGAATTAACCTGCAAAGACCAAAAAGCTTCCACACTGAAATTCAATTTGTTTTTTTATTAGATTGATTTTTAAAGCAAAGTAGATAAAAATATCTTACCCAGAGGATACTATCAAAAGTCTTATCAATAAATGTATTTAGAACTAACTGTTCTTAAATGTCCAGATTTGAATAAAAAATTTTTTTGAAAAAAAATTTTTAAATGAAAAAAAGATTAGAATGCATTTAGGAAAACTATGCTTTCAACAATTCCAAACTAATCATAGTTTACTAAAGTTCATAAATATTATCTTGATGATCAAATTAATATGGTTTCAAAGACTGGAAAATATAATCTCATAAGAATAAAAAGTACAGAAAACTCAAAAGGCAATGAAAAAACCTATGGTGAACAACAACCATAGCTTGATGTCAAAGGAAACATGCAGATGGACAAGGCGATCAAAGGATAGAACATGACATGACAGGCAAGACAGGAGAAGATATAAATACAAGTGGACAGACTGACAGATGGACCTATAGACAAGAGTATGAAACCAAATCCCAACACCAGCAGCATCCTGACATCCCAATGATAGTAAAAGAACTGCTGCCTCAACACCTCCAGCTAGACGGGATTCCAGGATTTGTTTTTAGTTCAAAGCCAAATAGACTTAAAGGCAGCAAATGCCAAATAGAAAAAAGCTCTAGAATCAAAATTAGAAGACCTAGGAATTGGATCCGGACTTTCCATGTGCTTACTTATGTGACCCTGGTCACTTCTCTCTGGGCCTCAGTTTTTATCATCCTATCTTAATAGTCTTCTCTGACTCTTCATGATCCCATTTGGGATTTTCTTGGAAAAGAAACTGGAAGTATTTTATCATTTCCTTCTCAAAATCACTTGACAAATGAAGAAACAGGCAAACAGGTTGGAATGACTTGCCGAGGGTCACACAGCATTTGAACTTAACTTTAAAATCTGAACTTCTGGCAAATAACTCTGGCATCTTTACTAAAAAAATCCAAAAAGGGTCACAGAGTTGAGCCTCAGTTTACTAACCTGTAAAACTATAGAATCACTAAAGTTCTTCCCTGTTCTAATTAGACAATCCTATTAGAAATTTATGGAACAGAAAGAATTGTACAAGATAAGAAGATATGACAGTATACAAAATCTATACCTGAAGCCATCCTCCTAACAAAGTTGGCTAGGCATTCAAGTTCAAAATACAAATGCAAAAAATAATTTTACTAAGTTTTTGAAAGAGATTTTTTTTTAATCTTACTGGGAAAAATGAACAAATCCAATATTTTGCCAATTATCAACTGATCTATATACATATTCCAAGACATAAAATTTTAAATGCTCGTTTACCCATCAGTGATCAATAATCTATGATTAAACTCTTTTTCCTGTTCTTCTGCCAGACTTTCATAACAGAACTTAATATGAAGCTAAATTAGGGGGTGAGGAGGTAAAATATCTCTAAAACGTAAGCACTGACAAGTCTGTTTTAACCAAAAAACAAAGACATCTCTTCCCCCAGAAAGTGTATCAGATTTCAAACCATACTACAAAGCAGTAATTTGATACTGGTAAAGAAATAATATAATAAATCACTGCATATCTAATACCAATGGTTAATGCCACAGTAAACTTATGCAAAATAAATCCAACAATCCAAGCTTTGGGGGCAAAAACTCACCATTTAACAAAAGCTGTTGGGAAATGAGGCAGAGACCAACATCTCACACCACATATCAAAATGGGTACATGATAAATGGTGATGTACTAATTAAGGGAAGGGGGAATAGGGAAAAATACCCATCAGATCTACAGATGAGAATAGTTTATGTCCAACGAAGAGACAATTACATGAAATTAAAAAGCTTCTGGACAGGCGTTTGGTAGCTAAAATTAAAAAGGATGAAGGATACTGGAGAGGATACTGGAAATTTTTACCAAAAAATTTCTTTGATAAAGGCCTCATAATTCAAATGCATAGGAAACTGAACCAAATTTATAAAAAGAGCCATTCCCCAACTGGTAAATGAAAGAAAATGAACAGAAGTTTCAGAAAAAGAAATCAGAGCTATCAATAGTCGCATGAAAAAAATGTTCTATATCAATGATTAGGGAAGTACACATTAAGAACAACCCTGAAGTATCACCTCACACCTATCACACTGGCTAATATGGCAGAAAAGAAAATGACAATGTAGAAAAATTGCACTACTGGTACAACTGTGAACTGATCTAACAATTCTATAGAACAATTTGCAACTATGTCCAAAGGGCTAACAAAATCCTTTGACTAGCAATACCACTACTAGATCTGTATCCCATAGAGAGCAAAGAAAAAGGGAAAAGATCTGTACAAAAAATATTCCTAGCAGCTCTTTTCATGGTAGCAAAAAAAAAAAAAAAAATTGGGAATTGAGAAGATGCACATTGATTGTAGGATGGCTGAACAAGCTGTGATATATGAACGTAATGGAATACTACTGTGCTATAAGAAATGGTGAACAGACAGATTTCAGAAAAAGAAAAAAGTGGGCAGAATCAGAAAAACATTGTACACAGTAACAGCAGTATTGCAATGATGACAGTGAAGGACAAGGCTACTCTGATCAATACAATGATACAAGATAACTCCAAAGGACCCATGATGAAAAATGTTATCTGCCTTCAAAGAGAGAACTGATGAATCCCAAAGAGAACTGATGAATCAAGTACAAATCAAGGTATACTTTTTTCTTGCCTTTTTTTGGAGGGGAAGAAGGAAGAGGAACTTAAACATGCCTAAGGTAAAAGATTTTTGCATAACTTCACATGAATAATTATTATGCTATTGCTTGCCTTCTTGATCACTGGGGAAGAATTTGCCATTAAAAACTTACAAATAAGTATTCAAAACAAATCATAAAGGAGAGACCTGCCCTTCCCCTAGAGAAACTGCCTTTCTTTAGGGTAGGAAAAACTCTCCTATCCTATGAAAAAGATTTTCTTACAGTTCAGTAATGCATAATATCATCCAAGAATTAATCCTGTATCCTATGAATAAAGGCTTTACTTAAAAGGATTAAAAAACTAAACTCTAGACCTACAGTCTTGAATACGGTTGGTCCTTTCTAGCTAAAGAAAATGAACTAGAGTTTTAGACATCCACCCAATCTTGTGTGTGATTGTCAAATAATTCTATCCTTGTAAATGAAGTAAAGTTCTTCTAGCATCTAATAATTAAAATTCAAATGTTCAACAAATGGTATTTCAGGCTGAGATTGCCTGTGACAAGAACTTCTGAGAAAATTAGAGAATATTCTGGAAAAAATTTAGTTTAGACCAGCATTTTATACCATATTTTAAAATAAATTCAAATGAACATTTTCCTAATAAAGTTAGCCTGTTAATGAGTATTTACTAAACATCTATTATATGTTCAAAAAAAAAAAAAAAAAAAAAAGGTAAGACACCATCTATCCCTCAAGAAGTTTCCGGTCTAATGACGCAGACAACACTTCAAAACAACTATGCACAAACAAGATACTGGCAGGATAAACTGTGGATAACTACAAAGAGAAGGTATTAAGATTAAGGGAGACTGAGAAGGCTTCTTTAGAACAGAAGGTGTGACTATAGCGGAGACTTGAAGGAAGCCAGTATATTTGAATCAAGAAGGCATTTTAGTTATCAGGGGCAGCCAATGAAAGCATAGTTTTGGGAAACTGTGTCTTGTGTGAAAAATAGTAAGGTAGTTAATGTCACTGGATCCCCAATGCTGGCTGTATCATCCCAGAGTGCCTGGAATAAGATACAACAAGTGTGGAAATGAAGGAAAATAAGTTATGAAAGGGCTCTGAACACAAAGGAATATTACATTTGGTTCTGGAAGAGATAGGAAGCTAGCTACTGGAGTTTATTGAGTGCAATCACTTTGGTAGCTAAATGGGAGGACAGACAGGAGTAGGGAGAGACTTGAAGCAAGGAGATTAATCAGCCTGGGATAAATATATGTATCAAATAACTAATCTTAGCAACATAATGGTCTAAGACAATTCTGAAGGATTTGTGATAAAAAAAAATGCTATCCACCTCCAGAGAAAGAAGTGAAGTCTGAATGCAGGCAAAACAGTGTCACATTTTTGCATCCCTATTTTGCACACTGTAGCAAAATGCTTCACAAATACTATCTACTCAAATATTTACTGATTTAAGTCTATTAAATTCCCTCCAAGTTTTCTTATGTATAAAATGGAAAACTACCTTCCATCAAGACTACAAGGGAAAACAGTACACTAATATACCCATTGGTGGAGCTGTGAATTAGTTTAACCATTCTGGAAAATGGTTTGGAACTATCCCCCAAAGCTATTAAACAGTATACCCCTTTGGACTTGGCAATATAATACTACTAGACCTATATCTTCAAGGTAATTAAAGGAAGAAAAGGATCCGTGTAGACAAATATATGAATAGCAACTCCTCTTTGTGATAGCAAAGAATTAGAATTGAAAAGAAAGGGAATGGCTGAGAACAAACTGATATATGAAAGTGTTATTATTGTTGGATTGTAAGAAATTATGAAAGGGATGGCTTCAAAAAAGCATGAAGTGATGGAAAATCAAGTGAGCAGAACCAAAACAATTTATATAGTAATAGCAAAAATATAATGACAATCAACTTCAGAAGATTTAATGACTCACATAATGACTCAGTTCCAAGTCACGAGAAAATATGCTATTTACCTCCAAATAAAGAATATAGGGCCTCAGAGGGCAAACTGAAGCATATTTTCTCTCTTTTGCTTTTTTGGGGGGAGAGTGGAAGATGGAGAATATGGCCAATTCTGGATTTTGTTTCACACATGAGTTTAGTTTTTCTAGCCTTCTCAATTGGGAGGGAGAAGAAAAGGAGAGGAAAAGAAAATACAAAAAAAAAAAATTGAATTTTCAAAATACTACCTACTTTTCTCCACTTATTTTACAATCATACTATTAAGACAAAAACATTTTAGACTTTGTAATGTTAAGTAATGGTGTGATTTTATAGTGAATTCAGTATCTCAACTCTGAGCAATGAGATTTATAAATCTATACTAAAACAGAAAATACACTTAAAAGCCAAATCTACACACCTAATCCAAAAGTTAGCATCACTAATATCACTAATATTTCAATGGCAACCACATCAAATTCTACTGAATTCTCAATGTGATCACTTTTCTTGCAAAAGGGCCATTCAAAAAAGCATGGGAAGACATTAATTGATGCAAAGTGAATTAAGAAAAACCAAGAAAACACTATAAACAATGACAATGGTGTGTAAACAAAAGAACTCTATATGACCTACAATTAACAAATGTTGACAAATGAGCCCCTGTCTTGGCTTCAGAATTACCAGAAACCACAAAAAGTCTATGTGAGTAATTAAATAGGGAAATTCAGTGTTCCTTGCTCGGTGTTAAAAACTTCTCTATACTGGAATTCTACATGAAAGAGATCAGTTCAGTTCGACTAAAATGAAATATAAGCAGTGCTGAACAATGCAAAGTCTAAAACGAACAATCACAATCCTCTGCCTTCCAGGAGCTTAGAGAAGCTTGGGGGCAGAGCAAGGGGAGTGTAAACCAGTATACCAAAGAGAAAAAAGTCAAAGTGCAGTGAGATGACCTGGGTTCATATCTAGGGCTCTCTTCTATAATACCTTTGTAATGGACCTTAAACAAATGACTTACCTACACTCTGTGTCTCAGGTTCTTCATGTACACTGAGAATCTCTTTAGTCCTATTTCTATGATTCTATGAGCACTAAATTACAGTATGCAGGTTCTACAGGAACCTTTTTTCCTCCCCCAGGTACCAGTATCCTCTCCCAACTTTGCCTTTTATCTGGTACATACAGATGGATGTTTCTCTCTTAATAAAATGTTGGTTCCTTGAAGGCAGGATTTTTCTTTTTATTCCCAGCTGTCAAACACATAAATGCATAGAAAATATTTTTGAAAAGGGAACATAGTATAGGGATACAGTCATGAAAACTCTGGTTCAAGTTTCTCTGACAAGACACCAACTACGTGACACTGGGCACTTAACTGGTAGGACCCAAGTAACTCTCTGTAAGACTATCTAAGTGGAAGCATAGGTGCTTATTTGCACTGGCACAGGGAGTTCTTCACCAGGACTCAGTCAAACAATGGTCAATAAACATTTATTAGGCAATCAGTATGTACCAGGCATTGTCTGGAGATGCAAAGGTAAAGATACAGTCCCTGTCCTCAAATTCACATTCTAATGGGAGCAAAATGACACATGTCTAATAAGGAATGAAATAGAGTGTAAATGGGAGGTAAATTAGGAAACCACAAGTACAATTAATATATATATATATATATAAAACATCCTTGTAAGGCATTACAAATTCTACCATCCCCACTTTACAGATGAGGAAACAAACTTCCAAAGTTTAATGGCTTGTCCAAGAACAGAGTAGTGAATCACTCAATCCCAAAGCCAATTTCTTTCCACTAAACTGTATTTCCTCCCTAAGGAGAAAAAGAACTCATGAGGAATTTTGCAAAGTCTTCCTTTTCAGGAAGCCACTAACAGACCGAAAAACATCCAGGAGGGCAATGAGCCTGGCCAAACTCCATGCCCTAAAAGTTAGCAGAACAAGAGATGGAGAAGAATAAGAGGGGCAACACTTGTCCTGCTTGGCACCAAAAGCAGAACTAGGAGTACTGGAATGAGGGAGGGAGGAAAGGGTGGGGAAGGGAAGGAGGAATCTTGCTAAAATTCTGTAACAGATTTTTACTAAATGTAAAAGGGGAGCCTGGGGAAGAGTTCCTAACAATTAAGATAATCCATAAACACTGGTACATCCTCACTAAGGTCATTCAAGGAGAAGCTAGATAACTTCTTTGTTGAAGATGTTGCAAAGAGGAACTGTCAGAGAGAAGTTGAGGTTAAATGGCCTCAGAAATCCCTAAGATAATGTGTGGAACCCAAACGCCCACATCCTTTAAGTCCATGGAATCTTCATCATCATAACCCTGAGGTACTTAGAAGTGAACAGGCACTGGACAGGCTCTTTTTAGCAATGAGGTGATTCAGGCCAATTCCAATAGATTGTGATAGAGAGAGAGTGAGCCATGTGCATCCAGAGAGAGGACTATGGGGACTGAAGGTGGATCACAATATAGTATTTCCATCTTTGTTGTTGTTTACTTTCTCATTTATTTTCTTTTTTGATCTGATTTGTCTTGTGTAGCATGATAAATGTGGAACTAGGTATAGAAGAAATGTACATGTTTAACCTATATTAAATTACTTGCCATCTAGGAGAGGAGTGGGAAGAAGGAAGAAAAATTTGGAACACAAGATTTTACAAGGATGAATGTTGAAAACTATCTTTGCATATATTTTGAAAATAAAAAGCTATAATTTTTTTTTATTTTCTTAAAAGAAATGATCAGACACACATATAATCAAAGGATTTTAAGCCATCTCACACAAACTAATCCAAGCAATCTGCCCAACGTCATATGGGTTATATGTTCACCATTTTGGCCTTGATAAGGCATGAAATTTTACAAAGGTTTTCAATATGGGTTTTAAAAATATTATGTTCCCAAAGTCTCAGGACTATTTTAAACTTCAACTGCAACTTAAAATTGCACTGAGACTTTTAGAACGATGTATATAATTCAATTAATTCAAACATCCAATTCTCTGAGCATTCTAACCATATATCTTCATTTCCCAGAAAACATACTATGCCAAAGTTCTGGCAATGATAAAATAATGATAGTGATGGTAATAATAAAAATAAAGGAAAATAAAAGCATACATTACAAACAAGAAGAAATGCAATATTTTTTATTGGGAAACAAAAGAAGAGGTCTTAGGAATCTGGGGTTCTAATTCCCCCTTACTTCCACCCATCACACCCACGCACTTAAGATTTTTTGACAGTAAACCTTAGAGAATATTCTTCATTTCTAAATTCAGAAGAAATAAATGCTTTACTGATTTCATCTACTTGTAATGGATAAATTAATATGAAAATGGATCTATTTCTCAAGCAATATTTATCTTCCTAGAGCTAGACACCTTTAGCTCTCAATACAAAAATCACAGGTATTACATATATGGATATATGTATGTATAGAAAGAGATCTCTTTTCTCTCACCCTTCAATGTTTTAATTCCTAATTCATACACGAATATGTATTTTCTGGAGAAGTATTTATTTCATTGAAGTAAAATATGCTACTAATCTCTAAAATACGCAATTTATCAGGAAGCAGTTATTTGAGTTATATGAGTACTAAGTTTCAAGCAGATCAAAAGAACAAAAGAAGCATAAGAAATCTCTGAAAACCTCCTTCTTTAAGAGATATCTAATGTTGTGGTGACTGATGCCCAGCAGCCTACTTCATTGTATAAGTATTACACCTGCCTAAGTTACAGGAGTGGATTACCTACCATTCAAAACATAAGAAGCTATATATCTCACTAAAGATATTTGGACCCATCCATTTAATTCCCTCCTACTATGAAGACCTTCTTATTCAGGATTTAAATGTCTTCCTTTATAAAGTGAATCTGTGCATGGTTTGCTGGATTTTTATGATCAAATAAATATATTTGTAAAAATAAGATGAGATTGATATAATAGTATCCATTCACTAAAACTCTATTTATAGGAATAAGCCTCTCAGAACCACTGATTCTTACAAACCGATCTGGGTAATCTGACTTAGCCCATAAGAAACCAAATATCATCCATTTCTATAGTCTTTGGGGCTCTCAAGAAACAACTACATGGCTCCCTAAGTAATCTCTCCATTTGTTTATGAGAAAGGTTAAATGTTTATCCCCATTAACAGCAGGCATCGCTCTCCCCCGCCCAACTTCACACCGAAAATGACAGAACTAGACATTCAAACCAGAACTTTTAACTTCTGAGTGCCCATTCCATGTCCATCCACCCCAGATAGGTTCAGAATCCTCCTTAAGAAAGTAGTAAAGTATAATACATACTTTGTCCACTGTCCTCTCTCCTCTTGAATTACTACCTCCTCTTTAAAGTTTATTTTAAATCCCATCAGTAACTACTTTCCTTCCCCCTCAAATTTCAAATTTTACAGAATTGTTTTCTGCAACTTCCAGCTACAATGACATCTTACTCCCATTAGTTTTTTAAACGATAGATCAATTATCTAAGTTTTTGACAAATAGCTGTTATATAAAATTAAAACTCAGAAATTTAACACCTATTGTTACAACTCCAGTGAAGTTAAGTAGCTCACCCAAAGTCACAAAGTAACTAAGCAGTTGTCCTTGCTATTCATAACAGAGCTTTCCACAACTGTGTCCTCCAGACTCGATAGGGCAGTACCATTCCACAAGGAATGGGCACTTTAAAGTTCCAAGTTAATGAAAAACCAGAACTGGGGGAGGAAAGCAGGAAGAAGAGTGGGAGAGGCTGCTCCCATCTGGGAAAATTCAACTGGGCTGAACATGCTTAATTCTCCAATCATTCCAAATAACTGAGTGATTGTCCATTAGCTAGAGAATCGGTGACTCTCCTAGACATCAGCAGCATTTATCAAAGGCATGCATCCATCCATTCCAAAATCCTTTCTTGAATTCAACAGGCACCAATAATGATGCTGGCAAACGACAGTTTAAAACTGGCACCTGAAATGATTCCAAATGGCCAAGAATTGTATGTAAAGAACATGGCCGTCACTGGCAGCAGCTCACCTTCCAAGGGTGTTTATCTCTGGCTTTAGTCCAAACTTTTGATGCATTCAAATATGAAACCAATGCCATAGAAAGGGCTGAAGTCACATCCTAAATATGGCCATTACCAAGCTGCCCTCAAGCTGGTGGGGAGATGCTTAACCACATAACAGGGTCATAAAGTGATTCCCATTCAGGCTTTACTACACCCTTGGCCCCTTAACTAAACTAGGCTCAGGCATGTGACCAGTGAGAACAACTTCCAAGCTGAATCTGGGTTAAGGCCAGTGTCTGTCAACACATCTTTCCTGCAGCACTAGCTGCCCCCAGTTTGGCGGGATGACCCTATGACCAGAGAAGGAGGTTAAGACCTGCCAATACAACAGTCATGTCTAGCTTCATCACATCCTGGGCCCTATATTTAAACTTTCCTTTCAGGAATACTATCTCAGACATGATCATATTATTATACTTTCACACTAAAGATGCCACCTGTATCTCATCAGACTACTCAACTAGAGAGAGTAACCCCAAAAGCCAGTGAATGGTAGGATGGAGGGAATATAGGGATATAATATATCCCTTTAGCCCAGTACTTCAAAAAAAAATTAATCATGTTTAAGCAATATTCCTCCACTTTAGTGGATCATCACATTAAGTCTTGGCAAAAAACTGTCAGAACAGAGATAATCAAAAAGCACAATAAATATTCCATGAAAACACAATAATCCAAAGAGAACCATCTTCAAGATACCTATCAAACACTATTAAAATTTCTTAAGCAACTTTCAAAAATGACACCAGTTTCTCTCATCAAGATATTTATATTTGCCGATCTATAAAATGAACAAGCTGGACAGGCTTCCTTCCCTGCTTGAAAATGTTAGGTACAAGTTTGAAATTTCCAAAAAAAATCCCCACCTCCAAGTTTCTGCCACAAGATTCCTCAATTCATTGTTGATTAACTGAGTTCCCTTTTCACTGTCTACACAAGTTCCACTGAAAAAAAAGGCCAATTTTTTTTTTTCCTGAAGGGAACACCATTCTCTGGTTTCCCCCACTGCAATTTACACACAAAAGTTTAAGTAAACAAATAAATTCTGTCCTATGTAATTTCCAGAAATAAACTATAAGTTTATTAAAGAAATACTTTGTGCCAATTATTGAACCAAGCACTGGTAATACCTAAAGAGGCAAAAAACAGTTCCTACCCTCAAGGAACTTAATCTAATGTAGGGATGAGAGGGGGAGAAAACTGAACATAAATAAAAAGCAAGCTTTATACAGGATAAATAAGAAATCATCAACAGAGTGAAGGTATTAGAATTAAAAGAAGTTAGGCAAGGTTTCCTGTAGAAGGCAGGGATTTTAGCTGGGGCTTAAAGGAAGCCAGAAAAAAAAAAGCATCAAGGTGAAAGAGAGAGAACTTAGGGTAGGGGTGTGGTGAGGAGAGAGACAAGAGGATGAGGGTGAAGTATTTTTTTTTTCTTCCTCTGTAAGGTGTAATAACATTTAGTGGGAGTGGGAGTGGTGGTGGTAGTGGAGGAGGGGGGTGCGAGTACCTCTAGGGCTCTAGGTTAAGAAGGGTTGTTTAAATAAATGCCCAACAGAATACTTTGAATTTAATCCTAGAGGCAATAGCAGCCTAGATTTGTTAAGTAGGGGAAAGTGACATAATTGTAAAATTACTTTCCTGGTTTAATAGTGGAAGGATAGGAACCTGTGAGACTTGAGGTAGGGAGACTCCACCTTCCCACCACCTCCTCCCCCAGAATACTGCAGTAGTCCAAATAGGAGGTGATGAGGGTCTGCATCAGAGGGACAGGAATGTCAGAAGAAAATGGGTGCTTGCCATCTAGGGGAGGGGGTGGAGGGAGGGAGGGAAAAAAAAAATCGGAACAGAAATGAGTGTCAATATAAAGTAATTTTTAAATAAAAATTAAAAAAAAAAAAAAAAAAAAGAAAATGGGGCATATGTGAGATGTTGGCAAGGGGAAATACATAGGCCTTGGTAGGAGGCAGAAAGGTGGTGAGGAATCCAGGATGACTTAAATGAACCTCAGGGAATGAGAGGAATGGTGTAGTCCCCTCCACCAACAGGAGAGAAAAGGGGAATGGGGAATGGTGTGAAGAAAAGGTCTACTGCTTATCCAGGATGTCTGAGACGCCCAGAGATAGGTCAGCACTTGAGAGGCTAGATCAAGAAAAGGTAGATTTGAGAGCCATCAGCATATAGTTGAGAAATAGCCCCAATAATCCTCCTTATTGGGGTTTTAATGAAATACCCAATATCTCTTCAATTCCAGCCAATATAGGTTAAAAAACTATTTGGTCTCTCAAAGAGATTTCTTTGCCTTTTGATTTTATGGGCCCTTCCTGACAAACTTAACTGGCCTTAAAATGTATTCTTTTCTCTCTCCTACCCAGTGAAATGGAGACCCTGTTCCTAGTCTGATTTCCTATCTGGCCGTTTTTCCTGCCCTTGCAGTTCCTCTCATTGTCTAGCCTACTCTCCTCAGTGCACTGGCAGCTCCAGATTTCCAGACCAAAGGCTCTACAGGAGCTCAGCTCAGGTCATCCATCGTCACTCTCCTTAACAATGTTTTCCTAGGTATTCACAATATCCATTTGCCAGTTTAAAAAAAAAAAAAAATCCAGTTTTTTTAAGACATCTATTTAAGATCTTCACTATTTTAGAAAGGATTTTCTATCCAATAAACCACAATTTTAAGCAGCTGCTATAATGACACACTCAAAGATATTCATTGATTTATTGAATTTGAAATTTTTCAATTGCAGTTATTGGGAGAAAAAAAAAACATTCCAATGATGGAGTATCATACCATGTTTGTGAGTGCACAGAAATGGGAGTCATGCCAACTCAAAAAATAGTTTAGTAGTTTAATCATCAAAAGTGGGCTAGATAGAAATGCAACAGGAGGATCAAAAAAAAAAAAAAAGTTGATGCTGCTTCAATTCTACTCAGACAGGAGATGAGTCAATGATCTAATAAGGGTTTTCTATCATTGATATCTATGATTCACTCTGCCTCCCATGGAATGTTTTTTTTGCTCAGGGAAGAGGCCTCAGTGAGAAAAACAACTCTGCAGTGAATCATCTACAGAGCTCAGATCTAGCCAAAGGCTGCTAATAGATAGCAACTACTCCTGCTACAATAAGCAGTGTCTACAATAAGACACTTTCTCCTTTGGTTGTACCAACCAAATTCTCATCTGTGTAATCACTTGAAGTGAATGACAAAACGAGAAAAAGGGTCTAAAAATTATGCTCTGAAGAAAACTGTGCATGTGCTTGCACAGCCATCCAATACTCAACAAATATAAAATCTCTAAGATTGGAGAATGGATTAATTTCTCTCAAATACATAAAAGATTATAAAGATCATAATGGGAAAAAGAGAATCTTGAGAATTGGAATGCATCAGGCTAATTAAGTAATAATAGCACTGCATGTTCATGGAGACAACTGACCTTAAGTTGGCTAAAAAAATAAGCAAACCCCACTCTAAATTTAGGCTGAATTAATAGAAGCACATTATTTAAAACAAAGGAAAACAGTCTCACTGTAGGGTGCAAGTCAAGTCTTATCTACACCATGTTTTAAGAGAGGAACCCTTAAGTGCCCTTATGGATACTGAGAGACAGAATGAAGAGCTATCATATTCTACTAGGTATATATGCCAAAAGGATCAAAGACAAAAGGACAAAAACAATTGTACAGTAGCTTTCTATTCTATCAAAGACTTGGGTCTAAGAGGTGAGTGCCCACAAATTGGAGACTTGCAGAACAAAGCTTGGAATATGAATATAGTGTAGTTTTATTATCCTACAACAAAGTGAAACCTCACAAGAAATGATGCAAAGTGAAATAAGCAGAACACCTCAGATAATGACTACAATATTATAAAGGAAAACACCTTTGAAAGACTTTCCAAATGCTAGTTGATGGATGCAATGGACCAACAACAACTTTGGCATGAAATTATTTGTTTTTGTTTTTGACACAGGTATTCATTTCTAAAATGAAATACTTAAAAAAAAAAGGTAACCTTAAAAAATTTCAAGTATGACCTATTTAGTTCAAAATTTTTGGAGACATGTGTATACTTTTTTAAGGTATGCAAAGTACTTTAAATAGTTATTAAAATCTGAGTCTTACAAGGTGGTATATTAAGTACTGTATATATTATTCCCATTTTACAAATAAAGAAATTGAGACTGGAGGGGTTGACAGCTATTGTAATTGAGTTGTTCCTGACTCCAAGATATACACTCTATTCACCAAATTAAAATTTAATCTTTTAAAATTTTAATCTTTAGTGCACAATTTGTGGAAGTCCAACAATAAAAATAAATCATTTAAGTTTCTTTAAAAAAAAAAAAAAAAAAAAAAAAAGCTCATTCTAAAAGAAGTAAATTTCTAACTTTCAAATATAACCAAGGCTTAACACAATGCCTGGCACATAGGAAGTGCTTACTGATTCATTCTACACTATTTCTCTTCCAAAATTCACTCCTTTAAGTCTCCCACCTTCTCTTGTCCACCCTTGATACATTTTCCCAAACAAGTCTGGACATATCATTAATCCTTCTGAAACTTTTGACTCTATACTTTCAGGAGGAAAACATACATAACTCCTTTGGTCCCTAGCATTTAAGGTTCCTCTACAACCTTGTTCCAACTTACTTTGCAGCCTAATTTCCCAAGATTCTGCATCCCTATCCAATTGGACTCCAAGCTGCCACCTGACCCTCTGCACATTCTGGCAGACTGCCAAAGTCTCAGAATCTTTTCCTATCTCTATCAAAATCCTCTTCAAAGTTTCACAAAGTGTTACCTCTCCCAGAATAACCCTTTCTTAATCCTCCAGCTGAAACCATCCTCAGCTTCACTTTTCCCTCAGAGCTTTTTGTCTATAGAAGTCTTCTTTGCCTCTATTACCTTATCTCCAATTTTACTTCTTCTAGGTACATAATGATAAGCCTCTTAGAAGCCATCTCCTTGGGGAAGGCACTGTCCATGCTGATTCACATATTCCCAATGTCCTGCACAGAATGCTATATTTGTTGAAAGGATCAAAATAAAATTCTCCCTCCTTTCCAACTTGCAAGGACAGCACCGGACTTCCCTATCCCGATGTAGATCCTTCATTCTCACACCACTTAGCCACATATTTGGTCTGTCCCCTTCTCTCCATTCCCAGATCTCTTCAATTGTCATCAGCGTTCTACAAAAATGGTTATCCTCTCTCAAATTGTTTGCCTCCTCCAATCATTTACCTGTAGCTGCCAAAGTAGTTTTTCTTCAGCATGTCTAACCACATTACGCCTCTAATCAATAAACAATAGTGTCTCCCTATTCTAAGGCAAAACATGAATTCTGTTTGTCTCTGAGAGACAGAAAGGAACAAGTAAGCCATTTACTATGTCCAAGGTAGTGTGCCAAACAAGACATCACAATAAAATAACCTGACTCCTTCCTACCTTTTCAATCCCCTTACACTTCACTCTCTTCCATGTATTTCCCTCCAATATTACCTTCCTTTCACCCACTGATGACATGGGAATGTATCAGTGGTCCATGAAGAACAATTTCTGAAGCTTTTGACTCAGACTCTGTTAACATGATAAAGGCTATGAACCCTCTGAAAGAATGTTTTTAAATTTATAAGAAAATATAAAGAATTACCAAAAAATTATGTTGAAATATTTTAAAAGTTCACGGATCTCATGAAAATAAGGCACAAAGAGACCTTGATGGGGGGGGGGGGGGGAAGGCTACCTCCTCTGAAAGCAGGGTAAGAAGGGATGAGGGTATTTGGAGATCTCAGAGAGGTGGTATAGGGAGGAGAGTGCCTGGCAATAGTATTTCAGTTTCTTCAAGCAACAGTCATGTCTAAGTCATCAATTAATGACTCCGATTAGCTTCTTCAGTCAGTTTAGAATGGGTTTTTAACCTTTAATGTGATAGATAGAGAAGAGGATTTAAACATACTAGTCAGGTAGAATGAGGAATCTCTAATCAACAACACTTAAGAGACTGGAGACAGGAAAGGCTAGCACGATAAACTCACTGAGGAGACAGTAGATCAGTTATCAATAGACTTGGAAAAGTCACGTTACATGGAAATAGTGAAGAATCCAGGCCAAGCAAATCAATTCATTTTCAGGCAAGTCTTATTTTAAGGAGTTGACAAAATGCACTACAGACAAGGGCTAGAAATGAAAATTTGGGTTTCATTTGCTTAGAGATAACCATGTAAATGCACAGGACTTCAGAAGGCAGGAAAAGACAAATATACAACTAAAATCAAACTGACTGGAGAAGGCAAGAAGGGCCCTGCAGAGAAAAAAACAAAGTGGAAAATATCACAGAAGAAGTCAAAAGGAGTATCTATTTTAATTTTCTTTAGTGACAAAGGCAGCAAAGAGGTGCAGAAAAATTAAGAGAACACTACTGGGTTTGTATAACAGGAAGCACTGGTCACTTGGGCATGATGAGTTTCCAAGGAGGCCTGGTTAGATAAGCACTCTCCCACAGTTCTGGGTCTTCAACAGACTGCAAAGTCCATGTGCTGCAGCAGTAAGAAAATTATACAACGGCCAAGTAAGCAAATCCAATTTACATAAAGGGGCTTTGCTGCCAGCAATGTAGAAGCGACAGTCCCTCTTACTGGGCCCCTGTCACAGGGTGAAAGTCACTGATCACCTAAAGAGGCAAGCAGGAAGGGAAAGTTCCAGAATCTACCATCCTGAGAATAATTTGAACCACTGAGGAAAGTTTAGCAAGAAGAGATCTGGCAGATTGGTTAATGTCTTTCCTACGGAAGGATTGGACTTTCCTCACATAGAAACAAGAACAGTGAGTCTAAATTGCAAGAAGGTAAATTTAGGCTCCATACTATTTAAACATAATCCAAGAATGGGATAGGCTAACCAAGATGGGAATCAGTTCCTGCTCACTGGATGCATTCAAGCTTGCACAGGAGATCCATTTCTTGACACCCAGGGAGGTTTCCTTTTCAGGTATAAGCTAGACGAGATGACCATTGAAATCCTTTCCATCTCTAAAATCCTGGTGGGGAGATGAAAAGTATAGATTATACCTTTCAGGCAAGCTAAGCTATGAATGAGAATAGAAAAAGTACATCAGATAAAGTAGGGGTGGAGACAAGTAGTGGTTTGTTTGGCTTTCAAAACTAGAGAGCTAGACATACCTTAAAAGGAGAAGTAGATAATTGTCTTTAAAAAAAGGAAGGCAAGAACTTGTTCAGTAGGTAGACAAAGTCAGTGATGACCTATTCCAATGCCCATTTCAGAAAGACAAATGACTTACCTAAAGGTTACATTACTAAGACCCAAGGCCAGTATTCTTTTACCACTAAATTTGCCTTAGCACATTCAACTGATTTATTATTCTCAACACATCAGCTCTCATGGATTTAATTACTGTCTCTATGTTAATGATTCTCAAAACTTTATCCTGTCTCAAACTCTCTAGCAATTATTGATTAACACAAAATTATGTCATCCAGTCCTTGAAAGCACTAAATTTGGGGCATGTGATATTTAAATAAAATAAATACCAAGAAAAATAAATAAAATATTTTGACACTAACTTCTAAGTCCCAATTTTCACAATTTAATTTTACTTCTTTAAATTTATTATTGGCCACCAAAAGAAGTCAAGAGTTAATTTGTATTTCAGTAAGAGTAAACCCATTTGAGCTCTGATTAAGGAGGGCACTCATAAAAATGGAGGTCAGCATCAGAAAATATTTTCTGAGTCACAGGGAGAGATTACTCACCATGCTCTATTCAACACAGCACGGTAAGGACACAACTGCTCACCATGTATTCATTAGAAAATCATGGCCTTTCCCTCAGAAGGAAGCAGAAGGCGGGTGGGGGAAAAGTCATACTTTCAGTTTTGTGTATAAATCAGTGGGAGGCTGTATCTGAAACACCCTTACATCCCCTCCCACAGCCTTAATTAGTTTTGAAGGGAAATATATGTTTTACATCATCTTCTTAGATTCTTTCCAAATCCTGACAAGCATATGTATGTCAGCCAATCAGAAAGTTGTTTTAAATTGATTTAAATAGGTTAGGGCTCCTATCTTAGAAATGGCCCTAGCACTGTTTTAAGAGAGGAAGGGAAAAGGAGGGCGGAAGAATGTCATCAGCCTAAAGAATAGTAGGATAAACTGATTATGAAATTTGACTATCCATTTAACATGAGAGAAGTTGTTTTGTCTTTCTCTCCTGTGAACTGAAATCTCCATTTTCTAGGGAGGAACCTGTCCAGAGTTTGGAATGAGAAATGGAAGAAACTTGGAAGTCCATCCAGTCTATCTTTACAGATAACAAGAAATTGAGTCCCAGAAAAGACTTACCTAACTGCTAAGCAAGTTAATAGCAAAGAAAAACCTAAATCCAAATATGGATAACCATGTTTTGTTTCTTCCTAAAAATTAAAGCAAGCTAAATCTGTCTTAATTCAAATTATTAATTCCATCAAAACATTTCAAAAATCACTCATTTTCTTCAACTTGGTGCTCACATGCTCACAAAACAACTTCATGAGATTAGCATTCACAAAATAAAATTTTCCTTAAGCTCAGCCATTTGTCTTCCAAAATGCTTTAATTCTCAAAAGCAGTTACCCAAATTGCAACAGACAAGCCTAAAAAATGCAAAAGGTGCCACTTTTGGTTAAGATTTGTTAAATACAATCTCCTGAACCCAACAATGTATTTGGGGAAAAGAAGAGCATATACAAAATCACATTATCTCTTGTGTTCTCCTACCACTCAGAAATACAAAGTGAATATGCAGTGAAACTAAGAAATGTTTTGCTGACGTCAAACAGCTCTGGAAAGACGGCAACACATGAGTAGCCCACTTCTGCCAAATGAAGCCCGGGCCAGGGAGGGAAAAGTCTGTAGTTCAGGGCTGTCCAACATTAGAAAGCCAGAGGACTGCAGTGTTCAAAGGAGTTCTTCCTAACCCAGGAAGCCAAAAAGCCATCGATTGCACCACAGTTAAGTTGCAAATAACCTTTTCCCTTCACAACATAAAAAAAGACATATGGTCTCTTCAACCAAGCTTCTGGACAAAAAAAATTTCACTGACTCCAGATGACATTTCATTTTTGTAAAAGTGAAACCCAGCAAGGCAAATTCAAATAACAGAATATTTCTTAAATTTATAAATTAATCAAATAGATTCCTCCCCCCCCCAAAAAAAAACCCTCTCAAAATGAATTACAAACATAAAGAACAGCATTAACATTTTTAAAAATACCACCTATTTTATCTTTTTAAAAAGGCAACTGACCACAACTAGTATGCACCTGAAAGTAACTAGTACTATTTCCTGGGAAACATCTGTCTATAATCTTGTAAGATTAGGTGACAATGTTAAAAAAGCTTTTCTTCTTATACTGCCAACAGAAAAATTTCCCCTCCCCCTCTGTCTATACTGTATACACAGACCCAAACACACCCAGAGCTGCCCTACAGGAAAAGCTGCATTAACTGCTTGAGTGCTGGAAGGCTCAACATCTCTCTGGAAACAGAATGAACAAAAATAGAAAGTCCTGGTATTAGCAGAGCTTTGGGAAACCACAGCCCCACAGATGTAGCTGCACCTAAGAATCCTCAGCCAAAAGCAAATGTTAGCCAGTTCTACACAGATCCAAAGCAGGATCTTCCAAAAATTCATACATATATACAATTCCAAAAGAGGAATGGCCTATCGGGTATTTTTTTAGATCAAGCTCCAACATGTTAGATTCTATCAGTCATCTCCACCTGAGCCCCCCTCTCCCAGTTTCAAAGTAAAATGTCACCAAAAATAGATATCATTTGTTGCTATTTTACTTTCTACAATACGCTCAATAACATAAAGAAATATTTCCAAGTCAAGGGTAAAGGAGTATTGTACCAACCACTGTAGTGGGTTTTTATCAAGTGTGTGAGCCATTTGTAAATTTCCATTTGGTGAAAGAAAGCCTTTTCTAGTTTAAATGTAGATGCAGTCCAGTTATGGGGGGGTGGGAAGTGGGAGAGGTCATTAAGCAGCTCCTACAATTCACAAGGAGACAACACAAAACTCTTCTAAAATATAATAAAACAAAATAAAATGAAGAAAGCCTGTTTACCTTAAAGAACAATCTGTAAGCTATAATACAACCGATTAAAAACAAGAACCATCTTAAATTCATCCAACTGGAAGATAAAATAGAGCTTTTATATAATGAATATTAAACAGAAATACTGGTAGGTGGAGCAGACATTGGGGAAAAAAGTCTTGCGCATAAACACTGCTCTATTTCCCAAGAGAATGGGGGCAGGAGAAAAACACTTAAGAGGCATGCACTGATGGACTGACTGCCCCCAAGAACCCACTACTCTCAATATTGACCTCCATTGCCGACTACTCTGAATATTGACACAAAGGCAACATCTTAGAAAGTTCAAAAACCCACATTTCAGCTGTGGAAAATTGTGAGCTCTTCGAGGAAAAAAAAAAAATTTTTTTTTAACTTTTCCCCCTTTCATTAGTCACATCTTCTCTCCATCCTCCTCCCCAACCCTGTGCTTAACTGTCAAGGCTGATGAGCCATCTTAGAAACCAAATTCCCCTATTGCTTCTGCATTTTTCTTTTTTAAAAAAGGAATCATGCCCACATGACTGAAGGGGAGGGGGGAGAGGAGGAGCAGAAAAGCAAGGGGGAAAATTATAAAAATAACTTCAACTGCCCAATTTCCCAGGCTGCCTGGGCTGCTGGGTACTTGGTGTGACTGATGAGAGTGCGGTGCCCTGTCACTGGCCGCCCACCTCCACCCCCATGACTTTCCGCAGGGAGAGGACTAGCCAAACGCCCAAGTAACCCCACCAACAACGGGGTGGGGGGTGGGGGGCAGAGCAATGCTGGGAGAGAGCTCCTGGATTAGCCTGGAGCCTGGGGGTTGCGAGTTTGGGACCAGGGAGGGGAAGTGGTAGGGGTAGTGGTGGGAAATATTCTGGTCGTGGAAGACGGGCAGGGGTGGCGTGGGGGGGCCACTTGCCTGGGACGAGGTAGAAACTGTTGAGTGTCTAGGGAATTGGGAGGGGGGAGCGAGGGGCCCGAAGCAGGTAAAAAGCAGGGGAGGAATTAGGAAGAAAAGGGGTGCCGAAGAACAGTCATAAGGTGGAGAGGTGCATGCATGGAATTGTGGAAAAATCCAAAGGGAAAAATGAGTGGTAACCCCGTAAAGGGCGTCCCGGAACCGAAGGCTTTTTTTTTTTTTTTTTTTGGGGGGGGGATTCAGGAGGGGAATATCCAGAATTGAAATGGGAGGGAGAGCCATGAACGGGCAATTAAAGAGTAGGAGCTTAGAGAGGTCAACCCAGAAGGTTGACTTAGCACAGTGCCTGGCACATAGCAGGCACTTAATAAATATCCCCAGATCGATTGATTCAATGGAACCGAAGGGGTTTGCAGAGCCTTCTGAGAGGGGTACTGTGAGCCAAGCGGTCTGGCCAGAAGTTTTGTTGCGGGGGGGAATTGGGGAACTGAAGAGAGGTGCTCAAGGGCATGCGGGTGGTAGCGCAGGCAGCTTGGCAGGAGCCTGGAAATTGTGAGAGGGGCCATGGGGAGTTTGGAAGCAAAGTGCAGGAAGGCTGGCTGCGGGGCACAGCAGGGGAGCCCACGGCACGGGCTTGGCAGAAAGCGTGCAACTTTGGGGAGGAGAGGGTGGTCCCGGAGCTTGGAGGGGGGTCTCGGAGAGGAGGAAGGAGCAGCCCCCGAGTCCGGAGTCTGAGAACGCACAGAGGGGTGCCTGGAGACAGACTAGTGGGGAAGGGGTAGCGCGGGCCGGGTGGGGAGGGGGGTGCCCCCAGGCTTGGGACGAAAGGCCCCGCGGGGTCGGAGGAGGGACAAGCTCGTAAAAGCACACGCAGGGCACAGCGAGGCCGGGACGCGGATACTCACATAGACCGGCAGGGGCCACGGGTACACGGCGGGCTCGGCTCCCACGGGCGACTTGAGCCTCAATTCCAGCTTCTCACCCATGATCGCGAGCGCGGCCGCCGCTGCACCATACTAATGGGCGCGGGCGCGGGCGCGGGGCGGGCGCAGCAGGGCCGGCGGGCGGGCGACCGCGGGGACGGTTGGCCGAGGGAGGGCGGCTGGGGGCGGGCGGGCAACGAGGGAGGAGGGGCGCGAGGGGGGGGGCGGAGGCCCGGGAGTCACGACCGGCGGCGGCGGCGGCGGCAGCGGCGACGGCGGCGGAAGCGGCAGCGGGGCTACAGGCTCTCTCCTTCCCTCCCTCGCTCCTTCCCCGGCTGGCTCGCTGGCTCTTTTGTAGTTACAGCCCCCGGGTCTCCAGCGCCGCCGCCATCTTGGGCCGGCGTGAGGCGAGCACAATGAGCCAGGGGCTGGGCGAAACCACTCCTCCGACGCGAAGGGGCGGGGCCGAGCGGCACGCACGGCCCCAGAGGCCCGCCCTCCCTCCGCCGCTCTCTCCTCCCCCGCCCCCTTAGGTTCTCCCTTCCTGTCCTCAGCTGCCCTCCCCCCTCCCTTCCCGCGGCCAGCCGGGGGATGCCTGCACGAGCTGCAGAGCTACCCCTCTGCCTCGGCCTCTGGCAAAAGATGGGGGCGGGGGGTGAAATCACGACGCTCCCTCCTGCTGGGACTTGAAAGCCGTCCTCCTTTTCCAAATGGGGAAACTGAGGCCATGGGGTGGGAAGTGACTTGTTCAAGGCCTCCAAGGCAGCAGGAGCAAGATTCAAACCCTAATGTTCTCGGGCGAATGGCCCTGAATCCAGAGGGTCTGCAGGCCCAAGCAAGAGGAGACTAGGAGGAGCCCGATTGAGGATGCAGAGGGCAACCCCTGCCTTGTGCTTCTTGGATCCCTGCGGGGGCGGGAAGAGAGGCGGAGCAGTTCAGAGGAAGATGCAATCTTGGGGTATCCATCAGAAATTTTATTTCCTTACCCACTGCCATCTAAGCTATGGGGGGAGGTGAGAGCTGAGTCAGTGCCTATCTTCCCCTTAGGGGAGGGGGCTCCGGCAAGATTTGTGGGTTTAACCAAAGGTTTTGTCAGATTTTAAGTCTGAGGAACCTGATAAGGTCAAAGATGGGTGACTCAGAGTGGAGGTACTATAGTGTAATGGGGAAAAATACTGGCTTGGCAGGAGGGAAACTTGGTTTCTAATGTCTGTGCTGGTCGATGAATGGCTAGGTGACTTGCAATGAAATCATGATCCTCGGGAACCCAGTTTCCTCATAAATAAAACGGGAGAAGCACTGTTTTTCTGTTCTCATTCCCATACGTGACACTTAATAAACATTTATCAAATTTGATTCAGTTGATGAAATGAGGCTAGATTTTAAGATATCTTACCCCTTCAGTTAAATATTTAGGGTTCTTTTTATGTGCCAAATGCTGAACATTTTAACCTAGTTTGTATATTTTGGGGAAGAGGGTTTGGGTAGGTCACATCAGGGAAAATGGAAAAATTCATTTACTTCATGATTTTGGTCCTGATGCAGGACATTAATTACGTTCCTTTCTAAGTCTCTTGCCTCTCACTCAGTAAATCCTGCTGTGGGAATCTTAGAGATAAGAAGAGATCATAGGATTTATAGTTGGAAGAAGATCTTTATAAAGACCATCTGGTCCAACCTCATCATTTTACTGGTCAGAAAATTGAGGCCCAGAAATGAGATGTGTCCTACCTAAAGTCAGAGGAGGATTAAGCTTCGGATTCTCTTCATATCTGATGTGTGCTCTGATGCTATCTCTTCGTGACTTTAAAAGACCATCTAGTCCACTGCCTTACCCCATGGAAGAATTCCCCATAAAACACCCCTGACAGGGCCATCAACCCTCTATTTAACATGTTTATGGGAAGCTCACTGCCCAGTTAAGCAAGTAGTTATAGGATTGAACATCTATAATTGTTAGGACTCTCCTCTATATTCCAGTTTTCTATCACATTCAATTTTACCCAGAGTCATACGGAAGGCAGGGCATAGTATCAGGGTTAAAAGATGCTGATTACAATGATAAATGCTCTTTCAATAGTGTAGAAATGACCAAATAGCACCTGATAGAAAGAATTATTAGTTACAGAAAAGTTATCAACTGAATGACTGGGAAAGCTCCATCCCTAATGGATCTGTCTCATCAGATCTAATTCACCAACAGCAACCTTAACCCAAATATCCCAGGAATCCTACCTATCTTCCTACCATACCGTTCCCCACCCAACTGACAGCATGTTTTATACCTTTTGTCTTTATGGAGGTTTATGAAATTTGCCTCTAACGTAAAAATTTCTGCTTAGAACTTTGTTTCCATCATTGGTCCAAATTTTGCCTTATGGAGGGCCAAAGTCTTTGATAACCTACACTACATAGGCTGGGTGACCAGCATCTGTTCAGCAAGTCTGGCTGAGCCCAAGGAATTTCCTGAAGGCCTTAAAGGCAGCAGCTTTATAGTAGTGTCCATTAGCCAGCAGAATGAAGCAGGATTACATAATAGGGCCAGTCTGAGGCCATCTATTTTAAGCAGTCATCCTCAAGCCTGTAACGGTAGACCAGGAAGCTAGTGTCAAGCTCTGTGTCCTAGGAAAACCTTTTGATAACCCAGGCTCAAAATATCTATTCCTAAAGTCCTTCTCCAGGCTGTTTATGCCACTGTAGCCCTATTAAGATGTATATGTACTGAAATTTCTACATATCAGACAGGAGAGGAAAGATTATAAAAATCATAAAAACTGCAGCAATTGTTATTGTTTTTGTTGCAGCAATTAGGAGATCTCAATGTACCCTTCTATCTCTGTCTAGGGAATTTAAATTGATTCATGATACAACCTAAGCATTTTGAAGCTTCAGAGTTTGTCATCTGCAAAATGAAAAGCAAACTTAAAGTAGTTAGTGATTACTATTCTGGGGTTGCAGTCATCAAGATATGAGTTCAAGTCTCATCACTAGTCTATGGATTCACTTAACATTTCTATATCGATGTTTTTCTAATATCTCCTCAGGTCTAACCTTTTTGCAATTTCCAGCTGCCTATTAGATCCATTGAGAGCTTAACCTCAATACATGCAGAAGTGATTTCTAGCTTTCCTCCAAAACCATTCTCCCTTCCAAACTTTCCTGTCAGGATCAAGAGTACCGACAATTTCCTAGTTTCTCAGATTTCCAACTTAAGTGTCATCTTCAACTCTTTACTAGAACTCATCCGCGGCAATCCCCATTCTAATCTGATACCAAAGCCTTTCAGTTTCACCTTTACACTCACTTCTACACCTTTTCACCTCACTTCTCTGCCTGGGCTACCCTTCTCATCACCCAATGCTTGGACCATTGCAATAACCTGCTGATGGGTTGGTCTGGATCTCCCTCCACTTAGCTGTCAAAGTGATCTTCCTAAAGTTCAGGTCTGACCATGTCATTCCTTATTCAACAAATTCAAGTGATTCCCTTGAAACTAAGATCTAGAGTAAAAAGTTGCCCATTCTTCTTACACCTCTCTTCCATCTTCTTATATGTATTGTTCGATCCAATACCCTAGTCTTTTTGCTATTTCCTCAAATAAGACACTCCAACTTTCTTCTGCAGGAATTTTCCCTGGCTGACCCCCATGACTAGAATTCTCACCTTCCTACATCCCTAGCTTCTGGCTTCCCTGCCTCCTTCAAGTCTCAGCTAAAGTCCCACATTCTACAAAAAGCCTTTCTCAGTCCTCCTTAATTTTAGTGCCTTCCCTCTATGAACACTTTCAATTTACTCTTTATGTACCTTATGTATACAGTTGTTTGCATATTGTCTTCCCCATTAGATTATGAGCTCCTCAAGCTCTGGGACTGTATTTTATTTTTCTTTGTATTCTCAGAGCTTAGCATAGTAGCTGGCACATAGTAGATTGTTAATAAATATTTACTGACTGACCAGTTATGAACCTAGGCAAGTCATTATGTGCCTCAGAGTATTCCTAAGAAGTAAATCAGGGGCAGCTAGATGGCACAGTACGTAGTGAATCAACCTTGAAGTCAGGAGAACCTGAGTTCAAATCCAGCCTCAGATGCTTAATACTGCCTACTTGTGTGACCCTGGGCAAGTCATTTAATCCAAAATTGCCCTGGGGGGAAGTGGGGGGAGGAGAGAAGGAGAACTAAATCAAAAGTGATTGGATTCAAAACTGAATGGATTTTTTTTGGCATATATTTTTAATACTATTTTATTTTTCCAAATACATGCAAAGATAGTTTTCAACATTAATCTTTTTTTTAAATTAAAGCTTATTATTTTCAACATATATACATGGACAATTTTCAACATTCACCCTTACAAAACTTTGTGTTCTAATTTTTCCCCTCCCTTCCCCTTATCCCCTCTCTTAGAAGGCAAGTGATCCATTATCTGTTAAACATGTGCAATTCTTCTATACATATTTCCATAAATATCATGCTGCATAAGAAAAATCAGATCAAAAAGGAAAAAAAATGAGAAAGAAAACAAAATGCAAGCAAACAATAACAAGAGTGAAAATAAATGTTGTGGTTCATATTTAGTTCCCCCTGCCCTCTCTCTGGGTGCAAATGACTTTTTCATCACAAGACTATTGGAACTGGCCTGAACCATTTAATTGTTGAGAGAGCCATGTCCATCAGAATTGATCATCATATAATCTTGCTTTTGTCGGGTATAACGATCTCCTTTCTGGTTCTGCTCTTTTCACTTAGCATCAGTTCATGTAAGTCTCTCCAAGCTTCTCTGAAATCATCCCAGTGATCATTTCTTATAGAACAATAATATTCCATAATATTCATATGCTATAACTTATTCAGCCATCCCTCAACTGATGGACTTCCACTCAGTTTCCAGTTTCTTGCCACTACAAAAAGGGCTGCCACAAACATTTTTGCACATGTGGGTCCCTTTACCTCCTTTATAATCTCTTTAGGATACAAATTGATAGCAACACTGCTGGATCAAAGGGTATGCACAGTTTCATAGTACTTTGGGCATAGTTCCAAATTGCTTTCCAGAATGTCAATATTCACCTTTGCAAAACCTTGTGTCCCACATTTTTCTCCCTCCTTTCCCTCTCTCATATACAGCAAGCAATCCAATATAGATTAAACATATTCAGTTCTTCTAAACATAGTTTCAGATTCATCATGCTGCATGATTTCTTGTGTAGCATGATAATTGTGGAAATATGTATAGAAGAATTACACATGTTTAACATATTGGATTATTTGCCTTCTAGGAGAGAGGGTGGGAAGAAAAGAAAGAAAAAAATTTGCAACACAAGGTTTTGCAAAAGTGAATGTTGAAAATTACCTAAGCTTATGTTTAAAATAAAAAGCTTTAATCAAAAAAGGAAAAGAAAAATCAGATCAATGTGAAAAAAGGCAAGGAAACAAAAAGGTAACAATAATATGCTTTCATCCACATTCAGTCTCCATAGTTCCCTCTCTGCACATGGATGGTACTTTCCATCCCATTTATTGGAATTGCCTTGAAGACCATTGTTGAGAAGAGCTAAATCCATCACAGTTGATTATCACATAATTTTGTTACTGTATATAGTGTTCTCCTGGTTCTGCTTATTTCACTCAGCATTGTTCATGTAAGTCTTTCCAGACTTTTTTGAAATCAGCCTGCTCATCATTTCTTATAGAATAATATTCCTTTACATTTATATACTATAACTTAGTGAATGCATTTTCAATAAGTAGAATTCACTCAAAATCAGATAATAAAAAAAATTTTTGTGGTTGCTACTCAGTTGTTTCACTCACGATCAACCCTTTATTACCCCATTTGGAGTTTTCTTGGCAAAGATCCTGGAGAAGTTTGCTTTTTCCTTCTACAAACAGGGTTAAGTGAATATCTGAATCTGGATTTGAACTCAGGAAGATGAATCTTCCTAATGACAAGGCCAGTGCAGCGTATTTGCTGAAAAGGAGAATGTTCATCCAGATGTTTCAGAGAATCATAAATTTAGAATTGGAATGATCCTTAAAGGTCATGGAATCTAACTGTCTCCTTTTAGAGATGAAGAACTTATATAAAAGTTATTAACTTGCTTAGGATCACACAGTGAAAATTAGTGACTTACCTAGGATCACACAGTAAATATCCAAAGAAAGATTAAAACCCAGGGCTTCCTGACTCCAGGTCCAGTGCTCCAAAATTTCTAAAAAGTTAAACCAGAAAGCAGGCTTGTAGTTAACACCTCTATTTAATAACCAGTTCTTGGGGGGAGAGGAGATGAGCCCACTGCACATTTTTAGATTTAATCTGCATTTTTAACATTTTCTCCCATCACTTTCTTAAGTCTAAACAATCAACATAACAATAAATATATCCCTGATTTGAAACATTTCCCAATTTCTGAGGTTTAAAATTTAACACAAAACTTTTAACAATAGGCTCCTTGGACCTGATTAAAGCTGTCCTTCATTTACACCCCTATCTAGAAGAGACCTTAAAGATCATCTTGTCCAGTAGTTTCCAAACATATTACATTTATACTCCTCTCTTAATTAAAAAAAAAAAATCGTACTTCCCTCATATTTTTCATAAAATAATCTGTGAATAATTTACTTAAAGTTATATGTTATTCAGATATCATAACTTTTACAATGCAAAAATAATAAAATGGGGGAATATTTCTTGATTAAAAATACTTTGCAAACCATGTATTCATAACAAAATAATCATAATTGCATTGATAATTTGACTAATTGAAAATTTATTAGTGATTTAATTACTAATCAATTCATTACAGTAATATGTGGGCTTGCTGGGGGGGAGGGGGGTTTGTGTAAAGTATTTTAGTATTAGTGATACTGCTACTTGTAATTCTTTTTCAGCCAAGATATTTTGTCTTTATGATAACTGCAGCAAAAATGAAAACAAAAAAAACTTTTTTACACAAGATACTTCAAGGGTAATAAAATTTGTGTCTATTTGATTCAATTGAAAACTCATTAACAGACTCATACACTTGTTTCAATGTGCTATTCAATAAAAGTCTATTAATTTTTGTTCAGATGAAATCAACCCAAATATATGGTATCACTACATGGAAAGTAGGTTTCCTTTGCATTCATATTTAGAAATACTATGATCTTTAAAACAAAATGATTATTTCTTTCATTGGGGAACCATCTATTTTTTTTTTAATTTTGAAAAATTTCAAAGCTAATACTTTATAAATGTATTTTCCACAGCTTTCTCATAAAAAGAAATGACTTTACCTCTTAGGATCATTGTCACAATTTCAGGATCTTTCCTTGATTTAGAGTGCTCAGGTTTTCAAAAATAACTCCAAAATACATAAGTATTTGTCAAGAGATTTTTGCTGAACAATGAATTTTCTTTATCCTTATTTTTTTAGGTTATACATGTATATTCATTTTTTTACATATTTTCATATGAATCATGTTGAGAAGAGCAGAACAAAAGGGAAAAAACACAAGGAAAAAAATGAAAATGGTATGCTTTGATCCATATTCAATCTCCATAGTTCTCTTTCTGGATGCAGATGGCATTTTCCATCCAAAGTTTACCTTTATCCTATTAATATTGCTGAGAAAAATGGCAATTTCTTCTTTTTAGTTCTATTGCTAGGAGAAAAGTGATGTTTCACAATTTCATAGAAGTGTCCTATAGTCCTATCATCATTATACAATAGTCCTTTTCATCACACAGTTTTGCAAAGAACTTGCCTTTGAAGTGTTTTCTCTTTAAATAAAATTGGTTTCTCTTTAATAACTTTAAAGGACAATAGATTAGGAACTTTTAGAGGACATCTTAAAAAACTATACAGCCTCTATTTATATTACTTGTTATAAGTGCTTGATTGTCTGTAAAGCATACAATTCATTCCAGTTGCATAGATCACATTTTCTTTTTTAGTTTTTTTATTTTATTTTATTTTTTATTATAGCTTTTTATTTACAAGATATATGCATGGGTAATTTTACAGCATTGACAATTGCCAAACCTTTTGTTTCAATTTTTCCCCTTCTTCCCCCCACCCCTCCCTGATGGCAAGTTGACTGATACAGGTTAAATATGTTAAAGTATAAATTAAATACAATATAAATATACATGTCCAAACAGTTATTTTGCTGTGCAAAAAGAATCGGACTTTGAAATAGCATACAATTAGCCTGTGAAGGAAATAAAAAATGCAGGTGGACAAAAATAAAGGGACTGGGAATTTTGTGTAGTGGTTCATAGTCATCTCCCAGAGTTCTTTCCCTGGGTGTAGCTGGTTTAGTTCATTACTGCTCTACTGGAACTGATTTGGTTCATCTCATTGATGAAGAGGGCCAGGTCCATCAGAATTGATCATCATATAGTATTGTTGTTGAAGCATATAATGATCTCCTGGCCCTGCTTGTTTCACTCAGCATCAGTTCATGTAAGTCTCTCCAGGCCTTTCTGAAATCATCCTGCTGGTCGTTTCTTACAGAACAATAATATTCCATAATATTCATATACCACAATTTATTCAGTCATTCTCCAATTGATGGGCATCCACATTTTCAACTTGTGATCTTTGCCCCTGCACTGAGTGACCATCCCCCTACTCAGTCTTCATCTTCTCCTTCATCTTCCCCCAAGAGATTGGAAGATCAGGATAGGGGTTGTCATACCTTTTTTTTTTTTTTTTTTTTAAATCTCTAGGCTTAGCCCAGTGCCTGGTACAAAGTAGGCCCTTATTAAATAGTTACTGATTAAGGTGATGCAATAGAATAGAGAATAGGCCATAGAGTAAGGAAGCCCTGAGTTCAAATTCAGCCTCAAACATTTGTTGTTGTGTGACCCTGGACAAGTCATTTAACCCTAATTGCCTCCCCAAAAAAGTAATAGGCAATGAGGGCTTAAACTAAGGTTATGGTTGTGTGAATGAAGAGAAGATATATATGAGAGATGTGAAGATTATATATACAATAACATTTGGTAACATTGGATATGTTCTCTTTTATTCTCCTGACTCAGTTTCCCTAATTATCCTGACTCAGTCCTGCCTCCCTCGGTTTCCCTGCTTCTCAGTTCTGCAAAACCTCCCCTCCCTCTTTATCAGAATACTTGATAATGATAAAAAAAAAATCTTATGTTTTAGACTATCAGAATGCCTCTCCCCATCCCAAGCTATCAGAATATCAGATACAGTCTTATCAAGATGCCTCTCCCCATCTCCAGGGTTCCTCCCCCCATCATGTCATTCCCTCTCCCGAAGGTCATCCCAACCTGTCAGAGTTCCCTCTCGGACTCCACCCCTCCCTCAGTCTACCTTCTGCTTCTGAGTCAGGTGTGTATATGTCATTGAGAACTCTGATTGTTGGCTGGATTCTTGGAGATGATAGTCTCATTCAGCCCTGGGACCAAACATGGATCCATTTGATCCCAGTACATCTCTCCATTAAATAAATTATTAAATACTCTCTAATCTCTATTTTGCTCAGTTTCTCCAGCATCAGAGATATATGGAGTAAGAATGAAAAATTAGGGATGAAACCAAGGTTGCAAAGCTTGATAATTGGAAGGATGATGTTGCCCTTAATTAGGAAGTAGGAAAGAGGAAAATATTTTTCAAGAAAAGATGAGTTTTGTTGCAAATATTTTTACTTTAAGATTCCTAAAGGACATTTAATTCCCAATATCCAAAAAGCAGTTGGTGATTCAGAGAGAAGTTACAGATGGGAACATCAATTACATAAAGACAATTGAACCAGTGGAAGCTAATTTTTATAGAGAAAGAAGTAAAGAGGGCCCAGGACCAGTTCTTGAGCCCCAGTGGTGCACCTGACCAGGATGAAGATCCAACAAAGTAGACTGAGAATGGATGGTCAGATAGAACATCTTTATAGAATCACAGAATTATAGTTTTGGACCTAGAAGTTGAAAAGATACTTGATCTAGGGGAGGGGATGGAGGGAAGGGAAGAAGAAAAATTTGGAACACAAAGTTTTGCAAGGGTAAATGTTGAAAACTATCTTTGCATATATTTTGAAAATAAAAAGCTGTTATTAAAAAAAAGAAGAAAGGGAATTTGAAAATTATGTCTTTCAGCTGAAGGTCATAGACTTGCTCAAGGTCCCAGATAATAAGTTCCAAAGCTGGGTTATCTAGCTACAATAGCAAGATGGAGATGCTGGAATCAGGAATACTCAGGTCTACATTCTGCCTTAGGCCCTCTTTATCAGTGTAATCCTGGGCAAGTCACCTGACCTTTTCTAGGCTGTTTCCAAAGATGCTGACTTTACAGGAACAGGGTTGTAAAGATCAAATCAACTGAACCGTCCTTTCCCAGGGCTTCATTTGTTTTGGATTTCTTTGACTTTTCCACCAGCTTTCACCTTTTCTTGTTGTCTTCTCTTCCCCCATTAGATTGTCAGCTTTTTAAGAGCAAGAACTGCTTTCTTTTTTGGATGTGTTTCCTCAATACTTAGCCTAGTACCTGGTTCATAGTAGGTGTTTAATGAATGTTTACTATTAATTAAATCAAGTGAGAAAATACATGTAAAATATATGTACATATGTATATTTAAACATAAAATATACATAGCGCAAACTTTGAAGGATTCTATACATGTTAGCTATTATAATTATCCAGTTAACTTTCCACTAGACTACATTGCAACTAATCCCAAAACTATTCATTTTGCAACTGAAAGTCCAAAAGCATTGATGGTGGTGGAGATACAATCCCAGACTTGGTCAGTAAGACCTGAGTTTGAATTCCTCCATTCTACTTACTAGCTGTGTGATCCAACTTTTCTAAGTATAAGATTATATTCATTCTTCCCTCTCAGGCTTAAGGATCAAATGAGATAATGTATTCAAACTGCTCTGCATATCTTTTTTTTCTTCTTCTTTTTAAAAATTGCAGTTAAGGGACTTGCCCAGGATCACATAGCTAGGAAATGTTAAGGGTCTGAATCTGCATTTAAATTCAGGTCCTACTGACTCCAGAGCCATCAGGAAGACCTTGGATTGAGTCCAATTTCTGGTGATTTTTGGCTGTTTGATCATGAACAAATCACTCTTCCTGAGCCTGAGTTTTCACATCTGAGCAATGGTCATAATAACAGCACCTATTTCACAGGATTCTTATTAAGATCAAATGAGATGATGCACAGAATAGTACTTCAGAAACCTTAAGGCATTTTATGGATGTAATACTCTCTTTAAGCACCAGCTTCTTAAACTGTGGGTTGAGATCCCAGATGGAGTCTTGTAATGTGAAAATTGCAAAATTATGATTTATTATCAGTAAATGTTTGATTCATATGGATCATGATATGCCTGGATCATATAAATTTTTTTTTCAGGGGAAAAGGGATGGTCATGTGTGGAAAAATAGTTTAAGAAGACAACAACCTTCTAGATTTCAACAGGTTGCCACACACTTTTGTCACGATAGCTTATAAGGTCCTGCTGATGTATTTCCCATTAACAATCAACCAGTCCTATCTAGCAGTTTGTGACCTCCTTTGGTTGTTTGGGCCTTTTTTTGGTAAAAATACTGGAATGGTTTGCCATTTCTTTCTCCAGCTCATTTTACAGATGAGAAAACTGAGGATTACACATCCAATAAATGTCTAAGGCCAGATTGGAACTCAGGAAGATTAATTTTCTTGACTCCAGGTCTATCCACTGAACCATATAACTGCCCCTAGTAGACATTGCTAGCTTTTAGCAAAGGCATTTACCAAAGTGACATGATAAAGACAATAGTGATGTATTTGAGGTCCAACACCAAATGCCGAAATTGATGTAGGCAACAAATATGGGATTGAGGAGAGCAACTGGCACCAAGTGTTGGGGTTTGATCATGTGAAGAATTCGGTGACTTTCTTCTTTGGTAAAAATTTGTGGGGTTTTTTGTTTGTTTTGTTTTGCTTTTTTATGAGAAGAGGTTATTGAAAAAATGAAAAGGTACAATAGATACTAGAAGTGATAAATATTGTAATGCTGGAGAAACTGAGGCAGGAGAGAGATTAGAGAGTTTTAATATTTTATTAATGGGAGAGTAAGATTGACTGGACAGTTCTCTCGTCTCAGATTATCCAGTCAGACAGACATAAGTATACTGGGACCAAGGAATTCATGTTGGTCCCAGGGCTGGAGGAGTCCAGCATACAACTGCCAGCAGCCATACTCCAGCAATGAATGGAGGAACCCCAACTTCTTAAATACCTTTTTGGAGACAAAGAAGAGAAAGGGAGGGAAAGTTTTTATCAGGGAGGGGAAGCCCTAAAACCCTAAAAAATCGGGAGACAAAGAAGTAAAGATATCGTGGGTTATCTTGGAATATTCTAAAGGAATATTGTAAATCCTTGAGGACACAAAACAGTCAGGAATCTACTCTCTTATCTTGCTAATGTATAAGAGATTGAGACAGAACAGTTAAGGAAACTGAGACAAGGGAAACTTTTACAGGGAAACTGAGTCAGGACAGTTAAAGAGAACTGTGGCATAACAATATGAAACGGTATGTATGAAATGAGCATGTAGTTAGCAAGGAAAGGGATTTTAACAATTAACAATGGAAAGAATAAGTTCCCTAGTGGAACTTACAATGAACCAGAAGGAATACTCCATGAGATGGGAATATGTCATTCACTGACAAGCTAAATCCATAAGGGAGTTTAGCATCCTAAAATAGTTAAAAGAAGAGAAAGACACTCTGAGGCATGGGGGATAAATAGGAGAAAGACAGCCCAGAACCTCATCAGTAGCTACAACCTTCTTTCCTCCATAAATTTGAGGAATACTCTCCCTTTCACCCACATACCTTCCATAGAAAGAATTGGCCCAGATCCTGGGGTATCATACCTTGTGTCTTGTGGTTACAGGCATACTTTGTTTTATTATGCTTCACGGATATTATGTTTTTACAAATTGAAGGTTTGTGGCAACCTTGTGTGGAACGAGTCTATTGGCACTTTTTCCAAAAGCCTGTGCTCCCATCATGTCTTTTAGTCACCTTTTGGTAATTCTCACAATAATTCAAACTGCTTCTTTATCATTACATCTGTTATGCTGATCTGTAATCAGTGATCTTTGATGTTATTGTTGTAATTTGGGGAGATGGGGTGCCACAAATCACTCCCATAAAAGACAGAGAAATTAATTGATAAATGTTGTATCTGTCCTGACTACTCCACTAACTCATTTTCTATTCCCTGTCTCTCTCTTCCCCTCTTCTCAGACCTCACTGTTCCCTGAGACACAATAATATTGAAACCAGATCAATTAATAACTCTCCAATGGCCTCTAAGTGTTCAAGTAAAAGGAAGAGTCGATTGACATGACAAACTTCATTTTTGTCTTACTTTAAGAAATTACCAGTCATCCCAATCTTCAGCAGCCACTCTGCTAATTTGTCAGCCTCCATCAACTGACACAAGACTCCATCAACAAAAACATTGTGACTCACTGAAGGGTCAGATGAGGTTAACTTTTTTTTTTTAGTAATAAAATATTTTTTAATTGAAGCATATTACATTTTTAATACATGATGCTATTGCACACTTAATGTAGTTCTATTCACTGAGAAACCTAAAATTCATGTGCCTGGTTTTATTACCGTATTTGCTTTACCAAAATGGTCTAGAACAGAATCAAACAATATCTCTGAAGTGTGCATGTGTATTGACTGGGATTGAAGGGAAGAACCAAGAACCAATGACCCCTTCCATAAATACAAACTGTTATTGTTTATAATAATTGTCCCCAAGCCCTGGATTTTGGGATCTAAAAGTCACTTTAGGTTGATGATGAGTCTCTTATTTTATTATCTATAAAATGAGCAAGAACCAACTTCTCACCTGTGAGAATAATGACTGACCACTCTCCAGTCTTAGCTGGAATACCAATGGGAGCCCACTATATTTGGAGAGACTCCTCTTGCTGGACCATGCTAATGCTTAGGAAGTTTTTCTTTATCCTGAAATGGAAGGAGTTAGACCTGCCTGGCTTGGCCTGGCCTGGTTTGGCTTGTTCAAACCAGGAGAGGGTGGATCATCTGGCCAGCTTCCGAGCCAAGGGGAGGGATTGAAAACAGTAAATAGCTCTATAAAGCCACAGATAAAAACACAAAGCAATTTCTGGGTTGGGCCTGGTGTTGAAATTCTGGCTTCTTCAGCCACACCCACGTGGATGGGTAGCAATTCTATTCCAACAGGTATTTATTAAACAGCCCTTACTTATCTGACCCGGAAACAGGAGCTGAACTGTCAGTTCATAAGATGTCAGAATTAGAAAGGACTGACTCATTGTAGGGAGGTGGGCAGTAGGGAACAGGATGCAGAATGTCAGGAATAGAAGGGCCCTTAGGACACAGGATGTTGGATCTGGGAGGGCCCTTGGAACTTGGAAGGTCAGAGCTGGGAGGGCCCTTAGAACAGAGGAGATCAGAACTGAGAAGGACCTCAGAATAGGGGATGTAAGAGCTGGAAGGGCCCTTAAAACACAGAATGTCAGAGACACCAGGAGGTCCTTAAGAAATAGAATATCAGAGTTGGAAAGAATTTAATCCAAACCATTAATTTTACAGATGAGCTTCAGGAGAATTAAGGCACATGAGAGAATATATTCAAAGCGCTTTGAAAACTTTACCTATCTAATATAAATGCTAAGGGGAAAGAAAGAGGAGAAAGGTACATATCCAGAAAAAGGCATGGTCAAATGTTTAAGTCAGGATCCAGTTTTTTGGATTGTCAATACAATGCCCTTTCTCCTCTGCCAAATTACTTCTTTCTTGTAGTTCAAGTAAACACCTCATTAATTATTTACTGTGTGTAGAACATTGTGTTAGGCTCAAGAGGAGGGCCAAACAGCAGTTACAAAGCTCTGCCTGCCTTGTGAAGCTTACAGTGTCTCGGGATGACATATAGAAAAAAAACTGCTATGCCCATAATACAAGTAACTACCAAAAAAATTCTATTTAAGGTCCAAGTAGTAGAGATCCCTGGGAGATGGCAGTGGTGAAGAGAGACTTCAGGCAGGAAGAAGCATTTTCATTTGGCCTTAAAGTAGCTTCAGGATTTTGAAAGGTTTGGGAGGAAGAGAGGAAAAGGGGAACCAATAGGCACATTGATCTGGGCATAGAAAAGTTCCAGTGCAAAGGTACAAAGACTGGGAACCTTGGAAGGGGTTCAGGGGCTGGTGAATAGACCAGTTTGACAGGGCTATAAAATGCATGGAAGAGAGTTGAGAGATAAAAATGGAAAGGGAGGGTGGTGCCAGATTGTGGAGGCCTTGAATATCAGATCAAAGTGAATTCAATTGTATTCTACTAGGAATAGGGAAACCATTAAAGCTTTGGCCTAGAAATAACCAGATGAGGCAATTTGTTTTCCTCTGGGAGGTATTCTCTCAGCCCATACAGCTAGTTGTTCTTCTGGAAAGCAGGAGGGCCCAGTGAAAAGAGTGCCTTAGATGCTGAGTGAAAAGCGAGTAGAACCAGAACATTGTACACACAGCAACAACAAGATGATCAATTCTGATGGACATGGCTCTTTTTAATAGCGAGGTGATTCTGTCCAGTTACACTGATCTTGTGATGGGGAGAGCCATCTGCACCCAGAGCGAGGACTGTGGGGGCTGAATGTGCATCACAACATAGTATTTTCACCTTTTTTGTTGTTTGTTTGCAATTTGTCTTTCTCATTTTTTCCCTGATTTTTGTGCAGCATAATAAATATGGAAATATGTATAAAAGAATTGCACATGTTGAATGTTTAATGGATTACTTGCTATCTAGGGAGGGAATGTGGAAAAGGGAGAGAAAAAAAATTTGGAACGCAAGATTTTGTAAGGGTAAAGTTGAAAACTATTTATGCATGTGTTTCAAAAAAATAAAGCTTTATTTAAAAAAAAAAAACTTAACAGCAAAACAAAAGAGTCAGTTATTTGATAAGTATTCAATAAGCACTCGAGGCTCTCTCCCATGGCTGATCTGCACCTTTTTGTAATTTATAATATTAGAAAGTTTCCTAAAGCACTGATGGGCCTAGGGTCACCCAGCCAGTATGTATCAAAGTCAATACTTGACTAGGTAAAAGAGGCCATTATCTGCCTCATTTCTTACCTAATCTTAATCACTGATTAGGCATAGCTTCTGTCAAACTGAGCCCTGTTAAGGGCTTTTGCTTAAAAAGGGCAAGGTCTCCCACTGCATTTGGTTCCATCTCCAGTCATCCTGATCTATATCTGGCCATTGCAACCCAGATGGCTCTGGAGGATAGAGTGAGGCTGGTGACTTTGCACAGTCCTCATTCACTTAATGTTAATTAAGTTTAATTAATTAATTAAGATTAATAAATCCACTTGCTTGTCAGGCATTACCTTCCCACAGTCTTAGTTTGCGTTGGAGAACTAAGGCTGAACAATAACTAAATGCTAAGTGTTGAGAATGCAAATACAAATAGAAAGGCCTAGCCCCAGACGAGTTTATATCCTAATGGAGGAAGACTGAAAGGGAAGCTGAAAAGGCCCTGGGAGGTGATATCTAGACAAAGGTACTAGGCCTGTGGGCAAGGGAGAGAAAGTCTGAAAAGACTGAAGAGAAATGAGTCCAGGCTGATATATCCTCCATAAACAGAGGTTAGAGAAAGACAAAAGGCAATCTCTATTCTCAAAGAACTCATAATTTAATGAGGGAGGCAACATGTAAATGACTATGTATGAACAATAATAATCTAACAAATATAAAAGTACTAGATTTGGAACAGGAGGTTTTGTTGTTTGGTCATTTCAATTCGTTCCATTTTAGGGTTTTCCTAGCAGAAATACTGCGCTAATTTGCCTTTTCCTTCTTCAGCTTATTTACATTTTACAGATGAGAACTGAAATAAGCAGGGTGAAGTGACTTAAAGACTTAAAAAAATAAAAATAAAATAAAAACAAAAACGTGACTTGCCCACTTACAGTCACTTAGCTAGTAAATGTCTAAGGCCAGATTTGTACTTAAGAAGATAAGTTGTTTCTGATTCTACATCTGGCATTCTATCTGCTGCACCACCTTGCTGATCTAACAATGATGTATAATAATAATAAATGTAAGAGTGATGCAGCTAGTGGCAGTGCAGAGAGTTATGGGAATCCCCTCTGGTCCACGCAGGTCCAACATGAAAGAATTCACTAACTGAAGAGTCTGACTGGCAAAAGGGAAGTTTATTGTTGGCTGAGAAGCCAGCTTTGCTTGGAAGACCAATTCCTCAGTTGCAAGAGGTCCTGGTAAAGAATTAACAAGAGATTATCACTGAGAAGAAGGTCTCTTCACAGCAGGCAGGAGTCCTGGTAGGCAGCTGTGCCAAGAGGAGAGGTCCCTTGGCAAAGCATAATTCCTATATCAAACCTCTGCAAAGATATAAGTTTAAAATTGTCTTTTTATAAGAAATCTGAGACTGGGGTTTTACTGCCTCAGGCCTTGCTCTCCAGCTGAATGATAACACAAGTTGGAGCTAAGTAGAGAGTGGTCCTGGGCTAATCTTAATGAAACCACTTAACTGCCCTGAAAGGTGAGTCTCTTGTCAGAGGAGAGTTTCAAAGTTCAACCCAAAAGTCAAGGAGGACAGGTTCAGGATTCACCCCTGTCAAAAGTAGTAGATTTGAAAGAAAAAGACCTTCAGAGCCCACCTTTTCCATGTAATCATCTATGTGACATAATCAGAATCTCTACTCATTTCTAACCTAGCCTTACATCACTTTAAATCACTTAAATCAGTCAAACTAAGACCTGGGAAAAACCTTGGCTTAAAAAGGTCAAGGTCTCCCACTTTATCTGGGATCATCTCCAATTATCCTTATCTATGTCTTGCCACGGGACTCAGAGGACCTTGGAGGTGAGAGAGAGACTGATGACCTTGCATAGTTCTTTCTCACTTAAATGAATTCACTTGCAAGTCAAGACACTACTGTTCTGATGTCATTGGTCCTCTTCGAGAGCAACGGACAAATCATGGCCAGAATCTCTGGGAATCTGTTTTGTCAGCTGTAAAATGACAAGGCAAGGGGTTAAAATCCAGATCAAAAGTGGCCTCACAGCATGTCCCCAGTTGGAATTGGAATGAGATCCAGGAAAGTCCACAGGAAAGACATATTCCTCTCAAACACTGGGTGGAACCCAGTTTCCAAAAATAGCTCCATGGGCACATCCCAGCTCCAGGCCTTGCGTACTATGGACATTTATAGCAGGTTAAAAACCACATCTGAGGAGAACGAAGGCTGAGCCTGGGGGCTGCGGCTAGCTACATCATTCAGGTGGCCTGACTTAGCCTCAGAAGGCACACTAGAACAAAGAACAGAAGCTGCAGAAAGATAGATGGAAAGGGGGGGCGGAGGGGATCCTAAAAATGAGAAGTCTCTTCCCTAATTCAGGAATATTGAGAATCAAGTCAGTGGATGCTTGGAAAACCTGAATTATACCATATTTTACAGATAAATTCTATTTTATATCAAATACACAAAGTCTGTCACACATTGCCTCCTGATTTTCTTAATTCAATTTAACAGTCCTATTAAGAACCTTTTACATGTGGGACACTGATACATTGTTGGTGGAATTGTGAACACATCCAGCCATTCTGGAGAGCAATTTGGAACTATGCTCAAAAAGTTATCAAACTGTGCATACCCTTTGATCCAGCAGTGTTTCTACTGAGTTTATACCCCAAAGAGATACTAAAGAAAGGAACGGGACCTGTATGTGCCAAAATGTTTGTGGCAGCCCAGTTTGTAGTGGCTAGAAGCTGGAAATTGAGTGGATGCCCATCAATTGGAGAATGGCTGGGTAAATTGTGGTATATGGATGTTATGGAATATTATTGTTCTGTAAGGAATGACCAGCAGGATGAATACAGAGAGGACTGGCGAGACTTCCATGAACTGATGCTGAGTGAAATGAGCAGGACCAGAAGATCATTGTACACAGCAACAATACTATATGATGATCAATTCTGATGGGTGCAGCCCTCTTCAACAATAAGATGAACTAAATCAGTTCCAATAGAGCAGTAATGAACTGAACCAGCTACACCCAGCGAAAGAACTCTGGGAGATGACTATGAACCACTACATAGAATTCCCAATCCCTTATTTTTGTCTGCCTGCATTTTTGATTTCCTTCACAGGCTAATTGTATGCTATTTCAAAAGCTATAATAATAATAATAAAAAAGAATTTTTTACATGGAAGACCTTAAATTAGATCTGGGTCTTAATACTAGAGCCTTCCCTCCCTCAATCATTACAAATTTCTGCTGTGTAGATTATTTGTACATAACTATTTACATTAGACTGGGAGTTCTTTGACTACAGGCCCCAGTTTTTTTCCTTTCTCTGTAGCACTTAGCATAGTACCTGGCATACAGTAGGAACTTAATAAATGTTCGTTGACTGATTGAAGAAAAGGAATAATTGTAATATTTCACATTTATGTGGCACTTTAAGACTTTACATTGTGTTCTCATAACAATTCTATGAAGTAGGTAAGGAAAGCATTATTATTCCTCTTTTAAAGATGAGGAAACACCACTATTCCTAAGGTCACATATTCAATACACTAATAGATCAAAGATTTCATCAATATAGGCTTTTCTTCCATTGATGCAGAGAGCAACCCAGCTATGGTCTTCTCATCTGGTATAATTTTTGTCCATATTCTTCTTATAGATCCATCATAGAAGGGTGACCCAACATTTTAGAGACCTTTTAAAGATATAATTATATTTCTTTATATTTTGAAATTATTAGGTATTAGATATAGTTACATTTCTTCAGTACAGCATTCATGTCATCCTTTGATCATCCTTCTCTGTTAGCACATGACTTGCCTACCTTCTATTTCAATCTATATAATCCTTTAGTGCTTCTTGCATTTTGGGGCTGTTGTTGGAAAGATGATGCTGAGAGAGGTCTGGTTAAAGGAAATGGGAATGTTTAACTTGGAAAAGCAAAGTTTTTTTTTTTTTAATTATATCTTTTTATTTACAAGTTATATGCATGGGTAATTTTACAGCATTGACAATTGCCAAACCTTTTGTTTCAATTTTTCCCCTCTTTCCCCTCCCCTCCTCCCCCAGATGGCAGGTTGACCAATACATGTTAAATTTGTTAAAGTATAAGTTAAATACAATATAAGTATACATGTCCTAACAGTTATTTTGCTGTACAAAAAGAATTAGACTTTGAAATAGTGTACAATTAACCTGTGAAGGAAATCAAAAATGCAGTTGGACAAAAATAGAGGGATTGGGAACTCTATGTAGTGGTTCACAGTCATCTCCCAGAGTTCTTTCGCTGGATGTAGCTGGTTCACTTCATTACTGCTCTATTGGAACTGATTTGGTTCATCTCATTGATGAAGAGGGCCACGTCCATCAGAATTGATCATCATATAGTATTGTTGTTGAAGTGTATAATGATCTCCTGGTCCTGCTCGTTTCACTCAGCATCAGTTCATGTAAGTCTCTCCAGGCCTTTCTGAAATCATCCTGAAAAGCAAAGATTTAATGGAAATATAATAGCTGTATGTAAGTGTCTGATGGACTATCACATGGCAAAGAAAGTTTTTCTTTTTTCTTGCTCTCTTGGTCCTTGTGGGAAGAAATAATAAAACTGATAAGAATTGAAAAGAGGACATATTTAGATTAAATAAATAAATTAAAAAAAAAAAAAAAAAAAGGCTGGGCAGTTTAATCTATAATCCCTGCTCCTGAGGAAGCTGAAGCTGATGTATCACATGAACTCAGAGTAAACCCTGCACTAAACCCTACATGGAGGGTCCAAATTAAAAATGGAGTAGCTCAAAGTTTTCTGATAAGCAGTGGGACCAAGCCACTGCTTGGGGGATCAAGATCATGAATTGTCACTTTACTTCTGGTTTGATCAAGATGAGGACACCCAGTCAAGAAAGGAAGGAAGCAAAACATAGAATGATGTAGTTGATACATTACTAGATTTGATGTTTGGTTTTAGAAAGATCTGAACTTTCAAATGGTGACTTAGATACTTATTAGCTCTATGTGACTTTTAATTTCCTCATCTGTAAAATGGGGATAATAATAGAATATATCACACAAGGTAGTTGCAAGGATCAAATGAGATCACATAGGTAAAGTGGTTTGTAAACCCTAAGATGCTATATAAATGCTGTATTATTATTATTAATAACATTAATAACTAATAAAAGTTAAAGCTGCTTTGAAGAGGATTGGAGTTTATTGGACAGGTAGTGAATGCCTCCTCATTGGAAGACTTCAAGCAATAGCTGAATGAAAATGTGCTGAGTGTGGTAGAGAGGGGAACCCTGCTTAAGAATAGATTGGGCTGATTATATGGCCTCTGAAATCCCTCCCAACTGGGAGATTCTATAATTCTATGCTCTAATAGAGGGAAGAGAGACATATGTGTCAATAAAGATGATGCAAAGAAGGGAGAGTGAGATAATTTTTTTTGTTTTGTTTTCTGCATTTTAAGTTTACTAGCTTTCTGTCACAAAGTGAACTTCATGTTTCATCTTCATTATTTTGGACCAGTGATTTATCTTGGATTAAGCAGAGTTCTAAAGTATAATAATAAGAATAAACAATTATAATGATGATGGTGATGATTAAAAATTAGGAGGCAGAAACTATCTCAAGTTAATGAGAAATTTGTTGATAGTCACATACTCAGATACAGGTATGCAGGTACCCTGTGAGAAACCACAAAATTGAAAGGGAGATAATTTAAAAAGGAAGCAATTCAGCTTCAGTGCCGAGAAACTTGAAGATGACTAATTCACAGGAGAGAGAGCAACCAAACTTCACATATAAATGAGGAAAGTATTATATGTGGGTTTAACGTATGTAATAGAACAAAGCATTTGTTAAGTTGCTCTCTTTGCTGGCATACCCTTGTGCAGTTCAGTTTTCTTCTGGCACCAAATCATTTCAACTGAAGAGATAGTAGACCATTTGAAGGGATCCTTAAAATCATCAACTCCTATGATTAGAATGATATGTAAATAAGTGTCTCAAATGTTTCTATGATAATAGATGCGTCTGGAAAACTGCAGCTCAGAGAAGGGAAATGACTCCCCAAAGTCACATACCAAATCTGTGGCCAGATTTCCTGACTGCAACCATTAGGTTATTCTCACTTCATCCTTGTAAATGTCAAATAGATAATTAGATAATATATGTAAAGCTCTATTTAATGTTAGTTGTCATTACTACTACTACTACTACAACATTAGTACTTTGCTACTGATGCTGATGCTACTACTATTAGACTACTACTTTACTACTACTACTTTGTTATTACTTCTTTACTGCTACTGCAATTACTACTACTATTACTACTGCTGCTGCTGCTACTACTACTACTTTACTACTACTTCTTTGTTACTACTACAATTTTATACGGCTGCTGCTACTATTACTACTACTATTACACTATTGCTATTTTATTACTGATATTACTTTACTTCTGCTGCTGCTGCTACTCCTGCTACACTACTACTTTGTTATTACTACTGCTTTACAACTGATGCTCCTATTACTACTAGTACTATTTTGTTACTACTATTAATTTACTTCTACTGCTATTATTACTATTACTGCTTTGTAACTACTACTATTCTGTTTCTATTACTACTACTTTACTACTGCTGTTGCTGCTGCTACTCTTCATACTACTACAACTACTTCTACTACTATTACTATCATCATTACTCCCACTCCTACAATTATTATTACTCATGCAGCTGCTGCTACAACACAGATCTGGGGTACCATTGCTGGCAGCTAGTTCAATTAATAGAATAATCAGGAATAATGGAATAATGAGCTCCATACTAAACTAAGTAATGTTTTAGTTGTAGGCTAGGCAAGGACACCAGCCTCTCTGTGATCTGAAATTAAATAAATCATTAGAAAGCTTTGAGTTTGAGTAAAAAGGGAATAGAAGATGACCTTTTACCATTTAGAGTTTAAACATGGGTTTATTATTAACCACCTCTTCTTACTCCTATCCTCATCAGAACACAATTTGCATCAGTCAGTATCAAGTTCAAGTTCACTCATGAAATAATAAGATATTAAGTGAACTCAAACATATCCAAAACTAAATTCATTCTTTCTCCCCAAACCTAAGGTTTTCCCACATACTCTCTCTTAAAATCTTTTTCCCCCATACAAATGTGTCCACCATCCTTGTTCAGTTCCTTATCACTTCTTCTCTGGACTATTTTAGTAGTTTCCTAATTAGTCTCCTGGTTTCCAGTCTCCCCCCTATGCAGCTGCCAAAGTAATTGCCTTAAAGAATAGGCTGCAGCACGTCATTGCCCTTCTCAATAAACCTTAGTAGCCCCCCATTACCATGTGGTTACAAATACAAACTTTCCTGTTTGATATTTAAAGCCCTTCCCAACATTGTTCCAAACTACTTTTCCTACCTTTTCATTTCCCTTCTTCAGTCTTTACTTTAAACCAAGTGGACTTCTTATTATTCCTTAACAGATGACACTCATTTCCCACCTCTGAACCTTTGCCCAGGCCCTCCTGCTTTTAATGCACTCCCTCCTCACATTTCCCTATTAGACTCTCTACATGTCTTCAAAGCTCAGCTCAAACATACCCTCCACCATTGAGCCAACCTCTGCTTCCATGGTACCCTCTATTATTACCTTGTATTTATTTTGTACATACTTTGCATTTATTTTGTACACATGCTATGTATACATGTTATTGTTTTCTCTTTCTATACAAGGGAAACTTTCTGAGGACAGGTATTATACCTAGAACAGTATCTATCACATTAGAGGTATTTAATAAATAAATGTTGATTGATTAGCAAAATTTATAACATAAATTTAATTAATAAAACTTAAATCATTGAAGAACATAGAACATTAGAACTGGGAGAACCTTTGGAACACAGAATGTTAGACTTACAGCATCTTGAAGAACAGAAAAAAAACAATGGCAGCCAGTGCTAGGAAGGTACAAATTCAATACTTCCACAACAACAGATTGTTTCATGGCAGTCATTTAATTTTGTTAGTGTTCCCTTCCATCTGTATTACTTTGTGTATGCTATATATATTTTGTTTCCCTCTATTAAAATGAAATCTCCTTGAAGGCAGGAATAGCTTCATTTTTGTCCTTCTATTTTGGCCAGATAGCACAGTACTTAGGCACATAATGGGTGTTTAATAAATGCTTTTGGAATGAATGATCACTTCAGTGCCTCTCACTTAGGGAAACACTTAATTTCCTTGTCATTCAAGGCCATCCACAAAATGAGTCAACTTCTTTTTTTCCAGTCCCATGCTGGATCCCTCCTTTCTCTACTCTAAATATTTACTATATATGGTCTAGATAAATTGATTGTTTATCCTTATGAAAACATGGAGCCCTGAGACATCAGGTGTATAATTGAAAATATAGTTGAGTATGTCCTGGTCCAAAGTCCTCAGTCCTTAGAGGAGGATCTAATCAGGAATAAAAGATATAACCTAATTAGGGAGGGTACTTAAATCCTAAAGTCTAAAACCTATAGCTGTATCAACAGAAGTTTAAGTGTGGGGGATTCCTGGTTTGTTGTTGACTAAATTGAGAACAGGAAAGTCTTTTTTTTTTTTTTTTTTTATAAAGCTAAGCAAGATAGGAGGCCCTTTAGCTTACCATTGATTATACTAAAGAGATGAGAGTAGGCGGTTTCTTTTCTGTAGTTTATTTCTAGATGATGTCATTTCAAAGAGTGTTGTATGAGTCCATATTTACATGAATCATTTATTTAGCAACATGAAAAACCCTAAATGCAATTTCATTCTGTTCTTTTGTTTTAAGCTGGCTCTAGAGTTCCCATCTTTTGTGTCATAATTACTATAAAATGTGAGTTGGGAATTGATGAGGTCCTGGGTAATTACCAGGTGAGTACTTGGTACTCTGAAGATACCAGCTGAAGATAAGATTATACTACTCCCTGAGGCAAGTAGGGAAGGGCATTGATGGGATCAGCTCCTCCACCCCCCATCCCCAAACCTCAATCCCATGGAGGTCTTTGGAAACCCCACCTTATTGTATCTAATCAGAAAGTCAAATGATGATGTCAAAACCCTGCCATCGTTGCTGAATCCCTTTTTGGGATTAGCCTGCCATCATCCATCTCATGGCGTCTTTCTTCTCACCCTCTCTCCCATGCCTTTTGGCATTTTTTCTCCTTTTACAGCTAACTTTTCAGGGTAGTCAACTCCCCTATGATTTTAGTCTGCCAATCCATGCTGTATTCCCACATCATGGGGTATTTCCTTTCTCCTGGTTAATTGTAGTTCCACTGGTGAACTCGTCTTTTCTATTTTTATTGTTAAATATCCCTTTCCTTGCTAACTAAAACTTCTTTTTATTGCTCTCCCAAATATATTTCATATTTACCACTTCTGGTGTCTATTTTACTTCATTTTTGTCTGCAACCTCTTCTTGTAAATAAAGGTACTTTTTGACAAAGGAACCACAATGTGGATTCTTCACATGTGCCCTTGAACCTTGCACCTCATAGTTTGAACCAGGAATTACTATCCCTAGGCCTGTTCTAAGTAGATTAAGCTTGGCCTTTCAGAACCTCCAGGTTCTTCTTGGACAGGCAGATACTTGCACCTTTAGTGTAAAAAATGTGTCTCTGACAGCTTAAGTTAAAATGTAATAGTAGAGAACATTGTACACAGCAACAAGATTATGTGATAATCAATTTTGATCAACAATGAAGTGATTCAGGCCAGTTCCAATAGACTTGTTGGAGAGAGCATCTGCCTCTAAAGAGAGGACTATGGAAACTGAATATGGATCACAATATAGCATTTTCACCTTTTTTTGTTTGTTTGCTTTTTGTTTTCTTTCTCATTTTTTTCCTTTTTGATCCGATTTTTCTTATGCAACATGATAAATGTGGAAATACATTTAGAAGAATTATACATTTTAACATATATTGAATTAATTGCTTTGTAGGGGAGTGGGGAGGGAAAAGGACGGAGAAAAATTTGGAACACAAGGTTTTGCGAGGGTGAATATTAAAAACTATCTTTGCATATATTTTGAAAATAAAAAGCTGTTATTAAAATATATATATAAAATAGTAGTTTTTTTTCTTTCCACAGCATCCAACAACCTCCATACCTCTGCTTAAGTCTTCCTCTCTGCCTGAAGTACCACCCATATTTTTGACTCTTCAAATGCTACATCCTCCAAGGACAAGTTTAAATGCCACCTCTTCCCAGAAACCTTCCTGGATACCAAGTAGAAGGGATGGCTAGGTGGCACAGTGGATAGAGCACTGGCCCTGTGGTCAGGAGTACCTAAGTTTGAATCAGATTTTGGACACGTACTATAACTGTGTGATGCTGGGCAAGTTACTTAAGCCTGTTTGCCTCAGTTTCCTTATCTGAGGTCAGTCCTTACAACCTTACTAAGGTCTAGCAGAAGAGAGGGAACAGGAGCCTCTAGATGAAGGCTTGCTTAGTCCCACTAGCAGGGATAGGGTGAGGGCACAGATACACTTCCAGTAAGTGGGGGGAAGGGAAGGGAGCAGCCAGATGGACTGTAGTCTGGAGGACCTGAATTCAAATCCAGCCTCAGACACTTACTATCTCTGTTAGCCTATTCAATTTACTTAAATTATGTTTGCTTCAGTTTCTTCAATTACAAAATGGGAATAAAAACAATATCTGCCCTCGAAGGTTATTGTAAAGATCAAATGGGTTATTGGTAAAGCACTTAGCACAGTGCCTGACATATTGGAAGAGATAAAATACTCATTTCCCTTCCCTTATGTAAGGACAAGGAAATGGGAAACTATCGCAGTATCTTTGCCAAGAAAACCCCAAAATGAGGTCATGAAGAACTCACTGACATACCAACTAAAATCCCACCTTTTACAAGACCATTTCCCAATATTCTTTAAGGCTAGTATCTTCCCATGTTTAATCTATATTTGATTTCTTGCTGCTTAGGGGATGGAAGGAAAAAAATTTGGGTTTTGCTGAGGTGAACGTTGAAAATGATCTTTGCACATATTTTGAAAAATAAAAAAGCTATTATTATAAACAAGAAAAGAAAGGTTAGTGCCTTCCTTCTATCAATGATCTCCATTTTTCTGTCTACATAGTTGTTTGCATATTGCCTTCCCATTACACTGTGAGCTCTTTGAGAAAAGGAATTATTTTTCCTTTTCCTTTTCTTTTTTTTTTTTTTGGCAATCAGAGTTAAGGGACTTGTTTAGGTTCACACAGCTACTAAGTGTTTGAGGTCACATTTGAACTCGATCCCTCCTAATTCCAGGGACAATAATCTATTCACTATGCCATCTTGCTGCTCCATGAAGTCTATTTTGACTTTCTTTGTATCCCCAGCATTTAACATAGTGTTTGACATATAGTAGACACTTAATGAGTATTGACCGACAGACTGACCTCAATTGTTCTTTCTTTTTCTAATAATAATATTTGTGTATAAATATATATTTTTATATATGATACATATATAAATATATATAAAATATATATGTTGTATATAAATGATATGTAAAACAGTTTTTTAATAATAACAATATGGGTTTACAAAGCACCATGTACATGTTATCTCATTTGATCTTTTCAACAACCCTATGAGATAGATGCTATTATTATCCGTGTTTCACAGATGTAGAAACTGAGGTTGAGATATTTGATTACTTGCCCAAGGTCATACAATTATAAAACATCTGAGGTAAGAGTTGAACTTAGAATCTTAATCCACTATGGCATCTAGCTGCCCTGCCTCAGTGCTTTATGTCTTCAATATATCAATAGTACTGATGATCTTCCTGATATGAGCAGCCCCATTCACTGGTACAGATTTACAATCCATGATACAGGGTTTTTGTCCAAGTCTTCTTTAGGGATTTTCAAGGGGAATCTCCTGAATGCACTGGGAGCTTTTGCATGGATTTGTAAATATTTTATGTGATTATTCAGGATGTCCTTTGTTCTAGACACATGCTAGCCTATCTCTTTTATCAGTCCAGTGTGGCAGCAATAAGCATTTATTAGGCACTTACTATATGCCAGTCTCTATGCTAAGCACCAAGGATGCAAATACAAGGAAAAATAAAGATAAATCCATGTCCTCAAAGAACTTATGTTCAAATAGGGAAGGCAACACATAAGAATAGAAAGAGCATCAATACTGACTGGTTAACAATAATAAGAATGAATATTACAATGAAAGGTAGACCTATTCTGATGAGGAGTGGGGGAATGATGTAATTTTGATTACGTCATTTACTTCTAAATTGCCCAGCTATGGGCAATGGAATCAAAGAATTTATCCCCATCCAGCCCCGTGTAGAGCACAATGGACTACCGAGTAGAGTCTGAATTCTTATTCTTAGAGAAGAAAGTTATTTCTATCTATTCTCATCAGTCTAAGACAAAACTTTGAAATGAGGACTTCAGAAAAAAAGGGGAACTCTGAATCTCCCCCAAATCATTGATTATTAATAATCATTACTTTCAGAATGTGTACATATGATATCACCCTGATATCTCAGTTCCTTGAGGATTGTTGTTTGTTCTTAGTTCTTGAAGAGAACCATGTCATCAGGGAGGGGATGCCATGACATGCAAGTGAATTGGATTTCAGTGAGGCAGGGCTGTGCAAGGTCACCACCTCACTTTCTCCCCTAGAGGCAACTGGGTCCAGTGGCCAGATGTAGATCAAGACAACTGCAGAAGGCCCTGGTTGTTGGGGAGATTTTGGCCTTTTTAAGCTAAGCTCTTTATCAGGTCTCAGTTTGACTGAGGCAGTACCTATTCAATGATTAAGACTAAGAAAGAAATTTGGCAGAGAAAATCCTCCATTATCTAGTCAAACAAACACCAAAAGTCGATCTGGGAGGGGAAAACCCTCTAGATTTCAGACTAAAACAGAAAAGATTGCTGAGATAATTAGAGCCCAAACAATGATCAAATCTCTCCACTAATATCTACCTTATGCCTCATCATGATAAGACAATAATTTCAGAGATTATGCTAGAGAACCAACCTGGAAGAACTTTGAAAAAAGTATAATCCCTGAAATGGGCTGGGTGGCTCATTATGGAAATAGTGAATTATGTGACTATTCAGGATGTCCTTTGATCTAGACACAGGCCAGCCTATCTCCTTTTCCAGTCCTGCGTGTTAACAGCAAGCATTTATTAGGCACTACTATGTACCAGGCATTATGCTAAGCACTGAGGATGCTAATACAAGGAAAAACAAAGATAAATCCATGCTCTTGAAGAGCTTGTGTTCAAAAAGGAAAGGCAACACAGAAGAGAGATGAAAGAGGGAGTTCCTGGTCAATGCATAGAATTGCAACATTGCATAAGATTAAGAAAAAGAGCCTTAAACAATAAGTAATCCATTTATTGGTATTCAGTTATGTCTGTTTCTTGGCAAAGAGAATGAAGTGGGTTTCTATTTCCTTTTTCTACTTCACTTTACAGATGAGGAAACTGAGTCACACACTAATAAGTATCTGAGATCAAATTTGAACTCAGAAAGATGAATTTTCCTGATTTCAGGTCTAGCATTTCATCTACTATACCCCTTACTTGTTTGTTTGAAGAACAAAAATTGGGGTAGGAAGACAGTGGATAGAGTGCAGGCTTTGAGGTCAGGAGGACCTGGTTCAAATCTAATCTTAAACACTTACTAGCTATGTGACCTTGGACAAGTTACTTAATCCTAGTTTGCCTCAGTTCCTCATGTGTAAAATGAGTTAGAACAGGAAATGACAGACCATTCCAGTATTTCTGCCAAAAAAAAAAAATCCAAATGAAGTCATGAAGAATTGAACATGATTGAACAGTTACAAAATTATAATACTACTGGAATGTGGCATATTACTGATATTCAAGGGAGTGACTTGAGTTTCACCCAAAAGAGAGTGGGTACTTCCCCCCCCCCCCCAAAGGACTGGTATAGGGATTAGCTGCTAAAACACTATTAGTCTACATATGGCTCTTCCAGCATCCTAGTGCAGATGATGGAAAAAGCTTACTGTTCTTTTAGTAGAACCTGGATCCAATTATATTCCACCTAGGCTATTTTCTCCTGCCTGCAACATCCTTCAGACCTTCAGACCTCTTACCAAGAGGAGAGAAACTTAATCTGGACAGTTTAGAACTTTTTCCTGGCTGCAAGCTGTCAGGCAAGACATTTATTGCCAGGCTCTAGGTTAAGAGCTAAGAAAGTTAAGAAATAGTCTCCTCTTAAGGAGCTAGTAGTGTAAAGGGTGAGAAAATAATCAAATGACTATGCACAAACAAGACCAATTTGACATAATCAAGAGAGGGAAGGTTCTTGAATTAAAAAGGAATAAAAGTTTCTAGCAGTATGTGGGATTTTAGTTGGGACTTAAGGAAGCCACGAGGCAGAAATAATTGGAGGATACATTCTCAACATGGAAGATTAATAGAGAAAATGCCCAGAATCAGGAGAGTGTCTTGTGAGAGAAAGCAAGACAACCAGTGTCACTGGATCAAATAATTCTTAGGAGATTGTGGTTCAATCATTTTTAGTCATGTCCTCCTCTTCATGACCCATTTTGGAGTTTTCCTGGCAAAGATACTGGAGTAGTTGGTTGGCTATTTCCTTCTCTAGCTTATTTAACAGGTAAGGAAACTGAGTCAAGTTGGTGAGGTGACTTGCATAATTAGTGCATGTCTGAGGCTGGATCTGAAATAAAGAAATGAGTCTTCTTGATTCCAAGTTCAGAATTTAACCAGCTTCCCAACCAGCTGCCCAATCTTAGCGGAGAGATTATGGTATAAGAAGACTAGAATAGTGGAAGGGAAGGTAATGAAAGGTTTTAAAAAAAAAAAAAAAGCAACTTATTTTAATAATGTATTATTGCATGTAAAGATAGTCTTCAATATTCATTTTTGTAAGATTTTGAATTCCAAATTTATTTCCTCCTTCCCTTCCTCCTTTCTTTCCCCCTCCCCAAGACAGCAAGCAATCTCACATAGGTTATACATGTACAATTATTTTAGAAATATTTCCATATGAGTCATATTGGAAAAGAAAAATTAAACAAAAGAAGAAAACCATAAGAAAAAACACAACAAAGCAAAAAGGTGAAAATAGTATGCTTTGATCCACATTCAGTCTCCATAATTCTCTAGATAGGGATGGCATTTTTCATTCCAAGTCTACTGGAATCATAATGAAGGGCTTTTTGAATGCCAAGAAGAAGATTTTATGTGAAGGGCTTTGAATGCTAAGCATATTTGATCCTGAAGGTGACATACTGAGTTTATTGAAGGAGGGGGTGAAGAGGAATCCCACTTTAAGAAAATAACTTTGCCAGCTGAGTGGAGAGAGACTTGACCTAGCACACCTCCTAGCAGCTCTTGCAGTCATCCAAATGTGAGGTGGTCAGGATCTGTACCACCAGAGAAGGGCTACCAGAGGGAGAGGAGAGAAAGTGATGTCCATGAGAAATGCTGCAAAGGTGGCGTCAACAAGCATCCCAGAACTGACCACATGCATGGTACAACACAATACATATTTATATGGACTTATATAATATGCAATAAAAGCAAATATATAGACCTTATAAGGCATTGAACAAAATTGAATTTATCAAATAAAGTACAAGAGGACAAACAAAAGATGCCTTTGTTCTGTGTCCCTTTCTAATGTTGGCTGAAGTTCAATTAAAATAAATTCAGCTCAACAGCCATTTATTAAGCACATGCAATGGGCAAGGCAGCATGCCCAGGAAGAGAACATTCAAGACAAGGGGAAAAACAGTTCTTGCCCCTAAGGCTTACGTTTTGCTAGGCTTATATGAGAAGTTTTACCACTTTTCACTATATATGGATACATGTGTATATTTGTCCAGACCTGTGACTGAATCGGGGTAGGAGATTCTTGGTAAGGAAACAACCTTTACTATAAGACATCTACAATAGCTGCACCTTATGGGTTAGGGAGTTGCCTGGATATGGAGAATTTAAGGAACTTGTAAGGGATACAGCTAGTCTATGTTAGAGTCAGTTTTTGAGACTCCCAGTTTAGCTTTCTATGCATTACATTTCTCATCTTTCATGTATTTCTCCAGGAGTTTCTTTCACCAAAAACCCCCTACAGGTCTGGGCAATTATGAAATATGTATGTATTTATGTTTATATATACATGTATTTATACACACATATAAAATACAAATTCAAAGGTAATAGGATTTTGAATTTGGCCAAGGAGAGTGTTAAGATCTTTGAGGGCAGGGACCTTTTTTTCATTTGTCTTTAAGCATTATCCCCTAGTGGGCACATACATACTTATTATGCTTGTCTCCATAATAGCCTTGCTTGTACCCAGCTTGTTTGTCTTCATAGTACTTTTGGGGATCCTCAACTTAAATTCTTCAAAGACTACAGTGTCTCCCCATAATTCCTAGCCATATAGTCTAGCCATAGTGTGTACAGGTCTGTTTCTGGTGATCTTGATTTGATGACCTCATATGGCTCTTTGTATGTTTCCTTGTAAGTTTCATATTCATATTCATTTAAAAAAATATGAGGGCAGGAATTTTTTCATTTTTTCATTTTTGTCTTTTTCTTCCCAGGTCTAACATAAATTCATGGAAGGATGTATGGATATATGGATAGATGAAAAGGATCTCTTATCACTTATTCTAAGTGCTAGGGATGCAAATGTAGAAGCTCAAGGGGCTTAATATCCTATATTTGGATATTTTATCCTAATATAATAAATATGTTTATATATGTCTATCTATAATATAATACACACACATATATATTCTCCACTATTAGGATGGAAACAGAATAAATATGATAAAAATATACATAAATACCCATATATGTATATGTATAGTATAGGTATAGTATGCAATATAGGTTCTTTGTCTTTCTATAGATAATAGAGTAAGTTCTGCTGTTTTAAAAGCTCAAATTTGTTCTAATATGATTGATGCTGGATACGATAAGGAACAGTCTGAGCATAATGCAAATATGGACTAAAGCACAATTTTGAGAAGGCAAAAAAACTGCATCACAATGGTGGTACAGGCCCCCTGCTCTTAACAGGGAGTAACCTCGGTGGATATTGAGCCTGTGGGAAGAAAAGATGCCTGATTCCACCTTCTCCCCTGATACAGTTCTTCCCTTTCCCCCATGATGGGGAGTTCACTTGTCCTCCAGATAGAGAAAAGTATATCCCTAGTCATCCTCTACTGGTATGTGGAAGTTGTAGAGTGAAAGGCAGAGAGAGGAATGGAGAGAGGTGGGGGGGAAGGGGGAGAGAAACCAGAGATTAAAAGAGACAGACAGACAGAGACAGAGAGAGAGGAGGGGGGAGACACACACTGAATGAGAGAGACAGAGACAGAGGCAGAGAGAGGGGAGGGGGGAGACATACTGAATGAGAGAGACAGAGAAAAAGAGAGACAGAGACAGAGGCAGAG